>NC_055988.1:170832358-173232358 GCF_018446385.1 Zingiber officinale
CCAATGGTCAAGGTGAGGTGGCAGTTAAAAGTCAAGAGGAGGTAGTAGTCAAGGTCGAGGAGTACGGATCCAAACATATCATTTTCCTTGGGACTTGGATCCCTTACTTCTCATGGGCATGACTCATAGTCTATTACTAGTCGGCCCTATCTCCGATCGGATACCCAGGGCTTAGCTCCCCGCTCAGTACTTCTCATGGGCATGACTCCTAATCTACTCCCGATTGGCCCTATCGTCGGTCGGACACCCAGGGCTCAGTCCCCCGCTCGGTACTTCTTATAGGCATGGCTCCCAGTCTACTCCAGGTCAGTCCTAGCACTGGTCAAGCACTCAGGGCTCAGTTCCCCACTCAATATTTCCCATGGGTATGACCATTAGTCTACTCTCGGTCGGCCCTAGTGTCTGTCGGATACCCAGGGCTTAGCTCCTCGCTTAGTACTTCTTATGGGCATGACTCCTAGTCTACTCCTGGTAGACCTTATCACCGGTCGGACACCCAGGGCTCACCTCCGCACTCAGCACTTCTCATGGGCATGACTCTCAGTCTACTCCCAGTCGACCATAGAGTTGGTAAGACACCCAGGGCTCAATTCCCCAGTAAGTATTTCTCATAGGCAAGACTCTCAGTTTACTACTGGTCGACCCCAGTGCCGGTTAGACTATCGCCATGAGACAATACTGTCAGGGAATCACAATCGCTTGTCAAATAATAACGGTTATTTGTTAGGAAATATTCTGTTGCTCTACTACATCCACATGCTTGTCACGGAACCTTCCTCTATCCAATGGGAGTCCGCCGTGCATCCTCTAGCGCTTGACATGTTTTGACACCAGACATTCTCTGACGCTTCATTATTGTAGAGGTTATGAGAGGCGGTATAAAAAGGGATCCTCTCTGTTGGCCAGGTACGCGTGCACACACGCATCTGCTACATTCTTACTCTACTGTGCATCTTCTACTCATACTTTTCGCTTGGTTTTGACTTGAGCGTTAGAGTGTCTGCGCTAGAGACCTCTTCCCTGGTTCTCATCATAATGCTCCTATGTGCTTCCTCGGTGGTGTGTGCAGGCTCGTGAGGATCGTCTTCAACTACTTGTTCCAGCCCCTCGCTCGAGGGTCCAAAGCCAACAGCGGTTCCTCAAGTTCTAGCTCCTAGTCAACGTTCCTATCCTCGTTGCTGGCATCTACATCTAACTCAGCTTCCAGACAGGATCAAAATCGATCGTTACATACACCAAATAAGATTAAATAGTATAACCTAAAATTGATAACCAAGCTTATCACTAAGAGTGTTTATCATTTTGAGCACCCACCTCGACTTTAGCTCTTGTCATGCACCCATCTTAGTCTTCAGAGTGCTCAACATCTCGAGTATCCTCACCTGACGAGCCCAAGGCTCCTGCTCGGGGTTATGATTGAGGCCCCTAACTAACCCTCCGAATACCTCACATTGCTCAAGTCTCTCCTGGTGGGCTCACTCTCTCAACTTACCATGTGTCCCTTCTTGAGGTAAGGTTCAAGTAGGAGCATGCTAATTAGCCCTCATCTTTCTAGTAGGAGCAGGCTAATTAGCCTTCATCTTGTAAGGAGTTGTAGCAAGGTATGGTCCCAAACCATCACCATATACGAAAGGGAGTCCGCTATTACAGCCAGGAGGATCTTTACCCCAATTACGTCTAAGTTTAGGGGAGGTTTAGCCCTGAAAAGGACACTACAATTCAATACTCATTTAACCCTTGTACGAAGGGGAGTCAACGTCCGCTACCACAGTTGGGAGGATATCGACCCCGACTACGTCCAAGTCTGGGGAAGTTTGGGTCATGAAAAGGACACTGCGATATGATACTCGCTTGACCCTTATACTAATGGTAGTTCGCTACCGCAGCCGTGAGGATCTTGACCCTAACTACGTCCAAGTTCGGGAGAGTTTGGGCCCTGAAAAGGACACGATGATATGATACTCGCTCGACCCTTGTACAAAGGTGAGTCCACTATCGCAACTGTGAGGATCTCGACCTCGACTACATCTAAGTTCAGTTGAAGCAGAAGCAAGTTAATCGCCTAACTAGGTAGAAGGAGGGAAGAATCGTCGGAGTCGCCAGAGAAGGGAGTAGGAGGAAGAGTTGCCGGAGGAGAAGTGTAGTGTCGGGGGTAGGAGAAAAAGTGGAGGAGGAAGAAAGAGTGCAGCGTTAGAGGTAGGGTTTTTACGTGTGTTAGCGGCAAATCTAGTTTTCGCCCCTAAAACTTGAGATTAGCAGTGAAAACATTCAGATTTGTCGCTAACCATATGGTTTAACACGAAATGAATAGAATTCATCGCTAATCCTTCTTTAAAAATGGAACCTGCCTAATATCATATTAGTGACAAATTGTATAAATCGTTACTAACATATAATTTTTTTATGAAAAATTTGAAATATTATGATTTGCAACAATATGATATTTAGTTTAAAATAGCACTATTTAGCAATGAATTTTAATTTTATCGCTAATAGTTTGTAGTTATTTTATTGATTTTTTATATTGAGTGTTTTTTTGATGAAAAGGTAAATGTATATCATCAAAATATACAAACATACAAAAGTGATCCTGAAACCACTTATGTCATGTCAAATGAAGTATCAGAT
Source organism: Zingiber officinale (assembly GCF_018446385.1). Taxonomy (NCBI): domain Eukaryota; kingdom Viridiplantae; phylum Streptophyta; class Magnoliopsida; order Zingiberales; family Zingiberaceae; genus Zingiber; species Zingiber officinale. Next base: position 170,834,987 of record NC_055988.1, read on the forward strand.
CTGGAAGGGGAACCATGATCGTGTACATGTGCTTATTTGTGTACCAACTATCCCTGTCTCATTTGCACATGTTGGCTGCAAGCTCATACTCAGTATCAGATACTGAAGCTGAGGCATCATCTAGCGCTTCCTACTATCTCTGTCCAACTACTTGTTTGCCCAGTCGCTCTACCTGAACCAAACAATCCTGCACATATACCGGCTCAATAAAATCTTAAAGGACTGAATTGCAGACCTAGAGTCTCAAATCTCTGACCCTGAGGTAGTCATGTCTGGACTCAGGGCAGAAGTGGCGGCCTTGAAGAAAGCAAGCACCTCCCGACAACAGACCTTGGAAAAGGCCCAATCAGAAATCAACCGTCTTTGAGAGGACAAGAGCAGGCTGGAAGCTCTCTTGCAGACCTCCGAAACTAAGTGTCAAGAAACTCAATCAGAACTAACATAGCGATCTGTTATTATGGAGGATGTCAAGCTTGCACATAAGTAGGAGATGGATCACATAGCCCAAGAGTTGAATTCCTGAGACCTGCTTATTATGGACCAGAGGCGGGACCTGGAGTCCCAGGCAACAAAGCTGGGTTCTCTACAAGTAGAGCTATCTCAAGATCAATCTGCCCTATCGAACTCTGTTATTGCCCTGGAAACCTACAAGGCTGGGGAGAGCGACCGCCTATAAGCAAGCCGAGAAGAATATTTGCACTATCCAGAGTTTGGTGCACAGGTAGGGGACCGCTTCGTCACGTCCGTGGCTTATGGCACGGTGGTGGCACTTCAACAACTTAAAGATCAAGGATATCTGCCTTCTGTCCCTCCTACAAATTTTCTAGATCATCGTCGCATCCTCAAAGAGATGCCCGACGATGTATACGCCAAATTCAAATAACTTATGTGTGAACTATATGAACACTTTATTGTACTCTACTTTTTTAGAAATGCTATATCTTCTCCTTAATCTTGACTCAATGGGACCTGAGCTGCTTTAATCCTAAGCATAGGGTCCTGATCCGGTCATTGAAAGGATTCATGAGTGAATTGAACTCGGGTATCTTGACCTTGCACTTTATGCCCGACCAATCATATTTCCCTGATCTAAAGTCTTACAAAAATACTAACTTAAGTACGATAGGGTTGGAGGTAGTTAGCACTCCAGGGATGGTCTAACTTCCTACCCCAAGCGTCCTGTAAATAGTAGGCGCCTGATGCTAACCGTTTAACAATTTTATAAGGACCGTCTCACTGAGGTGCTAATTTGGTTACTTCCCCCAAAGGCTTTGTCCTCTTCCATACTAAGTCCCCTTCTCCAAAGAATCAGGGCACAACCCTTCTATCATAGTTTTGACACATCCTTTGTCGATATGTTGTTAGGTGGGTAGCTGCACGTTCATGAATTTCACTGATCAAATCTAGCTCTGAGAGTCGCTGCTCGGCATTTCGTTCATTGTATAGCATTCTTCTGACTGAAAGCACCCCGACCTCTATAGGCACCACAACCTCACTGCCGTAGACCAAGAGAAATGGTGTGAGCTCTGCGCTTTCTCGAGGAGTCGTGCGGTAGGCCCAAAGGATGCTGGGCAGCTCTTCCACCCAATCACCTCCAACATAATCCAGCTTAACTTTCAACCCCCGAACTATCTCCCTACTGGTAACTTCGGTCTGCCCATTGTTTTGCAGGTAAGCTACAGATGTGAAGGCCTGAGTTATGTCGATCCCTTAACATCAGGCTTGGATTTTGCGTCCTCGGAACTGTCTTCCATTATCTGAAACCAATTTGTGTGGTATTCCAAATCGTCAGAGGATGCTCTTCCATAAGAATTGAATAACGACTCCTTCAATAATCCTGGCCAAAGCTTCTACTTCCACCTATTTAAAAAAATAATCTACTGCTATGAGCAAAAATCTCTTCTGCCCTAGCGCCATCGGGAACGGTCCTAAAATATTCATGCCTCATTGGTCAAAGAGGCATGAGACTATTGAGGTTTTCAGTGTGCATGTCGGCCGATGGGTCAGATTCTGATGCTTTTGGTAGGATAAGCAAGTGTTCATTAATCTCTGAGCATCTTTTTACAGAGTGGGCTAGAAATACCTAGTCAGTAATACTTTTTGGGCTAGCGTCCTTCCTCCCGCATGGTTATCGTAATATTCTTGATGTACTTCCTGCAAAGCATACTCCACCTCCTCTGTTCCTAAGCACTTGAGTAATGGTCGGGAGAAAACCCGCTTGTACAGCTGGTCTCCAATCAGGGTATACATATGAGCTCTTTACCTGATCAACCTAGCCTCTTCCAGATCAGTAGGCAAGCCACCTTGCTAAAGGTAAATGGTCATCGGGGCCCTCCAATAGATCGGCTCCTCCATATTGTTCTGCAAGTCTGTATGAGCTATTAAGAAGGTCTGGGCTATTGACCTATCCAACACTCAAGTGGTCAAAGAGCTGGCCATTCTAGCTAATTCATCAGCTCTTTGATTATTTGCTCGGGGATTCTTAGTCACAGTGGCCTCCTTAAAATCCTCTTTCATCTTCTCATATACTTCCCGGTATACCTGCAGCTTCTCACTGTTAACTTCGAAGTTGCCTGCTACTTGCTGAGCTACAAGCTGAGATTCTGAATAAACAACCACCCGGGCAGCTCCGACATGCCGAGCTGCTTGCATCCCTACCAATAGTGCTTCATATTCAGCCTCATTATTCGTGACTCTGAAATTTAACCTAACATCCAACTGCAGGATGTCTTCCTGAGGGGATATCACGAGGATCCCAACTCCACTTCCTTACTGGGTAGACGACCTATCCACATAGATCTTCCAAGCTTCTTCGAAGTCAAGTTGATGAACCTTTGTCAGGAAATCGGCTAGATCTTGCGCCTTGATTGCCATTCGGGGTTGATACTGTATGTCATACTCTCCTAACTCAGTGGCCCATTTGATAAGGTGGCCTGCTACTTCTACGTTAGTGAGAGCCTTACCCATGGTGTTGTTGGTCAGGATTATGATGGGGTGTGCTAAGAAATAGGGTCTTACGCGGCGAGCCATGAGTACCAATCCATAAACTAATTTTTTAGGACCGTGTATCGGGACTCAACCCCTTTTAATAAGTGACTAAAGAAGTACAGTGGCCATTGTACATCGTCCTGCTCTTTCATCAACACCGCCCCCACGACCTTAGGGGTGGCTGACAAATAAACCTAGAGTGACATTTCAAAAGTGAGTTTGAACAGCGAGGATAATGTCTCCAAGTGCTTTTTTAATTCCTTGAAGGTTTGGATGATTCTTCGTCCCATTGGAACTTAGCTGCTCTCATGAGTACTTTGAAGAAGGACAGGGCTTTATCCGCAGATCGAGATATGAACCGAGACAGTGCAGTTATTCGGCCCACCAACTTCTGAGCTTCTTTCAGATTTTGAGGTGCCTTCATATCTCGAAGTGCTCAGAACTTCTCCGGATTAGCTTCAATCCCTCGCTTAGTAATGAGATATCCCAAGAACTTTCCCCCCTCGAGCTCCAAACAAGCATTTCAAAGGATTCAACTTCGGTCCATACTGCCATAGTGTGTCGTAGGTTTCTTCTATGTCAGTGATCAGATTTATGGCCAGAGTGGATTTGATGAGGATGTCATCTACATAGACTTCCACATTTCACCCTATTTGCTCCTAGAAGATCTTATCCATCATCCTTTGATAAGTAGCTCTGACATTCCCAATCCAAAAGGCATGACGGTATAATAGAAGGTACCATCTATAATGATGAAGCTAACATTCTCCTGATCTTCTTGTGCCAAAGGGATCTGGTGGTATCCTTGATAAGCATCAAGCATGCAAATTCTTTCATAGCCTGAGGTCGAGTCCATCATCTGATCGATCCTAGGAAGCGGGTAGCAGTCCTTAGGACTGGCATGGTTGAGGTCCCGAAAGTCGATGTAGACCCTCCACTTATTGTTGAGTTTAGCTACTATGACCACATTAGAGAGCCAGGACGGGAATTGTACCTCTCTAATGTGACATGCTTTCCTGAGCGGATCCACCTCAGCTCAGATGATCTTATTTTACTCAGTCGAGAAATTCCTCTTCTTCTACTTGACCGATCAGGAGTCAAGCAGAAGGTGCAATCTATGCTCAGCCACCTCGGGCTTGACCCCAGGTAGCTCTTCGGGGGACCAAACGAAAACATCCCTCTTACGAGTTAAGCATTGGATAAAGTCTATCTTGACTTCGATAGGCAGGTCAATGGATATGCGGGTAATACTCTCCGGGCGTTCAGGATAGAGCTGGACCTCCTCCCAAGCGATAGGCGTTGGAACCCCAATGTTATTTTGGTGTGATCAACAAGTCAAATTAGGTCCTGTGTGTTTTTAACCTTGTGTCTAAGTGTACAGGATCTTAGGAGCACAAGTAGTTGAGCGAAAGATGCAGCTAGCGAGAATGACGACACGCGGTGCGTTCGAGGGACGAGGCGCTGCGGAAGAGTACACCGGCGGACGAGAAGGAAGCATACGATGGTTCTGAGGGACGAGAAGCCGGAGCGGAAGACTGCTCGAGGAGCAAGAGACGTAGCTAGCGAGAAGGTCGGCACGGGGTGCGACCGAGGGATGAAGACTGCGGATGAGTATGCCGGCGGATTAGAAGGAAGTACACGGCGATTCCGAGGGACGAGAAGCCGGAGCGGAAGCCTTCTCGAGAAGACCGGAAGTTGGGTTCGGGTGAGCCCTATTCCGCATGGCAGAAATCACCCAAGCGAGCGGAAGACTCGGTCTGAGGCGAACGGAGCCGGAGCAGAAGACTCGGGCTGAAAAAAAAAATCAATGGGGTTGACTTTCCCAGCCGGGGCGCCCGGAACAGTCCGGGGCGCTCGGAACAGTCCAGGGCGCCCGGAACCCTTCCGGCCGTCCGGAGTTGACTTTTTGACCAGATCGCATCAAACGCGATCTGAACATTGGGGGATAAAGTTTTATCCCCCCAGGGCGCTCGGAATCCCTTCGGGGCGCCCTACCAAGGCTATAAATACAGCCTTGGTCCAGAAGCTTTTCAACAACTCAAGCAATTCATTCTTTCTACACTTGTACGCTTTCTATGTAGTTAAGCTTCTATTTTTTGCGCTTCATCATTGTAAGAGGCTTCTTCGCCTGAAGGAGTTTTTAGTACGATCATCTTCCTTGGATTAACAACCTCTCCGGTTGTAACCAAGTCAAATCCGGTGCCTCGTCTTTTCTGATTTACTTTCTATTTAGCTAATTTATGCAAGTGTTAGTTTAAGAGTTCGAAAAGGGTTTGTTTTTTATTTTCAGGCTATTCAACCCCCCTTCTAGTCGACCGCCGTGATCCAACAAGTGGTATCAGAGCAAAGACATCTCAAGAGGACTAACCACCGACTGAAGCAACGAGATGGCCGAAATGAACATCTACCCACCAACGTTCGAGGGGGAGTTCGCTTTTTGGAAGCGACGGATGGAGGTTTATTTTAAAACTGATTTTAATTTGTTATTAATAATGACCTATGGTTTTGATATGCCCAAAATCAAAGAAGGAGAAGAATTTGAGGAGCATCAATGGATTGACGAGCAGTGTGACGAATTCATAACAAACGGTAAGGCTAAGTCTTGCCTTTTGAGCATACTACCTTCCTAGGATCTCGACAGTGTCAGAAAATACAAAAGCGCAAAAGAACTTTGGGAAAAGTTCTTGAAGCTCTACAAAGAACCATTTGAAGTCGAATCCAACTCCTCGATGGACATTGAACCACTGTCGAAAGAATCCGAGGCGAAAGAAATTGACGGAACAACACTCACCGCCGAGTATCTACCAGAAGACGCAATCAGCTCTTCCTCAAAAAGCATCGAGAGCATCGATGAAGGGGGAGCAACGTCGGGAGAAAGCAGCCCAACAGGGGGAGAATCAACAGCCGACAAGATAAGTCAGGTATGGTCTTCACCTCCTGACCAACTGCTTAATTTGATCAATAAATTATCGAAAGACATTTTCGAATTAGGAAATGTATTATCAAAAGATTTTTTCAAATCAGAAATTATTTTATCGAAAGGATTTTGCAAATTAAAAATCAAAAAATTATTAAAGAATAGTGGGTTAGAGGAAACTCATGCAACAGCTTGTCAATTAAAGAATTTCGACAAACTAACAATAGAAAATAACATGATAAAGGAAATGATACAATTTTCTGCATGCTCAATATTTTTTGCTTCAAATTTGAAAAACTGTGATTTGAGAAATTATGATAAACTAAAATGGAAATTTAAATATCATAATATTAGAGAATTTGATCTAAATTAAAAACTTAGACTTAGCATTTTCAGGGAGAAAATTAGACATTAAAATTTCTTTATGAGGCTTTGTCTACGTAAGTGGTTGTTGCTCCAATAACCAAGAAGGCCTAGTGCCTCGCCACGACCTGGAAGCCAAAATATTGGAATAAAATGTTTAATTAACTTTCTAATAAAAGTATTAAGATGAAAATTTAATAATGCTTTGAAAAGTTTGTTAAACATTTTTGAAAATTTTTTTTGTGTGTAAAAATTTTACTTAAAAGTTAAATGTTTTCTGAAATTAGAAATTTCTGCGTAAAATATTTACTTAGAAAAATTTTCAAAATTTTTGTAAAATTTCTTAAGTCAGATTTTTTTTAAAAAAAATCTTGTACCTAAAGTTTTACTTAGAAATTTTTTAAACTTAGAATATTGTTGCTGAAAATTATTGCAAATTCTCTAACTTAAAATTTTTGTTAAGAAAGTTAGAAAATATTTTTACCCTTAGATTTTTTTCGGACCCTCATTTTTTTTGTGATCAAAGGGGGAGAAAGAAAAGTATAAGTCTAGGGGGAGGTAGACCATAATTTAAATTTTCTATTTTTTTGTACTTTATTGCAAAATTAGTTAGTTTATTTTTTTATGTATATTTACTCTAGCTTAACTTCGGTTGCTCACATCAAAAAGGGGGAGATTGTTGGAACCCCAAGGTTGTTTTGGTGTGATCAACACGTTAAATTAGGTCCTATGTGTTTTTAACCTTGTATCTAAATGTGCAGGAGCTTAGAAGCACATGTAGTCGAGCAGAAGACGCAGCTAGTGAGAAGGACGACACGTGGTGCATTCGAGAGATGAAGTGCTGCGGAAGAGTACACAGGCGGACGAGAAGGAAGCGTGCGGTGGTTCCGAGGGACTAGAAGCCGGAGCGAAAGACTGCTCGAGGAGCAAGAGACGCAACTAGCGAGAAGGTCGGCACAGGGTGCGACCGAGGGACGAAAACTGCGGATGAGTACGCTGGCAGATGAGAAGGAAGCACACGGTGATTTCAAAGGACGAGAAGCCGGAGCGGAAGCCTGCTCGAGAAGACTGAAAGTTGGGTTCGGGTGAGCCCTATTCCGGATGGCAGAAATCACCCAAGCGAGCGGAAGACTCGGTCTAAGGCGAACGGAGTCGGAGCAGAAGACCCGGGCTGAAAAAGTCAACGGGGTTGACTTTCCCAGCCGAGGCGCTCGGAACCCTTCCGGGCACCCAGAGTTGACTTTTTGACCAGATCGCATCAAACGCGATCTGAATGTTGGGGGATAAAGTTTTGTCCTCCCCAGGGTGCCCGGTTCGGGGCACCCCGACCAAGGCTATAAATATAGCCTTGGTCCAGAAGCTTTTCAACAACTCAAGCAATTCATTCTTTCTACACTTGTACGCTTTATCTGTAGTTAAGCTTCTGTTTTCTGTGCTTCATCGTTGTAAGAGGCTTCTCCACCTGAAGGAGTTCTTAGTATAATCATCTTCGTTGGATTAATAACCTCTCCGGTTGTAATCAAGTCAAATCCGGTGCCTCATCTTTTCTGATTTACTTTCTGTTTAGCTAATTTATGCAAGTGTTAGTTTAAGAGTTCGAGAAAGGTTTGTTTTTTATTTTCAAACTATTCAACCCCCCTTCTAGTCGACCGCCGCGATCCAACAATAGGTTCCTTTGTTATAGGTAAAGGCTCCTCTTGAATAGCGTGGATCCTGCCATCCTGGGTCCGTTGAGACTTGTGAGCTTCCACCTTCACCATGTCAATGTAACAACTGCGAGAGACCAACTGCTCACCTGTAACTTCCCCGGCCCGGTCTCCCATAGGAAATTTGATCTTCAGGTGAAAGGTGGAGACTGTCGCTGGGAACTCATGTAGTGTCGGTCTCACTAAGATGACGTTGTTTGAGGACAGCAAATCCACCAATATGAAGGTTCTCCTCCGCGTCCTCACCAATGGCCCGCTGCCCAAAGATATGGCTAACTTGATCTGGCCCATGGGTCGTACTTCATTGTCGGCGAAGCCATACAATGAAGTAACCACGGGTTGGAGTTTGTCGGCGTCGATTTGTATGCTCTCGAACGTGCTCTTAAATAACACGTTGACAGAACTTCTAGTATCCACGAAAACTCTAGCCACGTGACTGTTGGCGATGACGACCTTGATTATTAGGGCATCGTCATGTGGAAGCTCCAACCCCTCCAGGTCTTGGGGCCCAAAGCTAATGATGGGCCCTGCGGTTTGCTCCCGGCTGCATCCGATAGCGTGTATCTCCATGCGCCACTCATGAGACTTCCGAGCCCTAGCTGAGTCCCCATCTGTGGGCCCCCCAGAGATCATGCCAATCTCCTGGATGGTCGCGTTTCCCATGATCTCCTCTTCTTGGGCTTCCCCGGGCTCCTGGTTGCTACCAGGCTACTGATTTTCTTGTCTCGTATTATCAGGTTGGGGTCTACCAGACTGACCTACCCTGGTCTGTTGGCTAGCCAACATCCTCTGCTGAGTCCTAGGTGCGATCTCAGGTGGAGGCAGACCTAGCTCAGCTGCGCGCCGAGAGTCTCAGGCGAACTGGAAGCAATCATTTGTAGCATAGGTATGGGACTGATGATAAGTGCAGTAGCGTGGCCCCCATGGTCCAGGCCTTGGGGCTTGGACAGCTGCCACACATGGAGTAGGCCTGGGATCTTGACCGGGAGAGAAGGGCAGTCGGGCATCCCGAGCGTGAGGAAGAGGCTGAGCTAGTGGTTGGGGTGGCTTCTTCTCTGGCTTGTTGGCGTGAGTAGGCGCCTTGTCTACTTTGTGTCGGGCAGCCTAAACCTCTTCCACGTTGATATAGTTGGCGGTCTTTCCAAGCATCTCATTGAAATTCTTCATGGAGTCTCGGATGAGATCTAGGAAGAACTCCCCCTCTACTAATCTATGAGAGAAGGCGCTTATCAGTATTTCATATGTAGCAGAGGGGACGTCCTGGGCCACCTGGTTGAAGCGCTTAATATAACTTCGCAAGGGTTTGGCTGCCCCTTGCTTGAGGGCAAAGAGACAGTGGTCTATCTTCTGGTACTTCTGACTGCCGGCGAAGTGGCGCAGGAAGACAGTTTTAAAATCATGGAAACAAGTGATGGACCCATTCGATAATCCATCAAACTATTTCTGTGTTGAGCTAGATAGAGTATTCAGAAACACTCGGCACTTAATAGCGTCGCTGTATTGATGAAACAACGCCGTGTTTTGGAATTTGTGGAGATGGTCTTCCGGATCTTTACTGCCATCGTACTCTCCAATGGTCGGGGGCTTGTACCCCTTCGGTAGTTTCTTCTCTAGTACCCTTAAAGAGAAGGACATTTGCTCATCAGGTTCCACCCGGGGCTCCTCCCGGAGGACTATAGCCTTCCCCTTCTTTGAGTCCCTAGGCGGGGAGCTTTCCGCCATAAAGGCCTGTGGTTGCTCTTTTTTGTTAGAATAGTTCAATCCCTTGTGATAATAGTGTTGGATCGTGATGCACGTGAGAGGGGGGTGAATCACGTGGTTTTGAAAAACACTTCTTTTCGATTTTTAAAACACCAGTGTACGCAGTGGAAAGGAAATATGAAAAGCAACATCAAAAATAACACAGGCGATTTTTACTTGGTTCGGAGCCTTCGGCGACTCCTACTCCAAGGCCCAAGTCCTGAGGACCTATCGATGGACAATCCACTAAAAACCTCTTCCGGTACCCGCAGAAGAGAGAATCGAGTACAATAAGAATGAAGCCAACTGCAACACACTGCACTTGCCTTTTATAATAATTAAGTACAATAAAGGAAATTTTACCAACACTTTTAAGGATCAAAAGATGAAGCACTTCGTGTTGATGTCTGTCTGCCGGGCGCGATCGGAATTCCTCGGAGTAGTCGTCGAGCGTAGCAGCTTCGTAGCAGGAGCCCAGAGCAGTCGGAAGGTCATTTGGATACGTTGAAGCACGTATGAGGGTTCTATGTTTGAAGCTTGCTCAACCCCTCCTTTTATAGCCCTTTGGAGGAGTCTCCAGAGCTTATCAGATCCCAAAAATTCGGATCAGATGAGGAGAGTTTGAATCTGGCTGATCCCAAGCGCGTCCAATTACTTGTTTGACACAGTAATCTTCCGAGGGGCATAACTTTTGACTCCGAACTCAGAATCAAACTCTGTCAGTTGCTACGCATGAAGAATTCGAAGCTATACATTTGTATCTACAACATAGAGTTATAAAAATATATTCATAAATAGTTTATATAGATTTATGATTTAGGTCCTGTCTTCCCGAGACCAGAACCTAGTCAGGGTCAGTTTAGGGATCCAAAATGGACCTAAGCTGGACCGACGCCTACTATCTCTTAACTGGGATGCGTCCTCACAGTCACTCTCCTCTAGTGACTTACCTTTACTTACCTTCCAGACGTCCGATCAGCCCTTCGACCCGTTTGGACTTCTCGCCAGCTATTCGGTCAGCCCGTCGACCTAGCTGGACTTCATGCCAAACGTCCGGTCAGCCCGTCGACCCGTTTGGACTTCTCGCCAGCTATCCGGTCAGCCCGTCGACCTAGCTGGACTTCGTGCCAAACGTCTGGTCAGCCCGTCGACCTGTTTGGACTTCGTGTCAACTATCCGGTCGACCCGTTGACCTAGCTGGGCTTCGTGCCAGACACCCAGTCAGCCCGTCGACTTGTCTGGGCTTCTCCTGCACACTCGGTTAGAGTGTTAGATTAACAACAAAACTAACTTAACCTATTTTTTCATTCATCAAAACTTGGGTTAGACCGTTAGTGATAACCGCACCAACAATCTCCCCATTTTTGATGGAATGACAACTTGGTTAAGTTAGTGTAAAATGTAAGTTAAAACAAGCATTAATAGGTTTTAAGTTAGTTTCTATTTTCAATTTATTTTAGCTAACTTAACCGCCTAACCCACCCCCTTTGGCATTCATCAAACATAAATATGGATTAAATAAACATAAATGCATAAAAAGAATGCAACTACAAATCAGATTAACTCAGGGGAGTTAAAATAATTAAAGATTTTGCTTTAAAAATATCTCTGAACATTTTCAAAATAGCTAAGTTATAAAAAAAATAACTAATTTTGTAAAATAGCTAAGTTTTGAAACATAGCTACTTTTCAAACATAAGTGTTACAAAGATAATTTTATAAAAGTAAGATTTTCGAAACCAGGTTGATAGTAATTGATCAAATTAAGTCAAATTTAACCATACTTTAAATTTTATAAAATAAAAATTAAAGATGAGCTTTGTAGAATTGATCAAATTTTCAAAAAGAAGTTTTTTTTTTGCAAGTTTAAAATATTATAAGTTTTATAAAGGCAAACATAAAATTTTCAAGTCAGATTTCAAAATTAATTTGTATTTAATTTTCAAACTAGGTTTGAACTTGAAGCACTTCTTCAACATTTTTCAAAAACAAATTAAGTTATTTTTAATAAAGGAAAGATAGATATTTAATTAATTTCTTCCCCTGAATTTGATACTCCCCTTGAATTTATTACTCTCCTTAATTTATTTCTCCCTCTTAAGTTAACACTAAGGTTTGGGTATATTAATGTTCAAAGCCTTAACACCTTTTTATTTAAATAAGTATCTCTATATACTTGGTATAATTGTTTATTTAAGTTTAATTAATCAATTATTCTAAAATTAATTAATTTTAGATTAGATCCTTAAACTTTAGTTTAAGGTTAAATAAGATAACTTGTTATTAATTCAATAGCAATTAATCATTATCAATAATTTATCAATTAAATTTTACTTGATTCAATAATTTAATACTTATTAAAATAATTTAAATTTCATATTAATTGATTGAGTTGATTTAGTGAAAGTGCTAGTTATGATTTTAACTATTCATTTACTTCCTTTTAAGTGAAATTAAGATTCTGATTAACGTTAAAATTAAGATTTATTGAGTTAAATTAAGATTAAGTATTAATTAACTATTTAATGTAAGGTCAAATTTAATTTAGATTACAGTTCATTTTTGAAGTTCCTACTTCAATTATTTACATATTAATTATTTAATTAAGTTTATAACCTTAAGTTAATCAAATTTTAATAATATAATTAAAGTTTAGATTTTGTTTAACATATGTAATTTTTTTTATTTTAACTTTAAGTTTTCTTTTTGAATTACAATGACTTTTTAAACTAATTTTTAAGAAAAACTTAGTTTTTAAGTTGAAAGATTTAAGTTAAAAATAATAATTTTTTTTGGTAAAAATGATTTTTAATAATTTTTAAAATGATTTAAGTTTAATTTTAATTGTAAATTTTAAATTTAAATTAAGTTTAACGTTAATGTTAAGTTTTAATTTAATTTAAAATTAAGTTTTAACTTTAATTTTAAAGTTTTTTACTTTAAGTTTTAACGTTTTAATTAGCATAAGTGTCTTAATTTTAAAATGACTTTAAAATGAATTTTAATGATTAAAAGAATTTTTTAAAAGAATTATTTTTAAAAAAATTAAATGTTTTAAACTACTTTTTAAAGAATTTAAAATAATTTAAAATAATTTTTAGAATAGTTTTTTTAAAGAATTTTTAAAATAGTTTTAAAAGAATTTTTAAAATGGATTTAAAAGAATTTTTAAAATAGTTTTTAAATAATTTTAAAAATAGTTTTTTTAAAGAATTTTTAAAATAGTTTTTTAAAAGAATTTAAAATAGTTTTTAAAGTATTTTTGAAATAGTTTTTAAAGAATTTTTAAAATAGTTTTTAAAGTATTTTTAAAATAGTCTTTTTTTAAAAGAATTTTTAAAATAATTTTTAGAGAATTTTTAAAAAAGTTTTTAAAGAATTTTAAAAATAGTTTTAAAATAGTTTTTAAAGAATTTTTAAAATAGTTTTTTTTAAAGAATTTTTAAAATAGTTTTTAAATTATTTTAAAATAGTTTTTAAATTATTTTTAAAATAGTTTTTAAATTATTTTAAAATAGTTTTTAAATTATTTTTAAAATAGTTTTTAAATTATTTTAAAATAGTTTTAAAATAATTTTTAAAATAGTTTTAAAATAATTTTTAAAATAGTTTTAAAAGAATTTTTAAAATAGTTTTTAAAGTATTTTGAAAATAGTTTTTAAAGAATTTTTAAAATAGTTTTTAAAGAATTTTTAAAAGAATTTTTTTAATGAATTTTAAAATAGTTTTAAAATTATTTTTAAAATAGTTTTTAAAGAATTTTTAAAATAGTTTTAAAAGGATTTTTAAAATAGTTTTAAAGTATTTTTAAATAGTTTTAAAAGAATTTTTAAATGAGTTTTAACAGTTTTAATATAATTTTTAAAAGAATTTTTAAAATAATTTTTAAATTTTTTTTAAAAGAATTTTTAAAACAATTTTTTAAATGATTTTTAAAGTTTTTAAAATAATTTTTAAGCGAAAAATAGTTTTTAAGATAATTTTTATGTTAAAATAATTTTTATGATAGTTTTTAAGTTTAGATAATTTTTAAGTCAAAATATTTTTTAAGTTAAAATAATTTTTTAAGTTAGAATAATTTTATGTTAAAAAGATTTTAAAAATTATTTTAAGTAAACCAGATTTTTAAAATAATTTTAAGTAAAATAGATTTTTTTTAAAGAATTTATAAGTAAAAAATATTTAAAATAATTTTAATTTAATATTAGTTTAATTTTAGTTTAATTTAATTAAATTTAATTTATTATAATTTTAATTTATTTTAATTTTATTTTAATTTATTTTAATTTTAAACCTTAGTCATCTCACCCGATCTAAATTTTCAATCAAAGAATCTTATAATTTTGTGAGATGAGTTAGGTTCAATTTTAGACTTTGGTTTTAACTTGTGTTAGATTCAGGTTTAACTTTGGGTTCAACAGATAGATATTTTCTGGATAAACTTCTGGGCTATGGTGAGTCACTTGGACATCATTAGAGTAACCATGCATTCGAGGTTTTCCAAATAGTCCTATCCACTGGACTTAGTACAAAACCTTGGTTTAACTGGTTAGAATCCATAAAGGGTAGCTTCAGTCAGTTCTACTTAGCCAAATGCACAAAGTCGAAGTCATATCTTCCTAGACATGCATAGACTAAGCTTCCCTAACGTACTATTATCCAAAATTTCACCAATACCATTTTTCAAGTTAAACTTGAGTCCCCTTCCTAATTGGTCCTAAGTACCCTGCCGGGTAGATTAGTTCGGGTTACCCTTCCGGGTAGGTTAGTTTTGGAGGTGCCAGCTATTCTGGAACCTCCCCCTGAATTATTGGCATTCCTTTTAAGATTTTTGTATAATTAGAGTTGGTTTTAATTAAGTTTTAATGTTTACTTTATAATTTAAATTTAAGTTTTTAATTTTGAATTAATTAAACTTGTCAAATTATCTTTCTTTAAAAGAGTGTATTTAATATTTAAATTTTTATTTAATTTCACTTTTATTAGGTTAATTGAATTATTTTTCTTTAATAGCTTATTTTTAAAGTTTAAGTTTTTATTAATTTTTAAATTTGAATTAATTAAAGTGTTTGAATTATATTTCCTTAAAGGTTTATCTTTTAACATTTTATTAATCGTTAATTTTGAATTTTTCAGATAATCTTTGTTTAATATGTTGTCTTTAACATTTAATTTTGATTTTGTTAAATTTAGTTTTGATTTTATCAAAGTGTTTGATTTTATCTTTATATTTTCTTTGTCTTTTAAGTTGATATAATTAGTGGAATTTATTAGATTATTCTTATCATTAAAATTTAATTTTTTTGTTAATTAAATTATCTTAGGGTTGGATAAGATTTTCTAGATTAATATTGTCTAGATTATTAAATAATTTATTAATTTTATCTAAATCAATATTGACCTTGTCAACTCTATCATTTGAGTTTTTAGATTTGTTTAGGTTTAAATTTGAATTTTTAGGGTTATTAATTATTTTTAGATTTTCTGAATTTTCTAAATTAATTAAATTTGTTTTATCAGAAAATATCCTAGGAGTATTTTTGCAAGTATTGTCAGCTACACTATTTTCACAGATATTTTCAGAAATATCCAAATTAACATGCATATTTTTTAAACTACTATTGGCAAGAGTATTTTGGTAAATATTACTAAGCTTGAGCGCAACCCCTAATTCAGTAGGCTTTTCTATTGGATCTGACTCAAGTTTGGATTTGATTTCGACTTGATCCTCTAACTCCAACGGCTCCTCAAGAATTTTGATCAACTGGATCCAAAGCTCATATGCATTCTTGTACTTTTCTAGTCTGCATAAACATTGTTAGGTAAAATATCACAAATAATTTTACTTACATTTTTGTTCAATTCCAAGTCCTGAGAAGGTTTTCTCAATATTAGCACATTATCAAAATCTAGGCTTCCTAAGAAACATTCCATTAATCGCTTCCAGTAATTGAAATATTCTTGATCGTATGGTGGTGGTTCATGGGGGTTCCGTCCTTCAAGAAAAGTCATTGAATGCTGAAGATAAAAAACTAAAAAGTGGTGCCAAGACTTGGTCTTGGATTAGTAGTGTGGGAGGAAATAGAAATAATAGTAAATGAGCTAAATTGGTGTTGCACCAATTTAGATTAATTACAATGAAAAATATTTCCAAAAAGGTAAGAGTACCAGTTTAGAATTATACAAAAAAAAATTGAAAGCTTAAAAAAATAAGAAAAATCACCCCTTTGTTTGATTGATGGTTGCACCAAATCAGAGCGATACCGGCTCTGATACCACTTGTTGGATCGTGACGCACGTGAGAGGGGGGGGGGGGTGAATCACGTGATTTTGAAAAACACTTCTTTTCGATTTTTAAAACACGAGTGTACGCAGCGGAAAGTAAATACGAAAAGCAACACCAAAAATAACACAGGCGATTTTTACTTGGTTCGGAGCCTTCGGCGACTCCTACTCCAAGGCCCAGGTTCCGCGGACCTATCGATGGGCAATCCACTAAAAACCTCTTCCGGTACCCGCGGCATAGAGAATCGAGTACAATAAGAATGAAGCCAAGTGCAACACACTGCACTTGCTTTTTATAATAATTAAGTACGATAAAGGAAATTTTACCAACACTTTTAAGGATCAAAAGATGAAGCACTTCGTGTTGATGTCTGTCTGCCGGGCGTGATCGGAACTCCTCGGAGCAGTCGTCGAGCGCAGCAGTTTCGTAGCAGGAGCCAAGAGCAGTCGGAAGGTCGTTTGGATACGTTGAAGCACGTATGAGGGTTCTATGTTTAAAGCTTGCTCAACCCCTCCTTTTATAGCCCTTTGGAGGAGTCTCCAGAGCTTATCAGATCCCAAAAATTCGGATAAGATGAGGAGAGTTCGAATCTGGTTGATCCCAAGCGCGACCAATTACTTGTTTGACACAGTAATCTTCCGAGGGCCATAACTTTTGACTTCGAACTCATAATCAAGCTCTGTCAGTTGCTACGCGTGCAGAATTCGAAGCTCTACATTTGTATATACAACATAGAGTTATAAAAATATATGCATAAACAGTTTATATAGATTTATGATTTAGGTCCTGTCTTCCTGAGACCAGAACCTAGTCAGGGTCACAGTTTAGGGATCCAAAATAGACCTAAGTTGAACCGATGCCTACTATCCCTTAACTGGGATGCGTCCTCACAGTCACTCTCCTCCAGTGACTTACCTTTACTTACCTGCCAGACGTCCGGTCAACCCTTCGACCCGTCTGGACTTCTCGCCAACTATCCGGTCAGCCCGTCAACCTAGCTGGACTTCATGCCAAACGTCCAGTCAGCCCGTCGACCCATTTGGACTTCTCGCCAGCTATCCGGTCAGCCCGTCGACCTAACTGGACTTCGTGCCAAACGTCCGGTCAGCCCGTCGACCTGTTTGGACTTCGTGCCAGCTATCCGGTCGACCCATTGACCTAGCTGGGCTTCGTGCCAGTCAGCCCGTCGACTTGTCTGGGCTTCTCCTGCACACTCGGTCAGAGTGTTGGATTAACAACAAAACTAACTTAACCTATTTTTGTCATTCATCAAAACTTGGGTTATACCGTTAGTGATAACCGCACCAACAAATAGTCCGGGCCAGGTTCCCGATAGAAAGCCGAGGGGAACTCCTCGAGTTGTTTCCTCTTAGACCCTCTATCCGAAACATGAGTTAGGTCTTTGGAGACTGCAGACATCTTGTATGGTCACGAAGCAGTTGTCTGCTTTTCGGAAGTCGCTCGCCTTTTGGCCTCCTTGAATAGCTCGTATTCTCCTATCGTCATGGTCACGTTGATCCGTCCGGTGTCCTCCATCTTCACATTCCAAAATAGGTGAAGAAAGTTCCCATAGATGATGCCAAATTGATCATGTCCGGAATCTGAGTCGGATGAAGGTCGGGTGAACTGTGGCTGGCGTTGAGGGAGGGGCGACTGAGACACCTTTCTCATATACGCTTCCTAAAATGGGCTCCCACGTGGTGCTGATGGACGACGATGACTGAGCCAACGGTACCTGAACTCTGTGCACACTCTGACAAGCGCACGAGCATTAGAGGCCAGAAAACTAGGGAAAAAGTCCCCGGAGCAGGCCCTTCGACGCTCAAGTCAGGTACTTTCCCTAGAAAAATAGTGTACGAAGCAGAAAGAAAGTAGAAGACAAGTGCTAATGTGCGAGAAAGCGTACTTGCGTGAAGGAGAGGACCTCCCTCTTTATATGACAGTGTGCACCTTCTGGTGGAGCCTGACTGGTATCAAAGAATGTCGGGTGTCACGACTTGTCGGGTGATGGAGGACACGTGGCCCTCTCCTGTAGGCTAAAGGAAGGTTCCATTCGTAGATGATCGCAGATCATTGGAATATTCTCTGACACGCAGCAGTTATTCCTTGACGGGCGGTTACGATTCCTTGACCTTGTTGTCATGTAGTGTCTTCTGTCCCTATCGGGTATGAGTAGGGCAGCTCGGGATAATCAGTCGGGTATAACACCTAACTTAGACCATGAGGAGCCGGGAGTCGTGGAGGGATTGCCCAAGTGCCGGCTGGGAGCTAGCTAACAGAGAGTTTAGCTGATTGAGAGCACTAAGACTAAGTACAACCAGGCCGTGAGAGTCCAACCCGTCTAAGCCAGGTCAGGAATCACCCCGACTGTTTACCCAGGAGGTGTCTCAGGTATGGAGTTCCGGTCTGTGAGAACCTGAACGGGAATCAGGTTGCTGACGTTGTCACCCGGTCTTACTTCTTCTTTCCATACCTATTGATTGCCACGTCCCCTTAAATCCTGACCACCACGTTCCTTTGACTTTTGACTGCCACACCCCCTTAACTTCTAACTATCATATCCCCTTAACTTCTGGCTTCCCAATTTTATCAGACTCCACTATCATGCACCATATCATTCACATACCTCGAGCCATCATGTAACCACAACCATGGTCGAACCAAGTCGTCTCCGTATGTGTACCCACTGAGTCCTTGCACACAAACAAATATCAAATCATAAAGCAAAACCTACCCTCAAACTCTTTACTCAAATCTCAAAACTCAAGAACCAAGATCACATTGGACCACTTAATTAAGCCACGATTGCACTAACATAAACTACTTGGTTTGGCTTAAGTAATCATTATAATTCAAATAAAGATAAAATTAAAACTGATCATAAGGCAGACAATGGCCACCATAGGTAGCTATCACGAACAAAGAATTTAGATGGTGAAAAGTAATAGGAACCGCATTAGAAAACTCAATTTTAAACATACTTTGCACTTTCACAATGGCAAACTCTCTGATTTCTGCAGTATTTCAGGAATGCTTCAGACTTGCTGAGCTTTAAACAATGACAATTGCAAGTCTATAATACTGAATGAGGAGAAGGAAAAAAACAAAAACTAAAATTTCATTTCAATGCAGTTAGCAATATTGGAAGATATTTCAAACAGAGACTCCTTAGATGCTAATATCTCTTCGAACAGCTCACTGTTGGTGCGACTTTTCAGCTTTTGCAATCCGACTTGCTTTAATTCATCCGTTATCTTCTTCTGATTCGAGAGAAACCCTTCAAATGTCTTGGTGGGCATTTTCATTTGTAATTTAATTAGCTCTACTTGTGTCAAGCCATGAAGCAAGTGACCGTCCATTGCTGTTTCATTGGTCCTATGTATATAAGCAGAATCTGCAGAATCTTCACGTATATCAAACTCGGTATTGTAGTAATTGCACTTCTTGAGCAACTCGGTGAATAACATAGTTGACGATTGATCTTTCAGATTGAACTGGAGGTTGAAGAACAGGGCTTTCTCTTTGTATTCCGGAGGAATAAATTCATCGATTTCATTTCCTGCTGCTAATATCTGTCAATCAAAGGAAATCATATTATACAAATATATCAAGGAGAGTATGCATGAATTAAGAAGGTCAGCTTTGTCGATCTTCTCTCACGTCTGGGGCTGTGCTAGAATTCAGCATGATCCAAGCGGCTCTCGATAGAAAAGCAGCTCCGAAAAGAGTCATCAACGCATCTGGAAGATCATCCTGCGGCTCGAGGTCGAGAAGGAATGACGCGTTCCGGAACTTGGGCGCCTCAATGCGCAGCGCAGTGACGACGTCGACGACGAGATACTCGAGCTTGGGGGCCTGGACGTCGATGGCGTTGACGATGGGGTTCGAGGAGAATAGGACTAAATGCTTGATGGAGGCGGAGTGGATGATTAGTTTGTCTATGCCGAAATTGAGAGCGCAGCAACGGATGAGCTGCAGAGTCTCGAGAAAGGGGCAGGAGGCGAGGATGGATAACAGGACATCAACGTGAAGGAAGCAAAGTTCGATTTTGAGGGAGGTGAGATTGGTGGAGGGAAAGGGCGAAGGGGGGCGGCAATCGTAGTACCACCACATCATCGGGATATCGATTCTGATCAATGAGAGACTCCTCACGGACTTGATGCCGAAGACACAGAGTTGCCTGTCGCTGGAAATTAACCATATGTTGCCGGAGGATTCGACGATGAGATCTCGAACGCCCGCCTCGACGAGCATCGATTTCAAGCATGTGGGGAAGTCGATGGAGTCGTTGTGGAGGACCATGCGGAATTGGCGGAGCAGGGTACGCGAGGGGAAGGTGGATATTTTGGGGGTGTAGCACCCGCAATAGGGGAGGCCGACGTCCAAGCGGAAGGTGTCCAGTCGGGGGATGAGGGAGGGGAGGCGGCGGCGGAAGTCGGAGCAGGTGGCGGAGAGGGCGACGCACTGCTTGATGGTGAGCAAGGAGAGGATGGAGAAGAGGATGTCGTTGGGGAGGAAAGTGAGGCGGTCCTCCGGCGGGCCACCCTGATGCTGCACATCGTTGCGGCGGCGGCGGTCCGCCGCCTGCTCACGCGGGTTCTTATCGTAGTCCATCGTCAAGCGAGCGAACCCTTTTTACTTTTTTTTTAAAAAAAAATATAAACTACAATAAGGATTAGTCGTCGTATTTATCATGACTTTGTTCTTGAATGGGTTAATTATGGAAATAGTAGATTTGATGAATGGGTTAATTATGGATATACGAACAAATATATACAGATTGTATATCCATATTATCGTGATTCTAAAATTCTATTATAAATATTATTATTTAAAAAAAAAATCAATATCCAACTAATCGCTCGCGGAGGAGGAAAATCCCTGCCACGGTTAGAAAAAATATAAAATTAAAAAATTATTAATACGTGAATTACAGATTCCTCTTATCTTTTACAAAACCATCATATAGGTAATTCTTTTTATATTAAATATAAAATAAAAAATTATTGAAAAATTAAGGGATAAAAGTTAAGAGAAAAAATAACTAAAAACTTAAATTTTATTAATTATATCATTTAATCTTCACGGTTAATTTAACTTTAATATAATAAAAATAATGTAATACAAGTTAAATATTACATTTAAAATTTTATATAATTTAAATTTTTAAAAGAAAAAGATGCTTATTTTGTGATTCGGACGGTGCAAAAAAATAATAATTTGAAATCGGTTTAATAAAAATTCTCACATAGAGGAGATAAATTAAAAATATATATTAATTTAAATAAGTTTAAAATAAGAGTCAGACTCCGATTAGAAAATATATCAATTATAATTATTCAATAATTATTATTAAAATAAAAATACTAATTATTATATTATAAAAATAAATTTTGATCTATTGTCCATATTTTTTATTTTTTCTATTTATTATAGATAATAGATAGATAAATTTTTTTTCCCTTTTATTTCGCATGAGCCTATCAATTTTTTTTTTTTATGATATTTATTTCCTCATGTGCATTAATACCAGAAAACTCGAGACCCTTTTTTTTTTTTTATAAACTCCATTCAATATAAATTGTCCCAATTATAATTATTCATTAATTATTATTAAAAAAATATTAATAACTATATTATAAAAAATAAATCTAGGATTTTGTCCACATTTCATAATTTATTTCTATTTAATATAGATATATAAGTTTTAAATATTTTTTAATTTATAAGATTTTTTCCCCCTTTATCCCATCTATTTAAAATTTATATTCCATTTATTTTCTTTAAAATTATTTATTTATGATATTTATTTCCTTATTGTATTATTTGATGAAAATTTAACTCCTAACAAGTTGTCTTTTTAGATCATTGTTTCTAAATCTATTTCGATAATAACTATTGTAGGTGGAAGAGATGATCTCAAACAAACGATGGCTAACAAAAGGCAACTAAAAAACTTAGTCAATGATAACTAAAAGGAAAAGCATTGGAAAATTCAATTTTAAGTAAGTAAAAAATAAAAAATTCTTAATTATTATAATCATGAAAAGGTCCATTTAAAAAAATTAAATTAAATTAGCCTCTAATTAAAATAATTTTAATCAAATTTAAATAATTTTGATCAATTTAGTAAAAAAATATTTTATGTATAATATTGTTAACTAAGTTAAATTCAAAATTTTAATTTATTTTAATATGTAATAAAAGTTACTTCCTATATTATATAAGCGCGAGAGTAAATAATATTTTAAATATGGATAATATGATAGAGTTTTTTATTTATTATAAAAAGTGGCATCTTTTTATAAGGTTATGTCGGGCAAATTCTAAGGCTTTGGGAAAAAAAGTTTAGGGCTTAGAAAGAATTTAGCTCTAATAATGTTGATTTTTTTTTCAAAAAAAAAAAATGTCAAACTTAATCCTTTTCATAAATACTATTTATTCTTCTTAATAAATTTTCTTAACAAAACTAAATAAATTTATTTAAAAACTAATTTTACTCTCTTGAAGACTAATAAAGAACTCCAACCTATTACAGTTTTGGTAAAAAAATATATTAAATATTTATTAAATATTTTGATAAAAGATGAAAAAAATAATAAAATTTTATTTCAATACTAATAGGAAGATACTTTGAACATATCCTGTGTGACGACTACTATTTATCTTCCCTTGTTGTTTCAGTGATACTCTCTATACACGTAGAATCTGTTGTATATCAAACTTAATTGGTATTACAGACATTGCACTTACTCAACCACTTGGCTCAGGGCCTCATTCTCGGTTCGAACCAGACTTACTCAGGACTCAGTTCCCCTCTCTCCTGATCGGCCTTGTCGATCGGGCAAACTCTCTATGGGCTTCATTCCTGGCTCAGGCTAGACTCACTGCGGGCTTAACTCCCCTCTCTCCCGATCGGCTCTGCCGATCAGATAGACTCGCTATGGGCCTCATTCTCAGCTTGGACCAGATTCGCTCGAGACTCAGCTCCCCTCTCTCTTGACCGGACTTGCCAATCGAACAAGTTCTATATGGACCCCATTCCCGGCTCAGATCAGACTCATCTGAGCTTCGCTCCCTACACTCTCTCGAATCGGTTAGCCACAAACCTCTACTCCTTTCAAGCAGCATAAAGAGATGGGCTCTTGAATAGTTAAATAGTTAATTAAATGATATAGTTTATCTACTTGAGAAGATCTTACAGCGGTGTTTGGCCCTTCAAAAACGGATATGAATCTGTGGCTAGTTTCAGTTTCCAATTCGCTTTCGGTTTCAGACTCGGAGTCGGTTTCGGCAACGTACACTTGTACCGGTAGAGCGAGGAAGCTTGTTTACTTGTGTTCTTCATCCGACTCTTCCGATGACTCAGACCATGTTTCCTTCAATACCTTTCTTTTTTCATGCTTCTGGTTTAGACAGTCAGATTTGTAGTATCCCTTCTTGTTGCAGCCGTAGTAGGTAACTCCAGACTTGACCTTCGTGTTCGATTGAGTTACCTTCTTTTTCTTTAGTGCTTTCCGAACTAATTTGACTAGTTCGGTGGTGATTTCGTGTTCGAGATCTGATTCGTCTTCAGATTCAGGTTCGGTTAGGTGCTTGATTTTTGGTTCTATCGTTCTGCTTATACTTGCAATCAAAGCAATACTTTTCTCACCCGGCAATGCATTATTCTACTCGTATAACTCAAATTTTGAAAACAATTCGTCTAATCTAATTGTTGAGAGATTCTTAGATACCTTATAAGTATCTACCATTGATGCTCATAATGGATTCCTCGGAAAAGCGTTCAGTGCATACCTTATGACGTCACAGTTTTCCACCTTTTTACCGATTACGTGGAGGCTGTTGAAAAGGTCTTGTATGCGAGCATGTAGCTGGCTCGCTGACTCACCTTCTTGCATTTTTATATTATATAATTTATTTAAAATTAAATCCCTTTTACTTATCTTAGTATCGGAGGTGCCCTCATGTACCTCGATCAATTTTTCCCACAACTCCTTTGCACTGTTGAAAGGATCAACCCGGTTCAGCTCTTCTTTGGTTAGAGCGCATTGAAGAGTTTGTGTTGCTTTTACATTGGCTTCAATTTCCTTGCGAGTTGGTGCATCCATTTGTTGCAGGGGACAAGTGCTTCGGTGTTGTCGACTGGTAGGGAGAAGCTCGTTTGAATGATGATCCACATCCCTACCTTTGTCTTAAAATAGTACTTCATTCTGCCCTTCCAGTAGTCGAAGTCTTCACCGGAGAAAAGAAACGGACGAGCTGTGCTGTAGCTTTCTTGGTGAGCCATTAAAACAAGAATCTCGCACACAACAAAAATAATAACAAATGTTCTAAGGCTTGGTCTTGGATTAGTAGTGCGGGAGAAAAATAAAAATGACAATTTACTAATTTTGAAAAAATAATAAAATATTAATAAAAAATATTATTTCAAATTTTGTTAAATGCGATATTTTGTCAATACTAATAAATGGAGAACAGATGAAAATAAAATTTTTAAAAATAGTTTTGGAGGAAAAAATGAAACGCGTAAGAATCTTTTTTAAACAAAAATGATATGTAATTTTATTTTTGAAAAAAGAATCCCCCTGCTTGATTGGTTGTTTCACTAAATCAGAGTGACCTCGCTCTGATACTAATTGTAGGATCATAGATGTGTTTTGGGGGGGGGGGGAATAGCACATGTTGCTTTTTCACTTGTTTTGGAAAACACAAAGTAAATACGCAGCGGAAATAAAGAAAGAACCAAAGGCAATCGCTAACACAATTTCTTTTACTTAGTTCAGAGCATGTGACGACTCCTACTCCAAGGCCCGCGATCGTTGATCACTTTCATTGGGAAATTCACTATCAATTCGAAATTTTTACAAAGGAATAATACAAGTATGAAGCTTTACAAATATGAAATACAACTTATTACCAATGAATTGATGAAATCTATCTTTTGACTTGATCGTCATTGGAGCAGCGTTTATATGTTGCCGGAGTGCGCACAGTTGTTCATTCTTGATCTCAAAAAGTGTTGTTTCGAAGTTGCTGGTCGACCCTCCTATTATAACCGAGATAAACCTAATCCAAATCCATTGATCTCGGGATCAGTCTTTGACCCGACTATGATCGGTCAACCGATCTAGGTGTTCGATCGACTGAACCCTCTGAACCTGCCCAGCTTCTCGTCCACATGCTTCTGCCACCTGGATAAGTCTTCGTTTGGTCGACCGATCCCTTTGACCTCGCTGGTCTATCTGATCCACGCGGCTCGACTAGGTCATGACTTATCCTCGGTTTGGTCAACCAATCCCTAGATCAAACTCGCTCTGCTGTACTGGTGTTCGGTCGATCAATCTAAAGGTTCAGTCGACCGATCAAGGTCGAATCTAACCCTGCGTAAAATTTTAGTCTCTTGCAAAACAGAGTTAGCATATAGCAGATAATATGTAAATAAATAATTTGACAGACTTCGGATTGTCCAGTTCTGACTTCGGATTTCCTCCGGAAACCCTAGGTTGAATCGACGCCTACTGCTCCTTTATAAGGGAATGCACCCTCACATACTCCTCTTAAGAGAGTTCACCTGTTGCCAAACTGGTCCTCCAAACCGACTGGACTTTCCGCTTAGGGTTACCGTCCTCTAGGACCTAGGGTTACTGCCTCCTAGGATTTTCCATAGCCTAGGGCTACTACCCCTAGGACCTAGGGTTACCACCCCCTAGGGTTTTCAACAGTCTAAGGTTACCACCCCCTAGGACCTAGGGTTATCACCCCCTAAGATTTTTCATAGCTTAGGGTTACTACCCCCTAGGATCTAGGGTTATCACCCCCTAAGGTTTTCCGCATCCTATGGTTACCACACCCTAGGGCCTAGGGTTACCACCCCCTAGGGTTTTTCACCCGTCTAACCGCAGCTAGGACTTTCCATCACCTAGGGTTACCGCTCCCTTGAACCTTGGGTTACCACCCCTAGGGGTTTCCACTTGCCTAGAATCCACTAGGACTTTTGCCTAAGAACACTTAGGACTTTTCCTATAAGCTCAATCAATCTTGTTATATAACAAGACAACTTAACTTTGGACCCTTTAACATAATCAAAACCTAGGTTCGATCATTGGATGCTTCTCACACCAACAAAATATTCTCTTAGAAACCATAGTATCTACATTAGAAACTAGATTAAACCAAATGGAAGCTCATTTCTACATAATTGATGCCCAACTAGAGAAACTATTACCACAGCCTCCTCCACAACCACCTGATAAAGACAAAGGCTTACAAATTTCCATGAGTTCACCAGAAATAGACATGGTTTTTATTAAGGCCTCCAGTATATGTAACACAGGAAAAACTCTTGATATTAGGGTTAAATATCTAGTTAATATGCATGGCCATGAGTTCACTCTACATGCGTCCACCATTGATGAAGCTGCACTTTTCTCAATATTACCAAAAGCTTTTATTAAGACAGCTTCTCAACCTTTTATTAGTACCCAATTTAATGGTCAGTAATTAGCTTGTACGCAATTTATGACAAACATACACTTAAGATTTTAGAATAATTGTGGTACTTATAGTAATCCCCTAACCCTCTCAAAGTTATGGGTTAAACCATTACTACACCCTGACATCCATCTTATTTTAGGACTCAATTTTCTTCTAGCACCATATCAAGCTTTTCTCCTTACTAAATATTATGCTCTTGTCTTCTCTACACCAATAATCTCACCCATTGTCTCAGATTATCCATCAATTGTTCATCCAATTACCATTCCACACAAACCAGATAACCTAACTAACAAATCGGCTCAAACTACTTGTCAGTGCTCCACAACAGGTGTATGTACCTCTACTTCTCTTCAAACTTGTGTTTTATCTTTTTCTGAATATCAGGAAAAATAGAAATACTTGGCTGGTCTAGCCCCACAAGTGATTATGATTCTACATGGGATATTCCTACTGACCTAATAATCCCAAAGCAATTACTACATATGATTAATATTCATCAACCTGATTTAGACTCTCTGATTTCTAGATTAGAAAAACTAGAAATTATTGGTGACAATCTAACTAAATATTGGGATAGGAATAAGGTATATTGTAAACTGGCAATCATTAACATAGACCTAACAATTAAAGCCCAAGATTTAAAATATACGAATTGGAAAACTGAGCAATACAAAATGCACATCCAACAATTATTACATTTAGGTGTCATACAAAGATCTACCTCCAAACATAGAAGCCAAGAAGATGGTTACAAAATATTGGTATCTCATGGTAGTTTTGACATGATCATTGCCAAGTTAGGTTAGGTCGTATTGGTGTTTAACCCTGTGTCTAAGTGTGCAGGAGCTTAGAAGCACAGAAAGTCGAGCGGAAGACATGGCTAGCGAGAAAGACGACACGGGAGAGAGCCAACGGGCTTGGTGCGTCTGAAGGACGAGGTGCTGCAGAAGAGTACATCGATGGACGAGAAGGAAGCGCGCAACGGTCCGAGGGACGAGAAGCCGGAGTGGAAGCCTGCTCGAGGAGAAGGCCAGAAATTGGGTTCGGATGAGCCCTATTTCGGTTGGCCGACATCACCCAAACGATCGGAGCAGTAGGAGAGTAAAAGAAGGTTGAAAATGCTATTGGAGGCACCTTCAAAGGGAGTTGAAGGTGCCTTCACACCTTCATTGTGGAAGGCACCTTCCATGGTTGGAGAGCGCTTTCGATGAATAGTACGAAGGATGGTCTTTTGAGCAGTGCATGGAAGATGGATCACGTTTTCATTGTTGTTCCTTACTGCTGCTCGAGACATGCTCATAAAGCTCTTGGAGGGCGCCCTCAACAGCATAGAGGGCGCTCTCATCCGCACCGAATCCACAGTGTGGATAAGTTCTGACCACTTCGCAGCCTATCCGCCTCAGGCACCCTCAACCTCTATGAGGGCACCCTCGCGCCAAGGTCCATGGCGCCCTCAACCTCCATGAGGGCGCCCTCGTGCCAGTGTCCAGGGCACCCTCAAGCTCCATTAGGGCGCCCTTGCGCCTTGCAGCGAGGTTGCTTCTCTAGGTTCACTTCCTGCAAAGCATGTTAGTCCAACATACCTTACAAAACAAAGTTAGGATAATAGAGATATGTAAAAGTAATTGACAGTCATCGGACTGTCCAGTTCTAACTTTGGATTCCCAATCGAAAATCCTAGGTCGAAATGACGCCTACTGTTCCCTCACCGGGGAACGCATCCTCACCTACTCCACTCAGGAGAGTTTATCTATTGCTAGTTGATCCTCCAGACCAATTGGACTTTTTCTCAACGCTCGGGCCTCCAGGACTTTCCGTTGGGCATCCGCTCCACGATCTGCCCAGTCTTTCACTTGGTTCGTGACACCAGGACTTTCCACCCAAAGTCCTTGACTCTGGAACTTTTGCCCAAAGCCCTCGGCCCGCCAAGACTTCTCGCCTAGGGTTACCACCCCCTAGGGTTTTTCACCTTCCTAACCGTAGCTAGAACTTTTTCCTAAGTACATTTAAGACTTTTCTGCAAGCTCATTCAAACACGTTAGATAACAAATAACCTTAACTTTAAACCCTTTGCCATTATCAAAACTTAGATTCGATCGTCGGATGTTTTCTACACCAACAATTTCTCCTTTTTTTTATTATGGTAACAAAATTCAAAGTTAATTAATTCAAAAGTACTCAAAAAAGTATAAATACAATATTAAGAATTTCAACTAGAAAGCAACTTGAAAAATGAAAATATTCTGGTTGTTCTAGTTTTCGCTTTTATTTACTTTTACTTTCACTTTCCTCTCCCCCTTTGCCATATATAAAAAATATAAAGTATAAAAAGGGATGAAAAGAAATGATAGTTTGCTCCCCCAGAAAGAAAGCATTGTTGTTTGAAACTAGTAGTTCAAGACTTAAAGTAATAGCTTAGCAAATATTATCTAGTAAAAATTTCAAAATAATAGGTTTGCAAGCATTGTTGTTTGAAACTAGTAGTTCAAGACTTAAAGTAATAGCTTAGCAAATATTATCTAGTAAAAATTTCAAAATAATAGGTTTGCAAGTTAAATTAAATTCAGGATTAAAAACCAAATTAATTTAAATTGAAGTTTTAGTCAAAATTAAAAAATATTTTGAAAAATACTAGGCTCAGACTTTTAATTCAGACTTCAATTGAAAATAATTTAATCAAACCTTTTAAAAAATATTTTTATTATTTCAAAGCCAAGTTAAGTAAAAATGATTTTCAGACTTAAAAATAATTTAGAATTAAAAATAATTTTATTTTATACCCAAGAAAAAATAATTTTTCATCTAAAAAATTTTAAATTCAAGTTAATAAATAATTTTTAAGTCCAAGTAAAAATAATTTTTAAATCCAAGTACAAATAATTTTTTAAGTCATAAAAAAAGTCAAAAATAATTTTCAAGTCAAAATATTTTTATTTTAAAATCAAGTAAAAAATAATTTTATTTTAAAAACAAGAGCCAACTTGGTTAAAAGAATTTTTTTTCTTTTTTTTCACTCCCCCTTGACTCATGCCAGTCAATTAAAAAATTTAAAATCTCATAGTCCAAGCATGAGTAAACAAATTATTTACTAACAATCAACTGTCTAGCCTTTAGTTACTAGCTGTTTACCAAGAGGTAGTAGTTTTCACTTGATTAGTCAAGTTAAGTAAATGTTCCAGTTAGTTTTGACTAAGCATGGATCACTTAACTTGATTAATATGATTTTGATATTTAATGCCTAGACTTATGTCGATGCACAGACATAAGCATTCATAAGTCCAGGCAATACCCTACGCATCTTACACAATTCTAAGTGTTTCATACACAAGCAAGGTAATCCTAGCGTGCTTGTGAGATGCTCTGGTTGAGACTAGGGGTACATGCTTTCTTGGGGATAAATTCCTAAGCTAAATCCACTATTTTGAAAAACTAATAAAATTGAAATTTTGAAATATTTTTCCTAGAATTTGAAATCAAAGTATTATAATTTTGAAATTACACAAGAAGAATTAATTTTGAAAGCAGCTTCTATTCTATTAAGCACATCCCTATCTGCCTTCTGAGTACACTGAACTCAAGTTCAGGTAAGGGTTTTGTGAAAATGTCAGCCAGGTTTGATTTGGATTCAACATAGTTAAGTACAATGTCACCCTTAGCTACATGATCTCTTACAAAGTGATGTTTTACTTCTATGTGTTTAATTCTTGAGTAGTGAATTGGATTCTTAGTTAGGTTAATTGAACTTATATTATCAATTGAAATTTTTGTGTTTTCATATTCTAGTTGATAGTCCTTTAAGTATGCATCATCCATAATAGTTGAGATGCATATTCCCCTAGGACTATGTACTCAGCTTCAATAGTGGATAAAGTAACACAGTATTACTTTATGTTTGACCAACTTATCAAGAACTGATCTAGAAATTGACAGCTGCTATTAATGTAGACTACTTCCATTAAAGAAAACTTTCAAGACTACTTCCATTAAAGAAAACTTTCAATTAGCGACGAACCGAATTTTCTGTCAAAACCTTAGACAATAGTGTAGTTGGAATTCATTCTGCAATCAGTAAACTGTCGGAGCTACTCAAGAAGCTGCATGAGGAAGAGCTTTGGCGTCATCTTGAAGTCACAACCAAGGTAAGAAGAGTAGCTGCTATATATAGTTACATTTTCTATTACCCATCTGTAGTTCTGGCACAAGTGTCATTTTGGAAACTGCTTCCAAATATGTGCCTTGATTCTCTTACTTGGTGTTGCATAATAAACATCTGATTGATTCATGAATTTTGAAGGTCAATCCCCAGTTCTACGCTTTCAGATGGATTACACTGCTTTTAACACAGGAGTTCAACTTTGCTCACAGCCTTCACATTTGGGATACACTCTTAAGTGACCCTGAAGGTCCTTAGGTACCGATATCTTTCCTTCATGGTAGTTAAATGATCCCTCATCATGTCCTTCAGCAAAAGGTTACACGAACAATGTCCATGATCACAGGAAACCCTACTAAGAATATGTTTCCTATAAATTGCTAGATCTGTTTTACAAAGTTTGTTTGAGCGCCAGTACATTTCTGCTTGTGCTTTCTTATTATTTTAGAGCGTGATATTACAAGTTAGTTATACTGAACAAAGATAAGATACTTGCCAATGCTAAAATTTCATTTCAATGCAATTAGCAATGCTAGAAGATACTTGGAACAGAGACTCCTCAAATGCTAATACATCCTTGACCTGATTCGTACTGGTGCGACTTCTGAGCATTTGCAATCCCATTTCCTCTAATTCCTTTGTCATCTCCTTCTGATTTAAGAGAAACCCTTCGAATATCTTTTTGGGCATTCTCATTTGTAAATCAATTAGTTCTATTCTTATAGAGCCATGGAGCAAGCAATCGTCTTCATTGGTGCTCTCTATATGCGTAGAATCTGCCAGTATAATAGAGTCCTTGCACTTCCTGAGGAGCTGGGACAATATCATAGTTGACGAACAATTTTTCAGATTGAAGTTGAGGTTGAAGATCACGGCGTCCTCTTTATAGCCCGGATAAATAAATTCATCGATTCCGTTTTCTGTTGCTGATCTCTGGCAATCGAAGCAAATTTTGTTATGTGTCGATCAAAGAGAGTATGCATGAAAATTAAAAAGGTCGGTGATCCTGTCCGAAAGCTGAATCAACGGACGCTGGGCACGTGGCGCTCTCCGAGTCGATGACGTAGATCTCCGACTGGTCGTACGAACCTCCGACGAACCTGCACAGAAGTCGGGCCGGGAAAGGTTCCCGGCGGCGACCCTCCGACGCTCAAGTCAGGTAAGCGAACAACGAAGAAGTGGCTCCAAAAATTGTAGAACCCATACCTCCGGCGAAGGGTGAGGGCCTTTATATAGGGCTGTGAAGAAGCGAATGCACACATACCGAGGTGTACACGTGTCCTTTCCCCTACCGTAGTGTGGGATTGTCAGAGGAGCTTACCTGACACCATACTGCTACAGTTTGAGCACGTCTCTGATGGGACAACGGATCTTTTTGTCATAGGATTTGGAGTATGGCATGCTCGTGGAACATGCCTGCTATTAGAAAAAGATGTCCCTTGTCCTTTTCCCCCTACTCCCTGCCGGGCGTCCGGCCGGCCAGCCTCCACCTTACGTCCGGTAATGTGCTCTGTGGAGACTATTAGAAGTATGCTACCTCATGTCTTCGGCCGAGCGTGCCCTCTGCTCGGCTTTGCGATCTTGTCCAATGAGCGCCGGAACCCTGACTTCCGCCAGGGTGCCTTTAGCCATCAATTAGACACCGGTCGGCCGGCCGGGCGGTCGACCCACCCTTCTCCGGTCGGCCACCTGCCCTTTGACTTCCACGTGGCGTTGACTCCCTAGAACGGGGGTCCCCTGTTCTTACCGCCGGATCACTTGCCTCCCCTTCAAGTCTAGTTGAAGGAGGCGATTAGTCCGACTGACTGGACTGCGAGTTTAGCCGGGCGGCACCTTCGTGCCATTATCATCCGCTCGGCCTACCGCAGGGATGGCCTTAAGGTTATTCAACAGCAACATCCCTTTAACCTCCTCGTAATCTGCGCCAATCTTCGACATTAAGGCTGAGTATGCGCTCATTAAATGCTTCGAATGACTGAATGCCACATGGCACACTGTCGTCATCGTACGGCGACGGTGGCGTGGTGCTTTAATGGGATCGAGGCGGTTTGAAATGGACGGCGTGATGCACGCTTTGATTCCCGTGACCTGGATCCAACGGTGGAGGCCGCCCGGCCTCCACCCTATAAAATCTTCGTTTTCTTCTCCGTCGCCTTACTCCTTCTTTCGCGTGCTCACGGTTATCCCTCACGTTCTAGAGCTCCGGCGATCGTGTTCTCCTGCTTCCGTCGATCCCCGGTGTTCTTCCTTCGATCCTCCTTTTTCTCGTAAGGTTCTCCTCTTTTCTTTCTTGTTTCCGGTGCTTTCTTTCCCCAATCTTCGCTCCCAGGGTACTCTTTTCGCTTGTTGTCGTCTTTCTTCTGCCTTTTTGCCTTTTCGATTTCTTCCGCTCGGACCATGGCTAGTTCTTCTCATCCTGAAGACTAGTCCCTCGGCCCATGGTACACTACCATGCAGTCACGATTCGACCAGCATGACTTTGATATTCTGACCGATAATTTTGAAATCCCCGATGATTTTGAACTTCTTTTAGCAGGTCCCTCCGCTCGGCCACACAGGCCGCCGCGCGGAGCTTTCTGTGTCTTCCGCGACCAGTTTACTGCCGGTCTGCGTTTCCCTATACATCCCTTCATTATAGATGTTTGTAACTTTTTTGGTGTTCCGCTCGGCAGTCTAGTACCCAACACCTTTCGCCTCCTCTGTGGTGTTGTCATTTTGTTCAAAATCCACAACATCCCTCTCCGACCGGACGTCTTTTATTATTTCTATTACCCCAAGCAGTCCGAGCCGGGCACTTTCATGTTCCAAGCTCGGCCCGACCTAGTTTTCTTTAATAAATTGTCTTCTTCCAATAAACACTGGAAGGAGTATTTTTTCTATATTCGTATGCCCGATCAGGCAAATTTCCGGACCAAGTGGCAGGTCGACCTACCTCCCACTCCTGAGCTAAAGAAGTTCAAGACCCGACCAGACTACCTTCATGCTGCAAATATGCTAGCCGGTCTGCGGCTTGACATCAATAAGCTTCTTCACGAAGGAGTGATGTACATCTTCGGCCTGAGTCCAATACGGACTCCTCTTCCGACCGGCTTCGGTAAGAATTTTACTTGGGCATATGCTTTAATTGCTAACTGATTTCTCTTCTTTCCTTTGCAGCGGACATCGTCATGGAGTCGGTAATGGCCGGCATTTTGAAGAGAAAGGCGGCGGCGCTCGAAGCCGCGACAGCCAAAGAAATGGAAGCGCTTGGTATCCAGCCGGTCGGCTCGCACGAAGAAGAGAGCGGGACACATGCCGGGGAGTCTGCCGCTCAGGCTTCGCTCCCTGAGCCAGCGGCTGGAGCAACCATCAGCCACGAGCCTTCCGCTCGGGGTGACGGCTCAACTCCGGATGAAGAGCAGCCTCTCTCGAAAAGGCGCCGAGTGGATACTCCCGTCCGCTCAGCCACGTCTGTTGTTCAACCCTCCGCCCGAGCCACTGCAAGTGCTCGCGGAAAGGCTACGGAGGTCAAATCCATTTCGTCCGATCAGACTCCTTCGGAATGGGACGAGCCGGCGGCCCCTATTGAGGTTATTCCGGTCAGCACCCTTCCGCCCTCTCAACCAGTCAGGCGTTCAACCATCCACTCTCAGTTTTCGGCACCGGCCTCTGATCCTCTTCTGGATGCCGGTCGGACGACTCCAGGTCATGGCCGCACGATACGAGTCACTCTTCATCTTCCAACTGAAGAACTGCTGCCAGAGGCCGACCAACCGATAGCGCCCGAGCATACCATCACTTTGAAGGGCCCATTAGCTGAGATGTGGGCCGACGCTCGGGCACGCGTCGCGCTGATCCCCCTCCGCAATTTGGCCAATAGCCATATGCAGCAGGCCACGGGGGTAAGTTTATTTTTTCCGAGTTTTGTATGCATTCCCTTTGATCGGACAATAACAACTTCTTATTTCTTCTGTCAGATATGGGTGGAGGAGATTGTTGTCTCCAACCGCCTGGCCTTGGTAGATGAAGAACTACGGCAACTGAAGGCGGCAGTCGGTCCGTCCGGCCCTCAAGGCCCCTCTTATTCTGAGCTGCAAAAGGAGCTGAAGAAAGCTCAAGATTTGTTGGCGGCCGAGCAGAAAAAGACGGCCGATCAGGCCCACGCCTTGGCCGAGTCCGAGCGACAAGTCAAGTCGCTCGACACAAAAATAACCTTGGCCACCACTCAAAAAAACACGGCCATTTCCGACTTGGAGAAGAAGAACGTGGAGGCTCGGGGCCTGGAGCTGAAAGTAAAGGAGCTGATGGAGCAGCTAGATGGTGAAAAGGTGGGCCGCTCGGCCGACGCGGACAAGCAGAAGGAAGAGCTACGAAATCTGAAGGAGGCTCTTACTGCCTCCCAGGCGGCCCTCAAAGAATATCAAGAGGCCGAGCTGAGTCGGGTCACTGCCCTAAGACAGAGCTACATCCGCTCGCCTGAATTTTCTGAGAAAATCTACGAGCGGATGTACACAGCCTTCGACTTGGCTATGACCGCCACCACCACGTATCTGAAGTCTAAGGGTCTTCTTCCGGACTCCACTACTATTCCGGCCGGCGATCAAGTGGCGCTCCTGGACAACATCCCCAAGGACCTTTATGATTATATTGAGTAGACGGTTTTATATGTAATTAGGCCGCTCGGCCAAAAAATGATCCTTTTTTGTACTTAGGCCGCTCGGCCTAAAGTTTTATTTTTAATGCAATGCTTTCGTTTCACGTACTTTGCCCTTTTGCTAGTTAATGTGTGTGTTGTCCGCTCATCTATTATCGTCCCTCTAATATCCGAAAGGGATTTTTACGAAGTATTTGGCGTGATCCTTCCGCTCGGCTAAATATGTAATATTCCGAATACGTAACATTCCGCTTTGATAGCAGAGATCGCTCGCTAGATACCGATGAAGTACCTTTGGGTACTGGGCCGAGCGGAACGTAGAGACGTTTAAACGATATTGACGGCGAGTTTCTTGGACACTTGCAGCCCTTTTTGTTGGCCTCATCCGCTCGGAGGGTTTATAGACGCCGGCTCGTCTCTTGATTTTTAACGTCGGAGCTCGACGGTCTTCCGCTCGGATGGTTTATAGACGTCGGCTCGTCTCTCGTTTTTAACGTCGGAGCTCGACGGTCTTCCGCTCGGAGGGTTTATAGACGCCGGCTCGTCTCTCGATTTTTAACGTCGGAGCTCGACGGTCTTCCGCTCGGAGGGTTTATAGACGCCGGCTCGCCTCTCGATTTTTAACGTCGGAGCTCGACGGTCTTCCGCTCGGAGTTTATACGCAAGTCTTTTTTATCGCCTTCTTCGCTCGGAGTGTTTATAGACGCCGGCTCGTCTCGATTTTTAACGTCGGAGCTCGACGATCTTCCGCTCGGAGGGTTTATAGACGCCGGCTCGTCTCTCGATTTTTAACGTCGGAGCTCGACGGTCTTCCGCTCGGAGGGTTTATAGACGCCGGCTCGTCTCTCGATTTTTAACGTCGGAGCTCGACGGTCTTCCGCTCGGAGGGTTTATAGACGCCGGCTCGTCTCTCGATTTTTAACGTCGGAGCTCGACGGTCTTCCGCTCGGAGGGTTTAGAGACGCCTGCTCGTCTCTCGGCTCGGCGGTCTTCCGCTCGGAGGGTTTATAGACGCCGGCTCGTTTCTCGATTTTTAACGCCGGAGCTCGGCGGTCTTCCGCTTCGGAGGGTATAGACGCCAGCTCGCCTCTCGATTTTTAACGCCGGAGCTCGGCGGTCTTCCGCCGGAGGGTTTATAGACACCGGCTCGCTCTCGATTTTTAACGTCGGAGCTCGGCGGTCTTCCGCCGGAGGGTTTATAGACGCCTGCTCGTCTCGATTTTTAACGTCGGAGCTCGGCGGTCTTCCACTCGGAGGGTTTATAGACGCCTGCCCGTCGATTTTTAACGTCGGAGCTCGGCGGTCTTCCGCTCGAAGGTTTATAGACGGCGTCTCTCGATTTTTAACGCCGGAGCTCGGCGGTCTTCCGCGGAGGGTTTATAGACGCCTGCTCGTCTCTCGATTTAACCCGGAGCTCGACGGTCTTCCGCTCGGAGGGTTTATAGACGCCGGCTCGTCTCTATATTTTTAACGTCGGAGCTCGACGGTCTTCCGCTCGGAGGGTTTATAGACGCCGGCTCGTCTCTCGATTTTTAACGTCGGAGCTCGACGGTCTTCCGCTCGGAGGGTTTATAGACGCCGGCTCGTCTCTCGATTTTTAACGTCGAAGCTCGACGGTCTTCAAGGCTAATTTTAACACCGCCGTTCGGTGAAGCTATTAGCCATCCTTTAAATCATTTTTGCTTCCTGCATTACAAGGACATAGGCGACCAAAATATATACAAAAACGAGTTACATCAGTGCACCTTTCACCCAGCTCGATAAGGTTGGAGATGATTCGCGCTCCATGGTCGGTCCAGCTGTCGCCCGTCTTCATCCTCCAAATAATAAGCGCCCGAGCGGAGCTTTTCGATGATTTTGAAGGGGCCTTCCCAGGGAGCCTCCAGTTTGCCGACGTCGCCGACCGACTTTACTTTCTTCCAAACCAGGTCGCTAACCTGGAATGATCTGGGGATTACGCGCCGATTGTAGTTTTGCTTCATCCGCTGCTGGTACGCCATCAGCCGGACAGACGCCTTGGCTCACTCCTCGTCGACCAAATTCAGCTCCATGTTCCGCCGCTCGGCGTTTCCATCATCATAATTATGGATCCGGACGGACTCGATGCCGACTTCGACAGGAATCACCGCTTTGCCTCCGTACACCAGATGGAAAGGCGTGGCGCCCGTTCCTTCCTTTGGGGTCGTGCGGATGGCCCATAAGACGCCAGACACTTCATCCACCCAGCTTCCTCCCAAATGGTCGAGCCGAGCGCGCAGAATACGAAGAATCTCCCGATTGGCTACTTCGGCTTGACCATTGCTTTGAGGATACGCCACGGACGTGAAGTGGTGCTCGATGCCATAGCTTCTGCACCAATCTTCGAGCAACTTTCCTGTGAATTGCCGACCGTTGTCTGTAACAAGTCGACGGGGGATGCCGAACCGGCAGATGATATGTTGCCAGATAAATTTCTTGACCATCTGCTCGATGATCTTAGCTAGCGGCTCGACCTCCACCCACTTGGAGAAATAATCAACCGCCACCAATAAAAATTTCCGCTGTCCGGTCGCCATAGGAAATGGGCCCACAATATCCATTCCCCATTGGTCGAACGGACAAGACACAATAGCTGCCTTCATTTCTTCCGCCGGTCGGTGAGAGAAATTATGATACCTTTGGCAAGAAAGGCACGTCGCGACGGTCCGAGCGGCGTCTGCTTGTAAAGTTGGCCAGAAGTATCCGGCCAGCAGGATTTTCTTAGCCAGCGATCGTCCGCCCGGATGCCCTCCGCAGGATCCTTGATGCACTTCTTGGAGGATGTATGCCGCGTCCTCCGAGCTCACGCATTTCAACAGTGGGCGAGAGAAAGCCTTCTTGTATAATTGGTCTCCAATGAGCGTGAACCGACCGGCTCTCCTCCTTAGTAGCTGGGCCTCATCCCGATCGGACGGTGTAGCACTCGAGCGGAGAAACTCCATGATGGGTGTCAGCCAGTCGCTCGGAAACGAGAGGCCCTCCATCCGATCGACGTGCGCCACCAAAGATACTTGTTCAATTGGCTGCTGGATGGCGACTAGCGTTATTGTGCTCGCGAGTTTGGCTAACTCATCGGCCGCTTGGTTTTACGCTCGGGGGTATCTTCTGGATAGTGACGTCTCTGAAATTGGCTTTAAGTTTTTCGAAGGCTTCAGCGTAAAGTTTGAGCCGCGCGTTGTTAATCTCAAAAGTATCAGAAAGTTGTTGAGCGGCCAATTGAGAATCTGAATGCAGCGTCACCCGTCTGGCTCCTACGTGCCGAGCTGCCTGTAAACCGGCCATAAGGGCCTCATATTCTGCCTCATTGTTTGTAGCTTTGTAATCAAGCCGGACGGATAGATGCATCTTTTCTTCTTGGGGAGACAGCAATAATACACCAATACCGCTCCCGAGCCGAGTGGACGATCCGTCCACAAATATCTTCCACATGGCTTCGGGTTCTGGCCTTTGTACTTCGGTGACAAAATCCGCCAAGGACTGCGCCTTTATTGTCGAGCGGGGCTGGTATTGAATGTCAAATTCGCTCAACTCCGTTGTCCATTTGATGAGCCGCTTGGACGCTTCTGGATTTAACAGCACTCTTCCCAATGGGATGTTCGTCCGGACGATGATAGTATGAGCCAAGAAATAGGGACGGAGGCGTCGAGCGGCGAGGACCAATGCGAAAGCCAGTTTCCGAGCCCAGTGTAGCGAGATTCAGCATCTTTTAAAATATGGCTCAGAAAATATACAGGCTCTTCTCCGCTCGCCCTTACTAGTGCCGAGCCGACTGCTTGGCCGGTCGAAGATAAATAGATACAAAGCGGCTCACCTGAAGCTGTCTTGGCTAGTACCGGGAGAGAGTTCAAATATGTCTTCAGATCTTCGAACGCCCGGTCGCACTCTTCGTCCCAGTGAAACTTAGTGGCCTTGCGCAGGATTTTGAAAAAGGGTAGGCTCCGGTCGGTTGTCTTGGAGATGAACCTGGACAAAGCAGTTATCCGACCGGTTAAGCGCTGCACCTCCCTCAGATTTCTTGGAGGCGACATATCTTGTAAGGCTTTCACCTTGCTGGGATTTGCTTCGATATCCCGCTCGGTCATTATGTAACCCAAGAAACGCCCTCCTTTTGCTCCGAACAGACACTTCTGAGGGTTTAGCTTGACTCCATATTTCCGTAGCGTTCGGAAAGTTTCCTCCATGTCTTCGAAGAGATCGGCCGCTCGGATGGACTTGATGAGAATGTCGTCCACGTATACTTCTAGATTTCGCCCGATCTGCTCCTTGAACACTTTGTTCATCAGACGCTGATATGTGGCTCCCGCGTTCTTCAATCCGAACGGCATCACATTATAGCAATAGGTGCCGTCGGCTGTAACAAAGCTGACTTTTTCTTGATCTTCACGGGCGAGTGGCACTTGATGATAGCCTTGGTAAGCGTCGAGCATACATATCAGCTCGCAGTCAGCTGTGGAGTCCACCAGTTGATCGATCCGAGGCAGAGGATAAAAGTCTTTCGGGCAAGCTTTGTTGAGATCCCGAAAATCTATGCACACTCTCCACTTGTTGCCCGGCTTGGAGACTAATACTACGTTCGCCAGCCAGCTCGGGAACTGAACCTCGCGTATATGGCCGACCTCCAAAAGCTTCTCAACTTCCGCCCGGATGATGGCATTCTGTTTGGCGCTGAAATCCCTTTTTCTCTGCTTCACCGGCCGAGCGTCCGGTCGGACATGTAGCTCGTGCTGCGCTATGCTCGGCGAAATTTCGGGCAGCTCATGCGTCGACCAGACGAAGACATCACAGTTTCTCTGGATGCATTTGATCACTTCCTGTTTCTGGCTTGCCTCCAGGTCGGACGCAACGAACCTTGTGGCCTCTGATCGGGTCGGATGAATCTGCACTTCCTCTTTTTCTTCATAAACTAAAGAGGGAGGTTTTTCAGTTATAGCGTTCACCTCGATCCGTGGCGACTTCCGAGCGGAATTGGCTTCTGATCGGACCATCTCGACGTAGCATCGCCGAGCCGCTAGTTGATCTCCTCGTACGTCTCCCACTTTGTCTTCAACTGGAAATTTGATTTTCTGGTGGAAGGTGGAGACAGCCGCTCGGAACTCGCTGAGCGCCGATCGTCCCAAAATGACGTTGTATGACGAGGGAGAGTCGACCGCCACGAAGTTTGCTGTCTGCGTCCTCCTGAGCGGTTCCTCTCCCAGTGAGATAGCCAGCCGGATTTGTCCGACCGGCAGGACTTCATTGCCCGTAAACCCGTAGAGGGGGGTTGTCATGGGCAGCAGCTCGGCTCGATCAATTTGTAGTTGATCGAAGGCCTTTTTGAATATGATATTGACCGAGCTTCCTGTGTCAATAAAA
The DNA here is from genome assembly GCF_018446385.1 of Zingiber officinale. Taxonomy (NCBI): domain Eukaryota; kingdom Viridiplantae; phylum Streptophyta; class Magnoliopsida; order Zingiberales; family Zingiberaceae; genus Zingiber; species Zingiber officinale. Next base: position 170,875,643 of record NC_055988.1, read on the forward strand.
ACGTGATGAATAGTGTAGTTGGCTATTACCGCTTTGATGAGCAGAGTGTCGTCGTGGGGCACTTCAACTCCTTCCAAGTCCCCGGACCTGAAACTGATTTCGGGTTCGTTCGCCCGCTCTTGGCTGCAGCCGACTGCATGGATCTGGAGCTGCCGGACGCTCGCCTTCCTTGCTCGGTTAGAGTCACCTCCGGTCGGTCCGCCAGCTATAATGTTGATCTCGCCTCGGGAAGTATTACTTCTATTTTCTTCTTCCCGAGCGGACGATCGGGGTCGCTCCCTAGACATCCGGGGATTCTCACGCCTAGGAGTGTGGTGTCGATCGGGAGTCGGTTGTTGTCGCCTGTCGACTATCGTCCGATCGGCTTCACTAGGCCTCTGTCGCCTGTCAACTGATGGCGATCGACGTCCGCCACTCCGGGGGATGGGGTGGGCGATTAGAGGAAGACTCCGGCAATATCTGGTGTTATGTGTGTCCGTCCGGTGGAAGGAGCAAAACATCGGGGTCCATTTCTTTTTTGGCTTGGGTCGTGCGGCATCTACCTCTTGCACGTGGGACCCCACATGGGGGGAGCGGATTGCTTCGGCCCTCGGTCCTCTTGGCGGCTGATGAGCGGTGTGCGGCTTCCGCTCGGCAGGGGGAGCCCGCTCGGTTGGAGTTTCCTTTCTTCGTGCCGCTTGGGCTTCCTCCACGTTGATGTACTCGTTGGCTCGGTGTAGCATATGGTCGTAATCTCGGGGTGGCTTCCGAATGAGCGAACGGAAGAAATTCCCATCCACGAGGACCTGTGTGAAGGCATTCATCATGGTCTCCGAGGTGGCTGTAGGAATGTCCATGGCCACCCTATTGAACCGCTGGATGTAAGCTCGAAGCGATTCGCGGGCTTCTTGTTTGATGGCAAACAGACTAACACTAGTCTTCTGATAGCGCCGACTGCTTGCAAAATGGTGAAGGAAGGCCGTTCGGAAGTCTTTGAAACTTGAGATAGATCCGTCCGGCAGTCTCCGAAACCACCGTTGGGCCGATCCCGAGAGGGTGGTAAGAAAAACCCGACACTTCACTCCATCTGTATATTGGTGAAGAGTAGCCGTGTTATCGAATTTACCTAAATGATCATCCGGGTCGGTGGTTCCATTGTATTCACCGATCGCCGGGGGCACATAGTGCTTTGGTAGAGGGTCTTGTAGAATAGCCTATGAGAATTGACGGTTGATCCGTTCGGGAGAGGCGTCCGCTCGGGGGGCTTTGCCTTTTCTACTGTCTCATCTTGGTACTTCATCTGAGGATGATCCTCGATCACGATTAACTGCTGCGGCTTCAGGAGTGTGGAATAAAGCCCGATGGAATGGAACTATGGCTAGGGGTGCTTCCGCTCGGCCACCGGATGCTGATGTTGCTTGCTGCTCAGGCCGCTCGGCTGGTGCCTTCTGTTTTTGTTCCACAAGCTTAGCGGCCCTCAACTCGATCAGAGCATCGAGTTCCTCCGTGGAAAGCGTCACCGTGTGCTGTCGTCCAACTTCGTCCATTGCTTTCGTTCGGATGCAGGAGAGTTCCCACAGACGGCGCCAAATTGATCCTGTCTAAAAGCTGAATCAACGGACGCTGGGCACGTGGCGCTCTCCGAGTCGATGACGTAGATCTCCGACTGGTCGTACGAACCTCCGGCGAACCTGCACAGAAGTCGGGCCGGGAAGGGGTTCCCGGCGGCGACCCTCCGACGCTCAAGTCAGGTAAGCGAACAACGAAGAAGTGGCTCCAAAAATTGTAGAACCCATACCTCCGGCGAAGGGTGAGGGCCTTTATATAGGGCTGTGAAGAAGAGAATGCACACATACCGAGGTGTACACGTGTCCTTTCTCCTACCGTAGTGTGGGCTTGTCAGAGGAGCTTACCTGACACCATACTGCTATAGTTTGAGCACGTCTCTGATGGGACAGCGGATCTTTCTGTCATAGGATTTGGAGTATGGCCTGCTTGTGGAACATGCCTGCTATCAGAAAAAGATATCCCTTGTCCTTTTCCCCCTACTCACTGCCGGGCGTCCGACCGGCCAGCCTCCACCTTATGTCCGGTAATGTGCTCTGTGGAGACTATTAGCAGTATGCTACCTCATGTCTTCGGCTGAGCGTGCCCTCCGCTCGGCTCTGCGATCTTGTCCAATGAGCGCCGAAACCCTGACTTTCGCCAGGGTACCTTTAGCCATCAATTAGACACCGGTCGGCCGGCCGGGCGGTCGACCCACCCTTCTCCGGTCGGCCACCTGCCCTTTGACTTCCACGTGACGTTGACTCCCCAGAACAGGGGTCCCCTGTTCTTACCGCCGGATCAGTCGGCTTTATGGATCTTATCTCACTCACGTTTGGGGTTTTGCTAGAATTCAACATGAGCCAAGCGGTTTCCTTTCGAAAATCAGCTCCGAGAAAATTCATCAATGCAACTGGAGGATCTGCAGGAGGATGGAGGGCGAGAAGGAATGACGCATTTTGGACCCTGGGCGCTTCAATGTGCAGCTCGTCGACGACCTCGACGACGAGCGACTCGAGCATTGGACCACGGATGTCTATGGCGTCGATGCAGCCGAGCAACTCAAGCAGGACTAGATGCTTGATGGAAGCGGAGTGGATGCTTAGTCTGCCCATGCCGTGCCGGAACCAAATGCAAAAGATGAATTGCAGAGTCTCGAGGAAGGGGCAGGAAGCGAAGAGGTTGCACAGGAAATCAGGGCGAAGTAAACATCGTTCCATTTTGAGGGAGGTGAGTAGGGGGCAGCCCAATGGCGAGAGGGGGCGGCGATCGAAGTATTTCATCACTCGGATGAAAACCAAGGAGAGACTCCTCAGCGACTTGATGTCGATCAAGCCGCAATCCCTGCCGCTGAGATACAGCCATCCCTTGCCCGTGGAGTTTTCGAGGATGAGGTCTTGCAGGCCCGCCTTGGCGAGATCGTCGAAGAGTAGCTGCTCGAGGGGTTCGGGTAAATAGTCGTCGTCGTCTTCGTCGCCGAAGACGACACGGCATTGGTGGATCAGGGCACGGGGGAAGGTGAATTGTTGGTTTGCGTAGACGCCGCCGGAGGGGAGCCCGACGTCGAGGCGGAAGGCCTCGAGTCGGGGGATGAAAGGGAGGAGACTGCGGAAGCGGGAGCAGACGGCAGAGAGGGCGACGCGCTGCTTGATGGGGAGGAAGGCGAGGATGGAGTTGAGGAGGTCATCGTAGAGGGAAGTGAGGCGGTCCTCCGGGGCGCTTGCCTGCTCACGCCGGCGCTTGTAATGGACCGTCATCAGGCGAGCAAAGGCGTCGGGATCAAACTGCTTCCCCCGCCTTCTCACTGTTTTGTCGCAGGGCGATTCAGATTTTGGATTTAGGGCTTACGATTTAAAATGTAGAATTTAATTTAAGGATTAGAATTTAAAATTTAAAATTTTAAAAATTATAATTAAAGCATAAATCTTATAAGAAAAATTAGTTATTAGATTATATATTACTTATTTATTTTCTGTTTTCATCTATTATTACGATAATTAACTAACATTGTTAGATAATTATGAGTCTTGATTTCTAATTTTTAAGCAAATAAACAATATAATTTGTTGTAAAAGATTACTTTTCTAAAATATCAATCTATTGAATTCGAAAAAGGTGAACAATATTTATGACAATTCATTAATGTTTTCAACATTATATTATTTGTATTATTTATATAAGGAAATAAATTATAATGTATACAAACTATTTGTTATGTCATTTTATTGGAATTTCATGACAAATTTAAACGTCGCATTTACCATCGTAATCGATCGCGATTTAAATATGGTGATCGCCGATTTTAATTATGTTACCGAGAAAATAACAAATGATATAAAATATATAAATTTGTTAACTACCTAATAAATATATTTTAGAAAACTGAGATATTAATTTTTTTTTTGAAATAGTAATTAAGAATAAATCGTATAAGACCAATTTGTTATTAGATTTAGTTTATTAATTGTTTTTTATTTATTCTTGTACATCTATTACAACGTCAATTAACTTACAATTACTGTAAAAAAATCGAATACCTATTAATTGTCTAGTCATAAATAATTATGATCATAGTCCGATCAATATTGTGAGAGGAGTTTAGAAGGATTTGATTGATATTTTAAAGCAGATTCTAACAATGACATAGATTATTTTAAAATAATGGGTTTGATATTTAAAACACTCCATTGATATTTTAAAACCCTTTGATCGATATTTTAAAGCACTCCATTGATATTTTAATGCACTCTTAATATAGGGTTTTATATTAGGTGAAGCAATTAAGATGGATGATACATAGATTATTTAAGGTTGATGAAAAATTTTGTGAGCATAGATTATTTAATAATTGACGACAAGATGAATAATATGTATTATCTATGGTTGAAATTTATCAATATTTCAAGTCTCGTTGAGAGTTCTAATATTTCTTTGTGAATATCATATCATTGATGGGGTGCTCTATTTAGCATAGAGATCAATTACTCTCTCTATTAGCTATATATAGATATATATATATATATATATATATATATATATATAGCTAATAGAGAGAGTAATTTAGAGATAATAAAACTAGTGGTATTCAGTACTACTATCACATATGCATGTATGCATGGTAAATAACATCATTTTAAAAAATTTGATGAATAATTAGATTCATTAATGAAAATTTTAAGGTATATTGTATTATCTTATGAAAGAGTTAATCGACATTGGGAGATAATTTTACACTTTGAGTTAAGATACTTTATCAGAGAAGATGATGAAGTTATTGTATGTATTGCAATATTTTGCTTGAAAAAGAAAACAATATTATCTTCTTAGGATTAAGTGAGAGTGTGACTCAAAGTGCGCTAGCTAGAGCATTTAAGACAATATATATTGGATCCCGCTCTAATAGCTCCGAATAAATTAAATACATGCATTAAGATACGAAGGCTTCTTATTCAACAACAACGAAAGCACTTTTTCATTCTTTCATATACTAAAGGGTTTCACTTGGAAAAGAAAATGTTCCATACTAACGGATTCGGGTCCATAACCATGGGTTCCAATGCACGAGATCTTACAGCACTTATCAATGAGGCCCTATCCATTAGTATTACACAGAAGAAATCAATTATAGAAACTAATACAATTAGATCAGCTCTTCATAGACAAACTTGGGATTTGCGATCCCAGGTAATATCGGTTCAGGATCATGGGATCCTTTTCTATCAGATAGGAAGGGCTGTTGCACAAAATGTACTTCTAAGTAATTGCCCTGTAGATCCTATATCTATCTATATGAAGAAGAAATCATGTAAAGAAGGGGATTCTTATTTGTACAATATTTATGATTATCTATCTTTTAGATGGCTAATACTATGTGACAATGATTTTATACGAGGTTAGCTAACCATACCTACATGCAATGCAATGGGGAACCAGCAATTATAATCGATCTGAGCTAATCGATGATAAAAGTTGTATATATAAAAATCCCCGAGTTGATCATAAAATTTGATTTGAGATTTAGGACTGATTGGATGAATAATCGACTAAAATGGTTAAAGGTGTGAAGAAATTTCTAAATATATATATAAGATTCTTCTCTAAACTCTAAAATGGGCCTCGAGGCAAAAACCTAAGTAGGCTAATACCTACGTTCACCCTTGCCTATATGGTCATACTTCAACTCAATATATGAAATGATTTAAGGTAGTGTTTGGTTCTCTCCTAGGAATCGGAATGAGAATATGTATCATAGTATTATGGAATTGAAATGAGTATGAGCTTGAATATCATTCTTAAAAATAATATTTGATTAGTTAAATATTTTCAATTGGAATGAAAAAATGAAGAGGGAATGATGAAAGAGAAAGTATGATGAGAGAGAATGATGAGAGAAAAAGTGTGATGAGAAAAAATGAAGAGAGGGAAAGTGTGATGAGAGAAAATGAGGAGAGAGAGCGTGATAGTAGAAATTTAGAAGAGAAAAAGTATAATGAGAGAGAAAGTGTGCTGAGAGAGAAAGAGTGATGGGAAAAAAAATGAAAAGAGAGAAAATGTGATGAGAGAAAATGAGAGATTGAGGAGAGAAAATGTGATGAGAGAAAATGAGAGATTGAGGAGAGAAAGTATGATGAGAAAATATGTTGAGAGAGAAAGTGTAATGAGAGAAAATGAGGAGAGAGAGTGTGATGGAAGAGAATGAAGAGAGAAAGTGTGATGAAAGAAAATGTGGAGAGAGAGTATGGTAAAAGAGATTGAGGAGAGAGAAAGTATGATGAAAAATGAGGAAATAATGAAGAGAGAGAAACTGATGAGAGAGAGAGAGTGTGTGATGAGAAAAATATAGAGAAAAAATGATAGAGAATGTGTGATGAGAGAGAATGAGGAGAGAGAAAATATGTTGAGAGAGAAAGTGTGATGATAGAATGAGAAAAGAGAAAGTATGATGAGAGAGAACAAGGAGAGAGTGCGAAATGAAAGAAAAATTGAACAAATATACTAAGGGTATTTTCGTCCAAAACTTAATTCTCATTGCTATTCTATCAAAACCTAAGGGAGCAGGTGAGTTTCATCCATACTCAAGTTTTTGGGTTTCATTCCAAAATCTTAATTCTATTCCCATCAACAAAATACAAGATTTGGAAATGAATTCATTCCCTCATTCACAAACCTCTAAACCAAACGCCACCTAAGACTTCAGGTTAAAAGATCAATCACTCGAGTTAGGTTAATGATCCTGTCTGAGAGCTATAGAGATGGTGCGCTGACTCTAGTGGATGGTTTGTGGACCAGTGGAAGACCTCCTGATCTATTGTGGAGAAAATACCCAACGATCCTGCGCACACTCCAACAATCCAACAAAACGTGAGCGACTAAAGATCGGGGTGAGAATCTCTGGCAAAGGTCATCCAACGCTCAAGTCAATACAGCTCCGATAGAGAGGAAGAAGAATCGTAGAGAAGATGCTTGTAAGAAGATAGAGTTTAGATGCAAATGCTTGCGTACCTCGCCAGCGGAGAGGATCCCCTTTTTATACCACCTCACATAACCTCAGTGATCATGAGGTGGTCCCCGGTATGTTAGAGTTTGTTAGGTGATGGAAAAAGTACAACCTGAGTATTGTGCCATAATTATCCGAGGAATCTTTTATCTACCGATAGATATCCTTCTTTCTCGTGTATGCTCTGCGCCCTTACTGAGGTGGTTAGAAGAACATGATGTCATGCTTAGCTGGCCTGTGAAAGACATGATAACCTTCGAAGAAGTATCCGAAGGAATATTCCCCGACAAGTTTTGACTACTGCTTCACCACCATAATCAGATGAAAAGGAGTTATACCTGTCGATTCTTGAGGAGTTGTACGATATGCCCTTAATACACTAGATAATTCGTCCACCCAACTACCCCCAATGTGATCTAGCTTGGTTTTAAGTCCTCAAATAATCTCTCTGTTTATTATTTCGGCCTGTCCGTTACTCTGCGAATAAGCCACAGATGTGAAAGTCTATGTGATACCATAACTCAAACACCATTCCCTGATTTTTTCTACCCTGAAATTGTCTTCCATTATCTGAAACCAACTTATGTGGAATTTTGAATATGCAGATAATGTGCTACCATAAAAATTTGATAACCATTTGTTCAGTTATTTTAGCTAAGGGATCAACCTCCACCCATTTTGAAAAATAATCGATTGCCCCTAGTAAGAATCTTTTCTAAGCAGGTGCCAAGGGAAAATGCCCCACTATGCCCATACCCTATTGATCAAAAGGGCAAGATACGATAGAAGTTTTCAATAACTCCGTAGGATGGTAAGGAATATTTTGATGCTATTGACAAGATATACAAGTTCTTACCAATTGAGCTGTATCAGTCTGTAAATTAGACCAAAAATACTCAGTCAATAATATCTTCCGAGCTAGAGAACGACACCTGGCATGACTTCCACAAGAACCTTGATGTACTTTCTGTAGAATTTATTATACGCTGTCTGAACCAATGCATTAAGTAAAGGACATGAAAAAGTCCTTTTATAAAGGTGATCTCCAATCATAGTGAATCAGCCAGCCATCCTCTTAAGTATATGTGCTTGTTCCCTTTCAGGTGGCAGATTGTCCTATTATAAAAATAAGATAATGGGTGTTCTCCAGTCGCTTCGTAGCTCCAGGTTGGCCTGTCTCTCAACACACACCACCAATAATGTTTGTTCGATGGGTTTATCAAGATTCCAGGGAACTATAGCAGAAGTTAATTTAGCTAACTCATCGGCTATTTGATTTTCTGACCGGAGAATTTTATGTATAGCTACCTCCCAAAATTTATCCTTTAACTTATCGAAGGCCTCCACGTATAATTTGAGTCGTTCATTATTAATCACAAAGTGGTCTAACAATTGTTGGCCTGCCAACTGAGAATCAAAATAAATTAAAACTTGAGCATCTCCTACATGCCTAGCAGCCTGCAACCCGGCTATTAGTGCTTTATATTCAGCTTCGTTGTTGGTAGCTCGATAATTCAGGCGGATGGACAACTATATCAAGTCTTCTCTAGGAGACATTATAAGAATGCATATCCCATCGTCCTACCGAGTGGATAACCCATCCACATATATTTTTCATGTTTCTTCAGACTCAAGATTTTATACTTCCGCTATGAAATCTACTAAGGCCTGAGCCTTAATGGTTGCTCATGGCTGATACTGTATATCATATTCACCGAGCTCCGTGGTCCACTTAATTATTCTTCTCGAGGCTTTAGGGTTAATAAGCACCCGACTTAACATACTGTTAGTTAGTATGATGATCGGATGAGATAAAAAGTATGGACGCAATCTCCGAGCGGTTAAGACTAATGTGTACGCCAACTTCTCAAGTGCTATGTAGCGACAATCAGCTCCTTTCAATAAATGACTAAAGAAATATACATGTTGTTATTCCTTTACTTCTTGCCTTACTAAAGTGGCACCAACGGATTGCTCATTGGCTGATAAATAAACCCACAAATTCTCCCCTACTATTGGTTTTGCTAGTACAAGTAGGGCAGATAAGTAGTTCTTCAGTTCCTCGAGCGTCTTATGACAATCAACATCCCATTGGAATTTGGTTGCCCAGCGAAGAACTTTGAAAAAGGAGAGGCTTTGGTCATCTGATTTGGAGATAAACGTGACAATGTCGTAATCCACTCAGTCAATCTTTGTGCCTCTCTTAGATTGTGCGGGGGAGCCATGTTTTGAAGAGATTGTACCTTGCTAGGATTAGCCTCCATTTCTCACTCTGTAACAACATAGCCGAGGAAGCGCCCACTCTTAGCTCTGAATAGGCACTTGCATGGATTGAGTTTAAGCTTATACTACCTTAACGTCTTGCAGGTTTTTTCAATGTCAACGCAAAAATCCTTCGCTCGAAGGGACTTAATAAGGATATCATCTATATATACTTCTATGTTTCACCCAATTTGCTTCTTGAACACCTTATTCATTTTTTTGGGGGTGAGTCGTTGATAAGTAGCTCCTATATTTTTTTGTTCGAATGACATAACATTATAGCAGTAAGTACCTTCGACAGTGATGAAGCTAATTTTTTCTTAATCATCTTTGGCGAGCGGGACTTGGTGATATCCTTGATATGCATCTAACATATAGATGAACTCACATCCAAAGGTAGAGTCCACTACTTGATTAATGCATGGCAGTGGATAGTAATCTTTTGGACAGGTTTTATTGAGATCTCTAAAATCAATGCAAACCCTACATTGTTTCCCGGCTTGGAGACAAGGACTATATTCGCAAACCGGTTTGAGAATTAAACTTTTCGAATGTACCCTGCCTCCAGTAGTTTATCTACCTCTTCTTTAATAATCTTGTTCTAGTCAGCCTCAAAATCGTGTTTTCTTTGCTTGACCGGTCAGGCATTAGGATAAACATGAAGTATGTGCTCCATGACTGTTGGTGATCATACGCCTATTACTTCCTTGGGCATCTAGGCAAACATGTCGTTGTTACGTGTCAGGCACTTAATCAGCTCGGCCATAAGCTCAAGCGCCAGGTAGGTCGTTATCTACGTGGTGGCTTCTGATTAGCTAGGTTGTATTTGTACTTCTTCTTTTCTTCGCATATGAGGGCGGTCGACTTCTCTTGAATAGTAGTGACTGTTAGAGTGTATACTGAAAGCCTAAGCTTTTGTAGACATTTATTTTGAATAAAGAATCACATTTGATCAAATTATCTACATTTATTTGTAGTTGTTCAATTAATTTATATTGTAGATAACATAGTATGTGGTGTCACATACAAAAGATAATGTTATCAGTACCTTATAAATTATAAACAGTAGCTCACGATCAAGATGGAAAGGAACAAACCATTAGAAGGTCGTAGTGTAATTAATAATTAGTTTATCTTAACTATATAATTACACTAGTACACTAAGAGTGTATTGAGTAGGACCATTAGAGGTCGTTTCTTTTATACTGACTTCATAAAGGAACAAAGACCTCAGTTATTATGGAAGTGTGTGCTCTTAATCCTAATATAATAACAAGCACATATATTTGATTTTTATTTCTTTAATTTATCAATTGGTGAGATTTAGTTCGATAAATCAATAAGCTCGATAAGTTGGGAAATGATATCACTTATAGTGTGTGTTGTTGATTATAGAAGGAAACTGTGTCCTAGTGATCTAGGTTGATAATGTCCCCAAGAGGAGCTCATAAGGATTGTCATGTTAAACCCTGCAAGTGGACTTAGTCCGACATGACGATAAGGTTGAGTGGTACTACTCTTGAACCAAGATATTAATTAAATGAGTTGTCAGTAACTCACTTAATTAGTGGACATTCGACATCTTAAACACAGGGAGACTAGCACACTCATAATAAGAAGGAGCCCAAAAATGTAATTTGGGATTGGTGCGGTAGTTCAATAATAGTTCTCTAGTGGAATGAATTATTATTGATAAAATTAAGTTGTGTGTTAGGGGCGAACACGAGATGCTTAATTTTATCGGGAGACCAAAACCAATTCCTCCTCTCGGTCCCTATCATAGCCTCTTAGTTATAGAGTACTATACCCACCTATACCTACCTTCATACCCATGTTGTAGGGGCCGGCCAAGCTAGCTTGAGAACCAAGCTAGGGCCGGCCAAGCCTTGGTCCCTGGGTGGCCGGTCCTAGCTTGAACCCAAGCTTAGGTGGCCGACCCTATTAAAATAGAAAAGAATTTTAATTTTAAAATTTTCTTATGTGGAAGATATAATTTAAAAGAGAGATTAAAAATTAAAATATCTCTTTTATAAGTTTCTACAAAAGATTAAGAAAAGAGATTAAATCTCTTTCCTTATTTGTAGATTGAAAAAATATTTTATTTTTCTTCTTTGTAAATTATTCACATGTTGAAAAATTAAAATTTCTTTTTATCAACAATGAAGGAATTTTAAAAGGAAATTTTATTTTTTAAAATTTCCGGAAACAAATAAGGAATTTTAATTGGTTGATTGAAAATTGTCTTATTTGCTCTTCCATGAGGTGGCCGACCATGACATGGGTTATTAGGAAATTTTATTTAATTTTTCTTAATTAATTCATGTCAAGGAAAGTTAAGGAAATTTTATTGTAATTAAATTTCCTTATTTGCCAAAGCTAAGGATTATAAAAGAGGGGGTTTGGGTGCCTTCAAGGTGAACAACCTCTATTCTATTTTCTCCCTCTTTTCTTCCTTGGTGTGGCCGGCCCCTTCAAGTTCTCTTCTCTCCTTTGGTGTGGCCAAACCTCTCATCCTTCTTGGAGATCAAGTGGTGGCTGGATCTTAGCTTGGAGAAGAAGAAGAGAAAGCTTGCATCCCTTGGAGCTTGGTTGGTGGAAAAAGTTCTTCATCTTTTAAGTTGTTTTGTGCTTGGCCGAAACTTGAAGGAAGGAGAAGAAGGTGCTAGGTGGTCCTCGTCTCGGAAGATCGTTGCCCACACAACGTCCGAGATTAGAAGAGGAATACGGTAGAAGATCAAGAGGTCATTATTCACAAAGAAAGGTATAACTAATAATAGTTTTCCGCATCATGTTAGTTTTGTTTCTTTGTAAAAATACCAAATACAAAAGGCATGCGATTCTAGTTTTTCAAATTAGTTTTCGAAGTTGTGTTCTTTTGTTTTTTCTTTTCCTTGTGATTTGATTGTTCTTAGTGGTTAACCTAGGGTTACTATGGGAAGGTTAAATATTTAATTTCCTTAAAAGGTTTTGTCTAGTCGGTGGTGGTTGCTCCCATATCCAAGAAGGCCATGTGCCTCGCAATGCAGTACTGGAAGCCGATTTTGGAAATAGATATTTAATTGTCTTTGTGACCTAGGTGATTTGGATCGAACGTGTTAAGTTTCGCAGGAGATTCAAGTCTAAACCTAAAAGAACAAATAAATTAAACTTAGGATCAAATGTGTTAAGTTCCGCAGGTGATCCAAGTTTAATTTAAAAGAACACATGGTAGCTAGGAAAAGGTTCAAACCTTTATACAAAATTTTTGTACAGTGGAACCGATAGGTTTTCCGAGTATCAACCAACAATTGGTATCAGAGCTAGGGTTTTGCCTTTGTGTATTTGATATTAGTTTAATTATGCACATGTCATACATAATTTAGGCAGGAAAATAGTAGGATGTGCTAACTTTGTGGATGCAAGATCCAACTATTATGGCTTATAATTATTGTGTGTGTGATTGGACCCTTGGACATGTCAAGGGCATTTTATTGTGTGTGCATGATTGTATTATAAAATATAACAGGAGCTGTATTTAGTTTTATTAGGATTTTTTTTTGATCTAGATACATGTACATTCCTTCGAGGAATATAGGATCGAAAAATATAAAATTCTATTTATGTCACGGATCGAATCTTGCAAGGCGTGGAACCTTTTGAGGACCAGAGGCGAAGCGGAACAAGGAGCAAGATGGATGCGACAACTAGACCCGATGGCGGTGGCCAAAAATGGCAGCAGCTGGGGATGATAACATACGGAGGACAACAATAGATAAAAGCCATAATAGTTGAAAATTAATTTTTCTATTTATTGCTTTTATGTTGTGTTGTGTGTGCTTGTTAGTATGCATGTTAAGTAGGCTAGCATAGTCAAAATTCCTTACTTTAAATAACTAAGTGGGAGAGGGATTTTAAATAAATTCCACGGTCTCCATTACTGGTTTGTAAGTGATGCAAACAAACTTGCGCGTTGGCTCTGAGTGCCTTCCTCCATATCGGATGAGTTTGTTTGTGGATCACTAGAACAAACTTCCATTTTGGATGACTATAGGAAATTAATTAAGAGCGTGTGATCTTCCCCATCGGAAGGGGCACAATTTTATTAATGGACTTAGTGTCAAGTAATGGTATACACTTAGGCACGTCTAATAGTATCCTCCCCATCGGAGTCACTACTATTATTCGTGTGACCAAAGGAAACCAACTATTAATTTTATTTGTCAAAAAGTTAGGTTGACAAGATAATAAAATTAATGGGTTAAACCCTCCTTTTACAAATGTTGAATTTGTATACGTCCACACTATCGTGATATACAAAATTCACGGTCTTTTGAGGTGTTAGTTAATTTAAAATAGTATTGTTGAGGAATCAATATTATTCTAAATTTAGAGTTCTGACCAAAAGTTATTTGTGATTCTTAGGATGACTTTCAATCCACTGCCATCATACTAAAAGAGAACAGACTTACTGGTCCTAACTACATAGATTGGAAAAGGAACCTGGACATTGTTCTTACTGCTGAAAGTTATAAGTTTGTACTGACTGAGCCTTGCCCTGATGCACCCACTGGTGAATCTACCCAAGAGGAGATTGAATATCATAAGAAATGGGTAAAAGCAGATGAGATGGCGCGGTGTTACATTTTGGCTTCAATGTCAAATGTATTGCAACATCAGCATCAAGATTTACCAACAGCTTATGATATTATGAACAATCTCGAGTAACTCTTTGGTCACCAGGATCGGGCCTCTAGGCAAGAAGCCATGAGAAAGATAATGACGGCCACCATGCAAGAGGGTACTCCCGTGAGGGATCATATCCTAAAGATGATGGCTTATCTAAATGAAATATAAATCCTTGGAGGAGAAATTGATGGGAAAACCCAGATCGATATGATCCTCCAAACACTACCTAGAAGTTTTGAGCAATTTCGCCTGAATTACAATATAAATAAAAGGGTATATTCATTGGCGGAACTACTGACAGAACTTCAGGCAGCAGAAGGTTTGTTTCGTCACAATTCTCAGATTCACTATGCTAAAAATGGTTCTACTTCTAAACCGAAAGGAAAGAAGAAGAAGAAACAAGTTAGCTCAGCTAAGAAGGTGAATAAATCTCAGAGTACAGGACCTAAAGCTGGGGTGAAGAAGCCGAAGGGCAAGAGCTTCATCTGCAAGCAGTCAGGGCATTGGAAGGTGGACTGTCCTCGTAGGAATCAAAACAACAAAGGTATATCTCATGCTCTGGTTGTTGAAACATGTTTAGCGGTGTTATCTACCAGCACCTGGTGTGTAGATACGGGAGCCACTGATCATGTCTGCAATTCTTTGCAGGGGTTCTAGGAAACCCGACGACTATATGAAGGAGAGATAACCGTCTACATGGGTAATGCTACTAAGGTGGAAGCTGTTGCAGTGGGAGATATCTACTTATATTTTGATAGAAATAGAAATTGGTTTTAAGAAATTGTCTTTATGTATCCAGTTTTAGAAAGAATTTAATTTCAGTTTCTAAACTGTATTTGGATGGATATTCTGTTTCCTTTAATAACAATGTAGTTATAAAGAGAAATAAAGTGATTATCTGTTCTGGTGCATTAGTTGGCAATTTATATACTTTAAATCTAATTTCTCCCATAAAGCAAAATATGGAAATTTATAACACATCTTCTAACACTAATAAGAGAAAACAACCTTCGGAAATGAACCAAGCATATCTTTGGCATCTAAGGCTTAGTCATATTAACTTAAGTAGGATTCAAAGGCTTATAGCCGATGGACTCTTGGGTTCATTAGAGTTGGAAAATTTTCCAACTTATGATTCTTGCTTGGAAGGTAAAATGACCAAGAGGCCGTTTAAGGCCAAGGGGTATAGAGCCAAAGAAGTGTTAGAATTGGTTCATTCTGATTTGTGTGGTCCTATGTCTATCCAGACAAGAGGTGGTTTTGAATATTTTGTCTCTTTTATAGACGATTATTCAAGATATGGATACATTTACCTAATGCGTCGTAAGTCCGAGTGCTTTGATAAATTCAAAGAGTACAAGACTGATGTGGAGAAACGACTAGGTAAAAGTATCAAGACACTATGGTCTGATCGTGGTGGCGAATACCTCTTAGGAGAGTTGAGGAATTACTTATCAGAGGCCGGGATTCAATCCCAATTATCCGCACTTGGTACACCCCAACAGAATGGTGTGACAGAACGAAGGAATAGAACTCTTATGGAGATGGTTAGATCGATGATGAGTTATTCAGAATTGCCAAATTCGTTTTGGGGATACGCTATGGAAACGGCAGTGCACATTCTAAACTTAGTACCTTCTAAATCAGTATCTTCTACTCCCACAGAATTATGGAATGGGCGAAAACCCAGTCTAAGACATATTCGGATTTGGGATAGTCCAGCACATGTGCTGAAACCAGATGCTGATAAGTTAGAATCTCGTACAGAAGTTCGCGTGTTTGTGGGTTATCCCAGAGGAACGAAAGGTGGTTTATTTTATAGTCCTAAAGACCAAAAGGTCATTGTTAGCACCAATGCCTAGTTTTTAGAAAAAGACTATATAATGGAACACAAGGCCAGTAGCAAAATTGTTTTAGAAGAACTTAGAGAGGACACGTCTACTTTAGTACCAATAGTACAAGATGAAGTACCACAAGAGACTACAACACGTGTCACACAACCACAGACTGTGCCTCGTCGTAGTGGGAGAGTTGTGAGGGAACCTGAGAGATTCATGTTTTTGGGAGAGTCTTCGGCTTGATCCCGGGTAAACATGAACCTGATCCCCGAACATATGACGAAACACTCCAAGATATAGATGCAGTATCTTGGCAAAAGGCAATGAATTATGAAATAGAGTCTATGTACTCTAATAAGGTCTGGGAGCTTGTAGAACCACCTGATGGTGTAAAAGCCGTTGGATGCAAGTGGATCTACAAAAGGAAAAGAGGGACAGACGGGAAGGTAGAAACCTTCAAAGCAAGGCTTGTTGCGAAAGGTACACTCAGAAAGAGGGAATCGATTATGAGGAGACCTTTTCACAGGTAGCCATGCTTAAGTCTATCCGGATACTCTTATCCATTGCCGCTCATATGGATTATGAGATTTGACAAATGGATGTCAAGACAGCTTTCCTTAATGGAAGTCTTGAAGAAAACATCCATATGAAGCAACCAGAAGGGTTCATTGAAAAAGGCAAAGAGCATCTAGTGTGCAAGCTCAATTGGTCCATTTATGAACTGAAGCAAGCTTCAAGATCTTGGAACATCCGGTTTAATGAAGTAATCCAGTCATATGGATTTATTCAGTGTCCGGATGAGTCTTGTGTATACAAGAAGTGTAACGGAAACGTGGTGGTATTTCTTGTACTATACATAGATGATATTTTGTTAATTGACAACAATGTCAAGGTATTATTGGACGTAAGGGTATGATTGTCCAAACAATTTGATATGAAGGACTTAGGAGATTGTGCACACATTCTTGGGATCAAAGTTATAAGGGATCGCAAGAAAATAATGTTGTGTCTATCCCAAGCTTCATATATAGATACAATCCTTGCTCGTTTTAGCATGCAGAATTCCAAGAAAGGTTTCTTACCTTTTAGGCATGGAGTAGCTCTATCTAAAGAGATGTCTCCGAAGATATCAAAGGGGATAGAGGACATGAAAGGAATTCCTTATGCTTCGGTTGTAGGAAGCCTTATGTATGCAATGTTGTGTACGAGACCTAATATCTGTTTTACCGTGGGCATGGTTAGCAGATATCAGAGTAACCCTAGACAAGGACATTGGACTGCGGTAAAGCATATATTAAAGTACTTGAGAAGGACTAGAGATTATATACTAGTTTACCAAGCAGACGATTTGCTCCCTGTGGGTTACACGGATTCAGATTTCCAATCGGATAGGGATAACAGTAAGTCTACATCAGGCTATGTGTTTACTTTAGGAGGTGGAGCCATTGCATGGAGGAGTGTTAAGCAGAAATACGTTTCAGACTCAACCATGGAAGCTGAGTATGTGGCAGCCTCTGAGGCAGCTAATCAGGAACTTTCTAATGGACTTAGTTGTGATTCCTGGTTTGCCCAAAATCATCACAATTTATTGTGATAATAGTGGTGCAGTTGCAAACTCGAAGGAACCACGAGCCCATAAGGCAAGTAAACATATAGAGCGCAAGTACCACCTGATACGAGATATCGTGAAGCGAGGAGAAGTTGTCATCGCCAAGATTGCATCAGTAGATAACCTGGCAGATCCTTTCACTAAGGCCCTTCCAGCAAAAGCTTTCGATCGGCATGTGGAGGGGATGAGAATCAGATGTATGGTAGCAGATATGCCAGCTTAGTCATTAGTATAAGTGGGAGATTGATAGAGTGTATACTGAAAGCCTAAGCTTTTGTAGACATTTATTTTGAATAAAGAATCACATTTGGTCAAATTATCTACATTTATTTGTAGTTGTTCAATTAATTTATATTGTAGATAACATAGTATGTGGTGTCACATACAGAAGATAATGTTATTAGTACCTTATAAATTATAAACAGTAGCTCACGATCAAGATGGAAAGGAACAAACCATTAGAAGGTCGTAGTGTAATTAGGAATTAGTTTATCTTAACTATATAATTATACTAGTACACTAAGAGTGTATTGAGTAGGACCATCAGAGGTCGTTTCTTTTATACTGACTTCATAAAAGAACAAAGACCTCAGTTATTATGGAAGTGTGTGCTCTTAATCCTAATATAATAACAAGCACATATATTTGATATTTATTTCTTTAATTTATCAATGGGTGAGATTTAGTTCGATAAATCAATAAGCCCGATAAGTTGGGAAATGATATCACTTATAGTGTGTGTTGATTATAGAAGGAAACTGTGTCCTAGTGATCTAGGTTGATAATGTCCTCAAGAGGAGCTCATAAGGATTGTCATGTTAAACCCTGCAGGTGGACTTAGTCCGACATGACGATAAGGTTGAGTGGTACTACTCTTGAACTAAGATATTAATTAAATGAGTTGTCAGTAACTCACTTAATTAGTGGACATTCGACATCTTAAACACAGGGAGACTAGCACACTCATAATAAGAAGGAGCCCAAAAATATAATTTGGGATTGGTGCGGTAGTTCAATAATAGTTCTCTAGTGGAATGAATTATTATTGATAAAATTAAGTTGTGTGTTCGGGGCGAACACGGGATGCTTAATTTTATCGGGAGACCAAAATCAATTCCTCCTCTCGGTCCCTATTATAGCTTCTTAGTTATAGAGTACTATACCCACCTATACCCACCTTCATACCCATGTTGTAGGGGCCGACCAAGCTAGCTTGAGAACCAAGCTAGGGCCGGCCAAGCCTTGGTCCATGGGTGGCCGGCCCTAGCTTGAACCCAAGCTTAGGTGGCCGGCCCTATTAAAATAGAAAAGAATTTTAATTTTAAATTTTTCTTATGTGGAAGATATAATTTAAAAGAGAGATTAAAAATTAAAATATCTCTTTTATAAGTTTCTACAAAAGATTAAGAAAAGAGATTAAATCTCTTTCCTTATTTGTAAATTGAAAGGATATTTTATTTTTCTTCTTTGTAAATTATTCACATGTTGAAAAATTAAAATTTCTTTTTATCAACCATGAAGGGATTTTAAAGGGAAATTTTATTTTTTTATATTTTCGGAAACAAATAAGGAATTTTAATTGGTTGATTGAAAATTGTCTTATTTGTTCTTCCATGAGGTGGCCGACCATGACATGGGTTATTAGGAAATTTTATTTAATTTTTCTTAATTAATTCATGTCAAGGAAAGTTAAGGAAATTTTATTGTAATTAAATTTCCTTATTTGTCAAAGCTAAGGATTATAAAAGAGGGGGTTTGGGTGCCTTCAAGGTAAACAACCTCTATTCTATTTTCTCCCTCTTTTCTTCCTTGGTGTGGCCGGCCCCTTCAAGTTCTCTTCTCTCCTTTGGTGTGGCCGAACCTCTCATCCTTCTTGGAGATCAAGTGGTGGTCGGATCTTAGCTTGGAGAAGAAGAAGAGAAAGCTTACATCCCTTGGAGCTTGGTTGGTGGAAAAAGTTCTTCATCTTTTGAGTTGTTTTGTGCTTGGCCGAAACTTGAAGGAAGGAGAAGAAGGTGCTAGGTGGTCCTCGTCTCGGAAGATCGTTGCCCACACAACGTCCGAGATTAGAAGAGGAATACGGTAGAAGATCAAGAGATCATTATTCACAAAGAAAGGTATAACTAATAATAGTTTTCCGCATCATGTTAGTTTTGTTTCTTTGTAAAAATACCAAATACAAAAGGCATGAGATTCTAGTTTTTTGAATTAGTTTTCGAAGTTGTGTTCTTTTGTTTTTTTCTTTTCCTTGTGATTTGATTGTTCTTAGTGGTTAACCTAGGGTTACTATGGGAATGTTAAATATTTAATTTCCTTAAAAGGCTTTGTCTAGTCGGTGGTGGTTGCTCCCATATCCAAGAAGGTCATGTGCCTCGCCATGCAGTACTGGAAGCCGATTTTGGAAATAGATATTTAATTATCTTTGTGACCTAGGTGATTTGGATCGAACGTGTTAAGTTCCGCAGGAGATCCAAGTCTAAACCTAAAAGAACAAATAAATTAAACTTAGGATCAAACGTGTTAAGTTCCGCAGGCGATCCAAGTTTAATTTAAAAGAACACATGGTAGCTAGGAAAAGGTTCAGACCTTTGTACAAAATTTTTATACAGTGGAACTGATAGGTTTTCCGAGTAGCAACCAACAGTGACCTCTATTCTTTGAATTTTTCGGGCGGTATTGGCCTCTGTTTTGACTATCTCTACGTAACACTTGTGTGCTACTAATTGATCGCCTCTAATCTCTCCAACCTTGTCGTCGACAAGGAATTTTATTTTTTGGCAGAAAGTCGAGACGACCACCTGGAATTCATTTAGGATCGATCAGCCTAAAATGACAATGTATACCGATGGCACGTCCATAATTATAAAGATTGATCGGCGCATCCTTATTAGGGGCTCTTCTCCTAAGGATATGGCCAATTTTATTTGTCCAAATAACTGAACGTTATTCCCCGTAAACCCATACAGAGGGGTTGCCATGGGCTGAAGCTCTCTTGGGTCTATCTGCAGCTGCTCAAATGCTTGTTTGAAAATGATATTAAGCTACCAATATCAATAAAAATACGAGCAATGTTATAGTTAGCTATAACAACCTTTATTATTAAAGCATCATCATGGGGAACTTCCACCCCTACATATCTTTGGGTCCAAAATTGATCTCAGGTCCTTGTGCCCTTTCTTGGTTGCAACCAACCGCATGGATTTCCAACATGCGAGCGTGTGACTTTCTCGCCTGGTTGGAATCCTCATCAGTTGCCCCCCCCCCCCAAACAATCATACCAATGTCACCTCGAGCATCATTGAGGCAATTTTCCTCCCGATGCGTCAGGGGTTGTTCTTGCTGGGCCGAATAAGAGCTTGATCTTGCTCGGATGGAGGCTAGAGTTCTCTCTGTGGCTGCTCGGCCACTCGATACTCAATCCTGAGCGAGCCATTTGGGCATTGGTAGGGTCGACAATTAGGAGCCAGCAAACGCCATTGGAATCTTTGGTTATTGTTTTGATGCCCTCTTAGACTGAAACAATCTATAGTGTTGTGAGTGTTTAATTGGTGGTAGGTGCACCATCTTCGTGGAACTTCCTGAGGGACTTCCACATGCTGCATGGTCTGCGGCCGTGGTTCTTACTGACGAAATTGAGGACTCGCCTGAGGTCCTCTAGGTGGAGGAATAGGTTGTACTGGTCGTTCGACGATCGGAGTAAGGGCAGGCACAGTTACCTCTTTATTACGGGCAGCTTGTGCTTCTTCAATGTTGATGAATTCACTCACACGGTCCAGTAATAAATCAAAATTTGTTGGCGGCTTCTTGGCCAAATCACAGAAGAAATTGTTGTCGGTGAGCCCTTGAGAGAGAGTATTCATCAAAATCTATGTGGCGACAGTGGGGACATCCATAGCCACCTAGTTGAACCTCTTGATATAGGCTCGTAACGTCTCCTTGGGCCCTTGCTTGAGCGAAAAGAGGCTCCACCGGGTCTTATGATAGCGTCGATTGCTTGATAAATGATGGAGAAATACCTTTAAAAAATCTTTGAATCAGTGAATGGAATTATTTGGCAGCCGCTTGAACCATCGTTGAGCTTCCCCACTAAGTGTAGTGAGGAACATTCAACATTTAACGTTGTACGTAAATTATTGGAGAAGAGCGACGCTTTCAAACTTGACAAGATGATCTTCCTAGTCAGTTGTTCACGAATACTCTCCTATATTCAGATTTTGATAATGTTTTGGCAAAAGATCATCCAATACCCACTGAGAAAAATAGATGACTATCCTGTTAGGATGTATACTAAAAGCCTAGTTTTTTATATGAACATTTATTTTGAAATGAAAATCACATTGGTCAAATGTCTGCATTTAGTAAAATGCAGTTGTCCATTTAATTTATATTGTAGATAACATGGTGTGTGATGTCACACAGAAGATCATGTTATCAGTTCCCTATAAATTATAAATAGTAGCTCACAACCAAGATCGATTGGGACAAGCCATTGAAATGGTTGTAGTGTAATTTGATACTAGTTTATCTTGACTATAAAATTATACTAGTACACTATGTGTATATTGAGCAGGACCATTTGAGGTTGTTCCTTTTATACTGACTGTATAAAATAACATAACTTTTGCTATTATGGATATGCGTACTCTTAATCCCGATATAATAATAAGCACATATACTTAGTATTTATTTCTTTAATTTATCAATGGGTGAGATTTATTCGTTAAATCAATAGACCCGATAAGTTGGGGAAATAATATTATTTATATGGTGTGTTGTTGATTATAGAAGGAAACTGTGTCCTAGTTATCTAGGTTGATGATGTCCCCTTGAGGAGCTCATAAGGATTGTTATGTAAACCCTGCAGGTGGACTTAGTCCGACATGATAATGAAGTTGAGTAGTACTACTCTTGGAGCTAAATATTAACTAAGTGAGTTGTCAGTAACTCATTTAATTAATGGGCATTCGATATCTTAAACACAGGGGAGATTAATGCCCTCATGATAAGAAGGAGCCTATAATGTAATATGGGATTGGTGCGGTAGTTCAATAATAACTCTTTAGTGGTATGAGTTATTATTGATGAACTTGAGTTGGGTGTTCGGGTCGAACACAGGAAGCTCAAGCTCATCGGGAGGTCAAAACCAATTCCTCCTCTCGCTCCTTGTTGTAGCCTCTATAAAGTCTCGTGTTCACCCGTTTTGATTTTCCTTCTTACCCAAATGAGGGGTCGACCACATCCTTGCTTGGTGCCCAAGCAAGGGGCCGACCAAGCCCTCTTGGTGCCCAAGATGTGGGTCGGCCAAGCCATGCTTAGTGCCCAAGCATGAGGCTGACCATACAAGAAGAGAAAAGGAAGTTTTGTTGAAAATAAAATTTTGTTAAAATCTTTCCTTTTATAGCTTTCTAGAATGGATTAAAAGAGATATTTTAATTTTGTTACAATCTTTCCTTTTTTGTAGTTATCTACCATGGTTAAAAGAGAGATTTTAATTTTGTTAAAATTTTTTCTTTTTTTTTTTGTAACCAACCATTATAGGAATAAAAGGAAAATTTTGTTTAAAACAAAATTTTGTTATAATATTTCCTTTTATAGCTATTTACAATTGTTTAAAAGAGAGATTTTAATATTGTTAAAATCTTTTTTTTTTTTGTAACCATCTACAATAGCAAATAAAAAGAAATTTTATTAAAAACTTTCTTTATTAGCCGCTAGCAAAGATTATAAAAGAGGAGGAGGGAGGTGTCCAAAAACTAACACAACCTAAGGCTCCTATTTTATTCTTTGTGTGACCTGCCCTTCTTCTATCTTCTTCTATTGTCTTCTTTCCCTAAAGGTCGGCGACGTCCATCCTTTCTTCTTCATTAGGGCCGGCACCCCTTTGGAGAAGACTCTACCTTGGTGGTCGGTTACTTGGAGGAGGAGAAGAAGAAGAAGAAGGAGGAGGAGGAGGAGGAGGAGGAGGAGGCCTCTTCACTTTATATTCTTTGATGGCTGAAAGCTTGGAAAATAAGGAGAAGGTCGGGTATCTTCGTCTTGGTAGATTGTCACCCACATGACGTCCAAGAAGAGGAGAGGAATATACCAGAAGATTAAGAGGTCTTTAGCTACAAGGAAAGGTACAACTAGTTCTTTATTCTGCTGCGAACTAGTTTAGTTTTTCTTTGTATGGATCCTGAAATACCAACACAAGATGCTAGCTACAAGGAAAGGTACAACAGTTTTTCTTACAATCTTCTGACTTTCTGATAAGCTCACATGTTGTATTAATGGTGAGATGGGCTCACGGGTCGGGAGGCCTATTGTGTTGTTAACTAGAGATGGGCCCTCTACAGAGAGCCCCACTCTTTTATGAGGCATAAATGGGTTGTGGTAATATCCTCAAATGAGGCTTAAATGGGCTACAACAATATCTCCAAAGGAGAGGGTGTAGAGTTCTAAGGATGACCTAGCAAGCTAGTGTGAGATCTTGTACCGCCAGTATAATTTGTAGGGAGCTGATCGGGAGAGAATGGGGAATAGAGTCTCGTACAAGTCCAATAGAACTGGGAGTGAGGCTTATAAAGAGTCTATCTGATCAACATAACTAATAGGGAGAAGACGGGGAGTAGAGCCTCATGCAAGTCCGGTAGAGCTATGAGTGGGGCCCGTAGAGAGTATGCCCGATCAGTGAAATAGATCAGGAGAAGACGGGGAGCAGAGCCCCATATGGGTTCGGTAGAGGCGGGAGTGGGCTGGTAGAGAGCCCATTCTATTGACGGAACTAATCGAGAGTGTGAGAAACAATAATTTAATAATAAGAATATAAATATAAAAATATAGAATATAAATTAATAAATAACCTTGTAGAATTTGTTTTGAAATTTTTTAATTTTTTTTAGATTTAAACTGAAATCATATGACATTTTTAAGGGGATGAATTGATTAGGGTTTATGAAAACCTATATGAGGTACTCCATTTACGTTGAGAGTTTATTAGAATTATTAATATAAGGTTTTAATTAAAATCCTAAGTTTGATTTTTCTCTTCTCACTATTTCCGCCCGATCCCTTTTTCCTTTCTTGATTCTCACCGCTGCCTACGCTTCTCCCTTACGTCGTCAACCGACGGCGTTAATGTCCACGATAGGTCGGTCATCACCGGTGTAGCCTCCTCGTGGTCTCCATTAAAAGTAGCGACAACCGACTCCTTCCCTCAAGTTTCTCTCAGCCGCTATCCTCCCTTGCGATGTCGCTCACATCACCATCGCTATCCCTGTGTGTCGGCCCCTTCGCTGGTGCTGAAGCCAATCAGTCATTGTCACCATCTCAACCCTGTTTTGGCCGTCAAAAACACAACAGTCAGATGCGGACGGCTGTCCACAGTGTTGGTTGCTATTCGGAAAACCTAATGGTTCCACTGTACAAAAATTTTGTACAAAGGTCTGAACCTTTTCCTAGCTACCATGTATTCTTTTAAATTAAACTCGGATCGCCTGCGGAACTTAACACGTTTGATCCTAAGTTTAATTTATTTGTTCTTTTAGGTTTAGACTTGGATCTCCTGCGAAACTTAACACGTTCGATCCAAATCACTTAAGTTATTAATTCCATTAAATATTAATTTCCAAAATTGACTTCCAGGACTGCATGACGAGGCACATGGCCTTCTTGGATATGGGAACTGTTGGTCCCTTTGTAGGCCGACAGAGGGGAGGGGTGAATTGCCCTACAAATTAAAACACGAACCTTTCTCGGATTTCAACTATATAATGAACACTTGTAATAAATAAATAAAAGAGACTAAGTAAAGAAAAACAGACACTGGAGTTTTACTTGGTTTGCAATCAGGGGATTGCTAATCCAAGGAATGTAAGCGCACTATCTGATTCTCCTCTGGGCGGAGTAGCCTCTTACAGCGTTGAACATACAAGAAGAAAAGTAAAGCACACAGAAGTTGATTACAAGTTCGTCGTTCTGATTAATTCATTTGCTTCTGGACCAAGGCTATATTTATAGCCTTGGTCGGGGCGCCCGGAAGGGTTCCGGGCGCCCTGGGGGGATAAAACTTTATCCCCCAACGTTCAGATCGAGTTTGACTCGATTTGATCAAAAACCTCATTCCGGGCGCCCGGATGGTTCCGGGCGCCCCGGACCCCAAAAGTCAACTCTGGTTGACTTTTTCCGTCTGGTCGCTCCGCTTCGGTTCAGCTCGTCTCGGTCCGGGTCTTCTGTTCCGGCTCCACTAGCTTGGGTGATCTCAGCCATCCGGAATAGGGCTCACAAACCCATGTTCCCGCCTTCTCCTCGAGCAACCTTCCTTCCCGGTTTCTCGTCCCTCGAACGCCGCGCACGTTCTTCTCGTCCACCGGTGTACTCTTCCGCGGACACCTCGTCCCTCGGACGCACCGAGCCCGTCGGCTCTCTCCCGTGCCGTCCTTCTCGCTAGCCGCGTCTTCCGCTCGACTTCCTGTGTTCCTAAGTTCCTGCACACTTAGACACAAGGGTTAAACAACGCAGGACCTAACTTAACTTGTTTGATCACATCAAAACACCTCGGGGTTCCAACAATCTCCTCCTTTTTGATGTGAGCAACCCAAGTTAAGCTAGGGAAAAACAGATGCAATAAAAACAATTTATTTGTAATTAAGTCCAAAGATATTTCAAAAAAAATTTATATACCTCCCCCTAGATTTAGCATTCTTCTCCCCCTTTGATCACATTAAAAATAGGGGTTCTTTAAACAAGTCTAAAAAAATTTAAGTGAATTCTCATAAAACTTTCTAAGGCAATTAATTTTAAACTTAAAAATTAATTTTAAGGCAATGTTTCAAAAGAGAATATTTAGAAAAAAAATTCTAAGTCAATATTCAGAATATCTTTTATCTAATTTCATAAAAGATTTCTAAGGTAATTTTCAAAGGAAAATGTCTAAGACAATATTCATAGAAAAATTTCTAAGTTAATAAAAAAAAATATCTAAGTCAATAATTATCAGAAATTTTCTAAGTCAAAAAAAATTTATTATTATTATTATTATTATTTTTAAAATATTTTCTAACACAAATTGAATAACTCTTTTAAAGCATTAGGTAAATTAAATTAATGCTTTTTCAGTTAGTCAATTAAACTTTTCATTTCGATACTTGACTTCCAGGTCGTGGCGAGGCACTAGGCCTTCTTGGTTATTGGAGCAACAACCACTTCCTTAGACAAAGCCTCATAATGAAATTAGTCGTTTAATTTCCTTGCTGAAAATGCTAAGTCTAATTTTAAATTAAACAGGTTTTTGGAACCCAGTAGAGGTTCCTACCTACAGGGTTAACCAAGTATTTCCTAGGTACATAGATTTTTGATATATTTCTAATTTGACTTTGATGAAATCTATAGTACCAATTTAAACCTCTATAATTTCTAAAAGTAGAAATATTTGAACTTTTATATTTTTTCAATCTTTCTATTTCTTCTTTTAGTTTTTCATTTTCAATTTTCAATTTATCAAAATCCTCTATAAGACATGATTTTGCTAAAATTCTTTTTGTTTCCAAAATTTCATTTTTTAATTTGATATTTTCATTTTCTAATTTATACATGGATTTAGTCATTGCCTTAATGCCAGAATAAAGTTGATCAGGGGGTAAGAGGCATACCTCACTTACCATATCGGACTTGAAGCCTGAATCTCCCCCTGCTTCGCTGCCTTCATCTGAGGTCGCTCCCCCTTCATCGATGCTAGGTTCTGATGAGCTTTGCCCTTCGTAACTTGCCATCAGCGCTATCCCAGCATATTCTTGAGCTTCTGATTCGGATGAAGAAGTGTCGTCCCAAGTTACTTTTAGGTTGTGTTTCTTGGGTGTCTTCATTTTGACCTTCTTGAGTTCTGGGCAGTCTTCCCTTAGGTGTCCCTCCTTCTGACACTGGTAGCACCGTACCTTTCTTCTACCTTTTTGATTCTTTTTATTCTGCATTTTAAATTTATTAGATCTAAAAAACTTTTTAAAGTTTCTTACCATGTATGCTTCTTTGTCGTCTTCGGAGTCTGACTCGGGTTCATCCTTATTGGTTGCGTTTAGCGCCATAGTCTGGGTTGTGTCCTTTGATGTCTCTGCACATCTAGTTTCGTGTAATTCAAGGGTAGAAAAACATTCCTCTAATGTACTTACCTCCAAATCTTTTGAGATGTAGTAGGCGTCGATGATTGAAGTCCACTCCGGAGTTCGAGGAAATGCGTTGAGCGCGTAGCGTATTGTATCCCGATTTGATACCTTTTCTCTGAGGTTCTCAAGACTAGTAATTAGTTCTTTTACCTTCGCGTGTAGACTGGCTACTTTCTCACCTTTTTCCAGACGGATGTTCATCAGTTTGTTACGGAGGATGTCCCTTCTAGCGAGCTTTGCTTCGGATGTGCCTTCGTGGAGTTCCAAGAACTTCTCTCAAAGTTCTTTAGCAGACACATAGTTTCCGATGCGATTGACCTCTTGAGGCGGTAACACACTCAGCAGGTGATGTTCCGCACGGCTATTTGCTACCGACTCATTCTGCTCCTTCTTTGTCCAATCGCTCTCTTCTTTTTCTTTTCCATCTTTATCTACTGGAGCTATAAAACCATATTTCATAATAAACCGAATTTCAAAATCTGTTTTTAGGAATACCTCCATACGACGCTTCCAGTCTGCGAAGTTCCCCTCGAATTTTGGTGGGACGATACTTGGTCCGGCCATCTTGTTGCTTCGATCAGCGGTTAGTCCTCCTGAAGCGTCCTTGCTCTGATACCACTTGTTGGTCTCTTTGTAGGCCGACAAGAGGGGAGGGGTGAATTGCCCTACAAATTAAAACACGAACCTTTCTCGGATTTCAACTATATAATGAACACTTGTAATAAATAAATAAAAGAGACTAAGTAAAGAAAAACAGACACTGGAGTTTTACTTGGTTTGCAATCAGGGGATTGCTAATCCAAGGAATGTAAGCGCACTATCTGATTCTCCTCTGGGTGGAGTAGCCTCTTACAGCGTTGAACGTACAAGAAGAAAAGTAAAGCACACAGAAGTTGATTACAAGTTCGTCGTTCTGATTAATTCATTTGCTTCTGGACCAAGGCTGTATTTATAGCCTTGGTCGGGGCGCCTGGAAGGGTTCCGGGCGCCCTGGGGGGATAAAACTTTATTCCCCAACGTTCAGATCGAGTTTGACTCGATCTGGTCAAAAACCTCATTCCGGGCGCCCCGGATGGTTCCGGGCGCCCCGGAGGGGTCCGGGCGCCCCGGATGGTTCCGGGCGCCCCGAACCCCAAAAGTCAACTCTGGTTGACCTTTTCCGTCTGGTCGCTCCGCTTCGGTTCAGCTCGTCTCGGTCCAGGTCTTCTGTTCCGGCTCCACTAGCTTGGGTGATCTCGGCCATCCGGAATAGGGCTCACCCGAACCCATGTTCCGGCCTTCTCCTCGAGCAGCCTTCCTTCCCGGTTTCTCGTCCCTCGAACGCTGCGCACGTTCTTCTCGTCCACCGGTGTACTCTTCCGCGGACACCTCGTCCCTCGGACGCACCGAGCCCGTCGGCTCTCTCCCGTACCGTCCTTCTCGCTAGCCGCGTCTTCCGCTCGACTTCCTGTGTTCCTAAGTTTCTGCACACTTAGACACAAGGGTTAAACAACGCAGGACCTAACTTAACTTGTTTGATCACATCAAAACACCTCGGGGTTCCAACAGGAACAACCACCACCGCCTAGACAAAGCCTTTTAAGGAAAGCTAATATTTAATTTCCTTAAATAACTTTATGTCAACCAAAAAGAACAATCAAATTACAAGGAAAAGAAAAATAAAAGAACACAACATCGAAAACTAATTCGAAATACTAGAATCGCATGCCTCTTGTATTTGGTATTTTTACATGGAGATAAAACTAACATGATACGGAAAATAATATTAGTTATACCTTACTTAGTAGATAATGACCTCTTGATCTTCTACCGTATTCCTCTTCTAATCTCGGACGTTGTGTGGGCAACGATCTTCCGAGACGAGGACCACCTAGCACGTTCTTCTCCTTCCTTCAAGTTTCGGCCAAGCACAAAGCTTCCAAAGGATGAAGATCTTTTTCCACCAACCAAGCTCCAAGGGATGCAAGCTTTCTCTCCTTCTTCTCCAAGCTAAAATCCGGCCACCACTTGATCTCCAAGGAGGATGAGAGGTTCGGCCACAAAGATGGAGAGAAGAGAAAGGGAAGAGGTCGGCCACACCAAGGAAGAAAAGAGGGAGAAAATAATAGAGGTTGTTCACCTTGAAGGCACCCAAAACCCCCTCTTTTATAATCCTTTAGCCTTGGCAAATAAGGAAAATTTAATAAAAACTTCCTTAACTGTATTGCCATTGAAAAGGAAAATTTTAATTAATTAAAATTAAAATTCTTTTCTTAGTGTATATGGCCGGCCACACCAAGGAAGCAAACAAGACAATTTTCAATCAACCAATTAAAATTCCTTATTTGTCTTCAGAAATTTAAAAAAATAAAATTTCCTTTTAAAATGCCTTCATGGTTGATAAAAAGAAATTTATATAATTTTAATTTTTCAACATGTGAATAATTTACAAAGAAAATAAAATATCCTTCCAATCTACAAATAAGGAAAGAGATTTAATCTCTTTCTTTAATCTTGTGTAGAAACTTATAAAAGAGATATTTTAATTTTTAATCTCTTCAATTATATCTTCCACATAAGAAAAATTTAAAATTAAAATTCTTTTCTAATTTAATAGGGGCGGCCACCTAAGCTTGGGTTCAAGCTAGGGCCGGCCACCCATGGACCAAGGTTTGGTCGGCCTTAGCTTGATCCTCAAGCTTGCTTGGCCGGCCCCTACACCATGGGTATGAAGGTGGGTATAGGTAGGTATAATACTCTATAACTAAGAGGCTACGATAGGGACCGAGAGGAGGAATTGGTTTTGGTCTCCCGATAAAATTAAGCATCCCGTGTTCGCCCCGAACACACAACTTAATTTTATCAATAATAATTCATTCCACTAAAAAACTATTATTGAACTACCGCACCAATCCCAAATTACATTTTTGGGCTCCTTCTTATTATGAGTGTGTTAGTCTCCCTGTGTTTAAGATGTCGAATGTCCACTAATTAAGTGAGTTACTGACAACTCATTTAATTAATATTTTAGTCCAAGAGTAGTACCACTCAACCTTATCGTCATGTCGGACTAAGTCCACCTGCAGGGTTTAACATGATAATCCTTATGAGCTCCTCTTGGGGACATTATCAACCTAGATCACTAGGACACAATTTCCTTTTATAATCAACAACACACACTATAAGTGATATCATTTCCCAACTTATCGGGCTTAT
The DNA here is from genome assembly GCF_018446385.1 of Zingiber officinale. Lineage (NCBI taxonomy): Eukaryota > Viridiplantae > Streptophyta > Magnoliopsida > Zingiberales > Zingiberaceae > Zingiber > Zingiber officinale. The sequence continues at coordinate 170,906,369 of NC_055988.1, forward strand.
TGATTTATCGAACTAAATCTCACCCATTGATAAATTAAAGAAATAAATATCAAATATATGTGCTTATTATTATATTAGGATTAAGAGCACATACTTCCATAATAACTGAGGTCTTTGTTCCTTTATTAAGTCAGTATAAAAGAAACGACCTCTAATGATCCTACTCAATACACTCTAAGTGTACTAGTGTAATTATATAGTTAAGATAAACTAATTCCTAATTACACTACGACCTTCCAATGGTTTGTTCCTTTCCATTTTGGTCGTGAGTTACTGTTTATATAAGGTACTGATAACATTATCTTCTGTATGTGACACCACATATTATGTTATCTACAATATAAATTAATTGAACAACTGCAAACAAATGTAGATAATTTGACCAAATGTGATTCTTTATTCAAAATAAATGTTTACAAAAGTTTAGGCTTTCAGTATACACTCTAACACACAGCCACAATAATCATTGGCATTTGCCTTGCCAACGTTGTCGACCCTCTTTTGGTGTCGAGACTGCCAACTTCATCCCTACCTTACCCCTACTTTGGCCAACGTAGTCACAGCTGCCAGATATGGGTGGTTGTCCGTATCCACCACACAGCCACCCTTGTCGCCACTGCCTCCATTCCGGCTATCGTTGTTGTGCGGCCAAACGCCGACAGCTCAATGGCCAGTAGCATAGCCAAGCCAAAATAGTCTTATGCTTCCTACTCGGGCCACCACCACTTGGGTTTGCTCCGACCATAAGGAAGACACGAGTGGCCACCCTACGGTCGACCTTCTTCGACTTTTTCTATTGACACCCTCTTCAACCATGACCAACCGTTGGACTTAGTCAGCCATCATCGGATTTGGACTCTGATGCGAGACGAGTGTCTCGACATGGAAATTGTTTGACACAAGCTACATTAGAGGTAGGCAATTCCTGCTTTGACCTCTATAATATCTTTGACCTTAGTGCATGATTCTATTATTTACATTTATCGTATACTAGTTACTTTTACCTTGATATCTATTCTATGTTATTTCTTGAGCTTGAGCTTTATTGTTTGATCTTGTATTTGATCTATTTTGATATATATTCAGTCTAACTTGTTATTCTTGCTTGAGTTGGTTATACAAGTAAGATATTACTAGACTATAGTGTAGTTGTGAGCATATGTTTGTACATTTATACCTTACCATATGATTATATACTTAGGCTCGTGTTTATACGTGTTAGATATTATACTATACTAAGTGGTAGAGTATCCTACTAGATTATCTAGTTCAAAATACCATATGAGATTATTTGATTATGACCTCGTTGTTTTAGTGTATTTATGATGATACCATGGAGTTAGTTGAGATGTTACGACTAGATGACTAGTATTCTCTTGATGAGATGGGTTGAATGTTTTGCTTACGGTTGTTATACTTGTTATATGCTAGTGAGACCGTACCATAGGATAGCTAGCAAAGTTCACTCTTTAATGTGATTGTCACTGCTTACTTATCATTTTTGGTTGCACACTTGTATATATCCTACTTGCCCAGACGACCATCCGTGGTAGAGCGTTCTCCGGTAGACAATAACTATTTATATATCCTGTTTGTCCACGAGACTATCCTTGATAGAGCGTTCTCCCGCAGATAGTAACTGTTTACATACCCTGACTGTCCACGGGATCATCCGTGGTAGAGTGTTTTCTTGCAATCAGTGGTCAGGGAGCTAGTAGCTCCTCATCCTATTCACCCATGGGAATATCCGTGGTAGAACGTTCTCCCGTGAATAGAAACTAGTTATATATCTGACTACTCACAAGACTCATTTGTGGTAGCACGTTGTGCTAATCGGGATTTGTTATATGCTTGTTATATTCTGGTTACCCATTTGTTCGTGCAGTTTGGATGTACAGAATGTACTCCCGATTTATGGGTTACACTTGGGTGAGTAGGCTAGAGGGTTATTATATTTTTTTTATGGTTTGACTAGTAGACGATTATAGTGGCACTCTTACTTTTGTAGTAAGTATTCTTCTTGAGACTGCATCCTTTGATCCCCTTATAGTTTAGTGTCATGCACTATCTTCTTATACCTGTTGAGTATTTTGTACTCACTACCTATTATTTTTCTTTGACCTTTCAGGTTAGTAGATAGAGGATGTGTGTCGCTTAGAGGTCCTGATTGTTAATCCCACATCACACTTGAAATTGTGTTTTCCCTGTTGTGTCTTGTTATTTGTATTTACACTTTGTTCATTTGGGGATTTTAGTCTTGTGGTGCCCTTTTATTCAGACTTGTATTTGTTGTGTAAATTGTACCACTATGTAGTCATTTGTGTTTTATATGTTGTGAGGGGATTGTGTAAATCCTTCTTTTGAGTGGTGATTATGTTTTTATCTTTTGCAGTATATTTATTCTTGATCTGTGGACTTATATCATGTTATATCAAATATTGTCACAAGGAATATCGTCCGTTCTATTGGACAAGTATACCTCCGGGGCGTGATAGGGAGAAGACCGGGAGCAAGGCCCTATATGGGTTCGGCAGAGCTGGAGTGGACTGGTAGAGAGCTCATCCAATCGATAGAATTGATCAGGAGAAGACAAGGAGCAGAGCCCCGTGCGAGTCTAGCAGTGCTAGGAGTGGGTCGGTAGAGAGCCCGTCTGATCGACGGAACTGATCGGGAGAAGACGGGGAGTAGAGCCCTGTGCAGGTCCGGCACAACTGGGAGAGGAGCCAATAGAGAGTTCATCCGATCGACGGAACCGATCGGAAGAAAATGAGGAGTAGAGTTCTGTGCGGATTCAGCAGAGTCAGGAGTAGATCTCATAGAAAGCCCATCTAATTGATAGAACTGATTGAGAGAAAGAGATTTTATTAGACCATCTATTCGACTTTTTGACTCATCTGGGACTTTAAAAGATATTTATATTAGTCTGTTGACCTTCCGGATTGTATTGGAGGACTCTACCCTTTTGACTGTATCAGCTGTTGAAATAGACGTAAAAGTATAAAGAAAAAAAAATCAAAGAATTGTCATAAATATTATTAAATTCATTAGAATTATATTTTAGAACAAATTATATATAACTGGGTGCTCAAGTATTAGAAATCAAGATTATTGTAAAAAATAAAATGATTATACTATGACAATTTTTTCCACAAGACTTTATGAGAAAAACTTAGAATGGTGGTAAGTTTAGAGAGTTTGTTTAGGTATGAGTTTGGATTTTCGAATTTTTTAAATTCCTATAGTTGAATGGGACGAGTGTAAAGATGCTATTTCTAAATCCATCTTATTAATAATAATAATACTACTACTACTAATAATAATAATAATAACAATAAAATTTGATCTTTCCTCTCTCTCTCTCTATATATATATATATATATATATATTAATATTTATATGTCATTATATTCTTAATTAATATTATTTTAAAAACTTTAAAATCTTTTTACCAAGTCAATCAATAATGGACATTTAAAGTGAGAATGAGAATTTATTCCTTATAGGATCTAGGATAGAGATTTTTTTTATTAGACATAACTAGGGAAGTGGAGATATAATTTGATGGTAGAAATAGGTAAGGGTGTAAATGAACTAAGCTGCTCATGAGCTATTCGAAACTTGATTCAATAAAAACTCATTTGAGCTCATTTAATGAGACTCGTTAAGATAAACAAACTAAGCTCAAGCTTCACAATATTCGGTTCGTTAGCTCATGAACATATTTGTTAAACTTATAAATTAACTTTTAAATAAAAATAATAATAGTTTTGATATTGAATTTATAGATTTTACACTCTGGTTATGCAACATATAGATAAATATATTAAATTTATTTATTAGAATAATATTATAAATTTTAATAAGAATATTATAATTTTCTCTATAAATATATAATTTAGTTTTAAATCAATATTTAAATTTATAATTTATATTTATTAAACTCGTTTTGGCTCGATAAAAGTTCAAATCAGCTCGAGAGCCATAAATATATTCATTAAATAAAGCTCGAGCTCGGCTTGATTATAAACGAGCTAAACTTAAATATTAAAAAGTTTAGCTCGGCTCGATTATACCCCTAAAAATAGGGATGATAAACTCGCTCCCTCTTCATCCCATTGTCATCCTTAACCCAGACAATTTCCACAATTCATCCATACATTATGTGAAGAAAAGTAAATTACAAACTAAATTGCTAAGTGGATAAGGAGTAAGAGTACTTTTTTCGAAGACATGTATCTATCCAAATCTAATTATATTCTATTATAATAAATATGTCACTTTTTAATTAGCTATGTAAAAAATTAGGCAGAAATCAAGACAGATTGATGGATAAAAAATTAGCAAATGATTTATTATTATAATTATTAGTTAATTGATGTGGGAAGAAAGGTAAAAAACATAAATAAATAAGCAATAAATTAAATTTAATAACTAATTTTTTTTATAAGATTTATTTAATTAGTTTTTTTAACCTTAAATTTTAAATCTTAAATTCTAACCCAACCCTAGACCAATCTCTCCGTCATAAAACGGCGGCAGAGATAGTTTGATCGCGACGCCTTTGTTCGCCTGATGACGGACCGCTACAAACGCCGGCGTGAGCAGGCAAGCGCGCCAGAGGATCGCCTCACTTCCCTACACGAAGACCTCCTCAACTGCATCCTCTCCTTTCTCTCCATCAAGCAGCGCGTCGCCCTCTCTGCCGTCTGCTCCCGGTTCCGCCGTCTCCTCCCCTTCATCCCCCGACTCGATGCCTTCCACCTCGACGACGGGCTCAAAGAAGTCACCTTCCCCCGTGCCCTGATCCGCCAATGCCACGTCGTCGTCTTCCTCGACGGAGCCGATTTACCCAAACCCCTCATGCAGTTTATCATCTTCAATCTCGCCGAGGCGGGCGTGCAAGACCTCATCCTCGGAACCTCCGTGTTCAGGGGATGGATGAATGTCAGCGGCAGGGATTGCGGCTTGTTCGGCATCAAGTCGTTGAGGAGTCTCTCGTTGAATAACACCCGAGTGTCGAAATACTCGGATCGCCGCCCTCTCTCGCCCTTGGGCTGCGTCCTACTCACCTCCCTCAAAATGGAACTCTGCTTCCTTCGCCATGATTTTCTAAGCAACCTCCTCGCCTCCTGCCCCCTCCTCGAGACTCTGCAACTCATCTTTTGCTATGGGCTCGTGGACGGTGCGGGCAGGCTAAGCATCCACTCCGCCTCCATCAAGCATCTCGTCCTGTTCTACATGATCCCCAGCATTTACGCCATCGACATCCAGGGTCCAAAGCTCGAGTCACTCGTCGTCGAGGTAGTTCCTGAGCTGCACATTGAAGCGCCTAAGGTCCGGAACGCCTCCTTCTTTCTTGATCACGACCTGCCAGAAGATCCTCCAGTTGCTTTGATGAATCTTTTCGGAGCCGCTTCTCCACATGGAGTCGCTTGGCTCGTGCTGAATTCTAGCAGAACCCCAAACGTACGTGAGAGAATTAAGATCAAGCTGAACTTAATTTATGCACGCTCTGGCTCTTTGATTGATAATAATATAATTTGCTTTGATTGACAGGGATTAGCAGCACAAAACGGAATTGATGAATTTATTTATCATCAATTTATTTGTCCGAAATACAAAACTAAAGTCATGATCTTCAAGCTCGACTTCAATTTGAAAGATCAATCATCAACTATGATACTGACCCAGTTGCTCAAGAAGTGCAATGACAATGCCAGATTTGATATACGTGCAGATTCTACGCGTATAGAGAGCACCATTGAAAACAATCACTTTGTCCGTGGCTCTACAGAAGTAGAACTAATTGAGTTACGAATGAAAACGTTCGAGGAGACATTTGAAGAGTTTTTCTTAAACCAGAAGGAAATGGCAGAGGAATTGAAGGAAATGGGATTGCAATTGTTGAGAAGTCGCACAAGTAGGGAGCAGTTCGAGGATATATTAGCATCTGAGGAGTCTCTGTACCAAGTATCTCCCGACATTGCTAATTGCATTGAAATGAAAATTTAGTGATTGTTTTTTTTTCTCTTGGTCCAATATAACTAGGATTGATCATTTAGTAATTAGTAATGATATTGGTTAAATAAAATTATCATATTTTAATTAGTGATGATAATTAATGATTATAAAATGTTGTCTATTGAGTTAGTAGGATCATATTTGAGCTAATCGTTAATGTTGAAGAGTCAGTGGGTTATAATTAAGGAGTTAGTGGATTATGTATTAGTTTATAATAGCTATTTATTTATCAATGAAATACATTGAGAATATTTTTTATCCTCCTTGTCTATCTTTAACCTTCTACTATTGTGCAAAACTAGCTGATTTTTAGCTGTGGTATAAGAGCCAAGTTTCAAAAAGAATGATGACTTTCAAAAGTTTTGTACAACTAGTTATTCCTCCATTCAATGGTCATTATGACCATTAGAGCATGCTCATTGAGAATTTTTTAACATTCAAAAAGTATAGAAATTAAGATAATAATTTACTTAATAGGAGAACCAACAAAAAAGTGTTGCGCCTACAAATACATTAGATGATGTTTTATGATCACTCTAGCATTGTTGCACTTATAAATTCAAATCTTATGTCTCTCTAGAATACAATCTTATACGCAAGATGTATTTTCATCTAGTCTTAAAATAACATAAACATACAAATAAATATAGGAATATTAATATGGTTCACAGCTAATCTATATTAACAAAAAAAATAATTTTATATAAATAAAATAAAAGTTAAATTGGATAAATTTTATGTTCGGACCTTATGTGAAATCCTTCTTAAACGTTTTTGACAAGGTGAGACGTAATTAAGTTAAGATAAACAAGGTGAAGAGTTATCCCCGAAGATAACTCTTACTTCTAATGTTAATTAAGGAGTTAGTGGGTAATGTATTAGTTTATAAAAAGCTATTTGCTTATCAACGAAATGCATCAAGAATATAATATTTTTTTATTCTCCTTGTCTATCTCGGGCCTTGTACTATTGTACTATTGTGCAAAACTATTTGATTTTTTACATTGATATCAAAGTCAAGTTTCAAGATGAATGATGACTTTTGAAAGTTTTGTACAACTAGTCATTCCTTAGTTCGCTAGTCATTATGATCATTGAAGCATACTCATGTAGAATTTCTTAAGGTCCAAATAATATTGAAAGATCGTGATTTTTGGAATAACAAAATCAACTAAAGGTGTTGCACTTAGAGATGTGGAAAAGGTAGTACATTTAGAGATCGTGATTTTTGTATCTAGTCGGCAGACCAGTGATACTGGGCTGCTTGAGATGAGTGTTATCACATTTTATTCCAATGCATACTCTCTTTGATCGATACATAACAAAATTTTCTTTGATAGGCAGATATAAGCAATAGAAACATACTTGATAAATTTATTTCTCCGGAGTACCAAGAGAACACCATGATCCACAACCTTGACTTTAATCTAAAAGATTGATCGTCAACTATGATATTGACCAAGTTCTTCAAGAAGTGCAATGACTATAATACCAAGTTTGATATACTTAAATATTCTACACATATAGAGAGCACCAATATGTTGGATATTGGGGCCTTAAATGGATCAAAACGATTTAGAGGAAGGAAGTCATCAATTGTTGAAAGTCGTAATTGACTTCAAAATTGAAATCTACGATTCGCGTAGATAGATTTAGACTATTAATTTGCTCAAAACCGATTAAGGGTGAATGAGAAATTAATATTTAAAGTCAACCCAAAATAACATTTGTTATTCATTAATAAAGTGCATAGGAGAATAGTCCCATATCGGAAATTCTCGATGTGTATTCTCTACTTATTAATGAAGATGTGTTAATGGAGTTAACACAAAAAAAAATAAAAGGACAGGTGACCCCTTAGCCCAGGGCGAGCAGGTGCTCGCACCTGTGAGCCCGCCACCCGCCACGTGCGCACGTGCGCAATGGGTGCTTTGTAGGCGCACTTTGCACTTCACGCACTCGGGTGACGTGTCAGGCTCTTACCTGACGCGGCAGTGCCTATGCGGCATCCTCGTGGGCAAAGGGAGATGACTGGACAGTTGACTTAGGGAATGGATGGCTACCGTTGATCAACGTTGATCAAATAGATATGATGGATCGCTTGTGATGCGATCTAGAGCGTTGGATCGCAAAGAGTAACGATCTGACGGCTTGGGATGAGGCTTGATCTGAAGCATCGAATCAATGGATCCAGATCCGATGATTGATGACAATAGGCGGGATCTGAGGGTCACAACTCCTCAGATCTGATGGATGAGATTGAAGTGGGCTTGGTGAAGGGTTACAACCCTTCAGAATAGATGATCTAGATCGATCCAGCCCAAGGAACACATCCACTCACCCAAAGGACACTCAACCTCTTCGTAGGACACTCAACCTCTTCGTTCAGTATAAATAGAACCCTCCAGATGATGGAATACTCACTCTCAATCTTCTCTTCTCTTCCTCAAGCATTCATCTCATCTTGTGCATTCAAGAGTCCAAGAAGTCTACTAAAAGGTTCGCTGGTCTCGGAAGTCAGAGTGCTACGATTCCGAGACGTTCGTCGTCGTTGTATCTTGGGAACGAATTGCAACAATCCGTTAAGCACCGTAGCGGAGCAATATCGTTTACGGAGATAATGTCGAACACTAGCCTCGACGATCAGTTTGCATACTCCAGAAGCTACCCGGAGACAACAGTCGTAAACGATATTTCCTGCAAACTGATATGGCTACCAACGACATTCCGACGGCCGTTCCGACCGTCGTTCCGACCGCCATTCCGACAACCATTCCGCATGGAGAAAAGCCGGAGAAATTCACTGGAACCGACTTCAAAAGATAGCAACAGAAGATGTTGTTTTATCTAACAACGCTAAACCTTGTACGGTTTTTGCATGAAGACACGCCAGCCGCTACGGAAGGAAGTAAGGCTGCTAGCGATGCGTGGTCTCATGGAGATTTTCTGTGCCGCAATTATATACTCAACGCCTTGGACAACACGCTATATAACGTATATTGTTCTCTGGAGACGGCAAAATCTTCGTGGGAATCCCTTGAGAAGAAATACAAGACCGAAAATGCTGGATTGAAGAAATTCATCGTCGGTCGATTTCTGGATTTCAAGATGGTGGACTCAAAAAGCGTCTCATCTCAAGTCCAAGATATGCAATTAATACTGCATGATCTGGACACCGAAGGCATGAAGCTGAATGAGACATTCGCAGTTGCTGCGGTAATTGAGAAGCTCCCTCCGTCATGGAAGGATTTCAAGAATTACCTAAAGCACAAGCAAAAGGAAATAGGGCTGCAAGACCTGATCCTGAGGCTACGAATAGAAGAGGATAATCGAAAGTTATCCGACTCCAGAGGAACCAAGCGGACTATAGACGAAATGTCCAACCTGGTCGAGCCGAACGCCAAAAAGCCGAAGCAGTTCAAAAGGAAGGCTCAAGCAAAGAAGTTCAAAGGCTCCTGCTACAACTGTGGAAAGGCAGGACACCTATCCAAGGACTGCAGACGCCCAAAGAAGCCAACCAAGGGGCCAAAGGATGTTGCGAATCATGTCGCAACCTCTCTTGAGGACTTGGATCTCACTGCGGTTGTATTTGAAGCCAACTTGGTGGATACCAACCCAAAGCAGTGGTTCATTGATACTGGAGCAACTCGTCATATCTGTTCCGATAAAGCGATGTTCTCCAAGTATACTCCGATAAATGGCAGGAAGCTCTATATGGGTAATTCCACGACGTCGCCAATTGTTGGACTCGGAAAAGTTGTTCTGAAGATGACGTCCGGAAAGGAGCTAACACTCATTGATGTACTCCATGTTCCCGACATCAGTAAGAACCTAGTTTCTGGAGCGGCATTGGTCAAGGCCGGATTTAGGCTAGTGTTCCAGTCAGACAACTTTGTACTTACGAAGAATGGTGTCTTCGTAGGAAAGGGGTACCTAGAAAAGGGTCTATTCAAAATGGTTGTAATGCCTGTACTCCGAAATTTTGATGGTAATAAAATAAATGCTTCCAGCTATGTTGTTGAGTGTTTTAATTTATGGCATGATCGACTCGGACATGTGAATAATAATACTCTCAAACGTCTCGTCAAATTAAATTTATTACCAAACGTCAATGTTGACGGAACACACAAATGTGAAGTGTGCGTGGAAGCGAAAATGACGAAACTACCTTTTCATTCGGTGGAAAGGACGACAACTCCTCTAGAGTTAATACATAGTGATCTATGTGACTTGAAATTTGTGCAAACTAGAGGAGGTAAAAAATATTTTATTACTTTTATCGATGACTGCACAAAGTTCTGTTATGTCTTTCTTTTAAGAAGTAAAGACGAAGCCCTAGAGGCGTTCGGAACCTATAAACAGAAGTTGAAAACCAACTTGACAAACGAATTAAAATAATTCGAAGCGATAGAGGTGGAGAATATGGTGCACCGTTTGATGAATTTTGTACAGAATCTGGCATTATCCATCAAACAACGGCGCCTTACTCACCTCAATCAAACGGTGTTGCCGAACGTAAAAATCGGACACTAAAAGAAATGATGAATGCTTTGTTGATAAATTCAGGCTTACCTCAAAACTTGTGGGGGAAGCAATATTATCGGCAAATCACATTCTCAACAGAATCCCTCATAAGAAAAATGATAAAACTCCATATGAACTATGGAAAGGCCGCGAGCCATCGTACAAATACCTGAAAGTGTGGGGGTGCTTGGCAAAGGTCGAAGTACCTAAACCAAAGCAAGTAAAGATCGGACCTAAAACGTTCGATGCGATATTTGTCGGATATGCCCATAATAGTAGTGCATATCGTTTCCTAGTTCACAAATCAGATATTCCTGATATACATGTGGGAACAACCATAGAATCTCGAAATGCGATATTCTTTGAAAACGTATTCCCAAATAAAAAGGGAAACGTTGAAAGTGATAACAACGGAAGTTCAAACAAAAATGACGTTACCGAACTTAGCTGTTATAAAAGGACTATTGACGATCAAAGTGAAGAGCCACGTCGTAGCAAACGGGCCAGAGTTGAGAAATCGTTCGGGCCAGATTTCATGACTTTCATGTCAGAAATGGAACCAAGAACATTAAGTGAAGCTCTCTCTAGATCCGATGCTCCAATGTGGAAAGAAGCTGTCAATAGTAAAATTGAGTCTATCATGAATAATCATACTTGGGAATTAGTAGACCTTCCTTTTGGTAATAAACCATTAGGTTGTAAGTGGATACTAAAACGTAAGTATAAAGCTGATGGATCAATTGACAAGTATAAGGCCAGACTTGTAGCCAAGGGGTACAAGCAAGAGGAAGGCCTTAATTACTTCGATACATACTCACCGGTGACAAGGATTACGTCCATACGAGTGCTAATAGCCATTGCAGCACTGTATGACCTTGAAATACATCAAATGGATGTTAAGACTGCATTCTTAAATGGTGAGTTGGAAGAAGAAATTTATATGGAGCAACCCGAAGGGTTCATGGCTCCTGGAAATGAGAAAAAGGTGTGTCGACTTGTTAAGTCGTTGTACGGACTTAAGCAAGCGCCTAAACAATGGCACAAAAAATTTGACAAAGTAATGCTGTCAAACGAATTCAGAATAAATGAATGTGACAAATGCATTTATGTCAAAAACACACCTGAAGGCTATGTAATTGTCTGTCTATACGTAGACGACATGCTAATAATGGGCAGTAATCATGATGTAATCATGACTACAAAGAAAATGTTGATTAGAAATTTTGATATGAAAGATATGGGTCAAGCAGATGTTATATTGGGAATTAAAATTCTCAGGACATCAGAAGGGATAGTTTTAACACAATCCCATTATGTAGAATCTGTATTGAAAAAATTCAATGCGTACGATCTCTCTACAGTGAAAACACCTATGGATCTAAGTCAACACTTAGTAAAAAACCATGGTGAGACCATATCGCAGTTGGAATATTCTCGGATAATAGGCAGTTTGATGTATCTCACAAACTGCACACGTCCGGATATTGCCTGTCTTGTCAACAAACTGAGTCGTTTTACGAATAATCCAAACGACACCCATTGGAAAGCATTGATGCGAGTTCTCGGATATTTGAAATATACTATGAACTATGGATTACATTATGGAAAATATCCCGCTGTATTGGAAGGATATTGTGATGCTAATTGGATATCATATACAAAAGACTCCAAATCCACTAGTGGATATGTATTCATGATCGGTGGGGGAGCAGTATCTTGGAAATCCACTAAGCAGACTTGCATTGCTCGGTCAACTATGGAATCCGAGTTTATAGCACTAGACAAAGCAGCTGAGGAAGTTGAATGACTGTGGAATTTCTTGGAAGATATTCCTAGCTGGGTGAAACCTGTGCCTGCCGTACTAATCCACTGTGATAGTCAGTCGGCGATTGGAAGGGCACAGAGTAATATGTATAATGGGAAGTCACGACATATACGTCGTAGACATAATACCATTAGGCAGTTGATCTCGAATGGAGTGATTGCAATCGACTATGTTAAGTCCAAAGATAATTTGACAGATCCTATAACGAAGGGGTTGAGTCGAGATCAAGTATACTGCTCATCAAGAGGAATGAGATTAAAATCTACAACTAAAAACGAATGTAGCGGTAACCCAACCTTGTTGTTGGAGATCCCAAGATCTTGGTTCAATGGGACAACGAGTTACTGAAGTTGTGGTCCAGACATTAGATAGTTTATCTCTATCCCAATCCTAGGATGAATTTGTCTTTGTCCTACCTCATGTAGTGAGGTTAAGCTTATGCTTTTAGTGACTTCTATACCGATAAGGTGGAGTATGGTAGGATACTCTTGATAGAAGTGTCACCTATGTGAGTGTGAAGACAGGCCGCTCAATGAAACACTCATGAATCCAAGATGGTATCCATGGCCGAAACGGAACCAACCATGAGAACCTAAAGTAGGTGAGATAGATCTCTGTGTGGGTGTTATTGTCTAAGTATACACCAACAGCTGAGCAGTTCAAGACATCACGTTCACTGCGCAGCCTAGTATACTCGATAGCATTTCACTACGGAAGGTTCAAAGCCACAAGCTACCTCTCCCGATGCAGTGACTTATCGATTGGACTCTTGTAAAATGTCAGCATGCATACACGCATTGCATTAATTTCCATTCATGTGGGGGATTGTTGGATATTGGGGCCTTAAATGGACCAAAACGATTTAGAGGAAGGAAGCCATCAATTGTTGAAAGTCGTAATTGACTTCAAAATTGAAATCTACGATTCGCGTAGATAGATTTAGACTATTAATTTGCTCAAAACCGATTAAGGGTGAATGAGAAATTAATGTTTAAAGTCAACCCAAAATAACATTTGTTATTCATTAATAAAGTGCATAGGAGAATAGTCCCACATCGGAAATTCTCGATGTGTATTCTCTACTTATTAATGAAAATGTGTTAATGGAGTTAACAAAAAAAAAAATAAAAGGATAGGTGACCCCTTAGCCCAGGGCGAGCAGGTGCTCGCACCTGTGAGCCCGCCACCCGCCACGTGCGCACGTGCGCAATGGGCGCTTTGTAGGCGCACTTTGCACTTCGCACGTACGCATCGTCGCGAGGAGCTTAAATTTATGCTCCAGGTGACATTGCAGTGCCTGCGTGGCACTCGGGTGACGTGTCAGGCTCTTACCTGACGTGGCAGTGCCTATGCGGCATCCTCGTGGGCAAAGGGAGATGACTGGACAGTTGACTTAGGGAATGGATGGCTACCGTTGATCAACGTTGATCAAATAGATATGATGGATCGCTTGTGATGCGATCTAGAGCGTTGGATCGCAAAGAGTAACGATCTGACGGCCTGGGATGAGGCTTGATCTGAAGCATCGAATCAATGGATCCAGATCCGATGGCTGATGACAATAGGCAGGATCTGAGGGTCACAACTCCTCAGATCTGATGGATGAGATTGAAGTGGACTTGGTGAAGGGTTACAACCCTTCAGAATAGATGATCTAGATCGATCCGCCCAAGGAACACATCCACTCACCCAAAGGACACTCAACCTCTTCGTTCAGTATAAATAGAACCCTCCAGATGATGGAATACTCACTCTCAATCTTCTCTTTTCTTCCTCAAGCATTCATCTCATCTTGTGCATTCAAGAGTCCAAGAAGTCTACTAAAAGGTTCGCTGGTCTCGGAAGTCGGAGTGCTACGATTCTGAGACGTTCGTCGTCGTTGTATCTTGGGAACGAATTGCAACAATCCGTTAAGCACCGTAGCGGAGCAATATCGTTTACGGAGATAGTGTCGAACACTAGCCTCGACGATCAGTTTGCATACTCCAGAAGCTACCCGGAGACAACACAATGAAGACGATCACTTGATCACTTGCTCCATGACTCTATAGAAGTAGAACTAATTGATTTACATATGAGAATATCCAACAAGACACTTGAAGGGTTTCTCTCAAATCAGAAGGAGATGACAAAGGAATTAAAGGAAATAGGATTGCAAATGTTGATAAGTCGCACCAGGGAGAGCAGTTCAAGGATATATTAGCATCTGAGGAGTCTCTATTCCAAGTATCTTCCAGTATTGCAAACTCTATCGAAATAAAATTTGTGTTTGTTTTTTTCTCTTCATTCAGCTTAGCTAACTTGTAATTTACATGAATGTGTGCACCTTTTGTTAAATAATCTAACTAGAAAATTCTTTAAATGTTGGCTTTGAGTCATATTTTGAATACCTTTAAGTTATAAAATTTAATGTAAATGTTATTATTGACTTTGCTAGCAAGCTACTGAGTTGATGAGTTAATAATTAAAGATGAAAGTGGTTAAAGAAAATTATCAGATTTTAATTAGTAGTGACAAGTAGTGATATTTATAAAAAATTATCCAAGTTCAATGTATTTAAAGTGGTATATAGTTCGAAGAACTGGATATCTAGATTATAAAAAAAATAGTAAATAAGAGACAGGGTGCATTTCTAATTTCCCAAGCGACTGGACTTCTTGGATTTAGTTGGCGGAGTAAGAATGTGTGCAATAAGTTATTTCCAATGAGATCTTGACCTCTCCGATGCTTAATTTGTAATGCAGGATCAACTTAACATAACCCCTTAAACTTCAAACGGTTATAACTTTTGATTTAAGACTCAGAATCAACCTCTGTCCGTCACCATGCGTGTAAAATTTATAAATCTACATTTGTTACTGGGATACTAGTAACAACCAATTTTTGGGCTCAAATATCACTGTTTAGGCCCTCAATCGAGCCTCAAAAAATTTTATTACTATTTTTAATAATTTTTTTATGATATTAGGGTATTTTTGATATTTCTGGTAATTATGAATCATAATTAGTCTATAATATCGTCCTATTTTATTAATTTGAATTGTAGTCAAGAGATTTCCTTTTTGGAAAGATCTCTTTCTTTTTTTACAAGATTGGAATTGAGCTCTATATATTAGGATTTCTTTCCTCTATTTGTCTTAGGGTATAGAGTCTATATAAACACCTGTCTAGTTGCATGAGGATTAATCCCTCTTTTATTAATAAAGTTTTCTTTTCTGATAAATCCGATGGGGTTCCCTTTTTTTTTTTTAGCATTCTCTCTTTTTGAGTTTCTCCTCCAATCTCCCCTCTTATTAGACCGTAGGATAATTACTATTCTACCCGACGTCAATTGGTATCAGAGCTGGCAATGTCTAATTGAGGAAGTTGAGCATTAGATTCAATGGAGGGTCATCGTGGTCGGTGGTCGCGGTCGCAACAACAGAAAGGTTTCGATTGAGGAAGCCGAGCACCATGGGCGCAACGTCTAGGACATAATGACGATTGAGGATTTACTGAAGTAAGTTGTAGAGTTAACCCAGTAGATGGCAGTAATGGTGGTGGTGTGAAATCTTAAATGTCGGGAGATTTCAGATCAAGGGTTTAAGTCTACCTTTGAGAATCCATCCTTACTACCATCAGACTGCTAGTCAGGAACGTCGTGTTTGGGAGGAGTCATATGAAGACCTTGGTTTTCAGGTTGAACTGCCAAATTTTCTAATACATTACAAGCAAAGAGTTTTGTCGATTGGCTGAACGAAGTGGAGCGAATCTTTGAATATAAGCAGGTTTCAAATTGGATGAAGGTGAAACTAATTGTCATCCGACTCAAGGGTCGAACATCAGTGTGGTGGGAACATATACGACATTTATAGGACAGACCAGGCAAGTCCGAAATATAGGGCTGAGAAAATATGAAGAAAAATATGAGGGATCACTTTCTACCTTTTGGCTACACCCAAACTATGTTTTAGAGACTTCACTCGTTGTGGCAAGGTGCGAGATTGGTCGACGATTATACAGAAGGGTTCCACTTGCTAATCACTCAAAATGACCTATTTGAGACAGAGGAGTAGACAATTGCACGATACTTAGGAGGATTGAGTCAGCCCCTATAAGATGCCTTCAGTCTTCATTTATTTTTTATGGTATTTGAAGCATACCAGCACCCACTAGTAGTTGAAAAAGAACAGAATCCGAAGCCAATGGTGAGGGGCGACCAAAACAATCGATCAATTTTCCCTTAAGGGTCATGTTCTATACCCAACAGCCTTCATAAGTTAATCCTAATGCTCTTGTCACGTGTTATTATTATGGAGAACAAGGACACAAGGCTAACCGATGCAAGAAACATGCTCCTGCTAATCAAAAAGGAAAAAATCTATTAATCGAGGGAAACATGGAAAAAGAGAGCGAAGCAATTGGCAACCCGAAATATGATGCATCTAACGAGGTAATTTATGGTGATGGCCAAGAGGCATTGGTCATTCGTAAGAGTCTTTTGATTTTCATGGGAGATTCGGAGGAAAATTGGTTGAGAACCAATATTTTTCATACTACTTGCACTATTGCCGATAAAGGCTATAAGATGATCATTGACAGCGGCAGTTGTGAGAACGTAGTCTCTGTTAGGACCTTCGGATCGCGGCTAGAGAGGGGGTGTGTGAATAGCCGACCTCAAATTATCATTTCTTCCTACAATTTCGGTTAGCGCAGCGGAAATACAATGTAGAAACGAAAGTGGAGAAGATCAAACCTCAAATACGATGATGTAACGAGGTTCGGAGATGATACTCCTACTCCTCGGCGTGTCCGTAAGGTGGACGAAGCCTATCAATCCGTCGGTGGATGAGACCCCGGAAAACCGGCTAATAGAAACTCCTTCTGGGTGGAGAAACCTCGCCACAAACTTCTTGCAACAGCAAGATAGGAGTACAAAGATACAACACAATACAAAGGCAGTAAGAATGTAAAAACACAGCTTGCCTTCTCGTTGATTGGTTGAAGCAGCAACTTCACGAAACACCTACAACAGCAGGAACCAGCCGAAGGAAGCTTCCACGAAGCTTCAGGAAAATGAGAGCTCAGCAAAGCTCTGATTGCAGTAAGATCAGAAAGAAAAGAGAGGCTTTTTTTTTACTGTAGAGGCACTCGACCCCTTTATATCCCTGAACCTGCGAACCTGCGAAGAGGGCAGAGGACACAGCAGAAAGCTAGTCGTTGTGACTCAACGGCTAGAGCTGGACCGATCAGGCTCCACCCTGATCGGTCCAGACCTTCTCTGATCGATCTTGGGGACCAATCAGGACCTATGCTGATCGGTCCCTAGACCGATCAGCACGCTTCACAGAGAGTTGCGGAACTCTCTGATCGGTCTGTGGACCGATCAGGACTCAGGTGGATCGGTCCACAGACCGATCCCCCTCTTTCTTCTCCCGATCTTCTTCGCTTCTGTATGATTACTGATCGGTCACCAGACCGATCAGGTAATTCACAGAAACACACTGTTTGGTTACTGATCGGTCACCAGACCGATCAGTCAACCAGCGTATCACTGGATCGGTCACCAGACCGATCCAGGTTTAGAGCTCCCAGCCCTAAACCCTACCTGGTCCTGAGAACGAGCTACCGAGCCCTCTCAGACCTAGTCCGGAGAACGAGCTACCGAGCCCTCTCCGACTTCCCATGTCCGGTCCAGAGAACGAGCTACCGAGCCCTCTCTGACCTAGTCTGGAGAACGAGCTACCGAGCCCTCTCCGACTTCATCCGGTCCAGAGAACGAGCTACCGAGCCCTCTCTGACCTAGTCCGGAGAACGAGCTACCGAGCCCTCTCCGACTTCGTGCCAACGAGCTACCGAGCCCTCTCTGACCTAGTCCAGAGAACGAGCTACCGAGCCCTCTCCGACTTCGTCCGGTCCAGAGAACGAGCTACCGAGCCCTCTCTGTCCACAGTTCGGAGAACGAGCTCCCAAGCCCTCTCCGACTTCCCATGCCAAGTTTCCATACTTGGACTTTTCCGTGCCAAGTCTCCATACTTGGACTTTTCCCGTGCCAAGCTCCCTGCTTGGACTCTTCCGTGCCAAGTCTCCATACTTAGACTTTTCTCGTGCCAAGCTCCCTACTTAGACTTTTCACTAGATGTCTGGTCAACCTTGACCTATCTGGATTTCCCTTGCCTGGCTTCACTCACCAGGACTTTCCAACTGCCTGGCTTCACTCACTAGGACTTTCCCTTGCCTGGCTTCACTCACCAGGACTTTCACCTGGCTTCACTCACCAGGATTTCCCGAATCAGATCGACTCACCTCGGGTCAACCAGGTCAACCTTGACCAAAGATTGCACCCACAAAGTTACAACTTTTCTACTCTCGTCAAACATCAGAATAGAACTTTTCTATTCTCGTCAAACATCAAAATACAACTCGAGTCAGGTCAACTCGAGTCAGGTCAACCAGGTCAACCTTTACCTAAGGTTGCACCAACAATCTCCCCCTTTTTGATGTTTGACAAAAACCATAATCAAGTTAGGTTAACCTGATAACCTAACTTAGGTTTTCCAATGTTCTTCCTTGAACATTCTCCCCAAACTCTAATGTTCTTCCTTGAACATCCTTTGGGCATTCTCCCATTCTCCCCCTTTTTGACACACATCAAAAAGAGTGAATCAAGGTCAAGTCCATACCTTTCATTGAAACTCTTAATTTCCCCCTTGATACTAAAATCAACAATCAACTTAGTGATAATCCCATATCACTCAAGTCTATAGAGTAAAAACTCCCCCTAAAAGTCAACTCCCCCTTGACTAATAGGTAAAATTCCCCCTAAAGGTCAACTCCCCCTTGACTATTGCACCAACAACGTCTTGGAGAGGTTCAATCCTTTAGAAGTCTAAAATACCAACTTCCAGTTGAAATTTCAGACAATCAGTCGAAAATCAACATTTTGGCACGCTCAGCCCTTTACTGGATCGGTCACCAAACCGATCCACACTTCCCTGGATCGGTCCAGTGACCGATCCAGACCTCCCTGGACCGATCAGCATCCCCTCTGATCGGTCCACAAAGCTGATTTCTGAATTTCTTTCTCCTGAAATTCAGAAACCCCTACAAAATTATAGAAAATTCTAAAAATTATAAAATTTTGAGGATACATTCCTCATAACATATACTATCATGGAAAAATAGTTTTCTATGAAAATAACTTCCATTTTCAAATCTTGATACAAAGTTTAAAAACTTTGAAATAGTTCAAGTTTACCTCAACTTTGTATCAACTTGCTCAATGATGAATGCTATCACTAGAAAAGCTTCATCAAGGTTTTTAAAATCAATTTTGAAATGATTTTAAACCATTCAATTTAGAACCATAATCTTAGGGCTAAATGTACATGACTTGTACACAAGCTTTCCCTATGATCCTCCATTTTGAATTAGGCTCATCTAGGTACAAGAACTATGCACCTTGATCCTAACTCATGATCCTAATATCTCACACACATCTAAGGTGTATCAACCACATCCAAGTCAATTTTGATGTGAGATATGAGTTTAGGTCATCTTAAGCTAAGTTCTCATGCATTTTCTAGACAACAATTTGATTTCCATATCAAATTGAATTTTTATCCTTAAATCAATTTAATTGATCATACATGCAAGAGATGATGACATGGCATAAAATAATATCATAAGTGGAAACATGTGCCAATGTCATGATGTCATGGCATAAAGTATGAAACTTAAATAAGGCATGACATATAACTAACCTAAGCATTATCATGACATTTCAAATGATAGTAAATTAGATATGATGTCATGACATGACATATGACAAATAATATATGGCAAATAACATATAAAGGTATAGAAAATACCTAATTCTAGCTTTAGTTGCCATTTTTGATAATTTTGATCATTTTGCCATAAATTCTATATTCCTAAGTGTAATAGATCTAAAATCATATACTAAAGATTTTTAGATCACTATGTGCCAATTAGATTGACCCTTGAAAATTCCTCAAGTGTGGTTGGCACATCCTAATCACCTTAGGAATGAGTAAAATTTTAAATTTCATTTTCAAGGCTTGATTACACCTTGAAAATTCCTAAAATGCCACCTTTTGCCATGATTAGGTTAACTACCTATCCAATTAAGGTTGGCACACCCTAACCCATCTAGCGTGATGGAATCACGCTCCTAGGAACCCAAAACCTATTTGAGCTCATTGGGTTCACTAAATATTCACTAGGGATGACTTCCCTAGCAACCCTCCTAATGACCCTCCTAGGCTTTAAAGCCTTGGTCATTTGGGACTCATCAAGATCAACTCTAGGGGTGACTCCCCTTGTGACCTTGGTGATGGTCTTCCTAGCCCTAAGTCTTGTTCCATAATCGAATGGAACATTATGATAAGTGGGCTTGACCACTTGAGACTTAGGTTTGTGACCCAAACCTCTCATGTCCTTGGGCTTTGATTTTTGACCCTTAGACCCTAGAGTTGACTTCTCCAAATTCTTAAGGGCCTTTTCTAAAGTGTCAAGTCTTGACCTTAAGACTTGATTTTCCTTCTCTAATACCTCAAGTTTTAATTTGTCATTTTTCTTTGAGGTATTCCTAGGCATATGTCTAGTTGTTTTGGGATTCCTATCTAGGTTTTCCTTAACCTTAGATGAATTAATTCTAGGGTTGGTACTTCTAGTATTGTCCTTATCTAGACTAACATGTTTGGCACCTAAGCACATGTATCGGTTTCTATAGTTATCATGCTTATCATTATTGACAAATGCAATAAAGCTACTAGCATGTGTCTTATTAGAATTGCAAGGATATGCCTTAAAGGGTACCTTAGGGTTTGCCTTAGCTCCCCCCATAGATGTGCTTGGTCTCTTGTCCTTGTGAGGTCGCCTCCCCCTCGGACATTGGCTCCTATAATGTCCCCTTTGCTTGCATTGGAAGCACACCACGTGCTCCTTGCCCTTGCGTATCGGGACTCTGGCTTCCTTGACCTTTGGCGCCGGTGGAGTCTTCCTAATCCTCTTTGGACATTTACTCTTGTAATGCCCATATTCCCTACACTCAAGGCACATTATATGTAATTTACTTGAAATTAAGTTGCTTGAGTTACCTAGGGTTGAGGATGGATATAAGCTCTCTTCTTCATCCCTTCCGGAGGTAGAGACTTCTTCTTCTTGCTCCAATCTTGAAGAAGAACACTTCTCCTCTTCTTCCTTAGATGTTGAGTAGCCCTCAACTTCTAATTCCATACCTCCATGATGTGAGCTACTTGGCTCACTTGACTCCTCTTCATGACTTGAATTGGAGCTCTCCTCATGGAACTTAGCCAAGTTGTTCCACAACTCCTTGGCATCGTTGTATCCACCTATCTTACACAAGATATCATTAGGTAATGAAAATTCAAGGATTTTCGTTACCTCATCGTTGATTGTGGATTGGTGGATTTGTTCCTTCATCCACTTCTTCTTCTCGAGAGGTTCTCCCATTTTATCCACCGGAGGAGTAAAACCTACTCGTACACAATTCCAATTCACTAGGTTAGTCATAAGAAAATACTTTATTCTTACCTTCCAATACGCGAAGTCGTCGCGATCGTAGAAGGGTGGAATCGTGATGTCTTCTCCAAGTAGATCCATTCTCTAGCTTGTGCTCCCCCGGGTGTTAATCAGACGAAGAGCAACCTTGCTCTGATGCCACTTGTTAGGACCTTCGGATCGCGGCTAGAGAGGGGGGGTGTGAATAGCCGACCTCAAATTATCGTTTCTTCCTACAATTTCGGTTAGCGCAGCGGAAATACAATGTAGAAACGAAAGTGGAGAAGATCAAACCTCAAATACGATGATGTAACGAGGTTCGGAGATGATACTCCTACTCCTCGGCGTGTCCGTAAGGTGGACGAAGCCTATCAATCCGTCGGTGGATGAGACCCCAGAAAACTGGCTAATAGAAACTCCTTCTGGGTGGAGAAACCTCGCCACTAACTTCTTGCAACAGCAAGATAGGAGTACAAAGATACAGCACAATACAAAGGCAGTAAGAATGTAAAAACACAGCTTGCCTTCTCGTTGACTGGTTGAAGCAGCAACTTCACAAAACACCTACAACAGCAGGAACCAGCCGAAGGAAGCTTCCACGAAGCTTCAGGAAAATGAGAGCTCAGCAAAGCTCTGATTGCAGTAAGATCAGAAAGAAAAGAGAGGCTTTTTTTTACTGTAGAGGCACTCGACCCCTTTATATCCCTGAACCTGCGAACCTGCGAAGAGGGTAGAGGACACAGCAGAAAGCTAGCCGTTGTGACTCAACGGCTAGAGCTGGACCGATCAGGCTCCACCCTGATCGGTCCAGACCTTCTCTGATCGGTCTTGGGGACCGATCAGGACCTATGCTGATCGGTTCCCAGACCGATCAGCACGCTTCACAAAGAGTTACTGAACTCTCTGATCGGTTTGTGGACCAATCAGGACTCAGGTGGATCGGTCCACAGACCGATCCCCCTCTTTCTTCTCCCGATCTTCTTCGCTTCTGTATGATTACTGATCGATCACCAGACCGATCAGGTAATTCACAGAAACACACTGTTTGGTTACTGATCGGTCACCAGACCGATCAGTCAACCAGCGTATCACTGGATCGGTCACCAGACCGATCCAGGTTTAGAGCTCCCAGCCCTAAACCCTACCTGGTCCTGAGAACGAGCTACCGAGCCCTCTCAGACCTAGTCCGGAGAACGAGCTACCGAGCCCTCTCCGACTTCCCATGTCCGGTCCAGAGAACGAGCTACTGAGCCCTCTCTGACCTAGTCTGGAGAACGAGCTACCGAGCCCTCTCCGACTTCATCCGGTCCAGAGAACGAGCTACCGAGCCCTCTCTGACCTAGTCCGGAGAACGAGCTACCGAGCCCTCTCCGACTTCGTCTGGTCCAGAGAACGAGCTACCGAGCCCTCTCTGACCTAGTCCGGAGAACGAGCTACCGAGCCCTCTCCGACTTCGTCCGGTCCAGAGAACGAGCTACCGAGCCCTCTCTGTCCACAGTTCGGAGAACGAGCTCCCAAGCCCTCTCCGACTTCCCATGCCAAGTTTCCATACTTGGACTTTTCCGTGTCAAGTCTCCATACTTGGACTTTTCCCGTGCCAAGCTCCCTGCTTGAACTTTTCCGTGCCAAGTCTCCATACTTGGACTTTTCTCATGCCAAGCTCCCTGCTTGGACTTTTCACCAGATGTCTGGTCAACCTTGACCTATCTAGATTTCCCTTGCCTGGCTTCACTCACCAGGACTTTCCAACTGCCTGGCTTCACTCATCAGGACTTTCCCTTGCCTGGCTTCACTCACCAGGACTTTCACCTGGCTTCACTCACCAGGATTTCCCGAATCAGGTCGACTCACCTCGGGTCAACCAGGTCAACCTTGACCAAAGATTGCACCCACAAAGTTACAACTTTTCTACTCTCGTCAAACATCAGAATAGAACTTTTCTATTCTCGTCAAACATCAAAATACAACTCGAGTCAGGTCAACTTGAGTCAGGTCAATCAGGTCAACCTTGACCTAAGGTTGCACCAACAGTCTCCACTGAGTCTATCCAGAAATTATTGCTGAAAACGAACTGTCATCCTAAACCATACAAGTTATCCTAGCTGAATAAAGGCAGTGAGGTAATTGTAGAAATTATTGTTGTGCCTATATCCTGCACACTCACAATGCATATCAAAAACAATAATAAACCTAACTTAAACCTTTGTCCAAACATCAAAACTTAAAACATCTAGATTGCTCCAACATAGGTATCTTAGGGTTAATTCTAAAATTTACCCTACTTCTATCATGATACTTAAAACCAAAATTTTTCATTACTACATGGTGATAATCATTATTCATCCTAACATGCATGGGAAAATAACAATTTAAATTACAATTCAAATTAGGGTATACCTCCCTTACCATCGAAGCTCCTTTTGACTTAAGCTCTTCTTCTTCTCCTATTTCTTCAAATGTGCTAGCTTCTTGATTTCCCTCTCTTTAGGGCACTTGGTATGGTAGTGACTTTTCTCCCCACATGTGAAGCACACAATACACATTCTCCTCCTTTTGACTTCTTCATTCTTATAACACATATTAGTATCTAAAGTAACTTGAATGAGTTTAGGATTTATTTTTTTATTACCATTTGGACATCTACTCTTGTAGTCTTCCTTCTCATTCCACCTGAAGCAAATAATATGATCCTTTGACTTCGCTTCGGTGTAGGTGCTCGCTAGGTTGACTACTTCCAAGACCTCTTTTTCATCCATCTTAGCTTCTTCTTCAACCATTGATGACATTTCCTCATCCACACTTGTGGATGGAATTTCCTCATGTTCTCATCCTAAGATGTTGAACATGAGTCAACTTCCGGTTGCTCCATCTCCCCTTGAGCTACTACATCCTTTTTCTTGGACTTTTCTTCTTCATGGGTAGGCTTAGATTCTTCATTTAGAATCATCTTTACCTTACTCCACAAATTATGGGCATTCTCATACTCACCTACATCACTCATCACATAATTAGATAAAATATCAATCAAAATTGATATTACCTTCTCATTTGCCTTTGATCGTGAGGTTTGTTCCTTGGTATAATAGCGTGGTCGGAGTCTTTTCCCATTATTGTCTTTTGGAACTTCAAACGGTTCCTCAACAACCATCATGGAGTCCCAATCCATTTCAATGAAAGCCTTCATTTTCATCATCCAAAAGGTGATATACCATGGATTTCCCCCTTTATACTTCGGCAGGACAATCAAGTCGACCATCCTTAGCTTCCTCGACAGTTAGTCCGATGGAGAGCGCCCTCTCTCTAATACTACTTGTTAAGGATCTTGGGCTAATTATAAGGGGATTGAATAGATATTTACCCCAATCGTTCACTTCCTACATATTTGTTAGTACACAGTGAAAAACAAACAAACAAATACGAATATGAAAGCTAAACTACAAAGACAAGAAGAGCAAACCACTGCACGTTCATTTACATGGTCCGGATATTAGGACTCCTACTCCACAATTGTTCGTAAGGTGGACGATCCCTATCCATCGGTGGATTAACCCCCGAAACCTCCGGCTAGCTCAAGCCTCCTTGCCGGTAGAGAAATCTTACGGCAACTTGATCAAGACGTTTGGATCACATGGGAACTTGGAGACTCTAATTAGATTTTAACGAAGTCTAATTTCGTCACCCAAACCAGCCATCCCAAGCTTCATTACATAGAGTTTGGCGAAAACACATAGGATGAATTTCCTGTTACCAATCGACTGGTATCTCCATTGTTGGAGTGTATACTGAAAGCCTAAGCTTTGTAAACATTCATTATGAATAAAGAATCACATTTGGTCAAATTGTCTACATTTAGTTGTAGTTGTTCAATTAATTTATATTGTAGATAATATAGTATGTGGTGCCACATACAGAAGATGATATTATCAGTACCTTATAAATTATAAACAGTAGCTCGCGACCAAAATGGAAAGGAACAAACCATTAGAAGGTCGTAGCGTAATTAGGTATCAGTTTATCTTGACTGTATAATTACACTAGTACACTCAGAGTGTATTGAGTAGGACCATTTGAGGTCGTTTCTTTTATACTGACTTTATAAAGAAACAAAGACCTCGGTTATTATGGAAGTGTGTGCTCTTAATCCTAATATAATAACAAGCACATATATTTGATATTTATTTATTTAATTTATCAATGAGTGAGATTTAGTTCGATGAATCAATAAGCCCGATAAATTGGGAAATTGTATCACTTATAGTGTGTGTTGTTGATTATAGAAGGAAACTGTGTCCTAGAGATACTAGGTTGATAATGTCCTCAAGAGGAGCTCATAAGGATTGGCATGTTAAACCCTGCAGGTGGACTTAGTCCGACATGATAATAAGGTTGAGTGGTACTACTCTTGGACTAAGATATTAATTAAATGAGTTGTCAGTAACTCACTTAATTAGTGGACATTCGATATCTTAAACACAGGGAGACTAACACACTCATAATAAGAAGGAGCCCAAAAATGTAATTTGGGATTGGTGCGGTAGTTCAATAATAGTTCTCTAGTGGAATGAATTATTATTGATAAAATTAAGTTGTGTGTTCGGGGCGAACACGGGATGCTTAATTTTATCGGGAGACCAAAACCAATTCCTCCTCTCGGTCCCTATCGTAGCCTCTTATTTATAGAGTACTATACCCACCTATACCCACTTTCTATACCCACCTAATAGGGGCCGGCCAAGCTAGCTTGGGAACCAAGCTAGGGCCGGCCTAAGCATAAATTGGGGTGGCCGGCCCTAGCTTGAACCCAAGATAGAGGGGCCGGCCAAATTAAATTAAAAAAGAATTTTAATTTTAATTTTTATTATGTGGAAGATATAATTTATTAAAGATAATTAAAATTAAAATTTCTCTCTTGTAAAAGATCTACAAAAGATTAAAGAAAGAGATTAGATCTCTTTCCTTATTTGTAGATTGGTGAGATATTTTATTTTGTCTTTAAAAATTATTCACATGTTGTAAAATTAAAATTATGGAAATTTCTTTTTATCAACCATGAAGAGATTTTTGAAGAGAAATTTTAATTTTAAAATTTCCGGAAACAAATTAGGAAGTTTTAATTTGTTGATTAAAACTTGTCTAATTTATTTCTCCATGTGGTGGCCGGCCATTATAGTTTAATTGGGGAAATTTTATTTTATTTTTCTCAATTAAATCATGTCAAGGAAATTAAGGAAATTTTATTGTAATTAAATTTCCTAATTTGCCTAGGCCAAGGAATATAAAAGAAGGGGTGAGGGTGCCTTCATGAGACACAACCTCTATTATTTCTCTCCCTCTTTTGTTCCTTGGTGTGGCCGGCCATCATCATCCTCTCCCTCTCTTCCTCTTGTGGTGGCTGAAATATCCCTATTGCTTGGAGTTTTTGTGGAGGCCGGATACTACTTGGAGAAGAAGAAGAAGAAGGAGAGAAAGCTAGCATCTCTTGGAGCTTGGTTGGTGTTTTGATCTTCTTCCTTGGTGAAGCTTCCTTATTGTTGGCCGAACCTAGCTAGGAGGAGAAGAAGGTGGTTGGTGGTTTCTCATCTTGGAAGATCGTTGCCCACACAACGTCCGAGGTTAGAAGAGGAATACGGTAGAAGATCAAGAGGTCTTTCTAGAAGGTATAACTAGTAATTTTTCCTTTCCGCATCATACTAGTTATTTATGGAAATAATACCAAATACAAGAGGCTTACGATTCTAGTATTTCGAATATGTTTTTCGATGTTGTGTTCTTTTGTTTTATTTTTCCTTGTGATTTGATTGTTCTTTTCGGTTAACCTAAAGTTATTTTAGGAAATTAAATATTAGCTTTCTATAAAACGTTTTGTCTAGTCGGTGGTGGTTGCTCCCATATCCAAGAAGGCCATGTGCCTCGCCACATCAGTACTAGGAACCAATTATGGAAATTAATATTTAATGGAATTAATAACTTAAGGTGATTTGGGTCGAACGTATTAAGTTCCGCAGGAGACCCAAGTCAAAACCTAAAAGAACGAATAGATTAAGTTTTGGATCAAACGTGTTAAGTTCCGCAGGTGATCCAAAATTTAATTTAAAAGAACACATGGTAGCTAGGAAAAGGTTCAGACCTTTGTACAAAATTTTTGTACAGTGGAACCTCTAGGTTTTCCGAGTAGCAACCAACAATTGGTATCAGAGCTAGGGTTTTGCCTCTGTGTATTTGGTATTAGTTTAATTATGCACATGTCATACATAATTTAGGTAGGTTAATAGTAGGATGTGCTAACTTTGTGGATGCATGATCCAACTATTATGACTTTTAGTTTTTATGTGTGTGATTGGACCCTTGGACATGTCAATGGCATTTATATGTGTGTGCATGATTGTATTAAAATACAGCAGGAGCTGTATTTAGTTTTATTAGGATTTTATTTTTGATCTAGATACATGTACATTCCTTTTATGGAATATAGGATCAAAAATGTAAAATTCTATTTATGTCGCGGATCAAATCTTGCAAAGCGTGGAACCTTCTAAGGACCAGAGGCGCAGCGGAACTAGGAGCAAGATGGATGCGACAGCTAGACCCGGTGGCGGTGGCCAAATATGGCAGCAGCTTAGGATGATAACACATGGAGGACAACTATAGATAAAATCCATAATAGTTGAAAATTAGATTTTCTATTTATTGCTTTTATATTGTGCCGTGTGTGCATGTTAGTATACATG
The DNA here is from genome assembly GCF_018446385.1 of Zingiber officinale. Classification (NCBI taxonomy): domain Eukaryota; kingdom Viridiplantae; phylum Streptophyta; class Magnoliopsida; order Zingiberales; family Zingiberaceae; genus Zingiber; species Zingiber officinale. The sequence goes on from NC_055988.1 coordinate 170,934,992, forward strand.
ACTAGTAGGCTAGCATAGTTAAAATTCCTCATTTATAAATAACTAAGTGGGAGAGAGATTTTAAATAAATCTCATGGTCTCCATTACTGGTTTGTAAGTGATGCAAACAAGCTTGCGCGTTGGCTCTGAATGCCTTCCTCCATAACGGATGAGCTTGTTTGTGGATCACTAGAACAGACTTCCATTTTTGGATGACTATAGGAAGTTAATTAAGAGCGTGTGATCTTCCCCAACGGAAGGGGCATAATCTTATTAATGGACTTAGTGTCAAGTAATGGTATACACTTAGACACATCTAATAGTATCCTCCCCATCGGAGTCACTGCTATTATTTGTGTGACCAAAAGACACCAACTATTAATTTTATTTGTCAAAAAGTTAGGTTGACAAGATAATAAAATTAATGGGTTAAAACCCTCCTTTTACAAATGTTGAATTTGTATACGTCCACACTAACGTGACATAAAAAATTCACGGTGCTTTGAGGTGTTGGTTAATTTAAAATAGTATTATTTGAGGAATCAATATTATTCTAAATTTAGAGTTCTGACCAAAAGTTATTTGTGATTCCTAGGATGACTTTCAACCCACTGTCCATCATACTTCAACAGAATAGACTTACTGGACCAAATTACATAGATTGGAAAAGAAACCTGGACATTGTTCTTACTGCTGAAGGCTATAAATTTGTACTGACTGAGGCTTGCCCTGAAACACTTACTGGTGAATCTACTCAAGAGGAGATTGAATATCATAGGAAATGGGTAAAAGCTGATGAGATGGCGCGGTGTTACATTTTGGCTTCAATGTCAAATGTATTGCAACATCAGCATCAAGATTTACCAACAGCTTATGATATTATGAACAATCTCAAGGAACTCTTTGGTCATCAGGATAGGGCTTCTAGGCAAGAAGCCATGAGAAAGATAATGACAGCCACCATGCAAGAGGGTACTCTTGTGAGGGATCATATCCTAAAGATGATGGCTTATCTGAACGAAATACAGATCCTTAGAGGAGAAATTGATGGGGAAACCCAGATCGATATGATCCTCCAAACGCTACCGAGAAGTTTTGAGCAGTTTCGCCTGAACTATAATATGAATAAGAGGATTTATTCATTAGCGGAACTACTGACAGAACTTCAAGCAGCAGAAGGATTATTTCGTCACAATGCTCAAATTCACTATGCTGAAAATGGTTCTACTTCTAAACCCAGAGGAAAGAAGAAGAAGAAACAAGATGGTTCAGCAAAGAAAGTGAATAAATCTCAGAGTACGGGATTTAAAGCTGGAGTGAAGAAGCCGAAGGGCAAGTGCTTCATCTGCAAGCAGGCAGGACATTGGAAGGCGGACTGTCCTCGTAGGAACCAAAACAAAGGTATATCTCATGCTCTAGTTATTGAAACATGTTTAGCGGTGTTATCTACCAGCACCTAGTGTGTAGATACGGGAGCCACTGATCATGTCTGCAATTCCTTGCAGGGGTTCCAGGAAACCCGACGAGTATCTGAAGGAGAGATTACCGTCTACATGGGCAATGCTACTAAGGTGGCAGCTGTTGCAGTGGGATATGTCTATTTATCTTTTAGTAGAAATAGAAATTTGGTTTTAAGAAATTGTCTTTATGTACCCAGTTTTAGAAAGAATTTAATTTCAGTTTTTAAACTGTTTTTAGATGGATATTTAGTTTCTTTCAGTAACGATGTAGTTATTAAAAGATATAAAGTGATTATCTGTTCTGGTGCATTGGTTGGCAATTTGTATACTTTAAATCCAATTTCTTCCACAATGCAAAACATGGAAATTTATAACTCATCTTCTAACTCTAATAAGAGAAAAGAACCTTCGGAAATGAACCAAGCATATCTTTGGCATCTAAGGCTTGGTCATATTAACTTAAGTAGGATTCAGAGGCTTATAGCTGATGGACTTTTGAGTTCGGTAGAGTTGGAAAATTTTCCAACTTGTGAATCTTGCTTGGAAGGTAAAATGACTAAGAGGTCGTTCAAGGCCAAGGGGTATAGAGCCAAAGAAGTGTTGGAATTGGTTCATTCTGATTTGTGTGGTCCTATGTCTGTCCAGGCAAGAGGTGGTTTTGAATATTTTGTCTCTTTTATAGATGATTATTCAAGATACGGATATATTTACCTAATGCGCCGCAAGTCCGAGTGCTTTGATAAGTTCAAAGAATACAAGGCTGATGTGGAGAAACGATTAGATAAAAGTATCAAGACACTACGATCTGATCATGGTGGCGAATACCTCTTAGGAGAGTTTAGGAATTACTTATCAGAGGCCGAGATTCAATCCCAATTGTCTGCACCTGGAACACCCCAACAGAATGGTGTAGCAGAACGAAGGAATAAGACTCTTATGGAGATGGTTAGATCGATGATGAGTTATTCAGAATTACCAAATTCGTTTTGGGGATATACTCTGGAAACAGCAGTGTATGTTCTGAACTTAGTACCTTCTAAATCAGTTTCTTCTACTCCCATAGAATTGTGGAATGAGCAAAAACCCAGTCTAAGACATATTCGGATTTGGGGTAGTCCAGCACATGTGCTGAAACCAGATGCTGATAAGTTAGAATCCCGTACAGAAGTTCGCGTGTTTGTAGGATATTCCAAAGGAATGAAAGGTGGTTTATTTTATAGTTCTAAAGACCAGAAGGTCATTGTTAGCACCAATGCCCAGTTTTTAGAAGAAGACTATATAATGGATCACAAGCCCAGTAGTAAAGTTGTTTTAGAAGAACTAAGAAAGGACACGTCTACTTTAGTACCAACAGTACAAGATGAAGTATCACAAGAGACTGCAACACGTGTCACACATAATACACAACCACAGACAGTGCCTCGTCGTAGTGGGAGGGTTGTGAGGCAGCCTGAGAGATTCATGTTTTTGGGAGAGTCTTCGGACTTGATCCCGGGTAAACAAGAACCTGATCCCCGGACATATGACAAAGCACTCCAAGATATAGATGCAGCATCTTGGCAAAAGGCGATGAATTCTGAAATAGAGTCTATGTACTCTAATAAGGTCTGGGAGCTTGTAGAACCACCTGACGGTGTAAAAGCCGTTGGATGTAAGTGGATCTACAAAAGGAAAAGAGGGACAGACGCGAAGGTAGAAACCTTCAAAGCTAAGCTTGTTGCGAAAGGGTACACTCAGAAAGAGGGAATCGATTATGAGGAAACCTTTTCACCGGTAGCCATGCTTAAGTCTATCCGGATACTCTTATCCATTGCTGCTCATATTTTTTATGAGATTTGGCAAATGGATGTCAAGACAGCTTTCCTTAATGGAAGTCTTGAGGAAAACATCCATATGAGGCAACCAAAAGGGTTCATTGAAAAAGGCAAAGAGCATCTAGTGTGCAAGCTCAATCGGTCCATTTATGGACTGAAGCAAGTTTCAAGATCTTGGAATATCCGGTTTAATGAAGTAATCCAGTCATATGGATTTATTCAAAGTCCGGATGAGTCTTGTGTATATAAGAAGTGTAATGGAAACGTGGTGGTATTTCTTGTACTATACGTAGATGATATTTTGTTAATTGGCAATAATGTCAAGGTATTATCAGACGTAAGGGTATGGTTGTCCAAACAATTTGATATGAAGGATTTAGGAGAGTGTGCACACATTCTTGGGATCAAAGTAATAAGGGATCGCAAGAAAAGAATGTTGTGTCTGTCCCAAGCTTCATACATAGATACAATCCTTGCTCATTTTAGTATGCAGGATTCCAAGAAAGGTTTCTTACCTTTTAGGCATGGAATAGCTCTATCTAAAGAGATGTCTCCAAAGACATCAAAGGAGATAGAAGACATGAAAGCGGTTCCTTATGCTTCGGCTCTAGGAAGCCTTATGTATGCAATGCTATGTACAAGACCTGATATCTGCTTTGCCGTGGGCATGGTCAGTAGATATCAGAGTAACCCTGGACAAGGACATTGGACTGCGGTAAAGCATATATTAAAGTACCTGAGAAGGACTAGAGATTATATGCTAGTTTACCAAGCAGACAATTTGCTCCATGTGGGTTACACGGATTCAGATTTCCAATCAGATAGGGACAGTAGTAAGTCTACATCAGGTTATGTGTTTACTTTAGGAGGTGGAGCCATTTCATGGAGGAGTGTTAAGCAAAAATGCGTTTCGGACTCAACCATGGAAGCTGAGTATGTAGCAGCCTCTGAGGCAGCTAAAGAAGCAGTATGACTCAGGAACTTTCTAATGGACTTAGATGTGATTCCTGGTTTGCCCAAAATCATCATAATTTATTGTGATAATAGCGGTGCAGTCGCAAACTCGAAGGAACCACGAGCTCATAAGGCAAGTAAACATATAGAGTGCAAGTACCACCTGATACGAGATATCATGAAGCGAGGAGAAGTTGTCATCGCCAAGATTGCATCAGCGGATAACCTGGCAGATCCTTTCACTAAGGCCCTTCCGGCGAAAGCTTTCGATCGGCATGTGGAGGGAATGGGAATCAGATGTATGGTAGAAGATATGGCAGCTTAGTCATTAGTATAAGTGGGAGATTGTTGGAGTGTATACTGAAAGCCTAAGCTTTGTAAACATTCATTATGAATAAAGAATCACATTTGGTCAAATTGTCTACATTTAGTTGTAGTTGTTCAATTAATTTATATTGTAGATAATATAGTATGTGGTGCCACATACAGAAGATGATATTATCAGTACCTTATAAATTATAAACAGTAGCTCGCGACCAAAATGGAAAGGAACAAACCATTAGAAGGTCGTAGTGTAATTAGGTATCAGTTTATCTTGACTGTATAATTACACTAGTACACTCAGAGTGTATTGAGTAGGACCATTTGAGGTCGTTTCTTTTATGCTGACTTTATAAAGAAACAAAGACCTCGGTTATTATGGAAGTGTGTGCTCTTAATCCTAATATAATAACAAGCACATATATTTGATATTTATTTCTTTAATTTATCAATGGGTGAGATTTAGTTCGATGAATCAATAAGCCCGATAAGTTGGGAAATGGTATCACTTATAGTGTGTGTTGTTGATTATAGAAGGAAACTGTGTCCTAGAGATACTAGGTAGATAATGTCCTCAAGAGGAGCTCATAAGGATTGTCATGTTAAACCCTACAGGTGGACTTAGTCTGACATGATAATAAGGTTGAGTGGTACTACTCTTGGACTAAGATATTAATTAAATGAGTTGTCAGTAACTCACTTAATTAGTGGACATTCGATATCTTAAACACAGTGAAAATTTTCTGTTATTAATTTTTTTTCTCTTTCCTTTACTCGGTCAATTTTTCTACACTTGTCTATGCTTATTATTTTTGATGAATGCCAAAGCGGAAGAGTTAGATGGATTAAGTTAGTAAAAACCAAATGATACTTCAAAATCAGACTAACTTATACTATGACATGTGTTTATTTATTTTTTTGCATATTTTTTACTGACATAACCCAGGTTGTCATTGCATCAAAAAGGGGGAGATTGTTGGTGCAGTTAGCACCAACGGTCTAACTCAGGTTTTGATGAATGACAAAGTATGTTAAGTTAGTTTTGTTGTGATCTAATACTTTGACTGAGTGTGCAGAAGAAATCTGGCTAGGTCGACGGGTCGACTGGATAGCTGGTGAGAAGCCCAGCTGGTCGACGGACTGACCGGATAGCTGGCAAGAAGTCCAGATAAGTCAACAGGCTGACCGGATATTTGGCACGAAGCTCAGCTAGGTCAACAGGCCGACTAAATAGCTGACACGAAGTCCAGACTAGTCAATGGATTGACCGGATGTCTGGCAAAAGTAAAGGTAAGTCACTGGAGGAGAGTAACTGTAAGGACGCGTCCCAGTTGAGGGACAGTAGGTGTCGATCCAATTTCGGTCCATTTGGGATTCGTGAACTGAGACCTTGACTAGTTCCTGGTCCTGGGAGGACATGAACTAATTATCCTATTTTTTATATATTGTGCTAACACTTACCTTGTAGGGTACTTTGGACTAACACATTTATTGCAGGGCAAGAAAGCAAGCAAAGAAGCAAAGTTGCCTTCGAGTGAACAGTACCCGAAGGCGCCTTTCATGATTATGGAAGGCGCTTCGGTACTGTTCATAGAAGACGCTTTCCATTGGATGAAATTTGGTCGAAGTCTTGGATAAGCACCGATTACTTCGGGATAGATTGTATCCTATTGGAGGTGCCTTCAAGGCCTTTGGAAGGCGCCCTCCAAGCCCTTTATAAGGCAGTCTTGAGGAGGCTTTGGGATAACAACTACATACAAGCTACTGCGCGCATATTTAAGCCTTCGACTCCTTTCGATTCCTATTGTGACTCTATTGCGAAACTGCTAAGCCCGACAATTGCTCCAAGGAGTTCCAATCGCGCCCGACAGACAAACATCAATACAAAGCACCTTGTCTTGATTTCTAAGAAGTGTTGGTAAAATCTTATTATTGTACTTACTTACTATTAAAGGACTAGTGCAGGCTGTTGCATTTGGTCTAACTTTTTGTACTCGATTCTCTCTTCCAAGGGTACCGGAAGAGGTTTTTAGTGGATTTTCCATCGATAGGTTCGCGGGACCTGGGGCCTTGGAGTAGGAGTCGCCGAAGGTTCCAAACCAAGTAAAAAAATCACTTGTGTTCTTCTGGTACTTTCTCATTTTCATTTTCCGCTGTGTACTTGTGTTTTTAAAACCAAAAAAGAAGTGTTTTTAAAAAACCACGTGATTCACCCCCCCCCTCTCACGTGCGTCACGATCCAATGCTAATAACGTGGTCGGAGTCTTTTCTCATTATTGTCTTTTGGAACTTCAAATGACTCCTCGACAACCATCATGGTGTCCCAATCCATTTCAATAAAAGCCTTCATTTTCACCATCCAAAAGGTGGTATCCCATATATTTCCCCCTTTATACTTCGGCAGGACAATCAAGTCGGTCATCCTTAGCTTCCTTGACAGTTAGTCTGACGGAGAGCGTCCTCGCTCTAATACCACTTGTTAAGGATCTTAGGCCAACTAGAAGGGGGTTGAATAGATATTTACCCCAATCGTTCGCTTCCTACATATTTATTAGTGCATAGTGAAAAATAAACAAACAAATATGAATATGAAAGCTAAACTACAAAGACAAGAAGAGCAAACCACTACACGTTCATTTACATGGTTCAGAGATTAAGACTCCTACTTCTCCACAGTTGTTCGTAAGGTGGACGATCCCTATTCATCGATGGATTAGTCCCCGAAACCTTCATCTAGCTCAAGCCTCCTTATCGGTGGAGAAATCTTACGACAACTTGATCAAGACGTTTGGATCGCATAGGAACTTGGAGACTCTAATTAAACTTTAACCAAATCTAATTTCATCACTCAAACCAGCCATCCTAAGCTTCATTACATAGAGTTTGGCAAAAACACATAGGCTAATTTTCTCGTTACCAGTTGACTGGTGTCTCCATCAGTCGACTGGTGTACTGTTGGATACACCCAATGACACTCCATAGAATTCGTGATTCTGCTAACGACTCTTTACCAGTCGACTGGTCTCTGCACCAGTCGACTGTTGCCTCAGCCATCGGGTACAGAAACATTCTGTACCTTGCCCCAGTCGACTAGTCCAATTACCAGTCAACTGGTAAAACATTAAACCTAGGGTTTCCCTTTCCGAGTACATTTCTCTCATACTCAGACCCTCACGACTCACTTGACTTTTCCTCGTAATTTTGACTTCTTGCCTTTAAGCCTCCTTCCTTTGACTCTCATCCCTCATATGCATTCAAGTCTACAGCTTGTCCCAATAGTACCATTCGCATATGCCTCGAAGTGCACTTCCCTCGGCTTGTCCTTGTTGCCTTATCCATGGTCCCTCATATACTCTATCTTTCACCAGACCTGAAGCTATAAAGCTAAGTCATATGTGTATCCTGCAAACCTGCACAACTCAAATACACATATCAAATACAAGGATGAACCTAACTTAAACTATTTGGTCAAACATCAAAACTCATGATTACACCAGACCCTCAAAATTACTTCAAACATCACCTTCATCCGACATACTAAGGCCAACTTCTTTTGTCAGCCCACCTCTTATTGTTTTAAATTATTATGGAGTATCATCAACTTTTAAATAATCTATGCTCGCTAAACTTTTAATTAAATTTAGATAATCAATGTATCATCTATCTTAACTGCATCACCAACTATAAAGCCCTAAATGCATCACTCCATGATAATTTTAGGCTTTAATATCATTTGTTAAGATTACCGTTGCTTTGATATCATTAATTAGCTAAGATTTTGTGATCACTCTAACATCATTTGTTAGATTCATTATTTCAAATCATACATATAAATTCAAATCTAATGTCTCTAAAATACATTCTTTCGAAAAACCACACACGATGCATTTTTCATCTCTTACATAATGCAAATAAAGATAGGAATATTATCATGTTCATATTATAGCTATTCTACATTACCAAAAAATAATAATTTTATATAAAATAAAATAAAAATCAAATTAGATAGATCTTGTGTTGGGAATTATATGAAATCCTTCTTAATTACTTTTTTACAATATTGATGGAGATAAATGAATCTTATTAAATTGTGGATAAAAAACTAATTCGTGTTAGATTTTTTACTATAATTGTTAGTTAATGACTAAATCTAATAAATTTAGATGGCCGAACGATAAAATCGCATTTGAGCTAACGTGTAATTAATGGCCTACAGTCCGTCCACTCTAAACCCTGAACTGCAATCGTTACCTCCGGCGATAAAACAGTGAGAAGGCGGCAGAGACAGTCTGATCTCGACGGCACCTTTGCTCGCCTGATGACGGACCACAACAAGCGCCGGCGTGAACAGGAAGGTATGCTGGAGGAGGACCGCCTCACTACCCTCCATGACGACCTCTTCATCTCCATCCTCTCCTTCCTGCCCATCAAGCAGTGCGTCGCCGCCTCGGCCGTCTGCTCCCGCTTCCACCGCCTTCTCCCCTCCATCCCCCGACTCGACACCTTCCGCCTCGACGTCAAGATCCCCTCCGACGACTCTCATATCCACCAAGAGTTCACCTATTTACCCAAATCCGTCGAGCAGATACTCGCCGAAAATCTCGCCAATGCGGACGTGCAAGACCTCATCCTCGATACCTCCGCGGTCGACGGATGGCTGAATCTCAGAGGCAGGGATTGCGGATTGTTCGACAGATCATGACTTTTCATATGCATTTCACCTTTGCCACTATGAGAATTAAGATCAAGCTGAACTTAATTTATGCACGCTCTGGCTCTTTGATTGATAATAATATAATTTGCTTTGGTTGACAGGGATTAGCAGCACAAAACGGAATTGATGAATTTATTTATCATCAATTTATTTGTCGGGAATACAAAACTAAAGTCATGATCTTCAAGTTCGACTTCAATTTGAAAGATCAATCATTAACTATGATACTGACCCAGTTGCTCAAGAAGTGCAATGACAATGCCAGATTTGATATACGTGCAGATTCTACACGTATAGAGAGCACCATTGAAAACAATCACTTTGTCCATGGCTCTACAGAAGTAGAACTAATTGAGTTACGAATGAAAATGTTCGAGGAGACATTTGAAGAGTTTTTCTTAAACCAAAAGGAGATGGCAGAGGAATTGAAGGAAATGGGATTGCAATTGTTGAGAAGTCACACAAGTAGGGAGCAGTTCGAGGATATATTAGCATCCGAGGAGTCTCTGTACCAAATATCTCCCGACATTGCTAATTGCATTGAAATGAAAATTTAGTGGTTGTTTTTTTCTCTTCCAATATAACTAGGATTGATGAATTAGTAATTAGCAATGATATTGGTTAAATAAAATTATCATATTTTAATTAGTGATGATACTTAATGATTATAAAATGTTGTCTATGTTATATCATTGGGCTAGTAGGATAATATTTGAGCTAATCGATAATGTTGAAGAGTCGGCGGGTTATAATTAGGGAGTTAGTGGATTATGTATTAGTTTATAATAGCTATTTATTTATCAATGAAATACATTGAGAATACATTTTATCCTCCTTGCCTATCTTTAACCTTCTACTATTATGCAAAACTAGTTGATTTTTAGCTGTGGTATAAGAGCCAAGTTTCAAAAAGAATGATGACTTTCAAAAGTTTTGTATAATTAGTTATTCCTCGATTCAATGGTCATTATGACCATTAGAATATGCTGATGAAGAATTTTTTAATATCCAAAGAGTATAGAAATTAAGATCATGATTTATGGAATAGGAGAACCAACAATAAAAATAAGTGTCGCCCCTACAAATACATAAAAGATAGAGCATGTGAAGTTGAAATTAAAAGATACTAAAGCAAAAAAATATCTCTTCATAAAGTTATTAATCATTGATCTTATTCGAGAGTCGAGTCGACGAGCGTTGGGAAGATGGCGCTCACGTTGACTAGATGTAGACTGAAGATGATGTGGGCCTCTGATGAGTTAAGCGTTGACTGGATGTAGACTGAAGATGACGTGGGCCTCCAACGAGCTAAGCCTGCAACCACAAGTAGTTAGTGCCGAGCCGGAGAGGAGTTCCCGGCGATGGCCCTCCGACGCTCAAGGCCCTCCGACGCTCAAGTCAGTCACTGACGGCAAGCGAATGAAGTGGAGAAGAGAAAAGAACAGCAGCATAACTGTACATATAGTGCGAGTGAACATACCTCCGTCAAAGTCTGGGTGTCCTTATATAGGGCTCCCGAGAGGCGCGTGCACCCTTCACAAGGCATGCACGCTTCTCAGAGCATATCTGGAAAGGATGTATCAGAAAAACGTGCATGACGTCATACCTTAACAGTCCGAGCATATCCCTGACGTGACAGTGGAAGCTTCCATCGTACAATTCTCTGTCTGACCATGCCGCCAATCATGCCGCCTGTCGGTTAGACTGGTCTCTAGGAAAATATTCCCAACTGCTCCTTTTGTCCGTTATCGGACCGAGCGGGAGAGTCGCTCAGCCAGTCTACCGTCCGGGTGATACCATGGTCGAGCCGAACGGGGGTCGAGCGTCCGCTCGGCCAATGGTCTGCTGCCCGGCTTCGTCCCGTCGAGCGAGGGAACCCTGCCTGCTTGGTCGGGGCGACGCCCATCGTTTAACCAGCGAGACGGGCGCTCGGCCTTCGTCCTTCCATGCTTGAGCTTTTTGAGCCTCGGAAGTTCAGTATTTGGCCGAGCTATCAAAGTGTTGGATCGACTACTCTTAATGCCGACCGGGAAGGTGGTTCGCCCGATCGGACGAGTGCCCAGGACGTTGACCACTTTGACTATGATCTTCCACGTGGCGATGACCTCCTACAAGGTGGGCACCATCATTACCACCAGATCACGTGCCTCCTTCTCAAGTCCAGTCGAAGGAGGCTGTAAGTCTGACTGACTGGACAAGTAGTCTGGTAACCGATTGGTCGATCGACCAAGGGCTGGTTGTGTCCCGATTAGCCCACGTAGGGCTAATCTCCTAGGCTGCTCAGCACCCTGAGGATTTACACTTGGGAAATTTCTCCTTTGGCGTCTTCGCATGGGCACGACCCGCGCGGTCAATGCTGACTTCGACCAAATCTCCTCGGAATTCATGCAAATCCCGCCATTAAGTCCTTCCTGTAAGCGAACGCCATGTGGCACTACCACCGTCACCGTACGATCAAAGCAACAGAGGTGATGTGACGTTCGACAGTTCAAATTCAACGACCGGATCTGCATTTTGGATTCCATGCCCTAGATCGGACGGCTCCAGTCGGTCGATCCCCCTCTTTATAAAGCCGTAATGTTGGCTCCTGCTCGATCGCTAGCGTCTTTCCCGTGTGCTCCTGCGATACTGCGCGTGTCCAGTGCTCCGACGAACCTCGGCTTCTTCCCCCAGCGATCCCCATCTGTAAGCTCTTCGACCTTGCTCCTACCTGATTCTTTTTCTTAAATTGCTTCCTTGCTCCTGCTTTGGCGTTTTCCCGTCCCCTTTTTCCATCCATCTTCCTGGTTTTTTGTTTTCCAGCGATGGCTAGTTCATCGCAGTCGTCCAACCTTGCTCCCGGCCCGTGGTACACAACCATGGAAACCTGGTTTGATGCGAGCGACGCGGCGAGCCTCATAAATGCCTTCAACATTCCCTCTGACCACGAGATTGTCTTGGCTTCTCCATTCGATCGGTTGAACAACCCATCGATCGGCACGATCCTGCCTATTCAGGGACCAATTCATGGCCGGTCTCTGATTTTCGATCCACCCATTCATAATAGAAGTTTGTAATTATTTTCGTGTCCCGCTCCCCCAGCTCGTCCCCAACTCCTTCCGTCTTCTGTGCGGCATTGTCGTGCTGTTCCGGCTGCACGACATCCCACTTATTCGACAAGTGTTTCATTACTTCTATTATCCCAAGCAGTCCGAACTAGGCACCTATCTCTTACAGTCTCGGGTCAGCTTGGTCTTCTTTGACAAGATGTCATCTTCCAATAAACATTGGAAAGATTACTTTTTCTATATATGTCTCCCCGAGCGGCCGAGCTTCCGTACCAAGTGGCAGGTCGGGCTCCCGCCTCAACCAGATTTGAAGAAGTATAAGACCCGACCGGAATACCTCTATGCTGCGAACATGCTATCCGGCCAGAAGTTTGACATCAACAGGCTGCTCCCGGAGGGTGTTATGTATATGTTCGGGCTGAGTCCGATTAGAACGAAGCTCCCGAGCAGCCTAGGTATAAAGTTTCTAGACCGTCTCCCCTTGAGTCTAACTGATTCTTTCCTTCTTTTGTAGCCAACATCATGATGCGTGCTCGGGCGGCCGGTCTGATGAAGCTCAAGCAGGCCGAGATAGAGGTGGCAGTGGCGAAGGAAATGGCAAGCCTCAGCCTGACCCGGTCACCTCGCACAAGGGTACAACTGAGGGCGAAGGCACACCAACTGTGGACGTAGGCGCTGCCGGTCGGATAGCCCATCTAGAAGGGACAAGCGACCTACCTCCCGATGCGCCGCCAGCCGCTTGGACCGAAGACTCAGCTTCTAAGGGTGATAGCCTTCCGCTCAATATGTGCAAGCGGCGCCGAACAGTCACACCGTCCTGCTCTGCCACTTCGGCGGTGCGAGTCCCAGAGCATGGGGTATCCTATCCTCTGCTAATGCCCGTGAAGTGGTAGAAGTCATTTCCTCCGACCGGACTCCATCACTTTCCGATCTGATACCGGACCCGATTGCTGCCCAGTCGATCACGTCTCTCCCTCCTGCTCGGCGGAGGGTTCTGCGATATGGTATTCTCCCAGCTTCAGCTGGTCAGTCTTCTGGTCCCGCAGCGTCAGTTCAATCGGCCCCGAACGACCGTCGATCCGTGACGGTCATTCTTCCCCTCCCGACGGAGGAGCTCTTGGCGGCCAGCGATCAACCGTAAACTCCTGAACATCAGATACACATTCGCGGGCCGCTCGCTAAGGTCTGGGAGGAAGCCAGAGCACGCGGCGCAACAATGCCGCTCAGGCTGCTCACCAACAGCCACCTACAATTGTCCACCGGGGTATGTATGCAATGATTAATTTGTGTTTTTACCTTCATTCGGTACTAACATTTTTCCGCTCTGCGGCAGTACTGGATGGAGAGCGTGGCAGTGTGCAACCGCTTGGCGCTTGTGGAGGAGGAGCTAAAGAAGCTCAAGAATTCCGGTGGAGCGTCTTCCTCCCAAGGGCCTTCGATTGCCGAGCTGCAGGCCGATCTGGCCAAGACCAAGAAGCTTCTGGAGGCCGAGTAGAAGACCTCATCTGACTGAGCGATCATGATAGGTCGGCTCGAGACCCAGGTGAAATCCTATGACTAGAAGATCGAGCTGGCCACCACCAGAAAAAATCAAGCTATAGCTGACCTGGATCTGAAGAACCAGGAAGCTCGGAACTTGGCCGAGAAGCTCAAGAAGGTGGAGAACCTTTTGGTTGCCGAGCGGGAGAGCCGTTTAGCTCGGGAGACCGATCTTCAAGGGCAAGTGAAGGTCCTTGAGGATTCTCTGGAGACCTCCCACGCGGCCCTGAAAACTTACCAGGACGCTGAGCCGAGCCGCTTCGTGGCTATGAAGCAGGGATACCTCCGCTCGGACCAGTTCCTTGGGAAGGCAACCACACAGATCGTCAGATCGTTTGAACAGGCCATCGACGCGACGATCATCCAGCTGAAGGAGAATGGCCATCTCCCTGAAGCCTTGCCTGCTAACGCTGTCGACCGCGTCCAGCTCCTCAACTCTATTCCTGACGAAGCTTTTGATTACATTCAGTGAGGAGGGCTTCTGTAACAAAGTGTTGCATGTTTGATTGCCACTCGACAACTTTTTGTTCGTTATCAATGAAGTTGTTTGGCGTTTCTTCACATATTTGCTTGCCTTCTTATTAAGCTTTTGGCCTTTCAATCCCAGACAGACGATACATATCCATTATTGAACTCATTAGGGTCATACCTATGGGGTTTATAATCGCCACTCGACTTTGGGGTTTAATGTCGCTGCTCGACGGCTTGATGAAGCCTCGGGTTTAAGGTTGTCGCTCGATCGTCGGTGGAGACCTGGGTTTAACGTCGCCGCTCGACGGTCTTCTAAGGCAGGAGTTTAAGGTCGTCGTTCGACCGTCGGTGGAGACCTGGATTTAACGTCGTCACTCAACGGTTTGATGAAGACTCCCCGTTCGGCGATAATTGTGCAAACCTTTCGCTTTTGATTTCAATCCTGTAGTCGAAGGGCGCAGGAAAATGAAAAATACTTGACATTAATTACATCAACGCACATTTCATCTAGCTCGGTACGGCTGGAGATGGTTGGCGCTCCACGGACGTTCTAATCACCGTCCGTCCTCGTTCTCTAGGTAGTAGCGCTTGAGCGGAGCTTTTCCATGACCTTGAAGGGTCCGACCTAGGGAGCCTCCAGTTTGGTGACATCACCGACTGGCTTCACCTTCTTCCATACGAGGTCCCCGACCTGGAACGACCTCAGAATCACCCTCCTATTGTAGTTTTGCCGCATTCTTTGCCTGTAGGCCATCAGCCGAACGGAGGCCTTAGCGCGCGCCTCATCCACCAGGTCTAGCTCCAATAGCCTCCGCTCGGCGTTGTACTCGCTGTAGCTCTGCATCCGGTCAGACTCAACTCTGATCTCGACGGGGACGACCGCTTCACCTCCATACACCAAGTGGAATGGGGTTACTCCCATACCTTCCTTAGGGGTCGTGCGGATGGTCCATAGCACGCCGGGGAGCTCGTCCACCCAATTTTCTCTGACATGGTTGAGTCGAACCCGCAAGATCCGCAAGATCTCTCGATTGGCGAATTCAGTCTGTTTGTTGCTTAAGGGTATGATACAGAGGTGAAGACCTACTGAATGTCGTACCCCTCGCACCATTCTTTGAGTTTCTGCCCGGCGAACTGTCTATCATTGTCTCAGATGAATCGACGCGGAATCTCTAATCGATAGATGATGTGTTGCCAAATAAACTTCTGGACCATTTGCTCAGTTATTCTTGCTTCGACCCATTTGGAGAAATAATCCACTAACAAGCAAGAACTTCCGCTGACCTATCGCCATGGGGAAGGGCCCCACGATGTCCATACCCTATTGGTCAAACGAGCATGATACCATGGAAGCCTTCATTTCTTCAGTAGGTCGGTGTGAAAGGTTATGGTACTTCTGACAGGACAAGCAGGTGGCTACTGTTCGAGCGGCGTCTGCTTGTAAGGTCGGCCAGAAATATCTGGCTAGCAAGATCTTCCTCGCCAGCAACCGACCACCCGGATGTCCCTCACAGGAGCCTTGGTGTACTTCTTGCAGTATGTAGTTGGCGTCTTCCGATCCAATGCACTTAAGCAACGACCTAGAAAAAGCCTTCTTGTAGAGTTGGTCTCCGATCAGTGTGAACCAACCGACCCTTTTTCTGAGTAGTCGGGCCTCCTCTCGATCAGACGGTGTAACTTCCGATCGCAAAAACTCTATCAGTGTCGTCCTCTAATCGCCTGGGAAAGTGAGTCCCTCCATCCGATCAATATACGCCACCAAAGACACCTTCTCGATCGACTATGTGATAACGATGGGTGATAGCGAGCTAGCTAGTTTGGCCAGTTCGTCCGCCACCTGATTCTTCGCTCGGAGAATCTTGTGTATAATGTCCTCTCGGAAATTGGCCTTCAACTTTTTGAAGGCCTCTGCGTAGAGTTTGAATCGAGTGTTACTTATCTCGAATGTCCCGATAAGCTGCTGAGCGGCTAATTGGGAATCCGAGTGAATTAAAACCTTGACGGCTCTAACGTGCCGCGCGGCTTGCAGGCCTGCTATGAGTGCTTCGTATTCGGCCTCGTTGTTGGTCACCCGATAATCCAGCCGAACGGACAGATGCATCCGCTCTTCCTGGGGGAGATCAGTAGTATACCAATCTCGCTTCCTTGCCGAGTGAACGATCCATCCACATATATCCTCTAAGTGGCTTTTGGCTCGGGATTCTATACTTCAGTGATGAAGTCCGCCAAGGACTGCGCCTTAATGGCCGTTCGGGGCTGATACTGAATGTCAAATTTGCTGAGTTCTGTTGTCCACTGGACAGTCGTCCTGACGCTTCTGGATTGAGGAGGACTCTCCCCAGGGGGTTGTTGGTCTTCACGATGATTGTGTGCGCGAGGAAATATGGGCGAAGCCTCCGAGCGGCCAGAACTAACGCAAAGGCAAACTTCTCGAGACCAGTGTCGCGGGATTCAACATCTTTTAAAATATGACTAAGGAAATACACTGGTTGCTCTTCGTCGTTCTGCCGAACCAACGTTGAGCCGACATCATGCTCGGTCGAGGAAAGATAGATTCAGAGCGGCTCACCGGCAGTTGGCTTAGCCAATACAGGCAGCGAGTTCAGATACGCCTTGAGTTCCTTGAAGGCCTGGTCGCACTCTTCGTCCCACTGGAATTTGGTGGCTCGACGCAATATCCAGAAGAAGGGTAGGCTCCGGTCGGATGACTTGGATATGAACCGAGATAATGCTGTTATTCGATCGATGAGACGCTGAACTTCCTTTAAATTTCATGGAGGCAGCATATCTTGCAGTACCTTTACTTTGCTGGGGTTCACCTCAATGCCTCACTCGATGACTATGTAGCCCAAGAAACATCTTCTCCTTGCGCCGAACAGACACTTGTTTGGATTTAACTTGATTTTGTACGTCCTAAGTGTCTAGCAGGTCTCCATGATATCTGCACAGAGGTCAGCCGCTTGGAGGATTTGATCAGTATGTCATCGACATATACCTCCATATTACGGCCGATCTGCCTCCAAAACACCTTGTTCATCAGCCTCTGGTAGGTGGCTCTGGCATTCTTCAATCCGAACGGTATCACATTGTAACAGTAGGTTCCATCAGCCATAATAAAGCTAACCTTCTCATGATCCTCCTTAGCGAGCGGCACTTGGTGGTACCCCTGATACGCGTCCAACATGCATATCAGCTCGCACGCAGTAGTGGAGTCTACCATTTGATCGATCCGGGGCAAGGGATAGAAGTCTTTCATGCACGCTTTGTTTAAGTCTCGGAAGTCAATGCAGACCATTGTTGCCTGGCTTGGAGATGAGCACCATGTTCGCGAGCCAGCTCGGGAATTGAACCTCCCGTATGTGGCCGGCATCCAGGAACTTCTCAACTTCTTCCCAGATGATCAAGTTCTGCTCAGCACTGAAGTCTCTTTTTCTCTGCTTTACCGGCCTAGCATTTGTTCGGATGTGGAGTTCATGTTGCGTGACGCTCGGAAAGATGTCGGGCAGCTCGTGCGTTGACCATGCAAAAACATCATGGTTCTACTAGAGGCAGTTGATCAGTTCGGCTTTCTACTCGGCCCCCAGGTTGGACGCTATAAAGGTCGTCGCCTCTGCTCGACCAGGATGTATATGCACTTCTTCCTTTTCCTCATAAACCAGACTAGGAGGTTTTTCGATTATGGCGTGTACCTCTAGCCGGGGCATCTTCCGAGTAGACTTGGCTTTTGTCTGGACCATCTCCACGTAGCAGCGTCGAGCAGTCAGCTGATCCCCTTTGACTTCCCCGACCTGGTCTTCAACTGGGAACTTGATCTTCTGGCAGTAGGTTGACACTACCGCTTGGAACTCATTGAGGGCCGGTCGACCCAGAATGATGTTGTAGGTGGAGGGAGTGTCTACTACGATGAAGTTGATAGTCCACATCCTCCGGAGTGACTCCTCTCAGAGTGATATGGCCAACCTTATTTGGTTGATCGGCTGGACCTCATTGCTGGTGAACCCGTACAGAGGGGTCGTCATCGGAAGCAACTCAGCACAATCGATCTGGAGCTGATCGAACGCCTTCTTGAAAATGATGTTGACTGAGCTCCCTGTTTCAATGAATATGCGGTGAATAGTATAGTTGGCAATTACCGCTTGGATAATGAGGGCATCTTCGTGTGGCACTTCAATCCCCTCGAGATCCCTGGGGCCAAAGCTGATCTCGGGTCCGCTCGCCCTCTCTTGACTGCAGCCTACAGCATGGATCTCCAGCCTCCGAGAGTATGATTTTCGGGCTCGATTGGAGTCTCTGTTGGTCGGTCCACCAGCTATGATGTTGATTTCTCCCCGGGCGGGATTGCTTCTGTTCTCCTCCTCTCGAGCGGATGGTCTGCCTCGTTCGTGTGAGGCTCGAAGATGGTCGTCACTCCTTGGATGATGATGGTGCTACCGCTCGAGTGATCGTCTGGTCTCCTCCTGCAGTCTGGTGCTCCGACGCCTATGTCGCTGGTTGGGTGAAGGCGATCGGTGGTGATAACTTCAAGGGTCGTTTGAGTGACAGAGGGGAATCTGCGACAATCATAGGTGTTGTGGGTTGCCAACTGATGGAATGCATAAAACATAGGAGTTCATATCTTTCCCTTTGGCTTTGGCCGCTCGGAGGCCACATGCTGGACGGCGTGTGGCCTTGCTTCCTGATGTGTCCGCTCCTTCGGCTTGGGGCCCTCTTGGCAGCTGGTGGCTGGTCGGTGGCCTTTGCTCGGCCGGCGCCAATGGTTTTGATGGTGCCTCCTTCCTTCTGGCCGCCTGGGGTTCCTCCACGTTTATGTATTCGTTGGCCTTCTTCAACATATGGTCGTAGTCTCGGGGCGGCTTCCTGATGAGTGATCGGAAGAAGTCCTCATCCACGAGCCCTTGCTTGAACGCGTTCATCATGGTCTCGGACGAGACCGAGGGAATATCCATCGCTACCTGGTTGAAGCGTTAGATGTAGGTTCGAAGAGTCTCTCTTGGCCCTTGATTCATGGAGAACAGACTGACGCTTGTCTTCTGATAGCTCCTGCTGCTCACGAAGTGGTGGAGGAAAGCCGTTCGGAAGTCCTTAAAATTCCAGATCGACCCGTCCGACAACCTCCAAAACTAGCGTTGTGCCGAGCCGGATAATGTAGTGAGGAAGACTCGGCATTTGATTCCATCTGTGTATTGATGAAGAGTAGCGGTGTTGTCGAACTTACCAAGATGGTCGTCCGGGTCAGTTGATCCGTTGTACTCTCCAATCGCCAGAGGGGTGTATTGCCTCGGTAGCGGATCTTACAGTATCGCCTCGGAGAATTGGCAGTTGATCTGCTCGGGGGACAAATCAGCTTTCGACGCTTTGCCTTTCCTCGCATCCCGAACGAGCGCTTCATCTGACGAAGAACCTTGCTCTTGGTTTGCTTGTACGATCTCGGAGGGCGTCTGGAACAAAGCTCGGTGGAATGGTATCGGGGCAGGCGGCGCCTCCCCTTGTGTGTCGATCGGTCCTTTATTCTGCCCCTAGATGGACAACTATTCCGGCCGGTCTTCCTATGTCGCTCGGCTTCCCGAGGCTGATGTCGCCTGTTGCATCAGCCGATCGGCTAACGCTCTTTGCTACTGCTGCTCGACTATTTTTGCTGCTTGTGCTTGTATGAGCATGTCGAGCTCCTCCTAAGTGAGCATCATGGTGTGAAGTTGTCCAACTTCTTCCATCTTCTCAGCTCGGATGCAGGTGCGTTCCCACAGCAGGTGCCAAATTTGATCCTGTCCGAGAGTCGAGTCGACGGGCGCTGGGGAGATGGTGCTCACGTTGACTGGATGTAGATTGAAAATGACGTGGGCCTCCGATGAGCTAAGCGTTGACTGGATGTAGACTAAAGATGGCGTGGGCCTCCGACGAACTAAGCCTGCAACCACAAGTCGTTAGTGCCGAGCAGGGGAGGGGTTCCTCAGCGATGGCCCTCCGACGCTCAAGTCAGTTACCGGCGGCAAGCGAATGAAGTGGAGAAGAGAAAATAGCAGCAGCGTAATTGTAGCTACAGTGGGAGTGAACATACCTTCGTCGAAGTCTAGGAGTCCTTATATAGGGCTCCTGAGAGGCGCGTGCATGCTTCCCAAGGCGTGTACGCTTCTTAGAGCATACCTGGAAAGGATGTGTCCGAAAAGTGTGTCTGACGACATATCTTAACAGCCCGAGCATATCCCTGATGTGACAGTGAAAGCTTCGACCGTACGATTTTTTATCTGACCATGCCGCTTGTCGGCGACACTGGTCTCTAGGTCTCAACTGCTCCTTTTGTCCATTATCGGACCGAGAGGGAGAGCCGCTCGATCAGTCTATCGTCCGAGTGATACCATGGTCGGGCGGCCGAACAGGGGTCGAGCATCCGCTCGGCCAATGGTCTGCTGTCCGGCTCCGTCCTTTCGAGTGAGGGAGCTCTGCCTGCCTAGTCGGGGTGGCATCCACCGTTTAACCGATCGAGACAGACGCTCAGCCTTCGTCCTTCCATGCTTGAGCTTTTTGAGCCTCGGAAACTCGGTATTTGACCGAGCTATCGAAGTGTCGGATCGACTACTTTTCATGCCAACCAGGAAGGTGGTTCGCCCGATCAGACGAGTGCCCAGGATGTTGATCACTTTGACTATGATCTTCCATGTGACGATGACCTCCTACAAGGCGGATCCCACCGTTACCACAAGATCAATCATAATCTTGGACATAATTCTATCTAAGATACCGCCAAATTTATCTGAGTCTGTAAAGAAAAAATACCAAGGTATATAAATAATTAATGTTGAAGAGTTAGTGAAATATAATTAAGGAGTTAGTATGTTTTGTGTTAGCCTATAAATAGGCTATTTGTTTATCAACGAAAATGGTTGAGGATTTTTTTTATCCTCCTTGTTATGCAAAAACTCTTTAATTTTTAACACATTAATCTACGTAGTTCATGCATTTTTTAGGACTAATTTGTTGGAACTTATTATTTACGAGCTACAAGCTATGTGACTAATAGATAACCTTTATTGGACATTAATGCGTATGAAATCTGCCAATTAGATTGATTCTAAGATAGAGGTAATGACGTGAATGTTTGCTAACCTGGTGGCTATCGAAGTCGAAGTTTAGTCGGACCTGCACAACATGATTTGACCTGCATGTACCAGAGCAAATGTAGAAGAAAAAAAAAACAAATGATAATTCAATTAGTGTTATTGATTATTTTTAGAATGATGGGTTTAGTTTTATAAAAATTTTTCATCGATTGGATAAGTCGATAAGCTCATGCGGTGGTCAATTCAGAAGTTCAGCATCCTTTAGTTATGTTCTCCATTTGAAGAAAACTTCCTACAAATACACCGTAACTGAGATTTGAACTGTGAATATCTGATTTATAATTTGAATGTCCTATCACAATATTATAATCTCATGGACACAAGAACAAATGCAAAAGAGTGTACGAAAAGTTGTTTCCAACGACACCTTTTTCATCGGTGACAAAGTCAGGAATTATAATCAACCCCCCTCTATATACAAACTCAATCATAAAATTTACTCTATATATAAACTCAATCATAAAATTTAATTTGAAGAAATAGATGAGCAATTACATATAAAAAAAAATAAAATAACCCTCGGGTTAAAGCCCTTGTAGGTTTTAACCGAGATCAGACCTTCTGGTATAAAAAAAAATAGATTAGAGGATGGTCCACTCCCATCTTCTCTCGCATTAACCTCCCTTTGTCCTTATCTCTTAATTCCCTAAAAGTGCGGTGGACAATAAAAAATATAAAAAATTAAGGGAGCTTTTGATTTTATTTTCATTTTCTAAAAAATGCATGTGATCCTGTCCGAACGCTGAGTCGATGGACGCTGGGTACGTGGCACTCTTCCAACTGATGATGTGGATCTCTGACC
Organism: Zingiber officinale; assembly: GCF_018446385.1. Classification (NCBI taxonomy): domain Eukaryota; kingdom Viridiplantae; phylum Streptophyta; class Magnoliopsida; order Zingiberales; family Zingiberaceae; genus Zingiber; species Zingiber officinale. Next base: position 170,957,208 of record NC_055988.1, read on the forward strand.
GGCCGTATGGATCTCCGGCGAACCTGCAAGGAAGTCGAGCCGGGAAGGGATTCCCGGCGACGACCCTCCGACGCTTAAGTCAGGCAAGAGGAAAACGATGAAGTGGCTCCAAAGATGAGAGATCGCACACCTCTGGCGAAGTCTGAGGGCTCTTATGTAGAGCTGTGGGGAGGCTTATGCACACCTACCGAGACGTACACGTGTCCTTTACCATACCTTAGTATGAGCTTACTAGAGGAGCATGCCTGACACCATACTGCTACAGTCCGAGCACCTCTCTGATAGGACAGTAGAACCTTCCGTCGTAGGATTCTGCGTATGGCTTGGTCGTCGAACATGCCTGTTGTCAGAGGATGTTCCCCAATGTCCCCTTGTCCTTGTCTCCTTTTTCCCCGAGCCGAGCATCCATCCGCTCGGCAAGCATCGGTCCGACCGGGTGCTCGGCTGAGACTGTTCCTTCACAGCATTGATGCTTTACGCCTCGGCCGAGCGGGCTACCCGCTCGGCCCGGTGACCCTGTTCACCATGAGCGTCGGAAACCCGACTCCCCGTCGGGTTGTCTTTCATTCCACCCGGACCCGTTCGGCCGGTTGACCCAATCCTTCTCCGATCGGATGTGCCTCATGCTGACTCTTTTGACTTCTGACCTTCACGTGTCATTGGCTCCCCACAAAGAGGGTCCCCCGTCCTTACTGCCGGATCAGCATGTTTTTTCTTTTCTTAGAAAATAATTTTTATACATTTTTTATTTTTTATAAAATGATATCTCATTTTTTAGAAAATAAATATGAAAATTGTCAATCAAATAGTATTTTTTTTATTTTCTCAAAAAATGAAAATAGAAAATGGGCCTCTTTGAAGTTTCATTAACAATATTCTGATGTGTTTAATAGGTGGGATATGATGAAATTTTAGGTGAGATAAATAATCATGGGCTCCCCAAGGTATAACTTATCCTACCTCACCTACAAAATTAACACTTTTTTATCACTTTAAATTCTTATCCTATCCTATCCCACCTATCAAACACACCCTAAATGACAAATGTACTTGAGTATTTATAGGAATGATCAGATGAGAGATATATGGAGAGATTGTGATCGAGATCTCTGGAAAGTTATGGACCATTCAACCATTTAAGTCATTAATCATATAAATGACCTTTAATTATATATATTGACCTCCATTAATGTCAGTCGTTCGACCATTACTAACCAGAATAGGTTATCGTGAAGAGGTTGTTGCAGCCTGCAGGGATCGTACACTACATCTACTTGTGGCAAATAACCCATAGGTGGTAGTACCTCTATGAGGAGAGCTTCGAAAATTCAAATCTTATGTCTCTAGAATAAAATCTTATACGCAAGATGTATTTTCATCTAGTCTTAAAATAACATAAACATACAAATAAATATAGGAATATTAATATGGCTCACAGCTAATCTATATCAAAATATATATATATATAAATAAAATAAAAGTTTAATTGGATAAATTTTATGTTCGGACCTTATGTGAAATCCTTCTTAAACTTTTTTGACAAGGTGAGACGTAATTAAGTCAAGATAAACAAGGTGAAGAATTATCCCCGAAGATAACTCTTACTTCTAATGTTAATTAAGGAGTTAGTGGGTAACGTATTAGTTTATAAAAAGCTATTTGTTTATCAACGAAATGCATCAAGAATATAATATTTTTTTTATTCTCCTTGTCTATCTTGGGCCTTGTACTATTTTGCAAAACTACTTGATTTTTTATATTGGTATCGAAGTCAAGTTTCAAGATGAATGATGGCTTTTGAAAGTTTTGTAAAGCTAGTCATTCCTCGGTTCGCTAGTCACTATGAGAGAATTTCTTAAGGTCCAAATAATATTGAATGATCGTGATTTTTTGAATAACAAAACCAACTAAAGGTGTTGCACTTAGAGATGTGGAAAAGGTAGTGCATGAGACGTTGAAATTAAAAGATTTTAAAGTAAAAAAATATCTCTTCCAACATATTCATCACTCAATCTTGAAAATCATTCTTTGCAAGGATATCTCTAAAGATAACATATATATATGAGATTGCATGAAGAAGAAGTGCCAATACATAAATAATTAATGTTGAAGATTAACCATTAATCGTATAAATGACCTTTAATTATATTGGCCTCCATAATGTTAGTCGTTTAACGATTACTGATCAGAAATGATCGATCGTGAAGAGGTCGTTGCAGGGATTGTAGGCTACATCTACTTGTGGCGAATAACCCATTGGTGGTACTCTATGAGGAGATATTGGAAATTAAGCTTAGAGTGGACAATTAAGAGAATTGAGTTCATCGATGGTGTTTACTTCAACCTCTCGAAATGTGAAAAAATTGAGCTCAGAAAGAGAGAGTTCAAAGAACTCAACGTGGAGAGCTCAAAAAACTGAGCTCAAAAGGAAGAGCTCGAAATTGAGCTAAGATAATTTATGCATCATCAACCTTAGATAATATATGTATCATATATATATATTTCATCAACTATTAGATAATCTATGCTCGCTACATTTTTCATCAACCTTAAATAATCAATGTATCATCTATTTTAACTACATCACCCACTATATAAAGCCTTAAACTGATCACTCCATGATAACTTTAGGCTTTAATATCATTTGCTAGGATTACAAGTGCTTTGATACCATTATATGAGGTTTCGTGATCACTCTATATAGCATCGTTTTTTAGATTCACTATCTATGTTTATAAATTCAAATCTAATGTCTCTAGAATAAAGTCTCTTGATAGACAGCAAGATGCATTTTCATCACTTAGTAAAATAACATAAACATATAAATGAAAATAGGAATATTATCCTGGTCGACAGCTAATCTATACTATCTTGGTCAATTTATTTGTTTGTATCTAGCCGGTAGACCAGATATACTGGGTTGCTTGAGATGAGCGTTATCACATTTTATTCCAATGCATACTCTCTTTGATCGATACTTAACAAAATTTTTTTTGATAGACAGATATAAGCAATAGAAACATACTTGATAAATTTATTTCTCCGGAGTACCAAGAGGACACCATGATCTATAACCTCGACTTTAATCTAAAAGATCATCAATTGTGATATTGACCGAGTTCCTCAAGAAGTGCAATGACTGTAATACCAAGTTTGATATACTTACAGATTCTACACATATAGAGATCACCAATGAAGACAATCACTTGCTCCATTGTGGCAAAAGGCGAATACGTTCGCCTCCAGTGCCCCCGCCAATCCGTCCCAGGGCCAACATAGAAGAGATAAATCACGGGCGGCTACTAGCCGGGCTACTAGCCTTTGGAATAGTGACTAGCACATAAGAGAGGTATTTTATCTCGGCTTTGCCGAGATTTAAACCCCAGACCTCATGGTGGCAACCTCTCATACGCTAGCCACTAGACCGTCCCGAGGGGACAACAATCACTTGCTCCATGACTCTATAGAAGTAGAACTAATTGATGTACATATGAGAATGTCCAACAAGACACTTGAAAGGTTTCTCTCGAATCAGAAGGAGATGACAGAGGAATTAAAGGAAATAGGATTGCAACTGTTGAGAAGTCGCACCAGGGAGAGCAGTTCAAGGATGTATTAGCATCTGAGGAGTCTCTATTCCAAGTATCTTCTAGTATTGCAAACTCTATCGAAATAAAATTTGTGTTTGTTTTTTTTCCCTTCATTCAGCTTAGCTAACTTGTAATTTACACGAATGTGTGCACCCTTTGTTAAATAATCTAACTAGAAAATTCTTTAAATGTCGGCTTTGAGTCATATTTTGAATACCTTTAAGTCATAAAATTTAATGTAAATGTCATTATTGACTTTGCTAGCAAGTTACTGAGTTGATGAGTTAATAATTAAAGATGAAAGTGGTTAAAGAAAATTATCAGATTTTAATTAGTAGTGATAAGTAGTGATATTTATAAAAAAATTATCCAAGTTCAATGTATTTAAAGTGGTATGTAGTTCGAAGAATTAGATATCTAGATTATAAAAAAAAATAGTAAATAAGAGGCAGGGTGCATTTCCCAAGCAACTGGACTTCCTGGATTTAGTTGGCGGAGTAAGAATATGTGCAAGAAGTTGTTTCCAATGAGATCTTGACCTCTCCGATGCTTAATTTGTAATGTAGGATCAACCTTACATGACCCCTTAAACTTTAAACGGTTATGACTTTTGATTCAGGACTCGAAATCAACCTTTGTTTGTCACCACGTGTGTAAAATTTACAAATCTACATTTGTTACTGGGGTATTAGTAACAACCGATTTTTGGGCTCAAATATCATTGTTTAGGCCCTCAATTGAGATTTAAAAAAAAATATTACTATTTTTAGTAATTTTTATTTTTATGATATTTAGGGTATTTTTGATATTTCTGGTAATTATGAGTCATAATTAGTCTATAACATTGTCCTATTTTATTAATTTTAATTATAGTCAAGAGATTTCCTTTTTAGAAAGATCTTTTTTTTTTTTACAAGATTGGAATTGATCTCCATATATTGGGATTTTTTTTTCTCTATTTGTCTTAGGGTATACAGTCTATATAAAACACATGTTTAATTGCATAAGGATTAATCCCTCTTTTGTTAATAAAGTTTCCTTTTCTGGTAAATCTAATGAGTTTCCTTTTTTTTTTTATTTTTGGAATTCTCGCTTCTTGAGTTTCTCCTCCAATCTCCCCTATTATTAGACCATAGAATAATCGCTATTCTGCCTAATGTCAATTGGTATTAGAGCTGGCAGTGTCTGATTGAGGAAGTTGAGCATTAGATTCAATGGAGGCTCATCGTGGTCGGTGGTCGCAGTCGCAACAACAGGAAGGTTTCGATTGAGGAAGCCGAGCACCATGGGCACAATGTCCAATACATAATGACGATTGAGGATTTACTGAGGTAAGTTGTAGAGTTAACCCAGTAGTTGGCAGCAATAGTGGCGGTGTGAAATCTTAAAGGTCGGGAGATTTCAAATCAAGGGTCTAAGTCTACCTTTGAGAATCCTTACTACCATCAGACTGCCAGAAAAGAGCGTCGTGTTTGGGAGGAGCCTTATCAAGACGACCTTGGTTTTCAGGTTGAACAACCCAAATTTTCTAATACATTACAAGCAAAGAGTTTTGTCGATTGGCTGAACGAAGTGGAGCGAATCTTTGAATATAAGCAGGTTCCAAATTGGATGAAGGTGAAACTAATTGCCATCAGACTCAAGAGCCGAGCATCAGTGTGATGGGAACATATGCGACAGTAGACTTTGAAATTATTTCTAACTTCTTTATTGAAAATCTTTATTTTGAACAAGTTATTAACTTATTTTTATAAGTTTAAACTGTCCCAGCAACCTTGAAAATTTTCTGTTATTAATTTTTTTTCTCTTTCCTTTACTCGGTCAAGTTTTCTACACTTGTCTATGCTTATTATTTTTGATGAATGCCAAAGCGGAAGAGTTAGATGGATTAAGTTAATAAAAACCAAATGATACTTCAAAATCAGACTAACTTATACCATGACATGTGTTTATTTATTTTTTTGCATATTTTTTACTGACATAACCCAGGTTGTCATTGCATCAAAAAGGGGGAGATTGCTGGTGCGGTTAACACTAACGGTCTAACTCAGGTTTTGATGAATGACAAAGTATGTTAAGTTAGTTTTGTTGTGATCTAACACTTTGACTGAGTGTGCAGGAGAAATCCGGCTAGGTCGACTGGATAGCTGGTGAGAAGCCCAGCTTGTCGACGGGCTGACCGGATAGCTGGCAAGAAGTCCAGATAGGTCAACGGGCTGACCGGATATTTGGCACGAAGCTCAGCTAGGTCAACAGGCCAACTGAATAGCTGACACGGAGTCCAGACTGGTCGATGGATTGACCGGATGTCTGGCAAAAGTAAAGGTAAGTCACTGGAGGAGAGTGACTGTAAGGACGCGTCCCAGTTGAGGGACAGTAGGTGTCGATCCAGTTTAGGTCCATTTGGGATCCCTGATTTAAGACCTTGACTAGTTCCTGGTCCTGGGAGGACAGGAACTAATTATCCTATTTTTTATATATTGTGCTAACACTTACCTGGTAGGGTATTTTGGACTAACACATTTATTGCAGGGCAAGAAAGCAAGCAAAGAAGCAAAGTTGCCTTCGAGTGAACAGTACCCGAAGGCGCCTTTCATGATTATGGAAGGCACCTCGGTACTGTTCATAGAAGACGCTTTCCATTGGATGAAATTTGGTCGAAGTCTTGGATAAGCATCGATTAGTTTGGGATAGATTCTATCCAATTGGAGGTGCCTTCAAGGCCTTTGGAAGGCACCCTCCAAGCCCTTTATAAGGCAGTCTTGAGGAGGCTTTGGGACAACAACTACATACAAGCTACTGCGTGCATATTTAAGCCTTCGACTCCTTTCGATTCCTATTGTGACTCTACTGCGAAACTGCTGAGCCCGACAATTGCTCCAAGGAGTTCCAATCACGCCCGACAGACAAACATCAATACAAAGCACCTTGTCTTGATTTCTAAGAAGTGTTGGTAAAATCTTATTATTGTACTTACTTACTATTAAAGGACTAGTGCGGGCTGTTGCACTTGGTCTAACTTTTTGTACTCGATTCTCTCTTTCAGGGGTACAGGAAGAGGTTTTTAGTAGATTGCCCATCGATAGGTTCGCGGGACCTGGGGCCTTGGAGTAGGAGTCGCCGAAGGTTCCGAACCAAGTAAAAAAATCACTTGTGTTCTTCTCGTACTTTCTCATTTTCATTTTCCGCTGTGTACTTGTGTTTTTAAAACCAAAAAAGAAGTGTTTTTAAAAAACCACGTGATTCACCCCCCTGTCACGTGCGTCACGATCCAACGCTAATAACGTGGTCGGAGTCTTTTCTCATTATTGTCTTTTGGAACTTCAAATGACTCCTCGATAACCATCATGGTGTCCCAATCCATTTCAATAAAAGCCTTCATTTTCACCATCCAAAAGGTGATATCCCATATATTTCCCCCTTTATACTTCGGCAGGACAATCAAGTCGGCCATCCTTAGCTTCCTTGACAGTTAGTCCGACGGAGAGCGTCCTCGTTCTAATACCACTTGTTAAGGATCTTAGGCCAACTAGAAGGAGGTTGAATAGATATTTACCCCAATCGTTCGCTTCCTACATATTTATTAGTGCATAGTGAAAAACAAACAAACAAATATGAATATGAAAGCTAAACTACAAAGACAAGAAGAGCAAACTACTACACGTTCATTTACATGGTTCAGAGATTAAGACTCCTACTTCTCCACAGTTGTTCGTAAGGTGGACGATCCCTATTCATCGATGGATTAGTCCCCGAACCCTTCGTCTAGCTCAAGCCTCCTTATCGGTGGAGAAATCTTACGACAACTTGATCAAGACGTTTGGATCGCATAGGAACTTGGAGACTCTAATTAAACTTTAACCAAATCTAATTTCATCACTCAAACCAGCCATCCTAAGCTTCATTACATAGAGTTTGGCAAAAACACATAGGCTAATTTTCTCGTTACCAGTTGACTGGTGTCTCCATCAGTCGACTGGTGTACTGTTGGACACACCCAATGACACTCCATAAAATTCGTGATTCTACTAACGACTCTTTACCGGTCACTGGTCTCTGCACCAGTCGACTGGTCTCTGCACCAGTCGACTGTTGCCTCAGCCATCGGGTACAAAAACTTCTGTACCTTGCCCCAGTCGACTAGTCCAGTTACCAGTCAACTGGTAAAACATTAAACCTAGGGTTTCCCTTTCCGAGTACATTTCTCTCATACTCGGACCCTCACGACTCACTTGACTTTTCCTCGTAACTTTGACTTCTTGCCTTTAAGCCTCCTTTCTTTGACTTTCATCTCTCAGATGCATTCAAGTCTACAGCTTGTCCCAATAGTACCCTTCGCATATGCCTCGAAGTGCACTTCCCTCGGCTTGTCCTTGTTGCCTTATCCATAGTCCCTCATATACTCTATCTTTCACCAGACCTGAAGCTATAAAGCTAAGTCATATGTGTATCCTGCAAACCTGCACAACTCAAATACACATATCAAATACAAGGGTGAACCTAACTTAAACTCTTTGGTCAAACATCAAAACTCATGATCACACCAGACCCTCAAAATTACTTCAAACATCACCTTCATCCGACATACTAAGGCCAACTTCTTTTGTCAGCCCACCTCTTATTGTTTTAAATTATTATGGAGTATCATCAACTTTTAAATAATCTATGACTATGCTCACTAAACTTTTAATCAAATTTAGATAATCAATGTATCATCTATCTTAACTGCATCACCAACTATAAAACCCTAAATACATCACTCCATGATAATTTTAGGCTTTAATATCATTTGTTAGGATTACCGTTGCTTTGATATCATTAATTAGCTAAGATTTTGTGATCACTCTAACATCATTTATATATATAAATTCAAATCTAATGTCTCTAAAATACATTCTTTCGAAAAACCACACGAAGCATTTTTCATCTCTTACCTAATGCAAATAAAGATAGGAATATTATCATGTTCATATTATAGCTATTCTACATTACCAAAAAATAATAATTTTATATAAAATAAAATAAAAATCAAATTTGGGAATTATATGAAATCCTTCTTAAAATTTTTTACAATATTGATGGAGATAAATGAATCTGATTAAATTGTGGATAAAAAACCAATACGTGTTAGATTTTTTACTATAATTGTTAGTTAATGACTAAATCTAATAAAAAAATAATAAATTTAGATGGCCGAACGATAAAATCGTATTTGAGCTAACGTGTAATTAATGGCCTACAATCCGTCCAAGGATCTCTTCACAAAATCTAATAACCGATCCTTGTCGTTATATATTTATTCCTTACTCTTCTCATGTGCTAAACCCAAAATCCACTCTAAACCCTGAACTACGATCGCTACCTCGGGCGATAAAAAGGTGAGAAGGCGGCAGAGACAGTCTGATCCCCGACAAGCGCCGGCGTGAATAGGAAGGCATGCTGCAGGAGGACCGCCTCACTGCCCTCCACGACGACCTCCTCATCTCCATCCTCTCCTTCCTGCCCATCAAGCAGTGCTTCGCCGTCTGCTCCCGCTTCCACCGCCTTCTCCCCTCCATCCCCCGACTCGACACCTTCCGCCTCGACGTCAGGATCCCCTCCTACGGCTCTCATATCCACCCAGAGTTCACCTTCCCCCGTGCCCTGATCCGCGCGCGAATGCCTCGTCGTCTTCCACTTTGAAGACTACGACGCCTATTTACCCAAATCCGTCGAGCAGCTACTCGCCGAAAATTTCGCCAATGCGGGCGTGCAAGACCTCATCCTCGATACCTCCGCGGTCGACGGATGGCTGAATCTCAGAGGCAGGGATTGCGGATTGTTCGGCATCAAGTCGCTGAGGAGCCTCTCTTTGGACAGTATCCAGGTGTCAAACATCTTCGATCACCGCCCCCTCTCGCCCTTGGGCTGCGCCCTCCTCACCTCCCTCAAAATGGAGCATTGCTTCCTTCGCGATGATTTCCTGCACAACCTCTTCGCCTCCTGTCCCTTCCTCGAGACTCTGCAACTCATCTTTTGCAGTTTGTTAAAGCGTTCATTCCGCCTAACCAGGGGCAGACTAAGCATCCACTCCGCCTCCATCATGCATCTAGTCCTTCTCGATACGCTCGCCGGCGTCACCGTTGACATCCACTGCCCAAAACTCGAGTCGCTCGTCATTGAGGTCGTCAACCACATGCACATTGAAGCGCCCAAGGTCCGGAATGCGTCATTCCTTCTCGCCCTCGATCCGCCTCCAGATCCTCCAGCTGCATTGATGAATTTTCTTGGAGCTGCTTTTCCAAAGGAAAATGCTTGGCTCATGCTGAATTCTAGCAAAATCCCAAACGCGAGAGAAGAAGATCCATAAAGCCGATTGACCTTCTTAAATTTCACGCATATTCTCTTTGATCGATACATAACAAAATTTTCTTCGATTGACAGGGATTAGCTGGAGAAGATGACAACGATGAATTAATTTATCCGGACTACAAAGGGGGCTCCTGATCTTCAACCTCGACTTCAATCTGAAAAATCAACTATGATATTGACTCAATTCCTCAGGAAGTGCAATGATTGCAATACCAGGTTTGATATACTTCCAAGTTCTACGCATATAAAGAGCAGCAATGAAGACGATCGCTGGCTCCATGACTCTAAAGAAGCAGAACTAATTGATTTACAAATGAAAATGCCCAACAAGACATTTGAAGGGTTTCTCTTAAATCAGAAGGAGATGACAGAGGAATTAAAGCAGATGAGATTGCAAATGCTGAGAAGTCGCACCAGTACGGATCAGTTCGAGGATATATTAGGATCCGAGGAGTCTCTGTTCCAAATATCTTCTAGCATTACTAATTGCATTGAAATGAAATTTTAGTGATTCTCTTTTCTCTTCGTTCAGTATAACTAACTTGTAATTTGCACGGAATGTGTGCACCCTTTGTCAAATGATCTAACTAACTAGTAAATTCGTTAAATGCTGCGTTTGACTCATATTTTTAATTCTATTAAGTTATAAAATTTAATGTAAATGTTCTTATTGACTTTGTTAGCAAATTACTATGTTGATGAGTTAATAATTAGTGGCAATCGATAGTGCTTAAAGAAAATTATCAGATTTTAATTAGAGTGACAACTAGCAATTATATATAAAATAATATTCATGTTCAATGTATTAAAAGTAGTAGATATGTAACCTCCAAAACTTAGTGTGGTGGCGAGAGGTAGGGATCGAGATAGATTAAGAAATTAAAGATGGACTTGGCTAACTTGGACTTTCCGTAGATGAATTTTAGTCATTTGAAAGTTATGGACAATAATATTCATCTTAGCCAATTATATTAATACCATATAAATTATCTCCATGGATGTGCATGAAAAACGAATTCATATTTCTTACTGTGTTTATTCATGTCCTTAGAATCCAAAAGGGCAAATAGATATTTTTTTTACAACATTTAATTGTTGAGCTAAACCATTTATGGAATATAAGATTTGAGACTTATGACATTGAAAGTTGATCCTGTCCGAACCAGGAGCCAACAGACGCTGGGCACATGGCGATTTCCGACTCGCTGAAGTAGATCTACAACTGGTGGCGCGATGCTCTGGCTAACCTGCACAGAAGTCGGGCCGGGAAGGGGGTTCCCGGCGGCGACCCTCCGACGCTCAAGTCAGATAAACTACGATAAACAAGGTGGCTCCCAAAGTGATTTTTCACGTACCTGCGGCGAAGTAAGAGGCTCTATATATAGAACTAATGCACGTTTACCGAAGTGCAGACGTGTCAGCAACCCATACCTCGGTATGTACTTGTCAGAGAGCTTACCTGACCCATATCGCTACAGTCAAAGCATGCCCTTGATGGGACAGCAGAATCCCCTGTCACAAGATTTGGAGCATGGCACACCCAAGAAACCTACCGGTTGTCAGAGAAAGAAGTCCCTTGTCCTTTTCCCTTGCTCCAAACTTGTCGTTCGGGCGGACAGCTCCCTCAACATCCGGCCGGACATCCGCAGTAGTTTACTTGTGCTTTGTGGAGACTAATAAACAGGGGTGCTTTATGACTTTGGTCGGTCGAAAGGTCAGCTCGGTCCATGACCTTTTCAACTGAGCGTCGGAACATAAGTGCGAGCCGGCCAGACTCATCCGAGTATTCGATTCCATCGGTCGACCGGTAGTCCGGTCAGACCGGCCGTCTACGGCCAACCGTCTGGTCGGACCACACTCCCCGGATGGGCGGCTGCTCCGGTGACCTCCACGGGGCGTTGACTCTGCTAAATGGGGTCCCCCATTCTTATTGCCGGATCACTTGCCTCCCCTTTAAGTCTAGTCGAAGGAGGCGAATAGTCCGACTGACTGGACTGTGAGTCGAGCCGAACGGCTCATCCATGCTAATACTCTCCGCTCGGTCAGCCGTAGAGATATCCTTGAATGAATCGATGATGGCCTTCACCGGATCTCCTCGCGTTTTGGGCCAATCTTCGACATCAAGGTTGATCATACCTTCATTAAATGCTCCGAATGATTGACTGCCATGTGGAGCAATGCCATCGGAGTATGGAGGCGGTGGCATGATATTTTGATGTGATCGAAGCAATTCGAAATAAACGGCTAGATGCATGCTTCGATTCCTGTAACCTGGATCCGACGGTGGAGGCCGCCCGGCCCTTATCCTATAAATTCTTCGTTTCCTTCTCATCTTCACTTGCCTCTGTTACCTCTACTGTTGCCCTCTGCGCTTTGGAGCTCCGGTGATTTTGTTTCTGCCCTTCGACGCTCTTCGGCGCCTTTCTTCGATCCCTCTCCCCTCAGTAAGGTTTTAGATCTTTCCTTCTTCCTTTCCGGTATCTAATTCGCATTTCTTCCCCTAGCTCCAGTCTTTGAAACTCCTTTTCTTCGTCTTTGAAACTTCTTTTTTGATTTCTTCTGTCCGGATCATGGCCAGTTCTTCTCATCCCGAAGAACAATCCCTAGGCCCATGGTATACTACCATGCGGTCCCGTTTCGAACAACGAGATTTTGATATTTTGGCAGACAATTTCGAAATTCCCGAGGATTTCGAAGTTCGCCTAGCTGGTCCCGCCGCTCGGCCACACCGACAGCCGCACGGCGGTTTCTGTGTCTTCCGTGACCAATTTACCGCCGGTCTGCGGTTCCCCGTGCATCTTTTTATAGTAGACGTCTGTAATTATTTTGGCGTGCCGCTCGGAAGTTTAGTACCAAATACCTTCCGTCTCCTCTGCGGTGTTGTCGTTTTGTTCAAGATTCACAACATTCCCCTCCGACCGGAGGTCTTCTTTTATTTCTATTACCCTAAGCAAGCCGAGTCGGGCACCTTTATGTTCCAAGCTCGGCCCGGTCTGGTCTTCTTCAATAAACTACCGACTTCCAATAAACATTGGAAGGACTATTATTTCTACATCCGCATGCCCAGTCAGTCAAACTTTCCGACCCAGTGGCAGGTCAGTCTACCTCCTACTCCCGAGTTGAAGAAATTCAAGACCCGACCGGATTATCTTCACGCCGCAAATGTACTAGCCGGTCTGCGGCTTGACATCAACAAACTTCTTCACGAGGGAGTGATGTACATTTTTGGGCTGAGTCCTATACGGACCCCACTTCCGACCGGCTTCGGTAAGAATTTTGCTTGGGCATTTGCTTTAATTGCTAACTGATTTCTTCTTCTTTTCATGCAGCTGACATCGTTATGGACTCGGTGATGGCCGGCGTCCTGAAGAGAAAAACAGCGGCCCTGGAGGCCGCGGCGGCCAAGGAAATGGAGGCGCTGGGTATTCTGCCGGTCGGTTCTCACGAAGGAGAGAGCGACACCCAGGCTGAATCGGACGCTCGGGCCTCCCAAAAGCAGGTGGCCAGCGGAGCTTCCCCTTCCAGGGAGCCAACGGGCCCCGAGGAAGGGTCCGTTCGGGAGGAAGAACAGCCACTGCAAAAGAGGCGTCGGGTGGAGACTCCGCTGCGCTCGGCTACCTCCGCGGTCCGACCCTCCGACCGGGCCGCCGTGACTGCTAAAGGCAAGGCGCCTGTGCCCGAGACCATTTCGTCCGACCGGACGCCGTCTGACTGGGACGAGCTGACTGCTCCGGTTGAGGCCATTCCGGTCGACACTCTCCCCCCTGCTCACCGTTCAGCCCAACGCTCGACCATCCATTCGCGGTTTTCTGCGCCAGCTTCTGATCCCAGCCGGGCGATCCCTGGTCACGGCCACACAATACGGGTTACTCTTCATCTTCCGACTGAAGAGTTTCTACCAGAAGCCGACCAGCCAACCGTGCCCGAGCACACCATTACTTTGAAAGGGCCCCTCGCCGAGATGTGGGCCGACGCTCGGGCGCGCGTAGCAATGATCCCCCTTCGGAACTTAGCCAACAACCACATGCAAGCGGCTACGGGGGTAATTTTGTTGAAGTTTTGTCAGAATATTTCCGCTCGGCTTTTAACAACTGTGTCTTCTTGCTTCAGAGATGGGTGGAAGAAATAGCAGTTTCCAACCGCCTGGCTATGGCGGACGAGGAGATAAGGCAACTAAAGGCGGCAGGCGGTCCGAGCGGCTCACAAGGCCCTTCGTACTCCGAGCTGCAAAAAGAGCTGAAGAAAGCTCAAACTCTGCTGGCTGCTGAGCTGAAGAAGACAGCTGACCAGGCCCACACCCTAGCCGAGTCCGAGCGACAAGTCAAGTCGCTTGACACAAAGATAACTCTGGCCACCACTCGGAAGAACACAGCCATCTCCGATCTGGAGAAGAAGGCCCGGGGCCTGGAGTTGAAGATAAAGGAGCTGACGGAGCAGCTCGACCGGGAGAAGGCAGGCCGCTCGGCCGATGCGGAGAAGATCGAACATCTGAATGAGGCCCTCACAAGCTCCCAGGCGACCTTCAAAGAATACCAGGATGCCGAGCTGAGCCGAGTTGCCGCTCTACGACAAAGCCATATCCGATCGCCCGAGTTCTCGGAGAAAATTTGCGAGCGGATGTACTCAGCTTTCGACTTGGCCATTACGGCCACTATGACTTATCTGAAGTCGAAGGGCCTTCTTCCGGAGTCCGCCAATATTCCAGCCGGCGATCAGGTGGAGCTCCTGAACAACATTCCGAGGGACCTCTACGACTACATCGAGTAATTCTTGTAATTTCTCCGCTCGGCTGAACGTGAATCTTTTTGTACTTAGGCCACTCGGCCTAAGGTTTTAATCTCAATGAAATGCTTTCCTTTCGTGCCCTCCCTCTTTTTGCAATGTCCCCTCGCTAATACTTGTGCTGCCTGCTCGTCTATTATCACACCTTTGGCCTTAGAGGTGCATTCTCGCAAGTGTTCCCCAGCCCCTCCGTTCGGCCTAATATCATCCGGTGTTGCCAAGAATTGCTTGTTATAAGCCGATCAGAACCTTTGCACCTCGAGTCCGAGCGGAACTAAGAGCTGGTCTAACTATCGGCGGAGAATACGGATAATTGTAGTGTCGACGATATTTTGCTCGGATTTTTTGTAAACGCCGACGCATCTCTCGATGTTTATCGTCGGTGCTCGACGGCGCGGTTATTTATAGCCGGTCGGTGCGGCTCTCGATGTTTAACGATGGGGCTCGTCGATCTCCTACTCGGAGGGTTTATAGACGCCGGCTCGTCTCTCGATATTTATCGTCGGTGCTCGACGGCGCGGTTATTTATAGCCGGTCGGCGCGGCTCTCGATGTTTAACGACGAGGCTCGTCGATCTCCCGCTCGGAGGGTTTATAGACGCCGGCTCGTCTCTCGATATTTATCGTCGGTGCTCGACGGCGCGGTTATTTATAGCCGGTCGGCGCGGCTCTACGGTTTAACGTCTGGGCTAGACGGCCTTCAAGGCTAACTCCTTACCAGGTCGAATGACCTTGGCCTTCATACTTCATCTCGTGCTTGAACTATTTTATGCCCGGCCGAACAGCACGGGTCATACGCCCTTTCCTCCCGGCTTGGAGAACGTACTCCTGGCCGAACGGCTCAGGGTTTGCTTCGTCGAGCACCTTGGCTCGACCAATATACCTCCGTCTGAACGGCGTGGGGCCTTCGTTCATCGTTGACGGTGCCATGTATTTGTTCTCTTGATTCTTCATTTCTGCATTTTCAGTATTCGGTCGAAAAAAGTACACAGGATGATTTACAGTGGTACACCTTTCATCCCGCCCGATAAGGCTGGAGGTGGTTCGCGCTCCACGGCCTATCCAACTGCCGACCGTCTTCATCCTCGAAATAATACGCACCCGAGCGGAGTTTTTCGGTGATTTTGAAGGGACCCGCCCACGGAGCTTCAAGCTTGCCGACGTCGCCGACCAGTTTGACTTTTTTCCAGACAAGGTCGCCGACCTGGAATGATCGGGGAATGACGCGGCGGTTGTAGTTTTGCTTCATTCGTTGACGGTATGCCATCAGCCGAACGGATGCCTTGGCTCGCTCCTCGTCAATCAAATCCAGCTCCATGTTCCTCCGATCGGCGTTGCCTTCATCGTACAATTGGACCCGGACGGACTCAACGCCGACTTCAACTGGAATGACTGCTTCGCCGCCGTACACCAGATGAAAAGGTGTGACGCCCGTTGCTTCCTTAGGAGTCGTCCGGATGGCCCATAAGACGCCCGACACTTCATCCGGCCAACTTCCTCCCACGTGGTCGAGCCGAGTGCGCAGAATACGGAGAATTTCCCGGTTGGCTACTTCGGCTTGACCGTTACTTTGGGGGTAAGCCACGGACGTGAAGTGTTGCTCGATGCCGTAGCTTTTGCACCAATCTTCTAGCACCTTCCCTGTGAATTGCCGCCCATTGTCGGAAACCAATCGGCGAGGGATACCGAACCTACATATGATGTGTTGCCAGATGAATTTTTGACCATCTGCTCGGTGATCCTGGCTAGTGGCTCGGCCTCCACCCACTTGGAAAAATAATCGACCGCTACCAGCAAAAATTTCCTCTGCCCGGTTGCCATCGGAAATGGACCCACAATATCCATTCCCCATTGATCGAACGGACATGAAATGGTTGATGTCTTCATCTCCTCTGCCGGTCGGTGCGAGAAGTTGTGATACTTCTGGCATGAAAGGCACGTAGATACTGTCCGAGCAGCGTCCATTTGTAAGGTCGGCCAAAAGTATCCAGCTAGCAAAATCTTCTTGGCTAGTGATCGTCCGCCCGGATGTCCTCCGCACGATCCTTGATGTACCTCTTGGAGGATGTAAGCCGAGTCTTCCGAGCTCACACACTTCAACAGCGGGCGAGAGAAAGCCTTCTTGTAGAGCTGATCGCCGATGAGTGTGAACCGACCGGCCCTCCTCCTAAGCAGCTGGGCTTCTTCCCGATCGGCAGATGTGATGCCCGAGCGCAAAAACTCCATGATGGGTGTCCTCCAGTCGTCCGGAAACATAAGGCCTTCCATCCGGTCAACATGTGCCACCAAAGATACTTGTTCAATTGGCTTTGGGATAATGACCGGCGTTATAGAACTTGCTAGTTTGGCCAACTCATCGGCGGCCTGGTTCTCCGTTCGGGGAATCTTCTGAATAAGAACCTCGCGGAAATTAGCTTTAAGTTTTTCAAAGGCCTCAGCGTAGAGTTTAAGCCTAGTGCTGTTGATTTCAAAGGTGCCAGATAGTTGCTGAGCGGCCAACTGTGAATCTGAGTAAAGTGTCACCCGACCGGCTCCCACATGCCGTGCTGCTTGTAATCCGGCTATGAGGGCCTCATACTCTGCTTCGTTGTTGGAAGCTTTGTAATCCAGCCGGACGGCTAAGTGCATCTTTTCTTCTTGAGGTGATAGCAGCAATATTCCAATCCCACTTCCGAGCCGAGTGGAAGACCCATCCACATATATTCTCCACAGAGCTTCCGGCTCTGGCTTTTGCACTTCGGTCACAAAATCAGCCAAGGATTGCGCTTTGATCGCCGAGCGAGGCTGGTATTGGATGTCAAATTCACTTAGTTCTGTCGTCCATTTGATGAGCCGTCCGGACGCTTCTGGATTCAACAGCACTCTTCCCAGTGGGCTGTTCGTCCGGACAATGATGGTGTGAGCCAAGAAATATGGTCGAAGGCGCCGAGCGGCTAGAACCAAAGCAAAAGCCAACTTCTCGAGCCCGGTGTAACGAGATTCAGCATCTTTTAAAATGTGGCTCAGAAAATACACCGGCTGCTCTTCGCCGCTCGCCTTCACAAGTGCTG
This sequence comes from Zingiber officinale, assembly GCF_018446385.1. Lineage (NCBI taxonomy): Eukaryota > Viridiplantae > Streptophyta > Magnoliopsida > Zingiberales > Zingiberaceae > Zingiber > Zingiber officinale. The sequence continues at coordinate 170,974,980 of NC_055988.1, forward strand.
AGCCCACAGCATGCTCAGTTGACGACAGATAAATATAAAGTGACTCACCCCCGATCAGCTTGGCAAGTATAGGCAGAGAATTAAGATATGTCTTCAATTCTTCGAAGGCTCGGTCACATTCTTCATCCCACTGGAACTTAGTAGCCTTGCGCAGGATCTTGAAGAACGGTAGGCTCCGGTCGGCGGTTTTGGAGATGAATCTGGACAAAGCAGTTATCCGACCGGTCAACCGCTGCACTTCCCTTATATTTCTTGGAGGCGGCATGTCTTGCAGAGCTTTCACCTTGCTGGAATTGGCTTCGATTCCCCGCTCGGTCACTATATACCCCAAGAAATGCCCTCCTTTTGCTCTGAACAGGCACTTTTGGGGATTTAGCTTGACTCCATATTTGCGAAGCGTTCGGAAGGTTTCTTCCATGTCCTTGAAGAGATCGGCCGCTCGGGCGGACTTGATAAGAATGTCGTCCACATAAACTTCCAGATTCCGCCCGATCTGCTCCCTGAACACTTTGTTCATCAAGCGTTGATAAGTGGCCCCGGCATTCTTCAATCCGAACGGCATCACATTATAACAATATGTGCCGTCGGCCGTTACGAAGCTTACTTTTTCTTGATCTTCCCGGGCGAGCGGCACTTGATGATAGCCTTGATAGGCGTCTAGCATACAAATTAATTCGCAGCCGGCCGTAGAGTCCACCAGCTGATCTATCCGGGGCAGGGGATAAAAATCTTTGGGGCATGCTTTGTTTAAGTCCCGAAAGTCGATGCAGACTCTCCACTTGCCGCCCGGCTTGGAGACTAATACTACATTAGGCAGCCAGCTCGGGAACTGCACTTCGCGTATATGGCCGGCCTCCAGAAGTTTTTCTACTTCCGCCCGGATGATGGCATTCTGCTCGGCACTGAAATCCCTTTTTCTCTGCTTCACTGGCCGAGCGTCCGCTCAGACATGCAACTCATGCTGCGCTATGCTCGGTGAAATTCCTGGTAACTCATGTGTCGACCAGACGAAGACATCATGATTTCGTTGGAGGCATTGGATCAGCTCCTCCTTCTGCTCCTCCTCCAGATCAGAAGCGATAAAAGTCGTGGAATCCGATCGGGTCGGATGAATCTGAACCTCCTCCTTTTCATCATAAATTAAAGCAGGAGGTTTCTCAGTTATGGCATGTACCTTGATCCGGGGCGCCTTCCGAGCGGAACAGGCTTCTGCTCGGATCATTTCTATATAGCACCGCCGAGCTGCTAGCTGATCTCCACGTACTTCTCCTACTTTGTCTTCCACGGGGAACTTGATCTTCTGGTGGAAGGTGGAGACGACCGCCCGGAACTCGCTGAGCGCCGGTCGTCCCAAAATGACGTTGTATGATGAGGGAGAGTCCACCACCACGAAGTTTGCTGTTCGTGTCCTCCTGAGCGGCTCTTCTCCCAGTGAGATAGCCAGCCGTATTTGTCCGACTGACTGCACTTCGTTACCCGTGAACCCATAGAGCGGCGTAGTCATGGGCAACAGCTCGGCTCGATCAATTTGCAGCTGATCGAACGCCTTCTTGAATATAATGTTGACCGAGCTCCCTGTGTCAACAAATATGCGGTGAATAGTATAATTTGCTATTACCGCTTTAATGAGCAGAGCGTCGTCGTGGGGCACTTCTATTCCTTCCAAGTCTCCGGGCCCGAAAGTGATTTCCGGTCCAATTGCCCGCTCTTGGCTACAACCGACTGCGTGGATCTCAGAGCCGGACGCCCGCCTTTCTCGCCTTGGAGTCTCCTCCGGCCGCCCACCAGCAATAACGCTGATCTCGCCGCGGCAAGTTTTATTTTCTCTTCCCGAGCGGACGGCCGGGACCGTTCTCGAAGCGATTCTCCTGTCTTGGAGATCGGTGCCGATCGGGCGTCTGTCGATGTCGCCTCTCGGTGCGTGTCCGGTCGGCTTCATGGGTCCTTTGTCTCCTGTCAATGGGAGTAGACCGCCGTTCGGCATTCCTGGGAACGGGATTAGCCACGAAGGGAAGACTTCGACAATCCCTCGTGTTGTGCGTATCCGTCCGGTGGAAGGAGCAGAACATAGGGGTCCATCTCTTCTTTGGCTTGGGCCGAGAGGCAGCTACCTCTTGTACGTGTGATCTGACATGGGGGGATCGGATTGCTTCAGCCCTTGGTCCTCTTGGCAGTTGATGAGCGGCCAAGGGTCTCCGCTAGGCAGGAGGAGCCCGTTCGGTTGGTGTTTCTTTCTTCCTGGCTGCCTGCGCTTCCTCTACGTTGATATATTCATTGGCCCGGTGCAGCATATGATCATAATCTTGGGGCGACTTTCGGATGAGCGACCGGAAGAAGTCCCCGTCCACAAGGCCTTGCGTGAAGGCATTCATCATCGTCTCCATTGTGGTCGTTGGAATATCCATCGCCACTTGGTTGAATCGCTGGATATAAGCTCGAAGCGATTCTCTCGGCTCTTGCTTGATGGCGAACAAGCTGACACTTGTCTTCTGATAACGCCGACTGCTGGCGAAGTGGTGGAGGAAGGCTGTTCGGAAGTCCTTGAAGCTAGTGATGGATCCGTCCGGCAGCCTCCGAAACCACCGTTGAGCCGATCCCGAGAGAGTGGTAAGAAAGACTCGGCACTTTACTCCATCTGTATATTGATGGAGCGAGTCAGTTATCGAACTTACCTGGATGATCATCCGGTCTTGTTCCATCAGATTCGCCGATCGCCGGGGGCGCGTAATGTTTAGGCAGAGGGTCTCGTAGAATAGCCTCCGAAAATTGGCGATTGATCCGCTCGGAAGATGAGTCCGCTCGGGGAGCTTTCCCCTTTCTGGCGTCTCGCCTAGGCATTTCGTTGGAAGAAGATCCTCTATCTCTCCGAGCTGGCACGGCTTCAGGGGTGCGGAATAAGGCCCGATGGAATGCAACGGTGGCTTGAGGTGCGTCCGCTCGGCCACCCGATGCAGATGTTGCTTGTTGCTCCGGCCGCTCAGCTGATGCTTTTTGTTTTAGCTCCACAAGTTTGGCGGCCCTTATCTCGACCAGAGCGTCGAGTTCTTCCGTTGAAAGCGTCACCGTGTGTTGTCTTCCAACCTCGTCCATTGTTCCCGTTCGAATGCAAGTGCGTTCCCACAGACGGCGCCAAATTGATCCTGTCCGAACCAGGAGCCAACAGACGCTGGGCACGTGGCGCTTTCCGACTCGCTGAATAGATCTACAACTGGTGGCGCGATGCTCTGGCTAACCTGCACAGAAGTCGGGCCGGGAAGGGGGTTCCCGGCGGCGACCCTCCGACGCTCAAGTCAGATAAACTACGATAAACAAGGTGGCTCCCAAAGTGATTTTTCGCGTACCTGCGGCGAAGTAAGAGGCTCTATATATAGAACTAATGCACGTTTACCGAAGTGCAGACGTGTCAGCAACCCATACCTCGGTATGTACTTGTCAGAGAGCTTACCTGACCCATATCGCTACAGTCAAAGCATGCCCTTGATGGGACAGCAGAATCCCCTGTCACAAGATTTGGAGCATGGCACACCCAAGAAACCTACCGGTTGTCAGAGAAAGAAGTCCCTTGTCCTTTTCCCTTGCTCCAAACTTGTCGTCCGGGCGGACAGCTCCCTCAACATCCGGCCGGACATCCGCAGTAGTTTACTTGTGCTTTGTGGAGACTAATAAACAGGGGTGCTTTATGACTTTGGTCGGTCGAAAGGTCAGCTCGGTCCATGACCTTTTCAACTGAGCGTCGGAACATAAGTGCGAGCCGGCCAGACCCATCCGAGTATTCGATTCCATCGGTCGGCCGGTAGTCCGGTCAGACCGGCCGTCTACGGCCAACCGTCTGGTCGGACCACACTCTCCCCGGATGGGCGGCTGCTCCGGTGACCTCCACGGGGCGTTGACTCTGCTAAATGGGGTCCCCCATTCTTACTGCTGGATCAAAAGTCAATCAAACTTTACAATGGAGGCTACTTTGTTATGGACGATTAATGATTTTCCAGCATACTCAATGTTATTAGAATGGAGCACGACTAACAAGTTAGCATGTCCATATTGCATGAGTGAGTTAGATGCATTTTAATTGCCTTGCAATGGAAAGATATCCAGGTTTGATAATCATCAAAAAATTTTACTAGTTGATCACCCATTCAGCAGAAATAAAAAAAAATTTCAAAAAGAATGAAATGGTTAGGAAACTTTCTCTAGTATCAAAATCAGGCGAAGAAGTTCTTGATGAAATTGACAATTATGAATTTCTATCAGTATATCAGGATGGTTCTAATGATATAAATAAGTACATTGTTAGAGTGAACAAATGTGGTTGGAGAAAAAGAAGCATATTTTGGGAGCTATCATATTAGAAGCATTTACTAATTCAAATGTGATGCATGTTAAAAAATATTCTTTGATAACATCTTCAATACTATGATGAATATTCATAGGAAAACTAAAGACACAACAAAATCATGCCAGAAATTTAGACAATTAGTAAATAGACCTGAGTTGAATCAGAATGAAATAACTGGTAAATATCTGAAAGCATGTTATATAATAGACAAAGAAGGTAAACAAGCATTATGTACTTGGTGTTGGTGCAATATCCCAAGGTCAAGGTTGACCTGGTTGACTAAGCTTGAGTTGGCTCAACCTTGAGTCTTGATGTTTGAGTTTCGATGTTTGACAATACGTGGAGATTGCAGGTGCAATCATCCGATTGGGGAGATTGCTTGTGCAATTCCCCTCTGGTCAGGGGTTGACCAGATTGATGTGAAGAAGAGTCAAGTAGTTCAAAGGATTGACTGGTTACTTGATTAGGAAAGTCCTAACTGGAGGTTAGGCAGTTAGAAGTCCCGGTGAGTAAAGCTAGGCAGTGGGAAAATCCTAGTGAGTGAAGCTAGGTGAAAGTCCTGGTAAGTGAAGCCAGGCAGATGGAAAATCCTGGTGAGTGAAGCCAGGTAGAAGTCCCGGTTAGTGAAGTCGGGCAGTGGGAAAATCCTAGTGAGTGAAGCTAGGTGAAAGTCCTGGTGAGTGAAGCCAGGTAGGTGGAAAGACCTGATGAGTGAAGCCAGGCATGTGAAAATCCAAGTGGGTCAAGGTTGACCGGACACTTGGTGTGGAAAGTCCTGGTGAGTGAAGCCGGACAGTGGAAATACTTGGTGAGTGAAGTCAGACATGTGGAAATCCTAGTGGGTCAAGGTTGACCGGACACCTGATGTGGGAAGTCCAAGTAGGTCAAAGGGTTGACTGGATACTTGGCACAAGGAAATCCAGATGGGTCAAGGATGATCGGGCATCTGATGGAAGGAAGTCCAAATGGGTCAAGGTTGACCGGATATTTGGTACAACAAGAAAAGTCCAAATGGGTCAAAGGGATTGACCAGACACTTGGCAAAGGAGTTCTAGCAGGTCAAGATTGACTGGATGCTAGATATGATGTTCTAACAGATCACGGTTGACCAGATGTTGGAATTGGGGACCCTAGACTTGGTTTAAGCAAGTCAAAGGGAGTCCAATCGATCAATTGATTGATTGAGCAGGGGTTCAATCGATCTGCCGATCGATTGGGGGATGTGCTGCGATAAGCAGTGGCCCAATTGATCGGTTGATGGATTGGGGCCAAGAATCGCGAGCACAGAACCTCTCCTAATAGATCAGTCGATCGATTGGGCACCTCCAATTGATTGGTAGATCGATTGGGGAAGGAATTTCTTGTGTGATTGTGCAAGAAAGCCTGAATTGATCGGGTAATCAATTCAGGAATTTTCCAGAAAGCACAGAGGTGCTCTGAATCGATCGACTGATCGATTTAAAGTCTCCTCAATCGATTGAGAGTCATTCAATTGATTAGGGCCCGACCGTTGCATAGATTATAGCTATTAGCGAGCGTCTTCTCCAGCAGTTCTTCGCCTGATTCCTCTCCAGCGACTACAGCAATCACAACGACGATTCTCACGAGCTTCTCCACACTTCCACAGCAGTTCTTGAAGGCTCTTGGAGATAAGTGTAGTTACACTTCCAAGGTTCAAGAGGCAATAATAAGCAATAAGTAAGCAAGAAGAAAGAGTTTTTCTCTGTATCGTTGTATTTTCTTCTTGCGTGAGTTGTATTTTTGTTGTGTGAATTTGTACGAGACTTCTTCGCCTCCGGCTGCAACCGAGGAGTATTTCATTAGTGGAGAGCGAGTCGTGTGTGGATCCTAGGATTAGTCACCGCTTCTTGAGGTGGATACTAAGTAAATTCTTGTGTTAGCATTGTAATTTTGTTTCTTGTTCATTCCGCTGCATATCATCACCAAGAAGCAATCAACGAGAAGCGTAATGAGCTATTCACCCCCCCCCCCCCCCTATCTAGCACATTTTGACCCTAACACTTGGTTGAAAGCAATCAAATTTCTTGATGAATATGCCTCGAATATGTCTCACTGTATTGATATGAACAGGTTAAAAATGTTTGGAATGAAGAGTCACGATTGTCACGTGTTTATGCAAAGACTAATTCCAATTAGATTCCATGACCTACTTCCTAATAATATTTGGCTAGCACTTACAGAATTGAGTCTTTTTTTTTTAGAGATTTAACTTCAAGGGTTATTATGACACCAAATATGTTTTGGCTTCAGATAGACATTCCTATGATACTATGTAAGCTTGAACGAATATTTCCATATAGTTTTTTTTGATTCTATAGAACATTTATCTGTTCATTTACCTTATGAGGTACAACTAGGTGGTCATGTCCGATACATATGGATGTATCCATTTGAAAAAATTTTGAAAAAAATTAAAGGTTAATATTCGTAACAAAGCAAGAGTTGAGGGATCAATATGTAATGTATATTTGGTTGAAGAAGCAATTTCCTTCTGCTCTTATTATTTTACTAATAATATGAAAACCAGATACCATAAGTTTCCTCAAAATTTTGATGATACTGAATCAATAGACTCAGAGATGCTTTTTATTTTCAAGTTTCATGGTAAGACAATGGATGCAATTATTTCTAGATAGTTAAATGAACAAGAATATGATGCTGCTCAGACATACATACTCTTGAACTGTAAAAAGGTCAAACCATACATAAGGTAATCATTCAAGTATAAATATAATACAGTATTCAAGAATATTTGACATGTTATCTATCCTTAAATTACCTTCTTTGACAGCTTATACGAATAACAACTACATCTACAAAATCTATCAATAAATACAAGTAAGGTAGAGACTAAGTTGGAGGATGAATTTACATATTGGTTTCAAATTTATGTTAGTGATTAAATTATTTATTACAATGCAACTGTATTATATATGCATCTAATTTATATAATTACTATTGTTATAAGAAAACGACGGTAGAATATCAAATGTGCAGGATGAAAGACTAAAAAATCTTGCATCGGGACCTCTCCATAACATACCAGTCTACGCAAATTATTATGTTAATGGATTCAGATTCATGTGGCCCAACACGATTCATAATGGCTTATGTATAATCCTGGTGTTTACATAAAAGGATCGATAAATAACAGTGATACTCAATTTGATTATTATGATAGATTTGAGGGAATCATTGAGATTGAGTGTCCATCTTTACCTTTAAAAGATGTGTATTATTTAGATGCTCATGGTATGATCTAACTCCAAGAACAGATACCAGAATATATCATTTCTATAATTTAGTTGAGATTAACACAAACAAAAGATTCAACAAGTTTGAGCCTTTCATCTTTGCGGTATAAGCTGGTCAAGTATTCTATCTTGAGTACCCAACAAAAATAAGAAGACCTAGTGAGTGGTTAGCAGAGTAGCAGATAAAGCCTTGGTCAACCATAGAAATGCTGAACACCATAACTGCCTAAAACAATGATCCATATCAAATTGAAGAAGTTGAGATATACTCAATTGATACAGAAATAGAATCTACATCACAATTACTTGTAGATATTAATGTCACTTATGAAGAAATAGATGATGGAGAGATGTCTAGTAATGAGAAAGATGATGTATCAATGGAGTCTAGCGATGATAACTTATAAAATGTTAATTTAGTTGATTCAGAATAACATCAGGTGATAAAAAATTATTATCAATGTCATGGTATATTGTATGTATTTTCTTTTTTTTTCCATCTCCCTAATTAGAAGATAATATTATGTCAAATGTGTATATCTTGTATTGTGATTTTGTATATATAGTTATGCAGGCAGCATAGAGACCACATGGTGACCAGACTATTTGTAAGTTGTTGGTGACTGGTAAGTAATTATGTATTTAGTAATTATTTCAGTACTTTGGCTTTATTTTAATTATCAAACATATCTAATACATGATATTTTTCCATGCAGTTTTGTTCTAGATGGTCACCAGGTAGTATCGTATATATTTAGAAAGTTTAAAGAATGTTTGTCTCCTGCTGGTACAACATGACGACTCGTAGACTAGGATATAAAGAATTTTTATTATAGTGAATTTTTATAAGTATTTTGAATAGAAACATATTTGTAGTTAGCATGATATTAATTGTCAAAATATATTATTGTAGAAGAGATATGTTTGGAGGAGGGCCAGGAGGAAATGTTCAAGAAAATTTGGAATATCTATCTCTAAACTGTACAAGGACATGTTGAACAAGTGGAGGTAGAGGAGTACTAGGGCATCCAAGGTCCTTGATGTAGTCTGATAGTCTTAAAGAGCCATTTGGACTACCCAACATTGGCAGGATAATTCAACGATTGCACATAGCAATCACAATTCAGAGTCTGCTAGGCCGAGCACCGGATCTACAAAGCATACTATTGGATCCTATTCGATCGTGGAGCATGCCTCTAACTTGGTATGTTTAAAATTAAGTTATATAAATATTTCTTACATATGTTTTGTTATTAGTTTTAATACATTTGCATTTTTCATACACAAGTTGCTGAATTATAAAGACCTCCCATTTATTGGGAGATATTTAACAAAACTCATAAGAAGAAATGGGTCATTTGTCAATCGACGTTCCTCAATAATTAACATAAGAATATTAAATTTCATAATATATTTGTAGATTTTATGTAGAGGTTAATAAAATCATTATTTTGACATATAAAGTAATGCCCACTAGAATTGCTTAGGCATCTCAACTTGGGGCAGAGGGAGAAGGGTCACAACCTTCTTTCATCGATGCAGTTAATGACATTTATTATGATGTTGTTGGTAGAAGGAAGAAGACATCCCTGTACATGCTTGACTCTCAAGTCAAAGTTATTTATGAGCGGATGAGGGCTCCGGGGAGCAGGGGTGTCCTACTTCCTCCTCATTATCAAGTGAGGTATGAGAATTGTGAAAGAAAAATGAGGACTTGCGAACTCAACTATTGTCATTGGAGGAGACGATGGTCCGGAGGGAAGCAGAGATACGAAAGATGTGGCAGTGATATGCTCAGATTGAGGTGATAGTTCATCATATGCAAGCATTTATAGTGACGTTGTCTCTTGATTCATAGATATTTGGGCCACATCGTTTGGAGCCAGGACACCTAAGATCCCGGTCATTCCCCCTGTAGAGTAGATTATTTTTAGGTATGTACCATTTATCTTTATTTTTAGTTTCAGTCAAAAATAATATTTTTTTTAATAATTATATGAATCTCTGATTGTATTATACATTTTCATGATTATTTTTAGATTTGACATATTTTTATCTCAAGGACGTAGGCATGTATTTTTAAAGAATATTCACTAGCTAAACTACTTATCAGTTTAAGATAAGTAATTATATCTTTCATAGTTTAACCTAGCATTTTCTATTCATAACTAAGCTCAATGAAATTACATGTAGAACTAGAAATGATTTTGTTTCTTATTTTGATTAGGATGTATTGTATTGGATTACTTTGTATTAGACAAATTTTATCTTGTATTAAATTCGAACCTATGTTTAGATTTACTATTATATATCTATTATTCATTTTAGTTCAGCTAGATTGTTGTATTGTTTGTGATTTGTTGTGCGTCTACTATGTGTTGTGAATTTATTATGTTATAATTGTTGATGTGTAGTGAGTTTATTGTGAGTTTTGTTATTATGTATTATGAGTTTATTGTGAAAATCATCACTTGTGATAATTGGAGTAATTTAAATTTATATGCAAAAAGGAAATAAGAAAAACGAATAGGGCATTAATCATCTGTAGCATTGATTAGTGATGGATATTTCAAAATTTTGTTGCTAATTGCGACGAAAATTTAAATATCCATTGCTATTAGCTGAACATCGCGATACTTTCCGATACTAGACCAATAAATAGCGATGGATATATCAATTATTTATCGCTATTAGCAACGGATAATTGAAATATCTGTCAAATACTTTAATAGAGATTTCACTCCGTTTGGCTAGTAACAACAGAAATTAAATTGTCCGTCGCTATATATAGCGACAGATATGTAAATATCCATCACTATTTATAGCGACGGAAATTTAATATCCATCGCTATAGTGCCAATGGCTGATACTTATGTGACGGTACGCTTTCCGTCGCTAGAGACATATTGTAACGAAATAGCTACGGAATAGTGACGGATATAGTCTCTAGCTATTTTATACTTTGTTTTGTTGGGTTAATATTAGTCTCTAAATGACAAATGTAATTAGTATTTTTAGATATGAGATGAGAGATATATGTGTAGATTGTGACTATGATCTCTGAAAAGTTATGGACCATTAACCCATTTCAAACATTAATCGTATAATAACCTCTAATTATGGTGTCCTCCGTTAATGTCAATCTTGTTATAATCTGATTACGCTAACACAGTAATCTATTTGCACAAACAAAAAAAATTAGCAAGCATGCAATAAACAGGCAATATAAGAGTAAGGTTCAGAAATTGTGTATCTCTAGTTGAAGCACCGGCATGCCGATTGTCTTTAGAGAATTTATTGCCTCCCATGGTGCAGAGGTTCTCCGACAAAATTCTCCCAAGATCCGACAATCACTCACACTGTTCGTAGGTGCACTCCAAGATGAACGCTGCACTCGGACTCAACCTCAGATCGCGGAACCAAAGCCTCAGAACAAAGGAAAACTCGGAAGGAAGAAGAAGAAGGAGAAAGCAAAGAATGTTTTGCTTGAGAGAGTGTGTTTAAACAGGAACAGAGGGAGTGTATTTATACACTCTGAAGCAGCGCAAGCACACCAGGAATCAAAGCGTGCATTGCTTCGCTTCTTCATGCAGACAGAGGTGCGTCGCGTTGCTTCGCTTCCTCACGCGGACAGAGGTGAGTTGCGTTGCTTCCTCACGTGGACAAAATCAAACCCAAGTGTGCTTCCTCACGGGCGGGTCAGAACCAAGAACCAGACTTGCAAAAACAAACCAGGCCGCTTGCAAGCGCGAGGCTCACGAGCTGGGGATTTGCACCCCCCCCCCCCTGCGCGCGATGATCGCGTGCGTCGCGCCCGGTTTATGTATTTCGGGCTTGAACCCCCCCGAAACCACTTGATTTGGGCTTGGCCCGCGCATGCGTGTAGGCCCCCCTTAACTTTGCTAAGCAAGGATGGAAGGGCTCCATATATAAGGCCTTCCAACCTTCTTTGCTTAGCAATGTGGGACTAAATGCATACATATGCATTACCAAAAGAAATAACTTGAATTAAAACCCAACAATCCCCCACTAATTCAAATTATTTTAGGTCGAAAACAAAGATATGTTCTGAGGCTTGATTGCAATGAGCTTTTAGTGAAACTACCTTCCGGTTTGAATTTTCACCTAAGTACACCAATCTTATTTACATAGGTTTGAAGAGAACTTAGTCTTGATCTTAAACCTTTTACATGTGAAAATCAATTGGTGACAACTCATCACGGGCGACGGTTGAATCCTTCTGGGTTGGTGCATTACAGTCATGCCATCGAATCTTGTTTCGTAAGTGCTAAGGAGAGTTGCCTAGACCCCCCACATTGCGGCCCCACAGTTACACTTACATAGGTGAGTTCTCCAAGGATGTACTGCGAGCATCCTGTCATTAAGACCTTGAACTCATTAAGAGCTCTTAAGCTCATCCTTACTAGCAGTCAAGCATCTATCCAGGGAAGAGAATATGAGATTACATCTCAATCAATTTGATGCTTACGGTTCACCCTTATAGCTTGTTTATACCACATTGAACCTACTTCTTGGGATCTCCAATCAGATAGGTTGGGTTGCCGCTATAGATGAAACCAGGATAGGCCTCAGTCACATTCCCTTACTGGATCTCTTGATTCTCTCAGGATCAAGTCCTTTAGTGAGTGGATCAGCAATATTGTCCTTTGAACTTACAAAGTCCAATGACACCACTCCAAGAGACACTAACTCACGAATAGACTTTAATCTTATTCGTACATGTCTCTTCTATTTTTGGTTATACTTGAAGCTTCTAATCTGAGCTATTGTTGTTTGATTATCACAGTGTACTGAAATAGAAGGTATTGGCTTTATCATCAAGGGAATTTCAGAAAGAAGACCCTTAAGCCAATCAGCTTCAGTTACTGTGGTATCCAAAGCACACAATTCTGCCTCAGATGTAGAACAGGTTATAATCGTCTGTTTAATAGACCTCCAAGCAACTGCACCGCCTCCAAGTGTAAAGACATAACCAGTAACACCTTTACACTCAGCAGTGTCAGCTATCCAACTAGCATCACTATATCCCTCCAGGACTGCAGGGAATCTCCCATACCACAAGCCCAAGGATATAGTGCCTTTTAGGTATCTGAGTACTCTGTCTAATGCATCCCAATGCATTCTGTCCGGACAGCTGGTAAACCTGCTCAATTTCGATATAGCAAAAGAAATATCAGGTCTAGAACAATTTGCTAAATACATTAGACTACTTATTATTTGTGAGTATCTTAATTGAGACACTGTCACACCACTCTTATTCTTGTGGAGAGTTTTTGAAGGATCATAGGATGTGACGACAGATTTGACTTGGCTATAGTCATATTTCTCTAATACTCTCTCAATATAGAGTGACTAAGAAATTGTTATTCCATCAGTTGAACGAGCTAACTTCAGCCCTAAAATCATATCAACACAACCCATATCCTTCATATCAAACTTACCACTTAAGAGGGCCTTAGTCTCATTAATAATAGAAAGGTTAGAACAAAAAAGTAGAATATCATCTACATATAAACATAAGATAATACAATTATCACCTTTCATTTTAGCATACACACATTTATCAGAGTCATTCATTTCAAAGCCAAACGATAGCATAGCTCTATCAAATTTTTCGTGTCACTGCTTTGGGGCTTGCTTCAAACCATAAAGAGATTTGACTAACCTACATACTTTATTCTCATATCCAAAAACTACATGTCCCTCAGGCTGATCCATATATATCTCTTCTTCAAGATCTCCATTTAGGAATGTCGTTTTGACATCCATTTTGATGGACCTCAAGATGATATATGGATGCCAATGCTATTAATACTCGGATTGTAGTAATTCTGGTAACAAGAGAATAAATGTCAAAGTAGTCAATCCCTTCTTTCTGTTTGAATCCCTTAGCAATTAGGCGGGCTTTGAATTTATCTATTGACCCATCAGGTTTTAGTTTGTTCTTAAACACTCATTTACATCCTATAGTGGTACACCCAGGAGGTAAATCTACCAACTCCCAAGTGGCATTAGAGATAATAGAGTCCATTTCACTTTTAATTGCCTCTTTCCAGTGCTTAGCTTCAGGAGAAGCCATAACATCTTTATATGTCATAGGGTCACCTTCTACATTATAGGTGATAAAGTCCTGGCCTAAATCCATAGATACACGTTTCCTTTTGCTCCTTCTCAGTTCTGTATGCTCATTAGATTCACCTAGTCTAGAGTGACTTGAGGAAGGTGCACCTTCTACGGATAATGGGGCCTCTACGAAAGCAGGCATATCTCTAGTAGGAATACTAGATATAGACTAAGGTGTTCTCGTCTTCATAGGAAATATATCCTCAAAAAATGTACCATTACGAAGTTCTACAATAGTATTTGCATCTATTCCAGAAATTTCAGATTTAATAATCAGAAACCTATATGCAATAATATTTTGAGCATAACCCAAGAAGATAACATCTACGGTCTTTGGACCAAGTTTTTTCCTTCTGTGTTCAGGTACTAGTACCTTTGCAAGGCACCCCCACACTGTAAGGTATTTCAAACTTGTCCTCCGGCCTTTCCAAAGCTCATATGGGCTTTTATCCCTAGACCTCATGGGGACTCTATTTAACACATGACATGCAGTATATAGAGCCTCCCCCCACATGAAGTTGGGTAACACAGAACTGCCTAATATGGAATTAATCATATCTTCAAGGGTTTGATTTTTTCGTTCTGCTATACCGTTGGATTGAGGACTATATGGAGCAGTTACCTCGTGAATTATACCTGCATCTTGACAAAATTTTTGAAACAGGTTTAAGGTAAACTCTCCGCCCCTATCAGACCTTAACCTCTTAATAGATTTATTTGTTTGATTCTCAGCTTCAGATTTAAAAATATAAATTTATCTAAAGTTTCATCCTTAGTTTTCAGCAAATAAACATAACAATAATGAGAGTGATCATCAATGAAGGTAATAAAATATCGTTTATGGTATCTCGTTATTACACCGTTAAACTCACAACAGTCAGTATGAATCAATTCTAAAATATCAAAATTTTTATCAACTGATTTTAAAGGTTTACGGGGTTGTTTATATTGCACACAAACTTCACATTTTTTCTTATCATTTATAGCATGCTTAGGAATCATGTCTAAATTCATCATCCTTTTTACGGTATTAAAATTGGCATGTCCTAATCTGTCATACCATATATCATAAGACTCAATATTATGTGAACAACCAATATCAGTAGATTTATTTAAGGTAGCATTTTCTACATTGAGTTTAAATAAACCTTCATTAAGGTAATCTTTTCCAATAAAGGTTCCTAAATGTAATATTACAACTTTATTACATTTAAAGTTCAACTCATAACCAGCACAGACTAACTTTGACCCGCTAATCAGATTCCGACGGACCGCTGGAACATGATGCACCTCATGTAGTGATAGGACTTTTCCAGAGGTGAACCTCAGGTCAACTTGTCCTATCCCAAACACCCTGGCTGCAGAATGATTCCCCATGGTCACGGAAGTACCTTCAATTACCTGATAAGTAAGGAAGGCGGAGCGATCAATACAACAGTGCACATTAGCACCTGTATCAACTAACCATTCATTGGGTTGATAGATCAAGTTTAGTTCGGGTTTGAAGGTAACAAACCTATTGCTGGTGTCGTCACTGGTAGTCACGACATTTGCTTGTGCCTTGGTGTTGGACATATTGCTCTGATTTTTCTTCTTAGGGCAGAATTTGGCAAAATGTCCAACTTGTCCACATGCCCAGCATGACTTGGTTCCATTTTTCTTTTGAACCTTTGGTTTGGGTTTCATCTTGTTCTTCATTTTCTGGTTTTTGAATTTCTTCTTGCCAGATGAGACTACTACGTTTGCCTTTGGAATAAAATCCATAGCCATTTTTATATCATTATTTTTATGTTGCTTCCGATGTTCTTCTTCGATATTTAAGGCAATCATCAAATCTTCTAGAGAGATTTTACCTCTCCTATGTTTAAGAGTCATGCCAAAATCTTCCCAACTCGGAGGAAATTTTTCGATGATAGACAAGACCTGAAATTTTTCGGGTAATGGCATATCTCCTTCGGCAAGACCATGAATTTGAACTTGCAATTAATATGTCTGCTCAACCACAGATTTCCCTTCAACCATTTTGAAGTTTAGGAATTTTGCCACAGTGTACTTTTCTAAACCAGAATCTTCGGAATTGTATTTTTTATCCAAAGATTTCCATAGCTCTTTAGCCGAAGCCGTTGAGCAGTACACATCAAATAGTGCGTCTAAGAGGGCAGACAGGATTCTCCCATGGCAGAGATAATCCCTTTGCTTAAACCTCTGTAAGGCAGCACTATAGGCAGGTTCCTCTTCATTAGGTGAAGGAGGATCTGTTTCTATAACGGAGAATAGCCCTAGCGTAGTAATCCAAATTTTCATCCGTTGTTGCAAACGTCTGAAGTTTTGTCCGAAAAATTTCTCGGGTATGGCACTAGCCTCATCAGACCCCATTACCCTATCATTCATCATGTCTACTGTTGCTTACAATAAATTCTCTAAAATTGTTATAATCTGATTACGCTAACACAGTAATCTATTTGCACAAAAAAAAATTAGTGAGCATGCAATAAACGGGCAATATAAGAGTAAGGTTCAGAAATTGTGCATCTCTGGTTGAAGCGCCGGCGTGCCGACTGTCTTTAGAGAATTTATTGCCGCCCATGGTGCAGTGGCTCTCCGGTAAAATTCTCCCAAGATCCGACAACCAATCGTGTCGTTCGGAGGTGCACTCCAAGACGAACACCGCACTCGGACTCAACCTCAGATCGCGGAACGTAACCAAAGCCTCAGAACAAAGGAAAACTCGGAAGGAAGAAGAAGAAGGAGAAAGCAGAGAATGCTTTGCTTGAGAGAGTGTGTTTAACCAGGAACAGAGGGAGTGTATTTATACACTCCAGGAATCAAAGCGTGCGTTGCTTCGCTTCCTCACGAGGACAGAGGTGCGTCGCGTTGCTTCCTCACGCGGACAGAATTAAACCCAGGTGCACTTCCTCACGGGCGGGTCAGAACCAAGAACCAGGCTGGCAAAAATGATCAATTTATTTGCCATTGTTCTACTATTTTTATGTTTATTTCATCAATGATGATAGATTTATTATGAATGCGATGCTTGCACATGCTGGTGCCTAGTGGTTAATTAACAACTTTTTACTATAGTGACAATGGCTTATAATTTAAAACATTGATTGAATCCATGTTCACATTCATCATAGTAGGTAAATCTCATTTCACTACATGACTTTGCTATGTTACCTTAACTTTTCAAGAATGAGCTGGAAGGATACATTTACCTGGAAGGACGGCTAAACTTAAACCTCTTACAGGTTGCAATTTCTTGGATGGGCTGGCGATTCATGTTGCATTTGGTACTATTTGAAAATAGACTTCATCAAAATTAAGTGGAGGGCAACACACTATTCTTGCACGTTCTCTAATTTTGTCATTGCTTCTTTTCGAACCTGCACCTATCTATATACTTGACGTTGTACTAATAATTTCTTTCAGTTATTATATCCATGAACTTGTATTATATATAGAGTATTTCTTACGTGTGATTTTTCTATTTGTTGATACAATCTAGTTTAAATGTTTAAATTAATCTAAGTTATTAAATCTACAAAACACCAGATACGAAACAATGCAGTTATTACATGATAAAATTTATAAGATAAATTACTGAAGAAGTTGCAATGATCGAGGGGGATGCACTCGATCGATGTAATATTATCATTATTTATCTCAAATAATTAAAAGTTATTTAGTTATTATTTTTTTTCAATTACTTACCTTTTGTTCTTTAAGATCATATAATTTATATGTATTCACAGTTCACAAAAGTGGAGTACTTTCAAGAAAAAATTGATGAAATGTACTCTGAGATAGCCGAATGCATACAAGATCATATTTATGAACAGGTATGTACATGAGTTCATCTTATTGTATTTGAAAGTGATAATATCCTGTAAGTTTATTGTTTTTTTTTCTTTGGGAGAATATAATTGAATTTAAATGATAATATTTATGTTGATATGTGGTCAAAAATATGATGTTTATTTTTTTATTCATAGGTTGGTTTGGCCTTCATTGTTTCATGCTAGATATAAACATATATCTAGTGCATTGTGCTGTTTTTCTGATAGTGATTATTGTTGGTGCAATTGACCATTAGGGTTTCGATATTTGACAATGCACCTAAGTCTGGTTAGTTTGACCAAGGGTTAATTCAAACAGGACTTGATGTTTGGAAGAGAGTAGTCTAGTTAGGAGTAGATGACTAGCAAGGGTAAGTCCTAACCGAAGGATAGGCAAATGAGAAGTCCTAACTAGAGGTTAGGCAAGTGGAAGTCCTGATGAGTGAAGTCGGACCCTAGTGAGTGAAGCTAGGTGGTGGAAGTTCTGATGAGTGAAGTCAGGCCATATTGAGTGAAACTAGGTAGTGGAAGTCCTTGTGAGTGAAGTCGGGCCCTAGTGAGTGAAGCTAGGTGGAGGAAGTTCTACTGAGTGAAGCCAGGCAATGGAAATCCTAGTGAGTGAAGCTAGGAAACCCTAGGTAATGTGTGACCGACTGATTTCCGGTCTACCGTACGCGGTCGACCAGACCAGCAAATCCTGAAATATGTTGACGCTGTTTTACTTTACTATTTTATCTATTGTACTGACCCAGTGTGCAGGAGTTGACGAGGGAGTCCAGCTAGGTCAAGGGGTCGACCGGATAGCTGACACAAAGTCTAGACAAGTCGACGGACTGACCGGATGTCTAGCAAACTGGTAAGTTAAGGTAAGTCACTGGAGAAGAGTGACCAAGTGAGGATGCATCCCGGTTGAAGGGATAGTAGGCATCAATCCAGTTTAGGTTCATTTGGGATCCCTAAACTGAGACCTTGACTAGTTCTTGGTCCTGGGGGGACAGGAACTAATTACTACTATTTATTATTATTAAATTGTCGTAATACTTGTTTTGCATGGAATTTTTTACTAACGTTGTTTTGCAAGGAAAAGAGGAGAAAGTTGCATTCGGATGAACAGTGTCCATAGAAGGCACCTTCGTACTGTTCATAGAAGGCGCCTTCCATGACTATGGAAGGCGTCCTCCGCTGGATAAATTTTGACCGTCGTAGCAGATAAGTGTCAGGCTGTTCGGGATCAAACTTGCCTCATTGGAGGCTCCTTCCATGGCTATGGAAGGTGTCTTCCATACTCTATTTAAGGATGCTCGCCCAAAGCTTCTAAAACAACTCATATACAAGCTTCTATGCATTTGATTGAGGTTCCGACTGCTTCGGCCTACTGTTGTAACCCTGCTATGACGTTGTTGTGCCCGACAACTGTCAAGGAACCGACCGACACCAAGCCGAAGCTAACAATTTTCGAAGGTGTTGGGTAACGAGCTGTTATTAAGTTTTAATTATTTGCAATAGGACAAGTGCAGGGTGTTGCAATTGTTTCTTCTTTCTCTATACTCAATTCTCTCTTCCGGAGGTACCGAAAGAGGTTTATAGTGGTTTACCCATTGATAGGTCCGCGAGACCTAGGTCTTGGTGTAGGAGTCGTCGAAGGTTCCAAACCAAGTAAAACTACCCGTGTTTTTCTTGCGTTCTTTATTTTCATTTTCTTTTTCCGCTGCTCGTACGTTGATTTCAAAACTAAAAGAAATGAGTTTTTACAAACCACATGATTCACTCCACCTCTCTCACGTGTGTCTCGATCCAACAATTACAAGCTTCGGCTTGATTCTGCTATGTTGTTTATGCCCAACTATTGTGTTGCAACCCTACTATGTCCAACTGCTGCACTCAGAATAACACTGACATTGAGCTTCGATCTTTAACTACAATCCATATCAGTAAAACATTATTTTCTTTTAGTTCTCATTATACTTGTATAAGAGAGTGTAGGCTATTGCACTCTCTTTATTTCTACATTTGATCTCTCTATCAAAAGATTTTTCGAGAGAGAATTTAGTGGAATGTCCAATCGAAACAGTCCAAAGGATCGTGGGTCTTGGAATAGTAGTCGTGAACTAAGTAAAAAAATAAAAGTGTATTTTTTTCACTCACTACAAAAATGACCGTAATTAACGACGGGCGTACTGACGGAACCATAATTCTGTCGGTAGTTTCCGGCTGAATATAATCAGTTGGGGATTTCCGACGGGATATTATCCCGTCGGTGCTTACCGACGGAATTTATAATTCCGTCAATAATTACCGACGGAATTATAAATTCCGTCGGTAAATGCCGCATATTTTCAATTTAATTTCAGTTTAACGGAGTTTAACGGGTGCGGGCATATGACCTACCGACGGAACATTAATTCCGTCGGAAAATACCGACGGAATGTAGTGTCCGTCGATAATATTTCTAAACCTTACCCGTTTGGTTTAAAAAGGGTTAACGTGGACCCGTTAACCGGAGGTATTTACCGACGGAATATTTTTTCCCATTGGTAAACACAGACTGAATTATAGTTCCGTCGGTAAACACCGACGAAACTGTAATTCCGCCAGTAAAACAGATTAGAATTAGGGCATGAAGCCCTTCCCTCTTCGCGCGACTTTCGTTTCTTTCTCTCTGTCGGTGATTTTTTCCGGCGATTCGGCGATCTTCTCTACGTCCAGCAGCCTCGTGCCCTCTCCCGTTCACCGCGTTATGCAACCAGCGACTCAGGTATGCTCCTCGCTCTCCTCTATCGTTTGTTGGTTTTCACATAGACGACATCGCTTGCTCGCTGCCAACGGGCCGTCGCTTGGGGCTTCTCGCGGCAACTCAACTGTCGCTCGCTGCAGGCCAGCCGCAGGCAGCTGCTCGCGGCAGGCCAGCCGCAGGCAACTGCTTGCGGTAGGACAACCGCAGGCAGCTGCTCGCGGTGGCTGGCTTGCCGCGAGCAAGCGACGGCTGAAAGCTTACAAAAAGCAGTGGGCATGACTTTTTGGAACAGCATCCAATTGCTATTACTGATGTTTGATGATTCATCAAACTGTAGTGACACTTAATAACTCAAACATTCTTTGTAGTAGTCAACGTAATAACTTGAACATCCTTTACATTTTTTCAATTAGCATGCAAATCTTCAGAAACTAGCTTAAACAAAATATTTGCCAATATGTGACATTTAATGTGTTTACAAGAACAAAGAGTTTATTAATGGTTTATAGGACAACTAGATATCTAATTTAACTAAAGAAAACTAGAAAAAGGATTGTTCAAAGTTATGTTTAACATTTTAATTTCTCATACCAACATCACAGAGGATCTCGTAGTTAATAGGTGAGAGTAAAAATAAGCATTGCGATGTACCTGGAAACTATATTTACATATCATAATAGTTTGCAGTTTCATGGATCAGATAATTTGGATCAAATTTTATCACATTTCTATTAGTGGAGAGGAGAGTTTCAGTAATATGATACGATGTTCGTGAGATGAAATTGTGCACATAATGCCTTATTTATCATGTTTCAAGTGATAGAAGTTTAATAATGTTTCAAATTATATTCTCATTAGGTAACAATGTATATGAACAAAGCTTGGATGTACAATCGATTAGACAATGGTTTTATCAGAGATGATTTTATTGATGAAGTTGAACAGTTTGTTAACTTTGCTAAAAGTCATCCAAAATGTATGAATGGTTCTGCGTTACGGTGTCCGTGCAATCATAAAAAATGTCAAAATAGAGCATTTCGTGATGAGGATACTGTAAATATGCACATATGTAGAAATGATTTTGTGTCAAATTACTACAATTGGTACGACTGTCACGGAGAGCCTTATTTATATGAACTAATTGGGCCTTCTGGTGGTTCATCTTCTGGGACTACTGTTACCGCTCCTGAAGCATCAAATAATATTGATATTTCAAAACAATCAATGGTTCAAAATGCGATGAATGCAGTTGATTATTCGAATATAGATGAAATATCAACTCCTGAATATCAACAACTATATGAAATGTTAAAGGCTAGTGAAAGAGAAGTGTGGGAAGGCAGTCCTTCTGGGCATTCTCAACTATCAGCTTGAGCAAGGTTATTAAATATGAAAGCAGAACATCATTTCTCAGAAAGATGTTACGATGACATTTGTCAATTGATGTCAGAGTTGCTCCCTGCTGATAACATAATGACTGATAGCTTCTATGAAACAAAGAAATTGATCAGAGGTTTAGGTTTGCCTGTAGACAAGATTGATTGTTGTATAAACAACTGCATGATATTTTGGAATGAAGACAGTGATTTGAATGAATGTAAAATCTGTACTCACCCTCGTTTTAAGCATCGTACTCGCATACCAGGGAAGAAGAGGAAAAATATTACTTGGAAAGTGATGTATTATTTTCCGTTAACTGCCAGACTTCAACACTTGTATGCATTTGCAGCTACAGCTGGCCACATGTTGTGGCATCATGAGCATGAGAATGAACACGAAGGAGGTATAATGTGTCATCCTTGTGATTCTCATGCATGGAAACATTTTCATACTGTGTTTCCCTCCTTTGCAATGGAACCACGAAATGTGAGATTGGGACTTTTTGCAGATGGATTTCAACCATTTGGTCAGTCGAGACAACAATATTCATCTTGGCCAGTTATATTAACACCGTACAACTTACCGCCAAGGATGTGCATGAAGGATGAATTTATGTTCCTTACCGTGCTTATTCCTGGTCCAGCCAATCCAAAAGATAAGATAGATGTTTTCTTGCAACCTCTAATTGCTGAGCTGAATGAATTATGGAATGTAGGGTCGGTGACTTATGATATTGCAAGTAAACTAATTTTACATTGCATGCTGCCTTATTATGGACGATCAGTGATTTTCCAGCATACTCAATGTTGTCGGGATGGAGCACGACTGGTAAATTAGCATGCCCACATTGCATGACAGAGTCCGATGCATTTTCACTGCCTTGCAGTGGGAAGGTATCTTGGTTTGATAATCATCGTAAATTTCTACCATTGGATCACCCTTTTAGGCGAAATAAGAAAAAATTTCTAAAGAATATTGTAGTCAGAAAGCCTCCCCCAGTAGTCCATGCTTCAGGTGAAGAAATCATTGAACAAATAGATAGTTATGGATTTCTTCTAGTATCGCAACCTAATTCTGATGAGATAAATAAATATCTTGTGAGGATGTGCAAGTGTGGTTGGAAGAAAAGGAGCATATTCTCGGACCTGCCTTATTTGAAGTATCTACTCATTCGACACAATATAGATGTGATGCATGTTGAGAAAAATTTCTTTGATAATATCTTCAACACTGTGATGAATGTACTTAGAAGAACTAAGGACACTGCAAAATCACGTGAGGAATTAAAAGAACTAGTCAACCGACCAGAGCTGCATCAGAATGAAACAACCAATAAGTTTCCAAAAGCTTGTTATACATTGGACAAAGATGGTAAACAAGCTTTATATAGTTGGTTAAAAGAAATCAAATTTCCACATGGATATGCTTCGAATATGGCTCGATGCGTTGACATGAACAAATTAAAGATATTTGGAATGAAGAGTCATGACTGTCATGTGTTCATGCAAAGACTTATTCCAATAGCTTTTCATGATTTACTTCCCAATAATGTTTGGCAAGCACTTATAGAGTTCAGTTTTTTTTTTAGAGATTTGACAGCGAGGTGTATTATGACGGTCGATATGATTCAGTTAGAGACTGACATTTCTCTCATACTTTGTAAGTTGGAGTGCATATTTCCATCTAATTTTTTTATTCAATGGAACATCTACCTATACATTTACCATATGAGGCACGAATAGCTGGTCCTGTGCAGTACAGATGAATTCATTCATTTGAAAGGTTTTTGAGAAAATTAAAAGATAATGTTCATAATAAAGCAAGAGTTGAAGGGTCGATATGTAATGCTTATCTGGTTGAGGAAGCATCTTCTTTCTGCTCTTATTATTTCGCTTATAGTGTTAAAATCAAACATCGCAAATGTCCTAGAAATTCCGATGATACTCAGAATATAGACCCATATATGCTTTCTATTTTCAAATTTTCTGGTAAACCAATGGGTGCATCTATTTCTAGATGGTTAACTCAACAAGAATATCATGCTGCAAGAACATACATACTCTTAAACTGTGATGAGGTCAAACCATACATAAAGTAAGTTAACTACTCAAATCTTGATTATATTTCGTTGGACTTATTTGCTTGATATCCTAATTTTTTTATAATTACCTTTTTCAAAGCTTGTATGAACAACAATTATACCTACAAAATCCATCAATGATTGCAAGCAAGGTTGTTGAAAAGTTAGAGACCGAATTTGTATTATGGTTTCAAATATATGTGAGTTAGAGATATTTTCATAATTCTTTATTAAATTAAGTTCGGTCCTAATTTTTCTTATTACTATTTTGATAGGTGAAAGACCGCAGAATATCTAATGTACAAGATGATAGAATATTGAATCTTGCATCTAGACCCCTCCACCAAATAATGGTATATTCATGTTACTATGTTAATGATCTAAAATTCCATGTGACACAACGAGAAGGTTCAATAAGTTTGAACCTTTCATTTTTGCAATACAAGCGGGTCAAGTTGTTTATCTTGAATATCCTACAAAGAGAAGAAGAGCTAGTGAATGGTTGTCTGTTTGTCGATTGAAACCTCGTTCGACCTTAGAAATGCCGAACACCATTACTGTTCAAAACCATGATGCATTTCAGAATGACGAAGTAGAGAGACATTTGGTTGATTCACAACTCCAATCTACATCACAATTACTTGTAGATGGTAATGTCATTGACGAGGAGATAGATGATGGAGAGAAATCCAACAGTGAGGATTTTGCTGAACTAACAGAGTCTAGCGACGACAACTTACAAGCTGATAATGTTGAGTGGAAATGCTTCCAGAGTCTAACATTTATTAAATTTTAGCATTATTATTCATCTAGTAAGTTATGCTTCAATCATGTTTTGTTGCTTATTTATCATGTTAGTAAAGATTTATTATGATGTGCTGTAATATATTTTTTTTTGTAGATATAAGGTATCATGGCAGATCTTCCAACACCACTCCATGGATCCACCGTCCTTAGGGTTGTTGGAGAGTTGTAAGTATTTTTTTTATTATTAGTATTTCAAGTTCTTTATTTATAACATATATCTTATGTCTTAATATTGCTTATATGTAGATTTACTCCCGACGACCATCGAGTATCGACATATATCACTCAAAAATTTAAGGAAAGAGTCTGCATATCTGGGACTACAGTGAAACATGTAGACGTTGCAACTAAGGATTTTTATTATCAATAATTTGTGGTAAGTAGATTGAATATGTACATTATATGTATCCTTTGATATACTAAAATTTTATTTTTTAATTGTAGAAAAAATATAAGTGGGAGGATGGGCACGAGGTGTTGGTGCAATCGACCTCCAAGGTTTTAATGTTAGACAAATATGTTTAAGTATGAAATTTAAGTATGGAGCTTGATCAAGGAAAAGTCCTAGTTGTAGGCTAGGCAAGGGGAAAAATCTTGGTATAGCGGAAGCCAGGTGGATAGGTCTGGAGGACTTGATCCCTGGGTAGCCGAATACTGAGTCCTAGTTGTAGGCTAGGTAAGGGAAATCTCGGTATAGCGGAAGCCAGGTGGATAGGTCTGGAGGACTTGATCCCTGGGTAGCCGAGTACTGAGTCTGGTGAGTGAAGTCAGGTTGAGAAAATCCTAGGGGATGATAACCTTAGGTAACGAGAAGTCTTGGAGGAGTGAACTCCAAGCAAGGTTGATCTGATGGTTTCCGATCGACCGCGCGCGGTCGACCAGACCAGTGGATATCGGTAAATCTAGGTTTAGGTTTACTATTGTTTTCTATATTACTATTATTGCTGTTGACTAATATGGTATTGCAGGAAAAGTCTTAGTGGATCAGGCGATCAGACACTGAGCAGACAAAAGTCCAAATATGTCTGGAGGATCATGTTTGGCAGGTAAGTTGAGGTATGCAACTGGAGGAGCGACAGTGAGGTCGGGTTCCTAAAAGAGAACAACCTTAGGTCGTTGATCCAACTGAAGAAACCGGGAAGGTTTCCAAGTTGAGATTAAGACAGTTCTACTGTCTTATATTACTCATGCATATTACTACTCATGTATTATAATATATTGTGCTAACATCTGTGTTGCAGGATGTTGTTGTTCTAACACTATTTTGCATATCAGGCTTGATCAGTCGACTGAACAGTAAGATCGATCGACCGAACCTTAGTGACAGCACAACCAGTGCATCAGACACGATCAGCAAGCAAAGGAAAGAAGGGTTGATCGATCGACCGAACCCATGATTCTGGCAGACTCTATCGAACAAGGTAAAATCTTGTTAGGTCGACTGATAAAAGGGTTCGGTCGACCGAACCATTGAAGGCCAGTTAATGCAGAATTTACGAGCCAGCGTCAGACTCCAGCTGTGGGTGATCGGAGCTAGTTCGGTCGACCGAACAGAGGGATCGGTCGACCGAACCTCAGTCCACCTATAAATTAAGGCTCGAGGTCAGAGGTCAGATACAACTTTTTCTGATCACAAGTTACTGCTCTGCAAGCGACTCATCTTCATCAGTACAGCAAGCTACGTCATTCGGAAGCACCGACCTACGTTAAATCTTCGATTCACTTGTCGGTATACATATTTTGTTTTTCACTTAATTGCAAATAAGATAGTAGGCTTGTTACTATCTTATTCTATTGTACCTGTACGATCTGCTTCTCTCTGAGGAATTCGGAGAGAAGAGTTTTAGTGTTTTGCCCATCGGTGCGGTCAAGGACCGCGGGCCTTCGAGTAGGAGTCGAGCTAGGCTCCGAACGAAGTAAGCAAACTGTCTCTATTTACTTTCCGTTGTGCACGACTTTGGTTTCAAAAGAAAAGAATAGTTTTAAAGTGCGCGATATTCACCCACCCCCTCTATCGCTTCAAACGATCCATCAATTGGTATCAGAGCAGGTTAGCTCTGAAATTTCTTAACCGATTTTTAAAGTATTTTTAAAACTTTTTCTTTTTAGAATATTTTTTATTCTTCAAGCATTACTAATCCCAAGACGAAAGTCTTGGAAATATTTTTCTTTTAAATCTTTTCTTGCAAGAATGACGATATCATATCAAGAAGGACGAAGCATCTGCGATCCTCCTTCGTACAATCAAGTCTACTTCAACTCTTGGAGGCAAATGATGGAATGCTTCGTTGGAAGCATTAATTTTGACAACTTGATCGCACTGAGAAAATCTTCTCAAAACTCAGAAGCAAACACAAAGGTAATTGATATTTTAATTAGTGTTTTACCTAATAATGTTTTGTGTCAATTAGAAGATTACAAGAATGCATTCGAGATATGGACCAATTTGATCGAGCTTCACGAGACTACATTGAGGCTAAAAGATCAAGGTGAAAGTGAGTTTGAGTCCGAATCCAAAGAGTCATCCTCAGAACCAGATCTAGAAGAACAAGATCAAATCAGTTTCATCGCATTAGTGGCTGAGGAGCAGGCTGATGGATCTGAACCCATGTCCGACCAAACAATCGAGCCCGAATCCGAAACGACAATGGTCAAGGGGGAGAATCCCAATGAGGATTCAAAAGGTAATATTGTAAATTTCAAATTTAAAGAACACATAACATGTTTTAATTGCAGAGAAAAAGGACACTACAAAAATAAATGCCTGATGAATCGATTTGCACAACCGGAGGCAAAGGAGGAACCGATGTATGGAGTTTGGAAAAAGAAGGACCACATTGAATGCTTCAAGTGTAAAAAGATGGGACACTACAAATTTCAATGTCTGGAGAGAAGACCCAAGGATTCAGGGGGAGCAAATTTGGTAAATAAATTTAAATTATATGAAAATTTGCATGCTTTAGGTGCCTCTTGTTTGAATTGTACATTGAAATTGAAAAAACATGAAAATTCTACATCACTTAACAAAAACAATTTAATTAACAAAAATTTAATTAATTCAAATGTAACTAAAATTGATCAAATAGACCCAAACCTTAATCAAGACCCAGATTCAGTTAATCAAAGTTTATTTATTGAAGATAATTTGAATCAAAATAATAATCATCTAAAACTAATTAAGAATAAACAAAATTTAACTAAAAATTTAAAAAGTAAAAATAATAAACTAAACTATAAATTAAATTTTAGAAAGCTAGAAAAACAAAATAATGTTTTGGAAAATAAAATTAATAAATTAGAAAACATTATTAATAATTTTATCAACTCAAAAAATCTAAGTTATAAATCCAAACCAAATCTAAAACAAAACTTTAATAAACTAAATTATAATCTTGTACCTTTTAATTATGAAACTAATTAATAATAATAATAATAATAATAATAACAACAACAATTAATAACAATAATAATAATAACAATAATAATAAAACAATAATAAAACAACAACAAACAACAATAACAGCACAAATAATTTGTTTCATGCATGACTTGTTTGAATTGTTTGAATTGCCATGATCATGCATACTTATCTATTATTTAACATGTCATGCATCTTTTCTTTATGTTACTAGTTTAGAACGGTTAGTTAAAAAAGGTTTACCAAACCCTAACAACATAGCACCGGAATGGATTGGGATGATAGTACGTCAAAGAAACTTTGTCGAAGGCATGTCTAGGCTGAATATAGAATTCTACCTGGTGCACTAGACTTAGTGGATCTGACCTACCCCAGTCAAACATGGGCTAGTTAGACCAAAATTTAGTATTAAATTTATTGGACGGGAATAGTTTGGAAAGTCTTCAGCAAGTGGTCTAATGATATTCAAGTAGGTCATATGCCTCGCCACTGAACTGAAACTTATCCTTAGGACGCCTGCTTGATTAACCCAAAGCTAAGTTTGAATCTAACATGGGTTCAATAACCTCTTTCAATAAATTCTAATTTAATTCAAACGTAATTCAAATCTAACTCAATTAAATTTAAACTTAATTCAAATCTAATTCAAACTAAATTAATTCAAACCTAACTAAATTATTCTAAAACTTAATCAAAATTATTTTAAAACTTAATTAAAATTATTTTAAAACTTAATTAAAATTATTTTTAAAAAAACTTAATTAAAAAAAAATTAATTAAAATTATTTTAAAACTTAAATTATTTTAAAACTTAAGTAAATAAACTAAAATAATTAATTAATCCTAATCATCAACTTAAATTAACTTCATACACTTAATTAATAAATTTCAACTTGAAATCTTATCTTTAAATCAACAAATAAAGTACTTTAACTTTAAACAAAATTAAATTTTTATAACTAATCCTAAAATCTTTACTTAATTAATTCCTAAGAAATTAATAATAATTCATAATTAATTAATTTGTAACTATTTATTATGAAACCTTAATCAACAATTAAAATTACTTCTTAGCCTAATAATACTAAATTCAATTGAAACTAATTTTTAAATTATGTTTAAATCAATCAATAATCTAGCAAACAATTCTTAACCTAATCCACTTAATAACTTTACAATTTCTAAACTAAATATTAATTCAATTAATTCACAAAATAAATGTTACCATCTATTTAACTTACAAAAATCAAAGTTTAACTAAAATTTAATTTAAATTTCAACAAACTCAAAACCAATAAAGTCATCTCACACAATTATAGGATTACCAAACTTGCAAATTTAGAATGGGTGAGATGCTAAGAAAATTAAAATTTAAATTATTTTTCTTAAAAAGGATTTTGAAAACTTATAAAAATCTATTTTCTTAAGACAATATCTTTCAAATCTTGATTGATGATTGATTGAGTGTATTATATATAAATTATTATTGTTCATCGACTAAGTCTTTAGAACCTTAAGTCAATCGTCATCCTTAGATACACATAGAAAAGTCTTCCTTGTGGGTAACAAGGATATTTAAAAGGAGTGAATGATTAAGGGGGAGAGACTTGACTGTTGGAAATATTTTTCAAAATCTTGCTTTTGAAAACATATTTTGAAAAAGGTTTCAAAACATTCTTTGAAAAATGCTTGATAATACTTCTTTACAAAACTTTTTGAAGTTATCTTTAAAATCTCTTACTCAAATACTTTTTGAAAATTACTTTTAAAGAATTCTGGTTTTGAGATTAACTTAAAAATATTTTTGAAAAATTGCTTACAAAACTCAAAATACTATCTTTTAAACATAGCTCAAGCATTATCTTTTCAAAATCATATTTTCCAAACATATAGTTTTTGAAATTTTTTGAAAAATCACAGTTTACAAAAATTATCTTTGGACTCAACTTTGAAATACTCTTTCAAAAGGATGCTTGATAAACAACCCTTTACAAAACTTCAAGTCTTGAAATATTGTTCTTGAAAGTTTTTACTTAGTGCATTCTTCAAAATTAATTTGAAATTGATACTGCAAAATTTACTCAATTTTTTTGACTGATGCTTTTCAAAATAACTATGAATCATTTTTGAAAACCCGAATGTACATCTTTCAAAAGGATGAGGGAATACCTTAGGAATATCTTATGAATGTTTGAGGTACTTCTTCATTGTTGGTGCAAAACTTAGGGTCCTTAGCAATTAAAGCCATTTATGAAGGGTTTTTTTGTTGTATGACAAAAGGGGGAGAAGAAGGGTTTAAGTTAGAAATCTAAATCTTTTGAAT
Organism: Zingiber officinale; assembly: GCF_018446385.1. Classification (NCBI taxonomy): domain Eukaryota; kingdom Viridiplantae; phylum Streptophyta; class Magnoliopsida; order Zingiberales; family Zingiberaceae; genus Zingiber; species Zingiber officinale. The sequence continues at coordinate 171,005,313 of NC_055988.1, forward strand.
TGACTTAACTTAAACATATTTGTCAAACATCAAAAAGGGGGAGATTGTTGGTGCAATCGACTTCCAAGGTTTTAATGTTAGACAAATATGTTTAAGTATGAAATTTAAGTATGGAGCTTGATCAAGGAAAAGTCCTAGTTGTAGGCTAGGCAAGGGGAAAAATCTCGGTATAGCGGAAGCCAGGTGGATAGGTCTGGAGGACTTGATCCCTGGGTAGCCGAATACTGAGTCCTAGTTGTAGGCTAGGTAAGGGAAATCTCGGTATAGCGGAAGCCAGGTGGATAGGTCTGGAGGACTTGATCCCTGGGTAGCCGAGTACTGAGTCTGGTGAGTGAAGCCAGGTTGAGAAAATTCTAGGGGATGATAACCTTAGGTAACGAGAAGTCTTGGAGGAGTGAACTCCAAGCAAGGTTGATCTGATGGTTTCCGATCGACCGCGCGCGGTCGACCGGACCAGTGGATCTCGGTAAATCTAGGTTTAGGTTTACTATTGTTTTATGTATTACTATTATTGTTGTTGGCTAATATGGTATTGCAGGAAAAGTCTTAGTGGATCAGGCGATCAGACACTGAGCAGACAAAAATCCAAACATGTCTGGAGGATCATGTTTGGCAGGTAAGTTGAGGTATGCAACTGGAGGAGCGACAGTGAGGTCGGGTTTCTAAAAGGGAACAACCTTAGGTCGCTGATCCAACTGAAGAAACCGGGAAGGTTTCCAAGTTGAGATCAAGACAGTTCTACTGTCTTATATTACTCATGCATATAACTACTCATGTATTATAATATATTGTGCTAACATCTGTGTTGCAGGATGTTGTTGTTCTAACACTGTTTTGCAGATCAGGCTTGATCGGTCGACCGAACCTTAGTGACAGCACAACCAGTGCATCAGACACGATCAGCAAGCAAAGGAAAGAAGGGCTGATCGGTCGACCGAACCCATGGATCGGTCGACCGATCCAATCAGCAATTAACGCGCATTAAATCAAGATTCTGGCAGACTCTATCGAACAAGGTAAAAGCTTGTTCGGTCGACCGGTAAAAGGGTTCGGTCGACTGAACCATTGAAGGCCAGTTAATGCAGAATTTATGAGTCAGCGTCAGACTCCAGCTGTGGGTGATCGGAGCTGGTTCGGTCGACCGAACAGAGGGATCGGTCGACCGAACCTCAGTCCACCTATAAATTAAGGCTCGAGGTCAGAGGCCAGATACAACTTTTTCTGATCACAGGTTACTGCTCTGCAAGCGACTCATCTTCATCAGTACAGCAAGCTACGTCATTTGGAAGCACCGACCTACGCTAAATCTTCGATTCACTTGTCGGTATACATATTTTGTTTTTCACTTAATTGCAAATAAGATAGTAGGCTTGTTACTATCTTATTCTATTGTACCTGTACGATCTGCTTCTCTCTGAGGACTTCGGAGAGAAGAGTTTTAGTGTTTTGCCCATCGGTGCGGTCAAGGACCGCGGGCCTTCGAGTAGGAGTCGAGCTAGACTCCGAACAAAGTAAACAAACTGTCTCTATTTACTTTCCGCTGTGCACGACTTTGGTTTCAAAAGAAAAGAATAGTTTTAAAGTGCGCGATATTCACCCCCCCCCCCCTCTATCGCTTCAAACGATCCATCACGAGGTAGAATTTGCAGCAACTTGGAATATTTATTGTGCCAAGTTGTACAAAGACCTATTATACTATATGAGAAAGGATGGCACACGACCAGCTTATGTATCCTACGAGATCTGGAGTGCATGGACGTCCACTTGGTCTATAGAAAGATGGCAGACAAAGGCTCTAAAAGCAAGAGCGAATAGGAATACAGAGCTAGGTGGCCCGAGTACCGGATCTGCTCGGCATACATCAGGATCTCGATCCATTGTTGAGCATGCTATAGATTTGGTGATTTTAATTTAAAGTTATATAAATCAAATTTTTATTTATTAATAAACTTGTATAATTTTAGTCAAACTTATTTGTGCATGCAGGAGCGTTCTTTAGAAAGACAATCTACTTGCATGGAGATCTTTCTCAAGACTCACCAGAGAAAGGATGACACATATGTTGATGCTCGATCAAAGAACATTGGGGTTTGAATTATTAACTTGCAATTTATATTTAATCTTTAATAATGATTAATTAGCTTTAATAATTATGTATAAGATATAAATTGTAAATTTTTTCTACACAAGAGGAAATGACAAACAGGGTTGCTCAGGCATCCCAACCACTAGTAGAGGGAGGGGAGTCACAAGATCTATCCACCCAGGAAATAAACGAAATTTATTATGATGTTGTGGGTGGAAGGACAAAGAACTCCTCCTTCTACGGCCTTGTCTCCCAGCCCAAGGTGGTATTTGATCGCTTGAGGACTCCTAGGGGTCGTGCGAGTTCCTCTTCTTCTTCTTATGAGATGGAGTCATTAAGAAAAGAAAACCAAGAATTGAAGACTCAGATGACTACCATGGATCAGAGGTGGGAGAAGAAGTGGGCTGCTCAGGAGCAGGTATTGGCCCAGATGCAAGCAATCATTGCTAGATGGGACCCATCACAGCAGCCTCATTCACAGCAGCCCCAGTTAGAGGAGACCGAAGACCCATCAAACTCCGTCGATGTTTAGATTTTTTTGAGATATATTTAACTATAACTTGATTTTTTAAGAATTTCTTATAAATTAGTTTAGTCAAATATATTTATTCTATTGTGATATTATAAGATGTTTATCTTAAGTGTTTTATATTTTTCAGGAGTTCATATTGATACATTCACGATCGTACTATCATTGGATATCTACAATATAATCCAGGTAATTTTTTACATGTAAAATTAGTTATATATTACAATTTTTGAGTTAGATATTACATTTGTATCGCTTCAGTCTGATTATAATCTCTTATATTTGACTTTTACAGGATTATATTTGGATATATGTGTAGGTAATGTATCATGGTACGCTTGGATATTTTGTATTTGACTTTCACTTGTCAGTACTTTTGGATGTTTATGATTGTCAGTACTTGATATTTGGATAGTTATATTTTATATTGTATTGAATTTTTGAGATATGACCACTTATTAGTATGTTTTGTATTGTTTTTTAGATAGTTTATCATTTGTTTGTGAGTATATTGTATGTTGTGTTGATTGTATGGATTGTGATTGATGTATTGATTGTGTTTGATGTCTGACTTGTGTTTGTGTTACCATCGTTTGTGATGGTTTTTATTGTATAAAAATTGTATACATGATAAGTGGAAAATTCAGGGGAGGCATTTCAAGTTTTTTACTGCATATTGCCGACAGAATATTTAATCCCGTCGGTAATTTCCGACGGAAGTACACGTTCCGTCGGAAAGTTATCGAAGCGAAACAATACATCTTCGATAAACTCCCAACGGAATTACCTATTCCGTCGGTAGTTACCGACGGAAATGGGTATTCCGTTGGTATGTTGCCGACGGAATTAAGTATTCCGTCGGGAGACACCGACGGAATAGGTAATTCCGTCGGGAATATACCGACTGAATTTTATTCAGTCGGTTACCTCCGTTAAGTTCCGTTTGCCCTTTGCCGGCGGGATAAGTTTTCTGTCGTTAATATATACCGACGGAATACATTAGTCCGTCGATAGTTTCCAATGGAATATGATTTCTGTCGGTAAATTAAGCGCCGACCCAATTCTTACCGATATCAATATTTTCGTCGGTATTCCGTCGGAATTCTCATTCACCAACGAAATGCCGACGGAATATTCAGTCGTTATTCGCGGTTATTTTTGTAGTGACTGTACAATTCGAAAAGATTTTAAAAGGTGAAAATGAAAGGATTTTAAAAGGAAAGAAAAGTTAAAAAAAATAAGATTCACCCTCTCTGATCATTCAATAACTATATAGGTAGTTTCTTCAATAATAAGTATTAGAGTCAATTATAGTGAGTATAAAATGTCTCATTGAACATCTAATCTCTCCCATGAAAAGGGGCACTTGTTAGAGGAAAAGATCCTTTGTGATTTATCTATCTATATTTAACATAGGGGTCGACAATATTAAACCGTCTAAAATGAATATTATCACCTTTAACTTCAATATCATAACTATTCTACATTAACAATAATAATTTTATAGAAAATAAAATAAAAATTAAATTAGATAGATCTTGTGTTAGGATCTGGTACAATACCTTTTTAAACTTTTTTACAAATATTGATAGAGGTAAACGAATCTTATTAAATTATGGATAAAAAACTAATAAGTGTTTGATTTTTTTGCTATAATTGTTAGTTAATGACCAAATCTAATAAAAAAAACCATAAATTAAATCTAATAACCAATTTATTTTTAATTTCTATTTCAAAATATTTAAATCTTTTTTTTCTATATTATATTTATTTGATTAGTTAACAAAATTATATATTTATTCTCTAATTACTCTCCTCATCTGTCAAACCCTAACCCGCCTGAACCGAGAAGGCGGCAGAGACAGTCTCATCCCGACGCCTGATGACGGACCACAACAACAAGCGCCGGCGTGAACAGGAAGGCAGGCTGGAGGACCGCCTCACTACCCTCCACGACGACCTCCTTATCTCCATCGTCTCCTTCCTCTCCATCAAGCAGCGCGTCGCCCTCTCCGCTGTCTGCGCCCGCTTTCGCCTCCTCCTCCCCTCCATCCCCCGACTCGACGCTTTCCGCCTCGACGTCAGGCTCCCTTCCGGCGGCGTCGACGTCCACCAAGAGCTCACCTTCCCCCGTGCTCTAATCCGCCAATGCCACGTCGTCTTCCGGGATGAAGACGACGACGCCTTTTGGCACTATTTACCCAAGCCCCTCGAGCAGCTACTCGTCGACGATCTCTCCAAGGCGGGCGTGCAAGACCTCATCCTCAAAACCTCCGCAGACAAGGGATGGTTGGATTTTGACGGCAGGGATTGCGGTTTGTTCGGCATCAAGTCGCTGAGGAGCCTCTCCTTGGACAGAATCCGGGTGTTGCAATACTTCGATCGCCGCCCCCTCTCGCCCTTGGGCTGCGCCCTGCTCACCTCCCTCAAAATGGAATTTTGCATCCTTTGCTATGATTTCCTACGCAACCTCTTCGTCTCCTGCCCCTTCCTCGAAACTCTGCAACTCATGTGGTTCAGTTGTCTCAAGCACAGACTAAGCATCCACTCCGCCTCCATCAAGAATATAGTCCTTGTCAAGTCGCTCGCCAGCGTCAACGCCATCGACATCCACTGCCCAAAGCTCGAGTCGCTCAAGGTTGAGGTCATCAACGAGCTGCGCATTGAAGCGCCCAAGGTCCGGAATGCATCATTCCTTCTCGCCCTTCATCCGCCTGCAGATCCTCCAGTTGCGTTGATGAATTTTCTCGGAACTGCATTTCGAAAGCGAAACGCTTGGCTCATGCTGAATTCTAGCAAAACCCCAAACGTGAGAGCAGATCCATAAAGCCTACCTTCTTAATTTTCATGCATACTCTCTTTGCTCTATGTATAACAAAATTTGCTTCGATTGACAGGTGTTAGCAGAAAAAATCGAAAACGATGAATTTATTTATCCGGACTACAAAGAGAACGCCATGATCTTCAACCTCGATTTCAATCTGCAAAATCGATCGTCAACTATGATATTGACCCAGTTCCTCAGGAAGTGCAATGACTCTAATACTAGATTTAATATACTGGCAGATTCTACGCATCTAGAGAGCACCAATGGAGACGATTGTTTGCTCCATGGCTCTACAGAAGTAGAACTAATTGATTTACAAATGAGAATGCCCAAAAGGATATTTGAAGGGTTTCTCTTAAATCAGAAGGAGATGACAGAGGAATTAAAGGAAATGGGATTGCAAATGCTGAGAAGTCGCACCAGTACGGATCAGTTCAAGGATATATTAGCATCTGAGGAGTCTCTGTTGCAAGTATCTTCTAGCATTGCAAATTGCATTGAAATGAAATTTTAGTGATTGTTTTTTCTCTTCGTTCAGTATAAATAACTTGTAATTTACACGAATGTGTGCGCCCTTCGTTAAATAATCTAACTAGTAAATTCTTCAAATGTTGGGTTTGAGTTATCTTTTTAATTCCATTAAGTTATAAATTTTAATGTAAATGTTATTAATGATTTTGTTAGCAAGTTGATGAGTTAATAATTAGTGGTGATAGTGGTTAAAGAAAATTAGCAGATTTTAATTAGTAGTGGCAATTAATGATTAAAAAAAACTCATGTTGAATGTATTTAAAGTAGTAGATATGTAGCCCCTAAGGCTGGTTGTGGTGGTAAGAAGCAATGACAGGGATGAATGCAAGAATAATAGATAGAATGAGCTGATCTCTAATTGCTACAATGAGTTTGCCAAGGACGTAATAGAAGAGGTGAGGTGTGAGTTCACTTAGTGTGATCACATTACAATCTCATTTTTTCCGATATCTTACCAAATTTTAATTTTTTATTAAATAATTTTTTATTATTTATGAAATTATTAAGTTAATTTACCGATAATAATATTTAATTCGTAGACATTGAAAATTTGGAGGTCATATTGGAAGGTCTTATAGCCGACGTCGGTAGTAGAGAGTGTGCTACCAACAGTGAGATAGAGGCAGTTGGTCCACAAGCGCAGTGCTAGGCTATGTTCGAGCGTCTCACGCAAGACCTCAATCCACAGTTGCTTGCTTTCGGTGTCAACGTAAACATATGTCGATAAGGAGGACATGTTGATCCAATCATGGCAGCCACGGGCGAGTGCAAACATGTTAATGACTACGCCTCTGGAGGCGAGAGCCTGGCCACAAGCGGTGACCATGAAAGGGCATGCGTACAAGTAAGCGAGGCGAAGGAGGGTGGTGATATATGAGAAAACAAAGCCACATATGCTTCTTATAATTTTCCCCCTTGACTTGGTGTTTATTTGCCTGGTTGCTTTATTTTTTTTTTACTCCGTGACTTTGTACTTGGCATGGAGCCACTGAGGATGGGTATATATTCCAAAATAGCTCCTGAATCCCTGGGCAAGATGTGGTGCATTTCTTAAGTATAACTAGGGTTCAATTCTCAGATATACCTATAGCGATTGAACTAGTGGTGAAGCTAGGCCATCACGCCAAAAGTCATCGTGCTTTCTGGATTTATTTGGTAGGCAGAATGTGGTTAAAAAATAATAGATATGTAATTAAGTGAATATTATTACAATTAATAGTCAATATTGAATAGTTAGTGGGTTATATACTAGTCTACAAATTGGTCATTTGTTTATCAAGGAAATGCATTGATTTTTAATAGTAACATCGTAGCTAAGTTTCAAGAAGAATGATGACTTCTAAAGTTTTGTACACCTAGTAGTCATTTCTTGATTCTATAGTCACCTGACCATGAGCATGTTTTGGAGAATTATTAAGGTCCAAACAATACTAAAAGATCATAATTTCTCAAATAGCAGAACCAACAAAAGTATTATTTTTATATATGTGCAAAAGATGGAGCATGAGATGTTGAAATTGAAAGATCTTGAAATAAAGAATTATTTCTTTCGAGTTATTAATTACTCAATCTTAGAAGGCATTTACTGTGAGGAGTTAGTGGACTATAATTAAGGAATCAGTGGGCTATGTATTGGCTTATAAATAGACTATTTGTTTATCAACGAAATGCATTGGAATTTTTGGTTTATCCTCCTTGTCTATTCTCAATCTTTTACTATCGTACAACATTAATCGATGCAGTTCATGCATTATTTTGATCAATTTGTTGGAACTTATTATTTGAGAGCCGCAAACTTCTTGACTAATAGATAACCTTTAATAGTCATTAATCTGCCAATGAGATTGATTCTAAGATAGAGGTAATGAAGTGAATGCTTGCTATACAACATATAGTCTCACCTAGTGCTATCGAAGTGGAAGTTTAGTAGTACCTATACAACATATAGTCTCACCTGCATATACAAGAGCAGACATAAGAAAGTTTGCAAGAAGTTAGTTCCAAGCACAATTGGCTAAGAGTGATATGAAAATTAGAGTTTCATTAACATTAGTCTCTAAATGACAAATGTAACTAGTATTTGTAGATATGAGATGAGAGATATATGTGTAGATTGTGATCAGGATCTTTGAAAAGTTATGGACCATCCAACCATTTCAAACATTAATCATATAACAACCTCTAATTATAGTGTCAGAAAGGCAGTCTCCATTAATGTCAACCGTTCAACCATTACAAGCTACAAATGATGATTGTGAAGAGGTTGTTGCTGAGATTGTAGGCCTTTTAGTTTGTGGCTAATAACAACATGGGTCGAAGTACTTCTATCTAAAGAAGATCGAGAGAGAATTGAGCTCATCAACACAATTGATGGCATTCACTTCCCAACCTCTAGAAATATAGAAAATTGAGCTAAGAAAGGGTGAGTTCAAAGAAGAAAACGTGGAGAGCTTAAGAAACTGAGCTCGGAAGTAAGAGCTCGAATAATTGAGCTTAGATAATCTATGCGACATCAACCCTAGATCGTATCGTCTATCTTTTCATCAACTGATGCGGTAGATTTCACATGCTCGTAGCTAAGTATTTCTTGGATGTTGATGGTCAAGCACTCTTTGTTCTTTCCATATCAAGTTAAATGGTATTTTGTTCAAGGACAACACATGGTCAGAGGGTACCGGTCTTATCCTGATAAGGTTCCTCCGAAACTTAAGTGAAATTTTAAGAATTAGGAAATAACTAAACAAAAGAGATGATTATACGAGAGTGAACATTCTATCCACTAACTGTTGCCTTTCTTTTATACTTTTTCGTATAACAGAATTTATTATGAAATTTAAATACTTCCTTCGTAGTAGTCACCGAACACCATTATTATCTTTCCATTTAGCAATTATCCCATGAGAGCATTTGCAACGCAAATGTTAATTTGATGTTATAACATCACTTCGCCGTTTAAAGCAGTACAGAGGGGTGCTATAACACTCTTCCACTTGTACGCATTCAAAGTTTTGAACATGTTCAAACAAACTTGGGGGGGGGGGGGGGGGGGGCAGGCTGGCCCACCCCATGTGTATAATTTTTTTTTTTTTATATTAAAAAGTTATAAATTTTAAAATTAAAAATTAAATAAAATGGTTAGTTTTTTAACGGCTAATTCAAAATTTCATTTATAAATATCTATCGATGTATACACATATTTTCATTTTAACTCACTCCGTACTCTCTTCAATTCTGCTCTCTAAATATTCTCCTCGTCTATTTTGTTAAGTTCTTATAAACTTATTTTCTATCGGAAATAGGTGAAAATTATAGGGCATTTTTTATAAATTTTTTGAATTCTACAAACAACTAGTAAGAATATTCATCTTCCCAAAATTCACAAATTCCACTAAATTATCAATACTCATATTCATTTCCAAATATGTCGTTTCCTCCATAAAATCTTCAAAAATTCCAAGGTTTTGGAAATTCTATGAATCATTTGAATTATGCCCTCAAGATCCATATCAATTGCTTTCAACCAAATATTGGCAAAACATGAGTCATTCATATTTCATGCCATCAATTGTTCATGGATATGATACCCCACACACAACTGGTATCTCTTCCACTCCTTCGATGTCAAATGAACCTGCAACTCCGACTTTTGTCCCGGAGACTCAACTTTTCGACCGTTAATTCCCAATTGAGGTGGTCAATTTTGAAAAAATGGTTTCAAATGTGAGGGTACAAGAAAGCGTTCAAGTTGGACAAAGGTTGAAGGCGAGGTCTTAGCGAGAAGTTTTGTCACTATTAGTGATGATCCAATAATCAGCAATGATCAAAAGGCGGATGCTTTTTGGGGACGTGTTGCAAGCTACTACAATGAGGATCGTCCCCTAGATTCAAATACCAAAAGTGCAAATGTTATACGGTCACATTGGCACAATACAATCCAAAAGAAGGTATATTGATTCAACGTAAATTATAATAGTGTTTACAATCCATATCGAAGTGGTCACAGTGACGAAGATATTTTGAGGGTTGCGTACGAAAAATATCGATCCAAAAGCAATGGCGTTGCATTCAATCTTGAACATATATGGAGAATTGTCAAAGACTGTCCAATGTTTACTCCACAGTCCGCTGATCACTTTGTGGCCACAAAGAAGATGAGGACCGTAGAGTTGAGAGCAAACAACACCTCCTCCAACCCAGATGTGAGTATAGACCTGGATGATGAGATACTCATCCAATGGTACAAAAGGCAGCAAAAAGAAAGGGAAAAGATAAAGTAAAATCAACCATGGAGGATCTGACAGTAAACTACAACAATATTATCATAAAGTTCATTGAGTACACAAGCGTGAAGAAGCCCGAAGTCATTCTGAAACAAAAATAACTGGAAGTAGAGTAGATTAAAGCAAAAGTTGCCTTGTCCAAATCTGAAGCTAAGAATCTTCGCTTGAAGTTGAAGGAGTACAAAATATTGAACAAAGACACCTCGCAGATGACAACGGAACAACTTATCATATGTGAATGCCTATGCCAGGATATTAGGTAGAGATGGAATATCAAAATTGTATACTCAATGTCCATTTTCTAGTATTATTGTATTTTCGAGTGATTGTAATTTTTAATTATTGTATTTCTTATTTCCATTAATGTGATTTTCAATTATTATAATTTTACAAAATAGTCGTAATAAACTAGCCGTTGGAAACTAGCTGTTGCAACTAGCTGTTGGAAATTAGCTATTGCAAACTAGGTATTACAAACTAGCCATTGCAAACTAACTGTTGCAAATTAGCCGTTGCAAACTAACTGTTGCAAATTAGCCGTTACAACTAGCTGTTGCAAACTAGTCGTTGCATGAAAAAAACAATATATATAGACACATTGTGCTACGAGATTTTCATTCGACTATCATACCATTTCTCAAACACATAAACTAAAACGTGTTTCCTCCAAACATGTCTCATTTTACAGCCAGCTCTAGCTCAAGTTCTAGCTCGACAAGAGAAAATGAAGTCCATGTTGAAATCGATGAGCAAGCTTATGATCCGGATGAAGAACTGATGTTATTGGTTCTTCAATAATACTAACAACTTAAGGAAGCATATCAGAGGAGGGGCACATGCAGAAGAAGAAGGTTCGTCCAAAGAAATCGTGAAGCCAACCATGCGAGACACATCAATGATTATTTGTCTATAAATTCGATGTATCACAATGAAATATTTCGATGACGATTTCGAATGCGAAGAGAGTTATTCCACCGTATAGTGCATGCATTAGAGAATCATTCAACATTTTTTCAACATAGGGGTGATACAGTGCAATGAAAAGGATTGTCACCACTACAAAAATATACTGCTACGATCCTCGCCTTTGGTAAAGCATCGCAAGTATTTATTAGCTGCTTATTGTTAGTGTGTGCACTTATGTGCCAAAACACTCCTTATGTATTTTGTGGATAATTACTTAATAAAGGCAAGAATTTATCATTAATTATTTACTTTTCTATATGTATATGATTAATGATAAAGTCCCACTGATTAATGGGTATACTAATCTGAAAATAGTCCTTGATCGGACAGATATCTAGAGGGTGTTGGATCGAGAAGCGCTAGAGGGGGTGAATAGCGCTCGCGGCTATTTTGTTCGTTTCGGAATCGTAAAAGCAGTCGAGTAAATAAAAGCAGCGGAAAAATAAAAGAGCACACAGAAAGAAGCAAGGGATTTACTTCGTTCGGAGCCTGTGGTGACTCCTACTCGAAGGCCCGCGATCCTTGATCGCTTTCCGTGGGAAACAACTATAAGCATGAAATTATTACAAGCTAAATACAATTTAAAACAGTAATTAAAAATACCAACGACACTTAGGAAATATCAAATTTGGAGCTCCAAGTCGTCAGAAAGTAGTCGCAGCACTTCTGGGTCGTCTCGTTGACAGCACGTTAAAGAAAGGTTGCTTGGAATTCGTTGTATTGAAGGTGCTGCTCAAAACCCCCTTTTAAACAGTGCTCAAGGCGCCCTAAATCCCATCCAAGGCGTCTTAAACTAGCCGAATCGCCCGCATGGGTCAAGCCTGAATTGGTCGTGACTTATCCCTTCAAGGCGCCTTTTGTGCTCTCCAAGGCGCCTTCATCCACCAGTCCAAGGCGCCTTGAGCTTCCTTCAAGGCACCTCCAAGTTTGCTTCGTGGACAGCTCAGCTTTGCATCTGAGGCGCCTCCAAGCTCCATGGAGGCGCCTCAGACACTGTTCATCCGAGGCTAAGTTGTGCTCCTTTGGTCCTGTAAAAAGTGCTAGTCCCAAACACATACCCTGCAAAACAAAGTTAGCACAAAACAATATAGATATACTAAATCAAAATATCGACAGTCAGCGGACTGTCCGGGTCTGACTTAGGATTTTCGACCGGAAACCCTAGTTCGACCCGACGTCTACTATTCTCTCTACGGGAAACGCGTTCTCACCTACTCCACTCAGGAGATTTACCTGTTGCCAATGCGATCCTCCAGATCGACTGGACTTTTGCTTGGTGCTCGATGCTTCCGGACTTTCTGCTGGACTTCCGCTTCCCGGCTGGTCCAGTCTTTCACCTGGTTCGCGACACCAGGACTTTCCACCTAGGGTTACCCCCCCCCCCCCAGGGCTTTTGCCTGAAGCACTCGACCCACCAAGACTTTCCGCATAGGGTTACCACCCCCTATGACCTAGGGTTACCACCCCCTAGGGGTTTCACTTACCTAACCACAGCTAGGACTTCTCCTGAAACACTTAAACAGACTTGTTAGATCACAACCTAACTTTAACTTTGAATCCTTTGCCATTATCAAAACTCAGGTTCGATCGTCGGATGCTTCCCGCACCAACAATCTCCCCTTTTTGATTATGACAACTGAAATTCAAAGTTAAGTAAAACAAATGCATAAATATACTTAAAGAGTGTAAGTGAGCAAGCTTAAGTATATAAATTCAAATACAAGCATAACTTAAGCTAACACTTAAACTCTGTGAAGCTCCCCTTAATACAGGGCTTTCTTTTTTAATCAGACTTTTTTACTTTTGAATTTCCCTACTCTCCCCCTTTCCCATTTATCAAAATTAAGCCATTTTACAACTTGTTTTAAATTTTTAGAAAAATAGATAAGGCTTTGAAAGATGCTTGTGTAACACTTAGCTTATAATTAAATTATACTGTAAAAACTATTAGCTAAGGGAGAAAGAGGACTTAAAAGGAATATTTTTCACCTAAGTTTAAAAGGCTAATATATGGTTGACTTCTTTTGAAACTTAGTTGTTTTTTGAAAGATACTTAGCTAAATTTTGAGAATCTATTTAGAAGAAAAACTTAGGTAGATTTTAAAGAATTTTTGGAGCTAAATAATTTTTGGGGAAAAAATTTTGAAGGCTCTTTTTACTTAGCAGAAATCTTTTGAAAGCAATGAGTTAAATTTTGCAAAAATATGCTTTTAATACTTTTAGCTAAGTAATGAATGAATCTGAGAGGTAACTTAGAAAAATATTTTAGCAAAAATTTGTAAAGTTAGATTTCAAGGTTGGCTAAGTTTGAGAAAGTTAGAAAGTTGCTATATCAATCACTTAGCTAAGCCTTTTGCAAACATTGAATTTTGAAAAATGTAGCTTCAGTTTAAAAAGGTACTTAGCTTAATTTAAAGAAACTTAATTTTGAAAAAATAGGAGTAAGAATTTGTTAAGTGAATTTTTAGGACAAAGAGGGAGTGACTAAATATTTAATTTAGGTTGTTTATTCGAATTTAGTTGGTCCTTAAGTCCAAGCATGAGTCAAGTTAAATAAATGTTAAGTTATTCAAATTGTTTTGATGTGGTATCAGAGCCCTAAAGCATGCTCAATCTTAAAATCTCCTTTTCCTTCACCAACTGTCTAACCTTTAGCTACTTGCTAATTGCCTAAAGGGCAGCAGCTTTCACTTGGTTAGTCAAATTAAGTCAATAGATCCAGTTAGATTTGACTAGTGCTGGAAGACTTGACTTGATTAATGTTGACTAGGTTTTTAACGCCCAGACTCATAATGATGCACAAATATAAGCATACTGGAGTCCAGGCTGTATCCTATGCATCTCACGTCGTTCTATGTTTTTCAAACACAAGCAAAGGTATGCCTAGATGTTTGTGAGATGCTCTGGCTTAAATCTAGGGGAACATGATTTCTAGGGTTGAGCCTAAACTAAGTCCAAATTTTGAAAATCTAGTAAAACTGGAATTTTAAAAACAATATTTTCCTAGAGTTTTTTTTTTAAGAACAGGATGATTAAATAAGAGTTTTGAAGTAAGACAATTAGTTTTGAAAATCAACATCTATTCTACCCAACACATTCCTATTTGTCTTCTTAGTGCACTGAACTCAAGTTCAGGTAAGGGTTTTGTAAAAATGTCAGCTAGGTTTGATTTGGACTCAACATAGTTGAGTGTAATTTCACCTTTAGCTACGTGATCCCTTACAAAGTGGTGTTTTACTTCTATGTGTTTAGTCCTAGAGTGGTGAATTGGATTTTTTGTTAGATTAATTGAGCTTATATTATCAATTAAAATTTTTATATTTTTGTATTCTAATTGATAGTCTTTTAAGGTATGGATCATCCACAAAAGTTGAGAGGCACACTCTCCTAGGGCTATGTATTCAACTTCAGTGGTGGACAGAGCAACACAATGTTGTTTTCTGCTTGACCAACTTACTAGGCACTGACCTAGGATTTGGCAGCTACCACTTGTACTTTTTCTGTCTAATTTGCACCTAGTATAGTCTGAGTCAGAATAGCCAAAAAGGTCAAAGGTGCTAGTTCAAGGGTACCAAAGTCCTATATTGAGGGTGCTCTTAATATACCTAAGTATTCTTTTAACATATGTTAGATGTGATTCTTTTGCACAAGATTGGTATCTTGCGCACATACCAACTGCAAATATTATATCTGGTCGACTTGTAGTTAGGTAGAGTAGGCTTCCTATTATACTTCTATAGTACTTTGGTTCTACTGGTTTTCTTTCTGGGTCAGAGTCAATGTTGATGTTAGTGGCCATTATGGTATTTATGATTTTTGAATTTTCCATGCCAAATTTTTTAATTAGTTCTTTAGCATATTTAGTTTGGTAAATATAGATTCCATCTTTCGTTTGTTTAATTTGTAAACCTAAGAAAAAATTTAGTTCCCCAACCATATTCATTTCAAATTCATTTTCCATTAATTTAACGAATTCTTTTAGAAATTTAGAGTTAGCTAAGCCGAAAATTATATCATCAACATAGATTTGAGCTATGAAGATGTCTTTTTATATAGTTTTTACAAATAGGGTTGAATCTATGTGACCTTGGTTAAAGCCTTTGGATGTTAAGGAATTGGGTAGTCGTTCATACCATGCTCTAGGAGCTTGTTTAAGTCCATATAAGGCCTTTTTCAATTTAAATACATGATTAGGGTAGTCTAAGTCCTCAAATCCTGGGGGTTGGTTTACATAGACCTCTTCCTTAATGAACCCATTTAGGAACGCGGATTTTACATCCATTTGGTATAACTTAAACCCTTTATGTGCTGCATAGGCTAACAACATCCTAATGGATTCGAGTCTAGCTACTAGTGCATAGGTTTCGTCATAGTCTAAACCCTCAACTTGACTAAATTCTTTGGTTACTAGCCTATCCTTATTTCTAATTATTTCACCCTGCTCATCCAACTTGTTTCTAAATACCCATTTGGTATCTATTATTGATTTATTTAAGGGTTTAGGTACAAGTTGCCAGACTTGGTTTCTATCAAATTGGGCTAACTCTTCCTGCATTGCAATGATCCAGTCTGGGTCAGGTAGGGCTTCTTCTATAGTCTTAGGTTCAATTTTAGAAATAAGGGCAATCTGACTAAGGTTTCTATAAGAGGATCTAGTTCTGACGCCTAGGTTTGGATCACCCAAAATTTGGTCAGGTGGGTGAGAAATACTTACTCTAGTTGGTCTTATGTTTGGGTCAGAAATTGGTTCCTCTGGTTTATTAGTGTTAAGTTGAATTTCATCGTCTTCAATAATTCTTGGATTAATGTCAACATTTTCATTTAAGTTAGGTAGATTATTTTCTTCATCAAATATTATATTAGTTATTTTTTCAACTTTTAGGGTGTTTTGGTTATAGACTCTATAGGCCCTACAGGTTGTGGAGTACCCTAAAAAGATTCCTTGGTTTGATTTAGGTGTAAATTTTCCTAAGTAATCTTTAGTATTTAAAATATGAACTTTACATCCAAAAACTTTTAAATAGTTTAGGTTGAAAATTTTATTATAATACATTTCATAAGGAGTTTTATTGTGAAGTTTGTTAATTAGAATTCTATTTTGAATATAATTTGCTGTATTTATGGCTTCGGCCCAAAATTGATAATTTAAGTTATATTCATTTAGCATGGTTCTAGCGGCTTCTTGTAGTGTTCTATTTTTACGTTCCACTAGACCATTTTGTTGGGGGGGTTCTAGGACATGAAAATTCATGTTGATATCCATTGATTTTACAAAATTGAGTAAACCTATGATTTTCAAATTTCCCCCTATGATCACTTCGTATTCTTTTAATTTTAGTATCTTTTTCATTTTCTGTTAACTTGCAAAAATTACTAAATTCTTCAAAAGTTTCATCTTTTGTTTTTAGAAATTTTACCCAGATGAACCTAGACTAGTCATCAATTATAACTAAGCAATACTGGTTCTTGCTTAGTGACTTGGGTCCATGTGAATCAAATAGGTCAAAGTGAAGGAGCTCAAGTAACGAGTTAGTTCTTTCTAGATTAGTTGATTTGTGGGTTGACTTGGTTTGTTTTCCTTGTTGACAAGCATTACAGATTGAGTTTTCAATAAATTTTAATTTGGGCAAACCTTTAACTAGACCATTTTGACTCATTTTTTAAATGAGTCTGGTGTGAGTGTGACCCAATCTTCTGTGCCACAACTCAGTTTCCTCTTGTGTTAGAAAACACTTTAATGAGGAAGTAGGTAGATCAATTGAGTACATATTATTTTTCCTAAGTCCCTTAAGTGTGATTTCAGGGTTTTCAATATTTTTAACTAAACAACTAGATTTGTCAAAGGTGACTAAGTATCCACTATCACACAATTGGCTTATACTTAGAAGATTAAAATTGAAGTTTTCAACTAATAGAACTTTTCGAATAATAAAATCGGAACTAAGTTCGATGTTACCTCTTCCGATTACCTTAAGTTTGTCGTCGTTGCCAAATGCAATAGATCCTAAATTCTTTAGTTTGAGCTTTGTGAACTTTAGTTTATCTCCAGTCATGTGTCTGGAGCATCCACTATCTAATATCCACTGATCCAATTCTTTATGTTCCTATACATAAATTGTTTGAATTGGACTCTATTTGATGAAAAGAGAGTGAAATGATTAAGTTTGAGTTTGTATTCGATGAAAAAAGGTTTAACTTTAGGTTAAATTATTTTGAAAATTTAATTTTAAGTTAATTAATTTTGAAAAATAAAATTAAGTTAATTAATTTTGAAAAAGAATTTAAAGTTAATTAATTTTGAAAAATAAAGTTAATTTTGAAAAATAATTTAAGTTAATTAATTTTGAAAAATAATTTTAAGTTTGAAAAATAATTTAAGTGAATTAAGTTTGAAAAATAATTTAAGTTAATTTAGTTTTGAAAAATAAAATTAAGTTAATTAATTTTGAAAAATAATTTTAAGTTAATTAAGTTGAAAAATAAAATTAAGTTAATTAATTTTGAAAAATAATTTTAAGTTAATTAATTTAAAAAAATAATTTTAAGTTAATTAATTTGTGAATTAAATTAATTAAAAAAATAATTTTAATTTTGAATTTAATTTTGATTACGAATTTTAATTTTGATTACGAATTTAGTTTTGAGTTAATTTTAATTACTTAGTCATCTCACCTTATCTAAATTTTCAATCAGGGAATCCTATAATTGTTGTGAGATGAATTGAGGTTTAATTTTAGGGTTTGGTTTAACTTTTAGTTAGATTCAGGTTTAGCTTTGGGTTCAACAAGTAAGCGTTCTTTGGATAAACTTCTGGGCTATGGTGAGTCACAAGGACATCATTAAAGTAACCATGCCTTCGAGGTTTTCCAAATAGTCCTACCCATTGAACTTAATACAAAACCTTGGTCTAACTGATTAGGATCCATAAAGGATAGCTTCGGTCAGTTCCACTTAGCCAAATGCACTAGGTCGATGTCATATCTTCTTAGATATGTGATGACTAAGTTTTCCCAACGTACTATCATCCAATACTTCACCAGTACCGTGGGTCAAGCTAAACCTAACACATTTTAATCTAACCCTATTTACCCTGCCGGGTAGGTAAAGTTTGGTTACCCTGTCGGGTAGATTAAGTTCAGTTATCCAGTCGGGTAGTTTAGTTTGGGGGGTGCCAGTTATTCTGGATCCTCCTTTTATTTGATTTAAGTTGAATTTTACTTTTAATTTTCAATTAATTTCGAATTGAATTTTGAATTTTGAATTTTTTTAATTTAATTTCAAATTTTGAATTTTTTAATTTAATTTCAATTTTTTAATTGAATTTTGAATTTTTTTAATTTAATTTCAAATTTTTAATTGAATTTTTAATTTAATTTCGAATTAATTGAATTTTGAATTTGAATTTTTTAATTTAATTTCTAATTTTTAATTGAATTTTGAATTTGAATTTTTTAATTTAATTTCGAATTTTTTTAATTTAATTTCGAATTTTTAATTGAATTTTGAATTTGAATTTTTAATTTAATTTCGAATTAATTGAATTTTGAATTTTTTAATTGAATTTCAAATTTTGAATTTTTTAATTTAATTTCAAATTTCAAATTTTTTAATTTAATTTCAAATTTTTAATTGAATTTTGAATTATGAATTTTTAATTTAATTTCGAGTTTTTAATTGAATTTTGAATTATGTTCGTTTTATTAATATCGTTTTTCTTTTTGCTTCCGTTGGATCATAGCCTCGATATGGTTTATCGAGGTAGTATATTTGATCCTTCGGGATCCAGTATTGACCAAGTCCAGCTTGATTAATCAATTTGGACTTGGGGACCCATGCTTGAACTGTTTTTCTATTTGCTCTTTGTACAAGAGATAAATAAGATTTATATTTCTTCTTTGGTTTAAATCCTAGACCAGTTCTATTGTAAACGGCTCTTTGTGTCCCAAGAATTAGGTCAAGATTCTTGGAACCTAAAGAAAACCGTTCTAGTGTTTTCTCCATATCCTTGACTTGAGTTTTCAGGCTGGAATTCTCTTCTTCAAGTTTTTGGACTTGAGTTGAGTTTCCAGTCTGAACTGGTTCAGTCAAAGATTCGGAGTTAGTCACTTCTTTAAGGACTTCTACTTCCTTTAGAAGTGACTTGACTCTTAGGTTTGATTTAGCTAATTTTCATAACAAATAATTAACTAAATTATTGAGTCGAGAGATACTTACAGATGGATCGGGCCCTTCGAAAACGGATACGGATCCATGGCTTCGCTCGGACTCGGCCTCCGACTCGCTCTCGCTCTCGGACAGGTTGATCTGGTCCTGGGCCATCAGCGTAAGTAAACTCGTCTGATCGAGTTCATCGCCGTCGTCTTCTGAGGAAGATTCATCCCATGTCACCTTCAGGGCCTTCTTCTTTCTCTGCTTCTTCGCTTCTTTTTGGTTAGGGCAGTTGGCCTTAATATGCCCCTTCTGGTTGCATCCGTAGCAGATCACCTCAAATTTTACTTTAGAATTCGGTTGGGCCTCCTTGGATTGGACTACCTTCTTTAAGTCCCTCTTGTTGAAGCCTTTCTTCTTCTTGTAGAGTCTTTTCACAAGGTTCATGAGTTCAATGGTTAGTTCATTGTCTTCTTCATCTGAGTCGATTTCTGCTTCCGGCTCCTGTTCGGTTCTTCGTCGTGATCTTGATTCGCGAGCTCCACCGGTACCTGCAAGCAAAGCAATTCCTTTCTCGGAAGGCTATGTATTAGTCTGCTCATGAAGTTCAAATTCTGAAAATAGCTCATCTAATCTAATTGAAGATAAATCTTTGGAGACTTTGTAGGCATCTACCATTGATGCCCACAATGTACTCCTAGGAAAAGAGTTGAGTGCATACCTTATGATGCCCCTATTCTCGACCTTTTGACCGATTGTGTGGAGGGAGTTGAGGATGTTTTGTATCCGTGCGTGGAGTTCACAGGTCGTCTCATCTTCCTACATTTTTAGGTTATACAATTTATTAAGCAACAAGTCACGTTTACTTACTTTTGTGTCGGAGGTTCCCTCGTGGAGTTTGATCAGCTTCTCCCAAAGCTCTTTTGCGCTGGAGAATACTCCAACTCTGTTGAGTTCCTCCTTGGTCAGTCCGCATTGGAGGGTGCAAGTTGCTCTGCCATCATCTTCCACCTTTTTGATTAGGGTTGGTTCCCATTTTTCGCAGGGTGTTGGCTTGCCGTCTTAGTCGGATGGTAGTTGTAGTCCAGTCTTAATTATCATCCACGTATCGAACTGAGTCTTGAGGAAGGTTTCCATTCGCCCCTTCCAATATCCGAAGTCTTCTCCGGAGAAGAGTGGGGGGCGAACGGTGCTGAAACCTTCTTGTTGGGCCATTTAAAATACTGAACGACAAAAACAATAAAACTGGTTCCAAGACTGGGTCTTGGATTAGCAGTGCGGGAGAAATAAGGGAAAACGAGCTCGAGTAGTATTGTACCAACCTCAAGCAAAACCGATTTGATAAAACAATTAGAATGTAGCTATTAAGCTAATTCTAATTTGACTTCGAAAAATCTGAAAATACCACGAAAAAATTTATTTTGAATAGTGGTTGCACTGATTCAAAATGACCCCGCACTGATACCAATTGTTGGATCGAGAAGCGCTAGAGGGGGTGAATAGCGCTCGCGGCTATTTTGTTCGTTTCAGAATCGTAAAAGCAGTCGAGTAAATAAAAATAGCGAAAAAATAAAAGAGCACACAGAAAGACGCAAGGGACTTACTTCATTCGGAGCCTTTGGCGACTCCTACTCGAAGGCCCGCGATCCTTGATCGCTTTCCGTGGGCAACAACTATAAGCACAAAATTATTACAAGCTAAATACAATTTAAAACAGTAATTAAAAATACCAACGACACTTAGGAAATATCAAATTTGGAGCTCCGAGTCGTCAGGAAGTAGTCGAAGCACTTCTGGGTCGTCTCGTTGATAGCACGTTAAAGAAAGGTTGCTTGGAATTCGTTGTATTGAAGGTGCTGCTCGAAACCCCCTTTTAAACAGTGCTCAAGGGGCCTAAAGCCCATCCAAGGCGCCTTAAACTAGCCGAGTCGCCCGCGTGGATCAAGCCTGAACTGGTCGTGACTTATCCCTTCAAGGCGCCTTCTGTGCTCTCCAAGGTGCCTTCATCCACCAGTCCAAGGCGCCTTGAGCTTCCTTCAAGGCGCCTCCAAGCTTGCTTCGTAGACAGCTCAGCTTTGCATCCGAGGCTAAGTTGTGCTCCTTTGGTCCTGCAAAAAGTGTTAGTCCCAAACACATACCCTGCAAAACAAAGTTAGCACAAAACAATATAGCTATACTAAATCAAAATATCGACAGTCAGTGGACTGTCCGGGTCTGACTTCGGATTTTCGACCGGAAACCCTAGGTTAACCCGACGCCTATTGTTCCCTCTACGAGGAACGCACCCTCACCTACTCCACTCAGGAGATTTACCTGTTGCCAGTGCGATCTTCCAGATCGACTGGACTTTTGCTCGGTGCTCGATGCTTCCGGACTTTCTGTTGGACTTCCGCTTCCCAACTAGTCCAGTCTTTCACCTGGTTTGCGACACCAGGGCTTTCCACCTAGGGTTACCCCCCTAGGACTTTTGCCTGAAGCACTCGACCCACCAAGACTTTCCGCATAGGGTTACCACCTCCTATAACCTAGGGTTATGACCCCCTAGGGTTTTCACTTGTCTAACCACATCTAGGACTTCTCCTGAAACACTTAAACAGACTTGTTAGATCACAACCTAACCTTAACTTTGAATCCTTTGCCATTATCAAAACTCAGGTTCGATCGTCGGATGCTTCCCGCACCAATAGAGGGGGCATCGATATCTAAATCAACGCTGAGTATGACTAGGTCGAGATAGACCGGAGGGATGGATATCCATGTTGTACTTGGGGTGCCTTGAGTTTAGAGGTACACTGGACACGACCCGCTCAAGAGGAGACCACGTATTAAGCATCATTGGTTATTCCTCTTATGAACGAGTGTAACTGATCTTTTGACTTGAGACCTTCATTTATTCTATGCGTGGAGTTATGTGCTTTGACGTCGTTAAAAGTAGTCTTTAATCAGATTGTGATCAATACGGTAGTTGGGTGTATGACAAAACCTAGAGAGAATAGTGTTGAGTCAATAGAGGATTCATCGCTCTCTTGGATTAGGAGTTAAAATCCTGGCCGCTTGATAGAAATATTAGTGACTCAAAATCCATGGTCATGGGAGGAATGATATATCATTCAAGAGGAGTCTATTATATCTTAGAAATCAAGTAAAACAATTAATTTGGTAATGATGCATAATGTATCGAATTAGTTGGGATGTAGGCTTAGATGAAGAGATTGAATTACATAGTAATCGGTTCATAGTGGTTTACAGTTTATGACTGATATTAATTTTATCGCGTTGGGTGGTTAAAAATTGTTGATAGATGGTTACCTTAGTCTATGTATGGATTTACACTGCCTTCGTGTATAAAACCTAGAGGGGCATACGCATAGCACATAGACATGAACAATGGTATCGGAAGCTAGTCGAGATCAAGATCAAATATGGATTTATTTGATACAAAGAAGAGAGAATTCGAATAGCCATAATCATCATGATTAATAGAGAATTTGAAGAGTCATCATAATGATAATTAATGAAGAATTTGAACAGTTATCATAATGAAGAATTTATGGAGCCTATAACTCTTCATCTTCCTAATTACAGAAGATCATAAATGATGAATTTATTAAGAACTTAACTCTTCGTATTTCTTAGAAGCTATAAGTAGTCACCCTCGGAAAGATGTAACAGAATGATTCTCTCCGAGTTTCCTTCATCAACTCTTCTTCGTTCGAAAGAGATCATAGTGCTTCCAAGACTTTGTCGATCCAAGAGGCTAGCACCTAATGGATCGTGTCAAGATCGTGATCTAGTGTGTGTGGATACCGCTGGAGGAGTCACACGTGGGGCTCTTATCTGTCTTATTTGTCTGTGATATTATTCACACCTATCGAGGACTCGAGATATGTTTTTATATAATTTTGTGTAAAACTATATGTACCATGAAAGATCCATGATTCATTATATGTCTTCCACTGCGCTCCGAACCCAACAGTGATATCAGAGCAAAGTTCGTGGTTGGATCATATAGTACGAAGCCGATTCTTCAAAATTTATTTGAAGAATTAGTATTTCAAGAGATTTCAAAGAAATCTTAATTTCTTTATTGCAAATTATATGCCGTAACATTTCATGATAGAAATGAATTTTGTTTAAAACCTGTAAAGTAATACGTGTTGTAATATAAATATAAATTCCTTATGGCATAAGTAGATTAACATGTTAACATCTCCGAGACCTATTTGACTTAAAAGACTAAGAGGATTAATGAAGATAAATCTCGTAATGAGATTGTGCAAATGCACAAGAAGTTAATTATGGTGAGACATTTTTTTAATAATTATAAAATCCCTTAAATATATTAAAGTCAAGATTTGTTAAAAGCCCTCCACTAATAACTATGATGATAGTTAGAGTTTTTACATAAAGTTGGTACAACTCAGCTGTGGGCTTGTGTCAACATCTATAATTTATCATAATTATTAGTGGGTTGACTTAACTCAAATTCGTTGACTTGTTTAGCTCAGCTAAGGTTAACTGATTTGAGGGGCAAGTGTTGAGAATATAAGGCTCAACAAGAATATACCGAAAGTCACATAGATTTGCGATTGGCAAGTTAAGGCCTACTTGATGAATATAGCATGTAGGTACAGTTCAGCTGTGTGAATTCTATATGATTCAGGGTTTCGGTCCTATTAGGAATTGTTACCAACCAATTCCCGATTCTAACAGTGAGGGTTGTTGGACTTGAATAAAATAATAGGAGTTATAAAAGACCTTTATTAAATATATTCCTGAAATACTAAAACTCTGCTTTAAATTATAGATGACAAACACAAGTACCTTATCACTGCGAAGCATTCTCGAGAAAGAGAATATCCTTCTCGGTTCCAACTACCTGGATTGGTATAGGAAACTGAAAATTGTCTTGAGACACGAGAGAAAAATTTACGTGCTCGAAGATGAACCACTGAAAGAGCCTACACCCAATGCTTCAAACGAAAATCAGTCGTATTAGTCTCAATATATGGAAGATGCACTGGATGTGCAATGCATCATGTTGCCTTCTATGTCTCCCGAGTTGCAGAGACAACATGAGAACATGAGTGCTAGGGAGATTGATCAGCACTTGCGTGAGCTCTTCCAAGAGAGTGCGAGAGTAGAGAGGTGTGAAACCTCTCGAGCACTATTTCGTACCATGCTAGAGGAAGGAAACCAAGTTTGGTCTCATGTATTCAAGATGATCGGGTACATAGAGAGGCTCAAGAGCTTAGGTTCCAAGTTAGACCAGGACTTGGTTGTTGACCTAATCCTGTTATCACTACCTCCATCATTTTCTCAGTTTGTGTTGAACTTTAACATGAACAGAATGGACAAGAGTTTGACTGATTTGATGGTAATGCTGAAAACTGCTGAGAAGGATATGAAGGTAAATCCTTCACTGCATGCAATGATGGTCAGAAAGACCAACAAACGCCCAGGCACCGGGAACTTCAATCCCAAGGCTAATGCAGTGAAGAATCTTAAATATCAAGCTCAGAAGAAGCTTAAGAAAGGGATGCAGGTACCCCAATCTGATGAGAAGGAGGTCATGTGCTTCCATTGTGGCAAGAAAGGTCACTGGAAGAAAAACTACTATATTTTCATGAAGAAGAATGCCAGTGGAGCTAATACTTCAGGTATAGAGTGCAATCTTTCTTTTTCTTCATCATGGGTCATAGATTCTGGAAGTAGTTCTCACATTTATGCGAACATGCAGGGTCTAAGTGACTTCAGACGGTTGTCCAAGGGCGAAATGGACCTACGAGTAGCTAATGGAGCGAGAGTTGCTGCGTTAGCTGTAAGAACCTATTCAATAAATTTACCTAGTGGACTTGTTTTGAATTTAGAAAACTGTTATTTTGTTCCTAGTTTCTCAAAGAATATCATTTCGGTGTCAAGTTTAGACACCAAGGGATTTGCATTTCAATTCAAGGACAAGTTATGTTCCTTTTATTTGAATAATATATTCTTTGGGAATGGTTCATTAAATAATGGTCTTTATGTTCTTAACTTAGATGAACCGATCTATTGTATTGAAAGTAAGAAACAAAAATTATATGACTCAAACTTAACATAACTCTGGCACTGTAGACTTGGTCATATAACCCAGAAACGCATCGCTAGATTACTCAGTAATGGGTATTTGGACTCTTTTGAATTAGAGCCCATAGATACATGCGAAGTGTGTTTACAAGGAAAAATGACCAAGAAGTCATTCACCAAGATAGGTGAACGGGGCAAAGGAACCACTAGAACTCATATATAGTGATGTTTGTGGACCATTGCAAGTTCAGGCTAGAGGAGCGTATACCTACTTCGTGACTTTTACTGACGATTTAAGTAGATATGGATATGTCTACTTAATGAGAAATAAGTTTGAAACTCTAGACAAGTTTAAGGAGTTCAAGAATGAGGTAGAAAATCAACTTGGTAAGAAGATTAAGGCCCTTCGGAGTGATCGAGGTGGCGAGTATCTAAACCAAGAGTCCATTGATTACCTAAAAGAGTGTGGGATAATTTCCCAACTTACACCTCCTAGGACGCTAGAGTGGAATGGTGTTTCGGAAAGGATAAATCGCACACTCATGGATATGGTTAGATCAATGATGAGTCATGCAAGTCTTCCAATGTCATTTTGGG
Organism: Zingiber officinale; assembly: GCF_018446385.1. Lineage (NCBI taxonomy): Eukaryota > Viridiplantae > Streptophyta > Magnoliopsida > Zingiberales > Zingiberaceae > Zingiber > Zingiber officinale. The sequence continues at coordinate 171,031,343 of NC_055988.1, forward strand.
GCTATACCTTAGAAACAGCAACATACACACTTAATCGAGTTCCAACTAAGACAGTAGATAAGACTCCTTATGAGTTATGATTTGGAAAGAAACCAAATTTGTCTTATCTAAAGATATGGGGTTGTGATGCTTATGTGAAGAATGAAAATTCTAATAAACTTACAGCAAGATCCATAAAATGTATGTTTGTAGGTTATCTCAAAGCTACAATGGGATGTTATTTTTATATCCCAAGTGAGCACAGAGTTATTGTTGCACGGTATGCTACTTTCTTGGAAAAAGAATTTATTTCTAAAGAAAATAGTGGAAGTAAAGTAAGTCTTGAAGAAATTATAGACCCTACAAACAGGTTGGAAGATGAACAGTTGAATAATGAGACAATGCCACAAGTACAAGTGTCTCCTTCATCCAAAATTGCTCAAGAAATGCAAGATCAACGTAACTCTATAAGAATACATCGAGAGCCAAACAGATATGGTTGGTGTTGGTTAGTCCTAGGAAAAACATACCGGTTCCACTGTACAAAAAATTTTTGTACAAGTGTCGAACCTTTCCTTAAATAAGCTATTGTGTTCTTCAGAAGTTAAATTAGGAATCGCAGACGGAACTTAATATCATTGATTCCAACTTTAACTTATCTGTTCTTAATGGTTTAGATTTGGATCGCAAGCGGAACTTAACACTATTGATCCAAATCAACCTATGTTATTAATTCCATTAAATATTAATTTCCAAAATTAGCTTCTAGGACTGCATGGTGAGGCACATGGCCTTCTTGGATATGGGAGCAACCACCACCGCCTAGACAAAGCCTTTTAAGGAAAGCTAATATTTAATTTCCTTAAATAACTCTAGGTTAACCAAAAAGAACAATCGAATCACAATTTCGAAAAATAAAGAAAACACAAACTCGAAAAATAAATTCGAAAACTCTAGAATCATATGCCTCTTGTATTTGGTATTTCCAAAAATAACTACACAAATAAAACTAGTATGATGCGGAAAACAATTACTAGTTATACCTTTCTTTGTAAGCAAATAACCTCTTGATCTTCTACCGTATTCATCTTCTAATCCCGAACGTTGTGTGAGCAACGATCTACCGAGATGAGAATCCACCTAAGCCACCTTCTTCTCCAAGCAAGATTCGGCTACCACAATTCTCCAAGAGAAGTAGAGGTCCGACCATCACTACCAAGCTCCAAGGGATGCAAGAAACAAAACCACCTTTCTCTCCTTCTTCTCCTAGCTAGAACCGCCCACCATCAAGAGCTCCAAGAGGGGATAAAACCGGCCACTAAAGAAGAAGAGAAGAGGAGAGGGAAAACCTCTAGGGTCGGCCACACCAAGGAGAAAAAGAGAGGAAGAAAAGAATAGAGTTAGCACCCATGAAGGCACCTCTACCCCCTCTTTTATAATCCTTGATCTTGGCAAATAAGGAAAGTTAAATAAAAATTTCCTTAATTCCTTTGCCATGAAAAAGAAAAATTATTTTAATTAAAAACAATTTTCTTTTCTCAATAATAATGGTCGGCCACCTTTTCTCCCAATCAAGGAAATTTTAATTCACACAAGAATTAAAACTTCATAATTTACTTCCAGAAATTTATAAAATATTTCTCCAATAATTTTTCCCTTCATGGTGGTTATAAAAAGGAATTTTCATAAATTAAAATCTTTCTTTTAAACATGTGGATAAAAAGAAAGTTATCTCTAAAAATTAAAATCTCTTTCAATCTACAAATAAGGAAAGATATCAAATCTTTTCTTAATCTTTTGTAGAAGCTTTATAAAAGAAATATTTAATTTTAAACTCTCTCTTAAATCATGAACATGGTTAAACAAGGGAAAGTTTTCTTAAAATTAAAATCCACCTTTTAATCTACAAATAAGGAAAGATTTCAAATCTTTTCTTAATCCTTTGTAGAAAGCTATAAAAGGAAAGATTTAAATTTTAAACTTTATTTTAAAACCATGATATCCACATAAGAAATAATTTTAATAAAAATCCCTTTTTAATATGATGTGGTCGGCCACACCAAGCTTGGGTTCAAGCTAGGGCCGGCCACACCAACTCAACTCATACTATTTACTTGGCCGACCCAAGCTTAGGTTCCAAGCTTGCTTGGTCGGCCCCAATAGGATGAGTATAAAGGTGGGTAAGAAGTGGGTATGTGGTGGGTATAAATCTCTATATACAAGAGGCTACGATAGGGACCGAGAGGAGGAATTGGTTTTGGTCTCCCGATGAAATTAAGCTTCCCGTGTTTGCCCCGAACACACAACTTAATTTCATCAATAATAATTCATACCACTAAAGAATTATTATTGAACTACCGCACCAATCCCAAATTATATTTTGGGCTCCTTCTTATTATGAGTGTGTTAATATCCCTGTGTTTAAGACGTTGAATGTTCACTAATTAAATGAGTTACTGACAACTCACTTAATTAATATCTTAGTCTAAGAGTAGTACCACTCAACTTCATCATCATGTTGGACTAAGTCCACCTGCAGGGTTTAACATGACAATCCTTATGAGCTCCTCTTGGGGTCATTCTCAAGCTAGATTACTAGGACACAGTTTCCTTCTATAATCAACAACACATACTATAAGTAATATTATTTTCCAACTTATCGGGTTTATTGATTTATAGAGCTAAATCTCACCCATTGATAAGTCAAAGAAATAAATACTAAATATATGTGTTTGTTATTATATTAGGATTAAAAGCACACACTTCCATAGTAACTAAGGTCTAATTCTTTTATCAAGTCAGTATAAAAAAAACTTACCTAAAATGGTCCTACTCAATACACTTAGAGTGTACTAGTGTAATTTATTAGTCAAGATAAACTAATACCTAATTACACTACGACTATTCCGATGGTTTGTTCCTTTCCATCTTAGTCGTGAGCAACTGTTTATAATTTATAAAGAACTGATAACATGATCTTCTGTGTGTGACACCACACACCATATTATCTTCAATATAAATTAATTGAACAACCACACTTAAGAAATAAATGTAGGTATTTGACCATTGTGATTCTTTATTTCTAAATAAATGTTTATACAAAAGCTAGACTTTTAGTATACACTCTAACAGTTGGCTGGTAACCCAAGATGAGGAAGTGTTACTCATCGAAGATAATGAACCGTCGACTTACGAGGAAGCAGTTGCTTTAAATGATTCTGAGAAATGGCTGGAAGCCATAAAATCTGAAATGGACTTCATGTACACCAACCAAGTTTGGGAGTTGGTTGATGTGCTAGTTGGGGTACAACCCATAGGGTGCAAATGGATCTTCAAGAAGAAGATTGACATGGATGGAAACATCAGTACCTATAAAGCTAGGCTTGTGGCAAAGGGTTTCAATCAACGTTATGGAATTGACTATGATGAAACATTTTCACCCGTTGCAATGCTTAAGTCTATTAGAAATTTGCTAGCTATAGCGGTTTACAAGGACTACGAGATTTGACAAATGGATGTTAAAACTGCTTTCCTAAATGGAAGGTTACAGGAGGAAGTATATATGGTACAACCTCCCGGTTTTATAAAATATGATAATGCCAATAAGTTATGTAGGCTCAAGGAGTCCATTTATGGACTAAAGCAAGCATCTCGGAGTTGGAATCTGCGATTTGATGAAGCCATTAAAGAATTTTCTTTTGTAAAAAATCCAGAAGAACCTTGCGTTTATAAGAAGGTTAGTGGGAGCAAGATTATGTTCCTAGTGTTGTATGTTGATGATATACTTCTTATAGGCAATGACATCCCTAGCCTAGAATCTACCAATACTTGGTTGGGAGAGTGTTTCTCAATGAAAGATCTTGGAGATGCAACCTATGTCTTAGGTATTAGAATATACCAAAGATAGACAAAGCAAGTTACTAGGGTTGAGTCAAGGTGTATACATTGATAAAATGCTAAATAGATTCGGTATGCAGGACTCCAAAAGAGGATATTTACCAATGACACATGGTGTCTATCTTTCCGAGGCTATGTGTCCAGGAACACAAGAGGAAAGAAGTAGAATGGATAAGATACCTTATGCTTCAGCTATAGGGTCCATAATGTATGCTATGATATGCACTCAACCAGATGTCTCGTATGCATTAAGCATGACGAGTAGATATCAGTCAGATCCTAGAGAGGGTCATTGGACTATGGTAAAGACTATTATCAAGTATCTTAGAAGAACAAAGAACATGTTCTTAGTTTTTGGAGGAGACGAGGAATTAGTCGTCAGAGGATATACTGACGCAAGTTTTCAGACAGATCAGGATGATCTGAAGTCGCAACAAGGATATGTGTTTTGTCTAAATGGTGCAGTTGTTTGCTGGAGGAGTTCCAAGCAGGAGATAGTTGTAGATTCAACAGCTGAGTCTGAGTACATAGCAGCTTCAGAGGCAGCAAAGGAAGCTGTGTGAATCAAGAACTTCATAGCGGAGCTTGAAGTGGTTCCTAGCATTGTTGATCCAGTTGTGCTATACTGTGATAATAATGCGGCCATAGCGCAGGCAAAGGAACCAAGGTCTCACCAACGATCCAAGCATGTACTAAGAAAGTATCACCTCCTTAGGGAGATTGTTCAGAGGGGTGATGTATTGGTTAGCAGAGTAGATACCAGCGAGAATATCGCAGACCCACTCACAAAGGCCTTACCTCTACAGAAACATGAGACCCATGTGAGGAGCCTAGGACTGAGAGTCCATAGTGTTTGGCAATAGTGCATGTGGGAGGCTGTTAGTGTGTGCACTTATGTGCCAAGACACTTCTTATGTATTTTGTGAATAATTATTTAATAAAGACAAGAATTTATCATTAATTATTTACTTTTCTGTACGTATATGATTAATGATAAAGTCCCATGCATTAATGGGTATACTAATATGAAAATAGTCCTTGATCGGGCAGATATCTAAAGGGGACATGGATATCTAGATCAACGTTGAGTATGACTAGGTCGAGATAGACCAGAGGGATGGATATCCATGTTGTACTTGGGGTGCCTTGAGTTTAGAGGTACACTGGACACGACCCGCTCAAGAGGAGACCACATATTAAGTATCATTGGTTATTCCTCTTATGAACGAGTGTAACTGATTTTTCTACTTGAGACCTTCATTTATTCTATGCGTGGAGTTATGTGCTTTGACATCGTTAAAAGCAGTCTTTAATCGGATTGTGATTAATACGGTAGTTCAGTGTATGACAAAACGTAGAGAGAATAGTGTCAAGTCAATAGAGGATTCATCGATCTCTTGGATTAGGAGTTAACATCCTGGCCTCTTGATGGAGATATTAGTAACTTAAAATCCATGGTCATGGAAGGAATGATTTATCATTCAAGGGGAGTATATTATATCTTAGAAATCAAGTAAACCAATTAATTTGATAATGATGCATAATGTATCGAATTAATTGGGATGTAGGCTTAGATGAAGAGATTGAATTACATAGTAATCGGTTCATAGTAGTTTACCGTTTATGACTGATATTAATTTTATCGCATGGGGTGGCTAAAAACTGTTGTTAGATGATTACTTTAGTCTGTGTATGGATTTACACTGCCTTCGTGTATAAAACCTAGAGGGTCGTACGCATAGCATGTACACATGAACAATGGTATTGGAAGCTAGTCGAGATTAAGATCAAATATGGATTTATTTGATACAAAGAAGAGAGAATTCGAATAGCCATAATCATCATGATTAATGGAGAATTCGAAAAGCCATCATATTGATAATTAATGAACAATTTGAAGAGTTATCATAATGAAGGTTATAAATGAAGAATTTATGGACCTATAACTCTTCATTTTCCTAATTAATGAAGATCATAAATGATGAATTTATTGAGAACTTGACTCTTCGTATTCCTTGGAGGCTATAAGCAGCCATCCTCGGAAAGATGCAACAGAATGATTCTCTTCAAGTTTCCCTCGTCAACTTCTTCGTTCGAAAGAGATCGTAGTGCTTCCAAGGCTTTGTCGATCCAAGAGGCTAGCACCTAATGGATCGTGTCAAGTTCATGATCTAGTGTGCGTGGATACCGCTAGACGAGTCACACGTGGGGCTCTTATCTGTCTTATTTGTCTGTGATATTATTCACACCTATCGAGGACTCGAGGTATGTTTTTATATAATTTTGTGTAAAACTATATGTACCACGAAAGATCCATGATTCATTATATGTCTTCCGCTGCGCTCCAAACTCAACACTTATTACACCTGGTATATCTCCAAAGCTTTGCTTCCTCCCCCAATTTTCTACTTCTCGTTTGGTAGTGCTTCCGAACACTGATCTTTAAAACCGAATGTCATTTGGCTTTGTCCTAATTCATCTGTTAATGTTCATAATTATTTATTTATGGCTGACTAATTAATAAGTGTCAGATTTTTTTTTACTATAATTGTAAGTTAATAATTGATATAAAAGAATAAATAAAACAACAATAACAAAATCTTCTCATAAGATCTATTCTTAATTCCTATTTCAAAATATTTAATACCGTATTTTTTCTATAATATATTTGTTGGGTTATTTAAGGAATTATATTATCTGGTTACTCCAACATTAGAAATAAGACTAATATGGATTAAAAAAAAGTAGTAAATAATTTTTTACTATAATTGTTAGTTAATTGACGTTTATATATAAAAGAATAAATAAATGAGATAAATCTAATAACAAAATCTTTAATTTCTATTTCAAAATATTTAATACTGTATTTTTTCTATAATATATTTGTTGGGTTATTTAAGGAATTATATTATCTGGTTACTCCAACATTAGGAATAAGACTAACATGGATAAAAAAAAGTAGAAAATAATTTTTTACTATAATCGTTAGTTAATCGACGTTTATATATATCGCGGCCCCTTCAGGGAACCTCCGGCGGCAGAGACAATCTGATCAAGATGCTTCCTCGCCGGATGACACGACGACCTCCTTATCTCCATCCTCTCCTTCCTCGATCCCCATCAAGCAGCGTGTCGCCCTCTCCGCTGTCTGCGCCCGATTCCGCCACCTCCTCCCCTCCATCCCCGACTCGACCCCCTCCGCCTCGACGTTGACATCCACAAAGATCTCACCTTCCCCCGTGCTCTGATTCGCCAATATGCCACCTCGTCTTCCACGACGTCGCCGATTTACCTGAACCCCTCGAACAGCTGCTCGCCAACGGCCTCGTCGAAGCGGGCGTGCAAGACCTCACCCTCGAAACCTCCAGCAAGGGATGGTTGTATCTCAGCGGCAGGGAAAACTGCAGCTTCTTGGAAATCAAGTCGCTGAGGAGTCTCTTCTTGAACAGAATCTTCATGGTGTAGAGATACTCCTATCGCCGTCCCCTCTTGCCCTTGGGCTGCGACTTCCTGTGCAACCTCCTCGCCTCCTGCCCTTTCCTCACGACACTGAATCTCGTCCGTTGCTATGTGCTCGAGCACGAGCACAGGCACGTCATGAACAAATTAAGCTTCCACTCCGCCTCCATCAAGCATTTAATCCTGCTCCGGATCCGCATGCTTCCCTTCATCTTCACCATAAACATCTTCAGGATCTTCCCCGGTGGTGCCAGAATCCTTCAAATCTCCTCTTTGACATCTTCATTTGTAAGTTAATCAGCTCCAATCCTATCGAGCCATGGAGCAAGTGTTGGTCGTCGTCCTTTTCAGAGCTGCTTTTCCAAGGCGAGCCGCTCTGCTCTTGCTGAATTCTAGGCAAATCCTAAACGTGAGAGTAGATCGATCGATCGATCAAACTAGCCTTCTTAATTTTCATGTATATTCTCTTTGATTGATATATATATATATATATATATATATATATATATATATATATATACTCAAAGGACGACGACCAACACTTGCTCCAGGATTGGAGCTGATTTAGATGAATGTCAAAGAGGAGATTTGAAGGGTTCCCACACCGGGGAAGGTCTTGAAGATGTCAATGGTGAAGATGGAGGGAACCATGCGGATCTGGAGCAGGATTAAATGCTTGATGGAGGCGGAGTGGAAGCTTAATTTGTTCATGCCGTGCCCGTGCTCGTGCTCGAGCACATAGCAACGGACGAGATGCAATGTCGTGAGGAAAGGGCAGGAGACGAGGAGGTTGCACAGGAAATCATCGCTAACGGAGCTGAATTTCATTTTTAATGAAGGCGAGGAAGGCGCAGCCCAAGGGCAAGAGGGGACGGCTATCGGAGTATCTCGACACCATGAAGATTCTGTTCAAGAATAGACTCCTCAGCGACTTGATGCCCAAGAAGCTGCAGTTTCCCCTGCCGCTGAGATACAACCATCCCTTGTCAGAGGTTTCGAGGGTGAGGTCTTGCACGTCCGCTTCGACGAGGCCGTCGGCGAGCAGCTGTTCGAGGGATTCGGGTAAATCGGCGACCTCGTGGAAGACGAGGTGGCATTGGCGAATCAGAGCACCGGGGAAGGTGAGATCTTTATGGATGTCGGCGTCAAGGCGGAAGGCGTCGAGTCGGGGGATGGAGGGGAGGAGGCGGCGGAAGCGGAGAGAGCGACGCGCTGCTTGATGGGGAGGAAGGAGACGATGGAGATAAGGAGGTCGTCGTGGAGGGAAGTGAGACGGTCCTCCGGCGTGACTTCCTGTTCACGCGGGCGCTTCATCAGATTGTCTCATATAATCATCTCTTTTGTTTAATTATTTTCTAATTCTTAAAATTTCATTTAAGTGTAGGAGGAACCGGTACTTCTGATTATGTGTTATTCTCGAATAAAATGTCATTTAACTTGATATGGAAAGAACAAAGATTGCTTGACCGTCAACATTCGAGAAGTACTTAGCTACAAGCATCTGAAATCTCCCGCATCAGTTGATGAAAAGATAGACGATACAATATTATATTTGCTCAATTATTCGAGCTCTTTCTTCCGAAATCTTCTTATAAGATAAAAAAAAAAAAGATGGCTCTGATATCATGTAAGAAAAAGAATAGAGAGAGAGGAAGGAATAAGATGACAATAATAAAATCTATTGTTCATTAATATTTGCCCTAAGAACAATACAATATATAATGTTCAAAGGTACTTGGTGAAATAACTAATTAATAAATAACAGAATTATTCTAAGAATAATTCTGAGAATAATTATAACAGAATTATTAGAATAATCCAAATACTAATATGATTTGATTTGATAATTTGATCCGGTCAATTTGGATAATTTTGTTATATCTCTTTTAGGTGACATGCTGCTTGATGGGGAGGAAGGAGAGGATGGAGATAAGGAGGTCGCCATGGAGGGAAGTGAGACGGTCCTCCGGCGTGACTTCCTGTTCACGCGCGCGCTTGATCAGATTGTCTCATATAATCATCTCTTTTGTTTAATTATTTACTAATTCTTAAAATTTCACTTAATTATTGGAACAACCTTGTCAAAATACCATTTAACTTGATACGGAAAGAACAAAGAGTGCTCGATCATCAACATTCGAGAAGTACTTAGCTACGAGCATATGAAATCTACCACATCAGTTGATGAAACGATGGACGATACAATCCAAGGTTGATGTCGCATAGATTACCTAAGCTCAATTATTCGAGCTCTTTCTTCCGAACTCAGTTTCTTGAGCTCTCCACGTTTTCTTCTTTGAATTCACCCTTTCTTGTTCAAGCTCAGTTCTTGGGCTCTCTCTTGGTCTTCTTTAGATAGAGGCACTATCAACTATGGGGTGGGCTACAATCCCTGCAGGAAAAAATCAATAGGAAAAGAATACTCGCTTAATTTTGCAGTTCAGATTCTCTGTTGTCATTTCTCTCTGTCTCTGTGTCCTATTGTCGATCAGATTAAATCTCAAGGATATTTTGTACATCATGAGAAGACTGCATATATTTTAAAGATGTCATAATGTCTTGAAATTTAATCTGATCCGTCCGATCGATAATGAATCACGGGGACAGAAAGAAATGGCGACAAAATATCTGAATTATTAACCTTGGGGTGGGCTACAGCCTAGTTTAACTATTAAAGGTTATCTATTAGTCAAGAAGTTTAGGGCTCTCAAATAATAAGTTCCAATAAATTGGTCAAAATAATGCATGAACTGCATCGATTAATGTTGCACAATTGTACAAGATCGAGAATAGACAAGGAGGAAAAACAAAAATTCCAATGTATTTCGTTGATAAACAAATAGTGTATTTATAAGCCAATACATAGCCCACTAATTCCTTAATTATAGTCCACTAACTCCTCACATTAACTATTTGTACCTAATACTTCTTCATCATGGAATCTTAGATATTTTAACGATATATTTTTTTTTGTACAGTAAATGACTTTTAAGGTTGAGTAATTAATAACTCTAAAGAAATAATTCTTTATTTCAAGATTTTTCAATTTCAACATCTCACGCTCCATCTTTTACACTAACGTAAACATGATTGGATCAACGTGTCCTCCATATCGACATATGCTTACGTTGACACCGAAAGCAAGCAACTGTAGAATGATGTCTTGCGTGAGACGCTCAAACATGGTCTAGCACTGTGCTTGTGGACCAACTACCTCTACCTCACCATCAGCAGCACACTCTCTAATACTGACGTCAGCGACCAGGCCTTCCGCTATGACCCCCAAATTTTCAATATCTACGAATTAAATATTATTATCAATAAATTAACTTAATAATTTCATAAATAATAAAAATTTATTTAATAAAAATTTAAAATTTGATAAAATATAGAAAAAGATGAGATTGTAACGTTATCACACGAAGTGAACTCACACCTCACCTCTTCTATTACGTCCTTGGCAAACTCAACAATTTGAGATCAGCTCATTCTATCTATTATTCTTGCATTCATCCCTGTCATTACTTCTTACCACCACAACCAACCTTAGGGGCTACATATCTACTACTTTAAATACATTCAACATGAATATTTTTTTTAATCATTAGTTGTCACTACTAATTAATTAAAATCTGATAATTTTCTTTAACTACTATCTATCGCCACTAATTATTAACTTATCAACACAGTAATTTGCTAACAAAGTCAATAAGAACATTTACATTAAATTTTATAACTTAATGGAATTAACAATATGAGTCAAACCCAGCATTTGAAGAATTTACTAGTTAGTTAGATTATTTAACAAAGGGCGCAAACATTTGTGTAAATTACAAGTTAGTTGTACTAAACGAAGAGAAAAGAGGATTACTAAAATTTCATTTCAATGCAATTGACAATGCTAGAAGATACTTGGAATAGAGACTCCTCGGATTCTAATATATCCTCGAACTGACCCGTACTGGTGCGACTTCTCAGCATTTACAGTCACATCTGCTTTAATTCCTCTATCATCTCCTTCTGATTTAAGAGAAAATCTTCAAATGTCTTGTTGGGCATTTTCATTTGTAAATCAATTAGTTCTACTTCTTTAGAGTCATGGAGCAAGCGATTGTCTTCATTGGTGCAAGTATATCAAACCTGGTATTGTAGTCATTGCACTTCCTGAGGAACTAAGTCAATATCATAATTGACGATCGATTTTTCAGATTGATCACGGAACACCCTTTGTAGTCCGGATAAATTAATTCATCGTTGTCATCTTCTCCAGCTAATCCTTGCCAATCGAAGCAAATTTTGTTAGGTATCGATCAAAGAGAATATGTGTGAAATTTAAGAAGGTCAATCGGGATCTTCTTCTCTCACATTTGGGATTTTGCTAGAATTCAGTATGAGCCAAGCGTTTTCCTTTGGAAAAGCAGCTCCGAGAAAATTCATCAATGCAGCTGGAAGATCTGGAGGCGGATGGAGGGCGAGAAGGAATGACGCGTTCTGGATCTTGGGCGCTTCAATGCGCATGTGGTTGACGACCTCGACGACGAGCGACTCGAGCTTTTGGCTGTGGAGGGGAGGAGGCGGTGGAAGCTGGAGCAGACGGCGGAGACGGCGACGCACTGCTTGATGGGCAGGAAGGAGATGATGGAGGTGAGGAGGTCCTCGTGGAGGGTAGCGAGGCGGTCCTCCTCCAGCATACCTTCCTGCTCACGCCGGCGCTTGCTGTGGTACGTCATCAGGCGAGCAAAGGAGTCGGGATCAGACTGTCTCCGCCAACTTCCTTGGACGGATTGTAGGTCATTAATTACATGTTAGCTCAAATACGATTTTATGGTTCGGCCATCTAAATTTATTATTTTTTTATTATAGTAAAAAATCTAACACGTATTAGTTTTTTATACACAATTTAATATGATTCAAAAAAAAAGTTTAAAAAGGATTTCATATAATTTCGAACACAAGATCTATCTAATTTGATCTTTATTTTATTTTATATAAAATTATTATCGAAAGAATCTATTTTAGAGACATAATTTATTTGTATGATTTGAACATATTTAATTGTAAATTTGAACATGACTTTGACAACAACTCAAACAATAACTTAGATTATGGTTCTTACCATATTAACGGAAAGTGTAAGTTTTAGAGTAAGGGATTTGGTCTCATCTATATCATGCAAATATTCTATTAACATGACATTACACGCATTACATAAATGATGACATGTCACATCGAACGAACATAAATGACACATCACACGTATGGTAAGATTTAATCACATGACTCATATGGCAAAATCTAATCACGTCATAATTAATGCATTTATATGACATACAAGTATAAATATTACATAAATTTACCTATGTTATAATTCTATTTTGAAAATAAAATATGTTATAAATCTAATTTTAATAAATCAAGATTTATATAATCAAATTAACTAATTTTCAAATTTAATTAATATAGTTCATTTAGAATTTTTTTCTATCAAGAATATAATCTTTAATTATTTTAGAAACAAAATTTTAAATTAATTTTCTAACAATTTAGGAAATAAATAATTAATATTTCTTAATTTATTATAGAATAATTCAAATCAATTTTTTTTGATGATTTTCAAAATCTTTCCAAATTTAGAGGGCGTTTGGTTTAGGGGAATAGGAGTGGAGAATGAGAATGAGAATCATTGATTGCCATTGTTAATGTTTGGATTATAGAAATAGGAATACAAATAAGGGAATGAATCCTTGAAATTGGGTAATGACTCATTCCCATGTACCTCCCCTTCAATGAGTCATTATCCTATTTTCATCAATCAAAATATTTCTTTATTCCAAAAATACCCTTGACCTAAAACTAAAATTTTCTCCCTTAATATTAAATATCAAAATATATATATTTTTTTCATATCACTTCTCTCTCCTTGTTCTCTCTCATCATATTTTCTCTCTCATCATTTTATCACACACTTTCCCTCTCCTTAATCTCTCCTATCACACTCTCCTTCCTCTTTTTTTCTCATTACACTTTCTTTCTCATCATATTTTCTCTCTCATCATACTTTCTCTCTCCCCAATCTCTCCCATCACACTCTTTTTTTCCTTTTTTTTCTCATCACACTTTCGCTCTCATCACACTTTCTCTCTCCTCAATCTCTCTTGTCACACACTCTTCTTTTTTTTCCTCAACACACTTTCTCTTTCATCATACTCTCTCTCTCCTCAATCTCTCCCATCACACTCATTGTTCTTTTTTTTCTCATCATACTTTCTCTCTCACCATACTTTCTCTCTCCTCAATCTCTCTCATCACACACTCTCTCCTCTTTTTTTCTCATTACATTTTCTCTCTCTTCATCCTCTCCCATCATACTTTCTCTCACATCGTATTTTCTCTCTATCTTCTCTCATCATGCTCTCTCCTATCACACTCTCTTTTATCATTTTCTCTCATCACACTTTCTCTCTCTTCATTCTTTCTCATCACACTTTCTCTCTCATCATACTCTTTCATCATATTTTTCTCTCACATTATCTTTCTCTCACATGATCTAATTTTTTCTCTTATTTTCCTTTAAGGGTAAAAAAGGAAATTTTGATTTATTCCGATAGAAAATATGCAACTAACCAAACATTGCTTTGACTACAAAAATAATCAGGTTTACCGACGGAATCTGATTCCGTTGATATATTTTAATATTACCGACGGAATTCAACTTCCGTCGGTAATATTTTTGTATTACCGACGGAATTTAAATTCCGTCAGTATTTTTCGAAATTACCGACGGAAATATAATTTTCGTTGGTATTATTTTTCAACGGAATAAAATTTTCGTTGATAAAATGATGAAAACTATTTATTATCGGGAAAACAATAGAATTACCGACGGAATTTAAATTCCGTCGGTAATCCCCGACGGAAATTAAATTCTGTCGGAGATTACCGACGGAAATTAGATTCCGTCGGTAATTCTAAAATAATCTCGGGAAACAATAAGATTACCGACGGAATCTAATTTCCGTCGGTAATCTCCGACGGAATTTAATTTCCGTCGGGGATTACCGACGGAATTTAAATTCCGTCGGTAATCCCGAAAAATATTATCGGAGAAATAACAGGATTACCGACGGAATCGTCGGTAATCTCCGACGGAAATTAGATTCCGTCGGTAATTCTGAAAATAAAATTAGGGCACTGACCCTTCTCTCGCGTGCTCGTCTTTCTCCTCTTCCGCGATTCCGGCGCGATCTCTCCTCTCCGGTGATCTTCAGGTAAGTTCACTCCTTCTCGAGCCATTTTCTCCCCTTCCCAACCCCCGTCGGCCGCCAGCACGTAGCTGGTAGCTTTGCCGGTGGTGAGCACACGGCTTGCGGCTTTTTCGGCTGCCAACACGCGACTGGTAGCTTTGCCGGGCGCCAGCACGAAGCTGGCGGCTTTGCTGGCCGCCAGCACGAAGCTAGGGGCTCCTGCAATTGTAATAACACTTGCTGCTCAAGGAACATTTCGTGGCTTTACGGATACAACAACACCATTATATGCTGTCTCTAAGTATTGTATCTTCAACATTTGTTTTTATGAAACCTTTTCTTTCTTGGATGTTTTTTTTTATTGTATATACAAAGATTGCATTATTTTTCCTCTATCTCATCTTACACCACTAAACTATATAGACTAACACTGTTTATAACTGTCATTCAATTAAGTCATACCATTCGTCTATTTTTCCATTCATGTTACCAACTCTTTGCGATCCTTCCCAATCCCTTTTTAAGAATGTGATGGATGCCAAATTGAAGATAATTGGACAAGTTCAATTGCTCAAAGGTTTTTCATTTCTTCAATTAAATGAAGCTTAGTTCAGATAGAAAATATCTTCTGTGGTTAAGCAAGCTTTAGACAGCTATATAAGATGGACTTACATAGTCAAGTGCCCATTATATATACACCCATTGTAATTTGCTGTTGTTCCATGTATCTCTCACTTTTATTTCCAAGTTAGATAAGTTGTAAATTGTTTAGGTAGTATTTCAGTTATATATTATGCACAACGAAGTCTGCTCATGAAGGTTGCTTGGATATTTGATCCGGCGGTAAGAACAGGGGACCAGGTCAACGCCACGTGGAAGTCAAAGAGCCGGGCGGTTCATCGAAGAGGGTCGGATCAACCAGGCCGACCGGAGAAAGGGGTCTAACCGACCGGGCGGCCGCCCGGTGTTTAGCCGATGGCAAAATGCACCTCTATGGAAGCCGGGGTTCCGGCGCTCATTGAACAAGATTGTAGGGCCGAGCGGACGGCACGCTTGGCCGAAGGCATGAAACATACTGCTAACGGTCGCCACAAAACACATTACCAAAAACTTCCCAAGTGGACCATCATATTTGACCGGTCGGACGGAAGGCGGACGTGGGCCGGTCGGGTGCCCGGCAGGAGTTCGGGGAAACAGACAAGGGACATCTTCTGACAGCTGGCATGCTTCGTGATATGGTTATACTTCAAATCACGCGACAGGGGGTTCCGCTGTCCCATCGAGGACATGCTGGGACTGTAGCAGTATGGGTCAGGTAAGCTCACTGACAAGCCCTTACTGGGGTTTGGGCTACGGACACGTGTACACCTCGGTATGTGTGCACTCGCTCCTCCGCTGCCCTATATAAAGGCCCCCATCCTTCGCCGGAGGTACATATTCTGATATTTCGAGAGCCACTTGCCACTGCTTGCTTGCCTGACTTGAGCGTCGGAGGGTCGTCGCTGGGAACCCCTTCCCGGCCCGACTTCTGTGCAGGTTCGCCGGAGCTTCGTGCAACCAGTCGAAGATCCACACCAGCAGTCAGGGAGCGCCACGTGCCCAGCGTCCGTTGGTTCAGCATTCGGACAGGATCCATGTATCTCTCACTTTTATTTCCAAGTTAGATAAGTTGTAAATTGTTTAGGTAGTATTTCAGTTATATATTATGCACAACGAAGTCTGCTCATGAAGGTTGCTTGGATATCGATACAGGATAGTCTGAAAAATGGCAACTCCATCAAAAAGAGTGTATACTCTTTGATACTAGTTCATTTGTAAAATCTTTTCTTTTCATGAAAAATTATTTCTTTTTAGAGAGGTTTGACTAACTTCTAGTTGCATAAATTCAAACCTAAAATAATTGGGAGTAAATTCAAACAGAATAAAAATATATTTATTCTGTTTTGATATTTTAATTTGTACATTTCTAAATATTATATTATTATATGTTTCAGGAGTTCCTATTAACATATTGATTATCACTGTCATTATCATCTGCTCATTTCTATTCAGGTATCAAAATTAGTTATACATAAATTACTATAAAAATTTTATCGTATTCATAAATCTGATCATATTCTATTGTATTTTACTTTCTGCAGGATTTTCTATTGTATGTGGATGTATTACATGAAGTATTTTCTATCATGGTATGTATTTAAATATCTGATTCTGTAACTTTGGATTTAGATATAAATATTTAGATAGTTTGATTTGTTTCTATTATTGTGATTTATTTAGATTTTATTTGGTGTAGATGATGTGAGTGTTTCTATTTATATTAGCTTGTTTGTATGAATGTTATAGTTTATTTATGTTTGTATGGATTGTATGAAATAAATGTATGAATTATTAGGATGTATGAAATGTATTTGTAAGTGTGGATATGATTGTTTGTATTTGATTGCATGGATATGATTGTTTGTATGTATACAATGTCATTATCTGTGGTGGTTTACTGTATATATGGATTGTAAACATGGTAAAAAAGAAATATAATTTTTTTCTTTATATTTTTTTTATTTTTCCGACGGAATACTATTGGTATTCCGTCGGTAATTATTGTAAATTATTTACCGACGGAAACAATTTTCCCGTCAGTAAAACACCGACGGAAACAATATTTCCGTCGGTAAACACTACCATCGGAAGCACTGTTTCCAGCATGATTTACCGACGGAACATTATTTCCGTCGGTATATTTTGCTACGGAACTATAAATTCCGTCAGTAAATACCGACGGAATTTCAATTCCGTCGGTATACCCGTTTCCGACCTATTTCCTCCCGACAACTAAATTTCCGTCGTAATTCCGTCACTAAACTACTATACCGACAGAAAATTCCGTTGATAATCCTGTTTTTTTTGTAGTGTTTTAAGAGTGATATCCATGCTCATACCCATTCTCATTCCACAATACAATGATTCCCATTCCGATTCCTATTCCTAAGAAAAAACCAAACGCCCCCTTAGTATTTCCTAATAATTTAGAAAACTTTCTAAATATAAAATATTTTAATAAATCAGAAAATTTCAGAAAATATTAATTCTATAATTTAATTCAATAATAGTCCTTTATTACATAGAATATGGTAATGTCTGAGGAAAATATGCAGACGTGATAAGAAGGATCTATTCCTATAAAACGGGGTATTACAAGGAAAAGGTACTCACATACATCTTAAAAAAATCCTAATTTTAGAATACTTCTTTCTTTTCTTTTTCAAAAACAGCCTTGAGAGTCGGAGTAACAATAGCGAGAACATTTTCGGCCATTTTCCTAACCCTTTCTTTCCTTCCAGGACACGAGGTGAGTATTCCTACATTCTTCGTTTGTCAACATCAATAACAATAACAGCTCATCAGCGAGTTGACCATATTTCGCGACCTCAGGCAAGATCAACCACCTTGGTCCGATCCTATTTTGAACAAAGCATTATCATTTTAGTATTGTTTTGACATCACCATTTTAAGTTTGATAAGTAAATAAAAAAAATTGTAACACAGCTAATTAATTTGGGTCGGTCTAATTATCCCATTAGTTGTGCAACAACACGGTGGTTGCAATTTTTTTTTAGATTGATTGTCAAAATCTATGATTTAAGGGGAAATAAAATTTAGGTTTTAGGAAGAATTTAACTCTAATACGACCTTAAAAATTGAAAAAAAACTCTTAATTTGTTCATGCAACTAATATATACATTACTAATCCCTAACAGTGCACTATTTATTTTTCCTAATAAAATTTTCTAATAAAATTAGAAAAATATATCCCCAAAACTAAATTTACTCTTTCAAAAATTAATAAAGAAAATAACACACACTAAATTTTCATTTCAATACAGTTATTACTGGAAGATACTTTAAACAGAGACTCCTCGGATGCTAATATATCCATGAACTGTTGTTTGCTGGTGCGCCTTCTCAACATTTCCAATCCCGTATCCTTTAATTTCTTCATCTTTTTTTGATCCGAGAGAAACCCTTCTAATCTTCTCTTTGACATCTTTATTTGTAAGCTAATCAGCTCCAATCCTGTCGAGCCATGGAGCAAGTGTTGGTTGTCGTCCTTTGTTGTTTTAGTGCTGCTTTGCATGCACGTAGGATCTACATGTATATCAAACTCGGTATTACAGTCATTGCACTTCTTTAGGAACTCGGTCAATATCGTAGCCGACGATAGATCTTTCAAATTGAAGTCGAGCTTGAAGATCGATTTAACCCTATCAATTCTGTCTCTCTCTGCTAAGAAGATCTGTCAATTAAATCAAATTTTGTTAAGTATATATAGAAGTACATATATATCAATCAAAGAGAGTATACATAAAAATTAAGAAGGCCAGCTTGATCGATCGATGGATCGATCTTCTCTCACGTTTGGGGTTTGCCTAGAATTCAGCAAGAGCACAGCGGCTCGCCTTGGAAAAGCAGCTCCGAAAAGGTTCATGAATGCATCTAGAGGATCTGCCGCCGTCGCCGGAGCTTGGGGGCTTCTATGCGAATCGTGGTGACGACGCCCATGATGAGCAACTCGAGCTGTGGGGCGCGAACGTCGATGGTGAAGATGGAGGGAAGCATGCGGATCCGGAGCAGGATTAAATGCTTGATGGAGGCGGAGTGGAAGCTTAATTTGTTCATGTCGTGCCCGTGCACATAACAACGGACGAGATGCAGTGTCGCTAGGAAAGGGCAGGAGGCGAGGAGGTTGCACAGGAAATCGTCGCTAACGGAGCTGTATTTCATTTTAAGAAAGGTGAGGAAGGCGCAGCCCAAGGGCAAGAGGGGACAGCGATCGGAGTTTCTCGACACCATGAAGATCACCGGGGAAGGTGAGATCTTTATGGTTGTCGACATCAAGGCGGAAGGCGTCGAGTCGGGGGATGGAGGGGAGGAGGCGGCGGAACCGGGCGCAGACAGCGGAGAGGGCGACGCGCTGCTTGATGGAGAGGAAGTGAGATGGTCGTCCGGCGTGACTTCCTGTTCACGCCGGCGCTTGTAATGATACATCATGCGAGGAAAGGCGTCTTGATCAGATTGTCTCTGCCGCCGGAGGTACCCCACGATATATATAAACGTCAATTAACTAACAATTATAGTAAAAAATTATTTACTATTTGTTTTATCCATATTAGTCTTATTTCTAATGTTGGAATATAATTCCTTAAATAACCCAACAAATATATTATAGAAAAAATACGATATTAAATATTTTGAAATAGGAATTAAGAATAGATCTTATGAGAAGATTTTGTTATTAGATTTATCTCATTGTTGTTTTATTTATTCTTTTATATATAAACCTCAATTAACTAACAATTATAGTAAAAAATTATTTACTACTTTTTTATCCATATTAGTCTTATTTCTAATGTTAGAGTAACCAGATAATATAATTCCTTAAATAACCCAACAAATATATTATAGAAAAAATACAGTATTAAATATTTTGAAATAGGAATTAAGAATAGATCTTATGACAGATTTTGTTATTAGATCAGTGTTCGGGAATTAATTCCTATTTTGAAATAGGAATTAAGAAAAAATACAGTATTATTAACTTACAATTATAGTAAAAGGTCAATTGACACTCCGGCTTTAAAGATCAGTGTTCGGGAGCACGCTCATGACCAAAGGAGAAGTAGGAATTTGGGGAGGAAGCGAAGCTTTGGAAATAGACCATGTGTAATAAGCAGCTAATAAATACTTGCGACGCTTTACCAAAGGAGAGGATCGTGGGATAGTTGCTAAATGAAAAGATAATAAGTACGGTATTCGGTGACCGTTAAAAAGTTCATAATAGATTCTGTTACACGAAAAAGTATAAAAGAAAGGCAATAGTTAGAGGATATATAGAATGTTCACTCTCATATAATCATCTCTTTTGTTTAATTACTTCCTAATTCTTAAAATTTCACTTAAGTATTGATTCTTTTTTTAAATTTTCACTTAAGTATCGAAGAATCTTATCAGGATAAAGACCGGTACCCTCGGACTATGTGTTATCCTTGGACAAAATACCATTTAACTTGATATGGAAAGAATAAAGTGTGCTTGACCATCAACATCCAAGAAATGCTTAGCTACGAGCATCTGAAATCTACCCCATCAGTTGATGAAAAGATAGACGATACAATCTAAGGTTGATATCGCATATATCTAAGCTCAATTATTCGAGCTCTTTCTTTCGAACTCAGTTTCTTGAGCTCTCCACGTTATCTTCTTTGAACTCACCCTTTCTGTGCTCAATTTTCTGTAGTTCTAGAGGTTGGGAAGTAAACGCCATCAACTATGTTGATGAGCTCAATTTTCCTAGCTTTCCACTCTAAGCTTAATTTTCCAAGCTCTCCTGTTCAAGCTCAGTTCTTGAGCTCTCTCTTGGTCTTCTTTAGATAGAGGTACCATCAACTATGGGTTATTAACAACAAGTAGATGTACTCTACAATCCCTACAACGGCCGATCATCACTTCTGATCAGTAACGATCAAAAGATTGATATTAATGGTTGGCACTATATATAATTAGAGGTTGTTATATGATTAATGTTTGAAATGGTTGAATGGTCCATAAATTAATTTTCAGAGATCCTGATCACAATCTACACATATATCTCTCATCTCATATCTATAAATACAAGTTACATACTTACATTTGTCATTTAGAGACTAATGTTAACATTTGAAATGGTTGAACTCACATCTCACCTCTTCTATTACATCCTTGGCAAACTCAGCAATTAGAGATCAGCTCATTCTATATATTATTCTTGCATTCATCCATCATTGCTTCTTACCACCACAACCAGCCTTAGGGGCTACATATCTACTACTTTAAATACATTCAACATATATTTTTTTTAATCATTAATTGGCACTACTAATTAAAATCTGATAATTTTCTTGAACCACTATCACCACTAATTATTAACTCATCAACTTGCTAACAAAATCAATAATAACATTTACATTAAAATTTATAATTTAATGGAATTAAAAATATGACTCAAACCCAACATTTTGAAGAATTTATTAGTTAGATTATTTAACAAATTAAAGGATGCACACATTCGTGTGAATTACAAGTAAGTTATACTGAACGAAGAGAAAGAACAGTCGCTAAAATTTCATTTCAATGCAATTTAGCAATGCTAGAAGATACTTGGAACAGAGACTCCTCAAATGCTAATATACCTTTGAACTGATGCTAATATTCTGCAATCAGTAAACTGTCGGAGCTACTCAAGAAGCTGCATGAGGAAGAGCTTTGGCGTCATCTTGAAGTCACAACCAAGGTAAGAAGAGTAGCTGCTATATATAGTTACATTTTCTATTACCCATCTGTAGTTCTGGCACAAGTGTCATTTTGGAAACTGCTTCCAAATACGTGCCTTGATTCTCTTACTTGCTGTTGCATAATAAACATCTGATTGATTCATGAATTTTGAAGGTCAATCCCCAGTTCTACGCTTTCAGATGGATTACACTGCTTTTAACACAGGAGTTCAACTTTGCTCACAGCCTTCACATTTGGGATACACTCTTAAGTGACCCTGAAGGTCCTCAGGTACCGATGTCTTTCCTTCATGGTAGTTAAATGATCCCTCATCATGCCCTTCACCAAAAGGTTACACGAACAATGTCCATGATCACAGGAAACCCTACTAAGAATATGTTTCCTATAAATTGCTTGATCTGTTTTATAAAGTTTGTTTGAGCGCAAGTACATTTCTGCTTGTGCTTTCTTATTATTTTAGAGCGTGATATTACATGCGATCTTTCCATAAAAAAAACCCTCATTTGCCGCAAAAAACATTTAAAGTATGCCGCGTTAGATCATTTAACAAAGGGCGCACACATGTGTATAAATTACAAGTTAGTTATACTGAACCAAGAGAAGATACTTGGCAATGCTAAAATTTCATTTCAATGCAATTAGCAATGCTAGAAGATACTCGGAACAAAGACTCCTCAAATGCTAATACATCCTTGACCTGATTCGTACTAGTGCGACTTCTGAGCATTTGCAATTCCATTTCCTCTAATTCCTCTGTCATCTCCTTCTGATTTAAGAGAATCCCTTCGAATATCTTTTTGAGCATTCTCATTTGTAAATCAATTAATTCTATTTCTGTAGAGCCATGGAGCATGCATGCAATCGTCTTCATTGGTAAATTAAACAATTCTAAAATATCAATCTATTGAATTCGAAAAAGGTTAACTATATTTATGACAATTCTGAACATTATATTATTGGTATTATTTAATTATATCAAGTAAATAAATTATAATGTATAGAAACTATTTGTTATGCCATTTTATTGAAATTTCATGACAAATTTAAACGTCGCATTTACCATCGTAATCGATCGCGATTTAAATATGATGATCGTCGGTTTTAATTATGTTACTGAGAAAATAATAAATGATATAAAATATATAAATTTGTTAACTACCTAATAAATATATTATAGAAAACTGAGATATTAATTTTTTTTTGAAATAGTAATTAAGAATAACTCGTATAAGACCAATTTGTTATTAGATTTAGTTTATTAATTGTTTTTTTATTTATTCTTGTACATCTATTACAACGTCAATTAACTTACAATTACAGTAAAAAAATCGAATACCTATTAATTGTCTAGTCATAAATAATTATGACCATAGTCCGAGCAATATTGTGAAAGGAGTTTAGAAGGATTTGATTGATATTTTAAAGCACTTATGATTCTAACAATGACATAGATTATTTAAAATAATGGGTTTGATATTTAAAACACTCCATTGATATTTTAAAACCCTTTGATCGATATTTTAAAGCACTCCATTGATATTTTAATGCACTCTTAATATAGGGTTTTATATTAGGTGAAGCAATTAAGATGGATGATACATAGATTATTTAAGGTTGATGAAAAATTTAGTGAGCATAGATTATTTAATAATTGATGACAAGATGAATGATATGTATTATCTATGGTTGAAATTTATCAATATTTCAAGTCTCGTTGAGAGTTCTAATATTTCTTTGTGAATATCATATCATTGATGGGGTGCTCTATTTAGCATAGAGATCTATCTATATATATATATAGTTAATAGAGAGAATAATTTAGAGATAATAAAACTAGGGGTATCCAGTACTATCACATATGCATGGTAAATAACATCATTTTAAAGAATTTGATGAATAATTAGATTCATAAATGAAAATTTTAAGGTATATTCTATTGTCTAATGACAGAGTTAATCGACATTGGGAGATAATTTTACACTTTGAGTTAAGATACTTTATCAGAGAAGATGATGAAGTTATTGTATGTATTGCAATATTTTGCTTGAAAAAGAAAACAATATTATCTTCTTAGGATTAAGTGAGAGTGTGACTCAAAGTGCGCTAGCTAGAGCATTTAAGACAATATATATTAATATTTATGATTATCTATCTTTTAGATGGCTAATACTATATGACAATGATTTTATACGAGGTTAGCTAACCATACCTACATGCAATGCAATGGGGAACCAGAAATTATAATCGATCTGAGCTAATCGATGATAAAAGTTGTATATATAAAAATCCCCGAGTTGATCATAAAATTTAATTTGGGATTTAGGACTGATTGGATGAATTAAAATGGTTAAAGGTGTGAAGAAATTTCTAAATATATATAAGATTCTTCTTTAAACTCTAAAATGGGCCTCCTGGCAAAAACCTAAGTAGGCTAATACCCGCGTTCACCCTTGCCTACATGGTCATACTTCAGCTCAATATATGAAATGATTTAAGGTGACGTTTGGTTTTTTCTTAGGAATCGGAATGAAAATGAGTATCATAGTATTATGCAATGAGAATGAGTATGAGTTTGAGTATTATTCTTAAAAATAATATTTAGTTAGTTGAATATTTTCAATCAGAATGAAAAAAAATGAAGAGAGAATGTATGATGAGAGAGAAAGTATGATAGGAAAAATGAAGAGAGAGAAAGTGTGATGAGAGAAAATGAGGAGAGAAAGCACGATAGGAGAGATTGAGAAGAGAAAAGGTATAATGAGAGAGAAAGTGTGCTGAGAGAGAAAGAGTGATGAGATAAAAATGAAGAGAACGAAAGTGTGATGAGAGAAAATGAGAGATTGAGGAGAGAAAGTATGATGAGAGAAAGTAAGGAGAGAGAGTGTGATGGAAGATAATGAAAAGAGAGAAAGTGTGATGAGAGAAAATGTGGAGAAAGAGTATGGTAAGAGAGATTGAGGAGAGAAGAAGTATGATGAAAAAATGAGGAGAGAATGAAGAGAGAGAAAATGATGAGAGAGTGTGTGTGATGACAGAGAATACAAAAAGAAAATGGTAGAGAATGTGTGGTGAGAGAATGAGGAGAGAAAAAGTATGTTAAGAGAGAAAGTGTAATGATAGAATGGGGAGAGAGAAAGTGTGATGATAGAATGAGGAGAGAGAAAATATAATGAAAGAGAACAAGGAGAGAGAGTGAAATGAAAGAAAAATTGAACAAATATACTAAGGCTATTTTCGTGCAACACTTAATTCTCATTCCCATTCGGTAGAGTTGGGAGTGGGCTGGTAGAGAGCCCGTTCGATCGACGGAACTAATCGAGAGTGTGAGAAATGATAATTTAATAGTAAGACTATAAATATAAAAATATAGAATATAAATTAAGAAATAACCTTGTAGAATTTTTTTGAAATTTTTTTAATTTTTTTTTAGATTTAAACTGAAATCATATGACACGTTTAAGGGGATGAATTGATTAGGGTTTATGAAAACCTATGTGAGGTACTCCATTTAAGTTGAGAGTTTATTAGAATTATTAATATAAGGTTTTAATTAAAACCCCAAGTTTGATTTTTCTCTCCTCACTATTTCTGCCTGATCCCTTTTTCCTCTCCTGATTCTCACCACTGCCTCTGCCTACGCTTCTCCCTTGCGTTGTCAACCGTCGACGTCAATGTCCAAGCCCTTGCATTTTCAACCGCCGACGTCAATGTCCACGATAGGTCGGTCATCACCGGTGTAGCCTCCTCGTGGTTTCCATTAAAAGTAGCGACAGCCGACTCCTTCCCCCAAGTTTCTCTCAGCCGCTACCCTCCCTTGCGGCATCGCTCACGCCACCATCGCTATCCCTGTGTGTCGACCCCTTCGCCGGTGCTGAAGCTAATCAGTCATTGTCACCATCTCACCCTGCCCCCGACCGTCAAAAACACAGCAGTCAGATGCGGGCAGTTGTCCACAACCACAATAATCGTTGGCATTTGCCTTGCCAACGTTGTCGACCCTCTTTTGGCGTCGAGACTGCCGACTTCATCCCTACCTTACCCCTACTCTGGCCAACGTAGCCACAGCTGCTAGATACGAGTGGTTGTCCGTAGCCACCACATAGCCACCCTTGCCGCCACTGCCGCCATTCCGGCTATCGCTGCCGTGTGACCAAACGTCGACAGCTCAGTGGCCAATAGCATAGCCAATCCAAAATAGTCTTGTGCTTCCTACTCGGGCCACCACCACTTGGGTTTGCTCCAACCATAAGGAAGAGGCGAGTGGCCACCCTATGGTCGACCTTCTTCGACTTTTTCTATTGACGCCCTCTTCAACCATGACCAACCGTCGAACTTAGTGAGCCATCACCAAATTTGGACTCTGATGCGAGACGAGTGTCTCGACATGGAAATTGTTTGGCACAAGCTACATTAGAGGTGGGTAGTTCCTGCTTTGACCTCTATAATATCTTTGACCTTAGTGTATGATTCTATTATTTACATTTATCGTATACTAGTTACTTTTACCTTGATATCTATTCTATGTTATTTCTTGAGTTTGACTTTTATTGCTTGATCTTGTATTTGATCTATTTTGATATCTATTCAGTCTAACTTGTTATTCCTGCTTGGGTTAGTTATACAGGTAGGATATTACTAGACTATAGTGTAGTTGTGGGCATATGTTCATACATTTATACCTTACCATATGATTATATACTTAGGCTTGTGCTTATACGTGTTAGATATTATACTGTAGTAAGTGGTAAAGTATCCTACTAGATTATCTAGTTCGAACTACCATATGAGATCATTTGATTATGACCTCGTTGTTTTAGTATATTTATGATGATACCATGGAGTTAGTTGAGATGTTATTGTTGGTGCGGTTAGCACTAACGATCTAACTCAGGTTTTGATGAATGATAAAGTAGGTTAAGTTAGTTTCATTGTGATCTAACGCTTTGACCAAGCATGCAGGAGAAGCCCAGACAGGTCGACGGGCTGACCGGATGTCTGTCATGAAGCCCAGCTAGGTCGACGGGTCGACCGAATAGCTGGCACGAAATTCAGACAAATCGATGGGCTGACCGGATGTCTGGCACGAAGCCCAGCTAGGTCGACGGGCTGATCGGATAGCTGGCACGAAGTCCAGACAAGTCGAAGGGCTGACAGGACGTCTGGCACGAGGTTCAGATGGGTCGAAGGGCTGACCGGACATCTGGCAGATAAGTTAAGGTAAGTCACTGGAGGGGAGTGACTGTGAGGACGCGTTCCCGGGAAGGGAACTTAGGTGTCGATCCAACATAGAACCATTTCGGAACTCTAAGTTGAGATCTTGACTAGATTCCGGTCTTGGTGGGATGGAATCTAATTAATACTCGATTTTATTATTATAACTGCGCTAACACTTTGTTTTGCAGGGTAATATAATTTGCATTATGCTTCGAATTAACGTTTTCTTACAGGGAGTTGAAGCTGCTAGAAAATGGGGTCCGGGCGCCTAGAAAGGATTCGAGCACCCAGAGGTCTGGGCGCTCGGAAGGGGTCTGGGCACCCGGAGTGCAAATTCTATCACCTCGTCACTTCACCATGTGGAGCTCTCTGGTTGGTTGGGATACGTCGGAGTCCAGGCGCTCGGAAGGGATCCAGGCGCCCGGAGCCTCCTATATAAGGAGGGTGAGCCCTAGAGCAAAATACAATTAACAACTACAACGTCATCCAACGCTTGCTCTGCCGTGATGTGCTCTTGCGAAGCTGCGAAGCTTCTCCGACAACGTGCTACTAAGAATTTCTTTTTCCTGTATTTTGTTGTCGGTATTCATTTTAAAAGTTCCTGTACTTACACTTGTAACATTTTTACCAACTGCTAGTGATTGCCCAACGAAAGCACTCGAAGAGTGCGGGCCTTGGAGTAGGAGTCGATAAAAGCTCCGAACCAAGTAAATCGAATTGTGTTAGCGTTGTTCTCTTTCTCTTCTGCTACTTACTCTCGATACGATAATTTTTTTTAATCGCTATTCACCCCCTCTAGCGAATTTCTCGATCCAACAAGTGGTATCAGAATAGGTACCGTTCTGATTTGGTGCAACCACCAATCAGACAAAAGGGGGGGGTTCTTTTTAAAAATAAAATAGATATCGTTTGAGTTTAAAAAATATCCTTACGCCTTTCATTTTTTCCCTCTAAAATCATTTTTGAAAAACTCATTTTCATCTTTTTACCATTGGTTGGTATTAGCGAAATATCGCATTTTTAAAATTTTGTAATAATATTTTTATTAATATTTTATTTAAAAAAAATTATTTCTTTCACGCATATTTCTTTATCTCCCACATTGCTTATCCCAAGACAAGGTCTTGGAAATTGTTTCTTCTATTTTTTTGCAAATATACTAATGACTATTCAAGAAGGACGGAGCATTAACGAACCACCACCATACGATCAAGAAGATTTCAACTACTGAAGGCGAGGAATAGAATGGTTCTTAGGAAGCCTAAATTTCGATAATGTGCTGATATTGAGAAAACCTTCTCGGGACTCAGAATTGAGCGAACATGTAAGTAAACTTATTTGTAATATTTTACCTAACAATGTTTTATGCAGACTAGAAAAGTACAAGAATGCACATAAGCTTTAGACCTAGTTGATCAAGCTACACGAGGAGTCGTTAGAGCTAGAGGATCAAGTTAAAGTTAAATCTGGACTCGAGTCAAATCCAATCAAAAAACCTACTGAATTAGGGGTTGCGCTTAAGGTTAGTAATATTTACCAAAATACTCATGCTAGTAGTAGTTTAAATAATCTACATAATAATTTAGATAAGTATGAGATTATCCCAAGTATGGAAATGATAATCCAAATTTACATATACAAATTCAAACCACAAATTAATCTAGTTTCTGATCAACTCAATTAAGACTTTGATCAAATCAGTATCAACCTTGACTTGGTCAAACAGAACAGTGACAAAATCAATTCGAATAATTCAAAAAATCTAAAATTAAGTAAAAATTCTAAGATAATTAATTTAAACATTAAAATAAATTCAAATTTAAAACTTAAAAATGAGAAAATATATTTAGATAAAATTAATAAATACCTTAATAAAATATTTAATAATCTAGACAATATCAATTTAAAAAATTCTATCCAAAGCCAAGAAAATTTTAAAGACAAGACTAATCTAATAAATTTAATTAATAATATGAATTTAAAAGACAAATAAAATATAAGAATAAATTCAAACATTCTATTAAAATCAAAATCAAATTTAACAAATTCAAAATTAAATGTTAAAAAAAAATAAAATCAACAATTAATAACAAGTTAAAGGATAAACCTTTAATGAAATATAATTCAAACAATCTAATTAATTCGAATTTAAAAACTAATAAAAGTTTAAACATTAACAATAATCTATTAAAAGACAATTCAATTAACTTAATAAAACTATAATTGAAAGAAAATTTAAATATTAAATACATTCTTTTAAAGAAAGACAATTTGACCAATTTAATTAACTCAAAATTAAAAACTTAAATTTAAAATTACAAATTAAACATTAAATATTAACTAAAACTAATCTTAATTATACAAAAATCTTAAAAGAAAAATCAATAATTTAGGAGGAGACTCCAAACTAGTTGGCACCTCCAAAAATAATCTACCCGACAGGATAACCAAAACTAACCTACCCGGCAGGATAATTAGGACTAGTTTAAAAAGGACAACAGTTTAAGTGAACCAACGGTACTGGTGAAGTTTTGGATGATAGTACGTTAGAGAAACTCTGTCTATGCATGTCTAAGAAGATATGACTTCGACCTGGTGCATTTGGCTTAGTAGAACTAATCGAAGCTACCCCTTACGGATCCTAACTAGTTAGACCAAAGTTTTGTACTAAATTCAATGGATAGAACTATTTGAAAAACTTTGAAGACATGGTTACTCTAATGATGTCCAAGTGACTCACCATAACCCATAAGTTTATCCAGAAAATGTCTATTTGTTGAGCCCAAAGCTAAATTTAAATCTAACACAAAATTAAACCAAATCTCGGAACTGAATCTAATTCATCTTACAAAAATTATAGGATTCCCTGAATAAAAACCTAGATTGGGTGAGATAACTAAGAACTATAAATCAAACCAAATCGATTCGAATCGAACCAATCGAATCAAATCAAATCAAATCAAATCAAATCGAACCAAATCAAATCAAATTGAAATAAATTAAATTAAATTAAATTAAATTAAACTAAAATTAAATTAAAATAAATTAAAATTAAATCAAATCAAAATAAAGTTAAATTAAAAATTAAATTAAAATTTTAAACTAAACTAAATAAAGTTAAATTAATTTAAAAATTATTTTAACTTAAAAATTATTTTTAAAAAAAATTATTTTGGAACTTAATTTAACTTAAAAAATTAATTAAAAAATTCATTTAACTAAAAAATTATTTTTATTTTTATTTTTAAAAAAAATTAATTTAATTCAAATAAATTTTTTTTTACAGAAAAATTTTCTTTAAAATTATTTTAACTTAAAATTTTATTAAAAATTATTTTAACTTCAAATTATTTTTAAAAATTATTTTAACTTAAAAATTTTCTTAAAATTTTATTTTAAAAATTATTTTAACTTTAACATTTTCTTTAAAATTATTTTAAGTTAAAGTTATTTATAAAATTATTTTAACTTAAAAATTTCCTTTAAAATGATTTTTAAAAATTATTTTAATTTAAAATTTTTCTTAAAAATTATTTTAACTTAAAATTATTATTTTAATCGAAAAATTTTCTTAAATTTATTTTAACTTAAAAATTTTATTAAAAATTATTTTAACTTAAAAATAATTATTTTAAAAATTAATTTAAGTTTAAAAATTAATTTAACATAAAAATTATTTTAAATTAATAATTCTTTTAAAAATTATTTTAACATAGAATTTATTTTAAAAAAATTATTTTAACCTAAAAAATTATTATTTTAACTTAAAATTATTTTAACAAAAAATTTATTTTGACATAAAAGTTATTTTAAAATTTAATTTAACATAAAAATTATTTAAAAAATCATTTTAACTTAAAATTTTATTTTAAAAATTATTTTGACTTAAAATTTTATTTTTTTAAAAAAATTATTTTAACATAAAAAATTATTATTTTAACTTAAAATTATTTTTTTAAACAAATATTTTTAAATAAAAATTATTTTAATAATTATTTTAACTTTAAAAATTATTTTTAAAATTATTTTAAAAATTATTTTAACATAAAAAAATTAATTATTTTAAAAATTAATTTAACTTAAAATTTTTTAAAACTAACTTAATCAAAACAAAAAATTAAAATGAAAATTTAATATTAACATAACAAAAAATTAAATTAAATTAAATTAAATTTAAAATTAAATTGAACTAATTAAATTAAATTAATTAAATTAATCTAAATAAATTAAAATGAATTAAATTATGTTAAATTTAAAACTTAGAAATAACTTTAAACTTAAATTAAAACTAAAAATAGAATTAAATTTAAACCTTAACTTTAACTTAACTCAATCAATCTTAATTTCAACGTCAATCAAAATCTTAACTTACTATAATTAAATCTTAATTTATCTTAATTAAAGATTTACCTAAATTGAACCTTAAAATTACTTAACCTAGTTTAATAACTTTAATAAAGTTAAACCTCGAATTAATACTAAGCTTAAAAATCCTACTTAAGTTAAATCTAATAAAAGGATAAAGTGAAATAAATAAAAAAATATATTATAACTATGACTATCATTTAATCAATTAACTCAATCAATACATAATTTAAGTTGTTTCAATCAAATAAGTATTAAATTATTGAATTAAGTTAATCAATAAACTATTGATAATGGTTAACTGTTATTGAACTAGTAACAAATTATTTTATTTAACTTTAACCTAAAATTTAACTTAATACACCTAAATCTAATGTTAATTATTTTTTAGACCAATTGGTTAATAAATGAACAATTATATCAAGTATATAGAGATAATTATATAAGAAAATATTACTAACCGTAAATCCCCTAAAACACTTAGGTA
The DNA here is from genome assembly GCF_018446385.1 of Zingiber officinale. Taxonomy (NCBI): domain Eukaryota; kingdom Viridiplantae; phylum Streptophyta; class Magnoliopsida; order Zingiberales; family Zingiberaceae; genus Zingiber; species Zingiber officinale. Next base: position 171,063,317 of record NC_055988.1, read on the forward strand.
GGAAAATATGCTAAGGTTTTGAAAATTAACATACTGAAACTCCAGTGTCGCCTTTAGGGGAGTGTCACCTTCAGTGGGAGTGTCGACTTCAGGGGGAGTATCGACTTCAGGGGGAGGATTAATTCAATTTGAAAATATTTTTGAAAAATATTTCCTTAAAAATATTCTATTTTTTTTAAATCGGACCTTCTAAACTTATTTTTGCAAATATAATTTAATAAATCTGGTACTTACTTGGCTACCAGGATTCATAAACTCTAGTACTTAGCCTGGAGGTCTAGAGTTCGAATCCTGGGTGATCCTGTCCGAATGCTGAATCAACGAACGCTGGGCACGGGGCGCTCTTCGACTGCTGACGTGGATCTTCGACTGGTGGCACGAAGCTTCGGCGAACCTGCACAGAAGTCGGGCCGGGAAGGGGTTCCCGGCGGCGACCCTCCGACGCTCAAGTCAGGTAAGCAGGTGGTGGAAAAAGTAGCTCTCAAAGTCTTGAACGCGTACCTCCGGCGAAGTCTGAGGCTCTTTATATAGAGCGGTGAAAGAGATTCTGTGCGTCCACCGAGGCACATACATGTCCGAAGCCCATACTTCGGTAAGTGTGTGTCAGAAAGCTTACCTGACGCCATACTGCTACAATCCAATCACGTCTTCGATGGGACAACAGAATACCTCGTTATCAGACTTGGAGTATGGCCTAGCCATAGGACTTGACGGCTGTCAGAAGCTGTTCCTGTCCCCCTTTTACCCATCGCCGCCGGGACGTACGTCCGGCCGATTGGCCGGAGACCGTTGTCCGGACGGCCCTTATCCCCTGCGCCGGCCGGGCGGCACGCCCCTCACGTCTCGCCTGTCGCCTGCATTGATATGCTGGGGAGACTTCCGGGCGAGTGCCTCCAGCTCGGCCCTTAGACATTGTTTCAACTGAGCGTCGGAACCCTGACCCCTGTCAGGGCACCTTTTACTGTTGGACACTCCTCGGTTAGCCGATCGGTCTATCCTTTTCTTCCGAGTCCGGTCGGCTCATCCTCCTCCGGTGGACCCCCCCGACCCTTTAATCTCCACGTGGCGCTGACCTCTTGCAATGGGGTCCCCTGCCTTGACCACCGGATCACTTGCCTTCCCCTCAAGTCTAGTCGAAGGAGGCGAAGTCTGACTGACTGGACTGCCGATCTAATCGAGTGGCGACCGATACCTTAGTCCGCTCGGACAGGCTAAGGGTTGCTCGGCTGTTCGGCGATATCTTGCCCGTGCCTTGGAAATTATGTCGAGGTGTCTGTCAACCACGTGCGTTAACCCGTAACTTGCTGACACGTGGCTACCTTTCTCTTGTCAGGGTATGGCGGTGGCGTCACTTCCGATGGGACAACCGCCGTTTGAAATGAACGGCTGGATGATGACCTCGATATCGACGACCTGGATCGGAAGGCTGAAATTGACAGCGGCCGCCATTATAAAGCTCCGACTTCCGCTTTTCGCCGCATTTCGGCCTCATCTGTTCCCGACGTCTCGCTGCTCCTTTCTTCTCCGGCGACCTTGCGTTCCGGCTCTCCGGCGACCCTACAGCTTCTTCCGATCATCTCCCTTGCCCGTAAGGCTTCCTTTTCCTTGCTGCCTCTCCTTCCTTCTCTCTATTAGCTATTTCTTTTATCATCCCGCACTCTTTCCTAGTTTTATTTCTCCTTCCTTCCATCACGCGTCCATCCCTGGCCTTATACCATGACCAGTACCTCACAGCTGACCGGCGGTGCTCCTGGTCTTTGGTACTCGACCATGGAAAGTTGGTTCGACGAGGAGGACGCCTTGCGCCTCACTCGAACCTATGATCTGCCGACCGACCACCACATTATAGTAGCTGACACCACCGACCGGCCACATGAACCACCGCCCGGCACCGTTCTTTTCTTCCGAGACCAATTTTTGGTCGGGCTGCGTTTTCCACCCCACAAGTTCTTCTTACAAATCTGCAATTATTTTCGCATTCCGCTCGGCCAGGTAGTCCCTAATTCCATAAGGTTGTTGAGCAGAGTGATAGTCCTTTTTAAACTGAACAACATCCCCCTCGACCCTAAGATTTTTCACTACTTTTTTTATCCCAAGCAAGCCGAGTGGGGTACCTTTATTTTCCAGTGTAGGATAGGTTTCGTCCTTTTTGATAATATGCCGAGATCCAACAAACATTGGAAGGAGCACTTTTTCTATGTGCGTTTTCCCGAGCCGCCAACTTTCCGTACCAAGTGGCAGACGGCGATGCCGGCGCAACCGGAGCTCGGCAAATTTAGAGGCGATGCGGCATACCTTCATGCGGCCGAGCGGTTGGTGGGTCAGCGCTATCACATTGACAAGTTGCTCCTTCCGGGAGTAATGTATATATTCGGCCTGTCTTCTACCCCCGCCGATCTGCCCTGCAGCATGAGTAAGCGATTCTCATCCCTCCCTTTTCTTTTGTTCTAATTGATTTAATCTTTATTTCTGCAGCTGAAGTTATGTGGCGTGCTAAGGCGACCAAGAAGCTCAAATTGAAGGCCGCTCAGATTGAGGCGGTGAAGAACAAGGAGGTCGCCGAGCGGGGCCTTGATCCAGCTAGTCCGACCGGCGAAGTAGGTGAGGGGACTCAGGATGCCCCTGAAGCCTTAGCAGCTACTACCTCTCACGACGAGGCAGCGAGCGACACAGAACCTTCAACCCAAGCCGAGGTGGAGGGCCGTTCGGCCGATGATGTTCCCCTGCTCACTCGGAAGCGCAGACGGCCAGAGCCGGCATCTGCAGCAACTGCCTTTGATGAGCCACAGCCTGAGCGGGGCGCGGATGCTCCGATGTTATCGGGGACCATTTCTCTAGAGAGTACCCCGACCCCACATGACTCTCCGAGAGGGCAAGCTATGAGGTGCCGCCGTCCAACCCTTCAAGAACTCTGCGCCGCATTAGGCGTTTGGGCGAGCTTCTCTCCTCGTCCACCGGTGGGCCGTCCGGTAAGGCCGAAGCTTCTCAGAGGGAGCCGAGCGGCCCGAATTTAATTAAAACCGTCCTGTGCCTCCCCTCAGAGGAATACATGGCTGCTGCTGATCGGCCATTGGTCCCCGAGCAGCAGATCACCTTGACGGGCCCTCTTACAAAAGCTTGGGAGGATGCTCGGCGCCGAATAACCGCGATGACTCCTGGGCAGCTCGGCGACAGCAACCTTCAACAGGCCACCGGGGTATGCTCTTTTTCTTTGTTCGTGTATTTGGATTTAGTTTTTAACCTGTTCACTTTTGCTCGCAGAACTGGGTGGAGCAGATTGCCATTAGCAATCGGTTGGCCGAGCTGGAGGATGAATTGAAAATACTTAGAGCCGCAGGGGACAACCGACAACTGATGGCCGCTCTGGAGAAGGCCAAAAGATTACTGGAAGCCGAACGGAAACGAGCTTCCGATCTGGCGAGCGAGGTCGCTCGGCTTGAAGCGGTGGTCAAACAATGAGACAAGGAGATCAAGACGGTGACCACTCGGAAGCGCCAGGCCATCGATGACATGGACCGAATGAAGGTGGAGATCAGAGGGCTAGAGCAACGCATCAAGGATTTGGATGCCCTTTTGGCCACAGAGAAGGAGGGCCGCTCGGCCGATCTACTCAAATTTGAAGGGGATTTAAAGGCTCTCCGTGCTGCCAACGATGCCTCCCAAGCCGCGCTCAAAGAGTATCAGGAGGGGGAGTTGGCTCATTCTGACGAAGTGAGGAAGGCGTTCGTCCGCTCGGACGATTTCGGAGAGAAGTTCACCGACAAGATTTCCCTCACTTTTGAAGAAGCGATTAAAGCGGCGGTAGATTACTTGAAGACTAAAGGCCACCTTCCCGCCGAGCTGACCATCCCCCCAGAGGATCTGTCTACAGTGATGGGCGCCATTCCCGATGCTCTTTTGACTTTGATGCGTGAGGAGTGTTTTTTACCAACTTTTTTGTATCCTCGCCGTTCGGCGCAACTTATTTTCGCTGTAAAGCGTTTAGTGTAAATGGATCGTCTTCCTGTTCTTGCAACTTTTGTTTTGACAAGAAAATTTTCTTTCGTCACATTTAAGTGTTCTTTAAAATTCCTCCGCTCGGCTTCATACTTTAACATGGACTCAAGCCGATTGTTTTCAAAAAGTCTTTCGCCATGCAACTGCGCAGCCGCTCGGCGTGCGAACGTCACTCGTCCACGCGCTTACTTCTTTAATTCTTCTTAACCATCCTTCGATTTAAACCCTACCTTAACGGGATTTTGCTACGCGAGCCGCTCGGCCAGGCGTTGGCCTTAAGGAACCGTCGAATTGTATTACGTGGATGGATATCTGCTCGGACGTTTATAGACGCCGGCTCGTCTCTCGATATTTAACGTCGGAGCTAGACGGTCTTCCGCTCGGGCGTTTATAGACGCCGGCTCGTCTCTCGATATTTAACGTCGGAGCTCGACGGTCTTCCGCTCGGATGTTTATAGACGCCGGCTCGTCTTTCGATATTTAACGTCGGAGCTCGACGGTCTTCTGCTCGGACGTTTATAGACGACGGCTCGTCTCTCGATATTTAACGTCGGAGCTCGACGGTCTTCCGCTCGGATGTTTATAGACGCCGGCTCGTCTCTCGATATTTAACGTCGGAGCTCGACGGCCTTCCTCTCGGACGTTTATAAACGCCGGCTCGTCTCTCGATATTTAACGTCGGAGCTCGACGGTCTTCCGCTCGGACGTTTATAGACGCCGCTCCTCGATATTTAACATCGGCTCGACGGTCTTCGCCGGACGCTTATAGACGCCGGCTCGCCTCTCGATATTTAACGCCTGAGCTCGGCGGTCTTCCGCCGGACGTTTATGCCGGCTCGTCTCTCGATATTTAACGCCGGAGCTCGAAGGCCTTCCGGCCGGAGGGCCGGCTCGTCTCTCGATATTTAACGTCGAAGCTCGACGGTCTTCTGCTCGGACGTTTATAGACGCCGGCTGGTCTCTCGATATTTAACGTCGGAGCTCGACGGTCTTCCGCTCGGACATTTATAGACGCCGGCTCGTCTCTCGATATTTAACGCCGGAGCTCGACGGTCTTCCGCTCGGACGTTTATAGACGCCGGCTCATCTCTCGATATTTAACGTCGGAGCTCGACGGTCTTCCGCTCAAACGTTTATAGATGTCGGCTCGTCTCTCGATATTTAACGTCGGAGCTCGACAGCCTTTTTAAGGCTAACTTCAATACAGCCGCTCGGAAACGATATCTTTCTCCCAACTCGGATAACGTACTCCCGGCCGAACGACTCGGGGTTTTCTTTATCGAACGCTTGGCTCGGATACTATACCTCCGGCCGAACGGCTCGGGGCCTTCTTTCTCGAGCGCTTGGCTCGGATACTATACCTCCGGCCGAACGGCTCGGGGCCTTCGTCATCGAGCGCTTGGCTCGGATACTATACATTAGGGAGATAGGCCGCTCGGCAAACCCATTGGTCATCATTTGAACTAATTTTGCTTCCTGTATTACAAGGGTACGGGCGACTAAAATGTATGCAAAAATAAGTTACATTAGTGCACCTTTCACCCAGCCCGATAAGGCTGGAGATGATTCGCGCTCCACGGCCGGTCCAGTTGACGTCCGTCTTCATCCTCCAAATAATAAGCGCCCGAGCGGAGCTTTCAATAACCTTGAAGGGGCCCGCCCACGGTGCCTCTAGCTTGCCGACGTCGCCGACCGGCTTGACTTTCTTCCAGACGAGATCGCCGACCTGGAATGATCTGGGGATTACACGGCAGTTGTAGTTTTGCTTCATCTGCTGTCGGTACGCCATCAGCCGAACAGACGCCTTGGCTCTTTCTTCTTCGACCAAATCCAACTCCATGTTCCTCCGCTCGGCGTTGTCCTCATCGTAATTTTGGATCCGAGCGGACTCGACGCCGACTTCAACAGGAATGACCGCTTCGCCACCATACACCAAGTGGAAAGGCGTGACGCCCGTCCCTTCTTTTGGAGTCGTTCGGATGGCCCACAAGGCGCCCGACACTTCATCTACCCAACTTCCTCCCAAGTGATCGAGCCGAGCGCGCAGAATGCGAAGAATTTCCCGATTGGCTACCTCGGCTTGACCGTTACTTTGGGGATAGGCCAGGGACGTGAAGTGTTGCTCGATGCCATAGCTTTGGCACCAATCTTCGAGCAACTTTCCTGTGAATTGCCGCCCATTGTCGGAAACCAATCGGTGAGGGATGCCGAACCGACAGATGATGTGTTGCCAGATGAATTTTTTGACCATCTGTTCGGTGATCTTTGCTAGCGGCTCAGCCTCCACCCACTTGGAAAAATAATCGACCGCCACTAGCAAAAACTTCCTCTGCCTGGTCGCCATCGGAAATGGACCAACAATGTCCATTCCCCATTGATCGAACGGACATGAAACGGTTGATGCCTTCATTTCCTCTGCCGGCCGGTGGTAAAAGTTATGGTACTTCTGGCATGAAAGGCACGTCGACACGGTCCGAGCGGCGTCCGCCTGTAAAGTCGGCCAAAAGTACCCAGCTAGCAGGATCTTCTTAGCTAGTGATCGTCCGCCCGGATGCCCTCCGCACGATCCTTGATGTACTTCTTGGAGGATGTAAGCCAAGTCCTCCGAGCTCACGCACTTCAACAGCGGGCGTGAGAAAGCCTTTTTGTAAAGCTGATCTCCGATGAGTGTGAACCGACCGGCTCTCCTCCTTAGCAGCTGGGCTTCATTCTCATTGGATGGTGTGGCGCCCGAGCGGAGGAACTCTATGATGGGTGTCCGCCAGTCGCTTGGAAACGTGAGGCCTTCCATCCGGTTGACGTGTGCAACCAACAGTACTTTTTCAATTGGCTGCTGAATGGCGACCGGCGTTATTGAGCTTGCGAGTTTGGCTAACTCATCGGCTGCTTGATTTTCTGCTCTGGGTATCTTCTGGACAATAACTTCTTTAAAATTGGCTTTAAGTTTCTCAAACGCTTCAGCATAGAGCTTGAGCCGGGCGCTGTTAATTTCAAAAGTGCCAGAAAGCTGCTGCGCGGCCAACTGCGAATCCGAATGAAGTATTACCCGACCGGCGCCTACATGCAGGGCGGCCTGTAAGCCGACTATAAGGGCCTCATACTCTGCTTCATTGTTGGTAGCTTTATAATCCAGCCGGACGGATAAGTGCATCTTTTCTTCTTGAGGGGAGAGCAACAATATTCCAATCCCGCTTCCGAGCCGAGTGGACGACCCATCCACATATACTCTCCACATAGCTTCCGGCTCCGGCCTTTGCACCTCAGTCACAAAATCGGCCAAGGATTGCGCTTTGATTGCCGAGCGGGGCTGGTATTGGATGTCAAATTCACTTAACTCCGCCGTCCATTTGATGAGCCGCCCGGACGCTTCTGGATTCAATAATACACGCCCGAGCGGGCTATTGGTTTTGACAATGATGGTATGCGCCAGGAAGTATGGGCGAAGGCGCCGAGCGGCGAGGACCAGAGCAAAAGCCAGCTTCTCGAGTCCAGTGTAGCGAGATTCAACATCTTTTAAAATGTGACTATGGAAATACATGGGCTCCTCTCCGCTCGCCCTCACTAACGCCGAGCCGATTGCTTGCTCGGTTGAAGACAAGTAAATACAAAGTGGCTCGCCCGCAGCCGGCTTGGCTAATACTGGGAGGGAATTCAGATATGCCTTCAAATCTTCGAACGCCCGATCGCATTCTTCGTCCCAGTGAAATTTAGTAGCCTTGCGCAAGATTTTGAAGAAAGGGAGGCTCCGGTCGGCTGTTTTGGAGATGAATCGGGACAGGGCGGTTATCCAACCGGTCAAACGTTGCACTTTCCTAGTATTTCTTGGAGGCTGCATGTCTTGTAGAGCTTTCACCTTGCTGGGATTTGCTTCGATTCCCCACTCGGTCACTATGTATCCCAGAAAACACCCTCCTTTCGCTCTGAACATGCACTTCTGGGGATTTATCTTGACTCCATATTTGCGCAGCGTTCCTCCATGTCTTTGAAGAGATCGGCCGCTCGGACGGTCTTGATGAGAATGTCGTCCACATACACTTCCAGATTTCGCCCGATCTGTTCTCTGAATACTTTATTCATCAAGCACTGATAGGTGGCTCCCGCATTCTTCAATCCGAACGGCATCACATTATAGCAATATGTGCCATCGGCCGTCACGAAGCTAACTTTTTCTTGATCTTCACGGGCGAGCGACACTTGATGATAGCCTTGGTGAGCATCGAGCATACATATTAATTCGCAGCCGACCGTAGAGTTCACCAGCTGATCTATCCGGGACAGAGGATAAAAGTCTTTCAGGCAAGCTTTATTGAGATCCCGAAAATCTATGCATACTCTCCACTTGTTGCCCGGCTTGGAGACTAATACCACGTTCGCCAGCCAGCTCGGGAACTACACCTCGCGTATATGACCGGCTTCCAGAAGCTTCTCCACCTCCGCCCGGATGATGGCGTTCTGCTCGGCGCTGAAATCTCTTTTTCTCTGCTTGACTGGCCGAGCGTCCGGTCGGACGTGGAGCTCATGCTGCGCGATACTTGGTGAAATTCCGGGCAGCTCATGCGTCGACCAGACGAAGACATCATGGTTTCTTCTGAGGCATTGGATCAGCTCCTCTTTCTGCTTCACCTCCATATCGGACGCGATGAATGTTGTAGCCTCCGATCGGGTGGGGTGTATCTGTACTTCCTCCTTTTCTTTGTAAACTAAAGAGGGAGGCTTTTCAGTTATAGCATTCACCTCGATCCGTGGCGATTTCCGAGCGGAACTTGCTTCTTCTCGGACCATTTCAATGTAGCATCGCCGAGCTGCCAGTTGGTCTCCCCGTACCTCTCCTACTTTGTCTTCGACGGGGAACTTGATCTTCTGGTGGAAGGTTGAGACGGCTGCCCGGAACTCGCTGAGCGCCGGTCGTCCCAAAATGATGTTGTAGGACGAGGGAGAGTCCACCACCACGAAGTTCACTGTCCTCGTCCTCTTGAGCGGCTCTTCTCCCAGTGAGATGGCTAGCCGGATTTGCCCGACCGGCAGGACTTCGTTGCCCGTGAACCCGTAGAGTGGGGTTGTCATGGGCAGCAGCTCGGCTCGGTCAATTTGTAGTTGATCGAACACCTTCTTAAATATGATGTTGACCGAGCTTCCTGTGTCAATAAATACGCGGTGAATAGTGTAGTTGGCTATTACCGCTTTGATGAGCAGAGCGTCGTCGTGGGGTACTTCAACTCCTTCCAAGTCCCCTGGACCGAAACTGATTTCCGGTCCGCTTGCCCGCTCTTGGCTGCAGCCGACTGCATGGATTTGGATCTGCCGGACGCTTGCCTTTCTGGCTCGGTTAGAATCTCCTCCGGTTGGCCCGCCTGCTATGATATTGATCTCGCCTCGAGAAGCATTGCTTCTATTTTCTTCTTCCCGGGCGGATGGTCGACGTTCGGCGATTCTCCTGCCTTGGGGAGCGATGCCGATCGGGAGTCTGTTGCTGTCGCCTATCAGCTCGCGTCCGATCGGCTTCATGAGTTCTTTGTCGCCTGTCGACTGAGGGAGACCGTCGGCCGCCGTTCCGAGGCGCGGGGTGAGCCACGAAGGGAAGACTTCGACAATCCCTTGTGTTATGCGTATCCGTCCGGTGGAAGGAGCAGAACATCGGGGTCCATTTCTTCTTTGGCTTGGGCCGGGCGGCCGCTACCTCTTGCACGTGGGTCCTCACATGAGGGGAGCGAATTGCTTCGGCCCTTGGTCCTCTTGGCGGTTGATGAGCGGTGGGAGGCTTCCGCTCGGCAGGTGGAGCCCGATCAGTCGGAGCTTCCTTTCTTCGAGCTGCTTGGGCCTCCTCCACGTTGATGTATTCGTTGGCTCGGTGCAGCATATGGTCATAGTCTCGAGGCGGCTTCCGAACGAGCGAGCGGAAGAAGTCCCCGTCCACGAGGCCTTGTGTAAATGCGTTTATCATTGTCTCTGAGGTGGCCGTTGGAATATCCATGGCTACCTGATTAAACCGCTGGATATAAGCTCTGAGCGGCTCTCTCGGCTCCTGTTTGATGGCAAACAGATTAACACTAGTTTTCTGATAGCGCCGACTGCTTGCGAAGTGGTGGAGGAAGGCCGTCCGGAAATCCTTAAAGCTTGTGATGGATCCGTCCGGCAGCCTCCGAAACCACCGTTGAGCCGATCCCGCGAGAGTGGTAAGAAAAACTTGGCATTTTACTTCATCTGTATATTGATGGAGCGTAGCTGTGTTATCAAACTTACCCAGGTGATCGTCTGGGTCGGTTGTCCCATTATACTCGCCGATCGTCGGAGGCACGTAGTGCTTCGGCAGAGGATCTCGTAGAATAGCCTCTGAAAATTGGCGATTAATCCTCTCGGGCGATGCGTCCGCTCGGGGGGCTTAATTTCCCTTTTCTGTCATCTCGTCTAGGCATTTCGTCCGAAGAAGATCCACGATCTCTATGAGCTGCTGCGGCTTCGGGGGTGCGGAATAGGGCTCGATGAAATGCAACGGTGGCCGGCGGTGCTTCCGCTCGACCACCAGACGCTGACGTTGCTTGCTGCTCAGGCCGCTCGGCTGTGGCTTTCTGTTTTTGCTCCACAAGCTTGGCGGCCCTTATCTCGATCAGAGCATCAAGTTCCTCCGTCGAAAGCGTCACCGTGTGTTGTCGTCCAGCCTCATCCATTATTTCCGTTCGGATGCAGGAGCGTTCCCACAGACGGCGCCAAATTGATCCTGTCCGAATGCTGAATCAACGGACGCCGGGCACGGGGCGCTCTTCGACTGCTGACGTGGATCTTCGACTAGTGGCACGAAGCTCCGGCGAACCTGCACAGAAGTCGGGCCGGGAAGGGGTTCCCGGCGGCGACCCTCCGACGCTCAAGTTAGGTAAGCAGGTGGTGGAAAAAGTAGCTCTCAAAGTCTTGAACGCGTACCTCCGGCGAAGTCTGAGGCTCTTTATATAGAGCGGTGAAAGAGATCCTGTGCGTCCACCGAGGCACAAACATGTCCGAAGCCCATACTTCGGTAAGTGTGTGTCAGAAAGCTTACCTGACGCCATACTACTACAGTCCAATCACGTCTTCGATGGGACAACAGAACATCTCGTTGTCAAACTTGGAGTATGGCCTTGCCATAGGATTTGACGGCTGTCAAAAGCTGTTCCTGTCCCCCTTTTACCCACTGTCGGCCGGGACGTACGTCCGGCCGATTGGCCGGAGACCGTCGTCCGGACGACCCTCATCCCCTGTGCCGGCCGGGCGGCACGCCCCTCACGTCTCGCCTGTCGCCTGCATTGATATACTGGGGAGACTTCCGGGCGAGTGCCTCCAGCTCGGCCCTTAGACATTGTTTCAACTGAGCGTCGGAACCCTGACCCCTGTCAGGGCACCTTTTACTGTTGGATGCTCCTCGGTTAGCCGATCGGTCTATCCTTTTCTTCCGAGTCCGGTCGGCTCATCCTCCTCCGGTGGACCCCCGGCCCTTTAATCTCCATGTGGCGCTGACCTCTTGCAATGGGGTCCCCTGCCTTTACCACCGGATCACTGGGGAAGGCAAAAATCCACTGGCCAGGGGTGGGAAGACCTAGTGAGTAACGACACAGCCGAGGGTCGTCGGTTGACGACATAAGGGGTCGCCAGTTGGGCCACCCAAGGGACCGCCAAGGGGCCGCCCAAGGGGCCGAGGGGCTAAGTCGTTACATAAATTAAGGTAAGTTACCGGAGGGGAGTGACTGTGAGAACGCGTTCTCGGGAAGGGAACTTAGGCGCCGATCCAACTTTGAACTATTTAAGAACTCTAAATTGAGATCTTGACTAGATTCTGATCTCGGTGGGAAAGAATCTAATTAATACTCTGTTTTATTATTATAACTGTGCTAACACTTTGTTTTACAGGGTAATATAATTTACATCATGCTTCGAACTAATGTTTTCTTGCAGGGAGTTGAAGCTGCTGGAAAATGGGGTCCGGGTGCCCAGAAAGGATTCGAGCGCTCGGAGTGCAAATTCTATCACCTCGTCGCTTCTCCACATGGAGCTCTCTGGTTGGTTGGGTTGTTAGACCCCGTGGTTGTTTTGATATGATCAACCAAGTTAGGTTAGGTCCTGTTTGTTATTTGATCCCTGTGTCTAAGTGTGCAGGAGCTTAGGAGGGCAAGAAGTCGAGCGGAAGATGCGGCTAGCGAGAAGGACGACACGGGAAGGAAGCCGACGGGCTCGGTGCGTCCGAAGGACGAAAGAGCTGTGGAAGAGTACACCGGTGGACGAGAAGAACGTACGCAACATTCGAGGGACGAGAAGCTGGGTCAAAAGCCTGCTCGAGGAGAAGGCTGAAAATTGAGTTCAAGTGAGCCCTATTTCGGTTGGCCGCAATCACCCAAGCAATCGGAGTTTCGGAAGGAGTAAAGAAGTCAAAAGGAGCTGAAAAAGCTAGCAGGAGGCACCTTCAACGAAGTGCTGAAGGCGCCTGCGCTACCTGCAGACTTGGAGGTGCCTCCATTACCTTGAAGGCACCCTCAACCTTGTCCGAGGTGCCTTCAAGGGCATTGGAGGCGCCTCAGACCCAGTCTAATGGTCGTTTGTGAAGCAGATAAAACTTTATCCGGTCAAACTCATTGGAGGCGCCCTCAACCCTCTTGGAGGCGCCTTCGACACTCGAGATAGACTTTCCATGAGCTATATAAAGGCCCCTGGAGCTAGGAATTATTTATTCAACTCTGTATTAAGTTCCTAGCAACTTCTAAGCGTTCTTAGTGTGTAAAAAAGGCTTCTCCGCTTACAGTGAAGGAGACATTCTAGTGGAGCTGTTTGACTGCCTTAGATTAATAATCCCCTGGGTTGTAACCAAGTTAAATTTCCTATCTCTCTTTTATTACTGCTATTTTTTATTGTTGCTATTATTTTTGGAGTTGAAAAGTCTTGAGGAGGGTATTCTTTATTTACAGGCAATTCACCCCTCCCCTCTTGTCGGCCCCGCTGCACCAACAAGTGGTATTAGAGTGAGACCACCTCAGAAGGACTGATCGCCGTCTGAAGCAACAAAGATCAAGACAATGGCTGGAACAAGCATTCATCCCCCGAAATTCGACGGAAATTTCGCGACATGGAAACGCCGAATGGAGGTATTCTTTAAGACTGAATTTGATATACTTCTAATCATGAAATATAGTTTTTCAGCCCCCAAAGACAAGGAAGAATACAACTGGACAAAGAAAGAGCAAGCCGATTTTGTGGCCAACGGAAAGGTTGAGTTCCACTACTCAGTGTTCTGCCGCCCCAAGAGGTAAGTCAGATCGAAAGTTATGACTCCGCCAAAGACCTCTGGGAAAAATTTTTGGAGCTCCACGAAGGCACCTCAGAAGCAAAATTGGCAAGGTGCGACATCCTCCAGACTCAGTTGACAAATCTCCAGATGAACAACGCCGAAAAGGTAGTGTAACTCCAAGCAAGAATTAAGGAGCTAATCACTCAACTGAACAACCTCGGAGAATCAGTAACAAACAGAGACTCGATTCGGTACGCGCTCAACGCCTTCCCAAGAACTCCAGAGTGTGCGTCCTTAGTAGATGCTTACTACATCTCTAAGGACTTTGAGGTAAGTACATTAGAAAGTTTATTTTCTACCTTCGAACTTCACGAGTCTCAAATTGCATAGCCGAAACAAATAGAAAAGACAAACCTCAACGTTGCCCCACAAGCCGAGATGGATTATCCCGACTTTGAAGCATTGATCGATGAAACTAAAGTAGCACTATTGGTAAGGAAGTTAAATAAATTTATTAAAACTAATAAACTTAGATCGTAGTTGAGGAAACATCAACGCAATAAAAGGATAGTCCGATGCTACAACTGCAACGAGGAAGGGCACATCAAGGATGACTGCCCAAAACTAAAGAAAAAGGACAAGGAGAAGTCTCAAAGGCCGACGCCCTCGAAGTGCAAGAGTCTGAAGGCTACATGGGATGAATCGTCATCCTCGGAATCAGAAGTCGAAGCCTTATCGGGATTAGCACTGATGGCTAACCATCAAATAGAAGAAGATGAAACCAGCTTAGAGATGAGCATAGATGAAGGAGAGGATCGTCGGAAGAAGAAAGCTACGATGAAAAGGGAGCATCAAAAATAGAGGTAAGTAAGGTACGTGCACTAACCCCTAAGCAGTCTTTTCATTTTATAAAAGTTCTTACTAAAGACTTAGTAAAATCATAAAAAGAAATTGCTAATTTAAAATTACTATTAGATAATTTAAAATCAGAAAATGGTAAATTAAAAATTAAAATTGAAAATTTGAGAAATAATGCATGCTTAAATAAATTCCCCAAATTAAAACTTAGAATTTATAAAAAATTAAATTGGTATATTAGAAAAGATCAGGGGCAACTCAGAAAAGTTCCCAAAAGTTATATACCCCTTGTGTTGTTAATTAATTCAGTAGGAAGGAACCTATACTGGGTTTCAAAATCCTTTTTAGATTAATTCTTTTTAAAAATTAGCGCTTACAACAAGAAAAATTAAACAGTTAATTTCTTTTGAGACTTTATTTAAGGAAGTGGTTGTTGCTCCAATAATCAAGAAGGCCTAGTGCATCGCCATGACCTAGAAGTTAAAATATTGAAATAAAATGTTTAATTAACTTTCTGGTAAAAGCATTAAAATTAAAATTAATAATGCTTTAAAAACATTTTTTTCAAAAATATTTTTCATACTTAGAATTTTTTTTGCATAAAATTTTTCACTTATAAAAACTCTCAAGAATATTTTTTGCCAAAGGTAAAAATTTTCTCTGAAATTATAATTTTTTTTTACTCAGAAAATTCTTAAAGATTATTTTTTGACTTAGAATTTTTTTTCTTAATCACAAAAATAATTTTACTTGAAACAATTTCTCAAAAATAATTTTTGCGAAGTTCTCTAAACTAAGAAATTTTGGAAATTTTTTACTTAATAATAATTATCCCATATTTTTTATGTGATCAAAGGGGGAGAGTTAGTATAAGTTTATGGGGAGTTACAATTTTTTTAAGTTATTTTTTTTCTGAATTTTGATAGATAAATTAATTCTATACTTAGTATTGCAATTTATTTTTAATTGCAAACTTTATGCTTGAAATGTTAGTTTAGTAATTTCTTTAAATTACTTGTTTGGTTTCCCTAACTTGAACTGGGTTGATGCACATCAAAAAGGGAGAGATTGTTGGATCCCGTTGTTGTTTTGATGTGATCAACCAAGTTAAGTTAGGTCCTATTTGTTATTTGATTCCTGTGTCTAAGTGTGCAGGAGCTTAGGAGCGCCGGAAGTCGAACGGAAGACGTAGCTAGCGAGAAGAACGGCACGGGAAGGGAGTAGACGGGCTCGGTGCGTCTGAAGGACGAAATAGCTGTGGAAGAGTACACCAGTGAACGAGAAGAACGTGTGCAACATTCGAGGGACGAGAAGCCGGGTCGGAAGCTTGCTCGAGGAGAAGGCCGAAAATTGGGTTCGGGTGTGCCCTATTTCGGTTGGCCGTAATCACCCAAGCAATCAGAGCTTCGGAAGGAGTCAAAAGGAACTGGAAAAGCTAGCTGGAGGCACCTTCAACGAAGTGCTGAAGGCGCCTGTGCTGCCTGCAGGCTTGGAGGCACCTCCATTACCTTGAAGTTGCCCTCAACCTTGTCCGAGGCGCCTTCAATGGCATTGGAGGCGCCTCAGACCCAGTCTAGTGGTCGTTTGCGAAGCAGATAAAACTTTATCTGGTCAAACTCATTGGAGGCGCCCTCAACCCTCTTGGAGGCACCTTCGACACTCGAGATAGACTTTCTAGGAGCTATATAAAGGCCCTTGGAGCTAGGAATTGTCTATTCAACTCTGTATTAAGTTCCTAGCAACTTTTAAACATTCTTAGTGTGTAAAAAAGACTTCTCCACCTACAGTAAAGGAGACATTCTAGTGGAGCTTTTTGACTGTCTTGGATTAACAACCCCTGGGTTGTAACCAAGTTAAATTTCTCGTCTCTCTTTTATTACTGCTATTTTTTATTTTTGCTATTATTTTTGGAGTTGAAAAGTCTTGAGGAGATGGGGAGCAGAGCCCTATATGGATTCGGCAGAGCTGGGAGTGGACTGGTAGAGAGCCCATCCAATCGATAGAATCGATCGGGAGAAGACAAGGAGCAGAGCCCCGTGCGAGTCTAGCAGTGCTAGGAGTGGGGTGGTAGAGAGCCCGTCTGATCGATGGAACTGATCGGGAGAAGACGGGGACTAGAGCCCTATGCGGGTCCGACATAGCTGGGAGTGGGGCCGATAGAGAGCTCATCCGATCGACAGAATTGATCGGAAGAAGACGAGGAGTAGAGCCCTGTGAGGGTCCAGTAGAGTCCGGAGTGAAGCCCATAGAAATCCCATCTGATTGATAGAACTGACTGGGAGAAAGAAATCCTATTAGACCAACTACTTAACTTTTTTACTCATCTTGGACTTTTGATCGATATCTATATTAGTCTGTTGACCTTTCATACTCTATTAGAGGGCTCTTCTCATTTGACCGTATCAGATGTTAGAATAGACGTAAAAGAATAAATAAAAAATCAAAGAATTGTCATAAATATTATTAAATTCATTAGAATTATATTTTAGAACAAACTATATATAACTGGGCGCTCAAATATTAGAAATCAAGACTATTATAAAAAACAAAATGATTACGCTATGATAATTTTCCCCACGTGTTTGAGACTTTGTGAGAAAAACTTAGAATGGTGGTAAGTTTAGAAATTAGAGAGTCTTTTTTATGTATGAGTTTGGGTTCCGAAATTTTTTAAATTCCTATAGTTGAATGAGGACGAGTGTGGGGATACTATCTCTATTTCTAAATTCGTTAATAATAATAATAATAATAATAATAATAATAATAAAAGTTTCATCTTTCCAAGTTATTTATATATATGCATTATTTAATTAATATTAATACTAATATTAATATTTATATGTCATTGTATTCTTAATTAATATTATTTTAAAAACTTTAAAATATTTTTACTAAGTCAATGGACATTTGAAGTGGGGATGAGAATTTATTCCTTATAAGGTTTAGGATAGAGATTTTTTTGATTAGACATAACCAGGGAGGGAGGCGGAGATATAATTCAGTGGCAGGAATAAGTATGAGTGTAAATAAACCAAACTGCTCATGAGCTATTCGAATCTCGATTCGATAAAAGTCCGTTTGAGCTCATTTAATGAGGTTCGTTAAGATAAACAAACTAAGTTCAAGTTTCACAATATTTGATTTATTAGCTCGTAAACATGTTCGTTAAATTTATGGATAAACTTTTAAATAAAAAAATAATAGTTTTGATATTGAATTTATAGATTTTTATACTCTACTTATGCAATATATAGATAAATTATTTTTATTAGAATAAATTATAAATTTTAATAAGAATATTATAATTTTCTCTATAAATATATAATTTAGTTTTTAATCAATATTTAAATTTATAATTTATAATTTTTATTTATTAAGTTCGTTTATGCTCAATAAAAGTTCGAATCAGCTCGTGAGACATGAATATATTCGTTAAATAAAACTCGAGCTCAGCTTGATTATAAACGAGTCAAATTCAAATATTCAAGAGTTTAGCTCGACTCGATTATACCCCTAGGAATATGGATGACAAACTCGCTCCCTCTTCGTTCCATTGTCATCCTTAACCCAGTCACTTCTCACAACTCATCCACATTATGTACAAGAGAAGTAAACTACAAATTCAAGTTATAGTCGATCGTCAAATGACTAAAAGATAGAGTACTTTTTTCTAAGACATGTATGTATCCAAATCTAATTCTATTCTATTATAATAAACCTGTCACTTTTTAACTAACTCGGCAAAAAAAAAAAATTATGCAGAAATTAAGACGATTGATGGATAAAAAATTAGCAAATGATTTACTATTATAATTATTAGTTAATTGATGTGGGAAGAAAGGTAAAGACATAAATAAATAAGCAATAAATTAAATTTAATAACTAATTTTTTTATAAGATTTATTTAATTAGTTTTTTTAACCCTAAATTTTTAAATAAATAAGCAATAAATTAAATTTAATAACTAATTTTTTTATAAGATTTATTTAATTAGTTTTTTTAACCCTAAATTTTAAATCTTCAATTCTAACCCAACCCTAGACCAATCTCTCCGTCATAAAACGGCGGCAGAGACAGTTTGCCTTTGTTCGCCTGATGACGGACCGCTACAAACGCCGGCGTGAGCAGGCAAGCGCGCCAGAGGATCGCCTCACTTCCCTACACGAAGACCTCCTCAACTCCATCCTCTCCTTTCTCTCCATCAAGCAGCGCGTCGCCCTCTCTGCCGTCTGCTCCCGGTTCCGCCGTCTCCTCCCCTTCATCCCCCGACTCGACGCCTTCCACCTCGACGTCGGGCTCAAAGAAGTTACCTTCCCCCGTGCCCTGATCCGCCAATGCCACGTCGTCGTCTTCCTCGACGGATCCGATTTACCCAAACCCCTCATGCAGTTTATCATCTTCAATCTCGCCGAGGCGGGCGTGCAAGACCTCATCCTCGGAACCTCCGTGTTCAGGGGATGGATGAATGTCAGCGGCAGGGATTGCGGCTTGTTCGGCATCAAGTCGTTGAGGAGTCTCTCGTTGAATAACACCCGAGTGTCGAAATACTCGGATCGCCGCCCTCTCTCGCCCTTGGGCTGCGCCCTACTCACCTCCCTCAAAATGGAACTCTGCTTCCTTCGCCATGATTTTCTAAGCAACCTCCTCGCCTCCTGCCCCCTCCTCGAGACTCTGCAACTCATCTTTTGCTATGGGCTCGTGGACGGTGCGGGCAGGCTAAGCATCCAGTCCGCCTCCATCAAGCATCTCGTCCTGTTCTACATGATCCCCAGCATTGCCGCCATCGACATCCAGGGTCCAAAGCTCGAGTCACTCGTCGTCGAGGTAGTCCCTGAGCTGCACATTGAAGCGCCTAAGGTCCGGAACGCCTCCTTCTTTCTTGATCACGACCTGCCAGAAGATCCTCCAGTTGCTTTGATGAATCTTTTCGGAGCTGCTTCTCCACATGGAGTCGCTTGGCTCGTGCTGAATTCTAGCAGAACCCCAAACGTACGTGAGAGAATTAAGATCAAGCTGAACTTAATTTATGCACGATCTGGCTCTTTGATTGATAATAATATAATTTGCTTTGATTGACAGGGATTAACAGCACAAAACGGAATTGATGAATTTATTTATCATCAATTTATTTGTCCGAAATACAATACTAAAGTCATGATCTTCAAGCTCGACTTCAATTTGAAAGATCAATCGTCAACTATGATACTGACCCAGTTGCTCAAGAAGTGCAATGACAATGCCAGATTTGATATACGTGCAGATTCTACGCGTATAGAGAGCACCATTGAAAACAATCACTTTGTCCGTGGCTCTACAGAAGTAGAACTAATTGAGTTACGAATGAAAACGTTCGAGGAGACATTTGAAGAGTTTTTCTTAAACCAGGAGGAGATGGCAGAGGAATTGAAGGAAATGGGATTGCAATTGTTGAGAAGTCGCACAAGTAGGGAGCAGTTCGAGGATATATTAGCATCCGAGGAGTCTCTATACCAAGTATCTCCCGACATTGCTAATTGCATTGAAATGAAAATTTAGTTATTATTTTTTTCTCTTCGTCCAATATAACTAGGATTGATGATTTAGTAATTAGTAATGATATTGGTTAAATAAAATTATCATAGGATAATATTTGAGCTAATCGTTAATGTTGAAGAGTCAGTGGGCTATAATTAAGGAGTTAGTGGATTATGTATTAGTTTATAATAGCTATTTATTTATCAATGAAATACATTGAGAATACATTTTATCCTCCTTGCCTATCTTTAGCCTTCTACTATTATGCAAAACTAGTTGATTTTTAGCTGTTGTATAAGAGCCAAGTTTCAAAAAGAATGATGACTTTCAAAAGTTTTGTATAATTAGTTATTCCTCGATTCAATGGTCATTATGAGCATTAGAATATGCTCATGAAGAATTTTTTTAATATCCAAAGAGTATAGAAATTAAGATCATGATTTATGGAATAGGAGAACCAACAATAAAAATAAGTGTCGCCCCTACAAATACATAAAAGATAGAGAATGTGAAGTTGAAATTAAAAGATACTAAAGCAAAAAAATATCTCTTCATAAAGTTATTAATCATTGATCCTGTTCGAGAGTCGAGTCGACGGGCGTTGGGAAGATGACGCTCATGTTGACTAGATGTAGACTGAAGATGTGGGCCTCTGATGAGTTAAGCATTGACTGGATGTAGACTGAATATGGCGTGGGCCTCCGACGAGCTAAGCCTGCAATCACAAGTAGTTAGTGCCGAGCCGGAGAGGAGTTCCCGGCGATGGCCCTCCGACGCTCAAGTCAGTCACTGACGGCAAGCGAATGAAGTGGAGAAGAGAAAAGAACAGCAGCATAACTGTACATATAGTGCGAGTGAACATACCTCCGTCAAAGTCTGGGGGTCCTTATATAGGGCTCCCGAGATGCGCGTGCACCCTTTACAAGGTATGCACACTTCTCAGAGCATATCTGGAAAGGATGTATCAGAAAAACGTGCATGACGTCATACCTTAACAGCCCGAGCATATCTCTGACGTGACAGTGGAAGCTTCCATCGTACGATTCTCTGTCTGACCATGCTGCCAACCATGCCGCTTGTCGGTTAGACTGGTCTCTAGGAAAATATTCCCAACTGCTCCTTTTGTCAGTTATCGGCCCGAGCGGGAGAGCCGCTCAGCCAATCTACCGTCCGGGTGATACCATGGTCGAGCCGAACGGGGGCCGAGCGTCCGCTCGGCCAATGGTCTGCTGCCCGGTTTCGTCCCGTCGAGCGAGGGAACCCTACGTCGAGCGAGGGAACCCTGCTTGCTTGGTCGGGGCGGCGCCCATCGTTTAACCAGCGAGACGGACGCTCGGCCTTCGTCCTTCCATGCTTGAGCTTTTTGAGCCTCGGAAGCTCAGTATTTGGCCGAGCTATCAAAGTGTTGGATCGACTACTCTTAATGCCGACCGGGAAGGTGGTTCGCCCGATCGAACGAGTGCCTAAGACGTTGACCACTTTGACTATGATCTTCCACGTGACGATGACCTCCTACAAGGTGGGCACCATCATTACCACCGTATCACATGCCTCCTTCTCAAGTCTAGTCGAAGGAGGCTGTAAGTCTGACTGGCTGGACAAGTAGTCTGGTAACCGATTGGTCGATCGACCAAGGGCTGGTTGTGTCCCGATTAGCCCACGTAGGGCTGATCTCCTAGGCCGCTCAGCACCCTGAGGATTTACACTTGGGAAATTTCTCCTTTGGCGTCTTCGCATGGGCACGACCCGCGCAGTCAATGCTGACTTCGACCAAATCTCCTCGGAATTCATGCAAATCCCACCATTAAGTCCTTCCTGTAAGCGAACGCCATGTGGCATTACCACCATCACCGCACGATCAAAGCAACAGAGGTGATGTGACGTTCGGCAGTTCAAATTCAACGACCGGATCTGCATTTTTGATTCCATGCCCTAGATCGGACGGCTCCAGTCAGTCGATCCCCCTCTTTATAAAGCCGTAATGTTGGCTCCTGCTCGATCGCTAGCGTCTTTCCCGTGTGCTCCGGCGATACTGCGCGTGTCCAGTGCTCTGACGAACCTCGGCTTCTTCCCCCAGCGATCCCCGTCTGTAAGCTCTTCGACCTTGCTCCTGCCTGATTCTTTTTCTTCAGTTGCTTCCTTGCTCCTGCTTTGGCATTTTCCCGTCCCCTTTTTCCATCCATCTTCCTATTTTTTTGTTTTCCAGCGATGGCTAGTTCATCGCAGTCGTCCGACCTTGCTCCCGGCTCGTGGTACACAACCATGGAAACCCGATTTGATGCGGGCGATGCGGCGAGCCTCATAAATGCCTTCAACATTCCCTCTGACCACGAGATTGTCTTGGCTTCTCCGTTCGATCGGTTGAACAACCCATCGATCGACACGATCCTGCCTATTCAGGGATCAATTCATGGCTGGTCTCTGATTTTCGATCCACCCATTCATAATAGGAGTTTGTAATTATTTTCGTGTCCCGCTCCCCCTGCTCATCCCCAACTCCTTCCGTCTTCTGTGCAGCATTGTCGTGCTGTTCCGGCTACACGACATCCCACTTATTCCACAAGTGTTTCATTACTTCTATTATCCCAAGCAGTCTGAACTGGGCACCTATCTCTTACAGTCTCGGGTCGGCTTGGTCTTCTTCGATAAGATGTCATCTTCCAATAAACATTGGAAAGATTACTTTTTCTATATATGTCTCCCCGAGCGGCCGAGCTTCCGTACCAAGTGGCAAGTCGGGCTCCTGCCTCAACCAGATTTGAAGAAGTATAAGACCCGACCGGAATACCTCCATGCGGCGAACATGCTATCCGGCCAGAAGTTTGACATCAACAGGCTACTCCCGGAGGGTGTTATGTATATGTTCGGGCTGAGTCCGATTCAAACGAAGCTCCCGAGCAGCCTAGGTATAAAGTTTCTAGACCTTCTCCCCTTGAGTCTAACTGATTCTTTCCTTCTTTTGTAGCTAACATCATGATGCGTGCTCGGGCGGCCGGTCTGATGAAGCTCAAGCAGGCTGAGATAGAGGTGGCAGTGGCAAAGGAAATGGCAAGCCTCGGCCTGACCCGGTCGACTCGCACAAGGGTACAACTGAGGGCGAAGGCACACCAACTGTGGACACAGGCGCTGTCGGTCGGATAGCCCATCTAGAAGGGACAAGCGACCTACCTCCCGATGTGCCGCCAACCGCTCGGACCGAAGACTCGGCTTCTAAGGGTGATAGCCTTCCGCTCAATATGCGCAAGCAGCGCCGAACAGTCACATCGTCCTGCTCTGCCACTTCGGTGGTGCGAGTCCTAGAGCATGGGGTATCCTATCCTCTGCTAATGCCCGTGAAGTGGTAGAAGCCATTTCCTCCGACCGGACTCCATCACTTTCCGATCTGATACCGGACCCGATTGCTGCCCAGTCGATCGCGTCTCTCCCTCCTGCTCGGCGGAGGGTTCTGCGATCTGGTATTCTCCCAGCTTCAGCCGGTCAGTCTTCTGGTCCCGCAGCGTCAGTTCAATCGGCCCCGAACGACCGTCGATCCGTGACGGTCATTCTTCACCTCCCGACGGAGGAGCTCTTGGCGGCCAGCGATCAACCGTAAACTCCTGAACATCAGATACACATTCGCGGGCCGCTCGCTAAGGTCTGGGAGGAAGCCAGAGCATGCGCCGCAACAATGCCGCTCAGGCTGCTCACCAACAGCCACCTACAAATGTCCACCGGGGTATGTATGCAATGATTAATTTGTGTTTTTACCTTCATTCGGTACTAACATTTTTCCGCTCTGTAGCAGTACTGGATGGAGAGTGTGGCAGTGTGCAACCGCTTGGCGCTTGTGGAGGAGGAGCTAAAGAAGCTCAAGAATTCCGGTGGAGCGTCTTCCTCCCAAGGGCCTTCGATTGTCGAGCTGCAGGCCGATTTGGCCAAGACCAAGAAGCTTCTGGAGGCCGAGCAGAAGACCTCCTCTGACTGAGCGATCATGATAGGTCAGCTCGAGACCCAGGTGAAATCCTATGACCAGAAGATCGAGCTGGCCACCACCAGAAAAAATCGAGATATAGCTGACCTGGATCTGAAGAACCAGGAAGCTCGGAACTTGGCCGAGAAGCTCAAGAAGGTGGAGAACCTTTTGGTTGCCGAGCGGGAGAGTCGTTTAGCTCGGGAGACCAATCTTCAAGGGCAAGTGAAGGTCCTTGAGGATTCTCTGGAGACCTCCCACGCGACCCTGAAAACTTACCAGGACGCTGAGCCGAGCCGCTTCGTGGCTATGAAGCAGGGATACCTCCGCTCGGACCAGTTCCTTGGGAAGGCAACCACACAGATCGTCAGATCGTTTGAACTGGCCATCGACGCGACGATCATCGAGCTGAAGGAGAATGACCATCTCCCTGAAGCCTTGCCTGCTAACGCTGTCGACCGCGTCCAGCTCCTCAACTCTATTCCTGATGAAGCTTTTGATTACATTGAGTGAGGAGGGCTTCTGTAACAAAGTGTTGTATGTTTGATTGCCACTCCACAACTTTTTTTTCGTTATCAATGAAGTTGTTTGGCGTTTCTTCACATATTTGCTTGCCTTCTTATTAAGCTTTTGGCCTTTCAATCCCAGACTGACGATACATATCCATTATTGAACTCATTAGGGCCATACCTCTAGGGTTTATAATCGTCACTCGACTTTGGGGTTTAATGTCGCTGCCCGACGGCTTGATGAAGCCTCAGGTTTAAGGTTGTCGCTCGACCGTCGGTGGAGACCTGGGTTTAATGTCGCCGCTCGACGGTCTTCTAAGGCAGGAGTTTAAGGTCGTCGTTCGACCGTCGGTGGAGACCTGGGTTTAACATCGTCGCTCGACGGTTTGATGAAGACTCGTCGTTCGGCGATAATTGTGCAAACCTTTCGCTTTTGATTTCAATCTTGCAGTCGAAGGGCGTAGGAAAATGAAAAATACATGACATTAATTACATCAACGCACATTTCATCTAGCTCGGTACGGTTGGAGATGGTTGGCGCTCCACGGACGTTCTAGTCACCGTCCGTCCTCGTTCTCTAGGTAGTAGCGCCTGAGCGAAGCTTTTCCATGACCTTGAAGGGTCCGACCTAGGGAGCCTCTAGTTTGGTGACATCACTGACTGGCTTCACCTTCTTCCATACGAGGTCCCCGACCTGGAACGACCTCAGAATCACCCTCCTATTGTAGTTTTGCCGCATTTTTTGCCTGTAGGCCATCAGCCGAAAGGAGGCCTTAGCGCGCGCCTCATCCACCAGGTCTAGCTCCAATAGCCTCCGCTCGGCGTTGTACTCGCTGTAGCTCTGCATCCGGTCGGACTCAACTCTGATCTCGACGGGGACGACCGCTTCACCTCCATACACCAAGTGGAATGGGGTTACTCCCATACCTTCCTTAGGGGTCGTGCGGATGGTCCATAGCACGCCGGGGAGCTCGTCCACCCAATTTTCTCTGACATGGTTAAGCCGAACCCGCAAGATCCGCAAGATCTCTCGATTGGCGAATTCGGTCTGTTTGTTGCTTAAGGGTATGATACAGAGGTGAAGACCTACTGAATGTCGTACCCCTTGCACCATTCTTTGAGTTTCTGCCCGGCGAACTGCCTACCATTGTCTCAGATGAATCGACGCGGAATCTCTAATCGACAGATGATGTGTTGCCAAATAAACTTCTAGACCATTTGCTCAGTTATTCTTGCTTCGACCCATTTGGAGAAATAATCCACTACGACAAGCAAGAACTTCCGCTGACCTATCGCCATGGGGAAGGGCCCCACGATGTCCATACCCTATTGGTCAAACGAGCATGATACCATGGAAGCCTTCATTTCTTCAATAGGTCGGTGTGAAAGGTTATGGTACTTCTGACAGGACAAGCAGGTGGCTACTGTTCGAGCGGCGTCTGCTTGTAAGGTCGGCCAGAAATATCTGGCTAGCAAGATCTTCCTTGCCAGCGACCGACCACCCGGATGTCCCTCACAGGAGCCTTGGTGTACTTCTTGCAGTATGTAGTCGGCGTCTTCCGATCCAATGCACTTAAGCAACGGCCTAGAAAAAGCCTTCTTGTAGAGTTGGTCTCCGATCAGTGTGAACCGACCGACCCTTTTTCTGAGTAGTCGGGCCTCCTCTCGATCAGACAGTGTAACTTCCGATCGCAAAAACTCTATCAGTGTCATCCTCTAATCGCCTGGGAAAGTGAGTCCCTCCATCCGATCGATATACGCCACCAAAGACACCTTCTCGATCGACTGTGTGATAACGATGGGTGATAATGAGCTGGCTTGTTTGGCCAGTTCATCCGCCACCTGATTCTTCGCTCGGAGAATCTTGTGTATAATGTCCTCTCGGAAATTGGCCTTCAACTTTTTGAAGGCCTCTGCGTAGAGTTTGAGCCGAGTGTTACTTATCTCGAATGCCCCGATAAGCTGCTGAGCGGCTAATTGGGAATCCGAGTGAATTAAAACCTTGACGGCTCTAACGTGCCGCGCGGCCTGCAGGCCTGTTATGAGTGCTTCGTATTCGGCCTCGTTGTTGGTCACCCGATAATCCAGCCGAACGGACAGATGCATCCGCTCTTCCTGGGGGAGATCAGTAGTATACCAATCTCGCTTCCTTGCCGAGTGAACGATCCATCCACATATATCCTCCAAGTGGCTTTTGGCTCGGGATTCTATACTTCAGTGATGAAGTCCGCCAAGGACTGCGCCTTAATGGCCGTTCGGGGCTGATACTAGATGTCAAATTTGCTGAGTTCTGTTGTCCACTGGACAGCCGTCCTGACGCTTCTGGATTGAGGAGGACTCTCCCCAGAGGGTTGTTGGTCTTCACGATGATTGTGTGCGCGAGGAAATATGGGCGAAGCCTCCGAGCGGCCAGAACTAACGCAAAGGCAAACTTCTCGATACCAGTGTCGCGGGATTCAACATCTTTGAAAATATGACTAAGGAAATACACTGGTTGCTCTTCGTCGTTCTGCCGAACCAATGTTGAGCCGACATCATGCTCGGTCGAGGAAAGATAGATTCAGAGTGGCTCACCGACAGTTGGCTTAGCCAATACAGGCAGCGAGTTCAGATACGCCTTGAGTTACTCGAAGGCCTGGTCGCACTCTTCGTCCCACTGGAATTTGGTGGCTCGACGCAATATCCAGAAGAAGGGTAGGCTCCGGTCGGATGACTTGGATATGAACCGAGATAATGCTGTTATTCGATCGATGAGACGCTATGCTTCCTTTAAATTTCATGGAGGCAGCATATCTTGCAGTGCCTTTACTTTGCTGGGGTTCACCTCAATGCCTCACTCGGTGACTATGTAGCCCAAGAAACATCTTCTCCTTGCGCCGAACAAACACTTGTTTGGATTTAACTTGATTTTGTACATCCTAAGTGTCTAGTAGGTCTCCATGATATCTGCACAGAGGTCAGCTGCTTGGAGGATTTGATCAGTATGTCATCGACGTATACCTCCATATTGCCGCCGATCTGCCTCCGAAACACCTTGTTCATCAGCCTCTGGTAGGTGGCTCCGGCGTTCTTCAATCCGAACGGTATCACATTGTAACAGTAGGTTCCATCAGCCATAATAAAGCTAACCTTCTCATGATCCTCCTTAGCGAGCGACACTTGGTGGTACTCCTGATACGCGTCCAACATGCATATCAGCTCGCACGCAGTAGTGGATTCTACCATCTGATCGATCCGGGGCAAGGGATAGAATTCTTTCGGGCATGCTTTGTTTAAGTCCCGGAAGTCAATGCAGACCCACTATTTGTTGCCTGGCTTGGAGATGAGCACCATGTTCGCGAGCCAGCTCGGGAATTGAACCTCCCGTATGTGGCCGACATCCAGGAGCTTCTCAACTTCTTCCCAGATGATCAAGTTCTGCTCAGCACTGAAGTCTCTTTTTCTCTACTTTACCGGCCTAGCATTTGGTCGGATGTGGAGTTCATGTTGCGCGACGCTCGGAAAGATGTCGGGCAGCTCGTGCGTTGACCATGCAAAAACATCATGGTTCTGCTAGAGGCAGTTGATCAGTTCGGCTTTCTGCTCGGCCCCCAGGTCGGACGCTATAAAGGTCGTCGCCTCTGCTCGACCAGGATGTATATGCACTTCTTCCTTTTCCTCATAAACCAGACTAGGAGGTTTTCCGATTATAGCGTGTACCTCTAGCCAGAGCATCTTCCGAGCAGACTTGGCTTCTGTCTGGACCATCTCCACGTAGCAGTGTCGAGCAGTCAGCTGATCCCCTTTGACTTCCCCGACATGGTCTTCAACTGGGAACTTGATCTTCTGGCAGTAGGTTGACACTACCGCTCGGAACTCATTGAGGGCCGGTCGACCCAGAATGATGTTGTAGGTGGAGGGAGCGTCTACTACGATGAAGTTGATAGTCCACATCCTCCGGAGTGACTCCTCTCAGAGTGATATGGCCAACCTTATTTGGTCGATCGGCTGAACCTCATTGCTGGTGAACCCGTACAGAGGGGTCGTCATCGGAAGCAACTCAGCACGATCGATCTGGAGCTGATCGAACGCCTTCTTGAAAATGATGTTGACTGAGCTCCCTGTTTCAATGAATATGCGGTGAATAGTATAGTTGGCAATTACCGCTTGGATAATGAGGGCATCTTCGTGCGGCACTTCAATCCCCTCGAGATCCCTGGGGCCAAAGTTGATCTCGGGTCCGCTCACCCTCTCTTGACTGCAACCTACAGCGTGGATCTCCAGCCTCCGAGCGTATGATTTTCGGGTTCGATTGGAGTCTCCGTTGGTCGGTCCACCAGCTATGATGTTGATTTCTCCCCGGGCGGCATTGCTTCTGTTCTCCTCCTCTCGAGCGGATGGTCTGCCTCGTTCGTGTGAGGCTCGAAGATGGTCGTCACTCCTTGGCTGATGATGGTGCTACCGCTCGAGTGATCGTCTGGTCTCCTCCTGCAGTCTGGTGCTCCGACGCCTATGTCGCTGGTTGGGTGAAGGCGATCGATGGTGATAACTTCAAGGGTCGTTTGAGTGACAGAGGGGAATCTGCGACAATCATAGGTGTTGTGGGTTGCCAACTGATGGAAAGCATAAAACATAGGAGTTCATACCTTTCCCTTTGGCTTTGGCCGCTCGGAGGCCACATGCTGGACGGCGTGTGACCTTGCTTCCTGATGTGTCCGTGCTCCTTCGGCTTGGGGCCCTCTTGGTAGCTGGTTCTGATGGTGCCTCCTTCCTTCTGGCCGTTTGGGGTTCCTCCACGTTTATGTATTCGTTGGCCTTCTTCAACATATGGTCGTAGTCTCGGGGCGGCTTCCTGACGAGTGATCGGAAGAAATCCTCATCCACGAGCCCTTGCTTGAACGCGTTCATCATGGTCTCGGACGAGACCGAGAGAATATCCATCGCTACCTGGTTGAAGCGTTAGATGTAGGTTCGGAGAGTCTCTCTTGGCCCTTGATTCATGGAGAACAGATTGACGCTTGTCTTCTGATAGCTCCTGCTGCTCACGAAGTGGTGGAGGAAAGCCGTTCGGAAGTCCTTAAAATTCCAGATCGACCCGTCCGACAACCTCCAAAACTAGCGTTGTGCCGAGCCGGATAATGTAGTGAGGAAGACTCGGCATTTGATTCCATCTGTGTATTGATGAAGAGTAGCGGTGTTGTCGAACTTACCAAGATGGTCGTCCGGGTCAGTTGATCCGTTGTACTCTCCAATCGCCAGAAGGGCGTATTGCCTCGGTAGCGGATCTTACAGTATCGCCTCGGAGAATTGGCAGTTGATCTGCTCGGGGGACAAATCAGCTTTCGACGCTTTGCCTTTCCTCGCATCCCGAACGAGCGCTTCATCTAACGAAGAACCTTGCTCTTGGTTTGCTTGCACGATCTCGGAGGGCCTTTGGAACAAAGCTCGGTGGAATGGTATCGGGGCAGGCGGCGCCTCCCCTTGTGTGTCGATCGGTCCTTTATTCTGCCCCCAGATGGACAACTATTCCGGCCGGTCTTCCTACGTAGCTCGGCTTCCCGAGGTTGATGTCGCCTGTTGCGTCAGCCGATCGGCTAACACTCTTTGCTACTGCTGATCGACTATTTTTGCTGCTTGTGCTTGTATGAGCATGTCGAGCTCCTCCTAAGAGAGCATCAAGGTGTGAAGTTGTCCAGCTTCTTCCATCTTCTCAGCTCGGATGCAGGTGCGTTCCCACAGCCGGTGCCAAATTTGATCCTGTCCGAGAGTCGAGTCGACGGGCGCTGGGGAGATGGTGCTCACGTTGACTGGATGTAGATTGAAAATGACGTGGATCTCCGATGAGCTAAGCGTTGACTGGATGTAGACTAAAGATGGTGTGGGCCTCCGACGAGCTAAGCCTGCAACCACAAGTCGTTAGTGCCGAGCAGGGGAGGGGTTCCCCAGCGATCGCCCTCCGACGCTCAAGTCAGTCACCGGCGGCAAGCGAATGAAGTGGAGAAGAGAAAATAACAGCAGCGTAACTGTAGCTACAGTGGGAGTGAACATACCTTCGTCGAAGTCTAGGAGTCCTTATATAGGGCTCCTGAGAGGCGCGTGCATGCTTCCCAAGGCGTGTATGATTCTCAGAGCATACCTGGAAAGGATGTGTCCGAAAAGTGTGTCTGACGACATATCTTAACAGCCCGAGCATATCCCTGACGTGACAGTGAAAGCTTCGACCGTACGATTTTTTGTCTGACCATGCCGCTAACCATGCCGCCTGTCGGCGACACTGGTCTCTAGGAAGATATTCTCAACTGCTCCTTTTGTCCATTATCGGGCCAAGAGGGAGAGCCGCTCGATCAGTCTATCGTCCGAGTGATACCATGGTCGGGCCGAATGGGGGTCGAGCATCCGCTCGGCCAATGGTCTGCTGTCCGACTCCGTCCTGTCGAGCGAGGGAGCTCTGCCTGCCTAGTCGGGGTGGCGTCCACCGTTTAACCGAGTGAGACAGACGCTCGGCCTTCGTCCTTCCATGCTTGAGCTTTTTGAGCCTCGGAAGCTCAGTATTTGACCGAGCTATCGAAGTGTCGGATCGACTACTTTTCATGCCGACCAAGAAGGTGGTTCGCCCGATTAGACGAGTGCCCAGGACGTTGATCACTTTGACTATGATCTTCCACGTGACGATGACCTCCTACAAAGCGGATCCCACCGTTACCACAAGATCAATCATAATCTTGGACATAATTCTATCTAAGATACCGCCAAATTTATCTGAGAGTCCGTAAAGAAAAAATACCAAGGTATATAAATAATTAATGTTGAAGAGTTAGTGAAATATAATTAAGGAGTTAGTATGTTTTGTGTTAGCCTATAAATAGGCTATTTGTTTATCAACGAAAATGGTTGAGAATTTTTTTATCCTCCTTGTTATGCAAAAACTCTTTAATTTTTAACACTTTAATCTACGTAGTTCATGCATTTTTTAGGACTAATTTGTTGGAACTTATTATTTACGAGCTACAAGCTATGTGACTAATAGATAACCTTTATTGGACATTAATGCGTATGAAATCTGCCAATTAGATTGATTCTAAGATAGAGGTAATGACGTGAATGTTTGCTAATCTGGTGGCTATTGAAGTCGAAGTTTAGTCGGACCTGCACAACATGATTTGACCTGCATGTACCAGAGCAAATGTAGAAGAAAAAAAAAATGATAATTCAATTAGTGTTATTGATCATTCTTAGAATGATCGATTTAGTTTTACAGAATTTTTTCATCGATTATCAGGATAAATCGATAAGCTTATGCGGTGATCAATTTAGAAGTCCAGCATCCTTTAGTTATGTCCCCCATTTGAAGGAAACTTCCTATAAATATACCGTGACTGAGATTCGAACCGTGGATATCTGATTGATAATTTGAATGTCCTACCACGATATTATAACCTCAGGGACACAAGAACAAATGCAAGAGAGTGTACGAAAAGTTATTTCCAACGACACCTTTCTCATCGGTGACAAAGTCAGGAATTATAATCAACCACCCTCTATATACAAACTCAATCATAAAATTTACTCTATATATAAACTCAATCATAAAATTTAATTTGAAGAAATAGATGAACAATTACATATAAAAAAAATAAAATAACCCTCGGGTTAAAGCCCTTGTAGGCATTAACCGAGATCAGATCTTCTGGTATAAAAAAAATAGATTAGGGGATGGTTCACTCCCATCTTCTCTCGCATTAACCTCCCTCCGCTCTTATCTCTTAATTCCCTAAAAGTACGGCGGACAATAGAAAATATAAAAAATTAAGGGAGCTTTTGATTTTATTTTCATTTTCTAAAAAATGCATGTTTTTTCTTTTCTTAGAAAATAATTTTTAGACATTTTTTATTTTTTATAAAATAATATCTCATTTTTTAGAAAATAAATATGAAAATTGTCAATCAAATAGTATTTTTTTATTTTCTCAAAAAATGAAAATAGAAAATGAGCCTCTCTGAAGTTTCATTAACAATATTCTGATGTGTTTAATAGGTGGGATAGGATGAAATTTTAGGTGAGATAAATAATCATGGGCTCCCCAAGGTATAACTTATCCTACCTCACCTACAAAATTAACACTTTTTTTTATCACTTTAAATCCTTATCCTATCCTATCCCACCTATCAAACACACCCTAAATGACAAATGTACTTGAGTATTTATAGGAATGAGATGAGAGATATATGGAGAGATTGTGATCGAGATCTCTGGAAAGTTATGGACCATTCAACCATTTAAGTCATTAATCATATAAATGACCTTTAATTATATATATTGACCTCCATTAATGTCAGTCGTTCGACCATTACTAACCAGAATAGGTTATCGTGAAGAGGTTGTTGCAGGGATCGTACACTACATCTACTTGTGGCCAATAACCCATAGGTGGTAGTACCTCTATGAGGAGAGCTTCGAAAATTCAAATCTTATGTCTCTAGAATACAATCTTATACGCAAGATGTATTTTCATCTAGTCTTAAAATAACATAAACATACAAATAAATATAGGAATATTAATATGGCTCACAGCTAATCTATATATAAAAAAAATAAATTATATAAATAAAATAAAAGTTTAATTGGATAAATTTTATGTTCGGACCTTATGTGAAATCCTTCTTAAACTTTTTTGACAAGGTGAGACGTAATTAAGTCAAGATAAACAAGGTGAAGAGTTATCCCCGAAGATAACTCTTACTTCTAATGTTAATTAAGAAGTTAGTGGGTAACGTATTAGTTTATAAAAAGCTATTTGTTTATCAACGAAATGCATCAAGAATATAATATTTTTTTATTCTCCTTGTCTATCTTGGGCCTTCTACTATTGTGCAACACTACTTGATTTGTTATATTGGTATCAAAGTCAAGTTTCAAGATGAATGATGGCTTTTGAAAGTTTTGTACAGCTAGTCATTCCTCGGTTCGCTAGTCACTATGAGGGAATTTCTTAAGGTCCAAATAATATTGAATGATCATGATTTTTAGAATAACAAAACCAACTAAAGGTGTTGCACTTAGAGATGTGGAAAAGGTAGTGCATGAGACGTTGAAATTAAATGATTTTAAAGTAAAGAAATATCTCTTCCAAGATATTCATCACTCAATCTTGAAAATCATTCTTTGCAAGGATATCTCTAAAGATAACATATATATATATGAGATTCCATGAAGAAGAAGTACCAACACTACAAAAAATAAAGGATTTGGGGACAAAATTGGGGACGAATTTTAAAAAAAAATTCGTTGCAAAAATTTTTGCGACAAAATTTAGGACGAAAAATTTTTCGTCCCAAAATGGTTGATGCCAACTTTTGGAACGAATTATGGATTGTTGCAAATTTGGGAACGAATTTGGGGACGAATTTGGCGACGAATAAAATTTTCGTCCCCAAATTCGTTGCAAAAAAGTATACAGATTTGCAACGAAAATTATTTTTGTTGCAAACTTAGGAACGAATTTAGGGACGAATTTACATAAATTTTCCGCCAAAATTGTCTTGATTGTTGCAACAAATTTGGGGACGAATTCGGTGACAAATTATATTTTGTTGCAAAGTTTGTCCCTAATATTGCAACGAATTTGGGGACAAATTCGGTAACAAATTTTTTTTTGTTGCTATCTTTGTTCCTAATTTTGCAACGAATAATAAATTTGTTGCAAAACTGGGACGAAATTTGGGACGAATCCACAAATCGTCGCAGATTCTGGGACGAATTTTGGGACGAATTTTGTGGATTCGTCTCAGATTCTGGGACAAATTTTGTGGATTCGTCCCAAAATCTGGGACGAAAATAATTTTGTTCCAAATTACGATAGAATTGGGACAAATAATTTTCGTTGCCAAATTCGTCCCTATATCAAATAATTTTTTCCAGCTTCAATTTCTTTCTACAATACAATCCAAATACATACAAAGCAAATTCAAATAACAAATAATATGCATTCAACACATCCTAATTTAACATTCAACACATCCTAATTTAACATTAACACATCAACTCATAATTCAAGAAATATAAAGATTTCAACAAAGTTTACAATATCCATCTTGTTCAAGCTACTAGAAAATATGATACAAAGTTCAACAACCCAATGTTTTCGTGTGCCACAAAATAATCCATCAACAAACACTAAGAATACATAGTCATCTTCATGTGTCGCAAAATCTTTGATCCCCATCAAATCTCCTTTGCCTACATAACAACAAACAAATAAACTTAGATCATGTCTAACAAGAAAGATTGTAAATATTATACGATATGGCCATGTAAAAAGAATAATTGGAAACAAAACATAAATGTGAAATTCCTTAAACATTCTAATAAAAGTCCTAATTCTAATAAAAGTCATATTTACCAACGATATGAATCATCCATGTCATAACAACGGTAAATAAAATTATAAGAATTATTTTGAAGCTAAGTACATGTATCGTAACTACGATACAACCTAATATAATTAGCACATCAGATAGAGAGAAAGAGAGAGAGATATTGTGAAGTATGGTATTAGGGTTTAAATTTTCTCACTTAGTTATCTTTATTTTTCAGTTTATTTTGCTGAATTTATAGTTTTGTCTTGGGTTGATATTTAATGTAAACTAAAGGATGTTTAAAATAATTGTTCATTTCATTGTGTTAACTAGTTGACAATTTCATATGAATAACTTTAGCACATTTTTAACAACTCTTTACAAAATATTAAGGTAGGAGGATGCATCGTTATCTAGTAAAGAATTTTAGAATAGTGTGATGTAATTCTAGATGAAATATAGAACTTTTATGTATCTATATAGTTTTGAGACTGTACATAGATCAAATTCAGAACTTTTATGCATCATTATCATTGAAGACAAAACAAGAAAGAGCGACTTATCAAAAAGAAGGAACACAATTAAACAACTATTTAAAGCTAACTTTAACATAATTATTTAAAGTTAACTTTATAGAATTAAACAACTATAACATAATTATTTAAAGCTAACTTTATATATAGATCAGTAAATACATATTAAAGAACTTAGGAATACCGAAAAGAGGTGAACAAATACAGGTGTCTTCAACTACACTGAGATCACACTAAATTGAGACCTGCACAAACAACATTATCAAATCAAGACAAAAATAAAGTCAGAGTATTAGAGACTTCATTCATAATGCCTAGTTATGCTTTAATTTTGTTACTGGTACACAACTAAGAATCATATAGATTAGTCTACGTCAAAGATAAGTCATCTCATACATTGACAGTGGAACAGTGCAAGAAGACAACAGACTTAACCTACAAATGGCAGAGTTGAAAAGTTAAAAAATCATTGATTAATGTGTAAAGCAGTAAACATGAGAAAAAAAATCATCATACATTATTAAAATCATCACCGCCATCATCGTTATCATCGTAGGCATCATCATCGTCATCATTGGGAGGATTCTGACTTTGAGCGGAACTCAAAATGTGACCTGCACAAACGAACATTATGAATTCAGACAGTAATTTTCGAATATTAACTTAAACAACTGATAAAATGGTGCATGGCGGCAGCCATAAACAGTCCAGCCAACTGCAAAATGGTGCATGGTGGCAGCCATACGCCGTCCAGCCATCGCCTGGCAACGGGCAGCCACACGCCGGCCAGGCAGCGGACTGCCGGAGGCCAGGCAGAGGCTACCGAAGGCAAGGCAGGCCCTGCCGGAGGCCAGGCAGCGGCTGCCGTCGCCGGCCATGCACAAGGCCAGCAAGTGCCTGGCGCCGGCAGGCAGCCCCGCGACGCCGACAGAGAGAGATCCAAGATCGTTTTGCTTACCAAACGAAAACCTTCCACCGCCGATCGTCGTAGATCACGCCGTCGTCGGTCGGAGTTGTGGCCGAAACCTGGAAATCGCAGATGGGAAGAAGGGGGAACGGGGGAGAGAGGAAAGAAAAGAGTGAAGGGAAAAAGAATCGGGGAATTAGATCTAGGGTTTTTAGGAACAAATATTTTTTGTTCCCAATTTTGTCCCTAACTTTGGGACGAATTCCTGGATTCGTCCCAAATTTTGGGACGAATCCAGGATTCGTCCCAAAACTGAAAATAATTAAAAAAAAAATAAAATCAAAGACCGAAAGCTTATATCTTGACCTAGAGACATCAGAATTTGATGAAATAAGTTTCTATGCGTTCGTATCGTTGCCGTGATAGTAAATATGTCACCATCCATATTTTTTAATTAATATTTTAAGTGATTCAAATTTTTAACCCCAAATTAGGTCAAATTGGAATTAAAAAATTCCAAAAATAAATATATTTAGTAAAAAATATTTTTATGGATATATCTACGATCAGGACAGTGATACGAACGCATAGAAATTTGTTTCATCAAATTCCGATGTCTGTAGGTCCGTATATAAGGCGTCCCATTTTGTTTTTTTTTTTAGATAATTAAATTTTTGGGACGAATCTCTGGATTCTTCCCAAAATTTGGGACGAATCCAGAGATTCGTCCCAAACGTTGGGACGAATTCCTGGATTCGTCCCAAAACTGAAGATAATTTTAAAAAAATAAAATCAAAGACCGAAAGCTTATATCTTGACCAAGGGACATCGGAATTTGATGAAATAAGTTTCTATACGTTTGTATCGTTGCCCTGATCGTAAATATGTCACCATCCATATTTTTTAATTAATATTTTAAGTGATTCAAATTTTTAACCCCAAATTAGGTCAAATTGTAATTAAAAAATTCCAAAAATAAATATATTTAATAAAAAATATTTTGATGGATATATCTACGATCAGGACAATGATACGAACGCATAGAAATTTGTTTCATCAAATTCTGATGTCTCTAGGTCCGTATATAAGGCGTCCCATTTTGTTTTTTTTCTTTTAGATAATTAAATTTTTGGGACGAATCTCTGGATTCGTCCCAAAACTGAAAATAATTTAAAAAAAATAAAATCAAAGACTGAAAGCTTATATCTTCACCTAGAGACATCGGAATTTGATGAAACAAGTTTCTATGCGTTCGTATCATTGCCCTGATCATAAATATGTCACTATCCATATTTTTTAATTAAAATTTTAAGTGATTCAAATTTTTAACCCCAAATTAGGTCAAATTAGAATTAAAAAATTCCAAAAATAAATATATTTGGTAAAAAATATTTTTATGGATATATTTACGATCAGGACAACGATACGAACGCATAGAAATTTGTTTCATCAAATTCCGATGTCTCAAGATAGATATTTTTTTAATACATATATAGATTGCTAATAACTAAAAAGGTGTTGTGCAGTTAACGGTTGTAAATTAATGTCTGAAAGCTTAAATATGGACCTAGAGATATCGGAATTTGATGAAATAAGTTTCTATGCGTTCGTATCGTTGCCCTGATCGTAAATATGTCACCATCCAGATTTTTTAATTAATATTTTAAGTGATTCAAATTTTTAACCCCAAATTAGGTCAAATTGGAATTAAAAAATTTCAAAAATAAATATAATTGGTAAAAAAATATTTTTATGAATATATTTACGATCAGGACAATGATACGAACGCATAGAAATTTGTTTCATCAAATTCTGATGTCTCTAGGTCCATATAAAAGGCATCCCATTTTGTTTTTTTTTTAGATAATTAAATTTTTGGGACGAATCTCTGGATTCATCCCAAAATTTGGGACGAATCCAGAGATTCGTCCCTAAATTTGGGACGAATTTCTGCATTCATCCCAAATTTTGGGAGGAATCCAGGATTCGTCCCAAAACTGAAAATAATTTAAAAAAAATAAAATCAAAGACCGAAAGCTTATATCTTGACCTAGGGACATCGGAATTTGATGAAACAAGTTTCTATGCGTTCGTATCATTGCCCTGATCGTAAATATATCACCATCCATATTTTTTAATTAATATTTTAAGTGATTCAAAATTTTAACCCCAAATTAGGTCAAATTGGAATTAAAAAATTCCAAAAATAAATATATTATTTTAAAAAATATTTTGATGGATATATCTACGATCAGGACAATGATACGAACGCATAGAAATTTGTTTCATCAAATTTCGATGTCTCTAGGTCTGTATATAAGGCGTCCCATTTTGTTTTATTTTTTTTAGATAATTAAATTTTTGGGACGAATCTCTGGATTCGTCCCAAATTTTGCGACGAATCTAGAGATTCGTCCCAAAATTTGGGACGAATCCAGAGATTCGTCCCAAAACTGAAAATAATTTAAAAAAAATAAAATCAAAGACCGAAAGCTTATATCTTGACCTAGAGACATCGGAATTTGATGAAACAAGTTTCTATACATTCGTATCGTTGCCCTGATCGTAAATATGTCACCATCCATATTTTTTAATTAATATTTTAAGTGATTCAAATTTTTAACCTCAAATTATGTTAAATTGGATTTAAAAAATTCCAAAAATAAATATATTTAGTAAAAAATATTTTTATGGATATATCTACGATCAGGACAATGATACGAATGCATAGAAATTTGTTTCATCAAATTCTGATATCTCTAGGTCCGTATATAAGGCGTCCCATTTTGTTTTTTTTTTTTTAGATAATTAAATTTTTGGGACGAATCTCTGGATTCGTCCCAAAATTTGGGACAAATCCAGAGATTCGTCCCAAACTTTGGGACGAATTCCTGGATTCGTCCCAAATTTTGGGACGAATCCAGAGATTCGTCCCAAAACTGAAAATAATTTAAAAAAAATAAAATCAAAGACCGAAAGCTTATATCTTGACCTAGAGACATTGGAATTTGATGAAACAAGTTTCTATGCGTTCGTATCATTGCCCTGATCATAAATATGTCACTATCTATATTTTTTAATTAATATTTTAAGTGATTCAAATTTTTAACCCCAAATTAGGTCAAATTGGAATTAAAAAATTCCAAAAATAAATATATTTGGTAAAAAATATTTTTATGGATATATTTACGTTCAGGACAACGATACGAACGCATAGAAATTTGTTTTATCAAATTCCGATGTCTCTAGGTAGATATTTTTTTATACATATATAGATTTCTAATAACTAAAAAGGTGTTGTGCAGTTAACGATTGTAAATTAATGTCTGAAACCTTAAATATGAACCTAGAGACATCGGAATTTGATGAAATAAGTTTCTATGTGTTCGTATCATTGCCCTGATCGTAAATATGTCACCATCCATATTTTTTAATTAATATTTTAAGTGATTCAAATTTTTTACCCCAAATTAGGTCAAAATGGAATTAAAAAATTTCAAAAATAAATATATTTGGTAAAAAATATTTTTATGAATATATTTACGATCAGGACAATGATACGAACGTATAGAAATTTTTTTCATCAAATTCCGATGTCTCTAGGTCCGTATATAAGGCGTCCCATTTTGTTTTTTTTTTTTTAGATAATTAAATTTTTGGGACGAATCCAGAGATTCGTCCCAAAACTGAAAATAATTTAAAAAAAATAAAATCAAAGACCGAAAGCTTATATCTTGACCTAGAGACATCGGAATTTGATGAAACAAGTTTCTATGCGTTCGTATCTTGCCCTGATCGTAAATATGTCACCATCCATATTTTTTAATTAATATTTTAAGTGATTCAAATTTTTAACCCCAAATTATGTTAAATTGGATTTAAAAAATTCCAAAAATAAATATATTTAGTAAAAAATATTTTTATGGATATATCTACGATCAAGACAATGATACGAATGCATATAAATTTGTTTCATCAAATTCCGATGTCTCTAGGTCCGTATATAAGGCGTCCCATTTTGTTTTTTTTTAGATAATTAAATTTTTGGGACGAATCTCTGGATTCGTCCCAAAATTTGGGACAAATCCAGGATTCGTCCCAAAATTTGGGACAAATCCAGGATTCGTCCCAAAATTTGGGACAAATCTAGGTTTCGTCCCAAAACTGAAAATAATTTAAAAAAAAATAAAATCAAAGACTGAAAGCTTATATCTTGACCTAGAGATATCGGAATTTGATGAAACAAGTTTCTATGCGTTCATATCATTGTGCTGATCGTAAATATATATCCATAAAAATATTTTCGACCAAATTTATTTATTTCAATTTGACCTAATTTGGGATTAGAAATTTGAATCACTTAAAATATTACCTAAAAATTATGGATGGTGACTTATTTACGATAAGGTTAATGATACGAATGCATAGAAACTTGTTTTATCAAATTTCGATGTTTCTAGGTCAAGTTTTAAGCCTTTGATATTTGATTGTCTTTTTTTTAAAAATAATGTCATTTTTGGAACAAATCCTGGATTCGTCCCAGATTATGGGACGAATCCAGTATTTGTCCCAAAATCTGGGACGAATTCTGAATTCGTTCCAGATTTGGCGACGAATTTAGCAACGAAATTTTTTCTTGTTGCAAATTTGAAACAAATTTTTTTTGTTGCAAGTTTCGTTGGTTATTTGGGTCGAAATTTGTTTTCGACCCTAAATTTGTCGCAATTTTGGGACGAATAATTTTCGTTCTAAATGTTTGTCCCCAAATTTATGTTTTTTTGTAGTGCAATACATAAATAGTTAATGTTGAAGATTAACCATTAATCGTATAAATGACCTTTAATTATATTGGCCTCCATAATGTTAGTCGTTTAACGATTACTGATCAGAAATGATCGATCGTGAAGAGGTCGTTGCAGGGATTGTAGGCTACATCTACTTGTGGCGAATAACCCATTGGTGGTACTCTATGAGGAGATATTGGAAATTAAGCTTAGAGCGGAGAATTAAGAGAATTGAGTTCATCAACACAGTCTATGGTGTTTACTTCCCAACCTCTCGAAATCTGAAAAATTGAGCTCAGAAAGAGAGAGTTCAAATAACTCAACGTGGAGAGCTCAAAAAACTGAGCTCAAAAGGAAGAGCTCGAAATTGAGCTAAGATAATTTATGCATCATCAACCTTAGATAATATATGTATCATATATATATATATATTTCATCAACTATTAGATAATCTATGCTCGCTACATTTTTCATCAACCTTAAATAACAATGTATCATCTATTTTAACTACATCACCCACTATATAAAGCCCTAAACTGATCACTCCATGATAACTTTAGGCTTTAATATCATTTGCTAGGATTACAAGTGCTTTGATACCATTATATGAGGTTTCGTGATCACTCTATATAGCATCGTTTTTTAGATTCACTATCTATGTTTATAAATTCAAATCTAATGTCTCTAGAATAAAGTCTCTTGATAGACAGCAAGATGCATTTTCATCACTAATCTATACTATCTTGGTCAATTTATTTGTTTGTATCTAGCTGGCAGACCAGAGATACTAGACTGTTTGAGATGAGCGTTATCACATTTTACTCCAATGCATACTCTCTTTGATCGATACATAACAAAATTTTCTTTGATAGACAGATATAAGCAATAGAAACATACTTGATAAATTTATTTCTTTGGAGTACCAAGAGGACACCATGATCTGCAACCTCTGACTTTAATCTAAAAGATTGATCGTCAACTGTGATATTGACCGAGTTCCTCAAGAAGTGCAATGACTGTAATACCAAGTTTGATATACTTACAGATGCTACACATATAGAGAGCACCAAAGACGATCACTTGCTCCATGACTCTATAGAAGTAGAACTAATTGATTTACATATGGAGAATGTCCAACAAGACACTTGAAAGGTTTCTCTCGAATCAGAAGTAGATGACAGAGGAATTAAAGGAAATAGGATTGCAAATGTTGAGAAGTCGCACCAGGGAGAACAGTTCAAGGATGTATTAGCGTATGAGGAGTCTCTATTCCAAGTATCTTTCAGTATTGCAAACTCTATCGAAATAAAATTTGTGTTTGTTTTTTTTTTCTCTTCATTCAGCTTAGCTAACTTGTAATTTACAGGAATGTGTGAACCCTTTGTTAAATAATCTAACTAGAAAATTCTTTAAATGTCGGATTTGAGTCATATTTTGAATACCTTTAAGTTATAAAATTTAATGTAAATGTTATTATTGACTTTGCTAGCAAGTTACTGAGTTGATGAGTTAATAATTAAAGATGAAAGTGGTTAAAGAAAATTATCAGATTTTAATTAGTAGTGACAAGTAGTGATATTTATAAAAAATTATCTAAGTTCAATGTATTTAAAGTGGTATGTAGTTCGAAGAATTAGATATCTAGATTATAAAAAAATAGTAAATAAGAGGCAGGGTGCATTTCCCAAGCAACTGGACTTCTTGGATTTAGTTGGTGAAGTAAGAATATGTGCAAGAAGTTGTTTCCAATGAGATCTTGACCTCTCCGATGCTTAATTTGTAATGCAGGATCAACCTAACATGACCCCTTAAACTTTAAACGGTTATAACTTTTGATTCAGGACTCGAAATCAACCTTTGTTCGTCACCACCTTGTAAACTTTACAAATCTACATTTGTTACTGGGATAATAGTAACAACCGATTTTTGGGCTCAAATATCACTGTTTAGGCCCTCAATTGAGACAAAAAAAATTATTACTATTTTTAGTAATTTTTATTTTTATGATATTTAGGGTATTTTTGATATTTTTGGTAATTATGAGTCATAATTAGTCTATAACATCGTCCTATTTTATTAATTTTAATTATAGTAAAGAGATTTCCTTTTTAGAGTTACATTACAAGACTCAAGGGCCGAGCATCAGTGTGATGGGAACATATGCGACAGTAGACTTTGAAATTATTTCTAATTTCTTTATTGAAAATCTTTATTTT
Organism: Zingiber officinale; assembly: GCF_018446385.1. Classification (NCBI taxonomy): domain Eukaryota; kingdom Viridiplantae; phylum Streptophyta; class Magnoliopsida; order Zingiberales; family Zingiberaceae; genus Zingiber; species Zingiber officinale. The sequence continues at coordinate 171,106,162 of NC_055988.1, forward strand.
GAACAAGTTATTAACTTATTTTTATAAGTTTAAACTGGCCCAGTAACCTTGAAAATTTTCTGTTATTAATTTTTTTTTTCTCTTTCCTTTACTCGGTCAATTTTTCTACACTTGTCTATGCTTATTATTTTTGATGAATGTCAAAGGGGAAGAGTTAGATGGATTAAGTTAGGAAAAACCAAATGATACTTCAAAATCAGACTAACTTATACCATGGCATGTGTTTATTTATTTTTTGCATATTTTTTACTGACATAACCCAGGTTGTCATTGCATCAAAAAGGGGGAGATTGTTGGTGCGGTTATCACTAATGGTCTAACTCAAGTTTTGATGAATGACAAAGTATGTTAAGTTAGTTTTGTTGTGATCTAACACTTTGACTGAGTGTGCAGGAGAAATCCGGTTAGGTCGACGGGTCGACCGGATAGCTGATGCGAAGCCCAGCTGGTCGACGGGATGACTGGATAGCTGGCAAGAAGTCCAGATAGGTCAACGAGCTAACCGGATATTTGGCACGAAGCTCAGCTAGGTCAACATGCCGACTGAATAGCTGACACGAAGTCCAGATTGGTCGATGGATTGACCGGATGTCTGGCAAAAGTAAAGGTAAGTCACTGGAGGAGAGTGACTATAAGGATACGTCCCAGTTGAGGGACAGTAGGTGTCGATCCAGTTTAGGTCCATTTGGTATCCCTAAACTGAGACCTTGACTAGTTTCTGGTCCTGGGAGGACAGGAACTAATTATCCTATTTTTTATATATTGTGCTAACACTTACCTTGTAGGGTATTTTGGACTAACACATTTATTGCAAGGCAAGAAAGCAAGCAAAGAAGCAAAGTTGCCTTCGAGTGAACAGTACCCGAAGGTGCCTTTCATGATTATGGAAGGCGCCTCGGTACTGTTCATAGAAGACGCCTTCCATTGGGTGAAATTTGGTGGAAGTCTTGGATAAGCACCGATTACTTCGGGATAGATTCTATCCTATTGGAGGTGCCTTCAAGGCCTTTGGAAGGCGCCCTCCAAGCCCTTTATAAGGCAGTCTTGAGGAGGCTTTGGGACAACAACTACATACAAGCTACTGCGCGCATATTTAAGCCTTCGACTCCTTTCAATTCCTATTGTGACTCTACTACGAAATTGCTGAGCCCGACAATTGCTCCAAGGAGTTCCAATCGCGCCCGACTAACAAACATCAATACAAAGCACCTTGTCTTGATTTCTAAGAAGTGTTGGTAAAATCTTATTATTGTACTTACTTACTATTAAAGGACTAGTGCATGCTGTTGCATTTGGTCTAACTTTTTGTACTCGATTCTCTCTTCCAGGGATACCGGAAGAGGTTTTTAGTGGATTGCCCATCGATAGGTTCGCGGGACCTGGGGCCTTGGAGTAGGAGTCGCCGAAGGTTCCGAACCAAGTAAAAAAATCACTTGTGTTCTTCTCGTACTTTCTCATTTTCATTTTCGCTGTGTACTTGTGTTTTTAAAACCAAAAAAGAAGTGTTTTTAAAAAACCACGTGATTCACCCCCACTCTCACGTGCGTCACGATCCAACGCTAATAGCGTGGTCGGAGTCTTTTCTCATTATTGTCTTTTGGAACTTCAAATGACTCCTCGACAACCATCATGGTGTCCCAATCCATTTCAATAAAAGCCTTCATTTTCACCATCCAAAAGGTCATATCCCATATATTTCCCCCTTTATACTTCGGCAGGACAATCAAGTCGGCCATCCTTAGCTTCCTTGACAGTTAGTCCGACGGAGAGCGTCCTCGCTCTAATACCACTTGTTAAGGATCTTAGACCAACTAGAAGGGGGTTGAATAGATATTTATGTTGGTTGCTACTCGGAAAACCTAAAGGTTCCACTGTACAAAAATTTTGTACAAAGGTCTGAACCTTTTCCTAGCTACCATGTGTTCTTTTAAATTAAATTTTGGATCGCCTGCGGAACTTAACACGTTTGATCCAAAACTTAATCTATTCGTTCTTTTAGGTTTTGACTTGGGTCTCCTGCGGAACTTAACACGTTCGACCCAAATCACCTTAAGTTATTAATTCCATTAAATATTAATTTCCATAATTGGTTCCCAGTACTGACGTGGCGAGGCACACGGCCTTCTTGGATATGGGAGCAACCACCACCGACTAGACAAAACCTTTTATGGAAAGCTAATATTTAATTTCCTAAAATAACTTTAGGTTAACCGAAAAGAACAATCAAATCACAAGGAAAAATAAAACAAAAGAACACAACATCGAAAAACATATTCGAAATACTAGAATCGTAAGCCTCTTGTATTTGGTATTATTTTCATAAATAACTAGTATGATGCGGAAAAGGAAAAACTACTAGTTATACCTTCTATAAAGACCTCTTGATCTTCTACCGTATCCCTCTTCTAACCTCGGACGTTGTGTGGGCAACGATCTTCCGAGATGAGAAACCACCAACCACCTTCTTCTCCTCCTAGCTAGGTTCGGCCACAACAAGGAAGCTTCACCAAGGATGAAGATCAAAACACCAACCAAGCTCCAAGAGATGCTAGCTTTCTCTCCTTCTTCTTCTTCTTCTTCTCCAAGTAGTATCCGGCCACCACAAGAGCTCCAAGGGAGATGAAGGATTCGGCCACCACAAGAGGAAGAGAGGGAGAGGATGATGGCCGGCCACAACACTAAGGAAAAGAGGGAGAGAAAATAATAGAGGTTGTGTCTCATGAAGGCACCCCCACCCCTTCTTTTTTATATTCCTTGGCCTAGGCAAATTAGGAAATTTAATTACAATAAAATTTCCTTAATTTTCTTGACATGATTTAATTGGGAGAAATAAAATAAAATTTCTCAATTATAAACATAATGGCCGGCCACATCAAGAGGAAACAATATTAGACAAGTTTTAATCAACAAATTAAAACTTCCTAATTTGTTTCCGGAAATTTTAAAAATAAAATTTCTCTTCAAAAATCTCTTCATGGTTGATAAAAAGAAATTTCTATAATTTTAATTTTTCAACATGTGAATAATTTTTAAAGAGAAAATAAAATATCTCACCAATCGACAAATAAGGAAAGAGATCTAATCTCTTTCTTTAATCTTTTGTAGAGAGATATTTTAATTTTAATTCTCTTTAATTATATCTTCCACATAATAAAAATTAAAATTAAAATTCTTTTTAATTTAATATGGCCGGCCCCCTCTAGCTTGGGTTCAAGCTAGGGCCGGCCACCCCAATTCATGCTTAGGCCGGCCCTAGCTTGGTTCCCAAGCTAGCTTGGCCGACCCCTTTTAGGTGGGTATAGAAAGTGGGTATAGGTGGATATAGTACTCTATAAATAAGAGGCTACGATAGGGACCGAGAGGAGGAATTGGTTTTGGTCTCCCGATAAAATTAAGCATCCCGTGTTCGCCCCGAACACACAACTTAATTTTATCAATAATAATTCATTCCACTAGAGAACTATTATTGAACTACCGCACCAATCCCAAATTATATTTTTTGGGCTCCTTCTTATTATGAGTGTGTTAGTCTCCCTGTGTTTAAGATATCGAATGTCCACTAATTAAGTGAGTTACTGAAAACTCATTTAATTAATATCTTAGTCCAAGAGTAGTACCACTCAACCTTATCGTCATGTCGGACTAAGTCCACCTGCAGGGTTTAACATGACAATCCTTATGAGCTCCTCTTGAGGACATTATCAACCTAGTATCTCTAGGACATAGTTTCCTTCTATAATCAACAACACACACTATAAGTGATATCATTTCCCAACTTATCGGACTTATCGATTCATCGAACTAAATCTCACTCATTGATAAATTAAAGAAATAAATATCAAATATATGTGCTTGTTATTATATTAGGATTAAGAGCACACACTTCCATAATAACTGAGGTCTTTGTTCCTTTATAAAGTCAGTATAAAAGAAACGACCTCAAATGGTCCTACTCAATACACTCTAAGTGTACTAGTGTAATTATACAGTCAAGATAAACTGATACCTAATTACACTACGACCTTCTAATGGTTTGTTCCTTTCCATTTTGGTCGTGAGCTACTGTTTATAATTTATAAGGTACTGATAACATCATCTTCTGCATGTGGCACCACATACTATGTTATTTACAGTATAAATTAATTGAACAACTATAACTAAATGTAGACAATTTGACCAAATGTGATTCTTTATTCATGAATGTTTACAAAGCTTAGACTTTCAGTATACACTCCAACAATCTCCCACTTATACTAATGACTAAGCTGCCATATCTTCTACCATACATCTGATTCCCATTCCCTCCACATGCCGATCGAAAGCTTTCGCCGGAAGGGCCTTAGTGAAAGGATCTGCCAGGTTATCTGCTGATTCAATCTTGGCGATGACAACTTCTCCTCGCTTCACGATATCTCGTATCAGGTGGTACTTGCGCTCTATATGTTTACTTGCCTTATGAGCTCGTGGTTCCTTCGAGTTTGCGACTGCACCGCTATTATCACAATAAATTGTGATGATTTTGGGCAAACCAGAAATCACATCTAAGTCCATTAGAAAGTTCCTGAGCCACACTGCTTCTTTAGCTGCCTCAGAGGCTGCTACATACTCAGCTTTCATGGTTGAGTCCGAAATGCATTTCTGCTTAACACTCCTCCATGAAATGGCTCCACCTCCTAAAGTAAACAAATAGCCTGATGTAGACTTACTATTGTCCCTATCTGATTGGAAATCTGAATCCGTGTAACCCACAGGGAGGAAATCGTCTGCTTGGTAAACTAGCATATAATCTCTAGTCCTTCTCAGGTACTTTAATATATGCTTTACCGCAGTCCAATGTCCTTGTCCAGGGTTACTCTGATATCTGCTGACCATGCCCACGGCATAACAAATATCAGGTCTCGTACATAGCATTGCATACATAAGGCTTCCTACAACTGAAGCATAAGAAACTGCTTTCATGTCTTCTATCTCCTTTGATGTCTTTGGAGACATCTCTTTAGATAGAGCTATTCCATGCCTAAAAGGTAAGAAACCTTTCTTGGAATCCTGCATACTAAAACGAGCAAGGATTGTATCTATATATGAAGCTTGGGACAGACACAACATTCTTTTCTTGCGATCCCTTATAACTTTGATCCCAAGAATGTGTGCACACTCTCCTAAGTCCTTCATATCAAATTGTTTGGACAACCATACCCTTACGTCTGATAATACCTTGATATTGTTGCCAATTAACAAAATATCATCTACGTATAGTACAAGAAATACCACCACGTTTCCGTTACACTTCTTATATACACAAGACTCATATGGACTTTGAATAAATCCATATGACTGGATTACTTCATTAAACCGGATGTTCCAAGATCTTGAAGCTTGCTTCAGTCCATAAATGGACCGATTGAGCTTGCACACTAGATGCTCTTTGCCTTTTTCAATGAACCCTTCTGGTTGCTTCATATGGATGTTTTCTTCAAGACTTCCATTAAGGAAAGCTGTCTTGACATCCATTTGCCAAATCTCATAATCCATATGAGCAGCAATGGATAAGAGTATCCGGATAGACTTAAGCATGGCTACCGGTGAAAAGGTTTCCTCATAATCGATTTCCTCTTTCTGAGTATACCCTTTCGCAACAAGCCTAGCTTTGAAGGTTTCTACCTTCCCGTCTGTCCCTCTTTTCCTTTTGTAGATCCACTTACAACCAACGGTTTTTACACCATCAGGTGGTTCTACAAGCTCTCAGACCTTATTAGAGTACATAGACTCTATTTCAGAATTCATCGCCTTTTGCCAAGATACTGCATCTATATCTTGGAGTGCTTCGTCATATGTCCGGGGATCAGGTTCATGTTTTCCCCGGATCAAGTCAGAAGACTCTCCCAAAAATATGAATCTTTCAGGCTGTCTTACAACCCTCCCACTACGACGTGGCACTGTCTGTGGTTGTGTATCATGTGTGACACGTGTTACAGTCTCTTATGATACTTCATATTGCACTGTTGGTACTAAAGAAGACGTGTCCTCCTTTAGTTCTTCCTAAACAACTTTACTACTGGGCTTGTGATCCATTATATAGTCTTCTTCTAAAAACTGGACATTGGTGCTAACAATGACCTTCTGGTCTTTAGACTATAAAATAAACCACCTTTCGTTCCTTTGGGATATCCTACAAACACGCGAACTTCTGTACGGGATTCTAACTTATCAATACGTGTTAGATTAAAAACCAATACGTGTTAGATTTTTTACTATAATTGTTAGTTAATGACTAAATCTAATAAACAAATAATAAATTTAGATGGGCGAACGAGAAAATCGTATTTGAGCTAACGTGTAATTAATGGCCTACAATCCGTCCAAGGATCTCTTCACAAAATCTAATCGTTATATATTTATTCCTTACTTACTCTTCTCATGTGCTAAACCCAAAATCCACTCTAAACCCTGAACTGCGATCGCTACCTCGGGCGATAAAAAGGTGAGAAGGCGGCAGAGACAGTCTGATCCCGACGACGCCTTTGCTCGCCTGATGACGGACCACAACAAGCACCGGCGTGAACAGGAAGGCATGCTGCAGGAGGACCGCCTAACTGCCCTCCACGACGACCTCCTCATCTCCATCCTCTCCTTCCTGCCCATCAAGCAGTGCTTCGCCGTCTCCGCCGTCTGCTCCCGCTTCCACCGCCTTCTCCCCTCCATCCCCCGACTAGATACCTTCCGCCTCGACGTCAGGATCCCCTCCTACGGCTCTCATATCCACCAAGAGTTCACCTTCCCCCGTGCCCTGATCCGCGAGCGAATGCCTCGTCGTCTTCCACTTCGAAGACTATGACGCCTATTTACCCAAATCCGTCGAGCAGCTACTCGTCGAAAATCTCGCCAATGCGGGCGTGCAAGACCTCATCCTCGATACCTCCGCGGTCGACGGATGGCTGAATCTCAGAGGCAGGGATTGCGGATTATTCGGCATCAAGTCGCTGAGGAGCCTCTCCTTGGACAGTATCCAGGTGTCGAACATCTTCGATCACCGCCCCCTCTCGCCCTTGGGCTGTGCCCTCCTCACCTCCATCAAAATGGAACGTTGCTTCCTTCGCGATGATTTCCTGCACAACCTCTTCGCCTCCTGCCCCTTCCTCGAGACTCTGCAACTCATCTTTTGCAGTTTGTTAAAGCGTTCATGTTGCCTAACCAGGGGCAGACTAAGCATCCACTCCGCCTCCATCATGCATCTAGTCCTTCTCGATACGCTCGCTGGCGTCGCCGTTGACATCCACTGCCCAAAGCTCGAGTCGCTCGTCATTGAGGTCATCAACCACATGCACATTGAAGCGCCCAAGGTCCGGAATGCGTCATTCCTTCTCGCCCTCCATCCGCCTCCAGATCCTGCAGCTGCATTGATGAATTTTCTTGGAGCTGCTTTTCCAAAGGAAAATGCTTGGCTCATGCTGAATTCTAGCAAAATCCCAAACGCGAGAGAAGAAGATCCATAAAGCCAATTGACCTTCTTAAATTTCACGCATATTCTCTTTAATCGATACATAACAAAATTTTCTTCTATTGACAGGGATTAGCTGGAGAAGATGACAATGATGAATTAATTTATCCGGACTACAAAGGGGGATCCGTGATCTTCAACCTAGACTTCAATCTGAAAAATCAATTATGATATTGCCTCAGTTCCTCAGGAAGTGCAATGATTGCAATACTTCTAGATTCTACGCATATAAAGAGCAGCAATGAAGACGATCGCTTGCTCCATGAGTCTAAAGAAGCAGAACTAATTGATTTACAAATGAAAATACCCAACAAGACATTTGAAGGGTTTCTCTTAAATCAGAAGGAGATGACAGAGGAATTAAAGCAGATGAGATTGCAAATGCTGAGAAGTCGCACCAGTACGGATCAGTTCGAGGATATATTAGGATTCGAGGAGTCTCTGTTCCAAGTATCTTCTAGAATTACTAATTGCATTGAAATGAAATTTTAGTGATCCTCTTTTCTCTTCGTTCAGTATAACTAACTTGTAATTTGCACGAAAAGTGTGCACCCTTTGTTAAATGATCTAACTAACTAGTAAATTCTTTAAATGCTGCGTTTGACTCATATTTTTAATTCTATTAAGTTATAAAATTTAATGTAAATGTTCTTATTGACTTTGTTAGCAAATTACTGTGTTGATGAGTTAATAATTAGTGGCGATCGATAGTGGTTAAAGAAAATTATCAGATTTTAATTAGTAGTGACAACTAGCGATTATATTATTCATGTTCAATGTATTAAAAGTAGTAGATATGTAACCTCCAAAACTTAGTGTGGTGGCGAGAGGTAGGGATCGAGATAGATTAAGAAATTAAAGATGGACTTGGCTAACTTGGACTTTCCGTAGATGAATTTTAGTCATTTGAAAGTTATGGACAATAATATTCATCTTAGCCAATTATATTAATACCATATAAGTTATCTCCATGGATGTGCATGAAAAACGAATTCATATTTCTTACTGTGTTTATTCATGCCCTTAGAATCCAAAAGGGCAAATAGATACTTTTTTTACAACCTTTAATTGTTGAGCTAAACCATTTATGGAATATAAGATTTGAGACTTATGACATTGAAAGTCAATCAAACTTTACAATGGAGGCTACTTTGTTATGGACGATTAATGATTTTCCAACATACTCAATGTTATTAGGATGAAGCACGACTCACAAGTTAGCATGCCCATATTGCATGAGTGAGTCAGATGCATTTTAATTGCCTTGCAATGGAAAGATATCCAGGTTTGATAATCATCAAAAATTTTTACTAGTTGATCACCCATTCAACAGAAATAAAAAAATTTTCAAAAAGAATGAAATGGTTAGGAAACTTTCTCTAGTATCAAAATCGGGTGAAGAAGTTCTTGATGAAATTGACAGTTATGAATTTCTATCAATATATCAGGATGGTTCTAATGATATAAATAAGTACATTGTTAGAGTGAACAAATGTGGTTGGAGAAAAAGAAGCATATTTTGGGAGCTGTCATATTAGAAGCATTTACTAATTCAAATGTGATGCATGTTAAAAAAATATTCTTCGATAACATCTTCAATACTATGATGAATATTCATAGGAAAACTAAAGACACAACAAAATCATGCCAGAAATTTAGACAATTAGTAAATAGACCTGAGTTGAATCAGAATGAAATAACTGGTAAATATCCGAAAGCATGTTATATAATAGACAAAGAAGGTAAACAAGCATTATGTACTTGGTGTTGGTGCAATATCCCAAGGTCAAGGTTGACCTGGTTGACTAAGCTTGAGTTGGCTCAAGCTTGAATCTTGATGTTTGGGTTTCGATGTTTGACAATACGTGGAGATTGCAGGTGCAATCATCCGATTGGGGATATTGCTTGTGCAATTCCCCTCTGGTCAGGGTTTGACTAGATTGATGTGAAGAAGAGTCAAGTAGTTCAAAGGATTGACCGGATACTTGATTAGGAAAGTCCTAACTGGAGGTTAGGCAGTTAGAAGTCCCTGTGAGTAAAACTGGGCAGTGGGAAAATCCTAGTGAGTGAAGCTAGGTGAAAGTCCTGGTGAGTGAAGTCAGGCAGATGGAAAATCCTGGTGAGTGAAGTCAGGTAAAAGTCCCGGTGAGTGAAGCCGGGCAATGGGAAAATCCTAATGAGTGAAGCTAGGTGAAAGTCCTGGTGAGTGAAGTCAGGTAGGTGGAAAGACCTGATGAGTGAAGCCAGACATGTGAAAATCCAAGTGGGTCAAGGTTGACCGGACACCTGGTGTGGAAAGTCCCGGTGAGTTAAGTCGGACAGTGGAAATACCTGGTGAGTGAAGCCAGACATGTGGAAATCCAAGTGGGTCAAGGTTGACCGGACACCTGATGTGGGAAGTCCATGTAGGTCAAAGGGTTGACTGGATACTTGGCACAAGGAAATCCAGATGGGTCAAGGATTATCGGGCATCTGATGGAAGGAAGTCCAAATGGGTCAAGGTTGACCGGGCATTTGGTACAATAAGAAAAGTCCAAGTGAGTCAAAGGGATTGATCGAACACTTGGCTTAGGAGTTCTAGCAGGTCAAGATTGACTGGATGCTAGATATGATGTTTCAACAGATTACGGTTGACTAGATGTTGGAATTGGGGATCCTAGACTTGGTTTAAGCAAGTCAAAGGGAGTCCAATCGATCAATTGATCGATTGAGCAGGGGTTCAATCGATCAGCCGATCGATTGGGGGATGTGCTACGATAAGCAGTGACCCAATTGATCGGTTGATCGATTGGGGCCAAGAATCGCGAGCACAGAACCTCTCCTAATAGATCAACTGATCGATTGGGCACCTCCAATTGATTGGTCGATCGATTGGGGAAGGAATTTCTTGCGTGATCGTGCGAGAAAGCCTGAATTGATCGGGCAATCAATTCAGGCATTTTCCATAAAGCACAGAAGTGCTCTGAATCGATCGACCGATCGATTCAAAGCCTCCTCAATCGATCGAGAGTCATTCAATCGATTGGGGTCCAACCGTTGCATAGATTATAGCTATTGGCGAGCGTCTTCTCCAGCAGTTCTTCGCCCGATTCCTCTCCAGTGACTACAACAATCACGGCGACGATTCTCACGAGCTTCTCCACACTTCCACAGCAGTTCTTGAAGGCTCTTGGAGATAAGTGTAGTTACACTTCCAAGGTTCAAGAGGCAATAACAAGCAATAAGTAAGCAAGAAGAAAGAGTTTTTCTTTGTATCTTTGTATTTTCTTCTTGTGTGTGTTGTATTTTTGTTGTGTGAATTTGTACGAGGCTTCTCCGCCTCCGGCTGCAACCGACAAGGAGTATTTCATTACTGGAGAGCGAGTCATATGTGGATCCTAGGATTAGTCACCTGTAACGACCCAATTTTTCTCATTAGGAGTTCTAAAAGTTCTTAAAAATATTTAGAAATATTCTAGAGATTTTTTAGAAATTTTTAGAGTATTTTTATGTAATTTTTGGAGGTCGTTTGGTATTTTTACTAAACGAAGGAAGTTTCGACAAAAAAATATCCAAGCCGAGAATTGAACCCACGACCTTTGACTCGGTCAAAACCCAGCTGACCAGGTGGGCAAACGGATTTTTCTGTTTAGAAAAGGTAGCCAATTTATTTAAGATAGTTAACAGAATATTGGATTATAAAAGGGATAAGTTGATCTTGGATTTGTCTGTTTAGAAAAGGTAGCGAATTTATTTAAGATAGTTAACAGAATATTATAAAAGGGATAAGTTGATGTTGGATTTGTCTGTTTAGAAAAGGTAGTAAATTTATTTAAGATAGTTAGCAGAATATTGGATTATAAAAGGGATAAGTTGATGTTGGATTTGTCTGTTTAGAAAAGGTAGCGAATTTATTTAAGGAGTTAACATAAATATTAAGTTATAAAAAGGGATAAGTTGATGCTCTGTTTTCCGGTGACTTAAACCATTCTCTCCTTCTCTTCTGCGTACGATGGCGGAGCTCGGGCAGAAAATGAAAGGGAGTTAGGGCATCATCTCCGGCGGTCGGCCAAGGTCCTAGAAGCCCTTTTTGTTCGGTTGTGAGTCCAAGAATCAAGGTAAGTGCTTCTCACCTGCAGTAGGAGTAGTTTCGGACCTTTGTTCTTCCTGAATTTGAAGCATAAGAAGCGCTTATAGTGCAGATTTTTAATTAAGCCTATAGTACATATTTTAATTAAGCTTATAATGCAGATTTTTATGTAGAGCTTATATTGCAGATTTTAATTAAGCACTTATAGTGCAGATTTTTAATTAAGCCTATAGTGCAGATTTTAATTAAACTTATAATGCAGATTTTTATGTAAACTTATAGTGCATATTTTAATTAAGCCTATAGTGCAGATTCTAATTAAACTTATAGTGCAGATTTTTAATTAAGCTTATAGTGCAGATTTTAATTAAGTTTATAGGTGCAGATTTTAATTAAGCCTATAGTGCAGATTTCAATCAAGCTTATAGTGCAGATTTTTATGTAAGCTTATAGTGCAGATTTTAATTAAGCTTGTAGTGCAGATTTCTTAGAGCTTAAAATGCAGATTTCTTTAGAGCAGATTTCTTTAGAGCTTGTAGTACAGATTTCTTAAGAGCTTATGGTGCAGATTTCTTTAAAGTTTATAGTGCAGATTTTTGGTGGAACTTATAATGCAGTTTTTAAAGAAAAAGATTATAGTGCAGTTTGGTTAAGTATTATAGTGCAGAATTTATGTTTGCATAGTATGCAGAAATAGTATAGCATAGAATGCAGAATCTTGATTAGAATAGTATGCAGAATTTTGATTAGCATAGTATGCAGATTTTTGTTTATGTATTTCAAAGTTAGAATTTGTTTAAACATTTCAGTTTTTAAAGAAGCATTCTTTTATTAGAAGTATTAACAAGTATAAGAAAGATATAGAAAAGAAAGAAAAAGGCCAAGACCTTAAGTAGATCCCAAAGTCAAGACTTTAGGGATTTTGGCACACAAGGTGCTCGTTAAAATGCCGAGGCATTATATATTAGAAGTATTAAAAGATAACAAGTATTTTATTTTTATCAGTGGCACTGTGCTGGACTCTCAGTTGTCCTTGGGTTGGGCTCCCATAGTCGTCCCTAGGTTTAGATAACCTAGTATGCAGGACTCTCAGTTGTCCTTGGGCTGAGCTCCCATAGTCGTCCCTAGGTTTAGATAACCTAGTAAACCCTACTAGATTCGGGACCAGCTATCTCGGGTCTAGTTAGGGATGCGCGCATAGCAAGTACAGTTGTCGGGCCCAAGAAGAAAGTTGATTATTATTTTGAAGTATTAAAGTATAAGTTTTCAAACAAAAGAAATAAACTTCACATAAGTTTAAAATTCAGCAAGTTTAGCTTTCTTATATACTGACATGTTGTTTAGATTTGCTTACATGTTTAGTATTTCAGTATGCTATGTTTCGTTTGCTATTAGATGAGCATTTAGTTTCTAGATTTCTTTTAGCTTACATGCATACTCGAGTTTTGTGAGTTAGATATCGCTTACTAAGCAATTTTGCTTATAGATGCATTTCCTCTTACTGCAGATAAAGGAAAGGAAAAGCTATAGTAAAGGAAGGCGACAAGGAAGTGCAGATGGATGTGTGATGCCTGGACTATAGAAGCCTTGGGATTTAGCATAAGAATTTATTAACAAAGAGTTGAGTAGAATGTATTAGATGAGTCATTTAGTCTTCCGCTGCTAGTTAATTGTATGTTTTGAGTTTTTTTTAGAGTTTATGTATTGATCTTTACATGTGAACAACTCTAATTAAGTAAAGTTAGTAGTCCAGTAGTGCTCCGCCCTCACAGTCCAGTAGTGAGGAGGGTGGGGCGTTACATCACCTCTTCTTGAGGTGGATACTAAGTAAATTCTTGTGTTAGCATTGTAATTTTGTTTCTTGTTCATTCCGCTGCATATCATCACCAAGAAGCAATCAACGAGAAGCGCAATGAGCTATTCACCACCTCTCTAGCACATTTCGACCCTAACACTTGGTTGAAAGCAATCAAATTTCTTGATGGATATGCCTCGAATATGTCTCACTGTGTTGATATGAACAGGTTAAAAATGTTTGGAATGAAGAGTCAAGATTGTCACGTGTTTATGCAAAGACTAATTCCAATTAGATTCCATGACCTACTTCCTAATAATATTTGGCTAGCACTTACATAATTGAGTCTTTTTTTTAGAGATTTAACTTCAAGGGTTATTATGACACCAAATATGCTTTGGCTTCAGATAGACATTCCTATGATACTATGTAAGCTTGAACGAATATTTCCACATAGTTTTTTTGATTCTATAGAGCATTTATCTGTTCATTTACCTTATGAGGTACAACTAGGTGGTCATGTCCGATACATATGGATGTATCCATTTAAAAAAATTTTGAAAAAATTAAAGGTTAATATTCGTAACAAAGCAAGAGTTGAGGGATCAATATGTAATACATATTTGGTTAAAGAAGCAATTTCCTTCTGCTCTTATTATTTTACTAATAATATGAAAACCAGATACCATAAGTTTCCTCAAAATTTTGATGATACTCAATCAATAGACTCAGAGATGCTTTTTATTTTCAAGTTTCATGGTAAGACAATGGATGTAATTATTTCTAGATAGTTAAATGAACAAGAATATGATGCTGCTCAGACATACATACTCTTGAACTGTGAAAAGGTCAAACCATACATAAGGTAATCATTCAAGTATAAATATAATACAGTATTGAAGAATATTTTACATGTTATCTATCCTTAAATTACCTTCTTTGACAGCTTATACGAATAACAACTACATCTACAAAATCTATCAATAAATGCAAGTAAGGTAGAGACTAAGTTAGAGGATGAATTTACATATTGGTTTCAAATTTATGTTAGTGATTAAATTATTTATTACAATGCAACTGTATTATATATGCATCTAATTTATATAATTACTATTGTTATAGGAAAACGACGGTAAAATATCAAATGTGCAAGATGAAAGACTAAAAAATCTTGCATCGAGACCTCTCCATAACAGACCAGTCTACGCAAATTATTATGTTAATGGATTCAGATTCATGTGGCCCAACATGATTCATAATGGCTTATATATAATCCTGATGTTTACGTAAAAGGATCGATAAATAACAATGATACTCAATTTGATTATTATGGTAGATTTGAGGAAATCATTGAGATTGAGTGTCCATCTTTACCTTTAAAAGATGTGTATTATTTAGATGCTCATGGTATGATCTAACTCCAAGAACAGATACCAGAATATATCATTTCTATAATTTAGTTGAGATTAACACAAACAAAAGATTCAACAAGTTTGAGCCTTTCATCTTTGCGGTATAAGCTGGTCAAGTATTCTATCTTGAGTACCCAACAAAAATAAGAAGACCTAGTGAATGGTTATGTAACGACCCGCCTTCTACTGGCTAGGCTGTAGAGCTGGACCGTCACATTATGCTGTGCTAAACTATATCCATGACCATCACTAAGTCTAGGTGCGGAAAGCTGTACCAATTTAAAACTTTGCTAAACTAATACAAGTTCTTGGTCATACATGTGCTGAGGGATGCAATCTAAGGTATACATGGCATATCCTACATGCCCTATGGTCAAGGAGCTGAATTACAAGGTCTCTTGGTCAAAACCCAGCTTCCCAATCGATCCAGATTGAACTCAACTGATTGCAAGCTGTTGGATCGATCCATGGATCGATTCAGATTGCTACTGTGCTCGGGGTAATATTCTGGATCGATCGGCTGATCGATCCAGACTGATCAATCGATCCAGTGATCGATTCCAGAGCTCTCTGTTCGCTGGAGCAAATTCCCTGATTCCTCGATCGATCGGTTGATCGATCCAGCAACTTCCTGTTCGTGACAGAGAGCGACTGGATCGATCGACTGATCGATCCAGAAGCTTACTGTTCGCGGAACAAGATCACCAATCGATCAGCCGATCGATTGAAGACCCCCAATCGATCGGCCGATCGATCGGGGTTTCTGATTTCGTAGCAGAAGTCTGATTTCAGCACTGGTTCATGCCAAAATCACATGTATCAACTCTATAAGCATCAAATAGAACTACTAGGCATAACATTACTTATGGTTTGCTAGCTAATATCATGACAACTAACAATCTATGCATAATTGTCATAATTCTAAACACTTAAACAACTAAAGTGCAGGAAAGCAATGACATAAAGAAAATGCTATGTTCTAAGTGGGCTAGTTCCCAAACATCGTTATTCCAAGTTCCTTTTTTTTCCCACACATATCTTCATCGCATTGTCCTCTAGCCTCCGCTAATCCATCCTTCCTTTACCCTTATCTGCAGTATAAGGAAAAGAAATATCTGTAAGCTTTACGCTTAATAAGAAACCATCTACCTCACAAAACATGCATAGCGATGCAATGTATGCTTTTAAAACATGCTATTGAAATCTACGCTGAACATGTTAAAGCATGGCATGACATACTATCATACAAAACATAGAATCAAAACTGATCATAGAACTATCACATGTATCAATAAGAAAGAGCTAAGCTAAAGCATGAACTGAGCTACACTAAAACTAAGCTAGAACTGAAATTAAACTGTACACACAACTGATTTGAGTTTTGAAAACTATTTATCATAGTAGATTAAAATACATAATCATGCTGCTGATGGGCCCGACAACTGTACTCGCTATGCGCGCATCCCTAACTAGACCCGGGTTTGCAAGTCCCAAATTTAGTAGGGTTTACTAGGTTATCTAAATCTAGGGACGACTGTGGGAGCCCAACCCAATGGACATCTAGTCCAGTACAGTGCCTCTGCTGAAAGTAAAATACTGATCATAGCTAAAATTTCTTATCTTGTTATTTCTAGGTTATCTGAACCTAGAGCTAGGTTGTCTGAACCTAGAGGCGACTGTGGGAGCCCACCCATTGGACCGTAGTCCCATATAAGTTGTAGTAAAACTGTATATACTAAATAAATGCTTCTATCGCATTTAACTAAGCTATTAAAATGCCTAAATCGCATTTTAATTGTACTGAACATGCTATCGAGCACTTGGCGTGCGCTGTTGCACACCCTTTGTGCCACAAATCCATATTCTACTAAACTAAAACATGCAATCACATGAGAACTACTTATACTACAGGTGAGGGGTTTCTTACATCCTGCGCTAGATTTCCTTACGATCTGATCGCTAGATTTCCGATGGAGAAGATCCCTTCGTCGATCTCCTCGCGTCTACGTGCTCTTCTCTCGGAGGGGAGCGTCCTCGTGTCGGAGTTGTTGTCGGAAGGTGCTCCTACAGCCCTTGGGATGAAACCCTAGGTTTGCTTGTGGTTGGCGCCGAGAGATGAGGGAGGAGAAGGGGTCGGCGTGTAAGGGTGAGGAGAAGAGGTAAGTCACGATAAAAATAAAACTCCTCGCTTAATTCCCTATTTATATTAAGGAATTAATTCACCCAACTCTAACTTAAATAAAATTGTTTCCCTTTCCTTTCAGCACGGCCCTGCTGGGTTCTCCTGGTTACTAGAGTTCACCTTAAGTCGTAGGACCCAATAGGTCTCGGGTTCAATTCCCGCTTAAGCTATTTTACGTTTCTATTTATTTTTGCTACTCTAAAAATTTCATAAAATTATTCTAAAATTCCAAAAAAATCATAGAATATTTCTAAAATAATTTTGAGAATTTTCGGGCGTTACAATCCCCCATACCTTATAAAAAGTTCATCCTCGAACTTAGAATAATTCTGGGTACTTCTGTTTCATACTAGCTTCTGTCTCCCAAGTTGCCTCTTCTGCTGTGTGACTTTGCCAAATAACTTTTACTAATGGTACCTTTTTATTCCGCAATTTCTTAACTGCTCGGTCTATTATCTGAATAGGCCGACTGTCATAGCTGAGGTCTTCGCGGACTTGTACCATCTGGGGCTCAATCACCTGGGTGGCATCTGGGATATACTTCTTCAGCATAGAGACATGAAATACATTATGGATAGCTGACATCTCCTGGGGTAGCTCTAGCTCATATGCTACCTTGCCAACTCTTCTAGTGATAAGGTAAGATCCCACGTATCTAGGACTTAATTTGCCCTTCTTCCCAAAATGCATTACTCCCTTCATGGGAGTTACTCTGAGGAACACCGAATCCCCAACTGAAAACTCTAAGGGTCTGCGCCGGCGGCTCTGAGCTGTCTCTATCCTCTGGCGGATCTGCTGTATAGCTGCTGTAGTGTCTGCTACTAGATCTGTCTGAAGTTCTAGTTCCTTCTTCTCACCACTCTCATACCAGCAGATTGGAGATCTACACCTCCGCCCGTAGAGAGCCTCATAAGGTGTCATACCGATAGTGGCCTGATAGCTGTTGTTATATGCAAATTCTGCTAAACTCAGATATTTGCACCAACTTCCCTTGAAGTCTAGGGCACATGCTTGGAGCATATCTTCGAGTACCTGATTCACTCGCTCTGTCTGACCATCTGTCTGAGGATGGAAAGCTGTGCTGAATTTCAACTTAGTGCCCAATGCTGATTGTACACACTCCCAGAAGTGTGACGTGAACCTACTGTCTCTGTCTGAGATGATAGTCCATGGAACTCCATGCAGTCTGACGATCTCCTTGAGATACAACTGAGCTAGCTGCTCCATGGAGTAGGATATCCTGATAGCTAAGAAGTGGGTTGATTTAGTCAATCTGTCGACTATTACCCAGATGGCGTCGAAACCATTCGTGGTTCTGGGTAATCCCACTATGAAATCCATGGAAATATCTCCCCACTTCCATTCTGGGATCTGGATAGGCTGCAGAACTCCTCCTGGTCTCTGATGTTCTGCCTTGACCCTCTGACAGGTTAGACAGGTGCTGACATATCTAGCGATGTCTCTCTTCATCCTAGGCCACCAAAAATGTTCCTTCAAGTCCTGGTACATCTTGGTGGAGCCAGGATGCATCGCATAGGGAGTCCTGTGAGCTTCATCTAAAATCTTCCTTTGTAGTTCCTCCTGATCTGGAACACATAATCTATCACCGAAATATACTGCCCCACTATCAGCCATTCTGAATTCTCCACTTCCTGGTTCTGCTATCCCTTGCTTGATTTTCTGAATTTTAGGATCCTGTTCTTGAGCTGTCTGGATGTCACCAAGCAGGGTAGATGCTAAGGTCATAGTAGAGAGCTGTCCCACTACAAGTTCAAGACTGAAATCTGTGATCTCCTTCTGTAGGGGCGGTGACATGGCTTCTAGGGATAATAAGGTAGCACTGGACTTCCTACTAAGTGCGTCTGCCACCTTATTTGCTTTCCCTGGGTGACAGAGGATGTCTATGTCGTAGTCTTTGATTAGCTCTAGCCATCTGCGCTGTCGCATATTCAGATCCTTCTGAGTGAAGAAATACTTCAGACTCTGATGATCTGTATACACTCTTCACTGAGCTCCATACAAGTAATGTCTCCAAATTTTGAGAGCGAACACGACTGCTGCAAGCTCAAGATCATGAGTAGGATAGTTCCTCTCATTGTCCTTGAGTTGTCTGGAGGCATAGGCGATTACCTTGCCATCTTACATCAGTACTGCTCCTAGTCCCAATTTAGAGGCATCACTATAAATGTCAAAACTGTCGGTGTTTTCTGGTAGAGACAAAATGGGAGCACTGGTCAACCTCCTTTTTAACTCGCTGAAGTTGTTCTCACAGTCCTCTGTCCACTGAAATTTCCTGTTCTTTCTGGTAAGAGTTGTCTGTGGGGAGGCTATTCTGGAGAAGTCCTCTACGAATTTTCTGTAATAACCTGCTAATCCCAAAAAGCTTCTGATCTCACTGGCGTTCTTGAGTCTTTTACAGTTACTCACAGTTTCTATTTCACTAGGGTCTACCATGATACCATCCTTTGAGATGATGTGACCTAGGAAGGACACCTGATCTAACCAAAATTCACATTTCGTGAATTTGGCGTACAGCTGGTTCTGCTGAAGAGTCTGCAATACTATTTTCAGGTGCTCTGCGTATTCTTCCTGAGTTCCTGAATAGATAAGAATGTCATCGATAAACACAATAACAAATCTATCTAGATAGTCCCTGAATACTCTGTTCATGAGGTCTATGAAAGTAGCTGGAGCATTTGTCACGCCAAAGGGCATGACTACGAACTCATAATGTCCGTATCTAGTCTTGAATGTTGTCTTGGGTATATCCCCTTCTTTAACTTTCACCTGATGATAACCTGATCTGAAGTCTATCTTAGAGAACATTGCTGCTCCCTTTAGCTGATCGAACAGGTCATCTATTCTGGGAAGAGGATACCTGTTCTTGATCGTGACTTTGTTCAGTGCTCGGTAATTTATACACAGGCGCATGCTCCCGTCCTTCTTCTTCACGAACAATACAGGCGCTCCCCATGGTGAGTGACTAGGACGTATGAAGCCCTTGTCAAGTAGCTCCTGTAGTTGCTCATGAAGTTCCTTTAGTTCTGCTGGAGCCATGCGGTAAGGTGCTTTGGAGATAGGATTCGTACCGGGAATGAGTTCTATCTTAAATTCAATCTCCCTGTCTGGTGCTAGGCCTCGTAACTCTTCAGGGAAGACTGCTGGGTAGTCACATACAACTCGGACCCCTTCTAGCTGTTGGTCCTTGTTCTGTCTGATATTGACTACATGTGCTAGGAATCCCGTACATCCTGAATCCATTAATTTCTGTGCTTTTAGAACTGAGAGAAACTTCTTGGCCTTTCTCTTTGGTTCTCCAATGTACTCGAACTGCACTTCTGCTTCGGGTTGGAATACGACTTTCTATTTACGGCACTCTATAGAGGCACCGTATCTGATCAGGAAGTCCATCCCAAAAATAACATCGTAATCAGTCATATTTAGCACTATCAGATCACAAAAGAGTTCTCTGTCTGCTATAATGACTGGCACTGCTATGAGCCAGTGTGTGGATGTCATAATTTCCCCTGAAGGTAGTGTTGTCAAAAACTGACTGCTGAGTACCTCTGAGGGTATTGCTAACTTTTCGAAAAACATCCTGGATATATAGGAATGGGTTGCCCCAGTATCGAATAAGACAGTTATACTTTGCTGTAAAATACTAATCTGACCTGAAACAACTATCGAGGCATTCGCTACGTCCTCTCTGGTGAGTGAGTAAATCCTCGCATTGGTCATAGCTGGAGAGGCTTCTAGTCTGCCCTGGCTGATGTGCGGACCATCTAAAGCAGCCTGCATCTGATGTAACTGAGCTGGCTGGCCTCCGTACTGAATCGACTGTGGTTGAGGAACACCAGTCTTGTTCGGGCACTGCTTCGCCATATGCCCCTCTTGTCCACATTCAAAGCATCCCCGTGTGCCCTTACGACAAACTCCAGGGTGGAATTTCCCACAAGTAGCACATTTGGGATAACTAGGCTGTTTACTAGCTGGTCCTCCTTTCGGGTAACTCCTTGGTTTGCGTTTGTTGCTGGAGTTCCCTTTCCAGTTAGAGCCATGGGAGCTGTGGCCCTGGTGTTTCTGAGTACCTGAGCCTCCTTGACTTTTGGACTCTGAGAAGGGTTACTTCTGCTGCCTGATGCTATTCTAGTAGTGCTCGGTGGTCAAACCACTGCTTACTAGTTCTTCAGTGGTTTGCGGCCTATGGACGCCGCTGGTCACGTTCATTACTATTTCCGGCCTTAGCATCTTGAGCATCAACCGGACTTGTTCTTTCTCAGTGCTGACTAGTTCAGGGCATAGACGAGCCAATCTGTTGAATTTCTTCACGGCTTCCTCTACTGAAAGGTTGCCCTGGCGAAATTCAGTGAACTCATCGTAGTGGCGGTTTGTGACCCGTATGTGAAAGAACTCTTCAAAGAATTCCTTCTCGAAGTCAGCCCATGTCATCTGGTTCACTAGGCGCTTCACTTTAATTCTCTCCCACCACATACGTGCATCCCCTGTCAAGCAGAAGGAGGCACACTTCACCTTCTCATGTTCTGGCCAGTCCAGAAGCTCCATCGTACTCTCCAGTGTTTTGAACCAGGCCTGAGCATCCCATAGTTCACTGGTGCCTGAGAAGTTCTCTGGCTTAACTCTCTGCCACTGGATCAGATAGGCTTCTCTCCTTGTCTCTACCACTGGGGCTACTGGAGTTGTAAGCTGGACTGGTGGAACCTCTATAACTACTGGAGTTGCTAAGTTAGGTTCTGGGGTGACAGTGGGGGTGTTCTACTGATTAGCCCTTAAAGTGGCTATCTCTTGTTGTTGTTCAGCTAGTTGTTGTTGTAACTGAGTCACTACTGCCGTAAGGTCTGGGGGAGGCACTAAACTGCTTGCCTCTTGTTGGGGCTCAGTAGCTGGTGCCCTTCTAACTGCGCATCCTCGCGCCATTTCTAAAGACATAGAGGGCATACATAACTAATACAATCATAATTGCATAACTATTGTTATCATGTTAGATACTATCATAAATAACCATGCTTTAGTTATCTCTAAACATGAAAACAAGAAACATAAATAAAGTGAGAGATGTTCTTACTTGGAAGCTGTAGGTTCAATGCTGATATGTGTGTAGGAAATATGGAAACTGCTCTGATACCACTCTGTAACGACCCGCCTTCTACTGGCTAGGCTGTAGGGCCGGACCGTCACATTATGCTGTGCTAAACTATATCCATGACCATCACTAAGTCTAGGTGCGGAAAGCTGTACCAATTTAAAACTTTGCTAAACTAATACAAGTTCTTGGTCCTACATGTGCTGAGGGATGCAATCTAAGGTATACATGGCATATCCTACATCCCCTATGGTCAAGGAGCTGAATTACAAGGTCTCTTGGTCAAAACCCAGCTTCCCAATCGATCCAGATTGAACTCAACCGATTGCAAGCTGTTGGATCGATCCATGGATCGATTCAGATTGCTACTGTGCTCGGGGTAATATTCTGGATCGATCGGCTGATCGATCCAGACTGATCAATCGATCCAGTGATCGATTCCAGAGCTCTCTGTTCGCGGGAGCAAATTCCCTGATTCCTCGATCGATCGATTGATCGATCCAACAACTTCCTGTTCGTGACAGAGAGCGACTGGATCGATCGACTGATCGATCCAGAAGCTTACTGTTCGCGGAACAAGATCACCAATCGATCAGCCGATCGATTGAAGACCCCCAATCGATCGGCCGATCGATCGGGGTTTCTGATTTCGTAGCAGAAGTCTGATTTCAGCACTGGTTCATGCCAAAATCACATGTATCAACTCTATAAGCATCAAATAGAACTACTAGGCATAACATTACTTATGGTTAGCTAGCTAATATCATGACAACTAACAATCTATGCATAACTGTCATAATTCTAAACACTTAAACAACTAAAGTGCAGGAAAGCAATGACATAAAGAAAATGCTATGTTCTAAGTGGGCTAATTCCCAAACATCGTTATTCCAAGTTCCTTTTTTTTTCCACACACATCTTCATCGCATTGTCCTCCAGCCTCCGCTAATCCATTCTTCCTTTACCCTTATCTGCAGTATAAGGAAAAGAAATATCTGTAAGTTTTACGCTTAGTAAGAAACCATCTACCTCACAAAACATGCATAGCGATGCAATGTATGCTTTTAAAACATGCTATTGAAATCTACGCTGAACATGTTAAAGCATGGCATGACATACTATCATACAAAACATAGAATCAAAACTGATCATAGAACTATCACATGTATCAATAAGAAAGAGCAAAGCTAAAGCATGAACTGAGCTATACTAAAACTAAGCTAGAACTGAAATTAAACTGTACACACAACTGATTTGTGAGTTTTGAAAACTATTTATCATAGTAGATTAAAATACATAATCATGCTGCTGATGGGCCCGACAACTGTACTCGCTATGCGCGCATCCCTAACTAGACACAGGTTTGCAAGTCCCAAATTTAGTAGGGTTTACTAGGTTATCTAAACCTAGGGACGACTGTGGGAGCCCAACCCAATGGACATCTAGTCCAGTACAGTGCCTCTGCTGAAAGTAAAATACTGATCATAGCTAAAATTTCTTATCTTGTTATTTCTAGGTTATCTGAACCTAGAGGCGACTGTGGGAGTCCACCCATTGGACCGTAGTCCCATATAAGCTGTAGTAAAACTGCATATACTAAATAAATGCTTCTATCGCATTTAGCTAAGCTATTAAAATGCCTAAGTCGCATTTTAATTGTACTGAACATACTATCGAGCACTTGGCGTGCGCTGTTGCACACCCTTTGTGCCACAAATCCATATCCTACTAAACTAAAACATGCAATCACACGAGAACTACTTATATTGCAGGTGAGGGGTTTCTTACATCCTGCGCTAGATTTCCTTACGATCTGATCGCTAGATTTCCAATGGAGAAGATCCCTTCGTCGATCTCCTCGCGTCTACGTGCTCTTCTCTTGGAGGGGAGCGTCCTCGTGTCGGAGTTGTTGCCGGAAGGTGCTCCTACAGCCCTTGGGATGAAACCCTAGGTTTGCTTGCGGTTGGCGCCGAGAGATGAGGGAGGAGAAGGGGTCGGCGTATAAGGGTGAGGAGAAGAGGTAAGTCACGATAAAAATAAAACTCCTCACTTAATTCCCTATTTATATTAAGGAATTAATTCACCCAACTCTAACTTAAATAAAATTGTTTCCCTTTCCTTTCAGCACGGCCCTGCTGGGTTCTCCTGGTTATTAGAGTTCACCTTAAGTCGTAGGACCCAATAGGTCTCGGGTTCAATTCCCGCTTAAGCTATTTTACATTTCTATTTATTTTTGCTACTCCCGCTACTCTAAAAATTCGATAAAATTATTCTAAAATTTCAGAAAAATCATAGAATATTTCTAAAATAATTTTGAGAATTTTCGGGCGTTACAGGTTAGCAGAGTAGCAGATAAAGCCTTGGTCAACCAATTACTTGTAGATATTAATGTCACTTATGAAGAAATAGATGGTGGAGAGATGTCTAGCAATGAGAAAGATGATGTATCAATGGAGTCTAGCGATGATAACTTATAAAATGTTAATTTAGTTGATTGAGAATAACATCAGGTGATTAAAAATTATTATCAATGTCATGGTATATTGTATGTATTTTCTTTTTTTTTTCATCTCCCTAATTAGAAGATAATATTATATCAAATGTGTATATCTTATATTGTGATTTTGTATATATAGTTATGCAGGATATAAAGAATTTTTATTATAGTGAATTTTTTATAAGTATTTTCAATAGAAACATATTTGTAGTTAGCATGATATTAATTGTCAAAATATATTATTGTAGAAGAGATATGTTTAGAGGAGGGCCAGGAGGAAATGTTCAAGAAAATTTAGAATATCTATCTCTAAACTATACAAGGACATGTTGAACAAGTGGAGGTAGAGGAGTACTAGGGCATCCAAGGTCCCTGATGCAGTCTAATAGTCTTAAAGAGCCATTTGGACTACCGAACATTGGCAGGATAATTCAACGATTGCACATAGCAATCACAATTCAGAGTCTGCTAGGCCGAGCACCGGATCCACAATGCATACTGTTGGATCTTATTCGATTGTGGAGCATGCCTCTGACTTGGTATGTTTAAAATTAAGTTATATAAATATTTCTTACATATGTTTTGTTATTAGTTTTAATACATTTGCTTTTTCTATACACAAGTTGCTGAATTATAAAGACCTCCCATTTATTGGGAGATATTTAACAAAACTCATAAGAAGAAAAATGGGTCATTTGTCAATCGACGTTCCTCAATAATTAACATAAGAATATTAAATTTCATAATATATTTGTAGATTTTATGTAGAGGTTAATAAAATCATTATTTTGATATAGAAAGTAATGTCCACTAGAATTGCTTAGGCATCTCAACCTGGGGCAGAGGGAGAAGGGTCACAACCTTCTTCCATCAATGCAGTTAATGACATATATTATGATGTTGGTAGAAGGAAGAAGACATCCCTGTACAGGCATGACTCTCAAATCAAAGTTATTTATGAGCAGATGAGGGCTCCGGGGATCAGGGGTTGTCCTACTTCCTCCTCATTATCAAGTGAGGTATGAGAATTGTGAAAGAAAAATGAGGACTTGCGAACTCAACTATTGTCATTGGAGGAGACGATGGTCGGGAGGGAAGCATAGATACGAAAGATGTGGCAGTGACACGCTTAGATTGAGGTGACAGTTCGTCATATGCAAGCATTTATAGTGACGTTGTCTCTTGATTCATAGATATTTGGGCCACATCGTTTGGAGCCAGGACACCTAAGATCCCGGTCATTCCCCCTGTAGAGTAGATTATTTTTAGGTGTGTACCATTTATCTTAATTTTTAGTTGCAGTCAAAAATAATATATTTTTTAATAATTATATGAATCTCTGATTGTATTATACATTTTCATGATTATTTTTAGATTTGACATATTTTTATCTCAAGGACGTAGGTATTTTTAAAGAATATTCACTAGCTAAACTACTTATCAGTTTAAGATAAGTAATTATATCTTTCATAGTTTAACCTAGCATTTTCTATTCATAACTAAGCTCAATGAAATTACATGTAGAACTAGAAATGATTTTGTTTCTTATTTTGATTAGGATGTATTGTATTGGATTACTTTGTATTAGACAAATTTTATCTTGTATTAAATTCGAACCTATGTTTAGATTTACTATTATATATCTATTATTCATTTTTGTTCAGCTAGATTGTTGTATTGTTTGTGATTTGTTGTGTGACTACTATGTGTTGTGAATTTATTATGTTATAATTGTTGATGTGTAGTGAGTTTATTGTGATTTTTGTTATTATGTATTATGAGTTTATTGTGAAAATCATCGCTTGTGATAGTTGGAGTAATTTAGATTTATATGCAAAAAAGGAAATAAGAAAAACGAATAGGGCATTAATCAACTGTAGCATTGATTAGTGATGGATATTTCAAAAATTTGTTGCTAATTGTGACGGAAATTTAAATATCCATTGCTATTAGTTGAACATCGTGATACTTTCCGATACTAGACCAATAAATAGCGATGGATATATCAATTATTTATCGCTATTAGCAATGGATAATTGAAATATCTGTCAAATACTTTAATAGAGATTTCACTTCGTTTGGCTAGTAGCAACAGAAATTAAATTGTCCGTCGCTATATATAGCGATAGATATGTAAATATCCATCGCTATTTATAGCGACAGAAATTTAATATCCATCGCTATAGTGCCAATGACTGATATTTATGTGACGGTACGCTTTTCGTCGCTAGAGACATATTGTAACGAAATAGCTACGGAATAGTGACAGATATAGTCTCTAGCTATTTTATACTTTGTTATGTTGGGTTAATATTAGTCTCTAAATGACAAATGTAATTAGTATTTATAGATATGAGATGAGAGATATATGTGTAGATTGTGACCATGATCTCTGAAAAGTTATGGACCATTAACCCATTTCAAACATTAATCGTATAATAACCTCTAATTATGGTGTCCTCCGTTAATGTCAATCTTGTTATAATCTGATTATGCTAACACAGTAATCTATTTGCACAAAAAAAAATAGCAAACATGCAATAAACGGACAATATAAGAGTAAGGTTCAAAAATTGTGTATCTCTGGTTGAAGCGCCGGCGTGCCGACTGTCTTTAGAGAATTTATTGTCGCCCACGATGCAGAGGCTCTCCGGCAAAATTCTCCCAAGATCCGACAACCACTCGCGTCGTTCGTAGGTGCACTCCAAGACGAACGCCGCACTCGGACTCAACCTCAGATCGCGGATCCAAAGCCTCAGAACAAAGGAAAACTCGGAAGGAAGAAGAAGAAGGAGAAAGCAGAGAATGCTTTGCTTGAGAGAGTGTGTTTAACCAGGAACAGAGGGAGTGTATTTATACACTCTGAAGCAGTGCAAGCACACCAGGAATCAAAGCGTGTGTTGCTTCGCTTCTTCACACGGATAGAGGCGCGAGGCCCACGAGCTGGGGATTTGCACCCCCCTACGAGCGATGATCGCATGGGTCGCGCCCGGTTTATGGATTTCCGGCTCGAACCCCCCGAAACCACTTGATTTAGGCTCGGCCCGCGCATGCGTGTAGGCCCCCTTAACTTTGCTAAGCAAGGATAGAAGGGCTCCATATATAAGGTCTTCCAACATTCTTTGCTTAGCAATTTGGGACTAAATACATACATATGCATTACCAAAAGAAATAACTTGAATAAAAACTCAACAATCCCCCACTAATTCAAATTATTTTAGGTTGAAAACAAAGATATGTTCTAAGGCTTGATTGCAATGAGCTTTTAGTGAAAATACCTTCCGGTTTGAATTTTCACCTAAGTACACCAATCTTATTCACATAGGTTTGAAGAGAACTTAGTCTTGATCTTAAACCTTTTATATGTGAATATCAATTGGTGACAACTCATCACGGGCGACGGTTGAATCCTTCTGGGTCGGTGCATTACGGTCATGCCACCGAATCTTGTTTCATAAGTGCTAAGGAGAGTTGCCTAGACCCCCCACACTGCGGCCCCACAGTTACACTTACATAGGTGAGTTCTCCAAGGATGTACTGTGAGCATCCTGTCATTAAGACCTTGAACTCATTAAGAGCTCTTAAGCTCATCCTTACTAGCAGTCAAGCATCTATCCAGGGAAGAGACTATGAGATTACATCTCAATCAATTTGATGCTTACGGTTCACCCTTATAGCTTGTTTATACCACATTGAACCTACTTCTTGGTATCTCCAATCAGATAGGTTGGGTTGCCGCTATAGATGAAACCAGGATAGGCCTCAGTCCCATTCCCTTACTGGATCTCTTGATTCTCTCAGAATCAAGTCCTTTAGTGAGTGGATCAGCAATATTGTCCTTTGAACTTACAAAGTCCAATGACACCACTCCAAGAGACACTAACTCACGAATAGACTTTAATCTTATTCGTACATGTCTCTTCTGTTTCTGGTTATACTTGGAGCTTCTAATCTGAGCTATTGTTGTTTGATTATCACAGTGTACTGAAATAGAAGGTATTGGCTTTATCATCAAGGGAATTTCAGAAAGATGACCCTTAAGCCAATCAGCTTCAATTACTATGGTATCCAAAGCACATAATTTTGCCTCAAATGTAGAACGGGTTATAATCGTCTGTTTAACATACCTCCAAGTAACTGCACCGCCTCCAAGTGTAAAGACATAACCAGTAACGCCTTTACACTCAGCAGTGTCAGCTATCCAACTAGCATCACTATATCCCTCCAGGACTGCAGGGATCTCCCATACCACAAGCCCAAGGATATAGTGCCTTTTAAGTATCTGAGTACTCTGTCTAATGCATCCTAATGCGTTCTGTCCGGATAGCTGGTAAACCTGCTCAATTTCGATATAGCAAAAGAAATATCAAGTCTAGAACAATTTGCTAAATACATTAGATTACCTATTATTTGTGAGTATCTTAATTGAGACACTGCCACACCACTCTTATTCTGGTGGAGAGTTTTTGAAGGATCATAGGGTGTGACGACAGATTTGACTTGGCTATAGCCATATTTCTCTAATACTCTCTCAATATAGAGTGACTAAGAAATTGCTATTCCATCAGTTGAACGAGTCAACTTCAGTCCTAAAATCATATCAGCATAACCCATATCCTTCATATCAAACTTACCACTTAAAAGGGCCTTAGTCTCATTAATAATAGAAAGGTTAGAACCAAAAAGTAGAATATCATCTACATATAAACATAAGATAATATTGATGGATCGAAAGCGCTAGAGGGGGGGGGGGGGGGGGGAATAGCGCTCGTGGCTATTTTAACGATTTTAAACACAGAATAGAATCGCAGCGGAAAGTAAAATCAAACACACAGAGACGCAGGTGTTTTACTTCGTTCGGAGCCTATGGCGACTCCTACTCGAAGGCCCGCGGTCCTTGACCGCTTTCGGTGGGCAACAACTATAATATCGGAAAGATTACAATTTGAATTACAATTAATGCAATAAGTAAACTAATACCGACAACAAAAGATCGAAGAGTCTAAGCTTCGGGTTGTCGACGTCAAGTCGTAGCACTTCAAGGTCGTCTATTGGCAGCACTTCACATAAGAAAGTTTAGAATGTCTTGTCCTTTCAGCTGCTCCCTCGACCCTCTTTTTATATGACCTTCCGGGCGCCTGGATCCCTTCCGGGCGCCTGGAGTGTGACGTGGCCAACCAACCAGGATGCTCCACGTGGCGAAGTCGCGGCAGGGGATAAAGTTTGGTCACGGTCGCCCGGACCACCTTTTTCCAGCAGGTTCCTCTCCTGCAAAACAAGGTTAGTCCGAGCAAACACCCTGCAAGACAGTGTTAGAATATGATAAAACGTAGTAAAGAAGAACTGACAGTCTTCGGACTGTCCGAGTCTGACTTCGGATTCCCAACCGGAAACCCTAGGTCGATCCGACGCCTACTGTTCCCTCTACGGGGAACGCGTCCTCACCTACTCCCCTCAAGAGAGATTACCTGATGCCAGTCCGGTCCTCCAGACCGACTGGACTTTCCGCCTAGGGTTACCACCCCCTAGGACCTAGGGTTACCGCCCCCTAGGGCTTTTCTCCACCTAGGGTTACCGCCCCCTAGGACCTAAGGTTACCGCCCCTTAGGGTTTTCCTCCACCTAGGGTTACCGCCCCCTAGGACCTAAGGTTACCGCCCCTTAGGGTTTTCCTTCACCTAGGGTTACCACCCCCTAGGACCTAAGGTTACCACCCCTTAGGGTTTTTCACCTGCCTAACCGCAGCTAGGATTTTCCTGAAACACTTATTCAAACGTATTAAATCACACACTAACTTAACTTTGAATCTTTTGCCATTATCAAAACTAAGGTTCGATCGTCGGATGCTTCCCGCACCAACAAAAAAAATTATCACCTTTTATTTTAGCATACACACATTTATCAGAGTCATTCATTTCAAAGCCAAACGATAGCATAGCTCTATCAAATTTTTTGTGCCACTGCTTTGGGGCTTGCTTCAAACCATAAAGAGATTTGACTAACCTACAGACTTTATTCTCATATCCAGAAACTACATGTCCCTCAGGCTGATCCATATATATCTCTTCTTCAAGATCTCCATTTAGGAATGCCATTTTGACATCCATTTGATGGACCTCAAGATGATATATGGATGCCAATGCTATTAATACTCGGATTGTAGTAATTCTGGTAACAGGAGAATAAGTGTCAAAGTAATCAATCCCTTCTTTATGTTTGAATCCCTTAGCAACTAGGCGGACTTTGAATTTATCTACTGACCCATCAGGTTTTAATTTTTTATTAAATACCCATTTCCATCCTATAGTGGTACACCCAGGAGGTAAATCTACCAACTCCCAAGTGGCATTAGAGATAATAGAGTCCATTTCACTTTTAATGGCCTCTTTCCAGTGTTTAACTTCAGGAGAAGCCATAACATCTTTATATGTCACAGGGTCACCTTCTATATTATAGGTGATAAAGTCCTGGCCTAAATCCGTAGATACACATTGCCTTTTGTTCCTTCTCAGTTCTGTATGCTCATTAGATTCATCTAGTCTAGAGTAACTTAAGGAAGATGCACCTTCTACGGATAATGGGGCCTCTACGGAAGCAGGCATATCTCTAGTAGGAATACTAGATATAGACTGAGGTGTTCTCGTCTTCATAGGAAATATATCCTCAAAAAATGTACCATCACGAAGTTCTATAATAGTATTTGCATCTATTCCAGAAATTTCAGATTTAATAATCAGAAACCTATATGCAATACTATTTTGAGCATAACCCAAGAAGATACCATCTACGATCTTTAGACCAAGTTTTTTCCTTCTCTGTTCAGGTACTAGTACCTTTGCAAGGCACCCCCACACTTTAAGGTATTTCAAACTTGTCCTCCGGCCTTTCCAAAGCTCATATGAGCTTTTATCCCTAGACCTCATGGGGACTCTATTTAACACATGACATGCAGTATATAGAGCCTCCCCCCACATGCAGTTGGGTAACCCAGAACTGCCTAACATGGAATTAATCATATCTTCAAGGGTTCGATTTTTTCGTTCTGCTATACCGTTGGATTGAGGACTATATGGAGCAATTACCTCTTGAATTATACCTGCATCTTGACAAAATTTTTGAAACAGGTTCGAGGTAAACTCTCCGCCCCTATCAGACCTTAACCTCTTAATATATTTATTTGTTTGATTCTCAGCTTCAGATTTAAAAATCATAAATTTATCTAAAGCTTCATCCTTAGTTTTCAGCAAATAAACATAACAATAATGAGAGTGTTCATCAATGAAGGTAATAAAATACCATTTATGGTCTCTCGTTATTACACCGTTAAACTCACAACAGTCAGTATGAATCAATTCTAAAATATCAAAATTTCTATCAACTAATTTGAAAGGTTTACGGGGTTGTTTATATTGCACACAAACTTCACATTTTTTCTTATCATTTATAGCATGCATAGGAATCATGTCTAGATTCATCATCCTTTTTACGATATTAAAATTGGCATGTCATAATCTGTCATACCATATATCATAAGACTCAATGTTATATGAACAACCAATATCAGTAGATTTATTTAAGGTAGCATTTTCTACATTCAGTTTAAATAAACCTTCATTAAGGTAACCTTTTCCAATAAAGACTCCTAAATGTAATATTACAACTTTATTACATTTAAAGTTCAACTTATAACCAGCACGGACTAACTTTGACCCGCTAATCAGATTCCGACGGACCGTTGGAACATGATGCACCTCATGCAGTGACAGGACTTTTCCAGAGGTGAACCTCAGGTCAACTTGTCCTATCCCAAACACCCTGGCTGTAGAATGGTTCCTCATGGTCACGGAAGTGGCTTCAATTACCTGATAAGTAAGGAAGGCAGAGCGATCAGCACAACAGTGCACATTAGCACCTATATCAACTAACTATTCATTGGGTTGATAGATCAAGTTTAGTTCAGGTTTGAAGGTAACAAACCTATTGCTGGTGTCGTCACTGGCAGTCACGACATTTGCTTGTGCCTTGGTGTTGGACATATTGCTCTGATTTTTCTTCTTAGGGCAGAATTTGGCATAATGTCCAACTTGTCCACATGCCCAGCACGGCTTGGTTCCATTTTTCTTTTGAACCTTTGGTTTGGGTTTCATCTTGTTCTTCATTTTCTGATTTTTGAATTTCTTTTTGTCAGATGAGACTACTACGTTTGCCTTTGGAATAAAATCCATAGACATTTTTATATCATCATTTTTATGTTGCTTCCGATGTTCTTCTTCGATATTTAAGGCAGTCATCAAATCTTCTAGAGAGATTTTACCTCTCCAATGTTTAAGAGTCATGCCAAAATCTTCCCAACTCGGAGGAAATTTTTCGATGATAGACAAGACCTGAAATTTTTCGGGTAATGGCATATCTCCTTCAGTAAGACCATGAATTTGAACTTGGAATTCAGGTGTCTGCTCAACCACAGATTTCCCTTCAACCATTTTGTAGTTTAGGAATTTTGCCACAATGTACTTTTCTAAACCAGAATCTTCGGAATTGTATTTTTTATCCAAATATTTCCATAGCTCTTTAGCCGAAGCCGTTGAGAAGTACACATCAAATAGTGCGTCTGAGAGGACAGACAGGATTCTCCCATGGCAGAGATAATCCCTTTGTTTAATCCTCTGTAAGGCAGCACAATAGGCAGGTTCCTCTTCATTAGGTGAAGGAGGATCTGTTTCTATAACGGAGAATAGCCCTGGCGTAGTAAGCCAAAATTTCATCCGTTGTTGCCAACGTCTGAAGTTTTGTCCGAAAAATTTCTCGGGTCTGAGACTAGCCTCATCAGACCCCATTACCCTATCATTCATCATGTCTACTGTTGCTTACAATAAATTCTCTAAAATTGTTATAATCTGATTACGCTAACACAGTAATCTATTTGCACAAAAAAAAAAAATTAGCAAGCATGCAATAAACGGGCAATATAAGAGTAAGGTTCAGAAATTATGTATCTCTGGTTGAAGCACCGGCGTGCCAACTGTCTTTAGAGAATTTATTGTCGCCCATGGTGCAGAGACTCTCCGGCAAAATTCTCCCAAGATCCGACAACCACTCGCGCCGTTCGTAGGTGCACTCCAAGACGAATGTCGCACTCGGACTCAACCTCAGATCGCGGAACCAAAGCCTCAGAACAAAGGAAAACTCGGAAGAAAGAAGAAGAAGGAGAAAGCAGAGAATGCTTTGCTTGAGAGAGTGTGTTTAACCAGGAACAGAGGGAGTGTATTTATACACTCCAGGAATCAAAGTGTGCGTTGCTTCGCTTCCTCACGCGGACAGAGGTGTGTCGCGTTGCTTCGCTTCCTCACGCAGACAGAGGTGCGTCGTGTTGCTTCCTCACGCGGACAAAATCAAATCCAAGTGCGCTTCCTCACGGGCGGGTCAGAACCAAGAACCAGACTGGCAAAAACAAACCAGGCCGCCTGCAAGCGCGAGGCCCACGAGCTGGGGATTTGCACCTCCCCTGCGCGCGATGATCGATTTATTTGCCATTGTTCTACTATTTTTATGTTTATTTCATCAATGATGATAGATTTATTATAAATGCGATGCTTGCACATGCTGGAGCCTAGTGGTTAATTAACAACTTTTTACTATAGTGACAATGGCTTATAATTTAAAACATTGATTGAATCCATGTTCACATTCATCATAGTAGGTAAATCTCATTTCACTACATGACTTTGCTATGTTACCTTAACTTTTCAAGAATGAGGTACTTATAGTCTTTAAGGATACATTTACGTGGAAGGACAACTAAACTTAAACCTCTTTGAGGTTGCAATTTCTTGGATGGGCTGGCGATTCATGTTGCATTTGGTACTATTTGAAAATATACTTCATCAAAATTAAGTGGAGGGCAACACACTATTCTTGCACGTTCTCTAATTTTGTCATTGCTTCTTTTCGAACCTGCACCTATCTATATACTTGACGACGTACTAATAATTTCTTTCAGTTATTATATCCATGAACTTGTATTATATATAGAGTATTTCTTACGTGTGATTTTTCTATTTGTTGATACAATCTAGTTTAAATGTTTAAATTGATCTAAGTTATTAAATCTACAAAACTCCTAGACAGCCAGATACGAAACAATGCAGTTATTACATGATAAAATTTATAAGATAAATTACTGAAGAAGTTGCAATGATCGAGGGGGATGCACTACAATCTATAGTAATATTATCATTATTTATCTCAAATAATTAGAAGTTATTTAGTTATCATTTTTTTCAATTACTTACCTTTTGTTCTTTAAGATCATATAATTTATATGTATTCATAGTTCACAAAAGTGGAGTACTTTCAAAAAAAAATTGATGAAATGTACTCTGAGGTAGTCGAATGCATACAAGATCATATTTATGAACAGGTATATACATGAGTTCATCTTATTGCATTTGAAAGTGATAATATCCTGTAAGTTTATAGTTTTTTTTTTCTTTGGGAGAATATAATTGAATTTGAAAATGATAATATTTATGTTGATATGTGGTCGAAAATATGATGTTTATTTTTTTATTCATAGGCTGGTTTGACCTTCATTGTTTCATGCTAGATATAAACATATATCTAGTGCATTGTGTTGTTTTTCTTATAGTGATTATTGTTGGTGCAATTGACCACTAGGGTTTCGATATTTGACAATGCACCTAAATCTGGTCAGTTTGACCAAGGGTTAATTCAAACAGGACTTGATGTTTGGAAGAGAGTTAGTCTAGTTAGGACTAGATGACTAGCAAGGGTAAGTCCTAACCGAAGGATAGGCAAATGAGAAGTCCTAACTAAAGGTTAGACAAGTGGAAGTTCTGATGAGTGAAGTCGGGCCCTAGTGAGTGAAGCTAGGTGGTGGAAGTTCTGATGAGTGAAGTCAGGCCCTATTGAGTGAAACTAGGTAGTGGAAGTCCTGGTGAGTGAAGTCGGGCCCTAGTGAGTGAAGCTAGGTGGAGGAAGTCCTACTGAGTGAAGCCAGGCAATGGAAGTCCTACTGAGTGAAGCTAGGCAACCCTAGGAAAGTAACCCTAGGTAATGTGTGACCGACTGATTTCCAGTCTACCGTGCGCGGTCGACTAGACCAGCAAATCCTGAAATATGTTGACACTATTTTACTTTACTATTTTATCTATTGTAATGACCCAATATGCAGGAGTTGACGAGGGAGTCCAGTTATGTCAAGGGGCCGACCGGATAGCTGGCACAAAGTCTAGACAAGTCGACGGACTGACCGGATGTCTGGCAAACTGGTAAGTTAAGGTAAGTCACTGGAGAAGAGTGACCAAGTGAGGATGCATCCCGGTTAAAGGGACAGTAGGCATCAGTCCAGTTTAGGTTCATTTGGGATCTCTAAACTGAGACCTTGTCTAGTTCTTGGTCCTGGGGGGACAGGAACTAATTACTACTATTTATTATTATTAAATTGTCGTAATACTTGTTTTGCATGAAATTTTAGACTAACGTTGTTTTGCAAGGAAAAGAAGAGAAAGTTGCATTCGGATGAATAATGTCCATAGAAGGCGCCTTCGTACTGTTCATAGAAGGCGCCTTCCATGACTATGGAAGGCGTCCTCCGCTGGATAAATTTTGACCGTCGCAGCATATAAGTGTTGGGTTGTTCGGGATCAAACTTACCTCATTGGAGGCTCCTTCCATGGCTATGGAAGGCGCCTTCCATACTCTATTTAAGGATGCTCGCCCAAAGCTTCTAAAACAACTCATATACAAGCTTCTGTGCATTTGATTGAGGTTCCGACTACTTCGGCCTACTGTTGTAGCCCTGCTATGACGTTGTTGTGCCCGACAACTGTCGAGGAACCGACTGACACTGAGACAAAGCTAACAATTTTCGAAGGTGTTGGGTAACGAGCTGTTATTAAGTTTTAATTATTTGCAATTGGGCAAGTGCAGGGTGTTGCACTTGCTTCTTCTTTCTCTATACTCAATTCTCTCTTCCGGAGGTACCGAAAGAGGTTTATAGTGATTTACCCATCGATAGGTCCGCGAGACCTGGGTCTTGGTGTAGGAGTCGTCGAAGGCTCCAAACCAAGGAAAACTGCCTTGTTTTTCTTACGTTCTTTATTTTCATTTTCTTTTTCCGCTGCTCGTACGTTGATTTCAAAACTAAAAGAAATGAGTTTTTACAAACCACATGATTCACTCCCCCTCTCCCACGTGTGTCTCGATCCAACAATTACAAGCTTCGGCATGATTCTGCTATGTTGTTTATGCCCAACTATTGTGTTGCAACCCTACTATGTCCAACTGCTGCACTCAGAATGGCACTGACATTGAGCTTCGATCTTTAACTACAATCCATATCAGTAAAACATTATTTTCTTTTAGTTCTCATTATACTTGTATAAGAGAGTGTAGGCTATTGCACTCTCTTTATTTCTACATTTGATCTCTCTATCAAAAGATTTTTCGAGAGAGAATTTAGTGGACTGTCCAATCGAAACAGTCCAAAGGATCGTGGGTCTTGGAATAGTAGTCGTAGGACTAAAAACTAAGTAAAAAAATAAAAGTGTATTTTTTTCACTCACTACAAAAATGACTGTAATTAACGACGACCGTACTGACGGAACCATAATTCTGTCGGTAGTTTCCGACTGAATATAATTCAGTCGGGGATTTCCGACGGGATATTATCCCGTCGGTGCTTACTGACGGAATTTATAATTCCGTCGTTAAATGCCGCAGATTTTCAATTTAATTTCAGTTTAATGGAGTTTAACGGGTGGGGGCGTATGACCTACCGACGAAACGTTAATTCCGTCGGAAAATACCGACGGAATGTAGTGTACGTTGGTAATATTTCTAAATCGTACCCGTTTGGTTTAAGAAGGGTTAACGCGGACCCGTTAACCAGAGGTATTTACCGACGGAATATTTTATTCCGTCGGTAAAACAGATTAGAATTAGGGCACGGAGCCCTTCCCTCTTCGCGCAACCTTCGTTTCTTTCTCTCTATCAGTGATTTTTTCCAGCTATTCGACGATCT
Source organism: Zingiber officinale (assembly GCF_018446385.1). NCBI lineage: Eukaryota > Viridiplantae > Streptophyta > Magnoliopsida > Zingiberales > Zingiberaceae > Zingiber > Zingiber officinale. The sequence continues at coordinate 171,143,760 of NC_055988.1, forward strand.
CCTCTGCGTCCAGCAGCCTCGTGCCCTCTCTCGTTCACCGCGTTCTGCAACCAGCGACTCAGGTATGCTCCTCGCTCTCCTCTGTCGTTTGTTGGTTTTCACATGGACGGCATTGCTTGCTCGCTGCCAGCGGGCCGTCGCTGGGGGCTTCTCGCGGCAACCTAGCTGCCGCTCACGGCAGGCCAGCCACAGGCAACTGCTCACGGTAGGACAACCGCAGGCAGCTGCTCGCGGTAGGACAACCGCAGGCAGCTACTCACGGCAGGCCAGCCGCAGGCAGCTGCTCGCGATAGGCCAGCCGCAAGCAGTTGCTCGCGGCGGCTGGCTTGCCGCGAGAAGCCCCCAATGACGGCCCGCCGGCAGCGAGCAAGCGACGGCTGAAAGCTTACAAAAAGCAGTGGGCATGACTTTTTGGAACAACATCCAATTGCTATTACTGATGTTTGATGATTCATCAAACTGTAGTGACACTTAATAACTCGAACATTCTTTGTAGTAGTCAACTTAATAACTTGAACATCCTTTACATTTCTTCAATTAGCATGCAAATCTTCAGAAACTAGCTTAAACAAAATATTTGCCAATATGTGACATTTAATGTGTTTACAAGAACAAAGGGTTTATTAATGGTTTATAGGACAGCTAGATATCTAATTTAACTAAAGAAAACTGGAAAAAGGATTGTTCAAAGTTATGTTTAACATTTTAATTTCTCATACCAACATCACAGAGGATCTCGTAGTTAATAGGTGAGAGTAAAAATAAGCATTGTGATATACCTGGAAACTATATTTACATATCATAATAGTTTGCAGTTTCATGGATCAGATAATTTAGATCAAATTTTATCACATTTGTATTAGTGGAGAGGAGAGTTTCGGTAATATGATACGATGATCGTGAGATGAAATTGTGCACATAATGCCTTATTTATCATGTTTCAAGTGATACAAGTTTAATAATATTTCAAATTATATTCTCATTAGGTAACAATGTATATGAACAAAGCTTGGATGTACAATCGATTAGACAATGGTTTTATCAGAGATGATTTTATTGATGAAGTTGAATAGTTTGTTAACTTTGCTAAAAGTCATCCAGAATGTATGAATGGTGTTGAGTTACGGTGTCCGTGCAATCATAAAAAAAATGTCAAAATAGAGCATTTCGTGATGAGGATACTGTAAATATGCACATATGTAGAAATAGTTTTGTGCCAAATTACTACAATTGGTACTATCACGGAGAGCCTTATTTATATGAACCAATTGGGCCTTCTGGTGGTTCATCTTCTGGGACTACTGTTACCGCTCCTGAAGCATCAAATAATATTGATATTTCAATGCAATCAATGGTTCAAGATGCGATGAATGCAGTTGATTATTTGAATATAGATGAAGTATCAACTCCTGAATATCAACAACTATATGAAATGTTAAAGGCTAGTGAAAGAGAAGTGTGAGAAGACATTCCTTCTGGGCATTCTCAATTATCAGCTACAGCAAGGTTATTGAATATGAAAGCAGAACATCATTTCTCAGAAAGATGTTACGATGACATTTGTCAATTGATGTCAGAGTTGCTCCCTGGTGATAACATAATGACTGATAGCTTCTATGAAACAAAGAAATTGATCAGAGGTTTAGGTTTGCCTGTAGAGAAGATTGATTGTTGTATAAACAACTGCATGATATTTTGGAATGAAGACAGTGATTTGAATGAATGTAAAATCTGTACTCACCCTCGTTTTAAGCATCGTACTCGCATACCAGGGAAGAAGAGGAAAAATATTGCTTTGAAAGTGATGTATTATTTTCCGTTAATTGCTAGACTTCAACACTTGTATGCATCTGCAGGAGGTATACTGCATCATGAGCATGAGCATGAGCACGAAGGAGATATAATGTGTCATCCTTGTGATTCTCCTACATGGAAACATTTTCATACTGTGTTTCCCTCCTTTGCAATGGAACCACGAAATGTGAGATTGAGACTTTCTGCAGATGGATTTTAACCATTTGGTCAGTCGGGACAACAATATTCATCTTGGCTAGTTATATTAACACCGTACAACTTACCACCATGGATTTGCATGAAAGATGAATTTATGTTCCTTACCATGCTTATTCCTGGTCCAGCCAATCCAAAAGATAAGATAAATATTTTCTTGGAACCTCTAATTGCTGAGCTGAATGAATTATGGAATGTAGGGTCGGTGACTTATAATATTGCAAGTAAAACTAATTTTACATTGCATGCTGCCTTATTAAGGACGATCAGTGATTTTCCAGCAAACTCAATGTTGTCGGGATAGAGCACGACTGGTAAATTAGCATGCCCACATTGCATGACAGAGTCTGATGCATTTTCACTGCCTTGCAATGGGAAGGTATCTTGGTTTGAATCATCGTAAATTTCTACCACTGGATCACCCTTTTAGGCGAAATAAGAAAAATTTTCTAAAGAATATTGTAATCAGAAAGCCTCCCCCAGTAGTCCATGCTTCAGGTGAAGAAATCATTGAACAAATAGATAGTTATGGATTTCTTCCAGTATCGCAGCCTAATTCTGATGAGATAAATAAATATCTTGTGAGGATGTGCAAGTGTGGTTGGAAGAAAAGGAGCATATTCTGGGAGCTGCCTTATTGGAAGTATCTACTCATTCGACACAATATAGATGTGATGCATGTTGAGAAAAATTTCTTTGATAATATCTTTAACACTGTGATGAATGTACCTAGAAGAACTAAGGACACTGCAAAATCACGCGAGGAATTAAAAGAACTAGTCAACAGACCAGAGTTGTATCAGAATGAAACAACCAATAAGTTTACAAAAGCTTGTTATACATTGGACAAAGATGGTAAACAAGCTTTATGTAGTTGGTTAAAAGAAATCAAATTTCCACATGGATATACTTCGAATATGGCTCGATGCGTTGACATGAACAAATTAAAGATGTTTGGAATGAAGAGTCATGACTGTCATGTGTTCATGCAAAGACTTATTCCAATAGCTTTTCATGATTTACTTCCCAATAATGTTTGGCAAGCACTTACAGAGTTAAGTCTTTTTTTTATAGATTTGACAGCGAGGTGTATTATGACGGTTGATATGATTCAGTTAGAGACTGACATTCCTCTCATACTTTGTAAGTTGGAGCGCATATTTCCACCTAGTTTTTTTATTCAATGGAACATCTACCCGTACATTTACCATATGAGACACGAATAGCTGGTCCTGTGCAGTACAGATGGATGCATCCATTTGAAAGATTTTTGAGAAAATTAAAAAATAATGTTCGTAATAAAGCAAGAGTTGAAGGGTCAATATGTAATGCTTATCTGGTTGAGGAAGCATCTTCTTTCTGCTCTTATTATTTTGCTGATAGTGTTAAAATCAAACATCGCAAATGTCCTAGAAATTTCGATGATACTCAGAATATAGACCCATCTGTTGGGGCCGAAAAGTAGCTAGAGGGGGGGGGGGGTGAATAGCTCGTCGCGTGCTCGGTGCTTGGCATTGATTGTTTCTTCAAGAATGTGCAGCGGAAAATACAGAAACAAAAGCATACAACGCTAACACGGTTGGTTTACTTGGTATCCACCTCACAAGAGGTGACTAGTCCAAGGATCCACGCACACACACACACACATCCACTATGAAACACTCCTTTTCGGTAACTACCGAAGGCGGAGAAGCCCTACAAGACTCTCAATACAAGAAGAGAGGAAAGGGAAACAAAATACAAGCGCAAAGCTTACAATGAGTACAGAAAACCCTAACCCTAGCTTCTCTTCTTGTATTTGATCTGCCTCTTGACTTGGAAAACCTCCAAGATCCTTCAAGAACTGGCGATCTGAGCTTTGAGAGCGTTGTGGAGGAGCTGGCGAGAGATCTGAGATGAAACAGTGGAGAGCTACCGAAGGAGACGCCCGCCTGCAGCTCAAATACGACGCAACGGTCGGATCCCGATCGATTCGAAAAACTCCCAATTGATCGAGGAGGCTTTGGATCAATCCACGGATCGATCCAGAGCACCTCTGTGCTCTGGAAAAACGCCTGGATCGATCCACGGATCTATCCAGCGCTTGTCGCGCGAAGCAGCAGCGTCCCAATCGATCCACTGATCGATTGGGACCTCTGGATCGATCCATTGATCGATCTAGAGGCTTTCTGTGTGCTGGGAAAAGCCTGGATCGATCCACTGATCGATCCAGCTCCTGGATCGATTCGTGGATCGATCCAGCTCTTGGTTTTTACCCAAAACCAAGTCCCAAGCCTCTCAAACCAACATCCGATCAACCTTGACCTGTTGGTACATCATGCCTAACATCTGGTCACTCCCTTGACCTACCAGGACTTTTCTCTTCGTGCCAAGTATTCGATCACTTCCTTGACCTACTTGGACTTCCACCAGATGTCTGGTCAACCTTGACCCATCTGAATTTCCTCGTGCCAAGTATCCAGTCAATCCTTTGACCTACTTGGACTTACCAACACCAGATGTCCGATCATCCTTGATCCATCTGGATTTTTCCTTGTCTGGCTTCACTCACCAGGACTTTCACCTAGCTTCACTCACTAGGATTTTCATCTGCCTAGCTTCACTCACTAGGACTGTCACCTAGCTTCACTCACTAGGATTTTCCATCTGCCTAGCTTCACTCACTAGGACTTTCACCTAGCTTCACTCACTAAGACTTTCACCTAGCTTCACTCACTAGGATTTTCCATCTGCCTAGCTTCACTCACTAGGACTTTCCATCTGCTTAACCTTCCAGTTAGGACTTCCCAATCAGGTATCCGATCACTTTTGACCTACTTGACTCTTCTTCATCCACACTGATCAGTCCCTGATCAGAATCTCCCCACATGAATAACTGCACCTGCATTGTCCATGTGTCTACATGTATTGTCAAACATCGAAACTATGACCAAGACTCAAGCTTGGTCAACTCAGTCAATCCTTTGACCTAAAGGAACTTGCACCAACAATCTCCCCCTTTTTGATGTTTGACAATACCTTTAAGTTAGGACCACTCTGAGTTAAGCTAATACCATAGCCTTAACTCTCTTCATGCCAAAGTATGAATGTTGGTTCCCTTCATTCTCCCCCTATGACCTCCCCCATAGGTAATGAAGGCCTAACTTAAACCACACATTCTCCCCCTATTGGCACACATCAAACAAACACTATCTCTCCCCCTGAAAAGATACTCATCATTGGTTACAACTTCACTCGTTGAACCTTTATCCCTTTTTAAACTCTCCCCCTGAAGAGTTTCTCAAGGTTGTGATCAACATCATAATGAAAGTCCCATACCCTTCATTTTCCCTACATTCTCCCTCAATGTAGACAGATGCCCAACCTTGAGCATTTTTCAACCACTTGAAATACCACTTGAAATAATGAGGATATCCACTCCCCATTTCAAGTTCAAATGCTCATTCATGAGCATTTTCTCTAAAGAAGGTTAACCACCCTCCAAGGTTCATGAAAAATAATTTTTCATGTCTTTAAAGAGTCCCTCCCCCTAAAGACATGGTGGTAACTTCTGTCATTGCACCAACAATGACTTAGAATCCCTAAACATTTAGGAAACCCAAATTTAGAAGTTTTGAGGTTCAAATGTTCAAAATTTGAAACAAACCTCGACCTAAACTTCAATTTAGTCTTCCTTAACCAATCCATCCTTGTTTTCAACATGAAAACACCCTTTTTATGTATACAAATGTATTTTGAGGGGTTTAGAATGGTTACATTGACTAAACAAGGTTCAAAATACTGAAATCAGGCTTTCGCAGCCAAAATCAGCATCCTGGATCGATTGGAGTTGGGTTCCAATCGATTGAACCTAGCTGAATCGATCCACTGATCGATTCAGGATGTGTAGATCGATCGACTGATCGATCCAGCGAGCTTCTGCTTACGAGAATTGCCTTTTGAATCGATCCACTGATCGATTCAGGCACTCCAATCGATCCATGGATCGATCGGAGCTCTAATAGTTGTTGAATTTCAAATTCAGCCAATTTCAGAAACCCCTAGAAAATTCTACAAAAATCCAAAAATCATGAAATTTCGTGTAGACATTATTTAGGGCATACTTTATCATGGAAAAATAGTTTTCTATGAAAATACATCATATTTTCAAAGATTGGCACAAGCTTGAAAACTTGCTAAAACTTTAGCGGTTTCTTCAAGTTTGTGTCTAACTATTCAATGGTGATTACTATCAAAAGATAGCCTTCACCAAGGTTTTCCAAAAGTATTTTAAAATAATTTTCAAAACCAATATCCCATCACATTCCTTGGGCTTAATGCACATGACTTGTACATTAGCTTTCCCAATGATGAGAAAACACATAACTATGTGTTTTGATGAACCTAAAACTCAAAAGAATGCACTAAATCAACATCTTGAGTTTTGTTCATCTTCCTAACATCTCACTTGCATCTAATGTGCACTAAAACACATACAAGTCACCTTATAGTCCTTGTGAGCTGTGAGATTTTGGTTTTGCTCTATTCTAGGTATCATGCATATCTATCTAGGCATTTTAGAGATATTAGACATCCACCTAGGATGTCACTTGTTAATAAGTATTGTTAAATTCCATTTGTCCTTAATTACAAGGAATTAAACTTAATGCATGATTATGTTATGACATACATCAAAAAGGAAATAATTTTTCAAAAGAAAATATCCTTTAACTACATGATGTATGAATGTCATGACATGGTATTTTTGGATTTTTCATAATAAAACATGAATGCAAAAATAGACATGATGTCATGGCATATGATGGACAAACAATCATGGCAAGGTTTAGCATAAATAAAATACACCTAGATTACCTATCTAAGTATCCTTAACCACCTAGATTACCACTTGTTTTAACTAAAAATGTTAAACCTAGATTGCCCTAAATGCTTCAAAGAAATGCCAAAACCTAAGTTGACATTTCTATTTCTCTTGATTTGTTTATGCCACTTAAAAATTAAGCATATTCTCAAATGTTGGCATATTTCATTTTTTTTCCTCAAGAGTAAACACATAAATCAAGGCCCGGATTGCTTAAAATTTCTAAAAGAATACCAAAATCTCAACTTGGTATTTCTCTAGGTTTTCCCAATTTATGTCATTTTAAGATAAAATCAATTTTTCCACCATTAGGCACATTTTACTCTTTCAAGGAGTAAATAATAATTCCATTTCATTTTCAAAGGTTAACAAAAACCTTGAAAATGCTCCTTGAGTGTCAATTTCCTCAGAGTTGGGTTAACTACCCTTCTAATCGGAGTTGACACTCTCTAACCCATCTATGGGGTAGAGAAGATGCTCCTAGGAACCCAAAACCTATTGGTGCTCCTTGGATGCTCTAGGTATTCACTAGGGATAACTTCCCTAGATACCTTCCTAGTGACCTTGTTTGGCTTCTTAGAAGTTTTGGTCACTTTTTCTAGGTCAACCCAAGGGATTGCTTCCCTTGTGACCTTCTTTGTGACCTTCTTGGACTTCTTAGAAGTCTTAGTCACATTTGTTGCAAAAATACTCTTAGGGATGACCTCCCTAGTATTTTTGGCTTGACCACTAGACCTAGGGTTAGTTCCATAACTATATGGAACCCTATGGTACGAAATTTCATCCTTCTTAGCCTTAGGTTTGTATCCCAAACCTCTACGGCCATTGGATGACTTTGATACTCCTAGACCTAGATTTTTACCCTTAGACCCTTGTGTCATATTTGTGATTTTTCTAAGGGTCTTTTCTAATTTATCAAGTCTTGACCTCAAGACTTGATTTTCCTTCCATAATCCCTCAACCATAGATTTTTCACTAAAATCATGATTTTTCTTCTTCTTAGGTGCATACCTAGAATCCTCAGGGTTCTTACCTAAGTTTCTATCTACCTTTTTAACCCTAGATTGAGAGGTTTTGGCATGATAAGCTACATGATTTTCCTTAATGCTATCATGCTTCCTATTTTCATGGTAAATAACATTAAAATGATATAAATTTGACCTAGCATGCTTTTTACCATTTTGCAAGGGAATAGGCTCAATAAAAGATACCTCCTTTTTTACCTTGGAGGCTCCCCCTTGAGTTGAGCTTCCTTCATGAGCCTTGGCCACCTTCTTCCCATTAGGGCATTGACTTCGGTAATGCCCCTTTTGATTGCAAGAGAAGCACACAATGTGCTCCTTTCTCTTCTTTGTTCCGGGAATGGTCTCCTTGGGCTTCTCCTTGTCCTTTTTTGCCATTTGGCCCTTTTTCTTGGCCAATTTGGGGCACTTGCTATTATAGTGCCCATGTTCCTTACATTCAAAGCATATAATATGATTTTTATTATTAATTGAAATGTTTATACCTTTTTGTGTAGGGATGGCACTTTCTCCTTTGGATCCGGAGGTAGAAGCTTTCTCTTGATCCGAAGATGATACTCCTCCAATAGATTTGACTTGACTCGTGGAGGTGGAAGCTTCTTCATCCTCTTCTTCTCTTGACCCGGATGTGGAGGATCCTTCTTGCTCTTGATCCGGTGTCAATGAAGATTGCTCCCCCTCAATCCTAGAGGTGGAGGCTTCACCTTCTTCTTCATCCTCTTGTGCATGAAACAAGGAATATGCTCCTTCCTTGCTCTTTTGATTGCACTCCTTTGAGGATGAAGCTTCTTGGACTTCCTCTTCTTCGGAAGTTGAGCATCTCTCAACTTCGGAGTCCACCTCTTGATCTTGCTCCAATGAGTCACCTCTTTGGATTCCTCTTGATTCGGTACAGTGGAGGGTTCTTCATGGATTGTTGCCAATTTGCTCCAAAGCTCCTTGGCATCGTTGAATTCTCTGATTTGAGCCAAAATGTGGCTAGGCAATAAGTTGACCAAAAGCTTGGTCACTTTATCATTTGCCTCGCTCCTTTGAATTTGCTCCAAGCTCCATTTGCTTTTCTTGAGGAGCTTGCCCTTGAAGTTTGTTGGAGCTTTGAAGCCTTCCATTAGAGCAAACCATTGCTCTATCTCCATCATAAGAAAATTTCCGATTCTTGATTTCCAAGAATCGAAGCTTGTGGATGTGTACGGTGGAGCCACCCTTGTGTCAAATCCAAGTCCATCTTGGAATTGCATCTTGAAGTTGAGCTTCTTTCAATCTTTGACTTTTGATGAATTTGGTTCAACTTCTTCACCCTCTAGCTTTGTTTGTTTTGTTTGCCCCTTCCGGCGATGATTCCGGTGAAGAGCGGCCTCGCTCTGATACCACTTCTTGGGACCGAAAAGTAGCTAGAGGGGGGGGGGGGGTGAATAGCTCGTCGCGTGCTCGATGCTTGGCGTTGATTGTTTCTTCAAGAATGCGCAGCGGAAAATACAGAAACAAAAGCATACAACGCTAACACGGTTGGTTTACTTGGTATCCACCTCACAAGAGGTGACTAGTCCAAGGATCCACGCACACACACACACACCTCCACTATGAAATACTCCTTTTCGGTAACTACCGAAGGCGGAGAAGCCCTACAAGACTCTCAATACAAAAAGAGAGGAAAGGGAAACAAAATACAAGTGCAAAGCTTACAATGAGTACAGAAAACCCTAACCCTAGCTTCTCTTCTTGTATTTGATCTGCCTCTTAACTTGGAAAACCTCCAAGATCCTTCAAGAACTGGCGATCTGAGCTTTGAGAGCGCTATGGAGGAGTTGGCGAGAGATCTGAGATGAAACAGTGGAGAGCTACCGAAGGAGACGCCCGCCTGCAGCTCAAATACGACGCAACGGTCGGATCCCGATCGATTCGAAAAACTCCCAATTGATCGGGGAGGCTTTGGATCGATCCACGGATTGATCCAGAGTGCCTCTGTGCTCTGGAAAAATTCTTGGATTGATCCACGGATCGATCCAACGCTTGTCGCGCGAAGCAGCAGCGTCCCAATCGATCCACTGATCGATTGGGACCTCTGGATCGATCCACTGATCGATCCAGAGGCTTTCTGTGTGCTGGGAAAAGCCTGGATCGATCCACTGATCGATCCAGCTCCTGGATCGATCCGTGGATCGATCCAGCTCTTGGTTTTTACCCAAAACCAAGTCCCAAGCCTCTCAAACCAACATCCGATCAACCTTGACCTGTTGGTACATCATGCCTAGCATCTAGTCACTCCCTTGACCTGCCAGGACTTTTCTCTTCGTGCCAAGTATTCGGTCACTCCCTTGACCTACTTGGACTTCCACCAGATGTCTGGTCAACCTTGACCCATCTGAATTTCCTCGTGCCAAGTATCCAGTCAATCCTTTGACCTACTTGGACTTACCAACACCAGATGTCCGATCATCTTTGATCCATCTGGATTTTCCCTTGTCTGGCTTCACTCACCAGGACTTTCACCTAGCTTCACTCACTAGGATTTTCATCTGTCTAGCTTCACTCACTAGGACTTTCACCTAGCTTCACTCACTAGGATTTTCCATCTGCCTAGCTTCACTCACTAGAATTTTTCATCTGCCTAACTTCACTCACTAGGACTTTCCATCTGCTTAACCTTCCAGTTAGGACTTCCCAGTCAGGTATCCGGTCACTCTTGACCTACTTGACTCTTCTTCATCCACACTGATCAGTCCCTGATCAGAATCTCCCCACATGAACAACTGCACCTGCATTGTCCATGTGTCTACATGTATTGTCAAATATCGAAACTATGACCAAGACTCAAGCTTGGTCAACTCAGTCAATCCTTTGACCTAAAGGAACTTGCACCAACACCATCGATGCTTTCTATTTTCAAATTTTCTGGTAAACCAATGGGTGCATCTATTTCTAGATGGTTAACTCAACAAGAATATCATGCTGCAAGAACATACATACTCTTAAACTGTGATGAGGTCAAACCATACATAAAGTAAGTTAACTACTCTAATCTTGATTATATTTCGTTGGACTTATTTGCTTGATATACTAATTTTCTTATAATTACCTTTTTTCAAAGCTTGTATGAACAACAATTATACCTACAAAATCCATCATTGATTGCAAGCAAGGTTGCTGAAAAGTTAGAGACCGAATTTGTATTATGGTTTCAAATATATGTGAGTTAGAGATATTTTCATAATTCTTTATTAAATTAAGTTCGGTCCTAATTTTTCTTATTACTATTTTGATAGGTGAAAGACCGCAGAATATCTAATGTACAAGATGATAGAATATTGAATCTTGCATCTAGACCCCTTCACCAAAAAATGGTCTATTCATGTTACATTGTTAATGGTCTCAAATTCCATGTGACACAACGAGAAGGTTCAATAAGTTTGAACCTTTCATTTTTGCAATACAAGCGGGTCAAGTTGTTTATCTTGAATATCCTACAAAGAGAAGAAGAGCTAGTGAAAGGTTGTCTGTTTGTTGATTGAAACCTCGTTCGACCATAGAAATGCCGAACACCATTACTGCTCAAAATCATGATGCATTTCAGAATGACGAAGTAGAGAAACATTTGGTTGATTCACAACTCCAATCTACATCACAATTACTTGTAGATGGTAATGCCACTGACGAGGAGATAGATGATGGAGAGAAATCCAACAGTGAGGATTTTGCTGAACTAACAGAGTCTAGCGACGACGACTTACAAGATAATAATGTTGAGTGGAAATGCTTCCAGAGTCTAGCATTTATTAAATTTTAGCATTATTATTCATCTAGTAAGTTATGCATCAATCATGTTTTGTTTCTTATTTATCATGTTAGTAAAGATTTATTATGATGTCCTGTAATATTTTTTTTTGTAGATATAAGGTATCATGGCAGATCTTCCAGCACCACTCCGTGGATCCACCGTCCTTAGGGTTGTTGGAGAGTCGTAAGTATTTTTTTATTATTAGTATTTCAAGTTCTTTATTTATAACATATATCTTATGTCTTAATATTGCTTATATGTAGATTTACTCACTACAAGAAAAAAGCTAATAGACAACGCTTTTAAAGCGTTGTCTTTGTGCCTGAAAAAGCGTTGTTAAAGGCACTGTTGTTAAAAGTCTGCTCAACGACAACGCTTTTAAAGCGTTGTCGTTTGTAGAGAAGACAACGCTTTTGCAATACTATTACAACGCTTTAAAAGCGTTGTTGTTTTTTTACAAAGACAACATTTTTTGCAACGCTTTAAAAGCGTTGTCGTTTTAAAGAAAAAATAAAAAAAAATTATTTATAAAAATTATTATTTTTATATTTACAAAACTATTATTTTTCTTTTACCATGTCTAGATTCGAATTTTACATATAATCAACTCAGCTAATGATTTCAAACTCATACCAAAATAATAGAATTCTGGCATTGAAGTAGTATTAGTATTTAATTACATGAGAAGCTAGTAAATATCAAAATTAACACTAATTCTGTTTCAAAGTAGATAGTGATATTCACAAATAAAACAAAAGAACACAAAATAACTAGCCAACCTCGAAGCCAACAATCTGTTTACTTCTACTAGCTACACTCAAAAATTATTATCGGCTTGAGAACGGGACAAAACAGTACAGTAATTACTACCACAATACTGAAGAGGTAGCTTGTCTTTCTCAATCTTTTACAGGACTAAGCAATTGGATTTTGCCTAGGATCTTTGTGAGCTTTGAACAGATTGAACAGTTGGCCTGAAATATAAACAAAAAATTACAATCAATAGTTTGAACCAAAAAATTACTTCTACTACCTATTTTCTATAAATGAACCAAAACTCATTACTCAGAAATGAAATGCTTACAGAAATATAACATTTCTTCAAACTGCAGAAAGAAAGTTTGCAGAAATGAAACGCATTCTAAACTCTAACAAATAAAACATGTGAATGAGCTTTTAAAGTATTCAATTGCTAATGCTATCAACAAAATCCGGCTTCAAAATCATTAATCTTGATCATAGAAAAAAAACATCCTGATAAGTATTACAGGCAATCAAAATGTTGGTAACGTACATAACCGAGAATGCATGCCTTTACCAGGTCCACCAGCAGAGAATGATCCACCACCTCCCATAAGCACCTGCAACATTCATTATTCATTATGAATCACAGGGTGAGCAAAAAAAAAAAATCCTGTGAGTAGCATATCCTTTCAAGACACACTGTGAGTTTAATTTGACACTTCAACCTGAAGAACGGTTGCTGCCATTGCTTCCTTCTCTTGATGCCAACCTCCAAGAATTTCAAATGCAAGTGCAATATGAGTGCTCTGTTTCTAGTGAGAAAAGATCATTGACATGTAAGATGAAATCCAAAGATAGGGCCCAATTATCCACTAACCGGTAAATCAGATTAACATCTATACTCTCCTCCAACACAGACAGATTTTGGCTCTTGTGGACGTAGCACTTTTGGAAGATCAGATAAAAGTGGTTCAGCTAGTGATACCAATTCCTCGTGTTCCACACCTGAGGCTGCAAGTACTATCCTAGGAGCAGTATAGTTCTCCTGTAATTATTATACTGACAGTCAAGTCAACAATCTAAAATTTGAGAAAGTAAATGGAGTGACAAAAGGAAACCTATCTTATAGAAATGAACCCCTCCAATATGGTTCCATTTAAATGGCTTATTGCAGACTCTGGAGCAATTAAAGGATTTGCCAAGGCACCAGAATATCCTGCTGAATGAACAGCCTCTAAAAGCAAACCCTGAGGATTGCTAGAGAGCTCTCCTAGCTCTGTCTTCAATTTCTTAAGCTGTGATAGTGAAATGAAAATTTACTAGTGAACTTCTAACAGTAAAGTAAGAATGCTTGAGCATACGTTTTCCCCAATCAAGGAAAACAGCATTCTTGACACTATCTATAAGCACCTCAACCATTTGAGGCGTGTACAATTTCAGAGCATCGTAAGTGTAACCCATCTGTTCACGAGAAGCTGATGCTTTAGCACTTCCGCCTATGGCTTCTATTTCACGTACCATTCGCAACTGACTCCTATGTCTTGTGGTTTTGAATGACATTCTTTCTAAAAGATGAGTAGCACCAAATGACAATGGGGTCTCATATATTGAACGACAGTCAACATATAGTCCTATGGATGCAACTGGCCTCTGAACAAACATATCCAATTACGAGATACTTAAAACAAAGAACATCAAGTAGAAATTACAGGAATAACTAATTTAAAACATACAGGTGTTGTTTCAGAGGCAATTTTGGCACCATTAGGAAGGGTTGTGATCTTTGTCTTGCCCAGCTCATTGTGAACTTTTAGCAATTAGCAAGACACAAGAAGAGAATAGAAGCATTTACCTCTATTCCTTGTTAATAGAACAAACAATTAATGCATGTAACTAGAGGAGTCCTCCTATAACTTGAGTAATATTTCATAAATTTCTAGAGACTTATGAAAAGATACAATAGAAACCTCTACGAATATTTTTTCTATATAACTTATAAGAAAAATCAGCTCAATCAAAAATTGAATTCCGAATGACATGCTGATTAGATAAACTATTTCCCATCGTCTCTAACAAATTAAAGCATTTATAATTGTATTAAGGAGAAATAATTAAGTCACATCGAATAAATAAATCATCAGATTATTCATTAACAAGTGACACTAACCCATCCCATAGTCCAACAAAGAAAATCATTACAGTCTAGGAATGAAATATGGACTGGCCAATTCTACATTAGCAGTTTCAAGTCTGGGAAGAACTCAAATTTCTCTACAAACTCCATTGTTTAAAGCTTGAATATGCAACCGAAACAAACATCAATTCCTCTTTATCATCTGTTGATTACAGACAAAAGTTTGAATACAAACAAGCAATCAAGAATTCAATTAAAATATTTTTCTAGTGATTACTGGGATCTGTGTATTGACTTGAATATGTTTATTTCTTTTGGCCAGATGATAAAAAGGTAGTATTTTAAGCAAAATCAACAAGAAAAAGTAAATGTTGTCACTACAACTTCCTTTTCCTACATGTCTGCCCAATTGGGGCAAAAATAAGACTAAGGAATTGGATAAAATCTAATTCCTTCTCCTCTCCTCTTTCTTCCTTGTGAAGGGATGAAATTGAAAAATATTTTTTACTTTTTAATACTTGCTATTAAAAAGTGTATGAAAATAGGACAACGATGCAAGAAAAATCACAATTTCAAAGGTCAAGATTCAAAATTCATGTCAACAACCATAAAAAAAACCCATCAAAACAAAGAGCAAATTATTTACAAAATGTGCAATGCTATAATCTAAAAATGATACAGTCATTATAGAAGCAACTGATGTAAGAATTATATAGAGTAACAGGTTAAGAAGCATAACACTCCACAACATATGTAGGCGATTCAAAAATCTAGGGATCTCGCTTCGTAATAAGTTTAGATTATTTCTCTTAAAGGGAGATAGGCTTACTCACTTTCATTGATCCTCCGATGAATGTTTTGAAGATTGGGCGGTTGCAGTGCTTCTTCTTCGAGTTCCTATATCATCACTCGTATCTCAGTACAAAAAAGTGAACCTGTTGTGATAATGTTAAGGCAGAAGTTGCAGAATGACTAAAATAAAAAATAGAAGAAGAAAAAATAGAGGCAAAAAAGACCTCTTTCGTTGGCAATATGAACTCATCCGCACAGGCAATTCAACAAACAAGTTAGCTTCAACCCTAAACGAGTAGTGAGAAGGTACCTGGAACCAGATCCTCCTCCCCTTATACCACAACGTAGTGAGGCAGATAAGGAGGCTCAGGCTTGTTTGGGTGGTGGGAATCGAGGAAGACGAGCACAGGCCACTCCATCTCGCAGAAATGCCTAGCTAACCTCGCTGCCTCCTCTACCATGGAGGAAATCTGCCTGTTGGGCTCGATCGAGGCCTGCCCCTCGCATCCACAGGCAGTGATAAGATCATGGAAGAATGTTAAAAAAAATGGAAATTTTGCAAGGAAGGAAGAGAGGTATGCATGAATACACATCGCAGATCTGTAAATTGCTAAACACCCACTCAACCTCAGATCTGTAAAGAATACACATGAATCGAGCAGAAAACCCCCAAAACAAACATCCTGACCAGAGAAGGAATAAATCGAAGGAGCGATCGGACGAAAATAAGCGAGGGAAAGGGCAAGATGTAACCTCCTGTTCGACGAGCGGCTTGAACTGCATGAGCTGTGCGATCTGCTCGTCCAGGTTGCCATGGGTGTCCGAGGCCAGCACTGGACTCACGCTGATCTTGTCCTCCTTATACCAGTCATCGCCTCAACGTCGGGGGCGAAGGAGGTGAAGAGATGGGTCGATCTGTCGTGGTCTATCGCCTCAGCACTGGGATCTGTCGCTTGACGAAGGTGTGGTCTTGACGGAGAGGAGTTCGGAGGAGTGGTTGCCGGAGAGGAGTTGGATGGAGAAGGCCGCGTGAGATGAGGAGTTGGGAGAAGGGTTCGGGATAAAAAACGATCGGAAGATAGGAGTTGGGAGAAGGGTTCGGGTTTTCTACTCCTTACTTAGATCCAACGGTTTGTATTAATCAAGATTTAGATGAGAACTTAACAATAGACAACACTTTTTAAAAAATGTTGTTGTAGATACTAAAACAAAGTCTAATAGACAACGCTTTTTACGAAGCATTGTCTTTGACCTGTAAAAATCACTAATAGACAACGGTTTTTATAAAAGCATTATTTATTAATAAGAAAATAATGAAATAGACAACGCTTTTCACTAAAAGCGTTGTTAAAAAAAAAATAGACAACGCTTTTTACAAAAAGCGTTGTTGTTTAAGTCTTGTAGAATTTCAATTTTCTTGTAGTGACTCCCGATGGCCATCGAGTATCGACATATATCCCACAAAAATTTAAGGAAAGAGTCTGCATATCTGGGACTACATGGAGATATGTAGACGCTGCAAATAAGGATTTTTATTATCAAGAATTTGTGGTAAGTAAATTGAATATGTACATTATATGTATCCTTTAATATACTAAAATTTTATTTTTTAATTGTAGAAAAAATATACGTGGGAGGATGGGCACGAGGTAGAATTTGCAGCAACTTGGAATATTTATTGTGCCAAGTTGTACAAAGACCTATTATACTATGTGAGAAAGGATGGCACACGACCAGTTTATGTATCCGACGAGATCTGGAGTGCATGTACGGCCACTTGGTCTGCAGAAAGATGGCAGACAAAGGCTCTAAAAGCAAGAGCGAATAGGAATACAGAGTTAGGTGGCCCGAGTACCGGATCTGCTCGGTATACATCAGGATCTCGATCTATTGTTGAGCACGCTATAGATATGGTGATTTTAATTTAAAGTTATATAAATCAAAATTTTATTTATTAATAAACTTGTATAATTTTAGCCAAACTTATTTGTGCATGCAGGAGCATTCTTTAAAAAGACAATCTACTTGCATGGAGATCTTTCTCAAGACTCACCAGAGATAGGATGACACATATGTTGATGCTCGATCAAAGAACACTGGGGTTTGAATTATTAACTTACAATTTATATTTAATCTTTAATAATGATTAATTAGCTTTAATAATTATATATAAGATATAAATTGTAAATTTTTTCTACACAGGAGGAAATGACAAACAGGGTTGCTCAGGCATCTCAATCACTAGTAGAGGGAGGGGAGTCACAAGATCTATCCACCCAGGAAATAAACGAAATTTATTATGATGTTGTG
Source organism: Zingiber officinale (assembly GCF_018446385.1). Classification (NCBI taxonomy): domain Eukaryota; kingdom Viridiplantae; phylum Streptophyta; class Magnoliopsida; order Zingiberales; family Zingiberaceae; genus Zingiber; species Zingiber officinale. Next base: position 171,161,408 of record NC_055988.1, read on the forward strand.
GGTGGAAGGACAAAGAACTCCTTCCTCTACGGCCTTGGCTCCCAGGCCAAGGTGGTATTTGATCGCTTGAGGACTCCTAGGGGTCGTGCGAGTTCCTCTTCTTCTTCTTCTGAGGTGGGAGAAGAAGTGGATCAGAGGTGGGAGAAGAAGTGGGCTACTCAGGAGCAGGCATTGGCCCAGATGCAAGCAATCATTGCTAGATGGGACTCATCACAGCAGCCCTAATCAGAGGAGACCCAAGACCCATCAGACTCCGCCGATGTTTAGATTTTTTTGATATATGTTTAACTATAACTTGATTTTTTTAAGAATTTCTTATAAATTAATTAAGTCAAATATATTTATTCTATTGTGATATTATAAGATGTTTATCTTAAGTATTTTATATTTTTCAGGAGTTCATATTGATACATTCACCACCGTACTATCATTGGATATCTACAATATAATCCAGGTAATTTTTTTACATGTAAAATTAGTTATATATTACAATTTTTGAGTTAGATATTACATTTGTATCGCTTCAGTCTGATTATAATCTCTTATATTTGACTTTTACAGGATTATATTTGGATATATGTGTAGGTGATGTATCATGGTACGTGATCCTGTCTGAGAAGCTAACCGCAACGGAGATCCAGAAGAAAGCAACCCACCGTGCTGATGAAGAACAATGCTGATAGAACCTCGATACGAGAAACCCAAAGCGGATCGGGAGAAAACCAGAACCACCGAAGGAAATCTGATAAGTAGGGGGGAATCCCAGTCCGAAGGGGAGAAAGTAGGACCTCCCAAGCTTCCAAGACCCCCTGCACACAAGAGACCAGCCAACACTATCGTCAGTGACCCAAGACCGGGATGGGAATCCCTGGCTAGGCCCTCCGACGCTCAAGTTAGTGATCTCTCTTGATGTGAAGGAAGAAGAAAGAAGATGAACAGTAGTTAGAAAATTAGGGTTGTGAAAGTACATAATGATGTGAACTTACCTGCCAACGGAGAGGATTCCCCCTTTTATACCACTTCATATAACCTCCGTAATCATGAAGTGGACCCCGGTTTGTTAGAATTCGTTATGAGATGATGTCAGGTGTGTACTTGCGGAAGATGATTTTTAAGGAATCTTTTTTGTACCCCAGATGTACCTTCTTTGTCGTTTAGCACCTGTAAGATAACCTGAAAGCATATTTCCCGCCGAAAAATATATAACACCTGTCATGAATTATTTTATATAACACCTGTCATGAATTATTTTATTTGACACCTCCTTGTTATGTTACAAAATAACAGTAAGCTGCCTTTTATTCAACATGTTTCTAAGACATTGATTGAATGATCTTTGTTAACTATCTACTTAAAAGAATATTCCCGGCCGATATTAATCTATCCTTATCCTAAGGGTATGTCACGACCGATGTTGACCTACCTTTACCTTGAAGACATGTCCTGGCCGATATTATTCTACCTTCATCCGGAAGGTATGTCTCGACCGATATTGGCATGCCTTTACCTTGAAGACATGTCCTGGCCAATCTTGTTCTACCTTCATCCGGAAGATATGTCTTGACCACTATTAGACTATCTTTGTTTTGAAGATATGTATCGGCCGATATTGGCCTGTCCTCCTTCGGCAAGGTATATCCCGACCGAGATTAGCCTATCTTTGTTCTAAAGGCATGTCCCGGCCGATATTGGCTTATTTTCATCCAGAAGGTATGTCCTGATCGATATTATCCTACCTTTATTCGGGAGGTATGTATTGACCACTATTGGCCTATCTTTGTTCTGAAGATATGTACCGGCTGATATTGGCCTGTCCTCCTTCGGCAAGGTATATCCCGACCGATATTAGCCTATCTTTGTTCTGAAGGTATGTCCCGACCGATATTAGCTTACCTCCTTTGATTCTTTCTTCCTTTTCTTTCCTCATCTGGAGACCCATAAAACCTAACCCATATCACTAGCCTTCCCCTCAAGTTTAGTCGAAGGAGGTGTAGACGACTGACTAGACATAAGTATGGTCTTGTCTTTTCCTACTCGTGACTCTGCTCCAGATTTTGAAATGACCTCACAGATTTTGTGTACCACTGTTTTAATAAAGTATAGCAATCCTGTGAGTCTTTTTCTCCTTTAAATAGGGTTACAACCTTCTCTTCACCCACAACCCCTCTCAATTCTTTTCCTTCCTTGCCACCTTTTAGTGCTAAGGCCATGGTCGTGGATCCTCCTCTTTGGGGGCAACTTTTGCTAGACAAGGTGTGTAACAACCCAAATTTCCTCATTTTGAGCCCCAAAAATAATTCAAAAATATTTTTAAATGCTATATAAAAATTCTAGAGATTTTTAGAAATTTTTAGAGTATTTTTATGTAATTTTTGGAGTTCGTTTGGTATTTTTACCAAGAGGAAGAAGTTTAAAAAAAAAAAAAAAAGTGTTGAAGTCGAATTTTGAACCTAAGACCTCAGACTTGACCCGAGTCTTAACCCAATCCATCCAGCCAACTGGTCTGCGACCTGTTTGTGAATATATATGGGATGAAATATATATAAGCAGTATTTTGGAATGTTTAAATAAATTGGAAATAAAAATGCACGGCTGAGGAATCGAAGCTGCGACCTGGGATTTGGTTAAAACCGAGTTAACCAAGTGTGCTAGCGATCGTTTGTTATTAAAGAAGGAGAAAAATTCTATTTAAGCAGTAGTTAGGAAACAGAGAATAATAGGAAATAAAATGGTTGCAGCTGGGATTCGAACCCGCGAGCCGCGCCCTAAGCAGAACGCGGTCAACCAACTAGGCCAGCAGGCTTTGTTAATTTAAGAAGGAGAGAAATATATTTAAGGTATAGCGGTTAATAAAAACCCTAGTTATAAGAAAAAAAATAGGTATTTCCCTAGCCCTAATTTCTTCCCTTCTCTTGTGTTCGACGGCGCCTCTTCTTCTCGGGCGGAAATACAAAGGAAGCTAGAGCACGATTCCGGCGGGCGGCGGGCGGCGGGCGGCGGGCGACGGGCGGCGGGCGGCGGGCGGCTAACTCTTGGGGGGTTCGTCACCGTCGTGATCCTTGCGTCGGGAAGGACTTGTGAGCACGAAGAGGAGCCGGAAACCTCGAGTGGTCCGAACCCTAGAAGCTGTCCTTCTCGGCTGTAAGTCCAAGAAGTTGCATGGTAAGTCGCTTACTCACCTGCGGTAAGGGTAGCTCTCGAATTATTGCTTCTTCTTGTTGTTTTTCTTCGGTATATGCCGCTAGGAGGGTGTCCTTGAGTTGCTGTCGTGAGGGGTTAAGGAAGATGGAAGGAGTTTTTGTTTGGATTAGATTTTTGGACTTTGCTTATTCCTGATTTCGAATTAATCTGTGAAGTTTGATGGTTAAGGTTTGATGTCGTGTACTTTAAAAGCTTGATAAAATCCTTCTGTGAAGTTTAATCTGTGAAGAATCCTTCTGTTAGACTTAACAAAAGCTTAATACAAAATTGTTGATCTCTAATCTATAAAGAACCATCTGTATTTACCATGTGGTGTAGTTTTCTGTGGTTCTGCCATGGTGCAGAGTTGGATTTCAAACCCTAGTTTTCGGTTGGAGCTTGTGGTGGTAATCCAGTTTAAATCATGTAGTAACATGCTTAAGAATCTATTCTACTCTATAAAAGTGCAAGCTAGATTTGTTAGGTTTCAATTCAGCAAGCTTAATTTATTATGTTCCAATTCAACAAGCTCGATTTCTTAGGTTTCAATTCAGCAAGCTTGATTCCTTTATTTCGCAATTTATTGTGCATAATGGTTGCTAGGGATTTAGCTGAGTAGTTAGTGAACATCGAGTTTAAGTAGAAGCAATATCCATTTTTCTCTAGCTCATTAGGCATGATTTTGGTATAGAATTCAGCCTAGTTTTCTTAGGTGTATATATGCCTCAATAGTTTCCTCTCGAGGTAGGAATGTTTACAGAATGAATAGAATGATTAAGCATTGTAGAACAGAATCCTGTTAAGCATTGTAGTGCAGAATTTTGTAACATTCACAGTGCAGATTTGTATTAGTCTTATATGCAGATTTTCTAATTTTCATTTGCTATTATTGAGCATGTGCAGTTTTTAATTGATATGAATTGAGCATGATCAGTTTTCTTTATTACTAGATACTCATGAGCAGTTTCTTAGTTTTCATTTGCTATTTTAATAAGCATAAACAATCATGTATTCTAGTGGGAAAATAAGAGTTCTATTAAATTCTTTTAGAAGCATTAACAAGTAAAAAAGAAAGAAAAAGAAAAGAAAGAAAAGGCCGAGGCCTTAAGTAGATCCCAAAGTCAAGACTTTAGGGATTTTGACACACAAGGTGCCTATTAAAATACAAAGGCATTTAAAGAAGAAGTAATTAAGATTATAAGTATTTTACTTTTAAGAAGAGGCTAGTACCCGACTTCCGAGGTTATCGTTAAACAAATCCAGGTGTCCAATTCCGAGGTATTGGCCCTGGTAGATCGAGGTCTGCTCTTTTAGGATTGGTGGCTCGCTACCCCAACCTATTAGGGAACACGCATAAGATGGTACTATGCCTGGGCCCAAGAAGAAAGTTGATTATTATTTTGAAGTATTATAAGTATAAGTTTTTGAATGAGTAAAACGAGTTTTACATAAACATAAAGTATTAAAGATTAAGTTAGAACAAATGAAATAAGTTTCATATAGTTCTGAAAATCAGTAAGTTTAATTCTTTATTCTACCATGTTTATCTAGTGGATGAGTAGTTTTCATGTTTACCTATTAGATGAGTAGCATGATTAGCTATTAGAATTACATGAGTAGATTCCTTAGCTTTTCTTTGCTATTAGTTTGACATGAGCAGTTATGTTTATGCTTTATTTCTTTTTAGAGCATATAGTTTCTAGTTCTTTTCGTATACATACACATTCATGATTTTATGAGTTAGATAGCGCTTACTAAGCAAAATTTTGCTTATAGATTGCACTTCCTCTTACTGCAGATACAGGAAAGGAAAAGATATAGAAAGGAAGGCGACAAGGAGGTGTTCGAAGGATGTGTGATGCCAGGACTATGGAAGCCTTGGGACTAGGAAAGAAGTTTTATTTTAGTTTCTATTGTCTTTTGCTATGTTAGAAGTATTTGAGATAGTACATGATATTTTGATGTGATTAGGACATAGTAGATGAATTGTGATATGGTGTGATGAGTTGTGGTATTGTTTTATTTATTTTGGATTTATTATACTGCGTGGTTGATTGATATGTGTTCCAGCCGCTTGTGGCTGAGTATATATTGCATGTATTGTTGAATATGGTTACTGGTACAGGGGAGACTCTGTCAAAATTTTTCGGTAGGGTTTCCATGTGATTTTTAATCATACCGGTTAAGTAGAGTTAGTAGTTAAGTAACGGTCATCCTTAGAGAGTAGTAGTAGTAAGAAAGGTGGTCGTTACAAGGTGAGATCCATATATGAGTTCATTGAGGTTTTTGCTCCGGTTACTTCTGGAATTCAAGGGATTGTCTTAAGAGATGAAGCTTCACAGCCTAAATCTTTTATCCAAAGATGCGGGTGCTCTGAAGGACCCAAGAAACTTCAAAGAAATTTTTACTACTTATAGAGGGGCAGCCAAATGACCCATGGGTGTTGTGTGAAGGGCACAGCACATGTTACCCTTGGGCTAAACTTGATTGCTCCACTCGCTGAGCTCGTACGGCTTGAGAGGGGAAGTGGTTTTTACATTTATTTTTCCATTGTGGAATGAATTAATGTTTCCCTGTCTCGTCGCCCTTGAGCTTTTCTGTTTTTTGTTGCTTTCTTCGTCCAGGGCAACATATTGCCTCTTATGTGCCTTGGCAAGTTCGGACGAAGTGGGTTATTTCCATCTCCGCTCCATGGTAAGTTTGAATCCAGTGGGACTGACATTTCTAAGTGTTGTGAGAACTTGTGTTTGTGAACTGGGTTATTCGCCTGAGGCTTACTGTTCTAAGGGAAGATGTATCGTTATGTATTTGATCAGATTCTAAATGTAACAATGGACTCTTGTATTGAATTAAATGATTCTATGAAACCTTTCTGTAATTTACAAGAGTAACTGTAATGCTGCAATCATGACTGAGGTTGTCTTAACTATGGGCATATCACGATTAAATTTTAAAATCATACTGGCTAATACAACATTATTTTGATCACATACTAGTTTGCATTTCACAAGGGCGTTGATTTTGAAATCTATTCTTCACCTAAATCTTAATCCTTAAACACTTTTGTCTTTAACCTGGGCTTAGTCAAAAGTCCAATCCCTTTTGTTTTATTATACCCAGTTATATACGTCTTCTTTCGAAGCTTCTTGGCTAGTGATTGGTTCTCCTTCAGGTGAGAGAGTGTTTAGAAACGTACTCCGAGACGTTACCAACCCCAGCGTGATCTGACCTATCACATCCGATGTGGATGTTTTCATGATGGTATGGCACATACTTTTTCTGACTGCCACGTCACATAGGTCTTTTGCCTTTCTATTGTGATCCTCAGCCTATGCTGAGATACCAATGTCCTGATCTGACGACAGTCGTGCGTTTTCCAAACCCTAAACCTTTCGTCTCCTTTTTAAACCTCGTCCTTCCTTTTCCCTTCTCTAGAGTTCTTTTCCTGTTGCTGTCTCCAACTAGTCCTTGTGCTCACCGTTTCACGACGATCCCCTTTCTTGTCTCCAGTAAGTAATCCCTTGTTTCCCTAACCTATACCTTTGTTCATGGCTGAGGAAGCAATTGCTCCTTGGTATGTCCATATGTCTTCTGTCTTTGATAAGAATGCTAGATTATCCATCCGTCGCCAATATGAAATTCCTAAGGAATATAGAATCATACTCCCAACACCGAATGATCGACCTCATCATCCTCCTGATAACTGCGTGACTTTTTTCAAGGATCAATTGATAGGGGGCTTAAGGTTCCCCATTCCTCCTTTCTTGATTGAGATAAGTAGGTACTTTGATATTCCTTTGCAGCAGTTTGCCCCTAATGCATTTCGCTATTTGTGCGGTACTTACATGTTGTTTCGTCTACGAGAGATTCCTCCTACTCCTCAAAATTTCTTCATGTTTTCCTATCCCAAGTGTTCGGAACCTGGTGTCTTCTTATTCCAGTCGCGAACTAAAATGGTCCTTTTTGGGGATATGTCGTCGTCTCTCAAAGCCTGGAAATCTCGTTTTTTCTTTTTAAAGTTTCCGGGACCTATTCCTTGGTCGCATGCTTGGAAATCTTTCTTGCCTCCCTTGCCCGACGTTAGAGAGTTTCATTTTCTTCCCTCTTTTCCTATTTATTGTGAGAAGTTATTAGGTCACCGACTCTCGATCACGAAGTGGTTGAAGGTCGAGCTTCTGTACCTATTTGGTTTAAGCCCCGTCAAACCTGATACCCACATTTCCTTAGGTAACGTCTTGTTCCTTCCTTTTTGCTTATAACTGCCTAAACTACTTCTCTTTTCTATATAGTGGAGAGTTTTTATGATGCTTTGATTGACGAAGAAATACGTATGGAAGAAGAATTGCTTCGTGCCAAGGAGGTCGAATTTCTGGCTGTTATCGCCCCTCCACCCTCAATTGAAGAGCCGGCTTCCTTAGCCGAAGTACCTAGCTCTTCAGGGGCTCGTGAGGTTCCTGAAGGTTCTCCTGAGGATCCTGCTGCAGAGATCATTCCTAATCCTATACCCACTGTTACCTCTCCAGTGGTTGCTGTTGTCTCCTCATCTACCTCTCTTCCTTTAATTGAGCTCCCATCTCCTGGTAGCTCGGGTAAATTGATAGCTGAAGTTTCCACAGGCAAGCGTCCAGGACGCAAACTAACCAGGGCTCCTCCCTCAAAAAGGAGGCTCATTCTTCCTGTTGATGAGTTGGTTTCAGAAGGCTTTGCTTCGGGTAACCTTCCTTCTGACGAGCCGACGCTGGCAGAGCTCTATCCTTCTCTCAACTTTCCTGCCTCGCCTCTCTCCAATGCCGGCGCCTCTGGAGATGTTTCTTTTACTTTTCCTTTATCTATACCAACTTCTGGGTCTTTGCCTTCTTCGCCCTCCTCTTACTTGATCTTTGCTCCACCATCTGTTCCTACTTCTTCTTTCTCGGCTGGCTCTTCTACCATTCCTGTCCTCCCTATATTACTGGGGGGGTTCTTTTGCTAGCTCTTGGGATGAGGTTCGTCCCCTTTTTGGGGAGCTTTCCATTCCTGAGGTAATTGACCGCTTTTCTCATAAAGAGAATAAGGTATGTTTATAGATTCCTGATTTCTATTTCTAAAGTACTATCTCATAGCTATGATTATGCTTCCCGCGAATGGCTAGAGAATATGGGTTTCTCTCGATTACTGCACAACCTATATACTGAGAACGAAAAATTGAAATTGGAGAATAAGAGGCTGCAACGGCAAGTTACCGAGCTGTCTTCTGCCGAGTTTTCTGCTGCCGCTAAGGAACAGTTCGAAGTACAAATTGAAAATCTTCAGGAAAAATTTAAATTGGTTATGGACCTCAATCGAGAATTGACTTCCCAGCTGGGAGAGCTAAAGAATAATTATGAAGCAGAATTGACTTAGAAGCTCAAAGCCTTACAGCTGAAAGAGGATGAGGTAGCCTCTTTGACCACTTCCCTTAATTCGGCTAAAGCTGAGACTTCTGCCAAAGAAGATGAATTAAAAACCTCTCAGATGGCATTGGTAGTCTACAAAGGGGGCGAGGATGTTCGTTATAAGGAGCGAGCCATGGCCATGATTGAATCTCCCGAGTTCAACAGACCGATTGTGAGGTCCATTCTATCCGCTTTTACTGCAGGAGCTCAAGGGGTGATTCAGCAATTAAAAGAAGAGCATTATTTATCTCGCGATCCTCCTCCTAATTTCTTAAACAAACGCAAACTAATTGAAAACAAACCTCCTGATCTGTACCCCAAGTTGACTCTAACTTAGGTTCAAGTTATTGCGATTCAGTACTGATAAGCTCGTGTGACTTTGATTACTCCTTTTGGGTTGTAAATCTTACTCTTTCTCAGGATGAATATCTGTTTTCTGCAAATGTATCTAATGTTATTTGGTTTATCATAACGCGAGATTTCCCTATGGATCTTTTCTTAACGATCGACCGGTATATATTAAGATTGATAAATATCGCCAGATATTTTATAGCTTAGTTACATCTCGCCCGATTTAACAAGGCTTCGTCATGCTATCCTTGATATTGGTCGATTTGTTTTGCTCGACCGGTTTACCATTATATTCTCATATGTCTTTTTCCGCATAGTAATTAAGTCTCACTGGGTTTTATTGTAACGTATATTATTTGCCTTACTATAATAAGCCTTTGATCAATATATTTTGAACGATCTTTAGTTCGGCCAGTTTGTCAAAATCGTCCGATTTTCATCTACTGATTTCGTTTATTAACTACTATCCGACGCTTGACTTCTATTTTATTATATCCACACCTCAAACTTATAGTTTATTGTACTAATTTCTATTTGTCCTTGTCAGGGTTTCCTAAGAATATTTCTGAGGAAACTCGCACCTGTTTCCGAGGTAGCTTTTTTAACTTCACTTTTTTCTCCTGATTTTATTCTTTAATATTATTATCTATTTATGACGATTGATACTCCAAGCACCTTTTTCCCCCTTTTGCTGTTTCATCTTAAGGGTTTTAGCACAAGGCAAAAAGAAAGATGAGGGCTTACGAGGTTTTCTCCTGTTTTTCTTCCTCTCTCGTCTTCTTCCTTGATTCCTTTTTCTGTGATTGCTTCTCCCTATGGCGGTTTCTTCTCCTGCGTGGTTTCTCTCATGCTCTTCTGACCTCACAGATACAAAAGAAGTGAATTTACAGGCAACCTATGATTTTCCTTCCTATATCACTCGTCCTGCTCCTCATGAGGGTCCACATCTCCCTTGGATGTATTTCCATATTCAGGGACCAAGTCTTACAAGGTTTTAGATTTCCCCTTCATCCTTTTTTCTGTAATGTCAGCCGTTATTTTGATATCCCGTTAAACCAACTCGTCCCTCAATCTTTTTCTATTCTAATGGGTTTCATTGGGGTATCGAAACTTGTGGATTTCCCTTGTCTCCCCGTCTTTTTCATCACTTCTTTATTCCTCGTCGAGTAGATGCGGGCGTTTTCAAGTTTCAGTCTCGTCCCAAGGCCATTCTATTTAACCGCATTCCTCCCCAGGGCGAATGGTATCATAAATTCTTCTACATGCGTCTCCCTTCTCCCCCTCCGTTTCCTATCCAATGGATACATGATTTACCTCCACTTCCGGACATCCATGACCTTCTTGACGATCCCTCTGTTGCTTCTGCTTTAACTAAATTGCGAGGAGCAAAATTCAGTTTGCCACATCTAATTGAAGAGGGATTAATGTTTCCCTTCGGGATAGGCAACATCAACACTCCTTTGGATAGTTCCTTTGGTGAGTGTAATTATTTTACTTCACCTTTGCTGATCAGCATGCCTCTATGACAATGATGTTTATCCTCTGTATTTCAGCCGATGCTATTCTTTCGACTTTTATGTACAGGAATTCTGCTATGACCTGTTAGAGTGTATACTAAAAGCCTAGCTTTTGGTATAAACATTTATCTAGAAATAAGAATCACATTGGTCAAATGTCTACATTTGTAATAAATGTAGTTGTTCAATTAATTTATATTGTAGATAACATGGTGTGTGGTGTCACACACAGAGGATCATGTTATCAATACCTTATAAATAATAAACAGTAGCTCACGACCAAGATGGAAAGGAACAAACCATTTGAAGGTCGTAGTGTAATTAGGTATTAGTTTATCTTAACTATATAATTACACTAGTACACCTAGAGTATATTGAGTAGGACCATTAGAGGTCGTTTCTTTTATACTGACTTTATAAAGAAACAAAGACCTCAGTTATTATGGAAGTGTGTGCTCTTAATCCTAATATAATAACAAGCACATATATTTGATATTTATTTCTTTAATTTGTCAATGGGTGAGATTTAGTTCGATGAATCAATAAGCCCGATAAGTTGGGAAATGATATCACTTATAGTGTGTGTTGTTGATTATAGAAGGAAACTGTGTCCTAGAGATACTAGGTTGAGAATGTCCCCAAGAGGAGCTCAAAAGGATTGTCATGTTAAACCCTGCAGGTGGACTTAGTCCGACATGACGATGAAGTTGAGTGGTACTACTCTTGGAACTAGATATTAATTAAGTGAGTTGTCAGTAACTTACTTAATTAGTGGACATTTGTTATCTTAAACACAGGGAGACTAACACACTCATAATAAGAAGGAGCCCAAAAATGTAATTTGGGATTGGTGCGGTAGTTCAATAATAATTCTCTAGTGGAATGAATTATTATTGATAAAATTAAGTTGTGTGTTCAGGGCGAACACGGGATGCTTAATTTTATCGGGAGACCAAAATCAATTCCTCCTCTCGGTCCCTATCGTAGCCTCTTAATTATAGAGTACTATACCCACCTATACCCACCTTCTTACCCATCCTATAGGGGGTCGGCCAAGCTAGCTTGGAGACCAAGCTAGGGTCGGCCATGTTTTGGTTCATCGGTGAATTCATGTGGCCGGCCCTAGCTTGAACTCAAGCTTAGGTGGCCGGCCCTATTAAAATAAAAAGGAATTTTATTTTTAAAATTTTTCTCATGTGGATAACATGATTTAAAAGAGAGTTTAAAAATTTAAATCTTTCCTTTTATAAGATTCTACAAAAGATTAAGAGAAGAGTTAAATCTTTTTTCTTATTTGTAGATTAAAAGGTTGATTTTAATTTTGGTAAAAACTTTCCTTTTAATCATGTTCATGATTTAAAAGAGAGTTTAAAAATTAAATATCTCTTTTATAAAGCTTCTACAAGGATTAAGAAAAGATTAGATATCTTTCCTTATTTGTAGATTGGAAGAGATTTTAATTTTTAAAGATAACTTTCTTTTTATCCACATGTTTAAAAGAAATATTTTAATTTATAAAATTTCCTTTTTATTGACCATCATGAAGGGAAAAATTATTAAAGAAATTTTTTATAAAATTTCTGGAAACAAATTAGGAAAGTTTTAATTCTTGATTGAATTAAATTTCCTTTGCTTGGTTTAAAGTGGCCGGCCACATTGTTGATGAGAAAAAATTATTTTTAATTAAATAAATTTTCCTTATCAATGGCAAAAGAATTAAGGAAATTTTTATTTAAATTTCCTTATTTGCCAAGGCCAAGGATTATAAAAGAGAGGGTAGAGGTGCCTTCATGGCTAACAACTCTATTATTTTTCCTCTCTCTTTTTCTTCCTTGGTGTGGCCGGCCATCCTCTCCTCCTTTCTTCTCTTTGATGGCCGAACCTCATCCTTCTTGTGGAGACTCATATGGTGGCCGGATCAAGTTTAGAGAAGAAGAAGAAGAAGGAGAGAAAGAAAGCTTTGTTTCTAGCATCCCTTGGAGCATGGTGGTGGTAACCTCTTCATCCTAGAAGAAGTTTTGATGGCCGAAACTTGCAAGGAAGAAGAAGGTGCTTGGTGGTTCTCATCTCGGAAGATCGTTGCCCACACAACGTCCGAGGTTAGAAGAGGAATACGGTAGAAGATCAAGAGGTTTTTCTAAAAGGTATAACTAGTAATTTTTCTTTCCGCATCATACTAGTTATTTTTGGAAATAATACTAAATACAAGAGGCATACGATTCTAGAGTTTCGAATTTGTTTTCGATATAGTGTTCTTTTGTTTTTCTTTTCCTTGTGATTTGATTGTTCTTTTCGGTTAACCTAAAGTTATTTTAGGAAATTAAATATTAGCTTTCTATAAAAGGTTTTGTCTAGTCGGTGGTGGTTGCTCCCATATCCAAGAAGGCCATGTGCCTCGCCACGTCAGTACTGGGAACCGATTATGGAAATTAATATTTAATGAAATTAATAACTTAAGGTGACTTGGGTCGAACGTGTTAAGTTCCGCAGGAGATCCAAGTCAAAACCTAAAAGAACAAATAGATTAAGTTTTGGATCAAACGTGTTAAGTTCCGCAGGTGATCCAAAATTTAATTTAAAAGAACACATGGTAGCTAGGAAAAGGTTCAGACCTTTGTACAAAATTTTTGTACAGTGGAACCTCTAGGCTTTCCGAGTAGCAACCAACATGACCAAATCCTTTATCAATAGTCTTGGAGAAAGATGGTTGTTGGCTCGCCGATCCGATCCTAATCCCGCTACTTTGGGTTTGCTTTCCGAAGAAGAACGGCGAGCAGAGGGTGTCGCACTCATGGAAGAGGAAGAAGAAGAGCCTTTTGTTACGTTAGTTAAAATGCCAAATCTCACCAAGAATTCTCCCTTTGGCGATTTCTTTGGCACTTTTGTGCAAGCTCCTCTTGTTCCGGCGCCTATTTCTTTTGAGAGAGGTAAGGCACCGATGACTCCCTCCAATATCATCTCCAATCCTGCTCTTCGGATGATGAGGCCTGGTCTACTTATCTCTTCTTCTTCTATTATTTCAGCTCCTCCTGCTCCTGTCTCTGAGATGGCCGTTATCCCTCCTGTGCCTTCTACATCCTTGGCATTGGCCCTGCCTCCCTTGGCTTATAGGCCTCGAGCAAAACGAACACCTTGTCGGAGATCTTCTCCCAGTGTCAGCTCCTCAGCTGTTAGTGTTTCCACAATTTCAACAACCCCTCCTACATTGCTACCTTCTATTCCATCTAGTTCCTACCCTGCTCCTCCTGCTTCTACTATCCCTTTTCCTTCCATTGCCTCCTCTTCTTCTCCGTCTCCGGCTTCCTCTAATCCCCTTCCTTTATTTAAAGTGGATGCGGGCTTACCTTCCCAATTGGGACAACCTTCTAATCCTCCTGACTATGGCACTTTGCAACTGCAAGGTTTATTGGCCGAATCTTGGATGCAGGGCTATGAACAACTACGAGGCCTCAGTCTCCCACATCGAGCGGATCGCCATAGTCGTCAGGCAGTGGCTGTAAGTATTCCTAGTTATGTGTTATTAGCTTTGTAATTTCATCTTTAACTGACACTATCTTCTTGTTTAGTTTCTTGCCACAAGTCTACATATCGATCAACTACTTACAGCTAAAGATCATGAGAACAATAAGTTGAAAGCTCAACTGGAGACATTGAAGGCTGCTTCGCCTTCTTCTAGTAGTGATGGGGCTCAGCTGCAAGAGAAAGTGGCCTTGCAAAATCAACAATTGGGAACGTTGAAGCAAGAATTGGAGGAATGTCAACAGCTATTGAAAGACAAAGAGCTTGCCAGGAGGACTTTAGAATTACAGGTGGATAGGTTATGTTGGTGCGGGAAGCATCCGACGATCAAACCCGAGTTTTGATAATGGCAAAGGATTCAAAGTTAAGGGGTTTTGTGATCTGACAGCTTTGTTGAGTGTTTCAGGAAAGTCCTAACTGTGGTTAGGCAGGTGAAAACCCTAGGGGGTGGTAACCCTAGGTCCTAGGGGGTGGTAACCCTAGGTGGAGAAAAGTCCTAGTTGCGGTTAGGCAAAGGGAAAACCCTAGGGGGCGGTAACCCTAGGTCATAGGGGGTGGTAACCCTATGCGGAAAGTCTTGGCAGGTCGGTGGCTTCAGGCAAAAGTCCTAGGGGGTGGTAACCCTAGGTGGAAAGTCCTGGTGTCGCGAACTAGGTGAAAGACTGGACTAGCCGGGAAGCGGATGTCCAGCAGAAAGTCCGGAAGCATCGAGTGCTGAGCAAAAGTCCAGTCGATCTGGAGGATCGCACTGGCAACAGGTAAATCTCCTAAGTGGAGTAGGTGAGGGCGCGTTCCCCGTAGAGGGAACAGTAGGCGTCGAGTCGACCTAGGATTTCCGGTTGGAAACCCGAAGTCAGGCTCGGATAGTCCGGAGACTATCATTATCACTTCTATTATGTTTCTGTGCTAACTTTGTTTTGCAGGGTATGTGTTTGGGACTAACACATTTTGCAGGAACAAAGGAGCAAGTTACAACTCGGATGAACAGTGTCCGAGGCGCCTCCATGGAGCTTGGAGGCGCCTAAGGTGCAAGGAAAAAGGTGCGCAGAAGGTTGGAGGCGCCTTAGATGAAGATTCAAGGCGCCTTGGGTCGAAGGTTGAAGGCGCCTTGGGTAGGCTGAAGGCGCCTTGAACTGGATGAAGTTCGACCAAGTCTGTGCTGATCTCCGCGGGTGACTCGGCCTATTTAAGGCGCCTTGAAGGGCTTCAAGGCGCCTTGAACACCCTTTATAAGGGATCTCGAGCAGCAGCACCATAATAACAAGTTTCAAGTCTTCTGTCTCCAACGTGCTGCTCTAAAAGACATCCGGAAGTGCTGCTATAAGTGCCCGACGACCCGAAGCTCCAAGACTCTGTTCTTGTCGTCGGTACCATTAGTTTTCTTTATTTACTTGTACTTCAAAGCTGTAACTCTTTTTCGTACTTATAGTTGTTGCCCACGGAAAGCGATCAAGGATCGCGGGCCTTCGAGTATGAGTCGCCACAGGCTCCGAACGAAGTAAATCTTTCGTGTCTTTGTTTGTATTTGTTTCTATTTCTTTCCGCTGCGCTTATACTCGAACGACGTACTTGATACGAACGAAATAGCCACAAGCGCTATTCACCCCCCCCTCTAGCGCGTCTCGATCCAACAGGTTACACTCTGGTCTTCGACTAGAGATTGCTTTGAAAGAGAAAGCTCTTTCAGATGCTTCTCAAAAAAGCCTTATTTTAGAGAAAGTAGAAAAACTCCATAATGCCTGTCTTTATGACCAAGCTCAGGACTTAGCCTCTCATGATTTCGCTCTCCTACAGGAACAAGAGCAAAGGAAAGCTCAAGAGGTTGAATTGTCATTGCTTCAAAAGGAATTGGAGCAGCTTAAGTCAGAGAATAATGCTTTGAAAGATCAGAACGCCAATCTACAAGCTGATTTTCAAAGTTACAAGGAGCAAGAGAAGAACCGGTGGGAGGAATGGCGTCAGGCTTATTTGAAGTCTTCAGCCTTTGCTCGAGAATTTGCTCGTAGGATAGTAGGTGCTCTAAACCATTCTGTATCGGGAGTTCTTCAACAGTTAAGAGAGGGTGGTTATTTACCCCAAGAACCTCCCCTCTCTTTCCTAAATTACCGCAGGCTTAATGAAGAGCTGCCCACGGATTTAAAAGGTCCTTTTCCAAATGTTTAAGAAACTTATTTATAAAAACTTGTAATGTAAGAACCGATAATGAAAAAAAGTGCGGTTGATACTGAGTAATTAAGTACTTGCAGGGTATAAGAAAATTTTAACACTTACTTGCTTCCTCTTTATGCTAGTTTGAGAACACCCCTTCCTGAAATGCTTTTGATTGCGAAATATAAACTCTATTTAAAAATCCCTTGTTCATCTTTCGGAGTTAAGCCTTGTCTTGATGGATTCTTCCTTAAGTAACATCCGGTATGCTTTGTATCTCCCCGAGGATGAATGATCTTAGTTGAGACTGGATACGAAATTGTATAAAACTATTGATCTTCAAGCTGAGTATAATATCCCAAACGGATTTTGAGTAAAGACTTTCATATATCTGGGCTCCTGTATAGAATCCCTTCTCAATTCCTGCTTAATTAGGCTTCGAAGCCAGGAGATTCCCTGATTAATTATGCCTTGCGCTAGTTTAGAATCTCTGATTTCTTCTGTGAAAACCCGCCTGATGTATTTCATAGAATTTCCCGATCGGCTTTGGTTTATAGTCTTCGGTTCCTCCTATAAAGACCCGACCGAGTTACTTCATAGAATTTCCCGAACGACTTTTACTCTGGAATAGTTTAGAGTCTCCGGTTCCTCCTATGAAGACCCAACCGAGTTACTTCATAGAATTTCCCGAACGACTTTTACTCTGGAATAGTTTAGAGTCTCCGATTCCTCCTATGAAGACCCGACCGAGTTACTTCATAGGATTTCCCGATCGACTTTTGCTCTGGAATAGTTTAGAGTCTCCGGTTCCTCTTATGAAGACCCGACCGAGTTACTTCATAGAATTTCCCGATCGACTTTTACTCTGGAATAGTTTAAGTCTCCGGTTCCTCCTATGAAGACCCGACCGAGTTACTTCATAGAATTTCCCGATCGACTCTTTCTCTGGAATAGTTTAGAGTCTCCGGTTCCTCCTATGAAGACCCGACCGAGTTACTTCATAGAATTTCCCGATCGACTTTTACTCTAGAATAGTTTAGAGTCTCCGGTTCCTCCTATGAAGACCCGACCGAGTTACTTCATAGAATTTCCCGATCGACTTTTACTCTGGAATAGTTTAGAGTCTCCGGTTCCTCCTATGAAGACCCGACTGAGTTACTTCATAGAATTTCCCGATCAACTTTTACTCTGGAATAGTTTAGAGTCTCTGGTTCCTCCTATGAAGACCCGACCGAGTTACTTCATAGGATTTCCCGATCGACTTTTACTCTGGAATAATTTAGAGTCTCCGGTCCCTCCTATGAAGACCCGACCGAGTTACTTCATAGGATTTCCCGATCACTTTTACTCTGGAATAGTTTAGAGTCTCCGGTCCCTCCTATGAAGACCCGACCGAGTTACTTCATAGAATTTCCCGATCGACTTTTACTCTGGAATAGTTTAGAGTCTCCGGTTCCTCCTATGAAGACCCGACCGAGTTACTTCAGAGAATTTCCTGATCGACTTTTTCTCTGGAATAGTTTAGAGTCTCCGGTTCCTCCTATGAAGACCCGACCGAGTTACTTCATAGAATTTCCCGATCGACTTTTACTCTGGAATAGTTTAGAGTCTCCGGTTCCTCCTATGAAGACCCGACCGAGTTACTTCATAGAATTTCCCGATCGACTTTTACTCTGGAATAGTTTAGAGTCTCCGGTCCCTCCTATGAAGACCCGACCGAGTTACTTCATAGGATTTCCCGATCGACTTTTACTCTGGAATAGTTTAGAGTCTCCGGTTCCTCCTATGAAGACCCGACCGAGTTACTTCATAGAATTTCCCGATCGACTTTTACTCTGGAATAGTTTAGAGTCTCCAGTTCCTCCTATGAAGACCCGACCGAGTTACTTCATAGGATTTCTCGATCGACTTTTACTCTGGAATAGTTTAGAGTCTCTGGTTCCTCCTATGAAGACCCGACCGAGTTACTTCATAGGATTTCCCGATCGACTTTGATTTATGGAAATATAATATTTAGGCTAACCTCGTGTTGGCTCACACTTCCTTGAGGGGAGCTGAATAGGACTCTTAGGATTTCCCCTTATTTTACTGCTTGAAAAATAGAAAAAGAAGGATTCTTCTGATGCTTATCAATTTGCATGAACCATATTTATTTCCTGCGTCGATATTTATCTTGCTTGGTTTTCATCAAAAGAAGCAAAGTACATAAACTGCAGGTATCTTAATTCACCTGGGATTTCCAATAATTGTGAACACATTTAAAGTAATATGGTCAAATCAGGCTCGATAGGGTTGCAAATGATTAGCGCTCCAAGGGCGCTCCAAAATTCTTCCTTCAGCATCTTGGAGATAGTACGAGCCTGATGCGAGTTTTTCTATCACTTTATAAGGTCCTCCCCACTGTGGTGCCAACTTGCTGACATTCCCCACAGGCTTAACTCGCTTCCATACCAAATCTCCTACTTGGAAAAATCTGGGGATGACTCTTTTGTTATAGTTTTGTCTCATTCGCTGTCGATATGATATAAGACGAGTAGCCGCTTTATCTCTTATTTCCCTAATCAGGTCCAGCTCCATAAGTCGTCGGTCTCTATTATCCTCATCATACAATTATCTTCTGTCCGATTCTACTCCTACCTCAATAGGGATTACTGCTTCTCCTCCATAGACTAACTGGAAAGGAGTAATTCCTGTAGCTTCACGAGGCGTAGTACGATATGCCCAGAGAACACTGGGTAACTCATCTACCCAGCTACCTCCGACATGATCCAGCTTAGTTTTCAGGCCTCTAATAATCTCCCTATTAGTTACCTCTGCTTGACCATTGCTCTGCGGGTAAGCCACGGAGGTGAAGGCCTGGGTAATCCCATAACTATTGCACCAGTCCAAAATCCTATCCCCTTGGAATTGTCTTCCATTATCAGAGACCAATTTATGAGGAATGTCAAACCTGCAGATTATATTTTTCCATAAAAATTTAATAACTGCATCTTCAGTAATTCGAGCAAGTGGTTCTGCCTCTACCCATTTAGAAAAATAATCCACTGCTACCAATAAGAATTTTCTCTGTGCAGCTGCCATAGGAAACGGTCCTATTATGTCCATGCCCCACTGATCAAAGGGACATCCAACTATAGAGGTTCTCAATAACTGTGTAGGATGATGTGAGATATTTTGATGCTTTTGACAAGAAACACAAGTTCTCACCAGCTTGTTAGCATCTTCATGTAAAGTGGGCCAAAAATATCCTGCTAATAGAATTTTACGAGCCAAAGATCTTCCCCCTATATGACTACCACAGGAACCTTGATGCACCTCCTGTAAAATAAATTGTGTATCTTCTATGCCCACACACTTGAGCAAAGGTCTGGAAAAAGCTCTTTTATATAATTGCTCTCCTACCATAGTATATTGAGCAGCTCGTTTCTTAAATACCTTGGCTTGTTTTGTATCTTTCGGAAGAAGACCTTGTTGTAAATATAATATGATTTGAGCTCGCCAATCACCCTGAATTTCTATATCGGTTTGTCTTTTAATACAGGAGATTAACAGAGTCTGTTCCATTGGTCGATCAAGATTCCATGGCACTACAGCAGAGGCTAATTTAGCTAATTCATCCGTCACCTGATTCTCAGATCGGGGAATTTTTTGTATGCTCACATCTTGAAATTGAGCCTTCAATTTATCGAATGCTTCAGCATATAACTTAAGTCTGTCATTATTGATTTCGAAATTACCTGATAATTGTTGGGCTGCTAGCTGAGAATCAGAATATATAAGGACTCGAGTTGCCCCTACATGCTGAGCAGCTTGCAAGTCGGCTATTAGAGCTTCACATTCAGCCTCATTGTTGGTAGCTCTGTAATTTAACCTGACGGAGAGTTGAAGTCTGTCTTCTTTTGGGGATATAAGGAGGATACCAATTCCGCTGCCTTGTCTAGTTGAAGAGCCATCTACATAAATCTTTCAGATATCTTCTTCTTCCGGGCCTTGAACTTCTATGATGAAATCTGCTAGAGCTTGCGCCTTGATGGCCGAGCGGGGTTGATATTGGATGTCATATTCCCCAAGCTCGGTTGTCCATTTGATTAACCGTCCCGATGCCTCTGGGTTGAGTAACACCCGTCCAAGAGTGCTATTGGTTAAGACAATAATCCAATGTGCCAAGAAATATGGGCGCAACCTTCGAGCAGTCAATATTAGAGCATAAGCTAATTTTTTCTAATGTAGTGTATCTACACTCAGCTCCTTTTAATAAATGACTAGAAAAATATACAGGTTGTTGCTCTTTTCCTTCTTGTCTGACTAATACAAAGCCCACGGCGTTTTCATTAGCCGAAAAATATACCCACAGAGTCTCTCCTACTATAGGTTTAGCCAATACAGGGAGGGTAGCCAAATAGTCTTTCAATTCTTGGAAAGCTTTATCACACTCTTCATTCCATTGAAACTTATTAGCCTTTCTGAGTATTTTAAAGAAGTGAAAACTACGATCAGCTGATCTAGAAATAAATCTAGACAAAGCTGTGATTTGTCCTGTCAATCTTTGAGCTTCTCTCATGTTGCGTGGTGGCTCCATGTTCTGCAATGCCTTGACCTTGCTTGGGTTGGCCTCTATCCCCCGTTCGGACACCATGTATCCCAGGAACTTTCCTCCCTTCGCGCCAAATAAACATTTGCTGGGATTCAACTTGAGCCCATATTGTCTTAGAGTCTTGCAAGTTTCCTCTATATCCCTGCATAGATCAGCAGCTTGAAGAGATTTAATTAAGATGTCATCAACATATACTTCCATATTTCTACCAATCTGCTTCTGGAAAACCTTATTCATAAGTCTTTGATAAATTGCTCCTGCATTTTTTTAGTCCAAAGGGCATAACATTATAGCAATAAGTACCTTTAGATGTTATAAAACTGACATTTTCTTGATCCTCTTTGGCCAAAGGAACTTGATGATAACCTTGATAAGCGTCCAACATAGAGATATATTCGCATCCGGCGGTGGAGTCAACAAGCTGATCAATTCTAGGTAACGGATAATAATCCTTCGGACAAGCTTTGTTGAGATCCCGGAAGTCAATGCAGACTCGCCATTTATTTCTTGGTTTAGAAACTAACACCACATTAGCTAACCAACTTGGGAACTGTACTTCTCTAATGTATCCTGCCTCCATAAGTTTGGTAATCTCTTCTTTGATGATTTGATTTTGTTCTGCACTAAAACTCCTTTTTCTTTGCATGACCGAGTGGGCATCCGGGAAGACATGCAAGGAATGTTCCATGACAGCAGGAGAAATGCCCGAAACTTCTTTGGGAGTGTAATACCCCGGTTCTGATATTCTGGTTAAATATGACTTAAAAGGTTAGATGATACTATCCATATCACCAAGGTGCACCTTCCTTTTCGGAAGCCCAAACTTAAGAACTCCAAAGTTAAGCGTGCTTGGCTTGGAGAAATCTTAGGATGGGTGACCTCCTGGGAAGTTTTCCAGGGTGCGTGCGAGTGAGGACAAAGCACACTGAAAGGACCTCCGGTGGTCTGTGGAGCTAGTAATCAAACCGATAGGTAATTCTGGTGTCGTTCCTGGTTCGGTCCGGGTGGGGCCCTCCCTGGCCGGGGCGTTACAGGGAGTCCAGGCAAATACATCATTATTCTTCTTCTGGCATTGCACCAATTCAGCTTTAAAATCAGGATCAAGATCGGCCGCAACATAGGTGGTAGCTTCTGGCCGTCCGGTTTGGATCTGAACTTCTTCCTTTTCTTCATAAACCAGGACGGGCTGCTTTTCCCGAATGGCATTAACTTCCATTCTTTGAATTTTTCGAGCGGTGTTAGCCTCAGTCCGAATGATTTCTACGTAAAATTTGCGGGCTGTCTTCTGATCGCCTCGCACCTCTCCGACTTGGCCCTCCACAGGAAACTTAATCTTCTGACAAAAAGTAGAAACGACCGCCCTAAACTCATTCGAGGCAGGCCGACCCAGTATTACATTATAAGAGGATGGAGCGTCTACCACCATGAAATAAGATCTCCTGGTTCTCATCAAGGGTTCCTCCCCTAGAGAAATGGCCAACTTCATTTGACCTAAAGGTTGTACCTCATTGCCTGTGAATCCATACAGAGGAGTAGCAATCGGTTGAAGCTCGCTTGGATCAATTTACAGCTGATCAAAAGCCTTCTTGAATATAATGTTGACGGAGCTGCCCGTGTCTATGAAGGTATGAGCGATGGCGTAGTTGGCTATCACAACTTTGATGATCAATGCATCGTCATGAGGTATCTCTACCCCCTCCAGATCTTTGGGCCCGAAGCTTATTTCAGGATTGACCGCTCTTTCCATACTGCACCCTACTGCATGAATCTCCAATTTTCGGACATGTGCTTTTCTGGCTCTGTTAGAATCCCCATCAGTGGGTCCGCCTGTAATCATGTTAATATTGCCCCGAGCAGCATTGTTTCTATTCTCTTCCTGACGGGTCATTGTGGTTTCCGAAGGTGCTTTCTCTGATACTTGGCTGGTACCCGCCGGGACTGGTATTGCTTCTTGACGGTTTCCTTCCGGGCGGTACTCCGGTTTGGGCGGACTCTGTTGCCTGGGGTACTGCTGTCGGTAATAGTTCTGCCTCTGATATCGCTCTTTATTGACTCGTCTATTCCTCAAAACAAAACAGTCATCAGTATGATGACTGCTAGTTTTATGATAAGTGCACCATCTTCTCGGTGCCTCTGGCTGCATCTCTACATGTTGTACAGCTTACGGACGATAATCCAGTTGTCGATGAGGTGGATGAGTTATTCTAGGCCCTCTTGGTGGGGGCACGGGGGTCGGAGCCTTCTCCTTAGTATGAGTAGGGGAAGAGGGAACACCTTCTTTCCTATGAGCAGCTTGGGCTTCTTCTTACCAAATTAACAGGAGGATTTCTTACCAAATCTTTAAAGAAATCATTATCATTTAAACCCTGAGAGAAAGCACTTACTAATATTTCAGTAGTAGCATTAGGTACATCTATAGCTACCTGATTGAACCTTTTAATATATGCCCGGATGGATTCTTTAGATGTTTGCTTAATTGAAAATAGACTCCATGGGGTCTTATGATACCTTTTGTTGCTGGAGAAATGATGTAGAAAGACTTTCTTGAAATCCTTAAATTTTCGAATAGACTTCTCAGGTAACCTTTTGAACTAGCGTTGTGCTGCTCCCCCAAGAGTAGTGAGAAACATCCGACACTTCACTCCGTAGGAGAATTGTTGCAAAAAGGCTACATTCTCAAATTTCAACAAGTGATCTTCTGGATCTGTCGTCCCGGTATATTCTCCAATTTGAAGATTTTGATATCGCTTAGGAAGCGGGTCATCTAATACACTTTGTGAGAATGGAGAGATGACCTTCTATGGTGAGCTATCACTAGTCATCATTTTGATCTTACGCTTTTCTCTGTCTGGTGCTTCGCCAGAGGATTCTTGGAACACAAGCCTCTTACCCCCTGGATCCAAGGGAGTGCGAAGGAAGGCTCAGGGACGCCTAGTTGGAGAAACAGTAGCTGGAGGAAAATATACCTGTTCTTCTTCTTCTAGCTCCTTTCCTTTCCGATGCTCGGTGGTCGATATCGCTGGATGATGAGCCGTCGGCAGAGTGGCCCCAGTATGAGCTTGCAGTTGTTGTTGCTGTTGTTGTAGGGCTTTCTGAACATGAGAATTAATGAGGAGATCCAAATCCTCACGACTGATAGTA
The DNA here is from genome assembly GCF_018446385.1 of Zingiber officinale. Taxonomy (NCBI): domain Eukaryota; kingdom Viridiplantae; phylum Streptophyta; class Magnoliopsida; order Zingiberales; family Zingiberaceae; genus Zingiber; species Zingiber officinale. Next base: position 171,185,272 of record NC_055988.1, read on the forward strand.
AGTAGGTTCGACTTCCCAGCCTCTTCCATCACGTAGTCTCAGATTCAGGTGGAGTTTCCCACAGACGGCGCCAAATTTGATCCTGTCTGAGAAGCTGACCGCAACGGAGATCCGGAAGAAAGAAACCCACCGTGCTGATGAAGAACAACGCTGATAGAACCTCGATCCGAGAAACCCAAAGCGGATCGGGAGAAAACCAGAACCACCGAAGGAAATCTGATAAGTAGGGGGGATCCCAGTCCGAAGGGGAGAAAGTAGGACCTCCCAAGCTTCCAAGACCCCTTTCACACAAGAGACCAGCCAACACTATCGTCAGTGACCCAAGACCGGGGTGGGAATCCCTGGCTAGGCCCTCCGACGCTCAAGTTAGTGATCTCTCTTGATGTGAAGGAAGAAGAAAGAAGATGAACAATAGTTAGAAAATTAGGGTTGTGAAAGTACACGATGATGTGAACTTACCTGCCAACGGAGAGGATTCCCCCTTTTATACCACTTCATATAACCTCCGTAGTCATGAAGTGGACCCCGGTTTGTTAGAATTCGTTATGAGATGATGTCAGGTGTGTACTTGCGGAAGATGATTTTTAAGGAATCTTTTTTGTACCCCAGATGTACCTTCTTTGTCGTTTAGCACCTGCAAGATAACCTGAAAGCATATTTCCCGCCAAAAATATATAACACCTGTCATGAATTATTTTATATAACACCTGTCATGAATTATTTTATTTGACACCTCCTTGTTATGTTACAAAATAACAGTAAGCTGCCTTTTATTCAACATGTTTCTAAGACATTGATTGAATGATCTTTGTTAACTATCTACTTAAAAGAATATTCCCGGCCGATATTAATCTATCCTTATCCTAAGGGTATGTCACGACCGATGTTGACCTACCTTTACCTTGAAGACATGTCCTGGCCGATATTATTTTACCTTCATCCGGAAGGTATGTCTCGACCGATATTGGCCTGCCTTTACCTTGAAGACATGTCCTGGCCGATCTTGTTCTACCTTCATCCGGAAGATATGTCTTGACCACTATTAGCCTATCTTTGTTTTGAAGATATGTACCGGCCGATATTGGCCTGTCCTCCTTCGGCAAGGTATATCCCGACCGAGATTAGCCTATCTTTGTTCTAAAGGCATGTCCCGGCCGATATTGGCTTATTTTCATCCAGAAGGTATGTCCTGATTGATATTATCTACCTTTATTCGGGAGGTATGTCTTGACCACTATTGGCCTATCTTTGTTCTGAAGATATGTACCGACTGATATTGGCCTGTCCTCCTTCGGCAAGGTATATCCCGACCGATATTAGCCTATCTTTGTTCTGAAGGTATGTCCCGGCCGATATTGGCTTACCTCCTTTGATTCTTTCTTCCTTTTCTTTCCTCATCTGGAGACCGATAAAACCTAACCCATATCAGTACGCTTGGATATTTTGTATTTGACTTTCAGTTGACAGTACTTTTGGATGTTTATGATTGTCAGTACTTGATATTTGGATAGTTATATTTTATATTGTATTGAATTTTTGAGATATGACCACTTATTAGTATGTTTTGTATTGTTTTTTAGATAGTTTATCATTTGTTTGTGAGTATATTGTATGGATTGTGATTGATGTATGGATTGTGTTTGATGTTTGACTTGTGTTTGTGTTACCATCGTTTGTGATGGTTTTTATTGTATAAAAATTGTATATATGACAAGTGGTAAATACAGGGGAGGCATTTCAAGTTTTTTACTACATATTGCCGACGGAATATTTAATTCCGTCGGTAATTTCCGACGGATGTACACGTTCCGTCGGAAATTTATCGAAGCGAAACAATACATCTTCGATAAACTCCCAACGGAATTACCTATTCCGTCGGTAGTTACCGACGGAAATGGGTATTCCGTTGGTATGTTGCCGACAGAATTAAGTATTCCGTAGGGAGACACTGACGGAATTAACTATTCCGTCGGTAACTACCGACGGAAAAGGTAATTCCGTCAGGAATATACTTACTAAATTTTATTCAGTCGGTAACCTCCGTTAAGATCCGTTTGCCCTTTGCCGACGGAATAAGTTTTCTGTCATTAATATATACCGACGGAATACATTAATCCATCGGTAGTTTCCGACGGAATATCATTTCTATCGGTAAATTAAGCGCCGACCCAATTCTTACCGATATCAATATTTTCGTCGGTATTCCGTCGAAATTCTCATTCACTAACGGGATGCCGACGGAATATTCAGTCGTTATTCACGACTATTTTTGTAGTGACTGTACAATTCGAAAAGATTTTAAAAGGTGAAAATGAAAAGATTTTAAAAGGAAAGAAAAGTTAAAAAAATAAGATTCACCCTCTCTGATCATTCAATAACTATATAGGTAGTTTCTTCAGTAATAAGTATTAGAGTCAATTATAGTGAGTATAAAATGTCTCATTGAACATCTAATATCTCCCATGAAAAGGGACACTTGTTAGAGGAAAAGGTCCTTTGTGATTTATCTATCTATATTAACTTGATTTATCTGTCTATATTTAACCTAGGGGTCGACAATATTAAACCGTCTAAACTGAATATTATCACCTTTAACTTCAATATCATAACTATTTCTACATTAATAATAATAATTTTATAGAAAATGAAATAAAAATTAAATTATATAGATCTTGTGTTAGGATCTGGTACAATACCTTTTTAAACTTCTTTTACAAATATTGATAGAGATAAACGAATCTTATTAAATTATGGATAAAAAACTAATAAGTGTTTGATTTTTTGCTATAATTGTTAGTTAATGACCAAATCTAATAAAAAAACCATAAATTAAATCTAATAACCAATTTATTTTTAATTTCTATTTCAAAATATTTAAATCTTTTTTTCCTATATTATATTTATTTGATTAGTTAACAAAATTATATATTTATATATATAAAAACAAAATCTAATAACCAAATTCTTCCTCTAAGATTTATTCTCTAATTACTCTCCTCATCTGTCAAACCCTAACCGCCTGAACCGAGAAGGCGGCAGAGCAGTCTCATCCCGACGCCTGATGACGGACCACAACAACAAGCGCCGGCGTGAACAGGAAGGCAGGCTGGAGGACCGCCTCACTTCCCTCCACGACGACCTCCTTATCTCCATCCTCTCCTTCCTCTCCATCAAGCAGCGCGTCGCCCTCTCCGCTGTCTGCGCCCGCTTTCGCCTCCTCCTCCCCTCCATCCCCCGACTCGACGCTTTCCGCCTCGACGTCAGGCTCCCTTCCGGCGGCGTCGACATCCACCAAGAGCTCACCTTCCCCCGTGCTCTAATCCGCCAATGCCACGTCGTCTTCCGGGATGAAGACGACGACGCCTTTTGGCACTATTTACCCAAGCCCCTCGAGCAGCTACTCGTCGACGATCTCTCCAAGGCGGGCGTGCAAGACCTCATCCTCAAAACCTCCGCAGACAAGGGATGGTTGGATTTTGACGGCAGGGATTGCGGTTTGTTCGGCATCAAGTCGCTGAGGAGCCTCTCCTTGGACAGAATCCGGGTGTTGCAATACTTCGATCGCCGCCCCCTCTCGCCCTTGGGCTGCGCCCTCCTCACCTCCCTCAAAATGGAATTTTGCATCCTTTGCTATGATTTCCTACGCAACCTCTTCGTCTCCTGCCCCTTCCTCGAAACTCTGCAACTCATCTGGTTCAGTTGTATCAAGCACAGACTAAGCATCCACTCCGCCTCCATCAAGAATATAGTCCTTGTCAAGTCGCTCGCCAGCGTCAACGCCATCGACATCCACTGCCCAAAGCTCGAGTCGCTCAAGGTGGAGGTCGTCAACGAGCTGCGCATTGAAGCGCCCAAGGTCCGGAACGCATCATTCCTTCTCGCCCTTAATCCGCCTGCAGATCCTCCAGTTGCGTTGATGAATTTTCTCGGAACTGCATTTCGAAAGCGAAACGCTTGGCTCATGCTGAATTCTAGCAAAACCCCAAGCGTGAGAGCAGATCCATAAAGCCTACGTTCTTAATTTTCATGTATACTCTCTTTGCTCTATGTATAACAAAATTTGCTTCCATTGACAGGTGTTAGCAGAAAAAATCGAAAACGATGAATTTATTTATCCGGACTACAAAGAGAACGCCATGATCTTCAACCTCGATTTCAATCTGCAAAATCGATCGTCAACTATGATATTGACCCAGTTCCTCAGGAAGTGCAATGACTCTAATACTAGATTTAATATACTGGCAGATTCTACGCATATAGAGAGCACCAATGAAGACGATTGTTTGCTCCATGGCTCTACAGAAGTAGAACTCATTGATTTACAAATGAGAATGCCCAAAAGGACATTTGAAGGGTTTCTCTTAAATCAGAAGGAGATGACAGAGGAATTAAAGGAAATGGGATTGCAAATGTTGAGAAGTCGCACCAGTACAAATCAGTTCAAGGATATATTAGCATCTGAGGAGTCTCTATTTCAAGTATCTTCTAGCATTGCAAATTGCATTGAAATGAAATTTTAGTGATTGTTTTTTCTCTTCGTTCAGTATAAATATGTAATTTACACGAATGTGTGCGCCCTTCGTTAAATAATCTAACTAGTAAATTCTTCAAATGTTGGGTTTGAGTCATCTTTTTAATTCCATTAAGTTATAAATTTTAATGTAAATGTTATTAATGATTTTGTTAGCAAGTTGATGAGTTGATGAGTTAATAATTAGTGGTGATAGTGGTTAAAGAAAATTATCAGATTTTAATTAGTAGTGGCAATTAATGATTAAAAAAAAACTCATGTTGAATGTATTTAAAGTAGTACATATGTAGCCCCTAAGGCTGGTTGTGGTGGTAAGAAGCAATGACAGGGATGAATGCAAGAATAATTGATAGAATGAGCTGATCTCTAATTGCCACAATGAGTTTGCCAAGAACGTAATAGAAGAGGTGAGGTGTGAGTTCACTTAGTGTGATCACATTGCAATCTCATTTTTTCCGATATCTTACCAAATTTTAAATTTTTATTAAATAATTTTTTATTATTTATGAAATTATTAAGTTAATTTACCGATAATAATATTTAATTCGTAGACATTGAAAATTTGGAGGTCATATTGGAAGGTCTTGTAGCCGACGTCGGTATTAAAGAGTGTGCTGCCAACGGTGAGATAGAGACAGTTGGTCTACAAGCGCAGTGCTAGGTCATGTTCGAGCGTCTCACGCAAGACCTCAATCTACAGTTGCATGCTTTCGGTGTCAACGTAAGCATATGTCGATGAGGAGGACACGTTGATCCAATCATGACAGCCACGGCCGAGTGCAAACATGTTAACGACTACGCCTCCGGAGGCGAGAGCCTGGCCACAAGCGGTGACCACGAAAGGGCATGCGGACAAGTAAGCGAGGCGAAGGAGGGTGGTGATATGTGAGAAAACAAAGCCACATATGCTTCTTATAATTTTCCCCCTTGACTTGGTGTTTATTTGCCTGGTTGCTTTATTTTTTTTTACTCCGTGACTTTGTACTAGGCATGGAGCCACTCAGGGTTGGTATATATTCCAAAATAGCTCCTGAATCCCTGGGCAGGATGTGGTGCATTTCTTAAGTAACTAGGGTTCAATTCTCAGATATACCTATAGAGATTGAACTAGTGGTGAAGCTAGGCCGCCATGCCAAAAGTCACCGTGCTTTCTGGATTCATTTGGTAAGCGGAATGTGGTTAAAAAATAATAGATATGTAATTAAGTGAATATTATTACAATTAATAGTCAATATTGAATAGTTAGTGGGTTATATACTAGTCTACAAATTGGTCATTTGTTTATCAAGGAAATGCATTGATTTTTAATAGTAACATCGTAGCTAAGTTTCAAGAAGAATGATGACTTCTAAAGTTTTGTACACCTAGTAGTCATTTCTTGATTCTATAGTCACCTGACCATGAGCATGTTTTGGAGAATTATTAAGGTCCAAACAATACTAAAAGATCATAATTTCTCAAATAGCAGAACCAACAAAAATATTATTTTTATATATGTGCAAAAGATGGAGCATGAGATGTTGAAATTGAAAGATCTTGAAATAAAGAATTATTTCTTTCGAGCTATTAATTACTCAATCTTAGAAGGCATTTACTGTGAGGAGTTAGTGGACTATAATTAAGGAATCAATGGGCTATGTATTGGCTTATAAATAGACTATTTGTTTATCAACGAAATGCATTGGAATTTTTGGTTTATCCTCCTTGTCTATTCTCAATCTTTTACTATCGTGCAACATTAATCGATGCAGTTCATGCATTATTTTGATCAATTTGTTGGAACTTATTATTTGAGAGCCGCAAACTTCTTGACTAATAGATAACCTTTAATAGTCATTAATGTTTATGAAATCTGCCAATGAGATTGATTCTAAGATAGAGGTAATGAAGTGAATGCTTGCTATACAACATATAGTCTCACCTACTGGTATCGAAGTGGAAGTTTAGTAGTACCTATACAACATATAGTCTCACCTGCATATACAAGAGCAGACATAAGAACGTTTGCACGAAGTTACTTCCAAGCTCAATTCGCTGAGAGTGCAGTGGACAATAGAAAGTATGAAAAATAGAGTTTCATTAACATTAGTCTCTAAATGACAAAATGTAACTAGTATTTATAGATATGAGATGAGATATATATGTGTAGATTGTGATCATGACCTTTGAAAAGTTATGGACCATCCAACCATTTCAAACATTAATCATATAACAACCTCTAATTATAGTGTCAGAAAGGCAGTCTCCATTAATGTCAACCGTTCAACCATTACAAGCTAGAAATGATGATTGTGAAGAGGTTGTTGCAGAGATTGTAGGCCTTTTAGTTTGTGGCTAATAACAACATGGGTGGAAGTACTTCTATCTAAAGAAGATCGAGAGAGAGCTAGGGGAATCGAGCTTGAAGGGGAGAGCTTGAAAAATTAAGCTTAAAGTGGAGAGTTAGGAGAATTGAGCTCATCAACACAATTGATGGCATTCACTTCCCAACCTCTAGAAATATAGAAAATTGAGCTAAGAAAGGGTGAGTTCAAAGAAGAAAACGTGGAGAGCTTAAGAAACTGAGCTCGGAAGTAAGAGCTCGAATAATTGAGCTTAGATAATCTATGCGACATCAACCCTAGATCGTATCGTCTATCTTTTCATCAACTGATGCGGTAGATTTCACATGCTCGTAGCTAAGTATTTCTTGGATGTTGATGGTCAAGCACTCTTTGTTCTTTCCATATCAAGTTAAATGGTATTTTGTTCAAGGACAACACATGGTCAGAGGGTACCGGTCTTATCCTGATAAGGTTCCTCTGAAACTTAAGTGAAATTTTAAGAATTTGGAAATAACTAAACAAAAGAGATGATTATACGAGAGTGAACATTCTATCCTCTAACTGTTGCCTATCTTTTATACTTTTTCGTATAACAGAATATATTTTGAAATTTAAATACTTCCTTCGTAGTAGTCACCGAACACCATTATTATCTTTCCATTTAGCAACTATCCCATGAGAGCATTTGCAACGCACATGTTAATTTGATGTTATAACATCACTTCGCCGTTTAAAGCATTACAGAGGGGTGCTATAACACTCTCCCACTTGAATGCGTTCAAAGTTTTGAACATGTACAAGCAAACATGGTGTGGGTCAGGCTGGTCCACCCTGTTGGTGCAACATCCCTCAGGTCAAGGTTGACCTGGTTGACCAAGCTTGAGTCTTGGTTTGGGTTTCGATGTTTGACAATGCAAGGTTGATTGAAGAAGAGTCAAGTAGATCAAGGATGACCGGATACTTGACTGGGATGTTAGGCAGAAGGAAATACCTAGTGAGTGAAGCTAGGCAGGAGGAAAATCCTGGTGAGTGAAGCCAGGTGAAAGACCTAGTGAGTGAAGCTAGGCAATTGGGAAGTCCTAGTGAGTGAAGCTAGGCGGGAGGAAAATCCTGGTGAGTGAAGCCAGGTGAATGACCTAGTGAGTGAAGCTAGGCAATTGGAAAGTCCTAGTGAGTGAAGCTAGGCAAGAGGAAAATCCTGGTGAGTGAAGCCAGGTGAAAGACCTAGTGAGTGAAGCTAGGCAATTGGGAAAGTCCTGGTGAGTGAAGCCAGGCAAGAGAAATCCAGATGGGTCAAGGTTGACCAGACATCTTGTGAGAGTCCAAGTAGGTCAAAGGGATTGACCGGATACTTGGCACGAGAAAGAAAAGTCCAAGTAGGTCTTAGGGAGTGACCGAATACTTGGCAAGAAGAGAAAAGTCCAAGTCCAAGTCCAAGTGGGTCAAAGGGATTGACCAGACACTTGGTGAGAGAGTCCTAGCTGGTCAAGGGTGACCAGATGCTAGGTCTTATGTACCAACAAGTCATGGTTGACTAGATATTGGTTTAGGGGCTTTGGACTTGGTTTTGGGCAAAAACCAAGATCTGGATTGATCAGTCGATTGATCCAGCAGGTTTGGATTGATCCGTGGATCGATCCAGCAGATCTGGATCAATCCGCCGATCGATCCGGTGAGTCCCCACGAACAGAACCCCTCTGGATCGATCGGTGGATCGATCCAGAGGTCCCAATCGATCAGTGGATCGATTGGGACGCTGCTGCTTCGCGCGATAAGCACTGGATCGATCCGTGGATCTATCCAGGCGTTTTTCCAGAGCACAGAGGCGCTCTGGATCGATCCGTGGATCGATCCAAAGCCTCCCCGATCGATTGGGAGCATTCCAATCGATCGGGATTCGACCGTTAGCGTCGATTTAAGCCGCAGGCGTTCATTTCCTTCGGCATCTCTTCACCGATTCATTCGAGATTCATCACAGCTCCTCCCCAGCACTCTCTAAGCTCCTCACCGCCAGTTCTTGAAGATTCTTGGAGGTTCATCCAAGTCAAGAGGTGAGTTGCAATGAGAAGAAGAAGAAGCTAGGGTTTTTACTGCATCTTTTGTAAGCCTTTGCTTATTCTTTACTACCCTTTCTTCTACTTGTATTGAGAGTCTTGTAGGGCTTCTCCACCTTCGGTAGTTACCGAAAAGGAGTGTTTATTAGTGGAGGTGTGTGTGTGCGTGGATCCTTGGACTAGTCACCTCTTGTGAGGTGGATACCAAGTAAAATCCTATTGTTAGCATTGTTGTAGTTTGTTTCTTTGTATTCCGCTGCGCATCACTTTGAAGAAACAAGCAACGAAGCATGCGAAGCTATTCACCCCCCCTCTAGCTACTTTTCGGTCCTAACAAGTGGTATCAGAGCAAGGTTGCTCTTCACCGGAATCATCGCCGGAAGGGTCAAGTATAACAAGAAGAGCTAGAGGGTGAAGAAGTTGAAGCAAAATTGTCAAAGTCAAAGAAATTCAAAAGCTCAACTTCTACAATGGAATTCCGAGATGGGCTCGGATTCGACACGAGGGTGGCTCCACCATACACTTCCACGAGCTTCGATTCTTGGAAATCAAGAATCGAAAATTTTCTTATGATGGAGATAGAGCAATGGTTTGCTCTTATGGAAGGCTTCAAGACTCCAACAAACTCAAAGGGCAAAGTTCTCAAGAGGAGCAAGTGGAGCCAAGAGCAAGTCCAAAGGTGCGAGGCCAATGACAAAGTGACCAAGCTTTTGGTCAATTTATTACCAAGCACCATTCTTTGCAAAATTGGAGAATTTGAAGATGCAAAGGAATTATGGAGTAAATTGGCCAAGCTTCATGAAGAGGTCCCCTCCATTGTACAAGAGCAAGAAGAATCCAGAGAGGGTGACTCTTTGGAGCAAGACCAAGAGGAGGACTCTGAGGTTGAGAGATGCTCAACCTCCGAAGAAGAAGTCCAAGAAGAAGCTTCATCTTCGAGGGAGTGCAATGAAGAGAACAAGGAGGGAGCATACTCCTTGTTCCATGTACAAGATGATGAAGCCTCCACCTCTAGGATTGAGGGGGAGTGTAGATCAATGAACCCGGAGCAAGAAGAGGCCTCCACATCCGGGTCAAGTGAAGAAGAAGAAGATGGTGCCACCTCCAAAATTCAAGAAATATCAAATGGAGGAGCAAGTGTCATCCCTACACAAGAAGGTATAAATGTTTCAATTAAAAATAAAAATCATATAATATGTTTTGAGTGTAGGGAAAGTGGGCACTACAAGAGTAAGTGTCCCAACTTGGCCAAGAAGAAGGGTCAAGTGACACAAAAGGGCAAGGAGAAGCCTAAGGAGACCATCCCCGGAACAAAGAAGAGCAAGGAGCATATTGTGTGCTTCTCTTGCAATCAAAAGGGGCATTACCGAAGTCAATGCCCTAATGGGAAGAAGGTGGTCAAGGCTCATGGAGGAAGCTCAACTCAAGGGGGAGCCTCCAAGGTAAAAAAGAAGGTATCTTTTATTGAGCCTATTTCCTTGCAAAATGGTAAAAAGCATGCTAGGTCAAATTTATATCATTTTAATGCTATTTACCATGAAAATAGGAAGCATGATAGCGTTAAGAAAAATCATGTAGCTTATCATGCCAAAACCTCTCAATCTAGGGTTAGAAAGGTAGATAGAAACTTAGGTAAGAACCCTAAGGATTCTAGGTATGTACCTAAGAAGAAGAAAAATCATGATTTTAGTGAAAAATCTATGGTTGAGGGATTATGGAAGGAAAATCAAGTCTTGAGGTCAAGACTTGATAAATTAGAGAAGACCCTTAGAAAAATCACAAATATGACACAAGGGTCTAAGGGTAAAAATCTAGGCCTAGGAGTATCAAAGTCATCCAATGGCCATAGAGGTTTGGGATACAAACCTAAGGCTAAGAAGGATGAAATTTCGTACCATAAGGTTCCATATAGTTATGGAACTAACCCTAAGTCTAGAGGTCAAGTCAAGGATACAAGGGAAGATATCCCTAGAAGTATCTTTGCAACCAAAGTGACTAAGACTTCTAAGAAGTCTAAGAAAGTCACTAACAAGGCCACAAGGGAGGCTATCCTTAGAGTTGACCTAGAAAATGTGACCAAGGTTTCCAAGAAGCCAAACAAGGTCACTAGGAAGGTATCTAGGGAAGTTATCCCTAGTGAATACCTAGAGCATCCGAGGAGCACCAATAGGTGTTGGGTTCCTAGGAGCATCTTCTCTACCCCATAGATGGGTTAGAGAGTGTCAACTCCGATTAGAAGGGTAGTTAACCCAACTTTGAGGAAATTGACACTCAAGGAGCATTTTCAAGGTTTTAGTTAACCTTTGAAAATGAAATGGACCTATTGATACCTCCTTGAAAGAGTAAAATGTGTCAAATGGTGAAAAATTGATTTTATCTTAAAATGGCACAAATTGGGAAAACCTTGAGAAATACCAAGTTGGGATTTTGGTATTCTCTTAGAAATTTAAGGCAATCCGGGCTTTGATTTATGTAATCACTCTTGAGGAAAAATGGAATATGCCAACATTGAGGACATGTTTAATTTCAATTGGCATACATTAAATCAAGGAAATTAGAAATGCCAATTTAGGTTTTGACATTCTCTTGAAGCACTTTAGGGCAATCTAGGTTTAAGTTGTAAGTTTAGCTAAGACTTTAAAGATACTTAGATAGTTAATCTAGGTATATTTTATTAATGCTAAATTTTATCATGATTGTTTGCCTATCACATGCCATGACATCATGTCTATTTTTGCATTCATGTTTTACTATGAAAAACTCAAAAATACCATGTCATGACATTCATACATCATGTAGTTATAGGAATCTTTCTTTTGAAAGTTATTTTATTTTGATGTATGCCATAACATTATCATGCATTAGTTTAATTCCTTGAAATTAAGGACAAATGGCATTTAACAACACTTATTAACAAGTGACATCCTAGGTGGATGTCTAATATCTCTAAAATGCCTAGATAGATATGCATGATCCCTAGATTAGGGCAAAACCAAAATCTACATCTCACAAAGACTATAAGGTGACTTGTATGTGTTTTAGTGCACATTAGATACAAGTGAGATGTTAGGATGATGAACAAAACTCAAGATGTTGATTTAGTGCATTCCTTTGAGTTTTTAAATTCATCAAAACACATAGTTATGTGTTTTCCCATCATTGGGAAAGTTAATGTACAAGTCATGTGCATTATGCCCAAGGAACATGATGGGATATTGGTTTTGAAAATGTTTTCAAAATGATTTTGGAAAACCTTGGTGAAGGCTATCTTTTGATAGTAATCACCATTGAATAGTTAGACACAAACTTGAAGAAAACACTAAAGTTTTTGCAAGTTTTCAAGTTTGTGTCAATCGTTGAAAATATGAAGTATTTTCATAGAAAACTATTTTTCCGTGATAGTAAACGCCCTAAATAATGTCTACACGAAATTTCATAATTTTTGGATTTTTGTAGAATTTTCTAGGGGTTTCTGAAGTTGACTGAAATGGAATTTCAGCAACTATCAGAGCTCCGATCGATCCATGGATCGATTGGAGTTCCTGAATCGATCCATGGATCGATTCAAACGGCAATTCCCGCGAGCAGAAGCTCGCTGGATCGATCAGCCGATCGATCCAGGGAGTCTGAATCGATCAGTGGATCGATTCAGAAAGGTTCAATCGATTGGAACCCAACTCCAATCGATCCAAGTTGCTGATTTTGGCTGGGAAGGTTTGATTTCAGCATCTTTGAACCTCTTTGAGTCTAGGTAACCATTCCAAACCCCTAAAAATACATTTGTATCCATAAAAAGGGTGTTTTCATGCGAAAACAAGGATGGATTGGTTAAGGAAGGCTAAGTTGAAGTTTAGGTTGAGGTGTGTTTCAAATTTTGAATATTTGAACCTCAAAACTTCTAAATTTGGGTTTCCTAATGTTTTAGGGATTCCAAGTCATTGTTGGTGCAATGACAGAAGTTACCACCATGTCTTTAGGGGGAGGGACTCTTTAAAGACATGAAAATTATTTTTCATGAACCTTGGAAGGTGGTTAACCTTCTGTTGTGAACTTGCTCAAGGTTGAGCATTTAAACTTGAAATGGGGAGAAATGGGGAGTGGATATCCTCATTATTTCAAGTGGACACTCAAGTGGTTGAAAATGCTCAAGGTTGGGTATTTGTCAACATTGAGGGAGAAGTTAAGGTGATAATGACGGGTATGGGATCTCATTATCGGGTGATCACAATGAGTGAAGTTGTGATCACGATGAGCAACTCTTCAGGGGGAGAGTCTTCAACAAATGGATTTGTTGGAAGTGTGCCCAGAATTGGAGCATAGGTTGATGTGTGTCCAACGATGGGTTGATGTGTAACAATAGGGGGAGAATGTATGGTTAAGTTTAGGCCTTCATTACCTATGGGAAGGTCATAGGGGGAGAATGAAAGGACTCATGAAAGAGAGTAAGTTCGGCTTTCATTACCTAGAGGGAGTTTGCCCTCTTAGGGGGAGAATGAAGAGCTTAATTTATGCTTTCATTACCTAGTGACATGAAGAAGGAGGCTATGGGATTAGCCTAACTTACATATGGGATTGTAAGTGTTATTGTGGTATTGTCAAACATCAAAAAGGGGGAGATTGTTGGTGCAATATCCCTCAGGTCAAGGTTGACCTGGGTAACCAAGCTGAGTCTTGGTTTGGGTTTAGATGTTTGACAATAAGATATTGATTGAAGAAGAGTCAAGTAGGTCAAGGTTGACTGGATACTTGACTGGGAAGTCCTAACTGGGATGTTAGGCAAAATGAAAGACCTAGTGAGTGAAGCTAGGCAGTATGAAAGTCCTGGTGAGTGAAGCCAGGCAGAAGAAAAGTCCTAGTGAGTGAAGCTAGGCAGATGGAAAATCCTGGTGAGTGAAGCCAGGTGAAAGTCCTAGTGAGTGAAGCTAGGCAGATGGAAAATCCTGGTGAGTAAAGCCAGGTGAAAGTCCTAGTGAGTGAAGCTAGGCAGATGGAAAACCCTAGTGAGTGAAGCTAGGTGAAAGTCCTGGTGAGTGAAGCCAGGTGAAAGTCCTAGTGAGTGAAGCTAGGCAGATGGAAAACCCTAGTGAGTGAAGCTAGGTGAAAGTCCTGGTGAGTGAAGCCAGGCAAGGGAAAATCCAGATGGATCAAGGATGATCGGACATCTGGTGTTGGGAAGTCCAAGTAGGTCAAAGGATTGACTGGATACTTGGCATGAAAGAAAAGTCCAAGTAGGTCAAAGGGATTGACCGGATACTTGGCACAGAGAAAAGTCCAAGTGGGTCAAAGGGATTGACCGGACACTTGGTAAGGGAGTCCTAGCAGGTCAAGGGAGTGACTAGATGCTAGGCATGACATACCAACAGGTCAAGGTTGACCGGATGTTGGTTTGGGAGGTTTGGGACTTGGTTTGGACAAAAATCAAGTGCTGGATCGATCAGTGGATCGATCCAGGCTCTGGATCGATCAGTGGATCGATCCAGACCTGTCCCAGCGAGCAGAGAACCTCTGGATCGATCCGTGGATCGATCCAGAGGTCCCAATCGATCAGTGGATCGATTGGGACGCGGCTGCTTCGCGCGATAAGCGCTGGATCGATCCGTGGATCGATCCAGGCGCGTTTCCAGAGCACAGAGGCGCTCTGGATCGATCCGTGGATCGATCCAAAGCCTCCCCGATCGATTGGGAATATTCGAATCGATCGGGATCCGACCGTTGGCATCGTTTATAGCTGCAGGCGTGCGATGGCTGCGGTATCTCTTCTCCGATTCACTCCAGATTTCTCGCCAACTCCTCCACAGCACTTACAAAGCTCAAATCGCCAGTTCTTGAAGGATCTTGGAAGTTTTCCAAGTCAAGAGGCGGATCAAAGCCAAGAAGAGAAGCTAGGGTTAGGGTTTATACTCATTGTAAGCTTGTAAGCTTGTATTTCTTGTATCCTTTCCCTCTCTTCTTGTATTGAGTCTTGTAGGGCTTCTCCGCCCTTGGTAGTTACCATAAAGGAGAGTTTTATTTAGTGGAGGGTGTGTGTGTTGGTGTGGATCCTTGGATTAGTCACCTCTTGTGAGGTGGATACCAAGTAAACCAACCGTGTTAGCGTTGTGTGATTGTTTCTTTTTATTTTCGCGGCACATCTTTGAAGGAACAAGCAACGCCGAGCAACGAGCGAACGCGACGAGCTATTCACCCCCCCCCCCCCTCTAGCTACTTTTGGTCCTAACAAGTGGTATCAGAGCAAGGCCGCTCTTCACCGGAATCATCGCCGGAAGGGTCAAGCATATCAAGAAAAGCTAGAGGGTGAAGAAGTTGAAGCAAATTCTTCAAGTTTAAGACTTTATCAAGCTCAACTTCAAGATGCAATTCCAAGATGGATTTGGATTTGACACAAGGGTGGCTCCACCATACACATCGGCAAGCTTCGATTCTTGGAGATCAAGAATCGAAAACTTTCTTATGATGGAGATAGAGCAATGGTTTGCTCTAATGGAAGGCTTCAAAGCTCCAACGAACTCCAAGGGCAAGCTTCTAAAGAAAAGCAGATGGAGCTCGGAGCAAATTCAAAGGGGCGAGGCCAATGACAAAGTGACCAAGCTTTTGGTCAATTTATTGCCAAGCACCATCCTTTTCAAAATTGGAGAATTTGAAGATGCCAAGGAGCTTTGGAGCAAATTGGCCAAGCTTCATGAAGAGATCCCCTCCACTGTACAAGATCATGAAGAATCCGGAGAGGGTGACTCTTTGGAGCAAGATCAAGAGGAGGACTCCAAGGTTGAGAGATGCTCAACCTCCGAAGAAGAAGAAATCCAAGAAGCTTCATCCTCAAGGGAATGCAACGAAGGGAACAAGGAGGGAGCATACTCCTTGTTTCATATTCAAGATGATGAAGCCTCCACCTCTAGGATTGAGGGGGAGCAATCCTTGGTGACGCCGGATCAAGAAGAAGGAGAAGCTTCTACATCCGGGTCAAGAGATGAAGAGATTGAAGAAGCTTCTACCTCCACGAGTCAAGAAAAATCAAATGGAGGAGAATCAAGATCGGATCAAGAGGAAGCTTCTACTTCCGGATCCAAAGGGAAAGATGCCACCCCTACAAGCAAAGGTATAAATATTTCAATTAAAAATAAAAATCATATTATATGCTTTGAGTGTAGGGAACATGGGCACTACAAGAGCAAGTGCCCTAAATTGGCCAAGAAGAAGGGCCAAGTGGCACAAAAGGGCAAGGCGAAGCCCAAGGAGACCATCCCCGGAATAAAAAGGAGCAAGGAGCACATTGTGTGCTTTTCTTGCAACCAAAAAGGGCATTACCGAAGTCAATGCCCCAAGGGGAAGAAGGTGGTCACGGCTCAAGGAGGCACCAGTCAAGGGGGAGCCTCTAAGGTAAAAAGGAAGGTAACTTTCATTGAGCCTACTCCTTTAAATTATGGTAAAAAGCATGATAGTTCTAAGTTTTATCATTTTAATGCAATTTACCATAAGAATAGAAAGCATGAGGGCTTTAAGGAAAAGCATGTGGCCCTACATGCCAAAACTACACCTAAGGCTAGAATGTAAGTAAAAGTCTAGGCAAGAACTCTAAGGATTGTATCTACAAGCCTAGGCACAAAAATGCTCATGAACTTAATGGAAAACCAAAAACTAAGGACTTAGTGATGGAAAATCAAGTCTTGAGGTCAAGACTTGATAAAATGGAAAAGACCCTAAAAAGGATGGAAAATATCCTATTAGGGCAAAATGAGCATAACCTAGGTTTAGGGGTACAAAAGCCATCCAATGGCCATAGAGGTTTGGGATACAAACCAAAGGCTAAGAAGGATGTGCCCTCGTACCATAGAGTTCCATATAGTTATGGAACAAACCCTAGGTCTAGTGGTCAAGCAAAAAATACTAGGGAAGTCATCCCTAAGAGTATTTTTGCAACAAATGTGACTAAGACTTCTAAGAAGTCTAAGAAAGTCACAAACAAGGTCACAAGGGAGGTTATCCCTAGAGTTGACCTAGAAAGTGTGACCAAGGCTTCCAAGAAGCCAAACAAGGTCACTAGGAAGGTATCTAGGGAAGTTATCCCTAGTGAATACCTAGAGCATCCAAGGAGCACCAATAGGTGTTGGGTTCCTAGGAGCATCTTCTCTACCCCATAGATGGGTTAGAGAGTGTCAACTCCGATTAGAAGGGTAGTTAACCCAACTTTGAGAAAATTGACACTCAAGGAGCATTTTCAAGGTTTTAGTTAACCTTTGAAAATGAAATGGACCTATTGATACCTCCTTGAAAGAGTAAAATGTGTCAAATGGTGAAAAATTGATTTTATCTTAAAATGGCACAAATTAGGAAAACCTTGAGAAATACCAAGTTGGGATTTTGGTATTCTCTTGGAAATTTAAGGCAATCCGGGCTTTGATTTATGTAATCACTCTTGAGGAAAAATGGAATATGCCAACATTGGAGGACATGTTTATTTTCAATTGGCATACATTAAATCAAGGAAATTAGAAATGCCAATTTAGGTTTTGGCATTCTCTTGAAGCACTTTAGGGCAATCTAGGTTTAAGTTGTAAGTTTAGCTAAGACTTTAAGGATACTTAGATAGTTAATCTAGGTATATTTTATTAATGCTAAATTTTGTCATGATTGTTTGCCTATCACATGCCATGACATCATGTCTATTTTTGCATTCATGTTTTACTATGAAAAACTCAAAAATACCATGTCATGACATTCATACATCATGTAGTTATAGGAATCTTTCTTTTGAAAGTTATTTTATTTTGATGTATGTCATAACATTATCATGCATTAGTTTAATTCCTTGAAATTAAGGACAAATGGCATTTAACAACACTTATTAACAAGTGACATCCTAGGTGGATGTCTAATATCTCTAAAATGCCTAGATAGATATGCATGATCCCTAGATTAGGGTAAAACCAAAATCTACATCTCAAAAAGACTATAAGGTGACTTGTATGTGTTTTAGTGCACATTAGATACAAGTGAGATGTTAGGATGATGAACAAAACTCAAGATGTTGATTTAGTGCATTCCTTTGAGTTTTTAAATTCATCAAAACACATAGTTATGTGTTTTCCCATCATTGGGAAAGTTAATGTACAAGTCATGTGCATTATGCCCAAGGAACATGATGGGATATTGGTTTTGAAAATGTTTTCAAAATGATTTTGGAAAACCTTGGTGAAGGCTATCTTTTGATAGTAATCACCATTGAATAGTTAGACACAAACTTGAAGAAAACACTAAGGTTTTTACAAGTTTTCAAGTTTGTGTCAATCGTTGAAAATATGAAGTATTTTCATAGAAAACTATTTTTCCGTGATAGTAAACGCCCTAAATAATGTCTACACGAAATTTCATAATTTTTGGATTTTTGTAGAATTTTCTAGGGGTTTCTGAAGTTGACTGAAATGGAATTTCAGCAGCTTCGATCGATCCATGGATCGATTGGAGTTCCTGAATCGATCCATGGATCGATTCAAACGGCAATTCCCGCGAGCAGAAGCTCGCTGGATCGATCAGCCGATCGATCCAGGGAGTCTGAATCGATCAGTGGATCGATTCAGAAAGGTTCAATCGATTGGAACCCAACTCCAATCGATCCAAGTTGCTGATTTTGGCTGGGAAGGTTTGATTTCAGCATCTTTGAACCTCTTTGAGTCTAGGTAACCATTCCAAACCCCTAAAAATACATTTGTATCCATAAAAAGGGTGTTTTCATGCGAAAACAAGGATGGATTGGTTAAGGAAGGCTAAGTTGAAGTTTAGGTTGAGGTGTGTTTCAAATTTTGAATATTTGAACCTCAAAACTTCTAAATTTGGGTTTCCTAATGTTTTAGGGATTCCAAGTCATTGTTGGTGCAATGACAGAAGTTACCACCATGTCTTTAGGGGGAGGGACTCTTTAAAGACATGAAAATTATTTTTCATGAACCTTGGAAGGTGGTTAACCTTCTGTTGTGAACTTGCTCAAGGTTGAGCATTTAAACTTGAAATGGGGAGAAATGGGGAGTGGATATCCTCATTATTTCAAGTGGACACTCAAGTGGTTGAAAATGCTCAAGGTTGGGTATTTGTCAACATTGAGGGAGAAGTTAAGGTGATAATGACGGGTATGGGATCTCATTATCGGGTGATCACAATGAGTGAAGTTGTGATCACGATGAGCAACTCTTCAGGGGGAGAGTCTTCAACAAATGGATTTGTTGGAAGTGTGCCCAGAATTGGAGCATAGGTTGATGTGTGTCCAACGATGGGTTGATGTGTGCCAATAGGGGGAGAATGTATGGTTAAGTTTAGGCCTTCATTACCTATGGGAAGGTCATAGGGGGAGAATGAAAGGACTCATGAAAGGGAGTAAGTTAGGCTTTCATTACCTAGAGGGAGTTTGCCCTCTTAGGGGAGAATGAAGAGCTTAATTTATGCTTTCATTACCTAGTGGCATGAAGAAGGAGGCTATGGGATTAGCCTAACTTACATATGGGATTGTAAGTGTTATTGTGGTATTGTCAAACATCAAAAAGGGGGAGATTGTTGGTGCAATATCCCTCAGGTCAAGGTTGACCTGGGTAACCAAGCTGAGTCTTGGTTTGGGTTTAGATGTTTGACAATAAGATATTGATTGAAGAAGAGTCAAGTAGGTCAAGGTTGACTGGATACTTGACTGGGAAGTCCTAACTGGGATGTTAGGCAAAATGAAAGACCTAGTGAGTGAAGCTAGGCAGTATGAAAGTCCTGGTGAGTGAAGCCAGGCAGAAGAAAAGTCCTAGTGAGTGAAGCTAGGCAGATGGAAAATCCTGGTGAGTGAAGCCAGGTGAAAGTCCTAGTGAGTGAAGCTAGGCAGATGGAAAATCCTGGTGAGTGAAGCCAGGTGAAAGTCCTAGTGAGTGAAGCTAGGCAGATGGAAAACCCTAGTGAGTGAAGCTAGGTGAAAGTCCTGGTGAGTGAAGCCAGGTGAAAGTCCTAGTGAGTGAAGCTAGGCAGATGGAAAACCCAAGTGAGTGAAGCTAGGTGAAAGTCCTGGTGAGTGAAGCCAGGCAAGGGAAAATCCAGATGGATCAAGGATGATCGGACATCTGGTGTTGGGAAGTCCAAGTAGGTCAAAGGATTGACTGGATACTTGGCATGAAAGAAAAGTCCAAGTAGGTCAAAGGGATTGACCGGATACTTGGCACAGAGAAAAGTCCAAGTGGGTCAAAGGAATTGACCGGACACTTGGTAAGGGAGTCCTAGTAGGTCAAGGGAGTGACTAGATGCTAGGCATGACATACCAACAGGTCAAGGTTGACCGGATGTTGGTTTGGGAGGTTTGGGACTTGGTTTGGACAAAAATCAAGTGCTGGATCGATCGATGGATCGATCAGTGGATCGATCCAGACCTGTCCCAGCGAACAGAGAGCCTCTGGATCGATCCGTGGATCGATCCAGAGGTCCCAATCGATCAGTGGATCGATTGGGACGCGACTGCTTCGCGTGATAAGCGCTGGATCGATCCGTGGATCGATCCAGGCGCCTTTCCAGAGCACAGAGGCGCTCTGGATCGATCCGTGGATCGATCCAAAGCCTCCCCGATCGATTGGGAATATTCGAATCGATCGGGATCCGACCGTTGGCATCGTTTATAGCTGCAGGCGTGCGATGGCTGCGGTATCTCTTCTCCGATTCACTCCAGATTTCTCGCCAGCTCCTCCACAGCACTTACAAAGCTCAGATCGCCAGTTCTTGAAGGATCTTGGAAGTTTTCCAAGTCAAGAGGCGGATCAAAGCCAAGAAGAGAAGCTAGGGTTAGGGTTTATACTCATTGTAAGCTTGTAAGCTTGTATTTCTTGTATCCTTTCCCTCTCTTCTTGTATTGAGTCTTGTAGGGCTTCTCCGCCCTTGGTAGTTACCATAAAGGAGAGTTTTATTTAGTGGAGGGTGTGTGTGTTGGTGTGGATCCTTGGATTAGTCACCTCTTGTGAGGTGGATACCAAGTAAACCAACCGTGTTAGCGTTGTGTGATTGTTTCTTTGTATTTCCGCTGCACATCTTTGAAGGAACAAGCAACGCCGAGCAACGAGCGAACGCGACGAGCTATTCACCCCCCCCCCCCTCTAGCTACTTTTGATCCTAACAAGTGGTATCAGAGCAAGGCCGCTCTTCACCGGAATCATCACCGGAAGGGTCAAGCATATCAAGAAAAGCTAGAGGGTGAAGAAGTTGAAGCAAATTCTTCAAGTTCAAGACTTTATCAAGCTCAACTTCAAGATGCAATTCCAAGATGGACTTGGATTTGACACAAGGGTGGCTCCACCATACACATCGGCAAGCTTCGATTCTTGGAGATCAAGAATCGAAAACTTTCTTATGATGGAGATAGAGCAATGGTTTTCTCTAATGGAAGGCTTCAAAGCTCCAACGAACTCCAAGGGCAAGCTTCTAAAGAAAAGCAGATGGAGCTCAGAGCAAATTCAAAGGGGCGAGGCCAATGACAAAGTGACCAAGCTTTTGGTCAATTTATTGCCAAGCACCATCCTTTTCAAAATTGGAGAATTTGAAGATGCCAAGGAGCTTTGGAGCAAATTGGCCAAGCTTCATGAAGAGATCCCCTCCACTGTACAAGATCATGAAGAATCCGGAGAGGGTGACTCTTTGGAGCAAGATCAAGAGGAGGACTCCAAGGTTGAGAGATGCTCAACCTCCGAAGAAGAAGAAATCCAAGAAGCTTCATCCTCAAGGGAATGCAACGAAGGGAACAAGGAGGGAGCATACTCCTTGTTTCATATTCAAGATGATGAAGCCTCCACCTCTAGGATTGAGGGGAGCAATCCTTGGTGACGCCGGATCAAGAAGAAGGAGAAGCTTCTACATCCGGGTCAAGAGATGAAGAGATTGAAGAAGCTTCTACCTCCACGAGTCAAGAAAAATCAAATGGAGGAGAATCAAGATCGGATCAAGAGGAAGCTTCTACTTCCGGATCCAAAGGGAAAGATGCCACCCCTACAAGCAAAGGTATAAATATTTCAATTAAAAATAAAAATCATATTATATGCTTTGAGTGTAGGGAACATGGGCACTACAAGAGCAAGTGCCCTAAATTGGTCAAGAAGAAGGGCCAAGTGGCACAAAAGGGCAAGGCGAAGCCCAAGGAGACCATCCCCGGAATAAAAAGGAGCAAGGAGCACATTGTGTGCTTTTCTTGCAACCAAAAAGGGCATTACCGAAGTCAATGCCCCAAGGGGAAGAAGGTGGTCACGGCTCAAGGAGGCACCAGTCAAGGGGGAGCCTCTAAGGTAAAAAGGAAGGTAACTTTCATTGAGCCTACTCCTTTAAATTATGGTAAAAAGCATGATAGTTCTAAGTTTTATCATTTTAATGCAATTTACCATAAGAATAGAAAGCATGAGGGCTTTAAGGAAAAGCATGTGGCCCTACATGCCAAAACTACACCTAAGGCTAGAATGTAAGTAAAAGTCTAGGCAAGAACTCTAAGGATTGTATCTACAAGCCTAGGCACAAAAATGCTCATGAACTTAATGGAAAACCAAAACTAAGGACTTAGTGATGGAAAATCAAGTCTTGAGGTCAAGACTTGATAAAATGGAAAAGACCCTAAAAAGGATGGAAAATATCCTATTAGGGCAAAATGAGCATAACCTAGGTTTAGGGGTACAAAAGCCATCCAATGGCCATAGAGGTTTGGGATACAAACCAAAGGCTAAGAAGGATGTGCCTCACCATAGAGTTCCATATAGTTATGGAACAAACCCTAGGTCTAGTGGTCAAGCAAAAAATACTAGGGAAGTCATCCCTAAGAGTATTTTTGCAACAAATGTGACTAAGACTTCTAAGAAGTCTAAGAAAGTCACAAACAAGGTCACAAGGGAGGTTATCCCTAGAGTTGACCTAGAAAGTGTGACCAAGGCTTCCAAGAAGCCAAACAAGGTCACTAGGAAGGTATCTAGGGAAGTTATCCCTAGTGAATACCTAGAGCATCCAAGGAGCACCAATAGGTGTTGGGTTCCTAGGAGCATCTTCTTTACCCCATAGATGGGTTAGAGAGTGTCAACTCCGATTAGAAGGGTAGTTAACCCAACTTTGAGAAAATTGACACTCAAGGAGCATTTTCAAGGTTTTAGTTAACCTTTGAAAATGAAATGGACCTATTGATACCTCCTTGAAAGAGTAAAATGTGTCAAATGGTGAAAAATTGATTTTATCTTAAAATGGCACAAATTGGGAAAACCTTGAGAAATACCAAGTTGGGATTTTGGTATTCTCTTGGAAATTTAAGGCAATCCGGGCTTTGATTTATGTAATCACTCTTGAGGAAAAATGGAATATGCCAACATTGGAGGACATGTTTATTTTCAATTGGCATACATTAAATCAAGGAAATTAGAAATGCCAATTTAGGTTTTGGCATTCTCTTGAAGCACTTTAGGGCAATCTAGGTTTAAGTTGTAAGTTTAGCTAAGACTTTAAGGATACTTAGATAGTTAATCTAGGTATATTTTATTAATGCTAAATTTTGTCATGATTGTTTGCCTATCACATGCCATGACATCATGTCTATTTTTGCATTCATGTTTTACTATGAAAAACTCAAAAATACCATGTCATGACATTCATACATCATGTAGTTATAGGAATCTTTCTTTTGAAAGTTATTTTATTTTGATGTATGCCATAACATTATCATGCATTAGTTTAATTCCTTGAAATTAAGGACAAATGGCATTTAACAACACTTATTAACAAGTGACATCCTAGGTGGATGTCTAATATCTCTAAAATGCCTAAATAGATATGCATGATCCCTAGATTAGGGCAAAACCAAAATCTACATCTCACAAAGACTATAAGGTGACTTGTATGTGTTTTAGTGCACATTAGATACAAGTGAGATGTTAGGATGATGAACAAAACTCAAGATGTTGATTTAGTGCATTCCTTTGAGTTTTTAAATTCATCAAAACACATAGTTATGTGTTTTCCCATCATTGGGAAAGTTAATGTACAAGTCATGTGCATTATGCCCAAGGAACATGATGGGATATTGGTTTTGAAAATGTTTTCAAAATGATTTTGGAAAACCTTGGTGAAGGCTATCTTTTGATAGTAATCACCATTGAATAGTTAGACACAAACTTGAAGAAAACACTAAGGTTTTTACAAGTTTTCAAGTTTGTGTCAATCGTTGAAAATATGAAGTATTTTCATAGAAAACTATTTTTCCGTGATAGTAAACGCCCTAAATAATGTCTACACGAAATTTCATAATTTTTGGATTTTTGTAGAATTTTCTAGGGGTTTCTGAAGTTGACTGAAATGGAATTTCAGCAGCTATCAGAGCTCCGATCGATCCATGGATCGATTGGAGTTCCTGAATCGATCCATGGATCGATTCAAACGGCAATTCCCGCGAGCATAAGCTCGCTGGATCGATCAGCCGATCGATCCAGGGAGTCTGAATCGATCAGTGGATCGATTCAGAAAGGTTCAATCGATTGGAACCCAACTCCAATCGATCCAAGTTGCTGATTTTGGCTGGGAAGGTTTGATTTCAGCATCTTTGAACCTCTTTGAGTCTAGGTAACCATTCCAAACCCCTAAAAATACATTTGTATCCATAAAAAGGGTGTTTTCATGCGAAAACAAGGATGGATTGGTTAAGGAAGGCTAAGTTGAAGTTTAGGTTGAGGTGTGTTTCAAATTTTGAATATTTGAACCTCAAAACTTCTAAATTTGGGTTTCCTAATGTTTTAGGGATTCCAAGTCATTGTTGGTGCAATGACAGAAGTTACCACCATGTCTTTAGGGGGAGGGACTCTTTAAAGACATGAAAATTATTTTTCATGAACCTTGGAAGGTGGTTAACCTTCTGTTGTGAACTTGCTCAAGGTTGAGCATTTAAACTTGAAATGGGGAGAAATGGGAGTGGATATCCTCATTATTTCAAGTGGACACTCAAGTGGTTGAAAATGCTCAAGGTTGGGTATTTGTCAACATTGAGGGAGAAGTTAAGGTGATAATGACGGGTATGGGATCTCATTATCGGGTGATCACAATGAGTGAAGTTGTGATCACGATGAGCAACTCTTCAGGGGGAGAGTCTTCAACAAATGGATTTGTTGGAAGTGTGCCCAGAATTGGAGCATAGGTTGATGTGTGTCCAACGATGGGTTGATGTGTGCCAATAGGGGGAGAATGTATGGTTAAGTTTAGGCCTTCATTACCTATGGGAAGGTCATAGGGGGAGAATGAAAGGACTCATGAAAGGGAGTAAGTTAGGCTTTCATTACCTAGAGGGAGTTTGCCCTCTTAGGGGGAGAATGAAGAGCTTAATTTATGCTTTCATTACCTAGTGGCATGAAGAAGGAGGCTATGGGATTAGCCTAACTTACATATGGGATTGTAAGTGTTATTGTGGTATTGTCAAACATCAAAAAGGGGGAGATTGTTGGTGCAATATCCCTCAGGTCAAGGTTGACCTGGGTAACCAAGCTGAGTCTTGGTTTGGGTTTAGATGTTTGACAATAAGATATTGATTGAAGAAGAGTCAAGTAGGTCAAGGTTGACTGGATACTTGACTGGGAAGTCCTAACTGGGATGTTAGGCAAAATGAAAGACCTAGTGAGTGAAGCTAGGCAGTATGAAAGTCCTGGTGAGTGAAGCCAGGCAGAAGAAAAGTCCTAGTGAGTGAAGCTAGGCAGATGGAAAATCCTGGTGAGTGAAGCCAGGGGAAAGTCCTAGTGAGTGAAGCTAGGCAGATGGAAAATCCTGGTGAGTGAAGCCAGGTGAAAGTCCTAGTGAGTGAAGCTAGGCAGATGGAAAACCCTAGTGAGTGAAGCTAGGTGAAAGTCCTGGTGAGTGAAGCCAGGTGAAAGTCCTAGTGAGTGAAGCTAGGCAGATGGAAAACCCTAGTGAGTGAAGCTAGGTGAAAGTCCTGGTGAGTGAAGCCAGGCAAGGGAAAATCCAGATGGATCAAGGATGATCGGACATCTGGTGCTGGGAAGTCCAAGTAGGTCAAAGGATTGACTGGATACTTGGCATGAAAGAAAAGTCCAAGTAGGTCAAAGGGATTGACCGGATACTTGGCACAGAGAAAAGTCCAAGTGGGTCAAAGGGATTGACCGGACACTTGGTAAGGGAGTCCTAGCAGGTCAAGGGAGTGACTAGATGCTAGGCATGACATACCAACAGGTCAAGGTTGACCGGATGTTGGTTTGGGAGGTTTGGGACTTGGTTTGGACAAAAATCAAGTGCTGGATCGATCAGTGGATCGATCCAGGCTCTGGATCGATCAGTGGATCGATCCAGACCTGTCCCAGCGAACAGAGAGCCTCTGGATCGATCCGTGGATCGATCCAGAGGTCCCAATCGATCAGTGGATCGATTGGGACGCGACTGCTTCGCGTGATAAGCGCTGGATCGATCCGTGGATCGATCCAGGCGCCTTTCCAGAGCACAGAGGCGCTCTGGATCGATCCGTGGATCGATCCAAAGCCTCCCCGATCGATTGGGAATATTCGAATCGATCGGGATCCGACCGTTGGCATCGTTTATAGCTGCAGGCGTGCGATGGCTGCGGTATCTCTTCTCCGATTCACTCCAGATTTCTCGCCAGCTCCTCCACAGCACTTACAAAGCTCAGATCGCCAGTTCTTGAAGGATCTTGGAAGTTTTCCAAGTCAAGAGGCGGATCAAAGCCAAGAAGAGAAGCTAGGGTTAGGGTTTATACTCATTGTAAGCTTGTAAGCTTGTATTTCTTGTATCCTTTCCCTCTTTTCTTGTATTGAGTCTTGTAGGGCTTCTCCGCCCTTGGTAGTTACCATAAAGGAGAGTTTTATTTAGTGGAGGGTGTGTGTGTTGGTGTGGATCCTTGGATTAGTCACCTCTTGTGAGGTGGATACCAAGTAAACCAACCGTGTTAGCGTTGTGTGATTGTTTCTTTGTATTTCCGCTGCACATCTTTGAAGGAACAAACAACGCCGAGCAACGAGCGAACGCGACGAGCTATTCCCCCCCCCCCCCCCCCCCTCTAGCTACTTTTGGTCATAACAGAGTAGATTAAGGCAAAAGCTGCCTTGTCCAAATCTGAGGCGAAGAATCTTCGCTTGAAGTTGAAGGAGTACGAAATATTGAACAAACACATCTCGCAGATGACAAAGGAGCAACTTATCATACATGAATATCTATGTCAGGATATTAGGTCGAGATGAAATATCTAAATTGTTTACTCAAATTTTATTTTCTAATATTATTATATTTTCGAGTGATTGTAATTTTTAATTATTGTATTTTCAAATGATTGTAATTTTTAATTATTGTATTTCTCATTTCGATTAATGTGATTTTCAATTATTACAATTTTACAAAATAGTCGTTGTAAACTAGCTGTTGGAAACTAGCTGTTGCAAACTAGGCGTTACAAATTAACCGTTGCAAACTAACCGTTGCAAATTAGCTGTTACAACTAGCTGTTGCAAACTAGTCGTTGCATGAGAAAAACAATATATATAAACACATTGTGCTACGAGATTTTCATTCGACTATCATACCATTTCTCAAACACATATGCTAAAATGTGTTTCCTCCAAACATGTCTCATTCTATAGCACCAGCTTTAGCTCAAGTTCGAGCTCGACAAGCGAAGATGAAGTCTATGTTGAAATCGATGAGCAAGCTTATGATCCGAGTGAAGAGCTGATGTTATTGGTTCTTCAATAACACCAACAACTTAAGGAAACATATCAGAGGAGGGGCACACGTAGAAGAAGAAAATTCGTCCAAAGAAATCGTGAAGTTGGGCATGAGAGACTCATCAATGATTATTTCTATATAAACCCGGTGTATCACAATGAAATATTTCGAAGACGATTTCGAATGAGAAGAGAGTTATTTCTCCGCATAATAAATATATTAGAGAATCATTCAGTATTTTTTCAATATAGGGACAATACAGTGCGAAGAAAAAGGTTATCACCATTACAAAAATATACTACTACGATCCTCGCCTTTGGTAAAGCGTCGCAAGTATTTATTAGCTGCTTATTACATTTGGTCTATTTCCAAAGCTTCGCTTCCTCCCCCAAAATTCCTACTTCTAGTTTGGTCATGAGAGTGCTTCCTAACACTGATCTTTAAAGCCAAGTGTCATTTGGCTTTCTCCTAATTCATCTGCTAATGTTCATAATTATTTATTTATGGCTGAATAATTAATAAGTGTCAGATTTTTTTTTACTATAATTGTAAGTTAATAATAGATATAAAAGAATAAATAAAACAACAATGAGATAAATCTAATAACAAAATCTTCTCATAAGATCTATTCTTAATACCTATTTCAAAATATTTAATACCGTATTTTTTCTATAATATATTTGTTGGGTTATTTAAGGAATTATATTATCTGGTTACTACTCCAACATTAGAAATAAGACTAATATGGATAAAAAAAATAGTAAATAATTTTTTACTATAATTGTTAGTTTATATATAAAAGAATAAGTAAAAGAGATAAATCTAATAACAAAATCTTCTCAGATCTATTCTTAATTCCTATTTCAAAATATTTAATACCGTATTTTTTCTATAATATATTTGTTGGGTTATTTAAGGAATTATATTATATGGTTACTCCAACATTAGAAATAAGACTAATAAGGATAAAAGAAGTAGTAAATAATTTTTTACTATAATTATTAGTTAATTAACGTTTATATATAAAAGAATAAATAAAACAACAATGAGATAAATCTAATAACAAAATCTTCTCATAAGATCTATTCTTAATACCTATTTCAAAATATTTAATACCGTATTTTTTCTATAATATATTTGTTGGGTTATTTAAGGAATTATATTATCTGGTTACTCCAACATTAGAAATAAGACTAATAAGGATAAAAAAAGTAGTAAATAATTTTTTACTATAATTATTAGTTAATTAACGTTTATATATAAAAGAATAAATAAAACAACAATGAGATAAATCTAATAACAAAAAATCTATTCTTAATTCCTATTCCAAAATATTTAATACCGTATTTTTTCTATAATATATCTGTTGGGTTATTTAAGGAATTATATTATCTGGTTACTCCAACATTAGAAATAAGACTAATATGGATAAAAAAAGTAGTAAATAATTTTTTACTATAATTGTTAGTCAATTGACCGTATGTGTTACAGGAAAGCCCGAAAGCCGTTACCGTCTCTCCTTTCTGCGAACACAATTGTTAGTCAATTGACGTTTATATATATCGCGGCCGCTTCAGGGAACCTCAGGCGGCAGAGACAATCTGATCAAGACGCCTTTCCTCGCCGGATGACGTACCATTACAAGCGCCGGCCGGCGTGAACAGGAAGTCACGCCGGACGACCGTCTCACTTACCTCCACGATGACCTCCTTATCTCGATCCTCTCCTTCCTCCCCATCAAGCAGCGCGTTGCCCTCTCCGCTGTTTGCGCCCGCTTCCGCCGCCTCCTCCCCATCCCCGACTCGACTCCTTCCACCTCGACGTCGACATCCCCAAAGATCTCACCTTCCCCTTTGCTCTGATTCGCCAATATGCAACCCCATCTTCCACGACGTCGCTGATTTACCTGAACCCCTCGAACAGCTGCTCGCCGAAGCGGGCGTGCACGACCTCACCCAGGGATGGTTGTATCTCAGCTGCAGGGAAAACTGCACCTTCTTGTACATCAAGTCGCTGAGGAGTCTCTTCTTGAACAGAATCTTCATGTGTCGAGATACTCTGATCGCCGTCCCCTCCTTCCCTTGGGCTGCGCCTTCCTCACCCTCCTTAAAATGAAATTCAGCTCCGTCCTTCCCTTGGGCTGCGCCTTCCTCACCCTCCTTAAAATGAAATTCAGCTCCGTTGGCGATGTTTTCCTGTGCAACCTCCTCGCCTCCTACCCTTTCCTCGCAACACTGCATCGCTATGTGCTCAAGCACGAGCACCTCATGAACAAATTAAGCTTCCACTCCGCCTCCATCAAGCATTTAATCTTGCTCCAGATCCGCATGCTTCCTTCACCATCGACATCTTCAAGACCTTCCCCAGTGCCGGAACCCTTCAAATCTCTTCTTTGACATCTTCATTTGTAAGTTAATCAGCTTCAATCCTGTCTAGCCATGGAGCAAGTGTTGGTCGTCGTCCTTTGATGTCTGCGTCCCACAGCTCGAGTTGCTCATCATGGACGTCGTAACCACGATTCGCATAGAAGCCCCCAACCTCCGGAACGCGTCGTTCCTTCTCTCCTAAAGTCGCCGGCGGCAGATCCTGTAGATGCATTCACGAACCTTTTAGGAGCTGCTTTTCCAAGGCAAGCCGCTGTGCTTTAACAAAATTTGATTTAATTGACAGATCTTCTTAGTGGAGAGAAACAGAATTGATGGGGTTAAATCGATCTTCAAGCTAGACTTCAATATGGAAGATTAGTTGGCCGAGTTCCTGAAGAAGATGGAGGGAAGCATGCGGATATGGAGCAGCACTGAAACATCAAAGGACGACGACCAACACTTTTGCTCCATGGCTCGACAGGATTGGAGCTGATTAGCTTACAAATGAAGATGTCAAAGAGGAGATTTGAAGGGTTCCGACAAGGGGAAGGTCTTGAAGATGATGGTGAAGATGGAGGGAAGCATGCGGATCTGGAGCAGGATTAAATGCTTGATGGAGGCGGGGTGGAAGCTTAATTTGTTCATGATGTGCTCGTGCTTGAGCACATAACAACGGACGAGATGCAGTGTCGCGAGGAAAGGGCAGGAGTCGAGGAGGTTGCACAGGAAATCATCGCTAACGGAGCTGAATTTCATTTTAAGGAAGGTGAGGAAGGCGCAGCCCAAGGGCAAGAGGGGACGGCGATTGGAGTATCTCGACACCATGAAGATTCTGTGCAAGAAGAGACTCCTCAGTGACTTGAGGTCGAAGAAGCTGCAGTTTTCCCTTCCGCTGAGATACAACCATCCCTTGCCGGAAGTTTCGAGGGTGAGGTCTTGCACGCCGGCTTAGAAGAGGCCGTCGGCGAGCAGCTGTACGAGGGGTTCGGGTAAATCGGCGACCTCATGGAAGACGAGGTGGCATTGGTGAATCAAAGCACGGGGAAGGTGAGATCTTTGTGGATGTCAACGTAGAGGCGGAAGGCCTCGAGTCGGGGGATGGAGGGGAGGAGGCGGCGGAAGAGGGTGCAGACAGCGGAGAGGGTGACGCGCTGCTTGATGGGGAGGAAGGAGAGGATGGAGATAAGGAGGTCGTCGTGGAGGGAAGTGAGACGGTCCTCCGGCGTGACTTCCTGTTCACCGATTGTCTCATATAATCATCTCTTTTGTTTAATTATTTACTAATTCTTAAAATTTCAGTTAATTATTGGAACAACCTTGTCAAAATAAGACCGGTACCCTCTGTCTGTATGTTATCCTTAGGCAAAATACCATTTAACTTGATACGGTAAGAACAAAGAGTGCTCGATCATCAACATTCGAGAAGTACTTAGCTACGAGCATCTGAAATCTACCACATCAGTTGATGAAACGATGGACGATACAATCTGAAATCTTCCGAACTCAGTTTCTTGAGCTCTCCACGTTTTCTTCTTTGAATTCACCCTTTCTTGTTCAAGCTCAGTTCTTCGGCTCTCTCTTGGTCTTCTTTAGATTGAGGCACTGTCAACTATGGGTTATATTGTACAGCAAGTAGATGTAGTCTACAATCCCTACAACAGCCGATCATCACTTCTGGTCAGTAACGATCAAAAGATTGATATTAATGGCTGACAACACTATATATAATTAGAGGTTGTTATATGATTAATATTTGAAATGGTTGAATGGCCCATAAATTTTTAGAGATCATGATCACAATCTACACATATATCTCTCATCTCATATCTATAAATACCACTAGGTCAGCAAGCTTTCACTTCATTATCTCTATCTTAGAATCCATCTCATTGATAGATTTCATAAACATAAACGACAGGTACGGATCCAGAAATTAAAGATTTACTGGGCTTAAACTTGGGAAGACTCAAATTTAATATATTAAATTATATATATTATTAAAAATAATAAAAATTATATATATAACAGAAAAAATTTATTATTTATTCAACCAAATATGACTACGAGATTTTGAAATATAAAAATTATTTATAATAAAATTTACATTTATATCCTTAACTAAATGTCGTTCAATAAATTGGACCTATATAATTAAACTCATTATATTAAGTAAAATTTTTGTTTGATATTGATCCTGAAAAATAGGATGTAAAAAATATGATGGATCCACAAGCATACACGTAAGTGTATCCAATTGCGTCCACTCACACCTTGACATATTACATCAATATCGTGTCAAATTCGACAGACATAATTAATTAATTAAAAAATTCATTATTCTATATGGTTGGATACTAATCCATAAAAATCAATTCATCCAAATTATATATATTTTATTATATTATTCATGTAATAAAATTATTATATGATTTGACCATTTAAATCGTGAATAGTATGATTTAAAAGGACAGTTAAAAAATAATAATGAAAATACCATATGTTTTATTGATTTATTTATTTTTTTCAGAATTTATTATGCAACGTGATTTATTTAGATGTTCAATGTACAAGCTACGTATGGAAATGAATCAGCTCATTTGCATAAGTAAAAATTCAATAGGAAAAAAAAGTACTTGCTTGACTTTAGGGTGGGCAACAGCCCAGATTAACTATTAAAGGTTATCTATTAGTCAACAAGTTTGGGGCTCTCAAAACTGCATCGATTAATGCTGCACAATTGTACAAGATCGAGAATAGACAAGGAGGATAAAACAAAATTTTCAATGCATTTCGTTGATAAGCAAATAGTATATTTATAAGCCAATACATAGCCCACTAATTCCTTAATTATAGTCCACTAACTCCTCACATTAACTATTTGTACCTAATACTTCTTCATCATGGAATCTTAGATATTTTAACGATATATTTTTTTTGTACAGTAAATGACTTTTAAGGTTGAGTAATTAATAACTCTAAAGAAATAATTCTTTATTTCAAGATTTTTCAATTTCAACATCTCACTCTCCATCTTTTACACTTATGTAAACATGATTGGTCCTCCACATCGACATATGCTTACGTTGACACCGAAAGCAAGCAACTGTGGATTGAGGTCTTGCGTAAAACGCTCGAACATGGCCTAATACTGTGCTTGTGGACCAACTACCTCTACCTCACCGTCGACAACACACTCTGTAATACCAACGTCAACGACCAGACCTTCCGCGATGACCCTCAATTTTTTAATGTCTACGAATTAAATATTATTACCAGTAAATTAAATTAATAATTTCATAAATAATAAAAATTTATTTAATAAAAAATTAAAATTTGGTAAAATATAGAAAAAGATGAGATTGTAACGTTATCACACGAAGTGAACTCACACCTCACCTCTTCTATTACGTCCTTGGCAAACTCAGCAATTCGAGATCAGCTAATTCTATCTCTTATTCGTGCATTCACCCCTGTCATGGCCTCTTACCACCACAACCAGACTTAGGGGCTACATATCTACTACTTTAAATGCATTCAACATAAATATTTTTTTTAATCATTAATTGCCACTACTAATTAAAAATAATTTTCTTTAACCACTATCACCACTAATTATTAACTCAGCAACTTGCTAACAAAATC
The DNA here is from genome assembly GCF_018446385.1 of Zingiber officinale. NCBI lineage: Eukaryota > Viridiplantae > Streptophyta > Magnoliopsida > Zingiberales > Zingiberaceae > Zingiber > Zingiber officinale. Next base: position 171,218,882 of record NC_055988.1, read on the forward strand.
AATAATAACATTTACATTAAAATTTATAACTTAATGGAATTAAAAATAAGACTCAAACCCAACTTTTGAAGAATTTACTAGTTAGATTATTTAACAAAGGGCGCACACATTCGTGTGAATTACAAGTTAGTTATACTGAACGACGAGAAAAAAAACAATCACTAAAATTTCATTTCAATGCAATTCAGCAATGCTAGAAGATACTTGGAACAGAGACTCCTCAGATGCTAATATTTCCTTGAACTAATCTGTACTGGTGCGACTTCTCAGCATTTGCAATCCCATTTCCTTTAATTCCTCCGTCATCTCCTTCTGATTTAAGAGAAACCCTTCAAATGTCTTTTTGGGCATTCTCATTTGTAAATCAATTAGTTCTATTTCTGTAAAGTCATGGAGCAAGCAATCATCTTCATTGGTGCTCTCTATATGCGTAGAATATGCCAGTATAATAGAGTCATTACACTTCCTGAGGAACTGTGGCAATATCATAGTTGACGAACAATTTTTCAGATTGAAGTTGCGGTTGAAGATCACGCGGAGTCTTCTTTATAGTCCGGATAAATAAATTCATTGATTCCGTTTTTTGCTGCTGATCCCTGGCAATCGAAGCAAATTTGTTATGTCTCGATCAAAGAGAGTATGCATGAAAATTAAGAAGGTCGGCTTTATGGATCTTATCTCGCTCACGTTTGGGGTTTTGCTAGAATTCAGCATGAGCCAAGTGTTTTCCTTTCGAAAATCAGCTCCGAGAAAATTCTTCAATGCAACTGGAGGATCTGCAGGCTGATGGAGGGCGAGAAGGAATGACGCGTTCTAGACCTTGGGCGCTTCAATGTGGAGCCCGTCGACGACCCAGACAACGAGCAACTCGAGCATTCGGCCGTGGATGTCGATTGCGTCGACGCCGTCGAGAAACTCAAGCAGGACTAGATGCTTGATGGAAGCGGAGTGGATGGTTATTCTGCCCATGTCGTGCCGGAACCCAGTGCAAAAGATGAGTTGCAAAGTCTCGAGGAAGGGGTAGGAAGCGAAGAGGTTGCACAGAAAATCATGGCGAAGGAAACAACATTCCATTGCTAATGGGGAATCAACCATTCCCGAGATGATTAATATGCTCAAGACTATAGAGTCTTCTGTTAAAGGTGAACAAAAACTATGATGCTAGTAGACTCCTCCAAGAAAAGTTCTAAGAGGAAACCAAAACATCATGCTAAGGGGAAGAGCAAAAAGGCCAAGACAGTAAAACCAGCACAAAAGGGCTCATGTCATTATTGTGGCAAGATGGGACACTAGCGAAGAAACTACAAGATCTATCTTGAGTCTGTGAAGAAGAATAAGGCATCCAATGCCCATCCTCTCAAGGTATTTTCATTATTGATTGTCATGCTATTTCCTCAAAACTTGGATATTGGATACTGGGTGTGGCTCATATATACTAAAACACATATACTAAAATGTGTTTCCTCCAAACATGTCTCATTCTACAGCCAGCTCTAGCTCAAGTTCGAGCTCGACAAGCGAAGATGAAGTCTATGTTGAATCGATGAGCAAGCTTATGATCCGGGTGAAGAACTGATGTTATTGGTTCTTCAATAACACCAACAACTTAAGAAAACATATTAGAGGAGGGACACACGTAGAAGAAGAAGGTTCGTCCAAAGAAATTATGAAGCTGGGCATGAGAGACTCATCAATGATTATTTCTCTATAAACCCGGTGTATCACAATGAAATATTTCGAAGATGATTTTGAATGGGAAAAGAGTTATTCCTCCGCATAATGAATGTATTAGAGAATAATTCAGCATTTTTTCAATATAGAGACAATATAGTGCGAAGAAAAATGTTGTCATCACTACAAAAATATACTGCTACGATCCTCGCCTTTGGTAAAGCACCGCAAGTATTTATTAGCTGCTTATTACATCTAATCTATTTCTAAAGCTTCGCTTCCTCCCCCAAAATTCTTACTTCTCGTTTGGTCATGAGAGTGCTTCCGAACACTGATGTTTAAAGCCGAGTGTCATTTGGCTTTGTCCTAATTCATCTGCTAATGTTCATAATTATTTATTTATGGCTGAATAATTAATAAGTGCCAGATTTTTTTTACTATAATTGTAAGTTAATAATAGATATAAAAGAATAAATAAAACAACAATGAGATAAATCTAACAACAAAATCTTCTCATAAGATATATTCTTAATGCCTATTTCAAAATATTTAATACCGTATTTTTTCTCTAATATATTTGTTGGGTTATTTAAGGAATTATATTATCTGGTTACTCCAACATTAGAAATAAGACTAACATGGATAAAAAAAAGTAGTAAATAATTTTTTACTATAATTGTTAGTTAATTGACGTTTATATATAAAAGAATAAATAAAACAATAATGAGATAAATCTAATATAACAAAATCTTCTCATAAGATCTATTCTTAATTCCTATTTCAAAATATTTAATACCGTATTTTTTCTATAATATATTTGGTGGGTTATTTAAGGAATTATATTATCTGGTTACTCCAACATTAGAAATAAGATTAATATTAAAAAAAGTAGCAAATAATTTTTTACTATAATTGTTAGTCAATTGACGTTTATAAGATTAATATGACGTACCATTACAAGCGCCGGCGTGAACGGGAAGTCACGCCGGAGGGCCGTCTCACTTCTTCCACGACGACCTCCTTATCTCTATCCTCTCCTTCCTCCCCATCAAGCAGCGCGTCGCCCTCTCTGCTGTCTGCGCCCGCTTCCGCCGCCTCCTCCCCTCCATCCCCCGACTTGACGCCTTCCGCCTCGACGTCGACATCCACAAAGATCTCACCTTCCCCTGTGCTCTGATTCGCCAATATGCCACCTCGTCTTCCACAATGTCGCCGATTTACCCGAACCCCTCGAACAGCTGCTCTCCGACGGCCTCGTCGAAGCGGGCGTGCACGACCTCACCCTCGAAACCTCCGGCAAGGGATGGTTGTATCTCAGCGGCAGGGAAAACTGCAGCTTCTTGGACATCAAGTCGCTGAGGAGTTTCTTCTTGCCCTTTCCTCGTGACACTGTACCTCGTCCGTTGCTATGTGGTCGAGCACGAGCATGGCATGAACAAATTAAACTTCCATCAAGCATTTAATCCTGCTCCGGATCCACATGCTTCCCTCCATCTTCACCATCGACATCTTCAAGACCTTCCCCGGTGCCAGAACCCTTCAAATCTCCTCTTTGACATCTTCATTTGTAAGTTAATCAGCTCCAATCCTGTCGAGCCATGGAGCACGTGTTGGTCGTCGTCCTTTGATGTCCGCGCCCCACAGCTCGAGTTGCTCATTATGGACGTCGTCACCACGATTCGCATAGAAGCCCCCAACCTCCAGAACGCATCGTTCCTTCTCTCCCTAAAGTCGCCGACGGCAGATCCTGTAGATGCATTCACGAACCTTTTCGGAGCTGCTTTTCCAAGGCGAGCGGCTGTGCTCTTGCTGAATTCTAGGCAAACCCCAAACGTGAGAGAAGATAATCGATCTTGTATACTCTCTTTGATTGATATATATATACATCTCTATATGCTTAACAAAATTTGATTTAATTGACAGATCTTCTTAGGGGAGAGAAACAGAATTGATCAGGTTAAATCGAGCTTGAAGAAGTGCAATGACTGCAATACCGAGTTTGATATACATGTAGATCCTACGCGTATGCAGAGCAGCACTAAAACAACAAACGAAGACGTCGATGGTGAAGATGGAGGGAAGCATGCAGAGCAGCACTAAAACATCAAAGGATGACGACCAACACTTGCTCCATGGCTCAACAGTATTGGAGCTGATTAGCTTACAAATGAAATGCCAAAGAGGAGATTTGAAGGGTTCCGACACCTTGGAAGGTCTTGAAGATGTCAATGGTGAAGATGGAGGGAAGCATGCGGATCTGGAGCAGGATTAAATGCTTGATGGAGGCGGAGTGGAAGCTTAATTTGTTCATGCCGTGCCCGTGCGCGAGCACATAGCATAGCAACAGACGAGATGCAGTGTCGCGAGGAAAGGGCAGGAGGCGAGGAGGTTGCACAGGAAATCATCGCTAACGGAGCTGAATTTCATTTTAAAGAAGGTGAGGAAGGCGCAGCCCAAGGACAAGAGGGGACGGCGATTGGAGTATCTCGACACCATGAAGATTCTGTTCAAGAAGAGACTCCTCAGCGACTTGATGTCGAGGAAGCTGCAGTTTTCCCTTCCGCTGAGATACAACCATCCCTTGCCAGAGGTTTCGAGGGTGAGGTCGTGCACGCCCGCTTGGCCTCGTCGGAGAGCAGCTGTTTGAGGGGTTCGGCTAAATCGGCGACGTCGTGGAAGACGAGGTGGCATTGGCGAATCAGAGCACCGGGGAAGGTGAGATCGTTATGGATGTCAACGTCAAGGCGGAAGGCGTCGAGTCGGGGGACGGAGGGGAGGAGGCGGCGGCGGAAGCGGGCACAGACAACGGAGAGGGCGACGCGCTGCTTGATGGGGAGGAAGGAGAGGATAGAGATAAGGAGGTCATCGTGGAGGGAAGTGAGACGGTCCTCCGGCGGGACATTCTGTTTACGCCGGCGCTTGTAGTGGTCCGTCTTCCGACGTGACTTTCTGTTTAATTATTTCCTATTTCTTAAAATTTCTGTCAAGTATTGGAGGAACCTTATCAGGATAGATCGGTAGGATAGATCGGTACCCTCTGATTATGTGTTATTCTTGAATAAAATATCATTTAACTTGATACGGAAAGAACAAAGAGTTCAGTTTCTTGATGAAAAGATAGACCATACAATCTAAGGTTGTTCTGATTATGTGTTATTCTTGTGTTGTTCTGATTATGTGTTATTCTCCCGCATCAGTTGATGAAAAGATAGACCATACAATCTAAGGTTGATGTCGTATATATTATCTAAGCTCAATTATCCGAGCTCTTTCTTCCGAACTCAGTTTCTTGAGCTCTCTCTTGGTCCTCTTTAGATAGAGGCACTATCAACTATGGGTTATATTGACAGCAAGTAGATGTAGTCTATAATCTCTACCACGACCGATAATCATTTCTGGTCGGTAACGATCAAAAGATTGACATCAATGGCTGACACTATAATTAGGATGGAGCATACACTTAAGTGTATCCGATTGACAAATATAATTAATTAATTAGAAAACTCATTATTTTATATGATTGTATACTGATCCAAAAAATTAATCCATCCAAATTATACATGTTTTATTATAGTATTCATGTAAAAAAATTATTATGTGATTTGATCATTTAGATCGTCAATAATGAAAATATTATATGTTTTATTGATTTATTGTTTTTTTAGAATTTATTGTGCAACGTGATTTGTTTCCATTTGATGTTCAAGCTACGTATGGAAATGAATCAGGCTCATTTCAATGCCTCGGTGCACAAAAAAATATTAATAGGAAATAGGTACTTGCTTGACTTTAGGATGGGCTACAGCCCAGATTAACTATTAATGCATGAACTGTGTAGCGGATCTACCTTTATTAATGCATGAACTGCATCGATTAATGTTGCACAATTGTACAAGATCGAGAATAGAAAAGGAAGATAAAACAAAAAATCCAATGCATTTCGTTGATAAACAAGTACTTGCTTGACTTTAGGGTGGGCTACAGCCCAGATTAACTATTAAAGGTTATCTATTAGTCAACAAGTTTGGGGCTCTCAAAACTGCATCGATTAATGTTGCACAATTGTACAAGATCGAGCATAGACAAGGAGGATAAAACAAAATTTTCAATGCATTTCGTTGATAAGCAAATAGTATATTTATAAGCCAATACATAGCCCACTAATTCCTTAATTATAATCCACTAACTCCTTACATTAACTATTTGTAATGCTAAATGGTCAAAATCTGATCCGTTAGAATTCATGTATGCATACATATACAAGGGTATTTTAGTAATATCATATGCATATATTAATTACATGCATGTATTATGATTGGACGATAGAGAATTCTAGCTGGCCAAATTCTGATCAACAAGATTTGCTCAAGAAATATTAGGTATAAGAATAAATCTTGTTGGCCAGAATCTGGCCAGCTAGAATTCTCTATCGTCCAATCATAATACATGCATGTACATGCATGTAATTAATATATGCATATGATATTACTAAAATACCCTTGTACATACATGCATGCATGAATTATAGCTGGCCAGATTCTGGTCATTTAGCATTACCCTAGGTATGAGTAAATCTTGTTGGCCAGAATCTGGCCAGCTAGAATTCTCTATCGTCCAATCATAATACATATATGTACATGCATGTAATTAATATATGCATATGATATTACTAAAATACCCTTATATATACATGCATGCATGAATTCTAGCTGATCAAATTATGACCATTTAGTATTACTCATACTTCTTTATCATGGAATCTTAGATGTCTTTGATGATTTTTTTTTGTACATTAAATGACTTCTAAGATAGAGTAATTAATAACTGAAAGAAATAATTCTTTATTTCAAATCTTTGATCAATTTCAACATCTCATGCTCCATCTTTTGCACTTATGTAAACATAATACTTTTGTTGGTTCTGCTATTTGAGAAATTATAATCTTTCAGTATTCTTTGGACCTTAATAATTCTTCAAAAATATGCTCATGGTCATGTGATTATAGAATCAAGGAATGACTACTAGGTGTACAAAACTTTTGGAAGTCATCACTCTTCTTGAAACTTAGCTATGATATTACTATTAAAAATTAAAGAGTTTTACACGAAAGACAAGGAGGATAAAAAATTCTCAATGCATTCCTTGATAAAGGAATGACCAATTTGTAAGCTAGTATATAACCCATTAACTCTTCAATATTGACTATTAATTATAACAATACTTACTTAACTACATATCTACTATTTTTTTTAACCACATTCCGCTTACCAAATAAATCCAGAAAGTACGGTGACTTCTGACGTAGCGGCCTAGCTTCACCAATAGTTCAATCGGTATAGGACCATCCCACATGTAGGTCAAAAGGCAAGATTATGTGGCGCACATAGGACCATCCCACATGTAGGTCAAAAGGCAAGATTACAGAGTGGTCATGGTTGGGCCTATATGACACTCAGAGGTCAGGCCTACCGGGTCAGTAGAAACTCAGAAGGTTTACAGACCAGGACGCACAGGATAGGATTGTTGAGTTAGAGCTTGTAGGTCAGGACTTACAGGATACAAGATATTAAGCCTTACAGGTCAGGACTTACAGGATACAGGATATTAAGGCTTGCAGGTTGGGACTTACAGGATACAGGATATTAAGGCTTACAGGTCAGGACCTACAGGATACATGATAAGATAGGCGGAATGGAATACTCAGACTAGGACACACAGTTCAGGGTAAGCAAATTAAGGTTTACAGATCGGGATCAAGCAGGACATGATATATAGACCAGGAAGCATAGGACAAGTTAGGCGGATTACAGATTGCAGGGCAGGACCTATAGGAAACAGGATAAGACAAACAGAACAGGATACGCGGATCAGGACGTATGGTTTTGGGTAAGCCGACTAAGGTTTATAGATAGGGATTTACAGGATGAGACACGTAGAGCATGATAGGCGGGCCAGGACGTTCGACTCGGGACATACAGATCTGGATTTACGAGGTGACAAACACAAGCCAGGGAAGGCGACAAGGAATGCAAGTCTGTGCTCACAGGTCAGGAATTGCAAGTGCGAGGAACCAAGCCAAGGTTAACAGACCGGTGTGGGCAACGCTATACGACAATCAAGTCAAGGAATCATAACAACCTGTCAGAGAATAATTACCGCATATCAGGGAATATACTAACGGTCTGAGACTAATTGCCCGTCGATCCCCTCCCAGACCTATAGGAAGACGTCACGTGTTATTCACCGCCAGACAAATCCTGACACCCGATATTCCCTGACACTCGACAGATTCCAGAAGTACTCACTGCCGTATAAAAGGGAGGCTTTTTCCCTACACAGGTACGCTCACTCGTCTTTACGCATTCGTCCTTTACTTTTTATCATTTTCACTGTGCTTCTGGGGGAAAAAGTACTTGACTTGAGCGTTGGAGGGCCTGACCCGGGGACTTTTTCCCTGGTTCTTGGTCTCTAACGTGAGTGCGGCTTGTCTGAGTGTGTGCAGGACCCTCGCCTCGTCATCCCCATCATCATCCCCCATCATCCACCCATGTATACCTTTCCAAGAGGTACCAGATCAACCAGGCGTCTCAACGACTTTCCGTTAACCTCGAGGGTAGCGCAACCCGTCTCCATCCGACTCAGCTTCCGGACAAAATCAAATTTGGCATCGTCTGTGGGAACACAGCTACCTACTCCTGAACGTGAAGATGGAGGATTCTGGGCGAATCAACGTGTTGGATCGTGAAAGTCGATAGAAGGCGGGAGGGTGAATATCTATTTTAAAATTTCGAATGAGCACGCAGCGGAAAGTATGAAAATGAGACAAAGCTAACACAGACCAATTTAACTTGGTTCGGAGCCTTTGGCGACTCCTACTCCAAGGCTTGCACGCAAGGGTGCTTTCAGTGGATAATTCACTAGCAATTCGAAAGTCTGAATACAAATTGAGTACAAGAATGCTAAGTAAATTAAAAAAAATACTGACAACAAAAGAAGAACAACAAAAAGTAGCACGTGGTCAGAGTATCTTTGCAGCGTCACAAGAGCACAAGTGTGCAAATCGTTCGTTCTGAGTTGATTCTGGAGCTTCAGCCTTGCCCCTCCTTATAAAGGAGGTTCGGGGCACTTGGAACCTTCAGGGCTCCCTGGTTGTGACGTAGCCGAGCCAACCAACGAACTTCACGTGGCAAAGTGACGTTGGGAATAGATTTTCACCTTCGGGCGCCTGGGTACCTCCCGGTCGCCTGGACCCTGTTTTCCAGTAGTTTCCTTCCTGCAAGAAAAATGTTAGTGTGAGGCACTTATATCTCCTGCAAAACAGATTATTAGCACATTTCATAATTCAATAAAAAGAGTATGACTTAGATTCCATCTTTCCGAGACCGTAATCTAGTCACGATCTCGACTTAGAGTTCTGAAATGGTTCTAAGTCGGATCGGCGCCTAAGTTCCCTTCCCGAGAACGCGTCCTCACAGTCACTCCCCTCCAGTGGCTTACCTTCACTTACCTGCCAGAAGTCCAGTCAGTCCTTCGACCCGTCTGGACTTCGCACCAGCTATCCGGTCAGCCCGTCGACCTAATTGGACTTCGTGCCAAACGTCCGGTCAACCCGTTTGGACTTCGTGCCAGCTATCCGGTCAGCCCGTCTACCTAGCTGGGTTTCGTGTCAGACATCCGGTCAGCCCGTTGACCTGTCTGGGCTTCTCCTGCACACTCGGTCAAAGTGTTAGATCAACAACAAAGCTAACTTAACCTATTTTGTCATTTATCAAAACCTGGGTTAGACCATTAGTGCTAACCGCACCAACAATCTCCCCCTTTTGATGGAATGACAACTTAGTTAAGTTAGTGACAAATGCAAGTAAAACAAGCATTAACAGGTTTTTAAGTTAGTTTTTATTTTCAATTTTTTTTAGCTAACTTAACCACCTAACCCTCCCCCTTTGGCATTCATCAAACATAAGCAAGGATCGAATGATCATAAATGCAGAAAAATGCAAATAGAATATAACCAATGTAAAGAATTAAGGTCAAGTTGACTTGGGGGAGTTTAAATTTAAAATATAGTCAATTTAGATTTTATTTCTTAACCTTTGTAAAATAGCTAAGTTTGGAAAGATAGCTAATTTAGCAATATAACTTAGTAGCAAGCTTGCAGATTAAGTTTTCAAAAGATAATTATTTGCAATCATAAATTTATAAGAGCTAATTTTTCAAGTATAAGTTTAAAGTTTACACAAAAAAATTCAAACTTCCAAACATAAGTTTATATGTTTCAAAATTTTCAAAATAAAGTTGAGCTTGAAACATTTTTTTAAAACATAAATTCTCTAAAGATAATTTTACAAAAGTAAAATTTTCAAAAACCAGGTAAAATTCAATATTCAAAATCATAATTTCAAAACTAAGTTTGTAACATTCGATTTTCAAAACCAAGTTTAAAAAAAAATAATATAAAACTTAGTTTTACAAAGGTTAGGTTTTATAAAAACATTTTTAGAAGAATGTTTTCCAAAACATAATTTCAAAAATATTTTTTAAAAAATAAAATAGTTATTGCTCCCCCTGAACCTGACATTCCAACATCTGTCTAACCGTTTAGCTACTTACTAACTATTCAGAGGATAACAACTTTCACTTGCTTAGTCAAGTTAATTCTAAGAATCAGTTAGTGTTTGACTACACTGAATGACTTAATTTGATTAATATTTGTTTGATATTTAATGCCCAGACTTATGTCAATGCACTGTAATAAGCATCTTAAGTCCAAGCAATCTGCCTATACATCTCACCCCTTTCTAAGTTTGACAATCACAAACAGGGGAATCCTAGGGTGTTGGTGAGATGCTCAAGTACTAGCCCTAGAGGAACATGATTTCTAGAGAATTGTTCTAGTCTAAGACTCAAACTGTTTTGAAATTCTAAAAATAGGAGGTTTGAAAACATAAAAGCATTTTACCTTATAATTTGAAAATCCTTATTTTTTAAAATTCCTAATTTATTAGACAAATCAGGATCAATCATTTTCAAAGTTAATGTATACCTAAGTGGGTGTAGTCTAGAATGTCATAACTCAATATCAAAGTCAAGGTACAATGATCATGATAAAATGTACATAATGGTCGGGATGTCTGTCAAGATGAGGAGGAGGGGTGTGATCCGGGTGGTCTGGCTCTGAAGGAACGGAACATCTCGATCAACTCAGTGTGACGGGCCTGGGCATCCTCACGGGAACTGGATAGATCGTGTCTAAGGTCCGAGATATCCTGTCGCACGTCTCGTCTCAGGTCCGAGATATCCTATCTCGCATCTCGTCGCAGGTCGGAGACCTCCTGCCGAAAACTCGTCATGGATAGCTTGAGTCCAGTAACTCAATCGCCTAGAGTGCGATGTGCGGGATGAGGTGCTCGGCCTGGAGGTGGAGGTGGTACCAGAGCCGGTGCGTCCTCGCCGAACAGTGCAACCATGAACTCATCCTGCTCTGCCTCCTCCTAGGCCTCTAGGTCTGGCTGGTGCTATGCCCCTCTCCGCCAAGACATGACCCCATCATCATCTATATGGACACCCGCTAACGAGAAGCTCCTAGGTCATATGACGTCGAACTCAGTCATGACCCCAACATTACCTCGGGTGATATCAATATGTAGGTGGGCGAAATATGTCGTCAAAATATGACAATATGGCATATGGACTCGGGCGCTGGTGACATATCCAGCTACGTAGATAATGGTCTGAAATATATGTAGACTAATATCAATGTCTAATCTATGGAAAAGGGCGTACAAAAGAAAAGAATGAAATGGACGCATCATCGCTATGTCGCGAGTGGATAGTGGTAAGATGCAGAGAGCTAAGACCCTATAGAGCGCATAATCAGGAACTCGAAGACCTACTGACCTAAAGATAGTCACGGTGGGTATACGCTCTCCTCTGAAAAAAAAATACGAATAAATCGTATCCAGAGTGATGTGTGAGTAGGAATCACTAAATGGTAGATCCCTAGGGGGTAACACTGAAAACGACACATAGATGGTCGTAACCCTAAGAAGTCCTAAATAGTGGTAGGAGATAGTGTAATATCTGTACCAGCTACCCTAGTAACATAAGTGAGGTCATCTACCCTAACCAGGTTATTATAAAACTCAGCACATAAATATATGTTTACTGAACTGGTAGAGTAAACAAGGTTCCGGAAGTTATAGTGGCTTATAACCTCTATAACTGGAACACAAGAACGTAAGAAGAACTCTCTATCTAGACACTTAGTCCTAATAGCCATGTAAACGGTCGACTCAAACTTAATCCTAAGTTCGTCAGTAGGAAACCTAGGGTCTATACTAGCAGTCGAGGGCCCAGCACCAGATCTAGAGCGCTTTCTACATTATTAAAAAAACTATACTTAAGCAAATAATCAATGAAATATTTAAAGACACTTCGGAGGAAAAAAGAAATATACCGAGGCATCAAGAATAAAACTTTAGAGACGACGACCTCGGTTGATTCGCAGCAACGGAATAACCGCAGAATAAAATTTTAGATTTGATCACTCTCACAGTAAAACTCGGAAAGAGCCATAACAAGAGTGAAGGGGAGGTGGTGCAAAAGTTGAGGGCGCCCCTGCCCCCCTATTTATAGGGGGCTCCGGGCGCCCGGACCATTCCCGGGCGCCTAGGATTGGTTAGGGCGGAGCGCCCGGAGTCTCTTCCGGACGCCGCGGAAGGGGATACCAGGGGCGCCTGCCCCTGGTTTTTTACTTTTTTAAAAAAATAAAGTCAAGTTTAATTTTTAAAAGTAAATTTTTAAGTTTTAAAAATAAAGATAAGTTTAATTTTTAAAATAAAATTTTAAAGTTTAAGTTCAATTTTTAAAATAAATTTTTAAGTTTTAAAAATAAAGTTAAGTTTAATTTTTAGGTTTAAAAATAAAGTTAAGTTCAATTTTTAAAATAAATTTTTAAGTTTTAAAAATAAAGTTAAGTTTAATTTTTAGGTTTAAAAATAAAGTTAAGTTCAATTTTTAAAATGAATTTTTAAGTTTAAAAAAAAAGTTAAGTTTAATAAATTTTTAAGTTTAAAAATAAAGTTAAGTTTTATTTTTAAAATGAATTCTTAAGTTTTTTTTAAAATAAGTCTAATTTTTAAGATAAATTTTTAAGTTTTCAAAATAAAATAAAGTTTAATTTTTAAAAATAAATTTTTAAGTTAAAAATATAAGTTTAATTTTTAAAATAAATTTTTAAGTTAACAAAATAAGTTTAATTTTAGAATAAAATTTTTAAGTTAAAAATATGAGTTTAATTTTAAAATAAAATTTTAAGTTTAAAAAAATAAGTTAAATTTTTTTAAAATAAATTTTTATGTTTAAAAAATTAAAGTTAAGTTCAAATTTTAAAATAAATTTTTAAGTTTTAAAAATAAAGTTAAGTTTAATAAATTTTTAAGTTTAAAAATAAAGTTAAGTTTAATTTTTAAAATGAATTTTTAAGTTTTAAATATAAAGTTAAGTTTAATAAATTTTTAAGCTTAAAAATAAAGTTAAGGTTAATTTTTAAAATGAATTTTTCAGTTTTAAAAATAAAGTTAAGTTTAATAAATTTTTAAGTTTTAAAAAAATAAGTTTAATTTTTAAAATAAATTTTTATTTTTAAAAAAAATAATTTTAATTTTTAAAATAAATTTTTAATTTTAATTTAATTTTTGATTTAATTTTAATTTTAATTTTAATTTAAATTTTTGTTTTTGATTTAATTTTAATTTTTGATTTAATTTAATTTTTAATTTAATTTAAATTTTTGTTTTTTTATTTAATTTTAATTTTAATTTTAGTTTTAATTTTTTATTAGATTATAATTTTAATTTTTGATTTAATTTAATTTTTATTTTAATTTTACTTTTAATTTTAATTTTTGATTTAATTTTAATTTTTTATTTAATTTTAATTTTTGTTTTTGATTTATTCCTTAGTCATCTCACCCGATCTACGTTTTCAATCAGGGAATCTTATAATTTTATAAGATGAATTAGGTTCAATTTTTGGGTTTGGTTTAACTTTGTGTTAGATTCAGATTTAGCTTTGGGTTCAACAAATAGACATTCTCTGGATAAACTTCTGGGATATGGTGAGTCACTTGTACATCATTAGAGTAACCATACCTTCGAGGTTTTCCAAATAGTCCTATCCACTGGACTTAGTACAAAACATTGGTCAAACTGGTTAAGATTCATAAAGGGTAGCTTCGGTCAATTTTACTTAGCCAAATGCACCAGGTCGAAGTCATATCTTCCTAGACATGCATAGACTAAGCTTTCCTGACGTACTATCATCCAAAACTTCACCAGTACCATAGTTCAAGTTAAACTTGAACCCCTTTCTAATTAGTCCTAAGTACCCTGCCAGGTAGATTAGTTTGGGTTACCTTTCCGGGTAGGTTAGTTTTGGAGGCGCCAGCTATTCTGGAGCCTCCCCCTGAATTATTGACCTTTATTTTTGGTTTTTTATTTCTTGATTTATGTTTATTTCTTTTATAGTTATATTTCACTTCATGATATTCTAAATTTTGGCGGTTTTAAAATATTTAGAATTTGTTGATTTAGATTTGTATTTAGATTGTTTATTTGAATTATCTAATTTTATGTAGTATATTTTTTATTTAGGTATATAGTATTGGTTAAGTCCTACTTCCGTGGTTAAGTATGCTTTCGGAACCCAAGCTTTTCTTGTTGGTTTATCTTTGTTTATTAATGAATTGAATGTTTTATTTAAACTTGACTTATAGTCAAGTCCGGTTTTGTTGTAAATTGCTTTTTGATTATTTAAGATTAAATCTAAATTTTTTTGATCTTGTAGTAAATTTTTCTAACATATATTTTAATTTGTTAATTTCTAATTTTAGTGTCAAATTTTCCTCCTCAAGTGTTAGATCTTGAGTTGAATTATTATTTATAATTTATTCCTTGAGGTTTTGATTTTCCTCAAGGAGCAATTTATTTTCATTTTCTGATTTAACTAATTTACTATTTAAACAAGAAATAATTTTAAAGAACTTTTTATTTAAATTTAGGTATACCTCTTCAGAACCTTCGGAAATGAGTACGGACTCATGGCTTGATTCGGGTTCAAACCCGTCTTCCGATTTGCCCTTCGACTCTGCTTCACAGGCCATCAGCGCAAGGTAACTCTGGTTCTTCTGATCTTCGTTCTCCGATTCTCCCGAGTACGAATTGTCCCACATTGCTTTGAGGACCTTCTTTTTGGTCGGCTTCGTTTTGTCGTTCTTCAATCTCGGACACTTATTCTTGTAGTGCCCCTTCTTGTTGCATCCGAAGCACGTTACGTTCCTCGGTTCGGTTGGTGAGCTGATCTTTTGTAGATCCTTCTTGCTGAAGCTCTTCTTTCTCCTAGTGAACATTATCCTTACCAGGTTCACCAGGTACTCTTTATCTTCAGAATCCTGGTCAGAATCTTATTCAGGTTCAGGCTTGTTCTTCTTTTCTTTGGAGGAACCTACAAACAAAGCAATACCTTTCTCGGTCCTGGCGTTAGTTTGCTCGTGTAATTCTAATTTGCAAAATAGTTCATCTAATTTTAATTTCGATAAATTTTTAGAAATTTTATAGGCATCCACGATAGATGCCCATAATGAGTAACGCAGAAAAGCGTTTAACGCGTACCTTATTAGATCCCTGTTTTCCATCTGGTGGTCTATCGCGTGGAGTCCATTGAGGATATCCTTGATCCTCGCGTGAAATTGACTCGTCGTTTCTCCTTCCTACATTTTTATGTTAAATAATTTATTTAATAATAAATCGCATTTTGTTACCTTAGCGTCGCTAGTTCCTTCGTGCAGCTCAATCAATTTGTCCCATAATTCCTACATGTTCTGGTGCGGTCCTACCCGGTTCAGCTCTTCCCTTGTCAATCCGCATTGTAGTGTGTTGATTGCCTTATTTTTCGTCGACGCTTTCTTCCTCATGTCCGGAGTCCACTGTTCCGGGTCTAAAGGATTTCCGGAGTTGTCAATTGGTGCTTTGTAGGCTTTTGTGACGCTGAACCACTGGTCAAAGTCTGTCTTTAGGTAGACTTCCATTCATTTCTGTTGGTGCAATATTCCCTAGGTCAAGGTTGACCTGTTTGGAGAGATTGTTGGTGCAATATTCCCTAGGTCAAGGTTGACCTGTTTGACTGAGCTTGAATTAAATCAAGCTCGAGTCTTGATGTTTGGGTTTCGATGTTTGACAATACATGTAGACAACACATGGAGATTGTAGGTGCGATTGTTCATGTGGAGAGATTGTGAAGGAGAGTCAAGTAGGTCAAGGTTGACTGGATACTTGACTAGAAAGTCCTGGTGAGTGAAGCCAGGCAGTTGGAAAATCCTAGTGAGTGAAGCTAGGTGAAAGTACTAGTGAGTGAAGCCAGACAGTTGAAAATCCTAATGAGTGAAGCTATGTGAAAGTCCTAGTGAGTGAAACCAGGCAGATGGAAAATCCTAGTGAGTGAAGCTAGGTGAAAGTCCTGGTGAGTGAAGCCAGGCAGATGTGAAAGTCCTAATTGGGAGGTTAGGCAGAAGGAAAATCCTAGTGAGTGAAGCTAAGTGAAAGTCCCGGTGAGTGAAGTCGGGCAGCTGGAAAATCCTGATGAGTGAAGCCAGGTGAAAGACCTAGTGAGTGAAGCTAGGCAGTATGGAAAGTCCTGGTGAATGAAGCCAGGCACAGGAAATTTAGATGGATCAAGGTTGATCAGACATCTGGTGTTGAGAACCCCAAGTAGGTCAAAGGGATTGACCAGATACTTGACACGGGAAATTCAGGTGGATCAAGGTTGATCAGACACCTGGTGGAGATAAGTCCAAATGGATCAAGGATGACCGGACACTTGGCGCGAGGAGAAAAGTCCAAGTGGATCAAAGGGATTGACCGGACACTTGGTGAGGGAGTCCTAGCAGGTCAAGGGTGACCGGATGCTAGGCATGATGTACCAACAGGTCATGATTGACTGGATGTTGGTTTAGGGGACTTTGGACTTATTTTTGGGCACAAACAAGGGCTGGATCGATCAACTGATCGATTGGCTCATGCCAAATCGATCGGCCGATCGATTGGGAGAGTCCCCGCGACAAACCTCCTCCCAATCGATCAGTGGATCGATTGGGGAGAAGTGTCGCGCGAACAGAAACCCTCCCAATCAATCAGCCGATCGATTGGGAGTCTTCGATCGATCGGCCGATCGATTGGGGGGGTGTGATTTCACACGATAAGCCCTGGATCGATCAGCCGATCGATCTAGGCAATTCCCGAGAGCACAGAGGCGCTCTGGATCGATCGACCGATCGATCCAAAGCCTCCCCGATCGATTGGGAACAATCCAATCGATCGGGATTTGACCATTGGCGCAGGATATAGCTGTTGGCGAGCGCTTCTCTCGGCAGAACTTCCACGGCTTCGATTCTTTCTCTACGCAGATCTTCACAGCAGTTCTCCACAGCTCGCACGCCAGATCTTGAAGGTTCTTGGAGGCTTGTGCTGGTGCACGTCCAAGTCAAGAGGCGAGGAAGAAGCTAGGGTTAGGGTTTTTGTGCATATCTTGTAAGCTTTTGCTTGTATTGTATTTCCCTTCCCTTTCTTCTTGTACTGTGAGCTTGTAGGGCTTCTCCGCCTTCGGTAGTTACCGTAAAGGAGGGTTTTCATAGTGGAGGGTGTGTGAGTGTGTGGATCCTTGGATTAGTCACCTCTTCTTGAGGTGGATATCAAGTAAATCCGTTGTATTAGCGTTGTATGTATTATTTCTAGTATTTCCGCTGCACATCATCTCAAGAAACAAGCAACGTCGAGTACGAGATCGCGCCGAGCTATTCACCCCCCCCTCTAGCTACATATTTGGTCCCAACAAGTGGTATCAGAGCGAGGTCGCTCTTCACTGGAATCATCGCCGGAAGAGGCAAAAAGCTAGAGGGTGAAGAAGTTGGAACAAATTTATCAAAGTCAAAGACTTCATCAAGAAGCTCAACTTCAAGATGGAATTCCAAGATGGCCTTGGATTCGACACTAGGGTGCCTCCACCATTCACAATGATGAGCTTCGATCTTTGGAGATCAAGGATCGAAAACTTCTTGATGGTGGAGATAGAGCAATGGTTTGCTCTCATGGAAGGCTTCGAAGCTCCAAAGATTTCAAAGGGAAAAATTCTCAAGAGGAGCAAGTGGAGCCAAGAACAAATCCAAAGATGTGAGGCAAATGACAAAGTGACCAAGCTTTTGGTAAATCTATTACCGAGCAACATCTTGGAGAAAATTGGAGAATTTGAAGATGCCAAAGAGCTTTGGAGCAAATTGACAACAATTCATGAGATCTCCTCTACTGTACCAATCTAAGAAAAATCCAAAGAGGGCAACTCATTGGAGCAAGACCAAGAGAAGAAAGACTCCGAGGTTGAGAGATGCTCAACTTCCGAAGAAGAAGTCCAAGAAGCTTCATCCTCAACGAAATGCAATGAAAAGAGCAAGGAAGGAGCATATTCCTTGTTTCATGTACAAGAAGACGAAGATGAAGAAGCCTCCACCTCTAAGATTGAGGGGGAGTGTAGATCATTGACACCGGAGCAAGAGGAAGTCTCCACATCCGGGTCAAGAGGAGAAGAGATGAAGAAGCTTCCACCTCCATAAGTCAAGTTAAATCAATTAGAGGAGCATCAATGTCGAACCAAGAGGAAGCATCTACATCAAAATCAAAGGGAGAAGATGCCTTCCCTACACATGAAGGTATAAATATTTCAATTAAAAATAAAAATCATATTATATGTTTTGAGTGTAGGGAACATGGGCACTACAAGAGCAAGTGCCCTAAGTTAGCCAAGAAGAAGGGCCAAGTAGCACAAAAGGGTAAGGAGAAGCCCAAAGAGACCATCCCCACAACAAAGAAGAGCAAGGAGCACATTGTGTGCTTCTTATGCAATCAAAAGGGACACTATCGGAGTCAATGTCCCAAGGGGAAGAAAGCGGTCAAGGCTCATAGAGGAAGCACAAGTCAAGGGGGAGCCTCCAAGGTAAAAAGAAAAGTATCATTTATTGAGTCTAACCCCTTAAATAATGGTAGAAAGCATGCTAGTTCTAATTTATACCATTTTAATGCTATTTACCATAAAAATAGGAAGCATGATGCCATTCAAGAAAAACATATGGCTCTCCATGCTAAAACTACCACACCTAGTGTTAGGAAGGTAGATAAAAATCTAGGCAAGAAAACTAAGGATTTTAGTTGTAAGTCTAGAAATAAAAATGCTCATGGAGGTATTGAAAAACCAAAATCTAGGGACTTATGGAAAGAAAATCAAGTCTTGAGGTCAAGACTTGATAATATGGA
The DNA here is from genome assembly GCF_018446385.1 of Zingiber officinale. NCBI lineage: Eukaryota > Viridiplantae > Streptophyta > Magnoliopsida > Zingiberales > Zingiberaceae > Zingiber > Zingiber officinale. Next base: position 171,237,910 of record NC_055988.1, read on the forward strand.
AAAGACACTAAAAAGGATGGAAAATATTCTTAAAGGGCAAAATGAGCAAAGCCTAGGTTTAGGACAAAAAAAGTCATCCAATGGCCATAAAGGTTTGGGATACAAACCTAAGGCTAAGAAGGATGTAATCTCTTATCATAGGGTTCCATATAGTTATGGAACCGAGTCTAGGTCTAAGGGCCAAGTCAAGAATACTAGGGAAGTTATCCCTAAGAGTATTTTTGCAACAAATGTGACTAAGACTTCTAAGAAGTGTAAGAAAGTCATTAAGAAGGTCACAAGGGAATAAATCCCTAGAGTTGATCTAGAAAAGGTGGCCAAGGCCTCTAAGAAGTCAAATAAGGTCACTAGGAATGTATCTAAGGAGGTTATCCCTAGTGAGTACCTAGAGCATCCAAGGAGCACCAATAGGTTTTGGGTTCCTAGGAGCATTTTCTCTACCCCCTAGATGGGTTAGAGAGTGTCAACTCTAAGTGGAAGGGCAGTTAACCCAATCATGATGAAGTTGACACTCGAGGAGCATTTTCAAGGTTATTATCAACCTTTTAAAATGAAGTGGAGTATTATTTACTCTTGAAAAGAGTAAAATGTGCCATAATTGAAGATATTGATATTAAATTAAATTGGCACAATTGGAAAAATCACAAGAACTACCAAGTTGGATTTTTGGTATGTTCTTAGGAAGTTAAAGGCAAATCTAAGCCTTATTTTATTTGGTTACTCTTGGAAGAGAAAATTGTGCCAAAATTTGAGGAATATGCTTAATTTAAATTGGCACAAATTAAGAAAAGTAAAAGAAATGTCAAATTTGGGTGTTGGCATTTTCTTGGGAAGTCATGGGCAATCTAGGACTTAAGTTAAGTTAGCTAAAGTTTTAGGATACTTAGATAGCTAATCTAGGTATATTTTATTTATGCTAATTTGTCATGATTGTTTGCCCATCATATGTCATGACATCATATTTATTTATTTATTTTTGCACTCATGATTATTATAAAAACAACACAAAAATACCATGTCATGTCATACATACATCATGTAATTATAGAAAATTTTTATTTTGAAAAGTATTTCATTTTAATGTATGTCATAACATATTATGCATTATGTTTAAATTCCTTGCAATTAAGGACAAATGACATTTACTAACAAGTAACATCCTTGGTGGATGCTTATATTTCAAAATGCCTAGATAGATATGCATGATCCCTAGATTAGGGCAAAACCAAATTTTAAATCTCACTAAGAACTATAAGGTGACTTGTATGTGGTTTCATACACATTAAGTACAAGTGAGATGTTAGGATGATGAACAAAACTCGCAATGTTGATTTAGTGCATTCTTTTGAGTTTTAAATTCATCAAAACACATAGTTATGTGTTTTTCAATCATTGGGAAAATTAATGTACAAGTCATGTACATTGAGCCCAAGGAACATAGTTGGATATTGGTTTTGAAAATATTTTTAAAATACTTTTGGAAAACCTTGATGAAGACTATCTTTTGATAGTAATCATCATTGAAGAGTTAGACACAAATTTGAAAAAAACACTAAAGTTTTTACAAGTTTTCAAGTTTGTGTCAATCGTTGAAAATATGAAGTATTCTCATAGAAAACTATTTTTCCTTGATAAAGTATACCCTAAATAATGTCTACATGAATTTTCATGATTTTTCGAATTTTATAGAATTTTTGGGGAGTTACTGAAGTTGACTGAAATTCAATTTCAGCAACTTCAGGCCTCCAATCGATTACCCGATCGATTAAAGTACCTCAATCGATCGAGCGATCGATTGAGAGGAGTTTTCCCGCGAGCAGAAGCTCGCTGGATCGATCAGCCGATCGATCCACCACCCTTGAAACGATCAGTGGATCGATTCAAGCAGGTTCAATCGATTGGGACCCAACTCCAATCGATTGGGGATGCTGATTTTGGCTGGGAAAGCCTGATTTCAGCATTCTTGAACCACCTTTAGTCTAGGTAATCATTCCTAACCCCTCAGAAACATTTTTATACCTTTAGGGGGAGTTTTCATGATGAAAACAAGAGTGGATTGGTTAAGGAAGACTAAGTAGAGGTTTAGGTTGAGGTTTGGTTTCAATATTGAATTTTTGAACCTCAAAACTTCTAATTTTTGGTTTCCTAAAGATTTAGGAGTTCCAAGTCATTGTTGGTGCAATGACAGAAGTTACGGTTATGTCTTTAGGGGGAGCTACTCTTTAAGGACATGAAAATTTATTTTTCATACACCATGGAAGGTGGTTAACCTTCTTTAGTGAAAATGCTCAAGGTTGGGCATTTGATTACAATGGAGAGTGGATATCTTCATTGTTTAAGTGATATATGCTCAAGGATGAGCATTTGATGACAATGAAGGGTATGAGACCTTCATTTGAATCGTGTGTGAATATTCCAAATGGTATATGCTCAAGATGAGAGTTCGGCATAATGAAGGGTATGGGACCTTCGTTATTGTGTTGTGAACAACGAGTAAAGTTGTACACAATGTTGGGTAACTCTTCAGGGGGAGAGTTTGTTTGTGATGTGTGCCAATAGGGGGAAAATGTAGGGTTTAAGTTAGGCCTTCATTTCCAAAATAGGGGGAGAATGTGTATTGCCCTATGGGAAAAGGGAAAGATGAAGGGAATCCTCATTCATATATTGGCATGAAGGAGGTTTAGGCTATGAGATTAGCCTAACTTAAAGGAGGTATAGGAGGTATTGTCAAACATCAAAAAAGGGGAGATTGTTGGTGCAATATTCCTTAGGTCAAGGTTGACCTGTTTGGGGAGATTGTTGGTGCAATATTTCCTAGGTCAAGGTTGACCTGTTTAACTGAGATTGAATTGAATCAAGCTCGAGTCTTGATGTTTAGGGTTCGATGTTTGACAATACATGTAGACAACACATGGAGATTGCAGGTGCGATTGTTCATGTGGGGAGATTGTGAAGGAGAGTCAAGTAGGTCAAGGTTGACTGGATACTTGACTGGAAAGTCCTGGTGAGTGAAGCCAGGCAGTTGGAAAATCCTAGTGAGTGAAGCTAGGTGAAAGTCCTGGTGAGTGAAGCCAGGTAGTTGAAAATCCTAGTGAGTGAAGCTAGGTGAAAGTCCTGGTGAGTGAAGCTAGGTAGATGGGAAATCCTAGTGAGTGAAGCTAGGTGAAAGTCCTGGTGAGTGAAGTCAGGCAGATGTGAAAGTCCTAACTGGGAGGTTAGGCAGAAGGAAAATCCTAGTGAGTGAAGCTAGGTGAAAGTCCCGGTGAGTGAAGTCGGGCAGCTGGAAAATCCTAGTGAGTGAAGCCAGGTGAAAGACCTAGTGAGTGAAGCTAGGCAGTATGGAGAGTCCTAGTGAGTGAAGCCAGTCACAGGAAATTCAAATGGATCAAGGTTGATCAAACATCTGGTGTTGAGAATCCCAAATAGGTCAAAGGGATTGACCAGATACTTGGCACGGGAAATCCAGGTGGATCAAAGTTGATCGGACACCTGGTGGAGATAAGTCCAAGTGGGTCAAGGATGACCGGACACTTGGCATGAGGAGAAAAGTCCAAGTGGGTCAAAGGGATTGACCGGACACTTGGTGAGGGAGTCCTAGCAGGTCAAGGGTGACCGGATGCTAGGCATGATGTACCAACAGGTCATGGTTGACCAGATGTTGGTTTAGGGGACTTTGGATTTATTTTTGGGCAAAAACAAGGGATGGATCGATCAGCCGATCGATTGGCTCATGCCGGCCGATCGATTGGGAGAGTCCCCGCGACAAGCCTCCTCCCAATCGATCAGTGGATCGATTGGGGAGAAGTGTCGCGCGAACAGAAAGCCTCCCAATCGATCAGCCGATCGATTGGGAGTCTCCGATCGATCGGCCGATCGATTGGGGGGTGTGATTTCGCACGATAAGCCCTGGATCGATCAGTCGATCGATCCAGGCAATTCCTGAGAGCACAGAGGCACTCTGGATCGATCGACCGATCGATCCAAAGCCTCCCCGATCGATTGGGAGCAATCCAATCGATTGGGATTTGACCGTTGGCGCAGGATATAGCTGTTGGCGAGCGCTTCTCTCGGCAGAACTTCCACGGCTTCAATTCTTTCTCTACGCAGATCTTCACAGCAGTTCTCCATAGCTCTCATGCCAGATCTTGAAGGTTCTTGGAGGCTTGTACTGGTGCACGCCCAAGTCAAGAGGCGAGGAAGAAGCTAGGGTTAGGGTTTTTGTGCATATCTTGTAAGCTTTTGCTTGTATTGTATTTCCCTTCCCTTTCTTCTTGTACTGTGAGCTTGTAGGGCTTCTCCACCTTCGGTAGTTACCATAAATGAGGGTTTTCATAGTGGAGCGTGTGTGAGTGTGTGAATCCTTGGATTAGTCACCTCTTCTTGAGGTGGATACCAAGTAAATCCGTTGTGTTAGCGTTGTATGTATTGTTTCTAGTATTTCCGCTGCACATCATCTCAAGAAACTGTTGGGTTTTTCGGGCCGCGAAAACCGCTTTTTCGCGTCACGGAAACCCCGAAAGCCCCAGCCACCGGATCCGTGCAAAGAAAAACTTAAATAAAAACGGATCTACTCTAGATCTACAAAGAATAAAATACGAGTACGAGTTTACAAAACCCTAGATCTACTCTAGATCTATAAAGAAGAAGAGCTTATACCTTCGATGCGTGCCCTTTTTGTATCCCACTCGTCCAAGGAGATGTCGGATCTGAAGTTGTCAAGGTAGACAACTCTCTATGCGTATCCACATGAACAACTCGATGGAAGGAGAACCTTTGAGTGTGCTAGCACTCCAAGAAGGTCTCGACAATGGAGAGGAGAGGGAGAGAAGAAAATGGAGCAAGAAAGAAGATGAAGGAATGAATGAGAATTACTCACAAAATGAAACTCATCATGCTCTTGATGTGGCCGGACACATTAAGAGATGTGTAACCTCCATGGAATGCCAAGAGTCACAACTCTTGGTAACTCCCATGAGGTGGCATCCTACTTAAGCAACCATGATGATGTGGAGCATCATCATTGGCCCAATCAATGCCAACTCAACAATGAGGTGGCATAAAGTCAAGTCAAACTTGACTCTTCATCTTCCTCTCAAGTTAAGTCAAACTTGACTTAATCTCTCTCATGGTTGATCTAATCCAACCATATAATTCAAGCCAATTTAATATAATGAATCTAATTCATTTAATTAAATTGATTCAATGAGTCATAATCTAAATTAGACTCATTGAACACATGAATCAACTTGAGTCCAACTCAATTAGCCCAATTATGATTACTCTTAATCCAATTTGATTCATCAAATGAATTTAATCCTCTTGGTTCATCATATGAACCTAATTTCCATCTAATTATCCTTAGTGTGTGACCCTATAGGTTATTGTAATGTTGGCAATGCCCCTAAACCCATTTAGGAGCATAAGTAATGAGCGGTATCTAGCAATACATCATTACTATCCAAGTTACAAGAATGTTGAGATCCAACATCACCTTGTGACTACTAATTGTGACTCCTCACAATATATGACAAGTGTCCTTCTATCCTAGACATCTAAATTGATCAATGTGAGGCATAGACCGTGTCATCCTCTGATCAATCTAAATCTTGAACTCCAAGTAGACTCACTAAATCAAATGAGCTCAATATCTCATATTGACTCATTTGGGCATGGCCATGCACTTCGTGGTCTCACTCTATCAAGAATATCGATGTCTCTCCCGTCATATAGGAGGGATATATCCCATCTAAAACCCAGATTCGATCGTCGGATGCTTCCCACACCAACAATCTCCCCCTTTTTTATTATGCCAACATGGTTCAAAGTTAAGCCAAAAACATAACAGTATTATAAGAAGAAATGAAATAATGAAAAATCTCTTTAACTTAACTTTGACCTCTCTCTCCCCCTTTGACATAAATCAAAAAGAAAATACATAGGGAGAAAAAAACATTTATTATATTAAACATTAAGCTCCCCCTGAAGGGTAGCACCTCAGCTAAAAAAATACTTAGCCAATGTAGACATGTTTTTAACTTTTTCAACCAGACTTTAAATAGGCATAAGTTTTGAAACTTTCATTTTGTGTTTGAAAAATAAACTTAGCTAAATTTCTGACTTCAAAATGATTGCATTGAGAAACACTTATCTAAATTTAAAAGATTTTGAAAAACATTTAAAAGTATTGATAAATACTTAACCAAATTTCTTGACGGAAGTTTTTAGTTTAAGTACTTAACTTTTAAAGAATTTTTTTTTAAAAAAAATTAGCTTATGTACTTAGTTAAAGAAAAATATGTTGGACCCCGTGGTAGTTTTGATGTGATCAACCAAGTTGGTTAGGTCCTGCTGTGTTTGATCCCTGTGTCTGAGTGTGCAGGAGCTTAGGAGCACAGGAAGTCGAGCGGAAGACGCAGCTAGCGAGAAGGACGGCACGGGAAGGGAGCCGATGGGCTCGGTGCGTCCGAAGGACGAGAGAGCTGTGGAAGAGTACTCCGGTGGGCGTGAAGAGCGTGCGCAGCGTTCGAGGGACGTTAAGCCGGGACGGAATGTTGCTCGAGGAGAAAGCCGGGAATTGGGTTCGGGTGAGCCCTATTCCGGTTGGCCGCAATCACCCAGAAGAACAGAGCGTCAGAAGCTGGAGAAACCAAGCTAGAACTTGAGTTGCCAGCTTGGAGGCACCTCCAGCTTGAAGGCGCCTTCAACCCTGTTGAAGGCGCCTTCAACAGGTCACATTTGACCATTTGCATTGCGGATAAGCCTTCAACAGGTCACATTTGACCGTTTGCATTGCGGATAAAGTTTTATCCGTTGACCGAGCTGGAGGCGCCTTGAACCTTGTTAGAGGCGCCTTGGACCCTCGGGATAGACTTTCCAGGAGCTATAAAAAGGCCCCTGGAGCTAGGAATTCAACAACAACTCAAGTAATCAATCTGTAAGCAATTCCTAGCAGTAGTTCTGAGCAATTAGAGTGTAAAAGACTTCTCCGCCTTCAGAGAAGGAGAATTTTCTTAGTGCGCTTTTCATTGCCCTGGATTAACAACCCTCTTGGTTGTAATCTGGTTAAATTTCTGTTTCTGCTCCTATTTTCTGTCTCTACTATTTTTCTACTGCATTTATTCTGAGTTGAAATCCGAGGAGGGTAGTTTTCATTTTTGTTTACAGCAATTCACCCCCCTCTTGCCGGTCTCCACTGCACCAACAAAATATAGTTACAAATTTTACAAACTTAAAATAGTTTTAAAAGTGTCTAACTTAATTTTTCAAGGAAAGCTAAGCTTTGATAAATTTGGCTTTAAAATATGTGAAAACATATTTTGATAAACTTAAGTTCAACTTAGATTTTAACAAAGATTTAGCAAAGCCTTCGAAAAATTAGTTAGTGAGAAACTTAGTTAAAAAAAATGACAGAAAGTCCTTTTTCCATAAAACAACTTAGTTCCAAAAATAATTTATATATTTTTATTTATTCCAAAAATAGTTTTTAAAAATGAACCCTTTTTTTTGGATTATTTCGAACAAAGAATTTAAGATTATGTCCCTTCACTCCCCTTTAATCAATTGTAAATATCCTAGAGTCCAAGCAAAGAAATATTTTATATTTTCCTAATTTTCCATCTCACCCATTTTAAATTATCAAGCATGTTCAACTTATAAGTGAGTGTGAGACGGAATTAAAATTGATATTTAAAATAAGTTTGGGTTTTAAATGAATAAACATATTTTAAGATTAAAAATTGATTGAGTTTGGAATCATAATTTGAGAGTTATATTAAAAGATTTTATCATTAAGATTTTGAATGATTTTTAACAATGATCCGTCCTAATTTAAAATGATTTTAAAATAATTTTTAAATAATTTTCAAATAGCTTTTAAAATGATTTTTAAAATGATTTTTCAAATGATTTTTAAATAATTTTTTAAATGATTTTTAAATAATTTTTCAAATAAATTTTAAATAATTTTTAAAATAATTTTTCAAATAATTTAAATAATTTTTCAAATGATTTTTAAATGGGGTTTCTTTGATTTAAATTTATATTATTTTTAGACTAAGTTCTGTTGGTACAGCGGGGACCGGCAAGAGAGGGGTGAATTGCCTGCAGATTAAAACTATACCCTCCTCAACGCTTTCAACTCTAAATTAATGCAACTATAATAAAAGAAAATAAAAAGAGAGACAGACTTTTAACCTGGTTACAACCAAGAGGGTTGTTAATCCAGGGCGATGAAAAGCACAGTAAGAAAACTCCTTCTCTGAAGGCGGAGAAGCCTTTTACACTTTTAGAGCACAGTAGTTGCTAAGAAAATGAGAGTACAAGAGTTGCCTTTTTCGTTTGTTTTCATTGTACTTGATAGCTACCCGAGACCCCCTTTATATAGGGGTTCTAGAGCTTATCAGATAACCTGATCCTTCACGATCAAGTATGACTCGAGAGGGATCGGTCGACCGATCCCCAGGTTCGGTCGACCGAACCTGTTGTACGTGCCCAGTCCTCCGTCCAGGTGCAGTCTCTATGGATCGAGCTTGGGTTCGGTCGACCGATCCTTATGTTCGGTCGACCGATCAGCCAACGGTCTCCAGCTGAGTTGGCCCGATCGAATTGCTCGACTGAGTCTCTGGATTAACTTTGGTTCAGTCAACCGATCACGAGGTTCGGTTGACCAATAAGCTTTACCAACGGTCAGCTTCTGACGTGGTCTTCTGTTGTGGCATTCGCGGTTGGCTGCTGATTGAGAGGGGTTCAGTCGACCGAACAGGAGGTTCGGTCGACCGAACCATTGACAAGTCAACTTCCAGTTGACTTGCTCTAGTTCGGCTTCCTTGAGTGATTTCGATCATTCGGAACAGGGCTCACCCGAACCCAGTTCCCGGCCTTCTCCTCGAGTAGTCTTCCTCCCCGGCTTTATGTCCCTCGAACACCGCGCATGTTCTTCACGCCCACCAGGTGTAATCTTCCGCAGCTCTCTCGTCCTTCGGACGCACCGAGTCCATCGGCTCCCTTCCCGTGTCGTCCTTCTCGCTAGCTGCATCTTCCGCTCGACTTCCTGCGTTCCTAAGCTCCTACACACTTAGACACAGGGATCAGACAAACAGGACCTAACCTAAACTTGGTTGATCACATCAAAACTACCACGGGGTTCAACAATCTCCCCCTTTTTGATGTGCATCAACCCGAGTTCAGGTTAGGGTAAAATGAACAGATAGTAATTTAAAGAAATTACTAAACTAACAATTCAGGCATAAAATTTGCAACTTTAAAATAAATTGCAACATGAAAATTAAAAAAAAAATTATCTATTTTAACATCTCCTTAACTCCCCCTAACTGAACTTATCTTTGTTCTCCCCCTTTGATCACAGCAAAAACGGGGTGCAACCAAATTTTAACTTTGGAAAAACTGATAATTTTGTTTTCAAAATCCACGTATTTTTCAAAATTCAAGCATTTTCAAAAAAAAACTTAGTAAACATCTTTCTAAATCTTAAAAGAAATTTTTAAAACAAATTTCTAAGTAAAAGACTAATTTAAAAAAATTGAGTCCGGTTTAATTTCAAAATTTTCTAAGTTTTGAAATAAAATATTCTAAGTTCCAAAAAACATTTTTCAAAACATTATTCAATTTTATTTTCAATGCTTTTATCAAAAAGTTAATTAAACATTTTATTTCTATATTTGGCTTCCAGGCAGTGACGATGCACTAGGCCTTCTTGGCTATTGGAGCAACAACCACTTTCTAGTCAAAGCCGCATAAGGAAATTTCCTGTTTAACTTTCTCTCTGAAAGCCTTTAACCTTTTAATTTTAGTTTAGCACGGATTTTGGAACCTAATAAAAGTTCCTTCCTACAAGATTAATCAAAAATCTGGGGGGGTACATAAGTTTTAGGAATTTTCCTAAGTTGACTTTGATGCTTTCTAATATACCAGTTTAATTTACCATAAATCTTTAGTCTTGATTTTGGAAATTTATTTAGACATGCATGATTATTTTTTAATTTCTCAATTTCAAATTTTCATTTTTCATTTTTCATTTTCTAAATTTAAGTTATCATACATTTCTAGTGGGCATGTTTATGCTAAAATCAATTTTAATTCAGCATTTTCTTTTTCTATTTTGAATAAATCTTTAGATAAAGCTTTAATAAACTGAAAGGACTCTTTAGGGTTTAGGGCACGTACCTTACTTACCTCGTCTTGCGATGCTCCCCCTTCATCATAGCTTTCTCCTTCTGATGTTCCTCCCCCTTCATCTATGCTCATTTCTGAGCTAGATGTTTCTTCTCGCTGATGGTTGGCCATCAGTGCTAGTCCCGAGAATTCTTTGTCTTCAAATTCGGAGGACGACGAATCATCCCACGTGGCCTTTAGGTTGTGTTTGGTTTAAGCTGACTTCTTACTCTTTTCTTTACATTTGCTCTTTAGTTTTGGGCAATCATCTTTGATCTGTCCTTCTTCATTGCAATTGTAGCAACGAACCACCATTTTCTTTCGCTGGAGCTTTTTCGACTGTGATCTAAATTTGTTAGAATTAATGAATTTATTGAAGCGTCTTACCAGTAGTGCCGCTTCAGATTCGTCGACCGAGGCTTCAGAGTCAGAACCGTTTATTCTTGCCTTTAAGGCAATGTTTTGACTAGTCTTCTCTACTCCATTGGGTTCTGCGACTCGAGATTTGTGAAGTTCAAAAGTAAAAAACAAATGTTCTAGAGTACTTACCTCGAAGTCCTTAGAGATGTAGTACGCATCTATTAAGGAGGCCCACTCGGGAGTTCTCGAGAAGGAGTTGAGCGCATACCGGATAGAGTCCCGGTTCGTTACTTCTTCTCCAAGATTGGTTAGTTGTGTGATCAGCTCTTTGATCCTTGCTTGGAGCTGCGCTACCTTCTTGCCTTGGTTCATCCGGAGGTTCGTTAATTGAGCTCGGAGGATGTCGCGCCTCGCTAGCTTAGCTTCCGAGGTACCTTCGTAAAGCTCCAGGAATTTTTCCCAGAGGTTTTTTACGAAGTCGTAGCTTCCGATCCGATTTACCTCCTGGGGCGGAAGAAGGCTGAGCAAGTGGAACTCAGCCTTTCCGTTAGCGACGAACTCAGCCTGCTCCTTCTTTGTCCATTGGTTTTTTTCTTTGTCTTTTGGAGCTGCAAAATCATATTTCATTGTAATAAGAATGTCAAAATCCGTTTTAAAAAAATACCTCCATTTTACGCTTCCATGTAGCGAAATCTCTGTCGAATTTCGGGGGATGAATGTTCGCACCGGCCATTATCTTGATCCTTGTGCTTCAGAGGGCGGTTAGTCCTTTTGAGGATGTCGGGCTCTGATACCACTTGTTGGTGCAGCGGAGACCGATAAGAGGGGGGTGAATTGCCTGCAGATTAAAACTATACCCTCATCAACGCTTTCAACTCTAAATTAATGCAACTATAATAAAAGAAAAGAAAAAGAGAGACAGACTTTTAACCTGGTTACAACCAAGAGGGTTGTTAATCCAAGGCGATGAAAAGCGCAGTAAGAAAACTCCTTCTCTGAAGGCGGAGAAGCTTTTTATACTTTTATAGCACAGTAGTTGCTAAGAAAATGAGAGGACAAGAGTTGCCGTTTTCGTTTGTTTTCGTTGTACTTGATAGCTACCCGAGACCCCCTTTATATAGGGGTTCTAGAGCTTATCAGATAACCTGATCCTTCGGGATCAGGTTTGACTCGAGAGGGATCGGTCGACCGATCCCCAGGTTCGGTCGACCGAACCTGCTGTACGTGACCAGTCCTCCGTCCAGGTGCAGTCTCTGTGGATCGAGCTTGGGTTCGGTCGACCAATCCTTATGTTCGATCGACCGATCGACCAACGGTCTCCAGCTAAGTTGGCCTGATCAAATTGCTCGACTGAGTCTCTGGATTAACTTTGGTTCGGTCGACCGATCACGAGGTTCGGTCGACCAATAAGCTTTACCAACGGTCAGCTTCTGACGTGGTCTTCTGTCGTGGCATTCGCGGTTGGCTACTGATTGAGAGGGGTTCGGTCGACCGAACCATTGACAAGTCAACTTCCAGTTGACTTGCTCTGGTTCGACTTCCTTGGGTGATTTCGGCCATCCGGAATAGGGCTCACCCGAACCCAGTTCCCGGCCTTCTCCTCGAGCAGTCTTCCTCCCCGGCTTTACGTCCCTCGAACACCGTGTATGTTCTTCACGCCCACCGGGTGTACTCTTCCGCAGCTCACTCTTCCTTCGGACGCACCGAGCCCGTCAGCTCCCTTCCCGTGTCGTCCTTCTCGCTAGCTGCGTATTCCGCTCGACTTCCTGCACTCCTAAACTCCTGCACACTTAGACACAGGGATCAAACAAACAGGACCTAACCTAAACTTGGTTGATCACATCAAAACTACCACGGGGTCCAACAAGTTCAACCTAGATCCATCTCACCCGATTCTATGTTATCAATCAGGTAATCTTAAGTAATTTTTGTGAGATGATTATTTTTAATTTAGGTTATTTCTAAGGATTAATTTACATTTGAGTTAAACTTAGGTTTTCCAATTAGTTAATTAAATATGCATTTCAAAAATTGGTTCCCAGGTCGTGGCGAGGCACTAGGCCTTCTTGGATATGGGATCATCCACCACTTCCTAGACAGAGTCGTTCAAAGAAATTATATTTAATTTTCCTTTTTGAAACCTCTAGGTTTAACTAACAAGTGTAAATTACGCCTAGGTCATTAATCTATCCTAATCTAAACATACATAATATAAGGAAAATAAATAAACAATCATCAATCAATTTTATCTATTTATTACGATAGTCTTTCTATTGGCTCCCCCTGGATCATAGCCTCGATATGGTCTATCAAGGAAATGGACTTGATCCTTGGGGACCAAATATTGACCAAGTCCAACTTGATTGACCAAGTTCGACTTAGGGACCCATGCTTGGACTATGTTTCTATTTTTTCTATTAACTAAGGATAAATATGCTTTGTATTTTATTTTGGTTTTAAGTCCAAGTCCGGATTTGTTGAAAACAGCTCGTTGTTTTCCATGAATCAGGTCAAGATTCTTGGAACCCAGGGTGAACTGTTCCAACGTGTCCTTGAGTTCTTTGATTTGAGTTTTCAAATTAGAATTTTCTTCCTCAAGTTGTTGGACTTGAGTTGAACTTCTAATTTGAACTGACTCAGTTAAAGAACTCAAGTCAGTCGCCTCCTTAAGGGATGTTATCTCCTTTTGGAGTGACTTGACCCGGATGTTGGATTTAGCCAATTTCTTTAGCAAGTAAGGTACTAATTTCTACAAATAATCTAATTTAGTTTCGGCGAGTAGAGAACTTACAGTGGGGTTCGGTCCTTCGGAAACGGATGCGGATCCGTGGCTTCGCTCAGACTCGATTTCTGACTCACTCTCAGTTTCAGACTCGAACTCAGACTCGGTTTCGACGATGTTTGCATGCACTGGTAATGCGAGGAAGCTTGCTGGTTCTTCTTCATCAGTCTCGGATTCATCTGATGACTCAGACCAAGTCACTTTTAATGCCTTCTTTCTTCGTTGCTTTTTATTTGGACAATCCGGCTTGTAGTGCCCCTTCCGGTTATAGTCGTAGCAGGTGACTCCACTCTTGTCCTTTGTGTTCGTTTGAGTTGTCTTTTTGTTTCTGCAGATCTTTCGTACAAGGATTAATAACTTGGAAACGATCTCTTCGTCATCAACCTAGGTGATGTACGTGAGAAGTAGCGGCTCTCAAAAGCCTCTCTTAATCTGGCCCAGGTGATGTCCTGCTCGCCTATGATGGAATGCTGCATAACCCACCAGGTGTCGGCCTTATCTCGTAAATGGAATGCAGCCAACTCTGCTTTCTCCCACTCTGAGCAAGTCATGTAGAAGAAGGTCCGCTCCATGGTCTCTATCTAGGACTAAGCCACTCTTGGATCAGTCTCTCCTCGGAAGAGTGTGAATCGACTCTTCATCGACTCTGCCAGTGCTGGGATCCGGGCCCGTGCCGCGACAATATCAGTGTGGTGAGTAGGAACGGCTGTAGGAACTCGGAAAACCACTGGAGCTAGTGCTACAAGTAGTACCGCTGGATAGACCGGGGGAGGTATCCCCGGTGCTACCGCATAAGCTAGGGCAGGTGCCGCTGGTGGTACTACAGGGTCGATATGGGTGGTCGCGGCTGGAGGTCCGATAGATGGTGGTACCGGATGTGGAGCAACGGCTACTGCTGGTGCTGGTGCCGAGTGCGTTGTAGGCACCGGTGGCGGTGGTGCCTGATTTGCAGTGGCCTCGTCCAGAGTAAGGGTCGGGTATGCCGGTGGTACCACTGGTCATACTGTAAATACGGTAGGGGTGGGTACAACAGGTGCAGCCAAGGTAGGTACCTCTAAAAGTGCTATCGGGGTCTGGGAGCCCGACGCGCTTGCAGCATCCTGAGTATGTCCCTAACCAATAGGCTCAACCCCAGTAGGCGTCTCTGGCGACTCTGCCGCCAGGGACTCCAACGTCCTCTTACGTGGCCATCCTGCGCCATGTCTCGGCGCGGGAGCACATGCACCTCGCCTCATATATGTTGAATTATAACACACAAATATTACTACAAGTATCACACTATAAAATTAAACATCATATCTATATGCCGTCTGGAGATGTTCCGTCGCTATCCAGTCCCCCTTTTTGACCTCGGAAATCTAAAACGAGAAAATCCATACAAATCCAAAACGGAATTATGAAACATAATCATAACGGAAATCCGTACAAATCCGAAAATACCAATTTGACTCGCAAACCTGGCTCTGATACCAAATAAATTGTCACGCCCCAGGTAGTCCCTCCTAGAATAAATTTTGGCAGCATCTCCCATGTACGGGTGACAATATGAAACTTTCTATAATGCCCTCTGGGCCACATATGTTGGTGCGGGAAGCATCCGACGATCGAACTCGTGTTTTGATAACGGCAAAGAATTCAAAGTTAAGATGTTTTTTAGTCTAACAAGTCTACTTGAGGATTTCAGGAAAGTCCTAGCTGCGGTTAGGCAAAGGGAAAACCCTAGGGGGCGGTAACCCTAGGTCATAGGGGGTGGTAACCCTATGCGTAAAGTCTTGGCAGGTCGATGGCTTCAGGCAAAAGTCCTAGGGGGTGGTAACCCTAGGTGAAAAGTCCTGGTGTCGCGAACCAGGTGAAAGACTGGACTAGCCGAGGAAGCGGATGTCCAGCAGAAAGTCCGGAAGCATCGAGTGCTGAGCAAAAGTCCAGTCGATTTGGAGGATCGACTGGCAACAGGTAAATCTCCTTAGTGGAGTAGGTGAGGACGCGTTCCCCGAAGAGGGAACAGTAGGCGTCGGGTCGACCTAGGGCTTCCGGGTGGAAATCCAAAGTCAGACTCGGACAGTCCAAAGACTATCAATTATTACTTATTGTGTTTTATCAGATTCTAACATTGTCTTGCAGGGTATTTTGCTCGGACTAACCTTTGCTTGCAGGTGAGGAACCTGCTGGAAAAAGGCTGTCCGGGCGCCCGGGATGGATCCGGGCGCCCGGGACCAAATTCTATCCCCTGCGCGACTTCGCCACGTGGAGCATCCTGGTTGGTTGGCCACGTCACACTCCAGGCGCCCGGAAGGGATCCAGGCGCCCGGAACCGCATATAAAAGGAGGGTTGAGGTGCAGCTTCAAAATACAACGAATTCTAAGTGATCTTTCATCTACACGCTGCTCCAAAAGACGCTCCGAAGTGCTACTACAAGTGCCCGACGACCCGAAGCTTCAGAATTAGCATTTCTTGTTGTCGGTATAATTTTTGATAGCTTTTATTTGTACTCATAATTGTAATCTTTTAACGAGCTTATAGTTATTGCCCACCGGAAGCGATCAAGGATCGCGGGCCTTCGAGTAGGAGTCGACTTAGGCTCCGAACGAAGTAAAATCGACCTGTCTCTTTGTGTTGTCTCTTTATTTTATTTCCGCTTATTCCGCTGCACGTTTTAACTCCGATAGTTTTCCGATAATCGAACGAAATAGCCACGAGCGCTATTCACCCCCCCTCTAGCGCTTCTCGATCCAACAACATATACCTCGACCAACACAGACGGAACAATAATAATCTATAACAGTATAAATATAAGCAAACACCCACGCAGTTTAATAGTAAAACTAAACTAATGCAAAGATAAGGAAATCATCGCAAAACTCCTACTCAACTACACCCATAAACACACAAATCCGATATCCTACTCAACTACACCCATAAAACACAAATCCGATATCCTACTCAACTACACCCATAAAACACAAATCATCGCGACACGGAGTGGTGGGGGACTAGCGACTGGAACCTCCTAAACAACCTCAATCTGAAAATAGTAATAATAGGGTGTGAGTCCAACACTCAGCGGATACCTAGTTGATATACATAGTAAATAATAACCAGCAGTAATAAATATGCGTACAGTCTCCTGGATATCATATAGAAAATGCAAAACTGTAAAACAAAGGAGTATTTGTACTAACCAGGACCTGGGTATAGGAATATAAAGGCCGTCAGACCCAGAGTGTCATAAATCTTGTATGCATATCAAACAATGCATCCATCCAATATGCAACATATAAAGTGCAGCAAACACAAGCAATAAATGCGTATCCTGTACGCATGTCAAATAATGCATCTACAAAAAATGCAGCAACCACAAGCAATAAATGCATATGATGCCATAACATGTCCTGGTCACCTCTGACGCCAGTCAGCCATCTCACACACGATGGTGAGACCGAGTGGTTAGGGTTGTGACAACCATGCACTCTGTCGTCACTGCTCTTGATGAGTGACCGAGTGGACGGGATGATGTCGGAGTATACCTATCCTCCTACCCGAAATCATAAGTGGGAGAGGGCAATGCTCTCATCTCTCTGAGCTAGTCCAGAGGAGGGATCCCTGCCGGCTACCACGCTGCGTCACACTACCCATGAGCGGACCAACGGAGCCAAACAGAGCAACCTGCTACACACACCCTGCCTGAATAAAAACCACTAACCCATGAGTGGTTGTGTGTGCAGACCCATGTAGCTGGTGATGCGCTCAATAATAATGGAGCCGACTATCGCACAACATACAATCATGTGAGATGGTGCATGACACTAAGCATAGAAATATCCTGATCCTATCTACCTCCTAAAAACATGTACCATATACGTGGATCAAATAGTATGATCTAGGAACACATGTCAGGTATGGTATCTAACCAGTCTGGTATATCATAAAGCATGACATATCACTACCTCCATAACATAAATAATAAATAGGGCATGAACGCTAAACAAGTAACAAACAAATCATGCTCGGAAACAAATAGTGGCATGCCGATGCAGATATAAACATAGTTATTGCTACTTGCTAAAATCTATTAAACATATCAACAAGATATATCAAAATAGGTAGGTTAAGGTACTCGCCTTCAATGTAGATCGAGCTAATCAACCTCTATGTCGATGTGCTCGTCCCGAATCCGAATCCTGTAATAAATCATACAATTTAGCTAAAAATAAAATAGCTAAACAAAATCCTAATCTGATTAGGAAACTATTTTTTTATTTCATTTAATTATCTTATCCTTCCTTCATAGTTGATATCCTTGAATTAGTCCAACTAGAAAAGTCAGATAATAAATGAATCTCTAATCATAATCCATTAGATTAAGCAACCCTATTCATTTATCCTTTTAATTAGATAACCATGTAATTAACCAAGACTATTAACCATTTGCTAATCCAAAGAAATCAACTGTATCACTTCACTAAACCAAGTCTCAATATGTTACCGTTCCTTCTCCTATCTATTGCAGAAATTCCTGATAGCCCAACAGATCCACAGCAGAGAAAACTTGCAGCTGAGAACGGATCTCATTGCCAGAAACCATCACTCCTAGTTAGTACGACAAAAATCAAAACTCAACCTCTACAAACCTATATAGAAAATGCTACTCCAATTCCTACAAATATGATATCAACCACAACTTAATTAACAAACTCACCAACTCTGTATCAAAGGTAGCTGCTGGTGCTAGGGCAGAGGTAGGGCAGAGGAAAAAGATGGTCGGTGCTAGGGCTCAGGACGAAGATGAAGAGAAGATTTGGTCAGTCGGCGGTGTTGGCAATGGGAGACGCGAGGAAGATGGCGTAAAAATCTGCCCCCTCGGCAACTTGCTCATGGTTGAAGCTGAGCCGGCACGAAAGCGCAGGATCGGAAAAAGGCAGAGAGGAGGCGGCGGTGTCGCGAGCCCAGGGAGGAGGAAATCAATTGGTTGTGAACCCAACCTAGGGCTCAAGAAATCGGATGAATCAGGCGGCGATGGCTCGGCGGAGGAGAGATCTCTGTGGCGGGGCTTCCTTGGCCGATAGTTTTTTTTGTATGCACAGGAGAAGGGAACCGACGCGGGGCGGCGGTGTCGACTAGGAAAAAGGAAACGACATTGGCGCGGGGGGCGCGGGTCGGGGAAGGGAAACGGGGAAGAGAAAAGAAACAGAAATAGAAATAGAAAAAGAAAAAGAATAATAAGAAAATAAAATTTTTCCTCGTTAAAATGGGGTAGCCTAAACAGGCTTTCCCGGGTTCCAATATCGATCCACTTAAACTTGTCATACGAGCTCCTAAAAATTTCCGAAAAAAATTCTAAAAATTTCGGAAATTTTCCTTATGGTTATTCGCCCTTTTTCAGTATTTTATAATAACTATATAGGTAGTTTCTTCAATAATAAGTATTAGGTTCTCTGTGATTTATCTATCTATATTTAGCCTAGGGGTGACAATATTAAATCGTCTCACCTTTAACTTCAATATCATAACTATTCTACATTAACAATAATAATTTTATAAAAAATAAAATAAAAATTAGGGTTAATAACTTTAAGCCCCTCTGAATTTTATAGCGAGTTACATTATGCCCCCCTCTATTTAAAAAACTACACTCAACCCCCCTTTGACATGAAGTAAAAAAAAAAGAAAAAAAAGTAAATGACCAAAATAACCCTAACCTAAATCAGATTTTTAAGAAGAAAATGAAAAAAAATTTAAAAAAAAAAGCCCATAAGACCATTGAAAGCTTAACCTTAACCAAATCTTTATATATAGGTCCAAAATTTCACTTGTTTCTAGAAAAAATATCTTCACAAAATTTATACATGCACCAGTATAAATTTACCTCCTTCGTGTTGGCCCTGAGACGAGTTGGCGGGGGTGCTGGGGGCGAGCGCATTCACCTTTTTCTTATGCCACAATACATGCACCAGTATAAACAACAGAAAAACAACAACTCTAAAAGTGATAATCAATCAAAAACTCATTTTACCAAATAAAAAAGAGCTAAAATTCTAAATTAATGAATCAAAATTAAATGAAGATGGAACAAAATTTATCATTAAAAAATTAAAATGAAGACCCTTTGACAATTTAGAAAAAAAATCACTCTTTTAATTTTTGTCCAAAGGTAAATTTTTATTTCAAAGCAGCTAAAAATACTTTTCGTTTCAAAAAGCTGTTGTTTTGAAATGAAAATTTACTTTTGGGTAAAAATTAAAAGGATGGTTTTTTTCTAAATCATAAATGGTCTTCATTTTTTATTTTTAATGATAAATTTTGTTCTAATTTTATTTAATTTTGATTCATTAATTTAAAATTCAGAGTTATTATTTTTCTGTTATTTATGTTAGTACATATATGAATTTTATGAGGATATTTTTCTAGGAACAAGTGAGATTTTGAACTTATATATAAATCATGTTGAGTTAAGGTTAACTTTTAACGATTTTATAAGATTTTTATTTTTCATTTTCTTTTTAGAAGTCATTTAGGTTAGGGTTATTTTGATCTTTTTTTTTTCTTTTTTTTTACTTCATGTCAAAGGAGGGTTGAGTGTAGTTTTTTAAATAGAGGGGGGCAAAATGTAACTCGCTATAAAATTCAGGGGGGCTTAAAGTTATTAACCCTAAAAATTAAATTAGATAGATCTTGTGTTCGGATCTGGTACAATAACTTCTTAAACTTCTTTTACAAATATTGATAGAGATAAACGAATCCTATTAGATTATCACTGGATAAAAAACTAATAAGTGTTTGATTTTTTTGCTATAATTGTTAGTTAATGACCAAATCTAATAAAAAAATCATAAATTAAATGTAATAATCAATTTATTTTTAATTTCTATTTCAAAATTATTGCTGGATAAAAAACTAATAATTGTTTGATTTTTTGCTATAATTTTTAGTTAATGACCAAATCTAATAAAAAAACCATAAATTAAATCTAATAACCAATTTATTTTTAATTTCTATTTCAAAAGATTAAATTTTTTTTCTATATTATATTTATTTAATTAGTTAACAAAATTATATATATATATATATAAACAAAATCTAATAACCAAATTCTTTCACTAAGATTTATTCTCTAAATACTCTCCTCATCTGTCAAACCCTAACCCGCCTGAACCGAGAAGGCGGCTGGACAGTCTCATCCCGACGCCTGATGACGGACCACAACAACAAGCACCGGCGTGAACAGGATGGCAGGCAGGAGGACCGCCTCACTTCCCTCCATGACGACCTCCTTATCTCCATCCTCTCCTTCCTCTCCATCAAGCAGCGCGTCGCCCTCTCCGCTGTCTGCGCCCGCTTTCGCCTCCTCCTCCCCTCCATCCCCCGACTCGACGCTTTCCGCCTCGACGTCAGGCTCCCTTCCGGCGGCGTCGACGTCCACCAAGAGCTCACCTTCCCCCGTGCTCTAATCCGCCAATGCCACGTCGTCTTCCGGGATGAAGACGACGACGCCTTTTGGCACTATTTACCCAAGCCCCTCGAGCAGCTACTCGTCGACGATCTCTCCAAGGCGGGCGTGCAAGACCTCATCCTCAAAACCTCCGCGGGCAAGGCATGGTTGGATTTTGATTTTGGCGGCAGGGATTGCGGCTTGTTCGGCATCAAGTCGCTGAGGAGCCTCTCCTTCGACAGAATGCGGGTGTCGCAATACTTCGATCGCCGCCCCCTCTCGCCCTTGGGCTGCGCCCTCCTCACCTCCCTCAAAGTGGAAGTTTGCATCCTTTGCCATGATTTCCTGCTTAACCTCTTCGCCTCCTGCCCCTTCCTCGAAACTCTGCAACTCCTCTGGTTCAGTTGGCTCAAGCACAGCATGGACATACTAAGCATCCACTCCGACTCCATCAAGAATATAGTTCTTCTCAAGTCGCTCGCCAGCGTCGACGCCATCGACATCCACTGCCCAAAGCTCGAGTCGCTCATCGTGGAGGTCGTCAACGAAATGCGCATTGAAGCGCCCAAGGTCCGGAACGCATCATTCCTTCTTGCCCTCCATCCGCCTGCAGATCCTCCAGTTGCATTGAAGAATTTTCTCGGACCTGATTTTCCAAAGCAAAACGCTTGGCTCATGCTGAATTCTAGCAAAACCCCAAACGTGAGAGAAGATCCATAAAGCCTACCTTCTTAATTTTCATGCATACTCTCTTTGCTCTATGTATAACAAAATTTGCTTCGTTGGACAGGTATTAGCAGAGGGAATCGAAACAGAGAACGCCGTGATCTTCAACCTCGATTTCAATCTGCAAAATCGATCGTCAACTATGATATGGACCCAGTTCCTCAGGAAGTGCAATGACTCTAATACTAAATTTAGTATACTGGCAGATTCTACGCATATAGAGAGCACCAATGAAGACGATTACTTGCTCCATGGTTCTACAGAAGTAGAACTAATTGATTTACAAATGAGAATGCCCAAAAGGATATTTGAAGGGTTTCTCTTAAATCAAAAGGAGATGACAGAGGAATTAAAGGAAATGGGATTGCAAATGCTGAGAAGTCGCACCAGTACAGATCAGTTCAAGGATATATTAGCATCTGAGGAGTCTCTGTTCTCTAGCATTGCTAATTGCATTGAAATGAAATTTTAGTGATTGTTTTTTCTCTTGGCTCAGTATAACTAACTTGTAATTCACACCAATGTGTGCGTCCTTTGTTAAATAATCTAACTAGTAAATTCTTCAAATGTTGGGTTGGAGTCATATTTTTAATTCCATTAAGTTATAAATTTTAATATAAATGTTATTATTGATTTTGTTAGCAAGTTGTGGTGGTAAGAGGCAATGACAGGGGTGAATGCAGGAATAAGAGATAGAATGAGTTGATCTCGAATTGCTGAGTTTGCCAAGGACGTAATAGAAGAGGTGAGGTGTGAGTTCACTTCGTGTGATAACGTTACAATCTCATCTTTTTCTATATTTTACCAAATTTTAAATTTTTATTATTTATGAAATTATTAAGTTAATTTACCGGTAATATTAAATTTGGGAGTCATAGCGGAAGGTCTGGTCGTTGACGTCGGTATTAAAGAGTGTGCTATCGACGATGAGGTAGAGGTAGTTGGTCCACAAGCGCAGTGCTAGGCCATGTTCGAGCGTCTCACGCAAGACCTCAATCCACAGTTGCTTGCTCCCGGTGTCAACGTAAGCATATATTGATGTGCAGGACACGTTGATCCAATCATGGCAGCCACGACCAAGGGCAGTCATGTTGACGACTACACCTCCAAAGACGAGAGCTGGGCCACAATCAGTGACCACGAAAGGGCATGGGAACGAGTAAGCGAGGCGAAGGAGAGTGGCGATATATGAGAAAACAAAGCCACATATGCTTCTTCTATTTTCCCCCCTTGACTTGGTATTTATTTGCCTGGTTGGAAAATTCATCGATCAGTCTTGCTTTATTTTTTTTAGTCCGTTACTTTATACCAGGGATGGAACCACTCAAGATTGATATATAGCTCAAGATAGCCCCCTAAATCCCTAGGCAAGATGTGGTGCATTTCTTAAGTAACTAGGTTCAATTCTCATGTATACCTATAGCAATTGAACTATTGGTGAAGCTAGGCCGCCACGTTAGAAGTCATCGTGCTTTCTGAATGTATTTGGTAAGGGGAATGTGGTTAAAAAAATAATAGATATGTAGTTAAGTGAGTATTGTTATAATTAATAGCCAATATTGAAGAGTTAGTGGGTTATATACTAGTTTACAAATTGGTCATTTGTTTATCAAGGAAATGCATTGAGAATTTTTTATCCTCCTTGTCTTTCGTGTAAAACTCTTTGATTTTTAATAGTAACATCATAGCTAAGTTTCAAGAAGAGTGATGGCTTCCAAAAGCTTTGTACACTTAGTAGTCATTCCTTTATTCTATAGTCACATGATCATGAGCATGTTTTTGGAGAATTATTAAGGTCCAAAGAATACTGAAAGATTATAATTTCTCAAATAGCAGAACCAACAAAAGTACTATGTTTATATAGGTGCAAAAGATGGAGCCTGAGATGTTGACATTGATCAAAGATTTGAAATAAAGAATTATTTCTTTCAGTTATTAATTACTCTATCTTAGAAGTCATTTACTGTACCAAAAAAAATCATCAAAGACATCTATGACGAAGAAGTATTAGGTATAAATAGTTAATGTGAGGAGTTAGTGGACTATAATTAAGGAATTAGTGGGCTATGTATTGGCTTATAAATAGACTACTTGTTTATCAACGAAATGCATTGGATTTTTTGTTTTATCTTCCTTTTCTATTCTCGATCTTGTACAATTGTGCAACATTAATCGATGCAGTTCATGCATTTGTTGGAACTTATTATTTGAGAGCCCCAAACTTCTTGACTAATAGATAACCTTTAATAGTTGTTAATTAGAGACGGATTTATATTAGGGCATACTAGGCTATTGCCCATCCCAAAGTCAAGCAAGTACCCTTTTCCTATTGAATTTTTCCTGCTACACCGAGGCATTGAAATGAGCTTTCCATACGTAGCTTGCAAATTGAACATCAAATGAAAATAAATCACGTTGCATAATAATTTCTAAAAAAATAAATAAATCAATAAAACATATGATATTTTCATTATTATTTTTTTAACTGTCCTTTTAAATCATACTTTAAAATAATTTATTGACGATCTAAATGGTCAAATCTCATAATAATTTTATTACATGAATAATATAATAAAACATATATAATTTGGATGAATTGATTTTTGTGGATCAGTATCCAGCCATATAAAATAATGAATTTTCTAATTAATTAATTATGTCTGTCGAATTTGACACAATATTGATGTGATATGTCAAGGTGTGAGTGGACGCAATCGGATACACTTACGTGTATGCTAGTGGGTCCATTATATTTTTCCATCCTATGTTTCGGACCAATATCAAACAAGAATTTTACTTAATATAATAAGTTTAAATAATTATATAGGTCCAATTTATTGAACGAGAGTTAGTTAAGGATATAGATGTAAATTTTATTATAAATGATATTTATATTTCAAAATCTCATAGTCATATTTTGTTGAATAAATAATAAATTTTTTCTGTTATATATATAATTTTTATTATTTTTTAATAATATATATAATTTAATATATTAAATTTGAGCCTTCCCAAGTTTAAGTCCAATACATCTTTAATTTATGGATCCGTACCTGTGTTAATGTTTACGAAATCTACCAATGAGATGGATTCTAAGATAGAGGTAATGAAGTGAAAGCTTGCTGAACTAGTGGTATTGAAGTGGAAGTTTAGTACTACCTATACAACATATATAGTCTCAACTGCATGTACAAGAGCAGACAGGTTATTTCCAAGGAGACGTCTCCGATGCTCAAAATGTAACTAGTCTACAAATTGAATAGTTAGTGGGTTATATACTAGTCTACAAATTGGTCATTTGTTTATCAAGGAAATGCATTGATTTTTAATAGTAACATCGTAGCTAAGTTTCAAGAAGAATGATCACTTCTAAAGTTTTGTACACCTAGTAGTCATTTCTTGATTCTATAGTCACATGACCATGAGCATGTTTTGAAGAATTATTAAGGTCCAAACAATACTAAAAGATCATAATTTCTCAAATAGCAGAACCAACAAAAGTATTATTTTTATATATGTGCAAAAGATGGAGCATGAGATGTTGAAATTGAAAGATCTTGAAATAAAGAATTATTTCTTTCGAGTTATTAATTACTCAATCTTAGAAGGCATTTACTGTGAGGAGTTAGTAGACTATAATTAAGGAATCAGTGGGCTATGTATTGGCTTATAAATAGACTATTTGTTTATCAACGAAATGCATTGGAATTTTTGATTTATCCTCCTTGTCTATTCTCAATCTTTTACTATCATGCAACATTAATCGATGCAGTTCATGCATTATTTTGATCAATTTGTTGGAACTTATTATTTGAGAGCCGCAAACTTCTTGACTAATAGATAACCTTTAATAGTCATTAATCTGCCAATGAGATGGATTCTAAGATAGAGGTAATGAAGTGTGAATGCTTGCTGACCTAGTGGTATCGAAGTGGAAGTTTAGTAGTACCTATACAACATATAGTCTCACTTGCATATACATGAGCAGACATAAGAAAGTTTGCAAGAAGTTTCTTCCAACGAGACGTCTCCGATGCACGATACGCAAAGAGTGCCGTGGACAATGGAAAGTATGAAAAATAGAGTTTCATTAACATTAGTCCCTAAATGACAAAATGTAACTAGTATTTATAGATATGAGATGAGAGATATATGTGTAGATTGTGATCATGATCTTTGACAAAATGTAACTAGTATTGGCTCTGATTCGCCAATATGCCACCTCATCTTCCACGACGTCGCCGATTTACCCGAACCCCTCGAACAGCTAGTCGCTAACGGCCTCGTCGAAGCGGGCGTGCAAGACCTCACCCTCGAAACCTCCGGCAAGGGATGGTTGTATCTCAGCGGTAGGGAAAACTGCAGCTTTTTGGACATAAGTCGCTGAGGAGTCTCTTCTTGAACAGAATCTTCATGGTGTCGAGATACTCTGATCGTCGTCCCCTCTTGCCCTTGGGTTGCCCCTTCCTCACCTTCCTTAAAACGAAATTCAACGCCCTTAGCGATGATTTCCTGTTCAACCAACACGCCTCCTGCCCTTTCCTCACGACACTGCATCTCGTCCATTGCTATGTGGTCGAGCACGGGCACGGCATGAACAAATTAAGCTTTCACTCCGCCTCCATCCAACAAGCATTTAATCCTGCTCCGGATCCGCATGCTTCCCTCCATCTTCACCATTGACATTTTCAAGACCTTCCCCAGTGCCGAAACCTTCAAATCTCCTCTTTGACATCTTCATTTATAAGCTAATCAGTTCCAATCCCGAGTGTATAATTTTTTTATTTTTTATATTAAAAAGTTATAAATTTTAAAATTAAAAATTGAATAAAATGGTTAGTTTTTTAACGACTAGTTCAAAATTTCATCTATAAATATCTATCAATGTATACACATATTTTCATTTCAACTCACTACTCTCTTCAATTCTGCTCTCTAAATATTCTCCTCGTCTATTTTGTTAAGTTCTTGCAATCTTATTTTCTATCCGAAATAGATGAAAATAATAGGACATTTTTTTATAAATTTTTGAATTCTACAAACAACTCGTAAGAATATTCATCTTCCCAAAATCCACAAATTCTACCAAATTATCAATACTCATTTCCACTTCCAAATATGTCGTTTCTTCCATAAAATCTTCAAAATTCCAAGATTTTAGAAATTCTATGAATCATTTGAATTATGCCCTCGAGGTCTATACCAACCGCTTCCAACCAAATCTTGGCACAGCATGAGCCATTCATATTTCATGTCGTCAGTTGTTCATGAATATGATACCCTACACACAACTGGTATGTCTTCCACTTATTCGATGTCGAATGAACCTGCAACTCTGACTTTTGTCCCGGAGACTCAACTTTTCGATCGTTAATTCCCAATTGAAGTGGTCAATTATGAAAAAACGATTTCAAATGTGAGGGTATAAGAAAGCGTTCAAGTTGGACAAAAATTGAAAACGAGGTCTTAGTGAGAAATTTTGTCACTATTAGCGATGATCCAATAATCAACAATGATCAAAAGGCGGATGCTTTTTGAGGACGTGTTGCAAGCTATTACAATAAGAATCGTCCCCTAGATTCAAATACCAGAAGTGCAAATGTTATATGGTTACATTGGCACAATACAATCCAAAAGAAGGTATATTGATTCAACGTAAATTATAATAGTGTTTATAGTTCATATCGAAGTGGTCACAGTGACGAAGATATATTGAGGTTTGCGTACGAAAAATATCGATCCAAAAGCAATGGCGTTGCATTCAATCTTGAACATGTATGGAGAATTGTCAAAGACCGTCCAATGTTTACTCCACAGTTCGCTGATCACTTTGTGGCCACAAAGAAGATGAGGACCTTAGAGTCGGGAGCAAGCAATACCTCCTTCAACCAAGATGTGAGTATATACCTGGATGATGAAGATACTCATCCAATGGGACAAAAGACAACAAAAAGAAAGGGAAAAGACAAAGTAAAATCGACCATGGAGGATCTGACAGTAAACTACAAATAATATTATCATAAAGTTCACTTAGTACACAAGTGTGAAGAAGTCCGAAGTCGATCTGAAACAAAAACAATTCGAAGTAGAGTAGATTAAGGCAAAAGCTGTTTTGTCCAAATCTGAAGCTAAGAATCTTCGCTTGAAGTTGAAGGAGTACAAAATATTGAACAAAGACACCTCGCAGATGACAAAGGAGCAACTTATCATACATGAATGTTTATGCCAGGATATAAGGTCGAGATGGAATATCTAAATTGTTTACTCAATGTTAATTTTCTAGTATTATTGTATTTTCGAGTGATTGTAATTGATGCAGATATATTGGAATGGCTCAACAGTAATTAGTAAGGGGGGAGAGGGCATTTTAGTCTTTTGGCATGTTGAGGTTAGAGGTTTTTGAAGGGAAGCACTGTTCACGCATAGAGGGGGGATGGTTCGTGGTCTTGCGTGGGCGCCGCCAAGCAAAGGGCCAGTTTTCCTCCCTCTCATGCTCCTCGCCTGCGACAACACCGGGCACCGGCTGCTCACTTCTATTCCTCCGATCACCACATCCTCCCTCTCCCTCTCTCTTTCCGCAGTTAGCATCGCCTCCGGCCTTTTCAGCCGAAATGCCGCCAAGCAGCCACATCGCCGTCGCAAACTAGCTGTCGCCTCCCTCCTTCACGCACGTCGGCCGACTGGGGCTCCCCCCTGCTCCCTCTCTCGGACCCCGACACCGCCTCTTAGATCTCCCTCTCCTCACGCTCGCGGACCAGCCGCTACCCCTTCGTGGCTCTCTTTCTCACAGCGAGGAGGTCGACAGACCTTCTCGCAGCCTTTGCCCCAAGCGCTGTCGCCTCCTCCAGCGGGCCCTGTCGTCGTCCCAACGGACGTCGCTTCCTACGGCCACCGCCGCCGCCTCCAGCAACGGGTGCCGCCTCCAGCGGCCGGCGTCGCTCGTACCATTTGTCTACGCCAACCTTCGAGTCGAGAGGGTTTTCGGTCGACGATCTGATGTGGTTCCAGCCATCGAGCCGTTGTGCTTCACTATTCGCATCGTAATTATGCTTCTGCATTACTAGCATTATCCAGCAACGGGTGTCACCTCCAGCGGCCGACTCACTCATACCATTTGTCTACACCGACCTTCGAGTCGAGAGGGTTTACGGGCGGCGAGCTGATGTGGTTCCGACCATTGAGCTGTTGTGCTTCACTATTCGCATCGTTATTATGCTTATGCATTACTAGTATTATCCGGCCTGCGTGTCGTGTGTCGGCCTGCGATCCGCTATCATATCTGGCCTGCGTGCCGTCTTCTTGGATCCTTGCTGCAGTGGATTCCATGTCGTCGCTTTTAGGTTAGACTCCTCAGCTGGCTCACACTCATCTACTTGTCAGGGTCGCGACGACTCAGTCAGCACCGTTATCAGCTCACCGACCCATCCGAGGGTGCCCCCAGGGGCCAGGGTACGTCATCGTACTCGTCCTACATTTACTTCATTGTTCTGCTATTATTTGATTGCTTATACATTTGTGGGACCCCCCTCGAGTATCGGGGTACCAGGGACCGGGGCAACCTAGTCGCTGGATACAAATACTGTTGACCAGAGGATTTTGGACGACTTGGTCAACACAGAAGACAACCCACCATCCGGGTCATTGAGATGCGGTCAACATTCCAAACACATCACACTGGCTGGTTCGTCTTCTCAGCTTCCCGACAGGAACATAATTGGCGTCGTCTGTAGGAATGCACCTGATCTGGAATGTGAAGATGGACGACGCCAGAAAATTCGGCCATACTCATGACCTTGATGGATTTCGACGATTATATTATATTCTCCTCACTCCACGGGTATTCGGAAGTCGAGAAATTGAGTCAAACCCTCTGTTGGACGGCAGGTCAGTTTTTACATTGTATTTTCTCTTTCGATCATAGGATCTGCCATAGTTCTCCGGTCGAATACTCCCGTGTCGATCGGTCGGGCTTGTCCTACATTAGAGCGATAGGTGTTAGGACCAAAAGTAGCTAGAGGGGGGGTGAATAGCTCGTCGCATTCGCTCGGTGCTTGGCGTTGCTCGGCGTTGCTTGTTTCTTCAAGAATATGCAGCGGAAAATACAGAAACAAATACAACAACGCTAACACGGTTGGTTTACTTGGTATCCACCTCACAATAGGTGACTAATCCAAGGATCCACACCAACACACACACCCTCCACTAAATAAAACTCTCCTTTATGGTAACTACCAAGGGTGGAGAAGCCCTACAAGACTCTCGGTACAAGAAGAAGGAAAGGGAAACAAAATACAAGCGCAAAGCTTACAATGAATGCAGAAAACCCTAACCCTAGCTTCTCTTCTTGCCTTTGATCCGCCTCTTGACTCGGAGAGCTTCCAAGAACCTTCAAGAACTGGCGATCACGAGCTTTGAGAGTGCTGTGGAGGAGCTGGCGAAGATCTGAGATGAAACCGTGAAGAGATGCCGAAGGAAATGAACGCCTGCGGCCTTTATCGACGCCAACGGTCGGATCCCGATCGATTCGAATATTCCCAATCGATCGGGGAGGCTTTGGATCGATCCACGGATCGATCGGGAGGCTTTGCTCGAAAGCGCTGGATCGATCCACGGATCGATCCAGCGCTTATCGCGTGAAGCGGCCGCGTCCCAATCGATCGCGATCGATTGGGACCTCTAGATCGATCACGGATCGATCCGGAGGCTCTCTGTTCGCTTGGAATGCCGGATCGATCCATCGATCGATCCGGTGATTTTGTCTAAAACCAAGTCCCAAACCTCCCAAACCAACATCCGGTCAACCTTGACCTGTTGGTATGTCATGCCTAGCATCTAGTCACTCCCTTGACCTGCTAGGACTCCCTTACCAAGTGTCCGGTCAATCCCTTTGACCCACTTGGACTTTTCTCTGTGCCAAGTATCCGGTCAATCCCTTTGACCTACTTGGACTTTTCTTTCATGCCAAGTATCCAGTCAATCCTTTGACCTACTTGGACTTCCCAACACCAGATGTCCAATCATCCTTGATCCATCTGGATTTTCCCTTGCCTGGCTTCACTCACCAGGACTTTCACCTAGCTTCACTCACTAGGGTTTTCCATCTGCCTAGCTTCACTCACTAGGACTTTCACCTGGCTTCACTCACCAGGATTTCCATCTGCCTAGCTTCACTCACTAGGACTTCCTTCTGCCTGGCTTCACTCACCAGGATTTTCCATCTGCCTAGCTTCACTCACTAGGACTTCCTTCTGCCTGGCTTCACTCACCAGGACTTTTCTTCTGCCTGGCTTCACTTACCAGGACTTTCCTTCTGCCTAGCTTCACTCACTAGGACTTCCTTCTGCCTGGCTTCACTCACCAGGACTTTTCTTCTGCCTGGCTTCACTTACCAGGACTTTCCTTCTGCCTGGCTTCACTCACCAGGACTTTCATACTGCCTAGCTTCACTCACTAGGTCTTTCATTTTGCCTAACATCCCAGTTAGGACTTCCCAGTCAAGTATCCGGTCAACCTTGACCTACTTGACTCTTCTTCAATCAATATCTTATTGTCAAACATCTAAACCCAAACCAAGACTCAGCTTGGTTACCCAGGTCAACCTTGACCTGAGGGATATTGCACCAACAATCTCCCCCTTTTTGATGTTTGACAATACCACAATAACACTTACAATCCCATATGTAAGTTAGGCTAATCCCATAGTCTCCTTCTTCATGCCACTAGGTAATGAAAGCATAAATTAAGCTCTTCATTCTCCCCCTAAGAGGGCAAACTCCTCTAGGTAATGAAAGCCTAACTTACTCCCTTTCATGAGTCCTTTCATTCTCCCTATGACCTTCCCATAGGTAATGAAGGACTAAGCTTAACCATACATTCTCCCCCTATTGGCACACATCAACCCATCGTTGGACACACATCAACCTATGCTCCAATTCTGGGCACACTTCAACAAATCCATTTGTTGAAGACTCTCCCCCTGAAGAGTTGCTCATCGTGATCACAACTTCACTCATTGTGATCACCCGATAATGAGATCCCATACCCGTCATTATCACCTTAACTTCTCCCTCAATGTTGACAAATACCCAACCTTGAGCATTTTCAACCACTTGAGTGTCCACTTGAAATAATGAGGATATCCACTCCCCATTTCTCCCCATTTCAAGTTTAAATGCTCAACCTTGAGCAAGTTCACAACAGAAGGTTAACCACCTTCCAAGGTTCATGAAAAATAATTTTCATGTCTTTAAAGAGTCCCTCCCCCTAAAGACATGGTGGTAACTTCTGTCATTGCACCAACAATGACTTGGAATCCCTAAAACATTAAGAAACCCAAATTTAGAAGTTTTGAGGTTCAAATATTCAAACTTTGAAACACACCTCAACCTAAACTTCAACTTAGCCTTCCTTAACCAATTCATCCTTGTTTTCACATGAAAACACCCTTTGTATGTATACAAATATATTTTAGGGGTTTGGAATGGTTACCTAGACTCAAAGAGGTTCAAAGATGCTGAAATCAAGCCTTCCCAGCCAAAATCAGCAACTTGGATCGATTGGAGTTGGGTTCCAATCGATTGAACCTTTCTGAATCGATCCCGATCGATTCGGACTACTGAATCGATCGGTGATCGATCCAGACAGAAGCTCGCTGGATGATCCACGAATCGATCCACGGATCGATTCGGGCACTCAATCGATCCATGGATCGATCAGACTCGATAATTGCTGAAATTCCATTTCAGTCAACTTCAGAAACCCCTAGAAAATTCTACAAAAATCATGAAATTTCGTGTAGACATTATTTAGGGCATACTTAATCATGGAAAAATAGCTTTCTATGAAAATACATCATATTTTCAAAGATTGACACAAACTTGAAAACTTGCAAAAACTTTAGTGTTTTTCTTCAAGTTTGTGTCTAACTATTCAATGGTGATTACTATCAAAAGATAGCCTTCACCAAGGTTTTCCAAAAACATTTAAAAAACATTTTCAAAACCAATATCCCATCATGTTCCTTGGGCATAATGCACATGACTTGTACATTAGCTTTCCCAATGATGGGAAAACACATAACTATGTGTTTTGATGAACCTAAAAACTCAAAAGAATGCACTAAATCAACATCTTGAGCTTTGTTCATCATCCTAACATCTCACTTGTATCTAATGTGCACTAATCACATACAAGTCACCTTATAGTCTTTGTGAGATGTAGATTTTGGTTTTTTTTTTTTGCCCTAGTCTAGGGATCATGCATATCTATCTAGGCATTCTAGAGATATTAGACATCCACCTAGGATGTCACTTGTCAATAAGTGTCGTTAAATGTCATTCGTCCTTAATTACAAGGAATTAAACTTAATGCATGATTATGTTATGACATACATCAAAAGAAAATAATTTTCAAAAGAAAATATCCTATTACTACATGATGTATGAATGTCATGACATGGTATTTTTGTATTTTCATAGTAAGGTATGAATGTAAAAATAGACATGATGTCATGACATATGATGGGCAAATAATCATGGCAAGGTTTAGCATAAATAAAATATACTTAGATTACCTATCTAAGTATCCTTAAAGTCTTAGCTAAACTTACACCTTAAACCTAGATTGCCCTAAAGTGCTACAAGAGAATGTCAAAGCCTAAATTGGCATTTCTAATTTCCTTGATTTAATGTATGCCAATTGAAAATAAACATGTCCTCAAATGTTGGCATATTCCATTTTTCCTCAAGAGTAGCACTTTTAAATTAAGGCCCGGATTGCCTTAAATTGCCTAAGAACATACCAAAATCCCAACTTGGTATTTCTCAAGGTTTTCCCAATTTGTGCCATTTTAAGATAAAAATAATTTTTCACCATTAGGCACATTTTACTCTTTCAAGGAGTAATCAATAATTCCATTTCATTTCTAAAAGTTAACTAAAACCTTGAAAATGCTCCTTGAGTGTCAATTTCCTCAAAGTTGGGTTAACTACCCTTCTAATCGGAGTTGACACTCTCTAACCCATCTATGGGGTAGAGAAGATGCTCCTAGGAACCCAACACCTATTGGTGCTCCTTGGATGCTCTAGGTACTCACTAGGGATAACTTCCCTAGATACCTTCCTAGTGACCTTGTTGGGCTTCTTAGAAGCCTTGGTCACATTTTCTAGGTCAACTCTAGGGATAGCTTCCCTTGTAACCTTCTTTGTGACTTTCTTAGACTTCTTAGAAGTCTTAGTCACATTTATTGCAAAAATACTCTTAGGGATGACTTCCCTAGTATTCTTGGCTTGACCACTAGACCTAGGGTTTGTTCTATAACTATATGGAACTCTATGGTAAGAGGGCACATCCTTCTTAGCCTTTGGTTTGTATCCCAAACCTCTATGGCCATTAGATGACCTTTGTGCTCCTAGACCTAGGCTATGCTCATTTTGCCCTTTTTGGATATTTTCCATCCTTTTTAGGGTCCTTTCCATTTTATCAAGCCTTGACCTCAAGACTTGATTTTCTATCACTAAGTCCTTAGTTTTAGATTTTTCATTTGATTCATGAGCATATTTGTTCTTGGGCTTGTATCTAAAATCCTTAGAGTTCTTGCCTAGACTTTTATCTACATTCCTAGCCTTAGGTGTAGTGGTTTTAGCATGAAAAGCTATATGTTTTTCTTTAACGCTATCATGCTTTCTATTTTCATGGTAAATAGCATTAAAATGATATAAGTTAGAACTATCATGCTTTTTACCATAATGTAAAGGGGTAGGCTCAATAAATGTTACCTTCTTCTTTACCTTGGAGGCTCCCCCTTGACTAATGCCTCCTTGAGCCTTGACCATCTTCTTCCCCTTGGGGCATTGACTTCGGTAATGCCCTTTTTGGTTGCAAGAAAAGCACACAATGTGCTCCTTGCTCTTCTTTGTTCCGGGGATGGTCTCCTTGGGTTTCGCCTTGCCCTTTTGTGCCACTTGACCCTTCTTCTTGGCCAATTTAGAGCGCTTGCTCTTGTAGTGCCCATGTTCCCTACACTCAAAGCATATAATATGATTTTTATTTTTAATTGAAATATTTATACCTTTGCTTGTAGGGGTGGCATCTTTCCCTTTGGATCCGGAGGTAGAAGCTTCCTCTAGATCAGACCTTGATTCTCCTCCATTTGATTTTTCTTGACTTGTGGAGGTAGAGGCTTCTTCCTCCTCTTCTTCTCTCGACCCGGATGTAGAAGCTTCTCATTCTTCTTGATCCGGCGTCACCAAGGATTGCTCCCCCTCAATCCTAGAGGTGGAGGCTTCATCATCTTGAATATGAAACAAGGAGTATGCTCCCTCCTTGTTCCCTTCGTTGCATTCCCTTGAAGATGAAGCTTCTTCTTGAACTTCTTCTTCGGAGGTTGAGCATCTCTCAACCTCGGAGTCCTCCTCTTGGTCTTGATCCAATGAGTCGCCCTCTTTGGATTCTCCTTGATTTGGTACAGTGGAGGAGATCTCATGAATTCTTGCCAATTTGCTCCAAAGCTCCTTGGCATCTTCAAACTCTCCAATTTGTTCCAAGATGTTGCTTGGCAATAAATTGACCAAAAGCTTGGTAACTTTGTCATTGGCCTCACATCTTTGGATTTGGTCTTTGCTCCACTTGCTCCTTTTGAGTACTTTGCCCTTGGAATTTGTGGGAGATTCAAAACCTTCCATGAGAGCAAACCATTGCTCTATCTCCATCATAAGAAAATTTTTTATTCTTGATTTCCAAGAATCGAAGCTTGTAGATGAATATGGTGGAGCCACCCTTGTGTCAAATCTAAGTCCATCTTGGAATTGTATCTTGAAGTTGAGCTTGATCAAATCTTGAACTTGAAGAATTTGCTCCAACTTCTTCACCCCTCTAGATTTTCTTGTTATGCTTGACCCTTCCGGCGATGATTCCGGTGAAGAGCGGCCTTGCTCTGATACCACTTGTTAGGACCAAAAGTAGCTAGAGGGGGGGTGAATAGCTCGTCGCGTTCGCTCGGTGCTTGGCGTTGCTCGGCGTTGCTTGTTTCTTCAAGAATATGCAGCGGAAAATACAGAAACAAATACAACAACGCTAACACGGTTGGTTTACTTGGTATCCACCTCACAAGAGGTGACTAATCCAAGGATCCACACCAACACACACACCCTCCACTAAATAAAACTCTCCTTTATGGTAACTACCAAGGGCGGAGAAGCCCTACAAGACTCTCGGTACAAGAAGAAGGAAAGGGAAACAAAATACAAGCGCAAAGCTTACAATGAATGCAGAAAACCCTAACCCTAGCTTCTTTTCTTGCCTTTGATCCGCCTCTTGACTCGGAGAGCTTCCAAGAACCTTCAAGAACTGGCGATCACGAGCTTTGAGAGTGCTGTGGAGGAGCTGGCGAAGATCTGAGATGAAACCGTGAAGAGATGCCGAAGGAAATGCGTCTGCGGCCTTTATCGACGCCAGCGGTCGGATCCCGATCGATTCGAATATTCCCAATCGATCGGGAGGCTTTGGATCGATCACGGATCGATCCAGAGCGCCTCTGCGCTCGAAAATTGCGGATCGATCCACGGATCGATCCGGCGCTTATCGCGCGTGGCAGCTCCCAATCGATCGCGATCGATTGGGACCTCTGAATCGATCCACGGATCGATCCGAGTCTCTGATTTCGGAATGGCGGATCAATCCACTGATCGATCCAGCACTTGATTTTTGTCCAAAACCAAGTCCCAAACCTCCCAAACCAACATCCGGTCAACCTTGACCTGTTGGTATGTCATGCCTAGCATCTAGTCACTCCCTTGACCTGCTAGGACTCCCTTACCAAGTGTCCGGTCAATCCCTTTGACCCACTTGGACTTTTCTCTGTGCCAAGTATCCGGTCAATCCCTTTGACCTACTTGGACTTTTCTTTCATGCCAAGTATCCAGTCAATCCTTTGACCTACTTGGACTTCCCAGCACCAGATGTCCGATCATCCTTGATCCATCTGGATTTTCCCTTGCCTGGCTTCACTCACCAGGACTTTCACCTAGCTTCACTCACTAGGGTTTTCCATCTGCCTAGCTTCACTCACTAGGACTTTCACCTGGCTTCACTCACCAGGATTTCCATCTGCCTAGCTTCACTCACTAGGACTTCCTTCTGCCTGGCTTCACTCACCAGGATTTTCCATCTGCCTAGCTTCACTCACTAGGACTTCCTTCTGCCTGGCTTCACTCACCAGGACTTTTCTTCTGCCTGGCTTCACTTACCAGGACTTTCCTTCTGCCTAGCTTCACTCACTAGGACTTCCTTCTGCCTGGCTTCACTCACCAGGACTTTTCTTCTGCCTGGCTTCACTTACCAGGACTTTCCTTCTGCCTGGCTTCACTCACCAGGACTTTCATACTGCCTAGCTTCACTTACTAGGTCTTTCATTTTGCCTAACATCCCAGTTAGGACTTCCCAGTCAAGTATCCGGTCAACCTTGACCTACTTGACTCTTCTTCAATCAATATCTTATTGTCAAACATCTAAACCCAAACCAAGACTCAGCTTGGTTACACAGGTCAACCTTGACCTGAGGGATATTACACCAACAATAGGCTCAATCTCGAAGACTCCCGAGCTGATCGGCCGGGATTATATTTGCGAAGACTCCCGAGCCGATCGGCTAGGATTATATATTATATTAGAGCCACAGGCGCATTGTCGAAGACCCCATGCCGATCGACCAGGTTTATATTATATCATAGCCACAGGCTCACTATCGAAGACCCCGTGCCGATCGGCCGGGTTTATATTATATCATATCCACAGGCTCATTATCGAAGACCCCATGTCGATCGGCCGGGTTTATATTATATCAGAGCCACAGACTCATTGTCGAAGACCCCGTGTCGATCGGCGGGGTTTATATCATATTACAGCCACAGGCTCATTGTCGAAAACCCCGTGTTGATCGGGCGGACTTATATTTTATTAGAGCCACGAGCTACTCCCGTGTCGATCGCCCAGGTTTGAGTTATATTGGAAAAGCATCGAGCGGCGACGTTAAACCTCAGAGTCGAAGCGGCGACTATAAAACCCCTGCCTTGAAGACCGTCAAGCGGTGACATTAAACCCCAAAGTCGAAGCGGCGACTATAAAAATCCCGCCTTGAAGACCGTCGAGCGGTGACGTTTAAACCCCAGAGTCGAAGCGGCGACTATAAAAACCCCACCTTGAAGACCGTCGAGCGACGATGTTAAACCCCAGAGTCGAAGCAGCGACTATAAAAACCCTGCCTTGAAAACCGTTGAGTGGCGACGTTAAACCCAGGTCTCCACCAGCGGTCGAAAGGCGACCTTAAACCCGTGTCTCCACCGTCCAACTTATCAGAGCATTTAGCTCCCCCGTCCGGGGTCGAGTGGTCGTCACTGGTCGCGGACCAACTTAGCGGATATTTCACCTCCCCCGTTCAGGGTTGAGCCTTCACTAGTCACGGACCAGCATGCCAGATATTCTATCTCCCCCGTTCGGGGTCAAGTGGTCGTCACTGATCGCGGACCAGCTCATCGGATCTCCTATCTCCCCCATTCGGGGTTGAGCGGTCGTCACTGGTCTCGGATCAGCTTATCGGATATCTTATCTCTCCCGTTCGGGGTCAAGTGGTCGTCACTGGTCACGGACCAGCTTAGCGGATATTTCACCTCCCCCGTTCGGGGTCGAGCAGCCTTCACTGGTCACGGACCAGCATGCCAGATATTCTATCTCCCCCGTTCGAGGTCGAGTGATTATCACTGGTCATGGACCAGCTTATCAACGCATCGTACTTCTTATCTCCCCTGTTCGGGATCGAGTGGTCGTCATTGGTCACGGACCAGCTTAGCGGATATTTCACCTCCCCCGTTTGGGGTTGAGCAACCTTCACTGGCCACGAACTAGCATGCTAGATATTCTATCTCCCTCGTTTGGGGTCCAGTGATTATCACTGGTCGTGGACCAGCTTATCAGCGCATCGTACTTCTTATCTCCCCCGTTCGGGGTTGAGTGATTATCACTGGTCTCAAACCAGCTTATCAGCGCATCGTATCTCATCTCCCCCATTCAGGGTCGAGCAGTCGTCATCGGTCTCAGACCAGCTTCTTGGATATTTCATCTCCCCCGTTCAGGGTCAAGCGGTCGCCACTGGTCTCGGACCAGCTTATCGGATATTTCATCTCCCCCGTTCGGGGTCGAGCGGTTGTCGCTAGTCTTGCACCAACTTACTAGATGTTCTATCTCTCCCGTTCGCGGCCGAGCGATCTTCACTAGTCGGGGACCTGCTTAGCGAGTTCTCCTACCTCCCGTGTTCAGGGTTGAGCGATTTTCACTGGGCATAGGCCAACATATTAGAATATCCATCTCGTCGTTCAGGACCGAGCTATCTTCGACGGTCGCGGACAAGAGTATCTCCATTGGTTTCGGACCAGAATATCTCCTAGGCTATGTGCCCATTCGGCTCACAAATTTCGTCTCTGTGCGTATTTAATTTCACGGGCTATGCTCCCGCTCGGTTTTCGAGCTCCACTCCTGCCCAGCGCTGCTTCGTCTCTCGCTCGGTATTTGTCCAGGCGCTCACTTGGCATTCGCCCGATAGTTTGCCTGGCAGCAGCTCGACCCTATTTTTTCGTCGCTCGGTCGACACTTTGGCAGTAGCCCGATCCCATGGCAGATCGTCCGCTTAGCCACGCAATTTTTTTGCTCGACATGCTGGTGGTCGTCAGGTTGGTATTTTACGGTCACCTAGTTGACCTTTTTAGGTGTCCCGGTCGCATTTTACGGCAATCCGATCATCATTTTATGATCACTCGGTCGACATTCTCTAGGCCACTTGTTCAACACTCTCATAGTCATCCAGCCGGTATCGCTTAGTCGTCTGATCAGCCAAACACTTGAGCTACTTGGTCGAACGCTCGACGTTCTCTAGATGGTCCAGTCAGCGTTTTGCAATCTATTGGTCGACATTTTCTCGGTCGCCCATTCGGCATCGCCCGCTCGCTCGCTTGGTCAGCATTTTATGATCACCTGGTCGACATTGTCGGGTTGTCTGATCACACTTTACACTTCCGTCAAGTATTTTTTGGTGGCTCGGTCGACATTCTCCTGATCCCTCGGTTAGCATCTTCGCGGTCGTGCGCTCAGCATCACTCGGTCGCTCGGTCTGCTCGTCACCCCGCGGTCGTGCGCTTGTAGAACGACACACGTTTTGCTCGCCACTCTGCAAGCGTGCGTCGTTCTGTCAGCACTTGCCTCACTTGTTGCTTTGTCATTCGCTCGACATCGCTACCATCTCTCATGCGACACCCTTACGACAGTGGCCGCCCGCATGCCATTATACGAGGAGTTCAGTGACTTGACTTTGACGTCGAGAGCGAGTCAGCCTTTGCGACAGGCTATCTAGTCAGTCGGACTTGCGCCTCCTTCGACTAGACTTGAAGGGGAGGCTTGTTATGCGGATATATTGGAATGGCTCAACTGTAATTAGTAAGGGGGGAGAGGGCATTTTAGTCTTTTAGCGTGTTGAGGTTAGGGGTTTTTTAAGGGAAGCACTGTTCACGCATAGAGGGGGGGTTGGTTGGTGGTCTTGCGCGGGCGCCGCCAAGCAAAGGGCCAGTTTTCCTCCCTCTCATGCTCCTCACGGGCGACGATGTCGGCCACCCGCTGCTCCCTTCCTTCTCTTCCTCCAATCACCACATCCTCCCTCTCCTTGTCTCTTTCCGCAGTTAGCATCGCCTCCAGCCTTTTCGGCGCAAATGTCGCCAAGCAGCCACATCGCCGTCACAAATTAGTCGCCGCCTCCCTCCTTCACGCACGTCGGCCGACTGGGGCTCCCCCCTGCTCCCTCTCTCGAACCCCGACACCGCCTCTTAGATCTCCCTCTCCTCACGCCCACGGACCAGCTGCTGGCCCTTCGCGACTCTCTTTCTCATGGCGAGGAGGTCGACAGACCTTCTCGTCGCCTTCGCCCCAAGCTCCATCGCCTCCTCCAGCGGGCCCTGTCGTCGTCCCAACGGACGTCGCTTCCTGTGGTCACCGCCGCCGCCTCCAGCAGCGGGTGTCGCCTCCAGCGGCCGGCGTCACTCATACCATTGTCTACACTGGCCTTCGAATCGAGAGGGTTTTCTGCCGACGAGCTGGTGTGGTTCCGACCATCAAGCCGTTGTTTTTCACTATTCGCATCGTTTTTATGCTTCTGCATTACTAGTATTATCCAGCAGCGGGTGCCGCCTCCAGCAGCCGACGTCGCTCGTACCATTTGTCTACGCCGACCTTCGAGTCGAGAGGGTTTTCGGGCGGCGAACTGATGTGGTTCCGGCCATCGAGCCATTATACTTCACTATTCGCATCGTTATTATACTTGTGCATTACTAGAATTATCCGGCCTGTGTGTCGTGTGCCGACCTGCGAGCCGCTATCATATCCGGCTTGCGTGTTGTCTTCTTGGATCCTTGCTGTAGTGGATTTCATGTCTACGCTTTTAGGTCTGGCTCCTCAGCTGGCCCACACCCATCTACTTGTCAAGGTCGCGACGACTCACTCAGCATCGTGATCAGCTCACCGACCCATCCGAGGGGCCAGGGTACATCATCGTACTTGTCCTATATTTACTTCATTGTTCTGCTATTATTTGATTGCTTATACATTTGTGGGACCCGCCTCGAGCATCGGGGTACCAGGGACCGGGGCAACCCGGTCGCTAGATACAGATACTGTTGACCAGAGGATTTCGGACGACTTTGTCAACACAGAAGACAACCCACCATCCAGGTCATTGAGATGCGGTCAACATTCCAGACACATCACACAGACAGGTTCGTCTTCTCAACTTCCCGATAGGAACAGTAATTTTTAATTATTATATTTTTGAATTATTGTCATTTTTAATTATTGTATTTCTCATTTCGATTAATGTGATTTTCAATTATTATAATTTTACAAAATAGTCATTGCAAACTAGCCGTTGGAAACTAGCTATTGTAACTAGTTGTTGGAAACTAGCTGTTGCAAACTAGGCGTTACAAACTAGCCATTGTAAACTAACCGTTGCAAATTAGCTGTTACAACTAGTTGTTGCAAATAGTCGTTGCATGAGAAAAACAATATATATAGACACATTGTGTTATGAGATTTTCATTCGACTATCATAATATTTCTCAAACACATATACTAAAACATGTTTCCTCCAAACATGTCTCATTCTACAGCCAGCTCTAGCTCAAGTTCGAGCTCGACAAGCGAAGATGAAATCTATGTTGAAATTGATGAGCAAGCTTATGATCCGGGTGAAGAACTGATGTTATTGGTTTTTCAATAACACCAACAACTTAAGGAAACATATTAGAGGAGGGACACATGTAGAAGAAGAAGGTCCGTCCAAAGAAATCGTGAAGTCGGGCATGAGAGACTCATCAATGATTATTTCTCTATAAACTCGGTGTATCACAAAAAAATATTTCGAAGATGATTATGAATGAGAAGAAAGTTATTCCTTCGCATAATGAATGTAATGGAGAATCATTCAACATTTTTTCAATATAGCGACAATACAGTGCGAAGAAAAAGGTTACCACCACTACAAAAATATACTGCTACGATCCTCGCCTTTGGTAAAGCGTCGCAAGTATTTATTAGCTGCTTATTACATCTGGTCTATTTCCGAAGCTACGTTTCCTCCCCCAAAATTCCTACTTCTCGTTTGATCATGTGAGGGTTTCCGAACACTGATCTTTAAAGCCGAGTGTCATTTGGCTTTGTCCTAATTCATTTGCTAATGTTCATAATTATTTATTTATGGCTGAATAATTAATAAGTGTCAGATTTTTTTTACAATAATTGTAAGTTAATAATTGATATAAAAGAATAAATAAAACAACAATGAGATAAATCTAAAAACAAAATCTTCTCATAAGATCTATTCTTAATTACTATTTCAAAATATTTAATTCCGTATTTTTTCTAAAATATATTTGTTGGGTTTTTTAAGGAATTATATTATCTGGTTACTCCAACATTAGAAATAAGACTAATATTGATAAAAAAAAATAGTAAATAATTTTTTACTATAATTGTTAGACAATAGACGTTTATATATAAAAAATTAAATAAAACAACAATGAGATAAATCTAATAACAAAATCTTCTCATGAGATCTATTCTTAATTCCTGTTTCAAAATATTTAATACCGTATTTTTCTATAATATATTTGTTGGGTTATTTAAGGAATTATATTATCTGTTTACTCCAACATTAGAAATAAGACTAATATGGATAAAAAAAAGTAGTAAATAATTTTTTACTATAATTGTTAGATAATAGACGTTTATATATAAAAAATTAAATAAAACAACAATGAGATAAATCTAATAACAAAATCTTCGCAAAAGATCTATTCTTAATTCCTATTTCAAAATATTTAATACCGTATTTTTTCTATAATGTATTTGTTGGGTTATTTAAGGAATTATATTATCTGTTTACTCCAACATTAGAAATAAGATTAATATGGATAAAAAAAAGTAGTAAATAATTTTTTACTATAATTGTTAGTCAATTGACGTTTATATATATCGCGTCCGCTTCAGGGAACCTCCGGCGGCAGAGACAATCTGATCAAGACACCTTTCCTCGCCGGAGGACCGTCTCAATTCTCTCCACGATGACCTACTTATCTTCATCCTCTCCTTCCTCCCCATCAAGCACTGCGTCGCCCTCTCCGCTCTCTGCGCCCGCTTCCGCCGCCTCCTCCCCTCCATCCCCCGACTCGACGCCTTCCGCCTCGACGTCGACATCCACAAAGATCTCACCTTCTTCCATGCTCTAATTCGCCAATATGCCACCTCGTCTTCCACGACGTCGCCGATTTACTCGAACCCCTCGAACAGCTGCTCGCCAACGGCCCCGTCGAAGCAGGCGTGCACGACCTCACCCTCGAAACCTCCAGCAAGGGATGGTTGTATCTCAGCGGCAGGGAAAACTGCAGCTTCTTGGACACCAAGTCGCTGAGGAATCTCTTCTTGAACAAAATCTTCATGGTGTCGAGATACTCCGATCGCCGTCCCCTCCTGCCCTTAGGTTGCGCCTTCTTCACCTTCCTTAAAATGAAATTCAGCTCCGTTATGATTTCCTGTGCAACCTCCTCGCCTCCTTCCCTTTCCTCGCGACACTGCATCTCGTCCGTTGCTATGTAGTCGAGCACGAGCACGGCATGAACAAGCTAAGCTTCCACTCCGCCTCCATCAAGCATTTAATTCTGCTCCGGATCCGCATGCTTCGACCCTCCATCTTCACCATCGACAACTTCAAGACCTTCCCCGGTGCCGGAACCCTTCAAATCTCCTCTTTGACATCTTCATTTGTAAGTTAATCAGCTCCAATCCAGTCGAGTCATGGAGCAAGTGTTGGTCGTCGTCCTTTGATGTCCGCGCCCCACAGCTCGAGTTGCTCATCATGGACGTCGTCACCACGATTCGCATAGAATCCCCCAAGTCGAGATTTTGTGCTCTGGCTGAAGTCTAGGCAAACCTCGAAATTTTCATGTATACTCTCCTTGATTGATATATATATACATCTATATATGCTTAACAAAATTTGATTTAATTGACAGATCTTCTTAGCGGAGAGAAACAGAATTGATCGGATTAAATCGATCTTCAAGCACGACTTCAATTTGAAAGATCAGACGTTGTCTACAATATTGGCCGAGTTCCTGAAGAAGTGCAATGACTGCAATACCGAGTTTGATATACATGTAGATCCTACACGTATGCAGCAGCACTGAAACAACAAAGGACGACGACCAACACTTGCTCCATGGCTCGATAGGATTGGAGCTGATTAACTTACAAATGAAGATGTCAAAGAGGAGATTTGAAGGATTCCGGCACCGGGGAAGGTCTTGAAGATGTCGATGGTGAAGATGGAGGGAAGCATTCG
This sequence comes from Zingiber officinale, assembly GCF_018446385.1. Classification (NCBI taxonomy): domain Eukaryota; kingdom Viridiplantae; phylum Streptophyta; class Magnoliopsida; order Zingiberales; family Zingiberaceae; genus Zingiber; species Zingiber officinale. The sequence goes on from NC_055988.1 coordinate 171,282,305, forward strand.
GATCCGGAGCAGGATTAAATGCTTGATGGAGGCGGAGTGGAAGCTTAATTTGTTCATGCCGTGCCCGTGCTCGAGCACATAGCAACGGACGAGATGCAGTGTCGCGAGGAAAGGGCGCTGAATTTCATTTTAAGGAAGGTGAGGAAGGCGCAGCCCAAGGGCAAGAGGGGACGACGATCGGAGTATCTCGACACTATGAAGATTCTGTTCAAGAAGAGACTCCTCAGCGACTTGATATCCAAGAAGCTGCAGTTTTCCCTGCCGCTGAGATACAACCATCCCTTGCCAGAGATTTCGAGGGTGAGGTCTTGCACGTCAGCTTCGTCGAGGCCGTCGGCGAGCAGCTGTTCGAGGGGTTCGGCTAAATCGGCGACGTCGTGGAAGACGAGGTGGCATTGGCGAATCAGAGCACCGGGGAAGGTGAGATCTTTATGGATGTTGACGTCAAGGCGGAAGGCGTCGAGTCGGGGGACGGAGGGGAGGAGGCGGCGGCGGAAGCGGGCGCAGACAACGGAGAGGGCGACACGCTGCTTGATGGGGAGGAAGGAGAGGTTGGAGATAAGGAGGTCGTCGTGGAGAGAAGTGAGACGGTCCTCCGGCGTGACATCCTGTTCACGCCGGCGCTTGTCTCAGATAGCATCTCTTTTGTTTAATTATTTCCTAATTTTTAAAATTTCACTTACGTATCGGAGGAATCTTATCATGATAGACCGGTACCCTCTGATTATGTGTTATTCTTGAATAAAATATCATTTAACTTGATACGGAAAGAACAATCAGTGCTTGACCATCAACATTCGAGAAGTACTTAGCTACGAGCATCTGAAATCTCCCGCATCAGTTGATGAAAAGATAGACCATACAATCTAAGGTTGATGTCGCATATATTAGCTAAGCTCAATTATTCGAGCTCTTTCTTCCGAACTCAGTTTCTTGAGCTCTCCACGTTTTCTTCTTTGAATTCACCCTTTCTTGTTCAAGCTCAGTTCTTGGGCTCTCTCTTGGTCTTCTTTAGATAGAGGCACTATCAACTATGGGTTATTGACAGCATGTAGATGTAGTCTACAATCCCTACTACGACCGATCATCATTTCTGATCAGTAACGATCAAAAGATTGACATCAATGGCTGACACTATAATTAGAGGTTGTTATATGATTAATGTTTGAAATGGTTGAATGGTCCATAACTTTTCAGAGATCATGATCACAATCTACACATATATCTCTCATCTCATATCTATAAATACTAGCCGTGATAAATTGGACCTATATAATTAAACTCATTATATTAAGTAAAATTTTTGTTTGATATTGGTCCTAAAACATAGGATGGAAAAATATGATGGACCCACTAACATACACATAAGTGTATCCGATTACGTCCACTCATACCTTGACATATCACATCAATATCGTGTCAAATTCGACAGACATAATTAATTAATTAGAAAACTTATTATTCTATATGGTTGGATACTGATCTATAAAAATCAATCCATCCAAATTATATATATTTTATTATATTATTCATGTAATAAAATTATTATATGATTTGACCCTTAGATGGTCAATAAATTATTTTAAAGTATGATTTAAAAGGGTAGTTAAAAAATAATAATGAAAATATCAATAAATTAGTATTGTTTGGACCTTAATAATTCTCTAAAATCTCATGGTCATGTGACTATAGAATCAAGAAATGACTACTAGGTGTACAAAACTTTTGGAAGTCATCATTCTTCTTGAAACTTAGCTACCATGTTACTATTAAAAATCAAAGAGTTTTACACAAAAGACGAGGATAAAAAAATTCTCAATGCATTTCCTTGATAAACAAATAACCAATTTGTAAACTAGTATATAACCCACTAACTCTTCAATATTGACTATTAATTGTAATAATATTCACTTAATTACATATCTATTATTTTTTAACCACATTCCGCTTACCAAATAAATCCAGAAACCACAGTGACTTCTGACTTGGCGGCCTAGTTTCACCACTAGTTCAATCGCTATAAGTATATCTGAGAATTGAACCCTAGTTACTTAAGAAATGTACCACATCCTGCCCTGGCCGGATTCAGGGCTATTTTGGAATATATATCAATCCTGAGTGGCTCCATGCCTAGTACAAAGTCACGGAGTAAAAAAAATAAAGCAAGACTGATCGATGGATTTCCCAACCAGGCAAATAAACACCAAGTCAAGGGGGAAAATTATAAGAAGCATATGTGGCTTTGTTTTCTCATATATCACCACCCTCTTTTGCCTCGCTTACTCATCTGCATGCCCTTTCGTGGTCACCACTTATGGCCCAGGCTCTCGCCTCCGGAGGCGTAGTCATCAACATGACTGCCCTCGGTCGTGGCTGCCATGATTGGATCAACGTGTCCTCCACATCGACATATGCTTACGTTGACACCGGAAGCAAGCAACTGTGGATTGAGGTCTTGCATGAGACGCTCGAACATGGCCTAGCACTGCGCTTGTGGACCAACTACCTCTATCTCACCATTGGCAGCACACTCTCTAATACCGACGTCAACGACAAGACCTTTCGCTATGACCTCCAAATTTTCAATGTCTACGAATTAAATATTATTATCGGTAAATTAACTTAATAATTTCATAAATAATAAAATTTTATTTAATAAAAATCTAAAATTTGAAAAAATATAGAAAAAGATGAGATTGTAATGTTATCACACGAAGTGAACTCACACCTCACCTCTTCTATTACGTCCTTGGCAAACTGATCTGTACTGGTGCGACTTCTCAGCATTTGCAATCCCATCTGCTTTAATTCCTCTGCCATCTCCTTCTGATTTAAGAGAAACCCTTCAAATGTCTTGTTAGGGATTTTCATTTGTAAATCAATTAGTTCTACTTCTTTAGAGTCATGGAGCAAGCGATCGTCTTCATTGGTGCTCTTTATATGCGTAGAATCTGCAAGTATATCAAACCTGGTATTGCAGTCATTGCACTTCCTGAGGAACTGAGTCAATATCATAGTTGAAGATCGATTTTTCAGATTGAAGTCGAGGTTGAAGATCACGGAGCCCCCTTTGTAGTCCGGATAAATTAATTCATCGTTGTCATCTTCTCCAACTAATCGTTGCCAATCAAAGCAAATTTTGTTATGTATCGATCAAAGAGAATATGCATGAAATTTAAGAAGGTCAATCCGCTTTATGGATCTTCTTCTCTCACGTTTGGGATTTTGCTAGAATTTAGCATGAGCCAAGCGTTTTCCTTTGGAAAAGCAGCTCCGAGAAAATTCATAAATGCAGCTAGAGGATCTGGAGGCGGATGGAGGGCGAGAAGGAATGACGCGTTCTGGATCTTGGGCGCTTCAATGCACATGTGGTTTGTTGGCTTAGAATCGATGAACAACACACCCAAGGCACACACTAATATGTAAAAAAAAAAAAGAATAGAGCGAGGAAGAAGACAACTGATAGAATACTTCTTAGAAGATGGAAAAAAATGAATTTAATTAATACACATCTTTAGGACCCTTTATATACATCATACGACTAAGACTAATTCCAATGAATTATCCCGTAAAATTAGGAAAACTAATTCCAGTACTTTATCCCTTAAAGCTAGGAAAGTTTATCACCACTAATGCAAGGAAAAAAAAAAACCACGTAGCCAATAATCATGTCCGGATTATGCTCACATTACCCCTCCTAATCCTGACATGGTTCTAAGTCACGGACGCCGAGTAATTGTCGTTTGGCAGCTAATTTCACTTCTGGCAATGCTTTAGTTAATGCATCAGCTCACTGTTCTCCGGTATTAACGAACTCAACCACAATTCTTCCCTTCTCAACGCATTCTCTGATAAAATGAAACCTTGTATCTATATGCTTGCTTCGACCATGGAATACCGGATTCTTCATGAGGGTTATGGCAGATTTGTTGTCAACAAATAAAGTTACCGGCTTTGGCTCTACACCGGTTAATTCGCTGGCAAGGCTCCTTAACCACAAAGCATGGCAGGCAGCAGTTGTGGCTGCCATGAACTCTGTCTCACAAGATGAAAGCGTCACTGTCTTCTGCTTCTGTGAGTTCCAGGACACCAAACTTTCATTAAAATAGAAAGTCATTCCACTTGTGCTTTTCCTTCCATCGAGATCGCTGGCTAAGTCATTGTCCGAGTAGCCGAATACACCAATTTCTTGGGGTCCCTTTATGTAAGCAAGTCCAAAATAGATTGTACCTTTCAAATACCTGAGAATTTGTTTGACTACCTTGTGATGCATGATTGTAGGCCTCTCCATGTATCTGCTCGCCAGTCCGACAGAATATGACAGGTCTGGCCGTGTGTGTAACAAATATCTCAAACAACCAATGATGCGTCGATACTCTGTGCCGTCAACTTGAGTCCCTTCCAAGTCTTTATGCAGCTGTGTCTTGGATTCCATTGGATGCTTTGTGGATATGCAGTCTGTCATCTTGAACTGAGATAGAATTTTCTTGTCATAAGCTGATTGCCTAAGTAAAATTCGGCTCTTCTGTTGCTCCACTTCAATCCCTAAGTAGTAGGAGAGAAGACACAAATCACTCATCTCAAATTCTGTCATCATTTGTTATTTGAAGTTGTTGATTTTTTCTATGCTACTTCCTGTCACGATGAGATCGTCGACATATACTCCAACAAGTATCCTTGCTTCTCCTTCACCTCTTGTATATACTACATGCTCTTGAGTACATTTTTTGAAGCCAAGCTCTTCCAGACTCCTGTTCAAACGCATGTTCCAAGCACGTGGAGCTTGCCGTAGTCCATAGAGGGCCTTGGACAACCTATATACCTTATGTTTCTGATTTTGTACTTCAAACCCTTCTGGTTGAGTGACATATATTTCTTCTTCTAACTCTCCGTTAAGAAATGCTGACTTCACATCTAGATGGTGTACCTCCCAGCTTTGATTTGCCGCAAGCACAAGAATGACTCGAATAGTGTCAAGTCTAGCGACAGGCGCAAACACTTCTTCAAAGTCAATGTCTTGTCTTTGTACATAATCTTTAGCCACTAATCTTGCTTTGTGCTTAACGACTTTCCCATCTAAATCTTTCTTCAATTTGAACACCCACTTTAGGCCAATAGGCTTGTGGCATAATGGGAGCTCAGTTAGGTTCCAGGTATTGTTCATCTCAATAGATTTCAGCTCTTTCTCCATTACTTCGTACCAGCAAGCCTCGGTTGCAGCTTCTTGATAATATGTCGGCTCTTCAGATATCACCATCATCACCTCACCCTCTTCTTCATTAATACCAACCACTTCCTCAGTGTTGGCATAGATATCAGCAATGGATCTAAAACGGACCAGTCCTTCATAAGACTCGGGTGAGTTTGTTATCGAAGCCGAGGAAGTTGTATTGGTGTTCGATGATGGTGTAGATGGACTTGATGCTCTTGCCACGGCTACTGCCAGTGTTGTGACATCTTCCGTTGCGGCCTCAATGTCTGCTGCAACAATCACGTCGTCGGTGCCGAATGCATCCATCACCATAAACTCTCGTACCTTTTCTTCATTGTTGGCACCTGCATTCCAGGTCCATTCACAATTTTCTCAAAACATCACATCTCTATTTACTTGTAGCTTGCCATGTCTTGGATCAAATAGATGATGAGCTTTGCAGCCTTCCTCGACACCCAAGTATACCATGGGTGAGCTTTTGTCGTCAAGTTTCTTGAGGTGAGGGGTTGTATTTTTCACATATGCAATACAACCGAACACTCTCAAGTGGGTGAGATGTGACTTTCTCCCCATCCAAGCTTCAAATGGTGTGCACTCTCCTAGCGCCTTAGTTGGGAGACGGTTAAACAGATAGACAGCATGCCTAACCGCCTCTCCCCAGAACCTTGCCCGCATATGTGTACCCTTGACGAGAGATCTTGCCATGGCCATCACGGTGCGATTACGACGCTCCGCAACACCATTTTGTTGGGGTGTGTAGGGAGTCGTGAGATGTCGCTCGATTCCTTCATTTTCACAGAACTGAGTGAACTCCGTGGATAGAAACTCGCCGCCCCGGTCTGTCTGGAGTGTTTTGATCTTGCATTCAGTCTTGGTCTTCGTCAATAATTTGAACTTCTTGAATGCTCGGAATGCATCATTCTTTGCTGCCAATATAAACACCCGCATCCACCTTGTAAAATCATCAACAATCAGATGGAAATACTTGTTACCGGCTAGTGTACATGGTGAGATTGGCCCACAAATATCAGCATGGATAAGTTCCAACGGTTTGTCCGCTCTAAAGTTTGCTTGGCACGGGAATGGCGACCTTGCATGTTTGGCGATCACACACACCTCGCAAAGCTTGTTCGGCTGGGGCAATAGAGGCACATCAACCGCCAATTTCTTCTCCCCTAACAGCTTCAAGTCATTGAAATTGACATGTCTGAGCCTTGTATGTCATAACCAGGTTGGGTCTTCTAGGCTTGCTAGGAGACAGACTTGCTTGAATGTCTTCAAGGTTATCTTGTACAAGCGATTTTGTGTTCGCTTTACCAGCATCAAGAGCTTCCCGCTCCTATCAATCACCTTCATGGTATCTCTTTCCATGTGCACCTCATTCCCAATTTCTGTCAATTGACCGAGACTTATGATATTACTACAAAGTTTCGGAATGTAGTATACCTCGTGGAGAGCCTTCCGATCGCTGTTCTTGCATTCGAACACAACCGTCCCCTTGCCCATGATGTCAATGGTTGATCCATCGCCAAACCTCACCCTCCCGGTGATGATTTCATCTAGTTCTTGAAACTTCTCGCGATGGCCAGTCATGTGGTTGCTGGCACCGTTGTCAAGGTACCAGACGTCTTCATCTCCTTTCTTAACGCCGCGGTACATCTCCGGTAGCAACCTATCTTCACTGAGCAGAATGGTATCCTGCCGCTTACGCCTAGTGTCAGACTCCTCGTGGGACACGGTCATCATCAGTGCAGGCTCTTCATTGGTGGCACGCACAAGTGAGGTGAGCCTCATCATCACGCCGCTTGTTGTAGCATTCAGACGCATAATGCCCCATTTTCTCGCAATTGAAACACTTTATATGTCTCTTGTCTCGAGTGCCACTGTTGTTGCCGCTAGTCCCTCCTGCACTGTCTTGGTGTTGCGTACCACGACCATGACCGCGCCCTCGCCCACGTCCACGCCATTTGCCACGACTAGGGCTGCTGGACCCACACCCCTTTCCTCCTGACGAAGTGTCCACGTTGCTCCCCTTCTGTCGCATTTGCCATTCGACATGAGTAAGTAGGAGCTCTCCTTCAGTGTCGTTGGTGTTGCCGCGTAATCGTAATGTTCGTTCCTCGTACGCCTTTAGTCGCCCAATAGTCTCCTCAAATGGTATCGTCTCAAGGTCGTGAAACTGCTCAATATCGACAACAATAGGGAAGAACTTATCAGGGACAGAATCGAGTAACTTCTTTACCAAAGATGAATCTTCAAGCGTGGCACCAAGAGCGGAGAACTTGCTGCTCATAACACTGAGTTTGCCAGTAAACTCATCAATCGTGTCAGACTCCTTCATCCGGAGGGCGTCAAACTCGCTCTTCAACGTGTGTACGCGTGCTTTCTTCACTCGATCACTTCCAAGGTACCTCGTCTTGAGGCTGTCCCAGACTTCCTTCGTCATCTTCTTTTTTGCAATCTGGAGAAGTATGTCTTCAGGAACACACTGCAAGATGTATGCACGTGCCTTTTATCCTTCTTTGCATCCACCTGGGCTCCTTCCACTAGCTCCACCGCCTCCCAGACTCCCTGGGCATCAAGAACCGCCTCTGTCTTTATTGCCCACACAGTATAATTGTGAGGGCTTAGCATTGGATAGGGAAATGGCACTCCGTCATTCTCCTTCGCAACAACTTGTGGGATGCCAGACATTTTTGTGGAATCGTGGATTCTTGGGTGTTCTATACTGCCAAGGCTCTGATACCAGATGTTGGCTTAGAATCGATGAATAGCACATCCAAGGCACACACTAATATGCAAAAAAAAAAAAAAGGAATAGAGCGAGAAAGAAGACAACTGATAGAATACTTTCTTAGAAGATGGAAAAAATAAATTTAATTAATACACATCTCTAGGACCCTTTATATACACCATAAGACTAAGACTAATTCAAATGATTATCCCTTAAAATTAGGAAGATTAATTCCAGTACTTTATCCCTTAAAGCTAGGAAAGTTTATCACCACTAATGCAAAGGAAAAAAAACCACGTAGCCAATAATCATGTCCAGATTATGCTCACATGGTTGACGACCTCGACGACGAGCGACTCGAGCTTTTGGCAGTGGAGGGGAGGAGGCGGTGGAAGATGGAGCAGACGGCGACACACTGCTTGATGTGCAGGAAGGAGATGATGGAGATGAGGAGGTCGTCATGGAGGGTAGTGAGGCGGTCCTCCTCTAGCATACCTTCCTGCTCACGCCGGCGCTTGCTATGGTCCGTCATCAGGCGAGCAAAGGAGTCGGGATCAGACTGTCTCCGCCAACTTCCTTGGATGGATTGTAGGCCATTAATTACATGTTAAATTAGCTCAAATACGATTTTATGGTTCGACCATCTAAATTTATTGTTTTTTTATTATAGTAAAAAATCTAACACGTATTAGTTTTTACCCACAATTTAATATGATTCATTCATCTCCACCAATATTATGAAAAAAAAAGTTTAAAAAGGATTTCATATAATTCCGAACACAAGATCTATTTAATTTGATCTTTATTTTATTTTATATAAAATTATTATTTTTTGGTAATGTAGAATAGCTATAATATGAACATGTTAATATTCCTATCTTTATTTGCATTATATAAGAGATGAACATGTTAATATGAACATGTTTATTGAAAGAATGTATTTTAGAGACATAATTTATATGTATGGTTTGAACATATTTAATTTAAGTTTGAACATGACTTTGGTAACAACTCAAACAAGAACTTAAACTCTGGTTCTTATCATATTAACGGAATGTGTACGTTTTAAAGTAAGGGATTTAGTCAACATGACACATCAAACGCATGATCATATCATAATTAATGCATCTATATGACATACAAGTATAAATATGACATAAATTTACATATGTTATAATTCTATTTTGAAAATAAAATATGTTATAAATCTAATTTTAATAAATGAAGATTTATCTAATCAAATTAACTAATTTTCAAATTTAATTAATATATTTTATTTAGAATTCTTTCTATCAATAAAAAATCTTTAATTATTTTAGAAACAAAATTTTAAATTAATTTTCTAACAATTTAGGAAATAAATAATTAATATTTCTTAATTTATTATAGAATAATTCAAATCAATTTTCTTTTTATGACTTTCTAAATCTTTCCAAATTTAGTATTTCTTAATAATTTAGGAAACTTTCCTAATATAGAATATTTTAATAAATCGGAAAATTCCATAAAAAATTAATTCTATAATTTAATTCAGTAATAATCTTTTATTACAGAGAATATGGTAATGTTGAGGAAAATGTATAGACATGAAAAGAAGGATCTATTCCTATAAAAAGGAGTATTACAAGGAAAAGGTACCACATACATCTTTAAAAAAATTATAATTTTAGAATACTTCTTTCTTTTCATTTTCAAAAACAGACTTGGGAGTAACTATAGAGAGAACCTTTTCTTTCCTAACCCATTCTTTCCTTCCAGGACACGAGGTGCATATTCCTACATTAATTTGTTCATGCAGCTTATATATACATTCCTAATCCCCTTTTATACATTCATAACGGTGCACTATTTATTTTTCCGAATAAAATTTTCTAATAAAACTAGAAAAATTTATCCCCAAAACTAAATTTACTCTTTCAAAAATTAATAAAGGAAAAAACACACTAAATTTTCATTTCAATACAGTTATTACTAGAAGATACTTTAAACAGAGACTCCTCGGATGCTAATATATCCATGAACTGCTGTTTGTTGGTGCGCCTTCTCAGCATTTCCAATCCCGTATCTTTTAATTTCTTCATCTTTTTTGGTTCCGAGAGAAACTCTTCCAATCTCCTCTTTGACATCTTTATTTGTAAGCTAATCAGCTCCAATCTTGTCGAGCCATGGAGCAAGTGTTGGTCGTTGTCCTTTGTTGTTTTAATGCTGCTCTGCATACGCGTAGGATCTACATGTATATCAAACTCGGTATTGCAGTCATTGCACTTCTTCAAGAACTCGGTTAATATTGTAGTCGACGACAGATCTTTCAAATTGAAGTCGAGCTTGAAGATCGATTTAACCCCATCAATTCTGTTTCTCTCTGCTAAGAAGATCTGTCAATTAAATCAAATTTTGTTAAGCATAAATAGATGTATATATATATCAATCAAAGAGAGTATACATAAAAATTAAGAAGGCCAGCTTGATCGATCGATGGATCGATCTTCTCTCACGTTTGGGGTTTGCCTAGAATTCAGCAAGAGCACAGCGGCTCGCCTTGGAAAAGCAGCTCCGAAAAGGTTCATGAATGCATCTAGAGGATCTGCCGCCAGCGACTTTAGGGAGAGAAGGAACGACGCGTTCCGGAGCTTGGGGGCTTCTATGCGAATCGTGGTGACGACGTCCATGATGAGCAACTCGAGCTGTGGGGCGCGGACGTCGATGGTGAAGATGGAGGGAAGCATGCGGATCCGGAGCAGGATTAAATGCTTGATGGAGGCGGAGTGGAAGCTTAATTTGTTCATGCTGTGCCCGTGCACATAGCAACGGACGAGATGCAGTGTCGCTAGGAAAGGGCAGGAGGCGAGGAGGTTGCACAGGAAATCGTCGCTAACGGAGCTGTATTTCATTTTAAGAAAGGTGAGGAAGGCGCAGCCCAAGGGCAAGAGGGGACGGCGATCGGAGTATCTCGACGCCATGAAGATTCTGTTCAAGAAGAGACTCCTCAGCGACTTGATGTCCAAGAAACTGTAGTTTTCCCTTCCGCTGAGATACAACCATCGCTTGTCGGAGGTTTCGAGGGTGAGGTCTTGCACGCCCGCTTCGATGAGGCCGTCGACAAGCGGCTGTTCGAGGGGTTCGGGTAAATCGGCGACGTTGTGGAAGACAAGGTGGCATTGGCGAATCAGAGCACCGGGGAAGATGAGATCTTTATGGTTGTCGACGTCAAGGCGGAAGGCGTCCAGTCGGGGGATGGAGGGGAGGAGGCTGCGGAAGCGGGCGCAGACAGCGGAGAGGGCGACGCGCTGCTTGATGGGGAGGAAGGAGAGGATGGAGACAAGGAGGTCGTCGTGGAGGGAAGTGAGACGGTCCTCCGGCGTGACTTCCTGTTCACGCCGGCGCTTGTAATGGTACGTCATCCGGCGCTTGTAAAGGCGTCTTGATCAGATTGTCTCTGCCGCTGGTGGTTCCCCGAAGCGGTTATCATATTAGTCTTATTTATAATGTTGTTGTAACCAGATAATATAAGGGTATATAATTCCTTAAATAATCCAACAAATATATTATAGAAAAAATACGGTATTAAATATTTTGAAATAGGAATTAAGAATAGATCTTATGAGAAGATTTTGTTATTAGATTTATCTCATTGTTGTTTTATTTAATTTTTTATATATAAACGTCTATTATCTAACAATTATAGTAAAAAAATTATTTACTATTTTTTTATCCATATTAGTCTTATTTCTAATGTTGGAGTACGTAACCAGATAATATAATTCCTTAAATAACCCAACAAATATATTATAGAAAAAATACGGTATTAAATATTTTGAAATAGGAATTAAGAATAGATCTGAGAAGATTTTGTTATTAGATTTAGCTAGTGGTTGTTTTATTTATTCTTTTATATATATTATTAAGTTACCATTATAGTAAAAAAAATCTAACACTTATTAATTATTCAGCCATAAATAAATAATTAACAGATGAATTGGGGTCAAAGCCAATTGACACTCCGGCATTAAAGATCAGTGTTCGGGAGCACGCTCATGACCAAACGAGAAGTAGGAATTTAGGGGAGGAGGTAAATCACGGACGACTATTAATTTTTAGAATAATGACTAACACATAAGGGAGATATTTACCTCGATTTTATCGAAATTCGAACTTCAGATCTCATGGTGGCAATAGTTCGGGAGCACGCTCATGACCAAACGAGAAGTAAAAATTTAGGAGAGGAAGCGAAGCTTTGGAAATAGACCATGTGTAATAAGCAGCTAATAAATACTTGCGACCCTTTATCAAAGGAGAGGGGATAGTTGCTAAATGGAAAGATAATAAGTACGGTATTCGGTGATCGTTAAGAAGGAAGTATTTAAATTTCATAATATCAAAGAAAGGCAACAGATAGAATGTTCACTCTTATATAATCCTCTCTTTTGTTTAATGATTTCTAATTCTTAAAATTTCACTTAAGTATTGGAGGAATCTTATCAGGATAAAGACCGATAGCCTCTGACTATGTGTTATCCTTGGACAAAATACCATTTAACTTGATATGGAAATATATAAAGAATAAAGAGTGCTTGACCATCAACATCCAAGAAACGATTAGCTATGAGCATCTGAAATCTACCGCATCAGTTGATGAAAAGATAGACGATACAATCTAAGGTTGATGTCGCATAGATTATCTAAGCTCAATTATTCGAGCTCTTTCTTCCGAACTCAGTTTCTTGAGCTCTCCACGTTATCTTCTTTGAACTCACCCTTTTTGTGCTCAATTTTCTGTAGTTCTAGAGGTTGGGAAGTAAACGCCATCAACTATGTTGATGAGCTCAATTTTCCTAGCTTTCCACTCTAAGCTTAATTTTCCAAGCTCTCCTGTTCAAGCTCAGTTCTTGAGCTCTCTCTTGGTCTTCTTTAGATAGAGGTACTATCAACTATGGGTTATTGACAACAAGTAGATGTAGTCTACAATCCCTACAACGGCCGATCATCACTTATGGTTAGTAACGACCAAAAGATTGATATTAATGGCTGACACTATATATAATTAGAGGTTGTTATATGATTAATGTTTGAAATGGTTGAAGGGTCCATAAATTTTCAGAGATCATGATCACAATCTACACATATATCTCTCATATCTATAAATACAAGTTACATACTTAACATTTGTCATTTAGAGACTAATGTTAATGTTTGAAATGGTTGAACTCACACCTCACCTCTTCTATTACGCCCTTGGCAAACTCAGCAATTCATTCTATCTATTATTCTTGCATTCATCCCGGTCATTGCTTCTTACCACCACAACCAGCCTTAAGGGCTACATATCTACTACTTTAAATATATTCAACATGAATATTTTTTTTAATCATTAATTGCCGCTACTAATTAAAATCTGATAATTTTCTTTAACCACTATCACCACTAATTATTAACTCATCAACTTGCTAACAAAATCAATAATAACATTTACATTAAAATTTATAACTTAATGGAATTTAAAATATGACTCAAACCCAACATTTTGACGAATTTACTAGTTAGATTATTTAACAAATTAAAGGGTGCACACATTCGTGTGAATTACAAATTAGTTATACTGAACGAAGAGAAAAAACAATCACTAAAATTTCATTTCAATGCAATTTAGCAATGCTAGAAGATACTTGGAACAAAGACTTCTCATATGCTAATATATCTTTGAACTGATTCGTACTAGTGCGACTTCTCAGTATTTGCAATCTCATTTCCTTTAATTCCTCTGTCATCTCCTTCTGATTTAAAAGAACCCCTTCAAATGTCTTTTTAGGCATTCTCATTTGTAAATCAATTAGTTCTATTTCTGTAGAGTCATGGAGCAAGCAATCGTCTTCATTGGTGCTCTCTATATGCATAGAATCTGCCAGTATAATAGAGGCATTGCACTTCCTGAGGAGCTGGGACACTATCATAGTTGACAAACAATTTTTCAGATTGAAGTTGTGGTCGAAGATCACGGAGTCCTCTTTATAGTCCGGATAAATAAATTCATCGATTCCATTTTCTGTTGTTGATCCTTGGCAATCGAAGCAAATTTTGTTGTGTCGATCAAAGAGAGTATGCATGAAAATTAAGAAGGTCGGCTTTATGGAACTTATCTCTCTCACGTTTGGGGTTTTGCTAGAATTCAGCATGAGCTAAGCGTTTTCCTTTTGAAAATCAACTCCGAGAAAATTCTTCAATGCAACTGGAGGATCTGTAGGCGGATGGAGGGCGAGAAGGAATGATGCGTTCTGAACCTTGGCCACTTAAATGCGTAGCTCGTCGACGACCCAGACAACGAGCGACTCGAGCATTGGGTCATGGATGTCGATGGTGTCGACCCCGTCAAGAAACTCAAGCAGGACTAGATGCTTGATGGAAGCGGAGTGGATGCTTATTCTGCCCATGTTGTGCCGGAACCCAGTGCAAAAGATAAGTTGCAAGTCTCAAGGAAGGGACAAGAAGCGAAGAGGTTGCGCAGGAAATCATGGCGAAGGAAACAACATTCCATTCATGCTAATGGGGAATCAACCATTCCCGAGATTATTAATATGCTCAAAATTATAGAGCATTCTATTAAAGTTAAACAGAAAACTATGATGTTAATAGACTCCTCAAAGAAAAGTTCTAAGAGGAAACCAAAACATCAAGCTAAGTGGAAGAGCAAAAAGGCCAAGATAGTAAAACCAACACAAAATGGCTCATGTCATCATTGTGGCAAGATGGGACACAAGCGAAGAAACTACAAGATCTATCTTGAGTCTGAGAAGAAGAATAAGGCATCCAATGCACATCCTCTTAAGGTATTTTCCATTATTGATCGTAATGATATTTCCTCAAACACTTGGATATTGGATACTGGGTGTGTCTCATATATATATATATATATATACACACATTCAGGGGCTAAGTAATAGCAGAAGACTCGTCAAGGGAGAAACAAGTCTATGAGTTGGGAATAGAGCAAAGATTGCTGCAGTCACCATGGAACATTCTTGTTACAGCTTCCTAGTGAACTTGTCTAAGCACTAGATAATTGTTATTTTGTTCCCGCATTAATAAAGAACATTGTTTCTATTTCTTGCTTAAATAGAAAAAGATTTCATTTGACTTTTAGGCTACGTTTGGTAAGGTGTAATCTGCCTTGTAATGTAATCAGGATTACATTACAAGGTTGATTATTTTGTTTAGTTTAAATTTAAACTTGTAATGTCATGTAATCTGGATTACAAAAGGTAGTGAAGTTTTGTAATCTGGATTACAAAGTAAATACTATGTAATCCGATTACATTACGATGTCACCGTTTAACCAAAATTTAAATGTCGAATATACCCCTAATCCACCACGGCCGTCGTCGCCCACCGCCGCCAGCCACCTCCGGCCTCTGCTACCGGCGGCCGTCGTCGCCTCCGCTATCGGCCACCGCCGTCGCCGCCGGTAGCCACAGGCGACCACCGTCGGCCGCCCATCGCTGGTCGTCGCCCATCGCCGCCAGCCACCTCTGGCCTCCGTCGCCACTAGCGGCCACTACCGGCCGCTGCCGCCACCCACGACCACCGCCAGCCGCCCATGGCCACCGCCGCCCACCCACGGCAGCCCACCGCCACCCGCCGCCCGCCCACCGCTGTCAGCCGTCACCACCGGCAGCCACCTCTGGTCGTCACCATCGCCCACCGCCGTCGGCCACCTCCGGACTCCGTCGTCGTCGCCGGTCACTGCCGACCGCCGTCGCTGTCAGCAGCCACTACTAGCCGCTATCGCTGCCGACGGCCACCGTCGGCCGCCCACCACCGTTGGTCGCCACTGTCGGCCGCCAGCCGCCGCCCACCCACCGCCAACGCCGCTGGTCGTTGCCGTCGCCACCGGCCGTCGTCATCGGTCGTTGCCGCCGCCGCCGGCAGTTGCTGTTGGCCGTCACCGCCGGCGCCGACCGTCACCGCCACAGTCAGCAGGCGGCCGTCGCCCCCATAGTCGGTCGTCGCTGCCACCGCAGCCGTCGTCGGTCGTTGTCGTCATCGGTTGCCGGTTGCCGGAGGCGGTCGTTGCCGGTTGCCGGCGGCGGTCGTTGCCGGATGCTGGCGGCGATCGTTGCCGGTGGCGGCAGAGGAGGCCAACGGCGGCGGCCGCTGGTTGCCACAAGCTCCGACAGAGGTACGGCGACCATCAGTAAAGTTCGCAGGATATTTTTGTCATTTTTTAATAATATGAATTACATTATAAAAAATAATGGACACCAAACAAAAGAATGTAATCACCCTTGTAATCAAAGATTACATACATTACATTACCAAACGTAGTAATGTAACATTACATTACAAATTTAATTACATTACAAGCTAGATTACATTACACCAAACCAAATGTAGCCTTAGTAACAATTGTTGTTATATAACATTGAATGGTGTTCTTTTTGGCACTGGAACTTTATGCAATGACATCTACACGTTAGATACATCTACTGACGTATTTAATATCGATACGAGCAATAAACGTGCCTGATTAGATAATCAATTAAACTCTTACTCGTGGCATTGCCACCTTGGTCATATAAGCAAGAAACACATGTCTGAATTGCAAAAAATTACAATTCTCGAATCATTTGAATTAGATATATTTGAAACATGTGATTCATGTTTTAAAAGCAAGATAACAAAGTTACCTTTTTCTGTAAAGGGTGAACGAGTTGATTGGGCTTGTACATACCGATGTATGTGGACCAATGTCAACTCATGCACTATGAGGTTACCGCTTCTTCATTACTTTCATTGATGATCACTGTCGTTATGAGTATACATATCTAATGAAACACAAGTCTGAAGCTTTTGAAAAGTTTATAGGATTCAGAAATTAAGTAGAGAAATAACTTGATAAAAATATCAAGATACTTCGATCCGATCGAGGTGGTAATTATTTAAGCCAAGAGTTTCAAAATTATCTAAAGGAAAATGGTATATTGTCTCAATAGACTCCATCCTATACGCCACAACATAATGGTGTATCAGAAAGCGGTAATCGAACCTTGTTGGACATGATTAGGTTAATGATGGATTGCACAATTTTCCCAAAACCTTTTGAGGTTATGCACTCATGACAGCTGTTTACTTGCTAAACAGAATCTCGACGAAGGCTATCTCAACTACTCTATATGAGGTATGGGCTAGTAAAAAACTCATCATATCTTATTTGAATATATGGGGATATCCTGCTTATGTGAAGAGTACTATATCAGATAAGTTGAACGCTAAGTCTGATAAGTGTTTATTTATTAGATACCCTAAGGAAACTAAGGGTTACCAATTCTATCATCCCTTGGAACAAAAGGTGTTTGTTTCAAGGCATGCTACCTTCCTAGAGAAAGAATTTCTCTTACAAGAAGCAAGTGGGAGTATGGTTCAACTTGATAAAGTTTAAGAGACTCCAATAAACACTAACTGTTGGTACAGTTTGCACTATGGTCTAACTCAGGTTTTGATGAAAGACAAATAAGTTGAGTTAGGTTTTGTTGTGAACTAATCAGTTGATTAAGTGTGTAGAAGAAGTCCAGATAAGTTGACGGACTGACCAGATATCTAGTACGAAATCCAGCTAGGTCAACGGGTCGACCGGATAGATGGTACAAAATCTTGATAGGTCGACGAGCTGGCTAGATATCTAGTGAGAAGTCCAGCAAGGTCAACGGGTCGATCGGATAGCTAGCATGAAGTATAGATAGGTCGACGGGCTGATCGGATGTCTAGCAAATTGGTAAGTTAAGGTAAGTCACTAGAGGAGAGTAACATTGTGAGGACGCGTCTCGGTTGAGGGACAGTAGGTGTCGGTCCAGTTTAGGTCCATTTGGGATCTTCAAATTAAGTCCTTCACTAGTTCCTAGTCCCAGGAGGATAGGTATACTCTTTATTATTAACTATTAATGTCCTTGTGTTGCAGGTTATTTGGACTAACATTGTTTTACAGAATAAAGGAGAAAATTTACCTTTGGATGAACAGTGTCCAAAGACGCCTTTAAGCAATGAAGGCGCCTTCGTACTATTCATAGAAGGCACCTTCCATGGTTATGGAAGGCGCCTTCCATGGTTATGGAAGGCGCCTTCCAATTTTGGACGCAGTCTCAGATAAGTGTCGGATTACTCGAGATCAAATTTACCAGGTTGAAGGCGCCTTCAACAACTATGAAAGGCGTCTTCCAAGCCTTATTCAAGGTAGTCTCGAGAAGGCTTTGATAGAACACTGATACCGACTGCTCCAGCTTCTACTACGACTCTACTGTAAAGCTACTATGCCCAATGAATATTCCAAGGACTTCTGATCATGGTCGGTAGACCGACAATGACACACGAGCGCTCCCATTTCGATCCTTAAGTGTCAGTAACGAATTTTGTTTATATACTTAATTTCTGCAAAAGGACAAGTGCAGGGTGTTGCACTTGTTCTAATCCTTTTTGTACTCAATTCCCTCTTCCGGAGGTATCAAAAGAGGTTTTAGTGGATTACCCATCGGTAGGTCCGCGGGACCTGGGTCATTGAGTAGGAGTCGCCAAAAGCTCCGAACCAAGTAAATCGATTGTGTTTTCTTGTGGTTTTTATTTTTGATTTATTATTTACTTTCTGCTGCGTTCGCACTCACGATTTTAAAAATGAGAAAACAAGTCTTTGAAAATTACCTGATTTACCCCCCCCCCCCTCTCTCACGTGTGTATCAATTCAATACTAACGAGATGCCCAGTCAAGAACCATAACCAATTATGACACAACCTCCTCGTAGATCAGGTAGGACACGTAATATTCCTAAGATATATAGATCTCTTATAAGAGAATCGAATACCATATTACTCATTAAGGATGAGAAACCTACTAATTACGAAGATGCTTTGAATAGTTCGGAAAATGACAAGTGGCTTATAGCCATGAAGTCATAAATGGATTCTATGTACGAAAATCAAGTTTGGAATTTAGTGAACCCACCTGAGTGCATAACGCCTATAGGGTGCAAGTGGATTTTCAAGAAGAAAACTGACATGGATGATAATGTAATTACCTAAAGGCAAGGTTGGTAGCGAAAGGCTATCGTCAAAGGCAAGACATTGACTATGACAAAACTTTCTCACTTGTAGCCATGCTTAAATCCATTCGAATACTCTTGCCCATATTAGCTCATCATGATTATGAGATATAGCAAATAGATGTGAAAACAACTTTCCTTAATGGAAATATACTCGAGGATGTGTATATAACACAACCCAAAGGTTTCACATCTATTAACAAGAATAAAGTATACAAGCTTCAACGGTCCATTTATGGACTAAAGCAAACATCCAAGAATTGAAATATCTGTTTTGATGAGGTAATCAAAGAATTTAATTTCTCACAAAATCCAGACAAACCTTGTATGTATCAAAAGGTTAGTGGGAATATAGTTGTATTCCTAATATTATATGTTGATGACATATTACTCATAGGAAACAATATGTCAGTTTTACAGTCAGTTAAAGTTTGGTTATCCAACATATTCTTCATGAAAGATATGGGAAAAGCAACTTATATTCTCAGGATGAAAATCTATAGAGATAGACCGAAAAAGGTTGCTTGGTCTTTCACAATCGACATACATAGACAAAGTGCTAAAACAATTTAGCATGGCTTAATTCAAGAAAGGTTTCATACCTATGAGGAATGGAATTCACCTTTCAAAGTCTATGTGCCCACACACAGAAGACGAGAGGATTTACATGGATAAAATATCTTATGCGTTCGCAATAGGATCTATCATATATGTTATGTTATGTACACGGCCTAATGTATCGTATACTCTGAGTGTTACGAGCATATACCAATCTAATCCAAGAATAGATCACTGGACGACTATCAAGACGATCCTTAAGTACTTGAGAAGAACAGATGGTGATATGATCATATACGGATATACAGATTTAAGTTTTCAGACGGATAAGGATGACTTTAAGTCCCAGTCTAGATTCATATTCATATTAAATAGAGACGCAGTTAGTTGAAAAAGTTCTAAGCAAGATACTATTATAAATTCTACCTGTGAAGCAGAATACATTACAACTTCGGAAGCAGTAAAGGAAGCAGTTGGATCAAGAAATTCGTTACTGAACTTGGAGTGATTCCAATCAAGCATTACCTATTTACTACGACAACACCGGAGCTATTGCACAAGCAAAGGAACCAATGTCTCATGAGTGATCAAAACATTTGTTTCGCCGCTATCATCTGATCAGGGAGATAATTAGTAGGAAAGAGATATAACTTGAGAAAATTTCTATTGAAAGGAATCTAACAGAGCCTTTGATAAAGGTTCTACCACAAAGTAAGTTTGAGAGTCACGTTCATGTTTACAGTTTAGGATACCATGGCGATTGCCATTAGGCCAAGTGGGAAGGTTATATTTTGAGGGATGTTCTAAGGCAATCTCCTTATGATTTTTACTAAATATAGATTTACTATTTGAATGCATATTATATGTTTGATTATTTTAAACTCATTTATTGAATGTCTGCAATACAATTTATAGCATGAGAGAAAGTGTGATTGGATCACAACTAGTGATTATATCTACGTGTGTAATTATGAACGTATTAGAATTTTTCTATTCATCGAATTGATGCATTCAGACATCATCGATTTTGTAATACTAGCACGGGTTATACTCCTTGGTTCGCCAAGCAACTATTTTCTCACTAGCTGGAGACATTGGGATGTCGAGAGTTAAACGTGGATGTTAGTTATGATAACTAGTTCATTAGAGTGATTTGTTGTAAGACTTCATATGGTTATCTATATATATAAATACATATGTAAAGTTTTTACTGTTGCTCGAGTATAAGTTTCCTTCGACTTGAGGTATACAAGTCATCTTGGTCATAGAGACTTATACTTTGACATCTTAAGCAGGCACCTCATTGAGGTGTGGACCCGGAATAATTAGGTATAAGTCCAAATGCTTCAAGATGTTTGGATAGCCCACAGAAGATTCACCTCTCTTTGTGAGGAGTCGTATACCCTTTGGCCACTCATTAGGATTATTACTCAAAGTCTTTGGCCAAAGCATCACATGTTAAAAGTACGAGACTCTTAGGCACATGTACGAGTAATTTAAATTCGTAGAATAAGAAAATATTACTTGGACTAGGTGTGATATAGTCAGTGATCCTGTCCGAACTATGAGTTGATGAAAGCTGGGGACGTGGCGCTCTCTGCTGACTTCGTGTAGACGTCGGGATGAGGTGGACCTCCGGCGAACCTGCAACAAAGTCGGGCCGGGAAGGGGTTTCCGACGACGACCCTCTGACGCTCAAGTCAGGTGAGAAGAAAGCTGGAGTAAGATAATGAGAACTGTAGCTACAGTGTGCATGATTGCATACCTCCGTCGAAGTCTGGGGGTCCTTATCTAGGCCCTTGGGGAGGCACATGCACGTTTATTGATGCGTGCACGCTTCCCCAAACATATCTCGAAATGGATATGTCAGAAAAGCACGTCTGACGACATGCCGCAACTGTCCGAGCATATCTCTGACATGACAGTGAAAACTTCCACCGTACAATTTTCTGTCTGGTCTGGCCACCGACCATGCTGTCTGTCGGCGGCACATATCTCGAGAAGGATATCCCTGGTCGTCCCCTTTATACTCTTCTACACCTTCTGTCGTTTATCGGGCCGAGCGGGAGAGACACTCAGCCATACTGGTCGGGCCGAGTGGGACCTCGCCTCGGCCATACTGGTCATCTGGGGGGACGCAGGCGGGGTCGAGCGAGTGTGCCGCTCGGTCATATGCTCGGGTGAATAACGCCTACGTTGGCTTACGACCCAGCTGAGCGGTCGGCCGCTAGGCCCAATTAGCCGTCATATGTGGATTCTTGAGCATCGGAAACTGGACCCTCAGCCGAGTTGTCTCCTTGTCGACCTGGCCTTCTGTCGCGGTCGATCGGCAAGTTGGCCTCCCGCTCGGCTCACCTTTTACGTCGATCGTCTCAACCTTGACCTCCACATGTCATCAACCTCTGTCCGTACGGGACCCCTCCTTTGTTACCGGATCAGTCAGTCTAGTGAAAATAGACACATAGACCATGTCCAGATCTAAGTGGGTATAAGACGAGTGAAAGGAACAAGACACGACTCACTGTAGTTGTTGAAGGGTTTAGAATTAGTTCTAAGATTAACTATAATTTTCTAGCTAATTGGGGATCATGATGTACTACTAGGTGTCACTCATGATTGTTCTATAATTAAATAGCTAATTAAGCACGGTCAAGATAAATCGGGAATCTATTAGGTCACACACACTATCGAGTCTCTAAAAGACGTAAAATAAGTTAAAGAATAGGATTCTTAGATCAAGAGATAAATGTTTGACTGGACCATACAAGACAAATTTGAAAATATTTATCATGATGAAAGTACGGATGGAGCTACATCTATTATGGTAGAGTTGAACCATATTTAGTTTAACCATGAATTAGTCATGAACTAACTTTGTTTAGTTGTGAACCAAACCAATAGGTTAATGAGCTAATTTTTGTTAAGAAATAATGGGTTAGATTTGGGTTTCTAATCCAACTCATTAAAGAGGATTATATATAGATGTAATTAAGAGAAAATTAGATAAAAAAAATTTATTATTTGGTTGATTGGCTTTTGGAAACCCAATCCTCCTCTCCCTCTCCTCTCTCTCTTGCCGCCAACAAGAGGTCTCTCCCTCTTGTTGCCATGACTACCACAAGGGAGAAAAACTCTCCCTTGTGTGTTTCTCTTCTTCTTCCTCTTAATCCATCTTCTTCGCTCGTGTCTAGTAACTTCTGAAGGAGAGAATTGTACTCAAGGAGTTGTCTTGAGGAGTTCAGCGTGGATACGAACAGAGGCGAGGTTCAACAACATCGCTACGATTGATGCCCTTCTCATTACAGGTCACCCGTAAGGTATACCTAGCGCAAATTTACTTCCCATAAAATTTTAAATGTGTGATCATATTTGACATGTTGTATTCTTGTATGTGTGTGGTGTGTGTGATGTAATAATTAGGAATTATTATTATTTTATTTTTTGCTGGGCATATTTACAAAACACGTTCTGGCACACATTCGCATCAGGCATATTCCAACAGATTCAACACCTCAAGTCGAAATGAGAGGCTCTTCAAACCACCATTCAACGGTGGAAGAAGAAAGGAGCCAAGGCCACCAAGAGACAATAGGAAGAGCTAGAGAAGTCCCAAGCTCATGTAACAACTCTTTAAAAGGTGTTAGAAGCCAAACAACAAACTCTAGGCTTGTTGAAGGTGGAATTGGAGGCAACCCGGGAGACCACAGATTTTTCCCAAATTCTGGCAGAGACTCGCCTGCAAGAGTTGGAATCCCTCCGCTCTGAAATGGAGACGGGGAAGGCCGAAGCAGAGAGCAAGTTGCGATAGTGGAGGTTGGCACACGGGATATGGATTTTACTCGCTCTTTAACGGATACTCGCCTAAGGGAGGCTGAGGATGCCCGAACCACCGTAACCGTCGCTCAAGATGCAATACAGGACTCTAAGGCGTCTCGGGTCTAGCTACAACTAGCCAGTCAGTAAGGAAACAACTGAAGGGACAAGTTTTTGAGTTGCATGACTATCAAGCAAGGGAGGAGGCAAGATGGGTTGCTAAGAAGAAATAATTCCTTCGCTTGGAGGAGTTTATGATATGATCGCTTCCCGTCTGGACTACATGATGAGACACAGAGCTACCAATACTCTTTTGTAGCTACAAGAAGATGACTATTTGCCAGCAGATCAAGCTCCTCTATCCATTGATCATGATAGGCTTATGGACAACCTACCTGAGGAAGATTTAGTTGACTTTTCCAAGTCTCTTAAAAAACTTTTTATGTAAAAAACTTTTGGCAGTAATATATCTTACCTACCTTGTTCTAAAAATGTAATGACTTTTCAAGGTTCCCCATTTCATGCCTTTTGGAAGAAGTGGGTCCTTCCCAAAAAGAATCTCAATCTCGATTATGCCTGAGTCGGGAGAGTTTGAGCCCTAAAAAAGATATGGGTGATACGGCATATGCTCGACCCATGAAAAGGAGTGAGGTTGCTACCGTATCCGAAAGAAATCTCAACCTTAATTATGTCCGAGTTAGGAAAATTTGGGCCCTGAAAAAGACACGCACTACAAGAAAAACTCTCATAGACATCGGTGGAACAACAACGGTTTTAAGCAAAAATCGATGTCTTTGAGTATTTTACACCGGTTTTTCCAAAAACCGATGTCTATGAGCGCAGATTTTCGCTCATAAACATCGATTTTTTTAGCCAATGTCTATGAGCGCCTTTTTTCATTAATAGACATCGATTTTAACCGCGGTTTTTAAAACCCGGTGTCTATGAACCACAATTCTGGCGGACTTTCTTAGCGCGCTTTCTTTTGGGCTTCTCCTCGGCCACCATAAATCGAAACCCTAATCCTCCGCATCCTCCTTTTAGGGGTGCACTCTAGGGGCTTTTGGGGCTCCATGTCGTCGCGGATCGGGCTGACGCGAGGCTAGAGCTTCCTCAACCGATCCCCCTTCCCCGTGGCCTTCCTCCTCGGCTCTATAACCGCATCTGGGCTCGTCGCCGTCGTCTTCTACTGGTTCGTCGTCTTTGCATCTCGACGCACCCCCGATCCGACCCTCGTCAGGTGTCGTTCGGACAGCGAGGGCTCCTGGTCCATCGGGGTCTTCTACGGAAAGAGCCCCTTCTCACTTTCCCCCATCGAATTGGTACGTAAGGAAGCTCGTCTATGTCTAGAAGCCGGTGTCTTGTTCGAGCTTGTGGTTATGATGGCTTTTCTTTCCTACAGCATGGGAGCAGCATGGGTCGACTCCTCCCATGGGGTATGTTCTCAGTTCTCATCTTCCTCCCCAATTTTTAATCAAAAGCCAAAAAAAACAACTTAACCATGGAGGAGTGTTTCATTTTTTGCCTTTCGGCCTGGATTCATACTGTTCTATACATTCTTCTTGTTCAGTTGGAATAGTTCGAATCACTTCTCTTGCCAAATCAATGAGACACTAATCAAAGAAACAGGTAGATGGACGGATGTTGACCCTTTATTTACTACTTTATATTCTCCTTCAATCTTTTCTATAATTATGCAACAGCCGATTCAATGGTGTCAACTGGACTCGCGAAGCTTGGATATCAATACGTCAACATCGGTTAGTCTCTCACCAGTTGTTTAACTTCCTTTTGATTGTTTGTAATTTCTAATCCATGGATGATTTGCAGATGATTGCTGGGATGAGCACAACCGCGACTCCCAGGTTCATTATACTGATGTCTTTCTTTAGTTTTTGTCTACAGAAACCACAATAAGCATGAACTGGATCTGTAATGTGTTCAGGGATACCTAGTGGCCAACGGAAGAACATTTCCATCAGGAATCAAAACTCTTGCAGATTATGTGCACAGCAAGGGGCTTAAGCTTGGCATTTACTCAGATGCAGGGTGAGTGTGATGGAGTATTATTCGTTTCTGTAAAAAGCCAACACATTTACTCAGCTTTGTGGTTTCTACAGATACCGAACGTGTAGCTCAGAGATGCCTGGTTCACTTGGGTATGAGAAGAAAAATGCTGAAACTTTTGCTGCATGGGTAAGCTGTTTTGGCAATATGTGTATCTTGGACTTGATATTTATTTTATATATATATATATATAATATTGCATAATGGAAAAGCAATTTTCACTAAATAATATCTTTCGGGTCAGGGAATAGATTACCTCAAGTATGACAATGCAACAATGGAGATTTGAAACCCATTTAGAGGTAGATTTGTATAAATTACCTATCAGAAAAACTTTTTCTATTATGATGTTACTTATAAGCAATTCATGTTTACAAAGATTTCATGATGAAGATTACTTAAATGATTATTTGTATTATATGGAGTACTGGATAAACTTGAATTGGTTTGGACCTTTTGATGTGATTAACAATTCAATTTAATTATTGTTCCTATTTTCCTGTGTTTGTAAGAATTCCATTGTAATGCTTATTCCTATTTTTCTGCATTTGGATCCTCTATATGAGTATGTTTTCCTTCGTAAATCAGTAGTCTTAACTCTTATCAGTTCACTTCTATTAATCTCTTGTTAATTCTTTGGTACTCTTTCATATTATCCCATTTTCTAAGAAGACAATAACAGTTTTGTTTTGTAGAAGAATAGGACACATTGCACATTGCTGGCAGATTGTTCTAATACAAGTTGCATAACACCTAGTTTTCTGTAAGTCTTATGCATGTCTCGTCTCAACCTCTTTGATAACAAGAAATTACTAATAGAATTTTTGTAAGTTTTAGATAGATTGTAGAGAGAACTTGAAATACTATACTTGATTACCTTACAAATTTCACTGATATTTTCTCTATATTTTGGTCATTCTCTCAGTATTCCTAATCTAAATCAGGTTGTATTTATACACTTTGCTATTACACTTTACTATCTGTATCAGGATCTTGGTCAATTATCTCATTAATTTAATGGTTATTAATATTGAGGTAAAGTGTGGTAAAAGATTCTACTTGGGTGAGGAATTGACATGTATTATCTGTATAAACGGTGGTTTTCTTTTTCAATTTTATTTGTGCAATTATGTGACATTTGTTTTTATTTGGCAATTTGTCATAGTATTTGTTCTTAAGTATGTGAAGATTAAATGTTATTTGTTACTTCTTCCATTGATATTCTGATTTTCTTTTGATGCCTTGGAGTTGGATAAATATTATTCCTTTTGCTTTGATTCTATTTAATTTTTACCAAGATTGTAGTTATATCTAAGAGGTCAAGGAATATGCAGGCCAAGGTTCTAGGTGCTCTCTAGCTCACAAGTTAACTAAAAACAACTATTAAAAACGGTTCACAAGTTAACTAAAAACAACTATTTTAAGTGAACTTCTTTCTTAAAATGCAGAGCTTGGTTTCCTTGGAAATCATGTTCCTTCTTGAACCATATTCAATTTGGCATGAGTCCTTATTTGATTAGTTGTGAACTATGAATTTGTGTGCTTTGTAGAATGCAATGTGAGATATGTTAATGTCGTAGACAACATTCCATAGTTGTCTACTTATATTTCATTCTAACAACTCAAAAAAAACCTTTTAACAGATTCTGTTGATTCAATTGTTCATGTTCCTTGAACAATGCTTAACGTATATTTATTTATCAAGTGATGAAGAAGCTTATGACTAGTCTGTTTCACATATTTTTTTTGTTTCCCAAGCAAAAGGTATGTTATTATTATTATTAAAGTCATAAATCGTGTTCTTTCTATCTGTTGTTCTTCATCAAGCAGGATGGACTGCAAGCATATTTATAAGAAGGAACCAGTAATCCACTACATAAGCACAAAGAAACCACATCCTCGATGCCCAGTTGCAGGTAAGTGTCCTATTTATTGCAGTTGAACTTTCGTTGTTGATCTTTTTGCTCATTACAGCTACATCCTATCAGGTTGCCCAAAAATTCTCCAAGTTGGACGGGTTGTATGCGACGCCTTGCTTACAATAGAAATTGATGAAATGCATTTGGCATCAGCTACAAACATAAATTCAACAATGGTAGAAGATTTTACAGAAGTTGACTGAAAATGGCAACACTGCTCCCTGCAACTGTAAGCTTGATATAATTTTTCAAGGTGATTTAGCCCCTGTCGGTGATTTGTCATCAGCCAATGCGATTTAGGCATCATAGTTAATTATCTTTTGATGCTGTAAGAGGAATATTTGTGTAATTTGTGGATACGGACTTGATGTGTACAATATCTATTATCTTTTTATATTGTAAGAATAATATTATGTATTGGTAACATCGATATTTACTTGGTATGTTTAGATACACCGATATATAATAATATTAACTAAATTTTGTACTATTAAAATGTTGTATAATATCGATTTTTCACTATTTCAGAAATCGAATCGGCGTCGTTAAATAATATTGATATTACATCGGTTTTCCACCGTTGCTAAAACTGGTGTTATTAACATATAATATTACATCGGTTTTGTCGTTAAGTGATACTACACCGGTTAATAACCGATTTGAACACCGGTGTTGTTAAGTGATACTATACCGGTTTTAACCCGATGTCTAAAATGACAGACCTTTTACATCGCCTTCATAGACATCGGTCGAAAATGTAATAGACGCCGGTGGAAAACTGATGTCTATGAGGGTTTTTGTTGTAGTGACGGGAGATACAACATATGCTCGACTCCTAAAAAGGAGTGAGGTTGCTATCGTAGCCAAAAGATATTTCGACCCCGACTATATCAAAATCGGGAGAGTTTTGGACCTTGAAAAGGACGCGGGAAAGTCGAGGGAAGCTAAGGAACCAATTTGGTCAACAAAAGCTTTTCATTCACGTAAATTAAAAGAAGTGAGTACATGTTCTTAACAAAAAAAAATAACAACATAACAACTAAAAATCATAAGACTTGGAAAAGACGAGATAAGGAGCTATCCTTAGAACAAATACGACTTTAGATGGTTAGCATTCCATGGTCGATCAAGCTTCTTACCATCGGAATCCATTAGATAATATGCTTATGTCCCGTCACCCAAAATGGTTCTTCCTTATGGTTCCAGCTTACCCACATCTCTTACTGGTTTATCTTCTTCCACACTAGGTCCCCAACCTAGAACAAACAGGGTATTACCCATTTGTTGTAGTCAAGACGCATCCTCTGGTGATATGTCATGAGCTGAGTAGTGGTCTTCGCTCTAGTTTTTGAAATCAAATCTAAGTCGATGAGGCATAGTTCATCATTATCCAACCCATATGTCATTCTCTGATGGATTCACTACCAACTTATATGGGAACAACTGCCTCACCCCTATAGACCAGATAAAATGGGGTCATTCCTATGCTTCCTCAGGGAGTTGTCTGATAGGCCCACAAAACACTTGACAACTCCTCTACCCAACTTCCGTGAACATAATCCAACTTGGTTTTTAAAGCTTTGATTATTTCTTGATTCACTATCTCCACCTGTATGTTGCTCTATGAGTAAGCCACAAAAGTAAAAGCTTGTTGAATGTCAAAACCTTCACACCATTCTTTCAAACGTTGACTCTAGAATTGTCTCTCATTATCAAAAACTATTTGGTAAGGTATACTGAATCGATAGACTATGATTTGTCATAAGAACTTTATGACGTCTTGCTTAGTTATACGAGCCAAAGGTACCATACATTTGGAAAAAAAAATAGTCTACGGCTACCAGTAAGAACTTCTTCTATTGTCTGCTGATGGGAACAGACTCCACAATGTCCATCTCCCATTAATCAAATGGGCAAGCCATTGTAACAGTCTTTAAGCAATTAGTGGGGCGATGAGACAAGTTTTGGTGTTTTTGATAAGGGGAATAGGCAACAACAAACCGTGTCATGTCTGCAAGTAAGATCGGCCAAAAATATCCGTCCAACAATACCTTTCGAGCTAATGTCCTCCCTACACGGCAAATGCATTCATGGATTTCTCGCATTACGTAATCAACATTCTCTTGACCCAAGCACTTGAGAAGGGGTTGAGGCGTTGAGCAAAAGACCTCTAATATAAAGCATCTTCAATCAAAGTGAATCGAGACACTTTTCTTTTGAGTGCCTGAGCCTGCTCTTGGTTGGCCAAAAGAATTCCTTGTTGCAAAGAAGTCATAATCAGTGTCCTCCAGTCGACCACCGCCTCTGGGTCAAGATCTAGTCAACTTGAGAAAATAATAATACTTGTGATATGCAGACTTCTGTTCTCTAATTTGATAATATACTGGTAAACTTAGCTAGTTCGTCTACCTTTTGATTTTCCTCTTGGGATATTTTCTGAAAGTGAATTTCTTGAAAATGCACTTAGAAATTTTCAAAGGCCCTAATGTTGTAACTTCTTATTTTTTTTATCTCAAAATCCCTTGCTATCTGTTGAGCTGCTAGTTTAGAATTTGAATAATTATGACTTGAGAAGCTCCTACCTGCCTCGTGGCCTAGAGTGTTGATAACAAAGCTTTGTCTCAACTTCGTTATTATAGGCTTGGAAATCTAACCGAATAGAAAGAGTGAGCACGTCTTCTTATGGAGATACTAATAAAATGTCCACCCCGCTACCTTCACGGTTGGCGGAGCTGTCTACATAAATCTTCCAAGTATCTTCTGTGAGTACCCTAAGTTAATTTTGATATGGTCAACCAAGTCAAGTTAGATTTTGCGTTATTTGGTACCTTATATCTAAGTGTGCAAGCACTTAGGAATATAATAAGTCGAGCAAAAAATATAGCAGACGAGAAAGATGGTATAGGAAGTGAGTCAACGAGCTCGGTGCATCTAAGGGGACGAGAAGCTGTGGAAGAGAGCAGATGAGAATGATGAGCGTGACACTTCTGAAGGACGAAAAGTTGGGGAGGAAATCTGCTTGAGGAGAAGGTCGAAGTTAAGTTTGGATGAATTCAACTCTGGATGACCGAAGAATCACTCAAGTGACCAAAACAGCTAAATAAGTCAACACTATCTTGACCTGTCCAGGCGCTCGGACTCTAGGTGTTCGGACCACCTTGGGCTAGCACAGGCGCCCTGTTGAGATGTTGCTGCAAGGATGATGTTTGGAGTCCACGTCAGCACCAATCCAACTGCCCGAACTAGTCTAGGCACCCGAATCGTTCTAGGCGCTCGGGCAAGGATAAAATATTATCATCAAGCTGTTGAAGAGTCATTGCAAAGTAAATAAGGTGCACCGCTGGGATCCCCAGACCTGCTCTAGGCGCTCGAAGCTGTCATGTCAACCAACAGACAAATTTGACAAGTAGGCTATAAATAGAACTCTAATCCTAAGAGTTTAACACAACACTTGTACTTTATTTTCGTAATCGTGTTTTTAGTTGTTTGTGCTTTCAATGCTTGTAAGAGGGTTCTCTGCTTATATCGAAGGATAATCTTAGTGAGCTTTCACTACCTTGGATTAGCAACCTCCCTAGTTGCAAACTAAGTAAATTCCTTATGTCTCTTACTTTCTTTTTATGCTTTTATTTCTAATCAATTAACGTGTGTTCATTGCTAAGTTAGAAGCAATAGAAGTTTTTATTTTAATTGCAGGGTTATTCATCTCCCCTCTAGCTGGCTTCAATGGGACTAACAATTGATATCAAAGCACAACCGTCTCAGAAGGACTAACAACCAACTGAAGTAGTGAGGAAATGGCTGAATCTAGCATTCACCTGCCAAAGTTTGAGGGGGAGTTCATGATATGGAAATGTTTGATGGAAGTATTTTTTTAAAACAAACATTGATATTTTATTAATAATCAAATATGATTTTGTAGTACCCATAGATCAATAAGGAGAAGAAAAATAAGAATATCTTTGGACCAAGAAGGAGCAAAAGGACTTTGTAGCCAAGGGCAAAGCGAAATTTTACCTACTAAGTGTGCTACTGTCTCAAGAAATCAACAAAATCGGCACATACGAATCCTCCAAAGAACTCTGGGAGAAGTTCTTGGAGTTACATGAAGGGACCTCAAAGGCCAAACTCGCAAAACGGGACTTGCTCCGAAACCAACTCAACAACCTCCAAATGGAAAAGAAAGAATTGGTAGCTCATGTACATGCAAGAATCAAGTAGCTTATCACCAGGCTCACAAATCACGGAGAAGTTGTAACAAATTGAGAGTCACTAAGGTATGCATTAAATACTTTTTCGAGAACTCCCGAATGGACATCAACAATGGACTCATTCTATATCTCTAAGGATCTAGAGGTATGTACTTTAAATAATTTATTTTCTACTTTTGAATTACATAAATCAAGATGTGCATATCTCAGAAAAGAAAAAGAGTCAAGTCTAAACCTAGCAGTGAAAGTTAATGAGAAAGATGAAACAAATTCGGATACATCACTCAATGAAGGCGAAACAACTTTCATGGTAAGAAAATTTTTAAAGTTTTTTAATTCTAATAACTTTGGTAAGAAACATGCAATGAAGCTAATCTGAAACAAAAGGAAGGTTCAATACTACAACAGCCAAGAAGAAGGACACATAACAGACAACTGTCCGAAGTTGAAGAAAAGGGAGAAAGAAAAAGATAAAGGGCCAAGATGAATAAAGCACAAAAATCTAAAGGTCATGTCACGCCCCCAGAAGAGTCCCTGTCCGAGAAAATTTCGGCAGCATCTCCCCTGTACGGCGGACAATCAAAAATTTTCTACAAGCACTAAATACTCAGCCACAGGCGGCTGGAATCATAACAATAATAAAAATCAATCACCACGCAGTTTATATATATATTCAGCCTCTGGCTGACACAACCACGCAGTAATAATACTCTGACTCAAAAACCACCCTACTCAACTACACTCGTAAAGCTCAAAACTGACGAACTCACCTCTTCTGTCATCCACGCAGGCATGTAGTAGAATAAAAACCAAATCCAAATCCATCGATATAATAAAATCTATATCATGTCCATAAGCAAATAAATCCAGAACATAACGAGTTCAAACAGTCTAGAACAGAAAGAAACCAAAGAAAACCAAACATATCCTGGAGGTCTGCAGGACCAGCACTACGTGCAGTGAGGACTAGCGACTGGAACTCCCTCCTGACAGCATCAACCTGAAAATATCAACAATGGAGGCGGGGTGAGTCCAACACTCAGCAGGTACAGTTGATATGCAAAGTAAAGAAACAACACCTAGCACTAATCATGCGTACAGTCTCCTGATAAGAAAGATAAGAATGCATCTGAAATAAACAGGAGAATACTGTACTAACCAGGTCCTGAGTATAAGGTCAA
This sequence comes from Zingiber officinale, assembly GCF_018446385.1. Classification (NCBI taxonomy): domain Eukaryota; kingdom Viridiplantae; phylum Streptophyta; class Magnoliopsida; order Zingiberales; family Zingiberaceae; genus Zingiber; species Zingiber officinale. Next base: position 171,315,078 of record NC_055988.1, read on the forward strand.
ACAGTTCGAGGGATAAGGAAATCCTGTATGCATGTCAAACATAGGTATCCAAACAATATGCAGCATATAAATGCAGCAAACACAAACACAAGCAATAAATGCATCATGCATATGATGCCAATGATGCGTCCTGGTCACCCCTGACGCCAGTCGATCATCTCATACAAAAGTGAGGCCGAGTGGGTAGGGCTGTGACAACCGTGCACTCTGTCGTCACTACTCCTGATGAGTGACCGAGTGGACGGGATGCTGTCGGAGTACACCTATCCTCCTACCCCAAATCATAAATGGGGGAGCGCAATGCTCTCAACTCCCGGTACTCAAAGACGGGGAGGAATCCCTGCCGGATAACACGTTGTGTCACACTACCCATGAGCGGACCAACGGTGCCTAACAGAGTCCCTGCTGCAACACACTCAGCCTGAATCGACCACTAACCCATGAGTGGTGGTGTGTGCAGATCCATGTAACTAGCGATGTGCTCAACAATAATGGAGCGGACTATCGCACAGCATGCAATCATGCAAATGATGCATGACAATAACCATATAAACATCCTGACCTAATCCATATATATAGAAAAATGCATCATAGGTCAACGAATCCAAAACAATCCAAAGGTATACAGAAGGTATAAAACCTAGGTCCTGAACATGGTCAAGCATGGCATATCACTACCCCTATAAGCATGTATAAATAGGTAAAATATACCTGAGACGCAAAACCAATCAATCAATCAAGCATGTAAGATTTGGGTAGTGATTAACCGAAACAGATAAGAAACACAATTAATGCAACATGTTAATTTAATTACTAAGCATATCAAATGACATAAGTCAAAAGTACCCGCCTCCGATAAAATGGTCCAAATCCTGACTCCGAGATACTCGTCTCGCGTCAAAGTCCTGAAATACCGATATACAGATATTTTATTTAGCTAAAATTCAAATGAATTGCTAAATAAAATTCTCAACACAATCTAGGGCAAAACCCTGAGTCATAATCATCAACCTACATAATTTAACACATATAATTTAGTTACTCAACATATATTAAATAACTAAATCAAACTACTCACTCAATTAGGAAAAACCCTAATTATTGATCAACCTTAACTGATAATCAATTAACTTATCCACATCAAGACCTAAATCCACAACGTTAAACCCAAAAACCTTACCTTTCACTGAGATCTAGGTTAACAACTATTGCTAATACAGTTTAAAAATCAAATTACCAAATATATCAACACCTACACCTCACCTTATGCAGTAGTTAACTTAACACAAACCTTACCCAAATTTTCCGATGCCTCAACACTGCTCAAATCCTGGAGAACTAAATGCCAAGATCCGAAGAATCTGCTGTGAGAAATCAGGGACAAATACCACTGTTATCAGCCAACAATCCAACATAAGATCCCAAATCAACAATCATACATATTACCTCTTCCCTCCTACTGCCTGTGATGACCTAGGATCCGTCAAAGTTGCTGCTAGCACTTGACGGCTGGCCGACCGATGCTAGGGCACAAGGACAGTGGCGAAAGGGCACTGCTGTGCTGATTTCGTGTGAGAGGAAGACTCGACTGTTCCAGGAGATGTCGGACGCTAGGGCACAGGGCTAAGGTAGAAGCAAGAGACCTGCTCTGCTCGGCGATCGGAGATAGGGCTCGGCCAGTGGCACCGTAGGTGGTGACGCCGTCGGGTGGGTGTCGCGGCTGAGGCTAGAGCCCGGTGGACCTGGTGGCCGGCGCTCGAAGAAAAGGAGAAGGAAAGGCCGGCTGCCGGTGCTAGGCTGAGGAGGAGCGGCGTCGGCGGGGCACTAGGGCAGAAAAAGAGAAGAGAAGGGATTTGCCACAAACCTTATGCCACAACTGAGGAGAGGGAAGAAACCTTCTCTTGGTCCCGGCCTTGTGCACGAGAGAAGAAAGGGGAACCGTCGGGGCCGACGGTTGTTGCTCCGGCGGTTAGGGCTCGGAGGCGTCGGGCGCAAGGGGGAGATGGTCGCGCGGGAGAGAAAGGGAACAGTGAAGAATTCGGCGAAAACAAAATAAAAAGAAAAAGAAAAGAATATAAATAAATTCAATTTTTCCTCGTTAAAACGGGGTAACCTAAACAGGCTTTTCCGGAACCTCGTTTTATCCCCGAAAACTCGTCCATACAAGCTCCGAAAAATTCCAAAAAAATTACCAAAAATTCTGGAAAAAAATCCCTTATTAATATTTGCCTATTTCCCGGTATTTTACATTCTCCCCCACTAATAAAAATTTGGTCCCCCAAATTTCGTTATCTACCATCAGCAAGTACTACGACAGATATAGAAAGTATAAAATGTTGAACGGTATAATAAATCACATACCTCAAGTGAAAAGATGAGGATATCGAGCTTGGATCGTATCCTCAAGCTCCCAAGTAGCCTCCTCGTCCGAATGATGCTGCCATCCGACTTTAACCAGCCGGATAGTCTTGTTCCGCAACTGACGCTCCTTCCGGTCGAGAATCCGTACCGGAACCTCCTCATAAGTAATGTCAGGCTGAACTGGAACTGGAATATCTGCCAGCACATGCATCGGGTCGGGTACATATCTCCTCAGCATGGATACATGAAATACATCGTGCACGCCTGACAGGGACGGTGGTAGTGCCAGTCAGTAAGCTACTGCTCCGATCCTCTCCAAGATCTCGAAAGGACCAATGTACCGCGGAGCTAGCTTACCTCTGAGGCCAAATCTCTTCACCCCTTTCGTGGATGAAACTCGCAGAAATACATGGTCGCCCACAGAGAACTCTAGTGGTCTACGTCTCAGATCATCGTAACTCTTCTGGAGGTCCTGCGCCTCTGACATCCTCCGTCTGATAGTACGGACCAACTCTGCATCCTGCTGAACTCTATGAGGTCCCAACAGTTGGGCCTCTCCAACCTCATCCCAGAGGACGGGTGTCCGACAAGGTCTACCGTACAACGCCTCAAACGGTGCTATCTGGATAGCCGAATGAAAGCTATTGTTGTAGGCAAACTCTACCAACGGCAGATGGTCCTCCCAGCTGCCTTCGAAATCCATAACACATGATCTCAGCAGGTCTTCTAACGTCTGAATGGTCCGCTCTGACTGTCCATCTGTCTGTGGATGGAAAGCTGTACTGAAACGGAGCTGTGTACCCAAGGCCTGCTGCAGACTCTGCCATAACCGAGACGTAAACCGTGGATCTCTATCTGAAATGATACTCAATGGAACACCATGTAGTCTGATGATCTCCCGACAATACAGATCTGCCAATCGATCCAGGGGATCAGTCCTCCGAATCGCTAAGAAATGCGCAGATTTGGTTAATCGATCAACAATTACCCAAATTGCGTCATGGCCTCGTCGTGTCCTCGGTAACCCTACCACAAAGTCCATGGTAATGTGATCCCACTTCCACTCAGGAATAGGAATCCGCTGAAGTAATCCTGCAGGTCTCTGGTGTTCAGCCTTCACCTGCTGACAGACAAGACATCTAGCTACGAAATCCGTGATGTCTTTCTTCATGCCGTTCCACCAGTAGGAACGCCTCAAGTCTCGATACATACGGGTCCCGCCTGGATGGATCACAAATCGAGAACGGTGTGCCTCCTGAAGTAGCTCCTGTAAGACCGGATGAGACTGAGGTACGCATAATCTGCCTCGGAAGAATATAATACCCTCCTCGTCTCGTGTAAACTCGGTCTGCTGCCCGGAAGCTATCTGACTGCTAATAAACTGCAAATGCTGATCACTGGCCTGTGCCTCTCGGATCCTCGTCCTGATCGACGACTGAGCAACCATGGTAACCAGAATACCCTGCTCTGTCGGTCCCTGCTCCTCAAGATCTAACTCCGAGAAACTCTGAATCAAGTCCGTGACTGAAGCCCGGTGGCAAGCCAAAGTCCCTCTGGACTTCCTGCTGAGTGCATCTGCAACCACATTAGCTTTTCCCGGGTGGTAGCTAATGGTACAATCGTAGTCCTTCAGGAACTCCATCCATCTCCTCTGTCGGAGATTAAGCTCCTTCTGAGTGAAAATGTATTTGAGACTCTTATGATCAGTGAGAATCTCAAATGTGATACCATATAAATGATGACGCCAAAGCTTCAGAGCAAAGATGATGGCAGCTAACTCCAAGTCATGAACTGGGTAGTTCCTCTCATGCTCCTTCAGCTGTCGAGAAGCATAAGAGACTACTCTGCCGTGCTGCATCAGAACAGCGCTCAAACCCTGTAGAGACGCGTTGGTGTAAAGTACAAATCCATCCTCTCCAGAAGGTAAAACCAAAACTGGAGCCGACACTAATCTCCGCTTCAGCTCCTGGAAGCTGATCTCGCAATCCTCAGACCATATGAACTTCACGCCTTTCCGGGTAAGACGTGTCAGCGGCATAGCAATACGCGAGAATCCCTCGACAAAACGTCGGTAATATCCGGCCAATCCCAGAAAACTGCGGATCTCCTGAACTGACTTCGGCTGCTCCCAACCGGTGACAGCCTCGATCTTCTGAGGATCAACTGAAATACCTCTGCTAGAAACCACGTGTCCCAGAAAACTGACTGAGGATAGACAGAACGCACACTTGCTGAACTTCGCGTACAGCTGATGTCGTCGAAGAATCTCCAAGACTATGCGAAGATGCTGTGCAGGCTCCTCCTCTGAACGAGAGTAGACCAATATGTCATCAATGAAAACGATAACAAACTGATCCAGATACTCCAGAAAGATGCGGTTCATCAAATCCATAAACACCGCTGGAGCATTGGTAAGTCCAAATGGCATTACCAAAAACTCATAATGACCGTATCTGGTACGGAAAGCCGTCTTCTGGATATCAGAATCTCTGACTCTCAACTGATGATATCCGGATCGCAGATCAATCTTAGAATACACTGAAGTACCTCTGAGCTGATCAAACAAATCCTCAATCCGTGGTAATGGATATTTATTTCTGACGGTCACTGAATTCAGCTGCCTGTAGTCAATACATAACCTCATGGTGCTGTCTTTCTTCTTGACAAATAGAACTGGAGAACCCCATGGTGAAACACTAGGGCGAATGAATCCCCTGTCTAAAAGCTCCTGGAGTTGAACCTTCAGCTCGTTCAACTCTTTTGGTGCCATACGATACAGAGCTTTCGATGTTGGAGCGGTCCCCGGAATCAGCTCAATAGCGAACTCCATTGGCCTTCTGGGAGGCAAACCTGGCAGCTCCTCTGGAAATACATCTGGGTACTCCCGGACAACAGGAACGTCGGAGAGCTGCGAACTACTACTGTCCTCAGTACTGATCAACGACAACAGAAAACCATGACAGCTCCTGAATCGCCGAAATAATCGAGATGCCGTCGTCTCTGATGCCAGTGAAACTCCACGAGGGTTGGTTCGGAGGCCGAAAGGTGACCACCCTCGTCTGGAAATCAATGGTAGCATGATATACTGATAGCCAATCCATACCAAGAATGATATCAAACTCGACCATCTCCAATACTAGAAGATCTACCGTAAGTATCATGTTGCCAAAGTCTAACGGGAAACCTCTGATCTCCTGGGTGACGTCTAAAGTATCACCGGACGGTAGGGAGACAGTCAATCGCCGCAACCTAACAGTAGGTAATCTACCAATCTCCTGCATAAAGGTACGGGATATAAAAGAGTGCGAACTACCAGTATCAATCAAAATATCAGCAGTAAATGCATAAATGGAAATCGTACCGCGGAAAACGGATCCGTCGGCCCGCTGAGCATCCTCTCTGGTAATAGCATGAACACGACCAGTCTCTGGCGGAGGAGGAGGTGGTAATGCTGCCAGCAGGGACTATGTGCCGGATAAGACTGAGAGGATGGTGACTGATACTGTGCAGCTGGCTGGAACTGAGTCTGATACTGCCCCTGAGTCGGATAATAAGGTCCTGGAGCAAAACTCTGGGGTGCTACAGAAGCACTGGAGTACTCCTGTCCAAGCATGCCAAATGCTGCTGCGGAGGGAGCTGCTCCCTGCTGACGCTGTGAAGATTGGGCTTTCTGCCCTCCTCGATATGCCCCTGACTGACTAGACTGTCCCCTCTGACCTGACCCTCCGGAAGCCGTGTGCTGAGCCTTCAGCTGACAATCTCGGCTCTGGTGCCCCGGCAGTTTGCAATAAAAGCAAACTGACTGTCCCAGAGAGCAAGCTGGGGTGAGGTGATCTCTGGATCCACATCTGAAACAATGAGTATCACCGGAAGGTGGTTGCCGGTTCTGCTGAGAAAACCGGGAACGTCCTGAAGAAGACCGCCCTGATTTCTGAGGCCTACGAGACGCCCCAGAAGAACTCTGACCTGACTGTCTGCGACTACTCTGAGGCTGTCCTGTCGCCTGAGTCTGCTGGACCTGCCCTGATGTCTGACCCGTATGCTTCCTTTTCCTGTCCGGATATGCTGTCTGCCGAGCTAACTCTATCATCAAAGCTCGATTCAATGCATCAGAGTAAGATGAAATCCCTAATCCGGCAAGCTGTACATGCAGATAACCATCCAATCCCTGTATAAACTGCATCATGCGAGTTCTGTCCTCCGCAACTAACTCTGGACAAAACTGAGCCAACCGGAGGAATTCAGTATTATACTCGGTCACTGAGCGATTATTCTGCCTCAGACTCATAAAATCCTGTCGGCGAGCCATCTGATAGGACAGTGGAAAGAAACGGCTCTCAAAAGCCTCTCTGAACCTGATCCATGTGACGTTGCGCTCACCAATAATAGAACGCTGAGTAACCCACCAGGCATTAGCTTCATCCCGTAAATGGTAAGCAGCCAGCTCTGCTTTCTCCCACTCGGAGCAAGCCATATAGAAGAAAGTCTGCTCCATAGTCTCTATCCATGACAGAGCCATACTCGGATCGAGATCTCCGCGGAAAAGAGTGAAACGAGTCTTCATCGACTCAGCCAGTGCTGGAATCCTAGCTCGTGCAGCGACAATATCAGTGAGCTGTGTCGGGACGGCTGCAGGAACTGGCGGAAACACTGGAGCTGATACTACAGGTGGTACCGCGGAATAAACCGGAGGAAGAACTCCCGGTGCTGCTGTATATACCGGAGCATAAGCCGTCGGTGGTACTGCCTGGGGAACAAAAGTGGTGGCAACTGGAGGTACGGTAGGAAAAGGTACCGGATGTGGAGCAGCTGCTGCTACTGTAGGCACTGGGGGTACAGGTGCCACTGGTATAGGATACACTGTAGATCCAAGTGGTGGTGGCACTGAATACGCCGTAGGCTGCGCTGGAGCAGATGTCGGGTACACCAATGGTACCCCTGATGGTACTGTAAACAGGGTAGGCGTGGATACCGTCGGTGTGGCCAAAGTAGGTATCTCTACAGGAGCTATCGGGATTTGAGAGCCCGATGCTCCCGCTGCATCCTGAGTCTGTCCCTGACTGACAGGCTCACTAACAGTGGGCATCTCTGGCATATCCAGAGATCCCGTGGTCCTCGCACGTGGTCGTCCAGCACCACGTCTCGCAGCAATACGAGTAGATCGTCTCATATCTGTTAAATTAAATTACAGATATCAATACCAATATAACCAACATAAAATAACAACATACCTATTTGCTGTCTGGAGATGTTCCGTCGCTGTCCAGTCCCCACCTCAAAATTCCGAACGTACATATCGCCGGAAATCCAAATAAATCCGAAACGGAAATCCGAAACATAACCATATCGAAAATCCGATAATGCCCAGTTTGACTCGCAAACCTGGCTAACCCAAATATCCAGAATACCAACAACAGGTATCCGATAAATCTCCAGAACACCAAAAGCAGGTATCATAACCCGCTCTGATACCAAATAAATTGGTATCAGATAAATCCCGAAAATCCATAATACAAAAATCCAACAAGTATCGCCAAACTTGGCGCTCTGATACCAAGTAAATAAATTGGTATCAGGTTATCCCAAACATCCAAAATACGAAAACAAAAGATCGTATAACTGTGCTCTGATACCACTAAATTGTCACGCCCCCAGAAGAGTCCCTGTCCGAGAAAATTTCGGCAGCATCTCCCCTGTACGGCGGACAATCAAAAATTTTCTACAAGCACTAAATACTCAGCCACGGGCGGCTGGAATCATAACAATAATAAAAAACCAATCACCACGCAGTTTATATATATATTCAGCTCTGACACAACCACGCAGTAATAATACTCTGACTCAAAAACCACCCTACTCAACTACACTCGTAAAGCTCAAAACCGACGAACTCACCTCTTCTGCCATCCAGGCAGGCATGTAGTAGAATAAAAACCAAATCCAAATTCACCGATATAATAAAATCTATATCATGTCCATAAGCAAATAAATCCAGAACATAACGAGTTCAAACAGTCTAGAACATAAAGAAACCAAAGAAAACCAAACATATCTTGGAGGTCTGCAGGACCAGTACTACGTGGAGTGAGGACTAGCGACTGGAACTCCCTCCTGACAGCATCAACCTGAAAATATCAACAATGGAGGCGGGGTGAGTCCAACACTCAGCAGGTACAGTTGATATGCAAAGTAAAGAAACAACACCTAGCACTAATCATGCGTACAGTCTCCTGATAAGAAAGATAAGAATGCATCTGAAATAAACAGGAGAATACTGTACTAACCAGGTCCTGAGTATAAGGTCAAACAGTCCGAGGGATAAGGAAATCCTGTATGCATGTCAAACATAGGTATCCAAACAATATGCAGCATATAAATGCAGCAAACACAAACACAAGCAATAAATGCATCATGCATATGATGCCAATGATGCGTCCTGGTCACCCCTGACGCCAGTCGATCATCTCATACAAAAGTGAGGCCGAGTGGGTAGAGCTGTGACAACCGTGCACTCTGTCGTCACTACTCCTGATGAGTGACCGAGTGGACGGGATGCTGTCGGAGTACACCTATCCTCCTACCCCAAATCATAAATGGGGGAGCGCAATGCTCTCAACTCCCGGTACTCAAAGACGGGGAGGAATCCCTGCCGGATAACACGTTGTGTCACACTACCCATGAGCGGACCAACGGTGCCTAACAGAGTCCCTGCTGCAACACACTCAGCCTGAATCGACCACTAACCCATGAGTGGTGGTGTGTGCAGATCCATGTAACTGGCGATGTGCTCAACAATAATGGAGCGGACTATCGCACAGCATGCAATCATGCAAATGATGCATGACAATAACCATATAAACATCCTGACCTAATCCATATATATAGAAAAATACATCATAGGTCAACGAATCCAAAACAATCCAAAGGTATACAGAAGGTATAAAACCTAGGTCCTGAACATGGTCAAGCATGACATATCACTACCCCTATAAGCATGTATAAACAGGTAAAATATACCTGAGACGCAAAACCAATCAATCAATCAAGCATGTAAGATTTGGGTAGTGATTAACCGAAACAGATAAGAAACACAATTAATGCAACATGTTAATTTAATTACTAAGCATATCAAATGACATAAGTCAAAAGTACCCGCCTCCGATAAAATGGTCCAAATCCTGACTCCGAGATACTCGTCTCGCGTCAAAGTCCTGAAATACCGATATACAGATATTTTATTTAGCTAAAATTCAAATGAATTGCTAAATAAAATTCTCAACACAATCTAGGGCAAAACCCTGAGTCATAATCATCAACCTACCTAATTTAACACATATAATTTAGTTACTCAACATATATTAAATAACTAAATCAAACTACTCACTCAATTAGGAAAAACTCTAATTATTGATCAACCTTAACTGATAATCAATTAACTTATCCACATCAAGACCTAAATCCACAACGTTAAACCCAAAAACCTTACCTTTCACTGAGATCTAGGTTAACAACTATTGCTAATACAGTTTAAAAATCAAATTACCAAATATATCAACACATACACCTCACCTTATGCAGTAGTTAACTTAACACAAACCTTACCCAAATTTTCCGATGCCTCAACACTGCTCAAATCCTGGAGAACTAAATGCCAAGATCCGAAGAATCTGCTGTGAGAAATCAAGGACAAATACCACTGTTATCAGCCAACAATCCAACATAAGATCCCAAATCAACAATCATACATATTACCTCTTCCCTCCTACTGCCTGTGATGACCTAGGATCCGTCAAAGTTGCTGCTAGCACTTGACGGCTGGCCGACCGATGCTAGGGCACAAGGACAGTGGCGAAAGGGCACTGCTGTGCTGATTTCGTGCGAGAGGAAAACTCGACTGTTCTAGGAGATGTCGGACGCTAGGGCACAGGGCTAAGGTAGAAGCAAGAGACCTGCTCTGCTCGGCGATCGGAGATAGGGCTCGGCCAGCGGCACCGCAGGTGGTGACGCCGTCGGGTGGGTGTCGCGGCTGAGGCTAGAGCCCGGTGGACCTGGTGGCCGGCGCTCGAAGAAAAGGAGAAGGAAAGGCCGGCTGCCGGTGCTAGGCTGAGGAGGAGCGGCGTCGGCGGGGCACTAGGGCAGAAAAAGAGAAGAGAAGGGATTTGCCACAAACCTTATGCCACTACTGAGGAGAGGGAAGAAATCTTCTCTTGGTCCCGGCCTTGTGCACGAGAGAAGAAAGGGGAACCGTCGGGGCCGGCGGTTGTTGCTCCGGCGGTTAGGGCTCGGAGGCGTCGGGCGCAAGGGGGGAGATGGTCGCGCGGGAGAGAAAGGGAACAGTGAAGAATTCGGCGAAAACAAAATAAAAAGAAAAAGAAAAGAATATAAATAAATTCAACTTTTCCTCGTTAAAACGGGTAACCTAAACAGGCTTTTCCGGAACCTCGTTTTATCTCCGAAAACTCGTCCATACAAGCTCCGAAAAATTCCAGAAAATTTACCAAAAATTCTGGAAAAAAATCTCTTATTAATATTTGCCTATTTCCCGGTATTTTACAGGTCACATGAGATAAATCATCATTAGAGTCCGAGATCAAGGCCTACGCCGGACTTGCACTTATGGCAAGTCATCAAGAAGCCAAAAACAAAGTAAGCTCGTTCGGAATGTGTATCGAAAGTATCGATAAAGGAGGAGCTACTTTAGAAGACTGTAGCAATGAAAGGGGAGAATTCACCTTTAGATTAGACATGATAAGTGAGATATGTCTTCTACCTTCTGATCAATTATGTTCAAATATTAAATTAACATCTAGATCTTTTTGTAAGTTAAGATCTAAATATGTTAAATTAAAAAAGGACAATATTTTCCAGGTAAAGCATGCCCATTAGAAGATTTTGATAGAGCCAAAAACAAAAATGTTAAATTAAAAGAACAAATATAATTCTTGAAAAATACTGCATGCTCAAATTCTATTACTCTAAATCAGGGATGGAGTCAGGAATTTCATATCGAGGGGGCGAAATGTATGTGTTTATATTGAGGGGAGGCGATCATGTTGTTGCCTCCTATTCGCCTTCCTTTCAACCCATATTCCTATATCTCACACTTCTTATACTTAAAAATTGAGGAGGGGCGGCCGCCGCCATCACCCCCCTTTTGGCTCTGTCCTTGCTCTAAATTTTAAAAATGTTAGAGGACTTAATTGGTATTTTTGATTTGACAAGGGTTAAATTAGAAAAGTGACATAAAAGTATATTTAAAAAATATCTTGTAGATTTTAGTAGGTAGGAATTTATTTTAATTTCCTAACTCATACTTAGTTTATATAAAATAATTTTTATGCCTGCTTTAGATTTAATTTGCTTTATTTTTTTATTGCTTACAAAATTAATTAGTTTGTATATGTTCTCGATTGAATTTTTTTTATACACAAATGGATTAACTATTAGTACAACAAATTTTAGAATTTTTTAACGATTATATAATATTTTATGAATTTTTAATAGAAATACTAAATTTTAAAATTTAAAATATTTCAGAGATTAATTTTGAAAATCCTTTTTTTTTTTGTATAATTATGTTATGTAGTGAATGAGTATAAAAATTAACTAAATTTTTAGAACTGGAAGATTATTTTTAAATATTTTATTTTCAAAAATAACTTTATTTGTTCAAAATATTTATTATGATTAAAATAAAAATATTTTGTATATGAAAATTTATATCAAACTTTATATAATTATGATGGTTATTGACAAAAAATTCTAGGATTTTTTGAAACCTTAAAATAATTTTTAAAAACTTCGGATTAATTGATTAAAAATTATTTCTTTTTGAATTTAATTTTTGTAAAAAGATCTATAACTGAAAATTCTGTCTTACATTTCTAGAAAAAAGTTTCAGTATTTTTCTATTTTTTTTCTTTTTTCATGTGATAAAAAGGAGAATTAGATATTAATTTTAATGGTGGTATTTACTTATTACAGTTGTCAATTTATTGTATTTAATTACGTAATTACTTATTTTATTATTTGTTTATCCTAATATAACTTAGATTGATGCATATTAAAAAGAAAAGATTGTAGGTACCTGAGTTAATTTTGATATGATCAACTAAGTCAAGTTAAATTCTACGTTATTTGATGTCGCTTGTGTCTAAGTATGTATAGATTTTTTAAAAAAAATCAATGCTTTCAATATATTAAGTTAAATTAACATTTGAGAGTATGTATATAATCAGGAGAGGTAGCTAAAGATATAGAAATTAGTTTCATAAAATGAATACATTATTTAGTAATTTTAAAACTACCCTATATAATTTGATAATTTCAAAAACTTACAAAGTACTAAAAAAAAAGACGAAGAATAAATAAAACGAGAATGAACTAAATGTAATAACAAAATCCTCTTTATTCTTAATTCCTATTTCTATAATATATTTGTTGGATTAGTTAACGAATTATATTAATTATCTGGTTGCTCGAATAAGATTATTATGGATAAAAAATTGGTAAATGATTTTTTACTATAATTTGTTAGTTAATTGACGTGGTAATAGATGTAATAAAATAAATAAATAAAACAATAAAATTTATTCCTTAATTTTTTTTGATAGGAGTAAAATAAGTCCATAAATAGATGCTAAACCCTAACGCATCCTGAACCCTGAACTGCGGCTGCGTTTATAAATATCGCGACCGCCTCAGGATAATTCCGGCTATAAAACAGAGAGGAGGCGGCAGAGACCGTCTGATCCCGACGCCTTTGCTCGCCTGATGATGGACCACTACAAGCGCCGGCGTGAACAGGAAGGCACTCTGGAGGACCGCCTCACTTCCCTCCACGACGACCTCCTCATCTCCATCCTCTCCTTCCTCTCCATCAAGCAGCGCGTCGCCCTCTCCGCCGTCTGCGCCCGCTTCCGCCTCCTCCTCCCCTCCGTCCCCCGACTCGACACCTTCCGCCTCGACGTCGGCCGCCGGAACCAAGAGCTCACCTTCCCCCGTGCCCTGGTTCGCCAATGCCGCATCGTCTTTCGGGACGTCGACGATTTTCCCAAACCCCTCGAGCAGCTGCTCGTCGACGACCTCGTCGAAGCGGGCGTGCAAGACCTCACCCTCGAAACCTCCGGCAAGGGATGGCTGTACGTCGGATGCAGGGAAAACAGCGGCTTCTTCAACATCAAGTCACTGAGGAGTCTCTTCTTGGACAGCATCCAGGTGTCGAAATACGCCGATCGCCGTCCCCTCTCGCCCTTGGGCTGCGCCTTCCTCACCTCCCTTAAAATGAAATTCAGCGTCATTAGCGATGATTTCCTGCGCAACCTCTTCGCCTCCTGCCCCTTCCTCGAGACTCTGCAACTCATCCGTTGCTATGCGCTCGAGCACGGCATGAACAAGCTAAGCTTCCACTCCTCCTCCATCAAGCACTTAATCATATTCGAGATCCAAACGCTTTCCTCCACCATCACAATCGATGTTTGCGCCCCGCAGCTCGAGTCGCTCATAGTCCCCGTCGTCGCCACGCTGCTCATAGAAGCCCCCAAGGTCCGGAATGCGTCGTTCCTTCTTTCCCTCGAGCCGCCGGCGGATCCTGCAGCTGCATTGATGAAGCTTTTCAGAGCTTCTTTTCGAAGGCGAGCCGCTTGGCTCTCGCTGAATTCTAGCAGAATCCCAAACGTGAGAAAAGATCATTAAGCTGGCCTTCTTAATTTTCATGTATACTCTCTTTGATTGATATATACGGTTTTGATCTGCTGCTCACTCTCACTCTGTTATATACATCTATACTTAACAAAATTTGCTTTAATTGACAGATATTAGCAGCAGGGGACGGGATCTATCAAGTTATTTCTCCGAAATACAGAGAGTACGCCATGATCTTCAAGCTCGACTTCAATTTCAAAGATCAGTCGTCGACCACGATATTGACTGAGCTGCTGAAGAAGTGCAATGAATGCAATACCGAGTTCGATATACATGTAGATCCTACGCGTATGCAGAGCAGCACTAAAACAGCAAAGGGCGACCAACACTTGCTCTATGGCTCGACAGGATTGGAGCTGATAAACTTACAAATGATGATGCCGAAGAGAAGATTCGAACGGTTTCTCTCAGATCAGAAGAAGATGAAGAAATTCAAGGATACCGGATTGGAAATGCTGAGAAGGCGCACCAGCAAAGAGCAATTCATGGATATATTAGCATCCCAGGATTCTCTGTTCAAAGTTTCTTCCAATATTGATAACTGTATTGAAATGAAAATTTAGTGTTTTTTTCTTAATTAATTTTTAAAAGAGTAAATTTAGTCTCTCCAGCAGAGTGCTATATTAGCATTCCAAGTATCTCCCAGAGTGGCACTAACTGCATTGAAATGATATTTTAGTGTTTCTTTTTCTTGTTAAATACAATACCATTGCTCAAGCTTTCATCATGGTGACTAATTGGATATTGCAGTGATCATCTCATCTCTTCCTATTTGTCCTCATCGACTAAGATCTTTGCTCCTGTTTGTGATGGCCATTGTCTTCCATCTGCAATAGTTTCTCCACATGCATGTCTTCCTATATATTTAGACCCATGAATAGCACCAGGCATTGTGCTCTTTTTCTTCTTCTTCTTCCTTTCTCTATTGCTGTCTGTTTAACATGCCTCCACTCTGAAAAGTATGTCTTCCACTTCCAGACTTGCTAAGGCTTTGTTCTAATGTCCAGACTTCACCCAATCAATCCAAAGGATAAATTTGAAATATAGCTTATTCTAACTTAGAAGTCGACCTTTAAGATATTTATCTCATTTGAAATTTTGAATGTTTTACACTGTGTCATACCCATGGGGGTTATCATGTGCTCATTTAACTTGGAGAGGTTGTGGTTCTTAAAAATATTGTTGGATCAACCTACCTTTGGAACACGCTTTTCATTTTGAGTTTCATGATGAAAATTTTAAATTCCCTAGATTGTGATTTTAGAAAAGTAACCTCTCACAACAAATATTTACATGATCTCCAAATGTTGCTCGACCATTGGAAATGGAGAAAATAAATTCGAATATTTCTTTAGCTTGTCACCCAATCAATTGGTGGGCCTTCATCTTTTTAGCTCCCTTTTATCTCTATCACTCTTTCCATTTTGCAACAGTTGCCCAACCCTAGAAAACTATATTCTACACTCCTCTCCACCCTAAAAGTCCTATTGCGACCCTATGCAAAAGTTGAAAGATTACTTATAATTAATTAAGTTGTAATCCAAGGTGTCCAAACTTCACCTCATTATACCCGGAGATAGACTACCTTCTCGCTTGATTCGCCTATCAAATAAATTTGAAGTACAGTTTATACATATTTAGAGGTCAATCTCTTGAATATTCATTTTTATTGGGATTCAAATTCTAATTCTCTTAGTTACTGCACCACACCTGTAAGAGTTTAAAGAGTATTTATAAATCATGAAGTCAAATGACACTCACAAATTGGTGCATATTCTAAGTATTTACTATGTCATCTCAGGATAGTGTAGTAGTTGAGACATGATATATTGTCACATGAGATTTTGGGATCAAAACTTTTTTCCCATGCCTTAGCCACCACTCGTAATTTACCTTTTTCGTATTGACCTAGGAATGAGTTGACGGGGACGTTGAAATTAGTAAATCATCTTTTTACCACATATTCTAAGCATTTACTTCAATTCAAATTTTTGATGATTTTATTTTGCACTCTAAGTTCGTCTAATCAATTGGCTATTAACATAACATAATTAAGGATTAAGAGATGTTATAGTTAATATATTTAATTAATTATTAATTAAATTGGGCTATGATGAATGTCACTAAGATAATGGCAATTAAAGTAGAGCATTCCTTATTCTTTAATAGTTTTGTGCATTATTAGCACCTTTAACATTAACAATCAAATTTAAGTTAGTGCTCCATTATCCTTTTTATTTGTGGAGAAAAGGTAGCTTGCAAGAAGACAATTTAAAGTTTTATTATAATTTTATTATTATTATTATTTGACAGGTTATTATCATCCTTAATTATCAAAAGCACCTTATTTTTTTAAAAAAGTTAAAATTAATGCCACAAATAATTTTAATAAAATTGATAAAAAAAAATATATTGAAATATAATGTTTTGATTAAGTTAAATTGTTTTCTTTTAATGAATTATAATAGTTGTTATTATGTAGATGATAGAATAATACTAAAATAAGAATATTTTTTTAAAAAAATATTAATGTGTCGTTTTGATTTTTTTTTTTATATAAAGAGTCATCTTTGAGGATTTTAATAATTTAAACGTTCTTTTAATTTTTTTTTTCTTAAAATAAATATTTTCTTAGAGGTTTTTTTAGGTGTTTAGTAATTTTTTTTTTTAAAAAAAAAATAAAATTTCTTAATTTATCAACAAAAAACACTCACCAACCTCTGCAAATAAAAAGAAGAGGCGAAGGGATCGAAATCTCCTTCTTTCGCTTCGAGTGCCACGAAGACATCGCTCCGACGACGAGCAGGGAAGAAGCCAGTTGGAGATCGCAGCGGGGGAGGCACCCGCCCTTGAATCTTGAATCTTGTTCCAGAAGGGGGGCATTTGCATGCTAAGTTAGGGTTGGGTGCAATTCTAGTCTCTGGGGTGATGGTTGGCAGCTTTGCTGATGGCGCCATGGGTGGGGTTTGGAGAGGGGTCGGGCTTCGTTGCTAAAAGACCTACTTTTCACTCTCCCGCCGTCTTCTCTTGTGTTCCGTGCCGGAGCAGGTTCGAGTGGTACGCCTCTAAAGCTTACACACGGACTTTGCATCTCTTTGGCTCATGAATTCATGCCCCTTTTTCTTTTATTGTTTTGGGGTTTTCGGATGATTGGTTGTGCTTCTTTTATCGATCTTGTGTGTAAAAATGTGTTTTTTTTGGCCGTGTGCTAGCTCTCCACGCGCCTGCGAACGGTTCCGAGACTCGTTTGTTTGGTTGAATGAAGATATTTATCGGGAACATGGTTTGTGTGAATGAATTGAGAACGTTTGTTAGTTCGATTTCATTCTTTAGAAATATGACTTTTTTTTGGATTTAAGTGGAGGAAGAGGCAGCTTCCTATTACGCGATTGTTTTACCAACGGTGTTTTTGGGGCCAAATAAACTAGAGATCTTGTTCTTACCATTTAATCAATCGGATCGTATGACCTTTTTAAAGAATACGAGCACTTTCGGTTTTGTTTTCTGTATATTGGTTTTGGGGTTTTAATTCTAAGAGAAAATAGCTAATCTTTTGGAAAAGTAAAAAAAAATCGATTGAAGAGTTGTGCAGGACCACAAATAGGTTTTATTTTTGGTATAATAACTTGTGTAATCCATTTGAGTTGGCGTGATCTGGGGACTTTGGTTGTACTTGAATGCAAAGATCTGAGCAACTATGTTCTTACTTCAGTGAATCTCCTCGCCATTCGTGTCCATTTTCTGGAATTAATAATGCTTTCTTCATATTGCGCTTTCTTTCTCTTTTGCCTTCCTGATATAGTGTCTTTTGTCGGCATTTTCGTTTGCCCTGATCCTTATGTTGATTCGCCATTGGTCTGTTATTCTTTTTCCTCACGTCTTAAAAATATTTATTTTCTTTTCTGAAAAAGAAGGCACCTTCTTTTCTTGCAGAAACAAATGCCGCCCTTCTACTAGTAGTTTTTAGTCCTTTAATACATAAAGCAGTGTACTATGAAGCTGTTAATAGATTAGTAATTTAGTGTTATTTCTCCAATCAACTGTTTAATAACACATTCTACAACATGGTTATTTTTTTTCAGGTTGCTCTTGCATATTTGACTCATTAAGTGATGCCAGCAATGTGAAATCTTTATTTGGGTATTCTCTTTTGGCAGTTTGAGACACTTTGAGTGTGTTGCCTTCTTTGGAAAAAAATCTCCTATGGCATTGTTTGGTCAAAAGTACTTTGGGTATATATTAGCATTTCTGAAGTGTCATCTACTAACCACCACGGTATGAGGATTTCACTGGGTAAAATGTACTTTGGGTATATCTATTAGCATTGCTGATCGCCTCTGCTAGAAAAGATACGGATAAAATGTCTGCTGTTCTTGTCAGATCATATTTGTCAAGATGTACTCAGCTTGTTTTGTTGTGTTCTTCCTTGGGCAATTCTCCTTTGGCAATTTGGTACTTCACTTTGTAGGAAAAAGAACTATCAGCTTATCTGGGCAAATCTCCTTTGGCATACGGTAATTAACAGCTCTATTGGGCAATTCTCCTTTGGCAATTTGGTACTTCACTTTGTCGGGAAAAGAGCTATCAACTTATCTGGGCAAATCTCCTTTGGCATACAGTAATTAACAGCTCTGTTGGGCAAATCCCCTTTAGCATCTTATAGTAATTAACAGCTCTGTTGGGCAAATCTCCTTTGGCAGTTTGCAGTAAATATCAACTCTGTTAGGCAAGTTTCTGTTTGCAGATTGCAGAAAATATTAGCTCTTTGGGGCAAATCTCCTTTGGCAATTACAGAATCAGATATTGTAGGCTCCTGCTTCTTTATCTTGGTTTTTGGTCTTTACCATCATGTGCTGGAGCTTATTCATGTGGATGGAAAATAAGGTCTTTACTGTAGCAATGGACTGCAGAACATCAGGGATTAACTTTAACAGATCAACTTGCTGTCCTTATCATCTATTTAGTTAAAACAAAATTTATTGAAGGTAATACAACACTCCTTTTCCCCTTTTCATTTCTCTATTACTATATGATGATTAACAGGATGACAACTTAATCAATTTATTTATAATATTTGTCCCTCCAGATTATTATCTCATCGCATATTCTTTTCTTGCATACTATAATATGCATTTCAAAAGCACATGATCTTGCATGGTAGGGGTGTCAATTCGGACAGCCCAGATCCTCTGGTCCGCTTTTTGCGGACCAGAGAAGTAGCCACTTGTATGCATTGGTGGGGGTAATGGCTCCACCTGGAAAATAGGTGGGGGCCATGACTCCCCACCAATGCATGCAAGTGGTCCTCCTCTAGTCCAAAAAAAAAGCGGACCAATGGATATGCCCTCCAATTCGGATGGGTTGGGTAGGATTCGGGTCAAGTTAGAATTTTTTTTTAAAAAAAAAAATCCCAACCTAAAACTGACCCGAACCCAAATACAACCCAATACCCCTAAACCCGAATCCGACCCGAATAGTCCGATTCAAAATGTTTTCTTCGTGTGGTTATTTTTCCTATAATTCTTTTATTTCAATACTCCATCATTATCATATTAATATATATAAATACATCTTAATTTTCAAAATAAAATTTGATTTAACCTCAACAAATCTACTAAACTCTAAATTCGGGTCAACCGGGGTCAATCCGAGCCCGAACTGGACCCGAAAGCCCTCCAACCCGAACCCGAAAATCCCCAATCCAAACTTGATTTTTTTTCAGGTCGACTTGAATCGGGTCGGGTCAGGTTCATTTTTGACACCCTTACTGCATGTAAAAATAACTATTTTATTATATTTTTTGGAAAAGAAAAACATAGGATCTTGTAAATCACAGATTTTTCAAGCATATAATCTTGCTGATGGTAAGGCCCCATGGTCAGCTTTTATTGATTTCAGAATTATCTTTCTGCCTTGTTAGCTTTGTGAAGGTACTTGGAAGATGGATATTGATTTTGTTGACTCAGACAGTGATGCCTACACTGAAACAAGTGACAGTGAGGACCAGGACTGCAGTGAATTGGTATTTGGTGAACATGCTCAAAGCATCTTGTCTAGCCTAGACGAGAGCATTGGAAAAATAGATGACTTTCTTGCATTTGAGAGAGGCTTTACAATTGGTGAAATTGTTTGCTCAGTAACTGATCCCTCAGGACAGTTAGGACGGGTTGTAGATGTTGATCTAGTTGTGGATTTGGAAACAAATTCTGGTGCTCTCATAAGAGATATAAACAGCAAGAAACTCCTTAGGCCGAGGTCTTTTGCATATGGAGACTTTGTAGTTTGTGGGCCATGGCTTGGACGGGTTGAAAGAGTTTATGATGCTGTTAGTATTCTGTTGAATGATGGGACTAAGTATGAGATGGTGATAACAGACTCAAAAGTTTTAACTCCTGTTTCTCCAGTCATTGAAGATTCAGCATTTCCATTCTATCCAGGTCAGCGAGTGAACGCCAATCTTCAGCCAATGTCCCAGTCTAAATCGTGGTTGTGTGGTTCACTCAAAGCAAATCACAATGAAGGTATTGTCAGCAACGTAGAGGTAGGGGAAGTGCATGTTAGTTGGATTGCTTCAGTTCTGCGTCAGGACATAGGTTCAGCAACTCCTAGCCGTATTCAAAATCCAAAGGCTCTTACTTTGTTATCATGTTTTCCTCATGCTAATTGGCAACTTGGTGATTGGTGTAAACTTCCAGAAGATCATTGTGTTAATCTGCTCATGGCTACAGAAAAGCCAGAATCTCTACCTTCTCCAATTTGCTTATCAAAGATGCAGAAAGAATTGGATATAGAAAGTCCACAAATGTATGTGATTGCCAAGACCAAGAGCAAGGTCGATATTCTGTGGCAAAATGGCAAAAAATCAGTTGGAGTAGATCCTCAGTCCCTGTCTCCAGTGAGCCACCTTGGTGATCATGATTTTTGGCCGGAACAGTTTGTGCTGGAAAAGGTAACATTGGAAGATGTTCATGTCCAAAGACCCCAACGGTTCGGAATTGTGAAAAATGTGGACACGAGTGAGCAGACTGTGGAAGTAAAATGGATACTCTCAGAATTTAGCAAAAATGTTGATGTTAGTGGTGAGGTTATGAGTGCTTATGAACTTATTGAGCACCCTGATTTATCCTTTTCCATCGGTGATGTTGTTCTCCAGCAAAATCCTAGTTTTCACCAAGTGGAAGAAAATATGCTTGATGCACAAATGAGTGATCAGAAAGAAAGAAACAATTTGGTTGGTGCTGTGGACAGATTATCCTATGAGAAAGAGATTCTTGAGAAGCCAATTGTTGAATTTCATAATATAGACGTTGAAGGTTATTTATCATGCATAGGAAATGTTATTGGTTTCATGGATGAACGCATTGAAGTTAAATGGGCCAACGGTGTGATTTCCAAGGTATGACTGACTATCAAAAGTGACATCTGTTTAATCATTACCAAGATTTTCCTTTCATTTTATATTTCTGGTTTTTAAGCAACATTATTTTTAAGCTTTATTTTTTATTTTTCCTTTGATTTGGTTTATACTTCTGAGCATATTCAATGTTGCTGCAAAATCCCAAATTGTTTTGTCTGCCTATCTGGTCTGATTTCCTTTGTGCCTGTATGGATTGAAGGACTTGGCGGTGAGAGGTAGGGCTCATTTGAGAAACTCCCTTATAGGGTCTGAGGATAATCTTACCTTGTTTCATCTCTACCTCCAATATCTCACCATAATGTTTACCTTTTAACCCATGCTGATTCAGGAAATTTCTTCCTCTGACTCTCCCTTGGACTCTTCTGTCCTTCCCTCCCCTGCACTAATGAATCCCTATGCGAGACTTATCTTACATGTTTATACAAGCAAAGAAAATTTTATTTTCTCTTTGTTTTTTTTTATTTTGTTTTCTTATCATCAATGTATCTCTGCTAACAGGATCAGTAATTTGAACTATGGTTTCAGGTTATATATTCTGAAATATTTGGACTTGATAGACTTCTTCACCGTACTTCGACATCGTCAACTGACATGGAGTCTTTCACTTTACATGCTGACAAAGAAATGAATGATCAAGAGAAACAACCATGGAGTATAAAACAACAGGTCCAAACCCCATTCTTTAATAAACATGTTTGTTCATGTGCCCTCCCTTGCCATGCCAAGATATTTCAAGGAAGGGAAGAATTTAATTATCAAAATTATGTTTTCCAGGAAATTATGAAGGATACTAATGGAAGTTGCATGGAAGATATTTGGAAAGCTGCATCGCTTTTATCTCCGAGGACGGCTTTTGGCTTCCTCACACATGTTGCTACTAGATTATTCAAATCCCTCGTCTCGACTCTGCCTAGTTCAGTTAAGTCTTTTTTTTTTTTTAATCTTTATCTGCCTTATCTTTGGATTCTCAGACTCTGGTTCCTTACAGAAGGATGCTTCCGAGTATAACAATTTGACAGAAGAATTTCAGACTGAACCAGATGATATATGCCTCGGTGATTTGAAATGTCAAGTACAGGAGATCGAACAAACTGAAGGACTGATTTTCGTGCCCACAAATGATGAGCCTAGAAAATTTAAACAATTTGATATTGTGAATGATCACTCAGATCATCATTTTGTGGCAGGCACTGGCAATCAATTGATGCTGTCTCAGGTTTGTGCACAGTTTCTTAGCAAAGTTAATACATCTGTCAATAAGCACACAGTTTTATGCTTTATTTTCTTTTGCCACTCTTATCAGATCAAGAAAGGTTGGTTTAAGAGAGTGCAACAAGAATGGTGTGCCTTAAAAGTTGATTTGCCAGGTGCGTTCTCTTTCTTAACCTTTTCATAACAATGAGATTCATTGCATTACAGTTTTTCCATTCACTCGAAGAGAATTAAGACTCAGTCAATCAAGAACTATAGAGCATCCTTTTTTCTTTCACAAACTCTATTTTATTATGTTTTCTCACTAAAACTGTGCTAGTTCTCGTCTGTTTTTTAAAAAAGAATAATTCCTTCTGTATCTATACCTGTGTTTTTTTGTTAAATGAAGTAACTTTTGCAACTTTCCATTTTTCATGAACTTTACTGCATAAACGGAACAACATTAATGACAGTTATGTTTACCCAGTGAGTTTGATACTAAAGTTCAGAAAGTGAATCATATTAGTTTTAAAACCACTTGGACAGCCACACACATCTACATGTTGCTTCTAGTTTGCTAATGATGGGTTGTATGCACCAGATTCGATCTATGTTAGAGTTTACGAGGAGCGAATGGATCTTCTGAGGGCATCTATTATTGGCGCACCTGGAACCCCCTACCATGATTCTCTATTCTTCTTTGATATTTTTCTTCCTTCTGACTATCCTTTTGAACCTCCAGTGAGTATTCTGTTTAACTTTTCTTTAATCTTACTAGCACAACTTATTTCGTATAAATGTATATAAATCCTTAGTTAGAAAGCAAAGGATTGTTACTTAGTTTTAAGTCAATCATCATATTTAAAGAGATAATAATCTGCAAGTTAAATCCAAATTACAGTTCAGGTTAGGCAAGTAACTTTTGTGGATATGCTTGAATTCATGCATATGATATTAACATACATACCGAAGTACTTTAATCTGAGCATAATTATATTAATCTATATTTATATTTATTTGTCATTATTAGATCTAATAGAATAAATGAAACTATCTAATATTCTAAAGAAATATTTCACTTCAATAATATTGAGAGTTAATAAATATAAAAATTACTGATTTGGTTATTGTCAATTCAACCAATCTGATATGGGCTATTATCTAAGTTTTTGAATCTTCTAATACCGATATTGATATTGATTTTCACACCCTTCTACTGAATTTATTAGGTTGTACACTACATCTCTGGGGGGCTTCGACTAAACCCGAACTTGTATGAATCAGGAAAGGTTTGTCTTAGTCTCCTCAAGACATGGATAGGAAGTGGTAGTGAAGTCTGGCATCCTGAGAACTCCACTGTTCTTCAAGTGCTGCTATCACTCCAGGCACTCGTTCTCAACGATAAGCCTTACTTCAATGAGGCAGGATTCGACGAACAGATTGGAAGAGTTGAGGGTGAGAAGAACTCTGTTACGTACAACGAGAATGCTTTCCTACAGTCATGCAAGTCTATGCTATACATCTTACGCAAGCCGCCTAAGGTAATCTGACTATGCATTTGCAAATTGGTTATATTACCTTTGTCTGTCCACCTAAATGACACCTTCAATGCTCTCCTACCGGGTTATTGCAAATGCAGCATTTTGAAGCACTCGTGCAGGAACACTTCACTCGCAGATCGTCTCATATTCTCAATGCCTGCAAGGCATATTTGGAGGGTTCTCAAGTCGGGCATGCGTACGAATGTGGAGAAGATACCAGCACCTGCTGCAAAAGCTCTTCCACCGGGTTTAAGATCATGCTCGCTAAGCTTTGTCCAATGCTCGTGTCAGCATTTACCGAAAGAGGGATCATTTGCGCCGAGTTTGTGTAGTATAATTATAAGTCGTCTCATGCTGGTAAAGATGAAGAATTAGCGAGGTCCAAGTGAACATAAATGGTGTGCCGTATGTTACCTTAAACTATCTGCTAGTACATGGTGTGTAATGACTGCTAGTACTGCTGGTATTTTAGGACAAACCTAAACTGTAGTCGGTGTGTCTATGGCTATTAAAGATTGTAAATGACTGATATATGCAAGTTGTGCCTTCGATAGTTACCTTTCAGATCACCGAAAATTTGTCATCTTTCTTTTTCTTTCTTTCTTAGACACCTTTGGTTGTCATGTTATTCCAAAATTGTCTTTGGAGCACAACCTAAGTCATGATGTCTTTGGCCCATAAACAACTTAATGTGACTCGACTTTGGTTAGTAACTTATGAATGGCTTCTTGATGCATATGATTGTATCTACCTCGATAACTTTGTGCATGATATTTCACATGCACAATTTACCTACTCATAGATAGTTGTGGGACTGTTGAGATGACGAATTTTATCTTTTACTATCATGACATTTTATATACAATAAGAGAAGATTCCATCATTATTTTTTTAAATTATTGGCCTTAGTTGTCTACAACATGGCTAAGGCATCAGATACTTGTATATATAAAGGAGGCATCAAGTAGGGTAAGCTCTTTTATGGATAATAAAAGTATGTTTCTTTCTTTCCTTTCAAGCAATGACTTAGCATTAGGGCAATATCCATAGGAGGAGACTCTTCCTTTTTATTGATGGACCACCTCATCAAGTTAGCGTTCTTGGATGGAAGAAATGAGGGGAAAAGAAAAGAAAAAACTGGCATAAAAGATATTTATAAATATTGATCTTCATAAGTTGTTTTTGTTTCATGAGATTTAGAGGTATTGATTGAGCATGGTAGCACGATGATGAAGAACAACCAAAATACATTTATATTATTTTTAAAATTTTACTAAAAAATAATTTAATATGGGTATAATTCACCCATACTTACAAAATAGCTATATAGAAGTATTCAAATATGTTTAAGTTATTTACTTTAAATTAATTAGATTTAATCTCATGTAAAAATCAAGAGGGCACCTTATTTTCTGAATCATCAAGATGATGCTTCATATATTTTTTTTTAATAAAAGCACATCACACCTCATATTTTACTATACTATTTCTATTATTATCTCTTAGTCTATATTTCCTGTTTAAATCATGAATTAGAGGCGTACTGAAATAATTACAAATCTTTAGCTATTTGGTAGCAATTACGATTTAATAGTTGTTACAATTGAATTGTTACAATATTAATGTTAGGTAAACTTTAAAAAATCCTAACTTTTTGATTCTGATTCAACCACGAGATGCATAATATATTAAATCAAAATTCATTTAAAGATCTATATTTGTTATCAGATGTATCTCGTAACGACTCAATCTTAAGCTTAAAAATATTATAGAAGCTCTTAAATAGTAGCTACTACAATATGTGCTGCAGCTACGATTTTATAGTTGTTACAACGCATCTAATCAATTTAGGATTTAAATCGGAGATATAAGTGTAATAATAATGAGAAAAAGTACTGAAGAATAGTTGTATCATTTTATAGGAGATAGAATGTCATTTTGATAAAAATAGAACGTTTCTTTACAATTTGAAAACAAAAACAAATATAATTTAGCGGTAATTATCTTGCACTAAAAATATAATGTTATATAGTAAGTTAATATACAATAAAAGTAATCAACTACCTTAAGTTAAATTAGTCATCTAGATTTTAATAGTATTTTTTTTTAAAAAAAATATTACTTAAATAATTCTATATATCCAATTTTTTATTATTTTAAATTTACATACGAAATTAAAGAATTAAAATAATTTTTCTTGTCGTGATTCCGTGACCAGACGATTGATCAATTAAGCGGGAAGGATCCTTTGATCCATTTTGTATGGACCAGGGATGATCTACAATTCAATTCAATTACGATTAGATTGTGATCATAATTCAATCCTATCGTAATTGATTGTCATCTTTTTAGATTCATCTTTCCACTTAGATTATATTTTGGATTAGATAAACAGAAGAGGTCATATTTAGACCTCCTCCGGCTAAGATTGTATTTGAACTGGAATTTATTTATTTACAATATATCATGTGTTAAGTTAAGCATCCCAATTAGAATTTGTTTATTTACAATATATGATGTGTTAAGTTAAACATCCATGGCTGAATGGTTAAAGCGCCCAACTCATAATTTGTAAATTCGTAGGTTCAATTCCTGTTGGATGCATGCCAATGGGAACATTTAATAAGTCTATTGGAATTGGCTCTGTGTCTAGAGGCCACCACAGTGGGTGGATGGTCGGGTTGTCGAGCGGAGGGTGACCTTTGAGTAGTCTCTGCTCGTCTGTCCTGATCCAAACTACAACTTAAATGGAAAGGTGAATTCAAGGAGGATTGTCACTAATTACAGTCGGATTACGATCACGATCTAATCACAATTGAATTATGAGTCATCTTCTAATCCATAAAAAATTGATCAACAAATCTAGTCTGCAATTAAGCGGCCATAAAATTATAATCAAGTGTTTGAATTGACTTTGAAATTGTAGATAGGGAACTGAGTTGGATGTGAATAGACGATTGTGAAACAATGATTGTGAAGATTGATTTTTTTCACTGCGGTTGTTAGAGGTGAAGTCGTCAGTAAGACCTTAGTAACCCTCTAGGACGGTCTTATATATTTTGAAAAGAGTAAATCATAATAGTTATTCGGTCTAATTAGCCGAGCGATCTTCTTAGCTAGGAGGTACGAGATAATCATAAAAAAATATTTGTACTTATCAAAAATTAAACTATGTAAATCTTCTTTAGATAACAACTTTAGATAACAATTTGTCACAGTAAGATTTGGGGTTCGAATTTCGATAAAATCGAAATAAATATCTTCCTTATGTGTTAGTCATTATTCCAAAGGTTAGTAATCGTCCGTGATTTACCTCCTCCGTATTGGTCCTAGACGGATTGACGGGGACGTTAAGACGAACATATTCATCTTTTGTCACAATTGACTACATTGAGGACTAAGATTATATTTTTTTCACAGTTGGACGGAAGGGGTATTTTAGAAAATTAGTATGTATTTTGAAAAATAAAATGTGTAATTTAAATATTTAAAAGACTTAAATGGGTGATGCTCGAATCATTTTCGACATTGAGTAAAATTATCTTTTAATTTTATTTTACTTTTTCTATAAATATGCCGCTTCGACATATATTTAGATTTTTTTCATATTGTGAAAAAAAATATCAAAGTGTCCATCTTTTGTTGAAAAAAAAGGTTAGTTGCCTTTTTTGGTATTTTGATCCATCTAAAATTATACGACTATCTAAATAATTATTAAATGTTTATAATTTAAAAATAATTTTAGTTATATCTATAAAAGGAAAGTGGCGCAATTATCTCTGTGACCGATAGTCACGAGGTTAGATAGTAAAATAATTTTTTAGAGCATCTGCAATACTAATTTATTATAATATTCATCATCTCATCAAAAAATATCATGTATTAATTATAACAACATATCTTTTTCGTTCACATCTCTTTTAACATTAATATTCATAATTTATGGACCCCACCATCCACCTATTCATCATTTTATTAGTTTTTTAAATAATATTAAAAAATTTATAATTTAAAAAAGAAAAAAAAATATTAAAAAATTAAGAGAGACCTTTGAATATTCTCTCTCCTCTCTCTTGTGAGCGGACATTATAATGTCTACTCATAATAGAAAGAGAATGTTAAATGGACATTATAATATTCATTTAACATCTCATTAAAAATATTCTTATAATATAAGATAAATTTACATCTGGGTGTTGATATTGATGTTAATATATAAGTGACTAAATGGTATTATAATTAATATAGATAAGTATTATAATATTCCTACACATGTCATCGTTTAATTCTTTGAACGTAATTAATGTGTAAAATTATAAAAAAAAAAAAAAAATCATTCGAACCATGTGTGAATCAGTTTAGCCAATGGAACTCATAAATAATAAGTGAATAGTGATTCATAAATAATGTTAAAATAAATATGGTATGTGTTAATGAAGAAGACATGTTAATATAATGAATATATGAGATGTAGGTTTTATATATTTTTTTAAATAATATATATTAATGTTCAAATCAATATAAATATCCTAAGTGAAAAGTTGAGTTTTAAAACAATGAGAGTTCAGTTGTCACACAATATTTCCTAAGTGTTAGATAATCCCCGTGACTTTTTACGCTTTATGGAATTATACGATACTATAAAAAAAATTTATAGGACAGAGCTAATTATATAAATCATAAAAATATATACCTCAATTTTTTAAAAAAAATATAAGATTCAATTATGTAAAATAGATCATGTTTCGCCGGTTCGTGCACGGACTCCCATCAGACGGTCACTGTACCTCAAAGTGGACTTATCATTAATAAATCAAGTTAATATTTTTAAAATATATATAATTTAAAAAATATTTTATGAAGAAGGAGACGTATCTCCAACTGGTACCCCGAATGTTTAGCCCTCCACAAACTACTCGCACACCGACACGTCTATCACCGCAAATCTGTTGGGCCCACAACCTTCCGACGGACGACGTGCTTCCACGTCATCCATCACCTCTCTGATGTGATGGTCGCCCCCTTCCGTGCCTTCCCCATTAAGCAAACAAAATTGTATCCATTTGTAACTCATTAATTTTTTATTTATTTATCATTTATTTGTTTTTGAAATTATTGCTACGCCACTTGGCACCTTGTAATTTAATATTCTAAATTCCATATTTTATTTGATGCCTAATTGGAGTTGTGTTTGCCTTGTCTGGCCATTATTTGTCAAATAATTAAAAATAAGGAAAAAAGGTGATAGGTCAATACTTTACTTCCTATTTTTAAAAGTAATAATATAAGTTATAGGATGCATTTTAAAAAACAGATAAAAATTCTGGGTTAAAATGAAACTGGCATGAGGATGGTACATCATGAATGGTATATGAATGCCATGATGGTATATGATCATGCATTGATATAATTTTCTATTTTTTATTATTATAAAAGAATTCTGTAATATTATTTGAGAATTTTTCATATAAAATAATTTATATTTTTTATAATTATTTTGATATTTTAAAATAGTTTTAATTAAAATTAAATAATATCGATTAAGTTACTTAGCAAAGAAGGAGGGACTATTCATCAGGATGACATGATGGATTGGCCGTCATCCACATCATAAAGGAAATCATGTATGATGAGTCTGTCGTCGTGCCGAGGAGACAGCTTAGCTTATCCGGAACGAATGGATGCCGTACGGCCAACGTGGCACTTTTGACACGCTTACTCGGAACGGTTCGCTGGACCTCTTAACTAAACGGTTTCTACGAGGCACGGCAACGGCAGCCCTCTTGAGTTTTAAACCGTCTCCGACCCCCGCTGCGCCCTCATCCGACGGACGAGAAGAGCTCCTCCCTGCTGCCGCCCCGCGCCGAGCCTCGTCGACCGCTAGATCGTGGCCGCACCGGAGCTGTCCATTTGCCCGCCGAGTCCGCCGGTCGGAAACGGCCACCGGGTCCAGGCGGCGAGCAGCCCCCTTTGTCGTGGTGAGGCCGTCGAGCTGGAGGAAAAAAGAGGCGCCGGATTCTTTTGCGGAGATTTGTGGTGTGACCTCATGGATGCCAAGGCGAGGCCGGAGAAGTGTATCCTGATCTTTGCGCTTTGTCATACGCAGTTGTTTGTTTTTCTTCTCAGATCTGATTTGCGTTTGGTTATTTTTCGTTGTATTTTGTGGAGGCTTTCGTTTGCTCGATAGATCCGCCTCCCTTGCCTTTATTCCATCTTATTAGATCTTATAAGGTCTAATGGCTGATGCTTAATGGTTGGCTGCCCTTTCCTTGCCCTTAAGGAAAGGATAAAGAAAAATAATCGTGTCTTTAGACGCAAGTAACGTGACGGATCTATCTGTATTTGTTGTTTTTCTTTTTTAAATTTTGTAATCTTTATGATTTGGATTTGTCGAATATCAAATTCTGCTAAACCTTTGTGACATTTTTGATCTAGCTGTGTCAAGGTGTAAAGTTAGGATTTTTTTTACTTGGTAGTACGATTTTCTACTCGCATAATAAATCGGTATCCATGGCTTCTTGAATCACTTGATATATTGGGGAATTGATGTTTTATTTTCTGGTGTTTGTTATTTGTGGGCCTTGACCTTTTGCTATCTAGCCATTGATGAAGCGATTAAGACATTGAAGATCGACCCTACGTCAAAAGCCAGCAGTATGACCATGGTAATCTGCATCATACTATTGCTTGCTCTTTGAAATCAACATTTTTTTATTTCGATTTTGCCTTATTTGTTTTCAGAACCTAATTTTGACTTTTGACAAGTTATCTTTTTAGTCCGGACCAAAAGCTTCAAGCTTGTCTGATGCAACATCCTACATCTCAACGGGAGATGCAACAAGCAGTATCAAGGAAAGCGAGGTTTATCAAGATGTATCCGTCGATGATCAGGGCATGTATTACTATGGTTATTATTATCCAGGTTTGTCCTTAAAGCTTTCCAAGTTAATTGAATCGCACAATTTTTTTTTTATTTTTTTATTTTTATGGATTTTCATCTCATATTAAGATTTAAATAGGGTCTCATGGTGCCATGGGGGATTGGGATAATTCATGTTGCAACCATGGAACAGATAATGTTCAAGCAGAGTATCCTGTAAGTAATTCTATTCATTTTTCAGCCCCTAAAATTGTTTGATGTTTCTTCTAAGCTTATACTTGCATTTATATTTCGCATACATCTTTGTCACAGTGGTACAGTAGTTTTTTTTGTGGTAATATTCCTTTTTCTATGGCCTCCAAGATTTCTATTAGGAGCTGTTGAAATAGCATTTTGAAAAGAAGGGTAAAAGGGTTTCTAGTTACTTATTAGATTGCTAGATTAGAAAGCATTGATATTCACAGTCTACAGGCTTTTGCACCAGCTGTAATTGGTCATGAAAAACTCCATGGATGGTTAGAATAGGTTTCATTTGGATATGCAGCAATAATTGTTTTGACAATTAGTCATTGTTCCTTACTAGTTGAGTTTGGTTACATGTGAATCAATTTCTGTTATCGAGTATGTGAGATCATGTCATTGCATCATGTATCAGACATGGTAAGGTTGTTTAGTTGTAAGGTTTGCTTGGATCTTTCTCTAAGCATCTAACCTTTAACTAAATTGTTTCAACTGAACTTTGAACACATCCACATTAGCTTAAACTGGTTACTATTGATTACTTTGCTTTCATATGCTGACCTTTTTGGTTTATTTTCTGGAAGTAACCTTACACACCCAGCATTCAACGGTATTTCTGATTTCTGAATTCTGCTCCGCAGACTGGAGCGTCTAATATTAATTTAACTATGGTACACTAGGAAGAGTTTAAAAGGGCAAAAATTACAGAAAATTATCACTCTTTCCTAGTTTTGAAGCTTGTAGACAGCACACTGTATTATCGTAAAATTTTCTACTTCATATGGATGGTTTGATTGATTTGTTAAGATGTTTGTTTTAACCAATTTTTCTACGTCCTTGTTTCAGACCATTCAAGCTGATAATGGATCAATGGTATACTATTTCCCAGGATTTCAAACTGGATATAGCAACTATGGTTCATTCTCACCTGGACCATATGGTGTTGATGGACAGTTTTGGGGGCAAGGCTCATATTATCCAAGTCCAGTATCTCCTCAAACAGCTGTTTCTCCAGGAATTTTTCCCCATCCAATTGCTTATGGACCTGAGCTGATTCCTGCATACCAATGGGATCCATATTTTTTCTTCCAAGATGAGATTCAAGGGAGTACATTTACTTTGGATCCAACAAATCCACATTATAAACGGAATCATTCATCCCATGGTTATAACTTTCCTCCTGCCAAAACATCAACAACTTCAAAAGTGGCTTCGCTAGCATCTGATTTGTCATATTCTGTATCAACTCAAAACCAAACACAGAAATCTGTGAAGAAGGTAAATTTCTGTTTAACATGCATGCTTCCACTTTATTGGACTTACTTTTTAGTCACTTGTACTTGAGATTCTTTGTTAGCGCGTTATTAAATGATTACATTGATTTAAATGTTTCCAGGCACCTGCTGCTGCTCTATCAAAAGGTTTTGTTCCTGTAAATAAATTCAGTTCATATGCTAACCAAACGAAGGGCGCATTGCTTTATCCAAACAGTGCAATTCCTGTGAAAGAAAAGAATTATAGCTTGGTTGATGAGGAGAAGCTGAAAGCCAGAAATAAGCTAAATAGCCTTGCTGATCTTGACTTGCTGAATGAGCAAAACCGTGGTCCTAGAACAAATAGCGGCAAAACTACCTCCCACTCTGGCAATAATCTTCAAGAAATTCTTAATATCGAGAAGAATGATAATAACAGTGGATCGATTGCTCTTACTAACAGCAATGAATACAATTCTCCTGATTTTATCACTGAGTATGAGAAAGCTTTGTTCTTTGTAATAAAATCATACAGCGAAGATGATGTTCATAAAAGTATAAAATACAATGTCTGGGCAAGCACTCCAAATGGGAACAAAAGGCTAGACAATGCCTTCCAAGCTGCACAAGAAAAGAATGTGGAAAAGGGTGGAAAGTGTCCTGTGTTTCTCTTCTTTTCTGTAAGTAGACCTAACTTCTCTTTTCTAAAGGTTGGTCTAACAATATGTTTGCGAAAAATGATCCTTGATTTCAGTATTGCTATCTCCTAAGTGGTTTTCAATCATGAGACGTACATTTTAGTTACTAAAAGTGTAACTTGGCTATGAAGTTTTTTTTTGCTTAATCCTCTGGATATTTTGTTCTTTAGGTTAATGCTAGTGGTCAGTTCTGTGGTGTTGCGGAAATGACAGGCCGAGTTGATTTCAGTAAAAATATGGACTTTTGGCAACAGGACAAATGGAATGGCTTTTTCCCGGTTAAGTGGCATATAATTAAAGATGTTCCAAATCCACAACTTCGTCATATAATTTTGGAGAATAATGAGAACAAGCCTGTCACAAACAGCAGGGATACACAAGAGGTATTCCTCTTTACAGTTTCATCTGTCAATATGTTGATGCTTCTCTACCTGTTAGAAGGATTTGGGCTTCATGTTGTATTGTTTCATATAATTTATCTTGATGATTGTGTTGTCAAAATATATTTTTTAAGTATCATCATATTGAGTCTTGTGACCATTGACCAAATATTTGGTTGAAGTTATTATTACATCCTTCATTAGTTTTTACTTCATCATGAACTTTCAATGATCTTAAAATGACATGTTAAGATGCCTTCTAAGCACTGCAACTGTATTCTATATGTTACTGGATTTGATTCTAATTACTCATTAAATATTTCAGATCAAGTTTCCACAAGGTACTGAAATGTTAAACATTTTCAAGAGTTATTGTGCTAAAACATCCATATTGGATGACTTCGGCTTTTATGAGAATCGCCAAAAAGCAATGCAAGAGAAGAGGAACAAGCCTGGTAGTCCAAGTTTGGATAATTCTCTGGTAAGCATTTACATTTATTTTCATCTAAGAGTCTCTTTAATAGTATTAAAAACTCTTACATTTTGAAATAAACTTTTTACAGGCCCAAACTGTCGAATCAACTCAATTCCAGAGGCTAGTTGACTCAAATGCCAAATTGCATAAACTCGTGCCAATTGAGGCGAAGGAAGCACTCCCGTGCTCCATGGTCACTTCACCAAAGTGAACATGGAAAGGAAACCAGCTGTTTATGTGGACTGGAGAACTACAACCGTGCTCCTTCAAGGCTGAAAGTAATTTGTTCGTGCCGTTTGGATTATCAACAACGCCTCAATTCAAGAAGGAAATAACTGTCAAAAAAATCTGAAAAAGGAAAACAAGAATCTAAGGGAGTACTTGTCCCATGAACAAAGGTAACAATGACTGGGAGGAGTCACGTCGTACTCAGTATTGCCAATTCAAGGGCAAATGATTTCATCGATGCAAAGTGATCGTGGAGATGATAGATGAAATGTCGGTAGGGTGGCTGCTTGGGAGCAAAGTTGTGTTCTCCAAACTTTAAATTTGGAAGAAACAGGAAAATGATCAACTAAACAAGGTTTAAGATACACTGTAAACCTTGTATTTGTCACAAGTTATACTGAACTAACAGTGAATTCTTAATGATATCAATTGCTAGCTGTTATCTCGACATGTTTGAGCATATATTAAGGCAAAATTTTGCTCTCGATAGATATTATTAGTAGTTCCCTGTGTTGGATATAAGTGATATGAATGGAGAAGAGAAAAGATGTTTTATTGTGAATGAGATTTTAATATCACATTGGAAGTTTCAAGTTTTATTGGTTAGTTTATATTGATTTCACATGCATTAATGATGTAAGCAAATGCATAGATAGAAGTTCTTTCTCATGTGTGGGTGCATAGGGGGTGTAAATTTAAAGATTGGATTGTACTGAATCATGTTGATTCGTGTGCGGGCACGATCTGCACACGTTGAATGTCGGACCAGTCAGGACAAAATTTGTGTAAGTGGAACAACATAGAAAAGCAGTAGAAGCTCTTCACCTACGTTCCCTCTTCCTCTATAGTGCAAACTCCTACTTGGCTAAGTGCTCGTGATAGTAATCAAGTACCACTCAGTTCGTCGTGACCATCAGTGCTTGGTGGGAATCATGGTTAACCGTTGTATCTTGGGAAATAGACGACTTGAGTAACCTCGAAGCATAATTGGAGGTGGGTGAATATGTTTTAAGAAAATTAAGACTCTTACAGGCCTCGGTCTATTCTTCTGATCAGATTCTCCGCTTGCTTAGCTCGTTCTATCGCTCGGGTGGCACTGTTCACAAACTGCTCTTCTCGATTTGCCCGGTCGGACGCTCGCCCGTTCGGCCATTCGCTCACTCGGTCGCCTGTGATAGCAATCGACCTTTCTCTTCTCGCCTGGTCGACAGTCTCTCACTCAGCCGCTCGGCTTCTCTGCCTGTCCTGCCATGAATTCTTCGTCCGTTCGACTTCTCTGCTCGTCCGACCGCTCACTCTTCGTTCGCTCGACTGCTCACCTGTCTGGCTGTAAACTCGCTTGGCCAGCCATTCATGCGCTCGATCTCTTTGATCACTCGACCTCTGTTTGCCCGACTCGTAGTACACTCGCTCGACTTCTTTGTCTGCTCGGCTGCACGGCCGCTCGGCCATTCTGCCTTCGTCCAATCTGCTCAATCAGTCACTCCTCCCGGTTGGTCAATCTGCTATTTGTCCGGCCTACCCTTTAGTCCGTTCGGCTACTTTGCTCCACTCATCCACTGAGACTTGGAGATTGACAGTCTCTACTGCTCAACCTGTCAGCCGTCTAGGACATTAGGCCGCTCGGACTTTGCTGCTCACTCAGCCACTCTACGGTCGACATTTGACAAAAATCATCCCCTGCTGATAGCCTGAGATTATTTGCTCAGATCATTTTAACATATAAGTGAATTTAATTCGAGTATTTAAATTCAGCTAATTCTTGTATATCTCCGGCAGATGGTTTCTCCAACAATCTTGAAATAGAGCTGATTCTGTTGAGATGACCATAGAACAGAATGTTGAGGTGCAACAGACTCAACACATAAATGTCTCATCCGCCCCGATTGGAATTGTGTCAATCGATCACGGGGAAAAATTAGAGAAGTTCAGTGGACTGAACTTCAAGAGGTGGCAGCAGAAAATGCTCTTCTACTTGACCACGCTCAATCTAGTTCGGTTCTTGACCGAGGACCCTCCCAAGCATGCTGAGGATGCTGATGCACAGACCATCAGTGTAGTGGAGGCATGAACTCATTCTGAGTTCCTTTGCTGAAACTACAACCTCAATTGCCTTGCCGACTCGCTCTATGTATAGCATGAAGAGAACATTTAAGGAGCTGTGGGAGTCCCTAGACAAGAAGTACGAGACGGAGGATGCAAGGTCCAAGAAGTTCATCGTGGGCCGATTCTTGGACTACAAGATGGTTGACTCCAAGATGGTGATCAACCAAGTCCAGGAGCTTCAGGTGATCTTGCATGAGATCCACTCAAAAGGGATGGTTCTGAGTGAAACCTTCCAGGTGGCTGTTATTATTGAGAAGTTGCCTCCTGGCTAGAAGGACTTCAAGAACTACCTAAAGCACAGGCAGAAGGAGATGAATGTAGTGGAACTCATTGTTAGACTTCGCATTGAAGAAGACACCAAGAGTTCAGAGAGAAAGCTGTTCTCTCAGGTCACTATGAAAGTCAACGTGGTCGAGCACGATCAAAACACGAAACAGAAGAACCCCAAGTCTTCCAAGATGGGACATAGAGGAGGCATCAACAAGAAGTTCTCTGGGAAGTGCTTCAACAGTGACAGAGTGGGTCACAAATCTTCGGAGTGCAGAAAGCTGAAGAAGAAATAAGAGGACAACTTGAATGAGGGACTAGAAATGGATGCCCTCTGCGCAATGGTCTCAGAACTGAACCTGGTCGGTTCGAACCCTCGATAATGGTGGATCGATACTGGAGCCACCAGACATGTGTGCTGCAATAAGGAGCTGCTCGACAACTTCGAAGAAGTCACTAAAGACAAGCTATTCATAAGGAATTCAGCAATCTCAGACATCATAGGCCAAGGGAAAGTGGTGCTGAAAATGACCTCGGGCAAGGACCTCACTTTGAAGTATGTGTTGTATATTCCGGAGATTCGGAAGAATCTAGTATCCGGATCATTGTTAAGTAAGCATGACTTTCGTATTGTTTTTGAGTCAGACAGAGTTGTACTGTCTAAGAATGGAATGTTTGTAGGAAGAAGTTATATATCTGATGGACTATTCAAGCTCAATGTAATGACCATTAGGCCTAAGATAAATAAAAATGAAAGCTCTTCTACTTATATGCTTGAGTCTTCATGTTTGTGACATAGTAGACTAGGACATGTTAACTGCGATGTGTTGCGTTGATTAATAAATATACAAAGTATACCTACATTCCACCTTGACCTAAAACATAAGTGTGAGATTTATGTTGAAGTGAAAATGACAAGATCATCCTTTCAACATATTGAAAGAAGCAACGAACTACTCGACCTAATTCACACCGATATGTGCGACCTAAAAGGTACACCGACACGTGGTGAGAATAAATATTTCATCACTTTTATAGATGATAACATAAAATACTATTATGTGTATCTTCTTAAAAGTAAAGATGAAGTTATAAGGAAATTCAGCCTCTATAAGAAATGAGGCTAAAAACTAACTTAATAAGAAAATTAAGGTGGTTCGAAGTGATCGTGAAAGTGAAAATGTTTCACCGTTTGTTGAGTTGTGTGCTGAACATGAAATCAAACAAGAAACAATAGCTCCTTATACTCCTCAGCAAAATGGAGTAACTGAGTGAAAGAATCGAACTCTAAAGAAGATGATGAATGATCTTCTATTGAACTTTGGATTGCCAGAGTCCATGTGGGGGGGAGAGCTGTGTTAACACCTAATTACCTTTTAAATAAGGTGTTCTGAAAGAAAATAGATAAGAGCTCTTATGAGTCGTGGAATAGAAGACAACCATCCTACAAATATTTACAAATATGAGAGTGTCTTATCAAAGTGTTGGTGTCTGATCCGAAAAGAATTAAGATAAGACCAAAGATTGTTGACCGCATATTTATTGGATATGTACATAATAGCAGTGCATATCAGTTTTTTATGTATGAGTCACAAATATCGGAGATACACAAGAACTCAATAATATAATCGAGAAATGACTCGTTCTTCGAGCATGTGTTTCCGTATAAGACCCGAGAGGATGCTACCTCCTCAAAGCGAGCATATGAAACAAAAGGTGAAGATGATGACGAGGAACCAATAGAGGTTGAGTTTAGACGGAGCAAAAGAGCTCGGGTAGAAAAATCCTATGGATCAGATTTTATCACTTTTATGTTGGAAAGTGAGCCCCGAAGTTATTCAGAAGTTGTAGGCTCTTTTGATGGACCTCATTGAAGAGAGGCAATTGCATCTAAGATTGAGTCTATTTTGCAAAATCACATTTGGGAACTTGTGAATCTTCCTCCAGGAAGTGAACCACTAGGGTGCAAGTGGATCTTCAAGAAGAAAATGAAATCAGATGGCGCAATAGATAAGTACAATGCTAGATTGGTAATCAGAAGATACCGACAACGAGAATGCCTTGATTACTTTGATAAATATTCTCCGGTGTCGAGAATAACTTTCATAAAAATATTGTTGGTTATAACTGCTCTATGAAATCTAAAATACATCATATGGATGTAAAAACATTCTTTCTAAATGGGGATTTAGAAGAGAAATTTACATAGAGTAACCTGAAGGGTTTTTTGTGCCAGGACAGAAAAATAAGGTTTGTAGATTGGTGAAGTCGTTATATGGCTTAAAACAAGCACCAAAGCAGTGACATAAAATATTTGATAATGTCATAGAGGAATGTTGATTTAAGATCGATGAGTGTGATAAATATGTCTACATGAAAGCCACATGGTATAACTATGTCATTTTATGCTTATATGTAGATGACATACTTATCATTGGGAGTAATTATAAGATAATCAAATCCACTAAAGATATATTGAACTCAAGATTTGACATGAAAGACAAGAGTCTAGCTGATATGATTATAGGAATCAAAATTTTTAGAACAATAGAAGGACTTATTCTTAGTCAGTCTCATTACATGGACAAGATTTTGTTGGTGCAATATCCCTCAGGTCAAGGCTGACCTGGTTGACCAAGCTTGAGTCTTGATTTGGGTTTCGATGTTTGACAATGTAGTTGTGCATTTGGGGAGATTGGTTGGTGCAATTCCCCTCTGATCAAGATCTAATCAGGTTGGTTGAAGAAGAGTCAAGTAGGTCAAGGTTGACCGAATACTTGACTGGGAAGTCCTAACTGGGATGTTAGGCAGTAAGGAAATCCTAGTGAGTGAAGCTAGGTGGAAGACCTGGTGAGTGAAGCCAGACATAAGAGAAGTCCTAGTAAGTGAAGCTAGGCAGAATAAAAGTCCTGGTGAGTGAAGCCAGGCAGAAGGAAAATCCTGGTAAGTGAAGCCAGGTGAAAATCCTGGTGAGTGAAGCCAGGTGAAAGTCCTAGTGAGTGAAGCTAGGTAGTTGGAAGTCCTGGTGAGTGAAGCCAGGCACGGGGAAAATCCAGATGGGTCAAGGTTGACTAGACATCTGGTGAAAGTCCAACTAGGTCAAAGGGATTGACAGGATACTTGGCATGATGAGGAAAAGTCCAAGTAGGTCAAAGGGATTGACCGGACACTTGGTGAGGGAGTTCTAGTAGGTCAAGGGTGACCGGATGCTAGGCATGATGAACCAACATGTCATGGATTGATCGGATGTTGGTTTAGGGGCTTTAAGACTTGGTTTTGGACAAAAACCAGCAGCTGTATCGATCAACCGATCGATTGGCTGGAGCCCAATCGGGTGTCCCCGCGAGAAGTTTTCGTCCCAATCGATCAGTGGATCGATTGGGAGGAAGTCACGAGCGCACAGAACGCCTTTGGATCGATCAGCTGATCGATCCAGAGGTCCCAATCGATCAGTGGATCGATTGGGAAGGTGCGTCTTATCGCGGTAAGCCCTGGATCGATCAGCCGATCAATCCAGGCAAATTCCTAGAGCACAGAGGCGCTCTGGATCGATCCATGGATCGATCCAAAGCCTCCCCGATCGATTGGGAGCAAATCCAATCGATCGGGATCCGACCGTTGGTGCAGATAAAGGCAGCAGGCGTGCGTCTTCTTCGGTAGAACTTACAGATACATCTTCCCATCCTCACCAGTGAACACACAGATCTCCACAGGATTCTCACCGCCAGTTCTTGAAGGTTCTTGGAGTTCTTCCAAGTCAAGAGGCGACACTACAGCAAGAGGAAGAAAGCTAGGGATAGGGTTTTCTTGTATTCATTGTAAGCTTTGTGCTTGTATTTTGTATCCTTTCCCTTGCTTCTTGTAGTGTGAACTTGTAGGGCTTCTCTGCCTTTGGTAGTTACCATAAAGGAGTGTTATTTATAGTGGAGGGTGCGTGAGTAGGTGTGGATCCTTGGACTAGTCACCTCTTGTGAGGTGGATACCAAGTAAACCATCATTGTTAGCGTTGTATGTTTTTGTTTCTTATATTTTTCGCTGCACATCTTTGAAGAAACAAGCAACGCCGACCATGAGCACGCGAAGCGCACGACGAGCTATTCACCCCCCCCCCCCCTCTAGCTACTTTTCGGTTATAACATATTTCTGAGAAATTTACCAAGGGTAATACTGCATTGGCACGAATGTCGATAGATACAAGTCAACATCTATCAAAAAATCGAGGTGAAAGTATCTCTCAGATAGAGTACTCTCAAATGATTAGAAGTCTGATGTGCTTGATGAATTGTACATAACCAGACTAGACCTACGTAGTAAGTAAATTGAGTTGATACACGAGTAATCCCGATGTTGAGCACTAGAAAGGGATAACAAGAGTACTGAGGCACTTGAGATATACTCATGAATATTAACTTCACTATATGAGATATCTTGCTGTGATCAAAGGATACAGCGATGCGAGTTGGATATCCAATATAAAAGACTCTAAGTCTACGAGTGGATATGTATTCACTCTACGAGGTGCAACCATTTCCTGGAAATCCTCTAAGTGAACCGTAATAACTAGATCCACGATGGTATATGAGTTTATAGCTCTTGACAAATATGGTGAAGAGGTTGAATGATTACGACAATTCTTAGAAGATATTCTGAGATGGCCGAAAGTGGTGCCGACAATTTGCATACATTGCGATAGTCTATCAGCAATTGATCGGACACAGAGTTATCTGTATAATGGTAAGTTTAGGCATATATTGTTGGTGCAACCTTAGGTCAAGGTTGACCTGGTTGACCTGACTCGAGTTGACCTGACTCGAGTTGTATTTTGATGTTTGACGAGAATAGAAAAGTTCTATTATGATGTTTGACGAGAATAGAAGAGTTGTATCTTGATGTTTGACAAGAATATTGGAAAACTTGGGAGATTGTGGGTGCAATCTTTGGTCAAGGTTGACCTGGTTGACCCGAGGTGAATTGACCTGATTCGGGAAAAGTCCAAGCAGGGAACTTGGCAACGGAAAAGTCCAAGTATGGAGACTTGGCACGGAAAAGTCCTAGTGAGTGAAGCTAAGCAGTTTGGAAGTCCTGGTGAGTGAAGCCAGGCAGATGGAAAACTCTGGTGAGTGAAGCCAGGTAAAAGCTCTAGTGAGTGAAGCCAGGTAGTTTGGAAGTCCTGGTGAGTGAAGCTAGGCAGATTGGAAATCCTGGTGAGTGAAGCCAGGTAAAAGCCCTAGTGAGTGAAGCTAGGCAGTTTGGAAGTCCTGGTGAGTGAAGCCAGGCAAGGGAAAATCCAGATTGATCAAGGATGATCGGACATCTGATGTTGGGAAGTCCAAGTAGGTCAAGGGAGTGACAGGATACTTGGCACGAAGGAGAAAGTCCGAGTGGGTCAAAGGGATTGACCGGACACTTGGCGGGGAGTCCTAGCAGGTCAAGGGAGTGACCGGATGCTAAGCATGATGTACCAATAGGTCAAGGTTGACCGGATGTTGGTTTGGAAGGCTTGAGACTTGGTTTGGGTAAAAATCAAGAGCTGGATCGATCAGTGGATCGATCCAATGATACACTGAGTTATCTGATCGGTTTGGTGACCGATCAGTAGCTTTCTGTGAGAGTTACTGATCGGTCTGGAGACCGATCAGAGACGAGGCCAACTCTCACAGAGAGTTGGCTGATCGGTCTGGGGACCGATCAGCCTAAGGCCTGATCGATCCACAGACCGATCAGAGTCCGATCAGTGCGGCTCTGTGAGATGGCTGATCGGTCTGGGGACCGATCAGCCTAGGTCCTGATCGGTCCCCAAGACCGATCAGGGACAGTGTGGACCGATCAGGTTGGAGCCTGATCGGTCCAGACCTAGCTGTTGTGAGTGACAACGGCTAGATCTCGGTCTTTTGTGTCTTCTTCTGTCTTCACAGGTTTGCAGGTTCAGCTATATAAAGAGTCGAGCGACTCTACAGGACCTTCTTCTTACTTCTGCAAGTTCTTCCAGGTTCCTTCTGCGAGCTTTGCTGAGCTCATACTTCTTGAAGCTTCGCGTGACCTTCCCTGCTGCTGGCATCCGTAAAGCTGCTGCTTCATCAACGGACTCCAGACGAGAAGGCAAGCTTGTTTGTTTTACATTCATATTGTCTTGTGCTTCTTTGTATTTTGTGTACTTCTATCTTGCTGTTGCAAGAGTTATTGTGGCGAGGTTTCTCCACCCAGAAGGAGTTCATATTAGCCGATTTTCCGGGGTCTCATCCACCGACGGATTGATAGGCTTCGTCCACCTTACGGACACGTCGAGGAGTAGGAGTTTCATCTCCGAACCTTGTTACATCGCTGTGCTTGAGGTTTGAATTCCCCATTTATGTTTTTGTTGTTATTTTTCCGCTGCGCTAACTTGATTTGTAGAAAGAAACGCGAATTTGGGGTCGGCTATTCACACCCCCCTCTCTAGCCGCGACCGTCGATCCTAACATATACGTCATAAACATAATAGCATTAGACAACTACTCTCAACGGGAGTTTTCACTGTTGACTATGTGAAGTCAAAGGATAACCTAGCGAATCCGCTAACCAAAGGGTTAAATTGAGAGTTAGTTGCAAGCTCACCACAAGGAATGAGCTTGATGTTGTTGTCAGGCAATCAGTGCAGATGACACCCTACCTATGTTGACTGGAGATCCCAAGAACTAAGTTCAAAGACACAACTAATTTACACTGACTAGACACACTATGGGGGATAACCCAATAAAATAGTGACCAGACTAGGGTAAGTCGATGGACTTTTAATGATCAAGAAGAGTAGATGGTTACTCTAGAGAGATCACTTATGCGAGAAAAAAATGGGGCCGCTTCGAAGAGAATTGGAGGAACAATTCTTAGAACTTTTCATAGA
Organism: Zingiber officinale; assembly: GCF_018446385.1. Lineage (NCBI taxonomy): Eukaryota > Viridiplantae > Streptophyta > Magnoliopsida > Zingiberales > Zingiberaceae > Zingiber > Zingiber officinale. Next base: position 171,358,698 of record NC_055988.1, read on the forward strand.
ACTAGGGAGAACTGAGCTATATCAAGGAGAGTCTTAGGTGAGATATGTCAATACTTATACAAACGGCAGAATAGTTTAAGGACATCACATCTACTGTTAGCTAATAAACAAACAGATCTGCACAAGGGAAGGTTCAAAGGGTAAAATCTACATGTCCTATACTGAACTTAACTACGGAATGCTATCACATACTCTATCTCTATTCATGTGAGGGATTATTGGATATAAGTGATGTGAATGGAGAATAGGTGGAAGAGGAAAAAGACTCCATTGTGAATGAGACTTTAATCTCACATTGGAAGTTTTAAAGTTTATTGGTTGATTTATATTGATTCACATGCATTGATGATATGAACAAATGCATAGAGAGAGACTCTCTCTCATACGTGGGTGCGTAGGGAGCGGGGGGGGGGGTGCAGTTTAGGGCCCAGATTGCACTGAACCATGTTGACTCGTGTGCGAGCACGAACTGCGCGCGCTGAATGCCTAACTTGTCGGGGCAAAATTTGTCCAAGTGGAACAATCAATATTTTGCCACTTAAACGTTTTTGCTGCTTATGTAACGGATGCATTAAAGTAAGATTAATGCAAAATCAAAACGGTTGAGCGAAACGCTAACGTTTCACAGCTCGGCAAGTAATGATCATTAATCGATCATTAACATTATCGTTGATTTGAGCTTCTATATAAGGAGGCTGCGATCATATGTAAAACACACAGAAAAGCCACAAAAGCTCTCCATCTACGTTCTCTCTTCCTCTGTCGTGCAAACTCCTGCTCGACGGAGTGCCCGTGATAGCAATTGAGTGTCACTCAGTTCGTCATGACTACTAGTGCTTGGTGGGAATCACGGTTAACCGTTGTATCTTGAGAAACAGACGACCTAAGTAACCTCGAAACACAATTGGAGGTGGCCAAATCTATTTCAAGGAAACTGCGACCCTCGCAGGCCTCGGTCTATTCATCTGATTGGATTCTTCGCTCGCTCGGCTCATTCTGTCGTTCAGGCGACACTGTTCATGAACTGCTCTTCTCGATCTGCCCGGTCAGACACTTGCCTATTCGGCCATTCTCTCACTCGGTCGCCCATTCGGCGATCGACCTTTCTCTACTTGCCTGATCGGCAGTCTCTCACTCAGCCGCTCGGCTTCTCTGCCTGTCTAGCCATAAACTCTTCGTCCGCTCAGCTTCTCTGCCCATCCGGTCGTTCACTCTTGGTCCGCTCGGCTGCTCACCTGTCTGACTGTAAACTCGCTCGGCTGGCCATTCACTCGCTCGATCTCTTTGCCCGCTTGGCCTCTGTTTACCATACCGGCATCACACTCGCTTGACTTCTTTGTCTGCTCGACTGCATGCCCGCTCGGCCATTTTGCCTTCGGCCGATATGTCCGGTCGGTCACTCCTCCTGGTTGGCCAATCTGCTATTTGCTCGGCCAACCCTTTAGTTTGTTAAGCCGCTCTGCTCCACTCATCCACTTAAACTCGGAGATCAGCAGTCTCCACTACTCAACCTATCAATCACCCGAGACATTAGGTTGCTCGGACTTTACTGCTTCGATGCTCTACTCACACAGCCACTTCATGATCATCACTTGATAAAAACTAACCCCTACTAATAATTTAAAATTATCTATTTAAATTATTTCAATAGATAAATAAATTTAATTTAAGTATTTAAATTCAACTAATTTTTAAATATCTCCTCGAGAGATCGTTTCTCTAACACCCTGAAACTCTAAACATGGCAAAACACGTCGCACTTTGATGTATTTTCGTTTTGAAATTTATGTTGCTCTTAAACACTGGCCTTTTGTTGAAGGCATAATTTAGCAGGCTCCACTTTGTCTGTTGGTTCTTCTGGCGGTGATGACTTGGTGACAACTACGGGATAACTACCAATTATCATTACGCTTTCTGCTCACAACAAGTTGGTTTATTTTCCACCAATAAAAATAATTTACGCATATATTTATGATTTTTTTTAAAAAAATCTGCATATCAGTTTTTTGTATCCTCAAATTGTGAGTATAATCTATAGTTTTAGCAGGTACTTATTTTGTGCCAATTAATTTATAATTTTCATATGTACTTTTATTTAGGTTATACAGATTATACTTAGAAGTAATAAATTAATTTTGTTTGTAATGGTAATTTTATTATTATTTATGATAAAATTGAAGATTTTAAATATTATGATAATTATTATTTTTTATTAGTGTATGAATCATCTATTGCTAAGACAATACAACTATAAAAAATAAGAAGAGGAAGAATAATAATAAAATAAAATAAAATTTATTTAAATCATAAAAGGATATATATACTTATCAAGAATTAGTTGTTATTGTCATTCATCTTATTAAGTCATTGAAGATAAAAAATTTAAGACTAAAATTTTCTTAGTCATTCACTTAATTCAAAAATTATATCAACGTATGCACATGATTTTCATGAGAAATCTATAATAATTATTATATTTGTTAAAATTGAATCTATTATTACAAATTATTTTTCATTCAAATTTTGAATTTTATTAAATGATTGACTCATGATCTAATTCTTTCCTCTTAGATCCAATCAGTTAATCGACCACCAATGACTAGTCACGATTATTGACTGATGAGTGTCGATTGATTACCTTAACCATTGACTTGTGATTGACCAGCTTTTGACTAGTGATTGTTGATTGGTACGATTTCATGGTTGACCATTGGATAATGATGGTAAAAAGAGAATATATTCGTCTCCAGCGTCCTCATCAATTCGTCCCAGGATCAACATGGAGGAGGTAAATCATGGACGGATACTAACTTTTGGAATAGTGACTAGCATATAAGGAGACATTTATCTCGGTTTTGCCGAGATTCGAATCACAAACCTCATGATGACAACACCTCATGCGCTAGCCACTAGACCCATCCGAGAAGACATTGACCATTGGATAATGAGCGATGAGAATGTTGATTAGTAACTATCAATATTTCTTGACTCGCGACAATTGATTGACTAATAATCTATTATGAGGAAATCAGATCCTCTATCCCAAGATTTTCATGTCCTCATGTTTCTTTGTCGATCGGATGGTCATGACATCTTCGTGATATACATTGTATTCTTGAGATGTGATCTAATTCGCCTGATCGATAAGAGGGACATGGGGATACGAGAATCTTAGGATAGAGGATTTGATCTCTTATTACGAGTGTAGCAATTGTATTGGGCACAAATTTAAAAAAGACATTTTTTATTTTTATTATTATAAAAAAAATTAGATCATTTTAAAAAATGATTAAAAGAGCATTCCATTTTAAATAATAAAAAATATTCTATTTTTATTCTAACACTAACATTATTTTTATTCTATTTATTTAATTTAATGAAGTGATCCAGTTAATTCATTTAACATCAAATTTATGTACGAACAGCCCTAGTTAGAAGGGTTCATTTTGATAATTGTCCGGACAACATTCTGAAAATCAAGAATATTATGGAGTGAAATGGAATTTTCTAGATGATTAATAATACTGAGTGGACCTGCCTTAGACTGTTCAATTCAGAATTTCTCAAACCGTCTCAGCCACGGTCGACCGGCGATCCGGTTCAAAATCAGCAGCTTACTTCGCCTTAGCCTCTGTTTGGATGAGGTGAGGTAAGATTCATTAATGAAAGGGGAAGGGAGGGAAAGGAAGAGAAAGTAATATATTTATTTTGTCTTTGTTTGAAAGGGAGGGAAAGTTTACGTGAGAGGAAAGGGATGGAATGAAGGTTAAATATACAAATTTACAAAAATATCCTCTTATTTTTTTAATAAATTTACATGTGAAAAAATAAATAAAGATATAATTGTAATAATTTCTCCTTACCCTTCCTTACATCCCAATTTGGGGTGTAAAGAATTTCGCTTATTCTCGAGCATGCAAGGGGAAGCTTTACCCTTCTCTCACCTTCCCCTTCATAGCTCGCTCTCTCCCAAACAAGAGTAAAAATTCATTTTATCCATATTTACTTTTTCCTCCCCTTTACTCACCTCCTCCCAAACAGAGGGTTAAGAACTTGTGTCTGTTAAAGCAGCCTCCCTCGCTATCTGTCTCTCCAGTCGCCGAGACGGACTGCTCTCCTCCCTCCTCTTCCTTCGCCCTCTATCAGAGAAGCCACCTGAGGTAGGGATGATTCCTTGGAGCGGGTTGGGCTGCAGCGCCAGTGCAGCTGTGCTTTGGCTTCTGGGGAGGAGCAACGGAAGGTGCGCGCCAGTTTTTCCAATTGTTTTCTTATTTGATCGGTTTCGGGAGGGATTGTTGATGGCGTTGGCTGCTTCTTTTGTAGGGAGTCCGATGCTCTCAAATCGGTCACTCGAGTTAACCACTTGAAAGATTTAGGTGAGTTTTTACTCTTTTCTTGATTGCCGCTGGGACCAGTATTGTTAGGTATTATTGGATGCATTTATGTCTTTGGAAATTTAATATGACCGAGAAGTGATTTTTGTTTGGTCTGCTACACCTTGATTTTAAATTAACAAGAATAAGATCGGAGTTTGAATTGTTAAAAAAGTCAGTTTTTTAGTTCACAGAAGTAGAGTTCAATATATGAATGAGATAAGAAATGTGAGAGCAGTTAAGATGGAATGTAAAACCTTTGCAATTAAAAGTGTATGATGGCCTGGATCTAGAGTTACGTGATAAAGATATCATTGTTAGGGCGAAAATTGAGTGTTTAAAAGGGAGAGAAGCTTTTCAAGTCTTGAGGTAAGTCTATTTTCCCCTTAGGCTAAAAAGATAATTTTATGAGATAATAATTTGTTGGAAATGGGGCTAGTGGGGAATGTGGCCATGTTCCCCACTACTCATAATGAAAAAGTCCATTATGACCCTAGTGTATTTCCCTATATAAAGGGAGTCCGTCCAAGGCTCAGGGTGAGTAAAATTGCAAGTGTGCGACGAGAGTAAGAGGAGAACATCCAAGGCGGCGGGATTTGGTTTGTGGAATTGCGGAGGGCTTTCCGATCCTGTGATCGCTCTTCCGACAGCGAGTTTCGTCATTGCCAATTGTGGATCTGCGGGAGAACGCTGTAAGTTTTTACCGCATTTAATTAATTCGTCTATCATGCATTTAGAACATATTTTCTACATTGGTATCAGAGCGCGTAGTTATTTCTAAATGCTTAGAGACGAATTATGAAATCGTCGTTCGGATGTTTTTTCTCATGTCGTCGCTATTTTCCACGACTAATGTGTCGTAGCATACAACGTTGTACACCGGCGACGGGGTCGCTGGTAAGAGTCACCATCTCGAAAGAAGGGATGTGGAACGGAGTTTGTCTCCGATGGTTGTCGACAATAAGGTCACAGGAAGACTTGCAACTGGGTTGCAATTTCAGTGATTGAGTCGTTTTGCCAACGTTAGTACTGTTGTTGCCAAGATAGAAAATCGTGATGATTTCGTGAGTTTTACTGGAGCCGGCAAAGGTCAGCGAAGGTATTCTGGCTGGTCGACGATGCATCAGTGGCCTTCGTGGCCGGCGACTGTGTCCGTCGCGGTGCGTGGCGTGCGTGGCTTGAGCAGCGTGCGAACGTGGGAGCATAAGGCGTAGAAAACGGCGATAACGAAGCACAGTGCTTCGTGTGAGAAAAAGTTTGATTTAAAAGAAAAAAAAAAAACGTGAGCAAAGATGATAATGTTTCATGCTGCATGCAATTAAATTTTTAAAAAAAAATGATGATAATGCTTCATTATGAATTATTGCATGCATGTTAATTAAAGTATAATTTTTTGTTTGTCAAATAATGCATCATTGAAATATGCTAATACATGCCTACTGTACCGTAGCATTACTTTCAATTTGGGTGCATACAGTAATTAATTGAAAATAAGTTCAATTAATTTGTCATTTATGATAAATGATCAAGTGTAATTTTGGTCCACTTAGATCCGGTTCAGGTTTAAATCATTAGTTGGTGATCCGGCAGTGAGGAGGGGGGACCCCCCTTTTAGCAGAGTCAACGCCACGTGGAGGTTGAAAGGTAAAAGGTCAACCAGAGGTTTGGGCGAGCGGATAAAGATTGGGGCGACCGGCCGAACGTTCCGAACGGAAGCATAGACACCCCGGCGGGGAGTCGGGGTTCCGACGCTCATGTTGAACAGGGTCATATGGCTGAGCGGGTAGCCCGCTCGGCCGAAGGCATAAAGTAGCAATACTGCGAACAGTCTCCACCGAGCGCACGACCGGGAGTCGATCCAGTCAGACCAAAGGTACCTGCCGAGCGGCCGGACGCTCGGCGCAGGAATAGAAAAGACAAGGATTAAGGGACATCGGGAAACATCTTCTAATAGCAGGCATGTTCGACGACTAGGCCATACGCAGAATCGTACGATGAAAAGTTCTGCTGTCCCATCAAAGAGATGCTCAGACTGTAGCAGTATGGGGTCAGGCAAGCCCCTCTGATAAGCCCATATTGAGGTATGGTTAGAGGACACGTATTCACCTCGGTATGTGTGCACTCGCTTCTCCACAACCTTATATAAGGGTCCTCATACTTCGCCGGAGGTACGCATTCTCTCGTATTAGAAGCCACTTCTGCATTTCCTCTTGCCTGACTTGAGCGTCGGAGGGTCGTCGCCGGGAACCCCTTCCCGACCCGACTTCTTTGTAGGTTCGCCGAAGACCTGAGCGACCGGTCGGAGATCCATGTCAACAGTTCGGAGAGAGCCACGTGCCCAGCGTCCGTTGAGTCAGCGTTCGGACAGGATCAGTTGGTTTAACCGAACCAATTTGATCCAAACCCAAAATCAATTTGGGTTAATTAATTGGACTTGGACCAAATATGATCAAATGACCAGATTTGTTCTATTAGGTCAGATTTGATCAAAACAATTAGATTTGTTTTAATAGATCATACTTAAATCAATGGATATTGGTTTGACCAAATGGACCTGAGTTTGATCAATAAGTTTGAAATTGACTTAAATGTACTTAGGTTAAATAATAACATAACATAGTAAGACATCCCAGTCTAATTAAATTAGTTCTAACGAGGACAATGGACCAAGTTTAGAATCTTGATTCCCGATCGACTGGTCCTACGTGTCAATCAACTTGAATTCCTCAAATAAAGAAATTTAGTTTTTCTTATTTACTTATGGATTTTATATATTTTTCTATGCATTTGTGTGCATTGAAATAAAATAGTTATGTTAATAGTTTGTCAGTTTTGTATTGACATTATCACTTTCAATTCTAGATATCATAGACAATATATACGATGGCTAGTCGTAATATACGATAACATAAGCTTTGGGAGGGAGATTAAGGAGCTTGATTATGACCCAGTTCATGGAGTCAAATGGCTTATTGGTTGACTCGATCGGTTGTTCTTGAAACTCGAGCGAGAAGAGTTTCCAGTCCAGGACACACATAGAAGATGGGCTCTAGTTTAGTCACTGTCGGGACATTTTAGTGAAATAGCACTCCAACTTTGGGATCATTCTGAAGGGCACATCTCATATTTAAAGATGTGCAAACATTTACTTCATTTACCTTGGGGTCTTGAAGAATCAGATGAGAATCTAGAGGAGGATCCCGACTAATCTGAGAAGGATTCCGAAGAAGATCCTAAAGAATTAGAGGAGGATCCCGACTAATCTGAGAAGGATTCCGAAGAAGATCCTAAAGAATAAGAGGAGGACCCGGAAGAGTGTGTTATGTATGAACAATAGTTAGTTCATTTCATTCATGTCAGTTAGTTATATGTTAACAATTTGCAGCATAATTTTATATTAATGATATGTTCATTTATTTATGTTGTTTGCTTGACATGATGCATGATTAGTTCATGAAGTATTAAATGATTAGTTCATTTAATTTAAAAAAAACATGATATATTAAATGATTAGTTCATTTAATTAAATAATTCATGATATGATAAATGATTAGTTCATTTGCTGGGGTGTATGTAATAGAATTGATTAATATTAATTTGATTGGTCATACAGATGATGAGTGAAAACATAGTTGTCACTTGATTTTGTAAACCAACTCAAAGTGATATTAAGTCAATCATAAATTGCATACATATGATATATACTGAATGCTAAATAATGTGTTTATTTATGATAGATTATGGCAACAAAAAACATAATAGCTGAACTCAACAAAGGTGAAAAACTTAATGGGGATAACTGCAAGATCTGACACCTCAGGATACAATATGTACTTGAGGAACAAGAAGTTCTAGAGGCTGTAAATCAGGTTATGGAAGTACCTGTAGATGGTCCCACTACACAACACAGACGAGATCTTGATGCCTATAAGGCATGGAAGAAAAAGGACTCCACTACAAAGGGTATATTGATTAGTTCAATGGTAGACGACCTAGCTTTTGAGTATGAGTCATATCTTACGGCTCATGCAGTCTGGGTAGCCCTTAAAGAAAAATACAGTGGAGTAAGTCTGAGCAAGCTTCGACAGCTGACAATCAAGTTTGACAGCTACAAAAAGCGTCCGAATGTGTCAATGGTTCAACACCTCAGGGAGATGTCGAACATGATTCGGGAGCTTAAAACTGCTGGTCATGAGTTGACTGATGAACAACAGGTTCAAGCAGTTATTCGTTCACTTCCAGATTCTTGGGAGACCATGAAGCAGACCTTAACTCACAGTGAGAGTATCAAGACTTTCACTGATGTCTCACGCCATGTAGAATTGGAGGCGGAGAGAGTTGAATCCGCAAGGATTTCTGGACAAGCCTATGTGGCTGTAGGTTCTGCAGGATCATATGGATCCAAGAAAAAGAAATGGTTCAAGAAGAAGGAAGCTACTGTTGTGGGACAGGGCCCAATCAAGAAGATAGTTAAGAAGACTGGAAAGAAACCTAAAAACAAGTTGACTTGTTTTAACTGTGGCAAAAAGGGCCACTTTGCTCGGGAGTGCACTGAGCCGAAAAAGGTAAATCCAAGTGTGTCTTCTTTTCAAGAGCATTTTGTTGCTAGTTCAGTGTTGTTAGCTGATTCTTATCCTTTGTGGAGTATAGATTCGGGAGCAACCAACCATGTAGCTTGGGAACGAGTTACATTTGTTGAGTACCGTCGGGTATCAGCTGGCAACAAGTGGATCTATGTGGGAAATAATGCAAGAGTTGAAGTTAAAGGAGTCGACACTTGTAAACTCAACCTACGTGGTGGTAGAGTTTTGTTTCTACATGATGTCCTGTATGCTCTTGAAATTCGACGGAATCTTGTTTCCATTCGTGTCGATTTAGGGTATTGTATTAATTTTTACAATCGGTCTGTTGAACTTAAGATTGACTCGGGTCAATCGGATATGGATTTTAACAAATGTTTTATGGTTCTTGATGTAGAACCGGATGTCAATTATACTATTGATGGTTGTTTTTCGAACATTGCTTTAACTAGTGATGCAGATATAACTGATCGGTTTGGCATGCTAGATTAAGACATATAGGACAAGAACGTATGAATCGATTAGCTAGAGAGGGCCTATTGGGTACTCGGGCTAAGATTCAATTGTCTATATGTGAGCGTTGTCTTCTTGAAAGCAACTAGGAAACTATTTGGTAAGTCTATTAGATCTGAATCAACATTGCAATTAATTCATTCGGATATTTGTGGTCCAATGAATGTGAAGGCTAGACGTGGAGCTTCCTATTTTATTACATTTATTGATGATTTCTCTAGGTTCGGTCATACGTATTTGATTTCTCACAAATCTGAGCATTAGATTGCTTCATTCGTTATATGAACGAAGTTGAGAATCAAACGGAACGTAAAGTTAAAACTTTACGCACTAACCGTGGGGAGTATTTGTCTGATATGCTCAAGACAATATGTAATGATAGAGGATTATTAGATAGTTGTGATCCTTGGAACTCCACAGTAAACGGGTGTTGAAAGAAGAAATAGGACTCTTCTTGAAATTGTTAGGTCTTGTAAGCTAATTTGCCGATCTCCTATCGGGGAGATGCATTATTAATCGCAGCCTATATACTTAACAAAGTGCCTTCAAAGTCATTTCATCTACCCCATAGATTGGCAAAAAACCGGTTGAGTAATCCGAGACCCTGGGGGTCAGTTGCTTATGTTCATGATAGTTCTCACAAGTATGGAAAACTAGGGCGTAGAGGTAAGAAATGTATCTTTATAAGATATCATGAGACCTCCAAAGGTTATGTTTTTATAGGTGAGCAACTAGATGGAACCATCTCCGAAATAGACTCGTGAGATGTGACTTTTCTCGAAACAGAGTTCCCAATTCGAGGTGATGTTGATAAAAATGTTCCTCTATTTGAGGAGGATGAGATATTATCAACGAGAGAGGTGTCAAAGGATATACCCGAGTCTAGTCAACTAAGTGGGAGTGATATGCCGAGTCATGAGTTGACTTCTCAACAACCCAACTTACGGAGAAGTGTTCGTAAGATCAAACCTAGAAGAGGTTTAATATTGAGAATGAGGCATTGGTTACACTTCCAATTGACGATGACGAACCTCGATCCATTGAGGAAGCATTGGGATGTAGAGTTAGAGAAAAATGGAAAGCTGCAATGGTTGAAGAGATGGAGTCCATGATTCAAAATCATGTTTGGGACTTAGTCGATCTTCCTCCGGGCCGAAGGGCTATTGGGAATAAATGGATTCTCAAAATAAAGAGGAAAGCGGATGGATCGATTAACGGATACAAAACTCGTTTAGTTGCAAAAGGATATACCCAAATGGAGGGTATTGATTTTGAAGAGACATTTTCTCCTGTAGTGAAATTTGTATCAATAAGAGTTATTTTGGCCTTTGTGGCACATTATGACTTGGAATTACATCGAATGGATATAAAAACCGCTTTCCTTAATGGTGATCTTGATGAAGAAATCTATATGGTTCAACCGAAGGTTTCATTCTGAAGGCCAAGAGCAAAAAGTATGTAGACTTAGAAAGTCAATATATGGGCTAAAGAGACAATGGAACATAAGATTTAACAAGTCGTTTTATCTTATGGTTTCGAGATGATCAATGAGGATCATTGTGTTTTCCTAAAAGGAAAAGGAAAGTATGTCATTTTATCATTATATGTTGATAATATCGATAGTGAAACGACATAGGATATGTGAATGAAGTCAGAAGTGATCGCCATCACAATTGATACAAGATATGGGAGAAGTGAATACATCTTAGGGTGAAGATCATAAGAGATCGCTCTAAAGGACTTTTGGGTTTGCCACAAGAGTTATATAAATAAGATGTTACATCATTTCAACGTGTCTAATTGCAACATATAACATACACCTATTGTGAAAGGTACGTGTTGAGCAAGAGTATGTCTCCTAAAACTCTAGAGGAAATAGGTGAGATGAATAAAAAACCATATGTTATTGGTAGTTTGATGTACACTATGTTGTGTCCCGATATCAACTATGTTGTGGGCTTGGTCATCGCTTCCAATCAAACCCAGGACCGAGACAACGGTGAAAAGGATATTCAGATATCTCAAGTCGACAATGATTATTGTCTCTATTTTCGAGGATCGAAATGAGTGCGAAAGGTTATTCAGATTGGGCTGGAGACCTGGATGATAGAAAATCCACATCAAACTATGCATTCTTGCGGTGCCATCTCCTGGAGCAAGAAACAAGCTTGTGTAGCTTTATCGACTATGGAAGTTGAATATGTGGCATGCACAACGCTAGTTAAGAAGGTTTCTGAAGCATCTGAAAATTGCTGAGGATAGTGGGAGTTCAGTAACTGTCTACTGTGACAGTCAAGTTGCAATAGCTTTTTCCAAGGATCCCAAATAACATAGCAAAGGCAAGCATATAGAAATTAAATATAATTTTGTAAGGGATATTGTGGCTAAAAGAAAAGTCATTCTTGAGTATGCCCCTACACGTGTTATGCTTGCAGATCCTTTTACTAAGCCAATGACTAAAGAGTCATTTAAAGAACATGTAAAGTCTTTGGGACTTCGTAGAATGCAACAATATTGAAATAACAATCAGACTTTGTGTTATGATTGTGTAATTTGTCATAATTTATTCAGTATATATATTATATTTGTTACATTCATATAAGATCTCGGTGAGCATGTTAGCAGGTGGAGATTTGTAACGACCCGCCTTCTACCACTAGGCTGTAAGGCTGATCGTCACATTATGCTGTGCTAAACTATTCCCTGACCATTCAGTAAGTCTAGATGCGGAAGCTGTACTAATTAAAATTTTACTAAAACACTGACATTTCTTGGTTCTATACATGCTAAGGAAGGTAACTAACTACTCATAACATGTCTTACCTTCCCCATGGCCAAGGAACTGGACTTAGGCACTCCCATGCTGATACCAGACCTCCCAATCGATCCACGGATCGATTGGAATAGTCGGATCGATCCAGTGATCGATCAAGATCCATTCTGCGGACAGATTGGATCGATGATCGATCCAGACGCCACGCGTCGGACGATTTGGATCGATCGGTGATCGATCCAGCGATGATCGATCCAGCCGATCGATCCGGGGCTCGCTCGCGATCGAATGGCCGGATCGATCGGTCGATCGATCAGCCTCTTGTGAGCAGATCCCAATCGATCACCGATCGATTGGGAACCCTCAAACTTATCATTCGAGTTACTGATTTCGTGCCAAATGTCTGATTTCAGCACTGTTTCGTGCCTCAACCACATTACAAGTACTAAAATGACTAAGAAACACTCTAATGACAACAACTAACATTCTAACAACATAAAAGGGGTGTTATAAGCATAATCAAGTGCATGGTTAACTAATTCGTGAGGAATAACATACTAAAGTGCAAGATGATAAAAAGAAACACTGAAAAGTTCTAATGTTTGAAATAAAGCTTGCTAAGGTTCCCTAAGATCTTCTTCCAGGTTCCATCCACACACATCCTTATCAGTGCATTGACCTCCAGCCTCCGCTAGTCCATCCTTCCTTTACCTTTATCTGCAGTATAAGGAAAAATAGAATCTGTAAGCTTAACGCTTAGTAAGAAACCATCTACCTCACAAAATCATGCATTAGATGCAGTATGCTTTTAAATCATGCTATTTGAAAACATGCACTGAACTTACTAAAACATGGTATACTGAAATCATAAGGCATAACATATAAGCATGGCATAAGCACTGAATCATGGCAAAGCGACCAAATGAACACTGAACTGAATATAGTCTAACTAACCGAAACTGAATCATAATGGAAACAAACTCAACTAGCATAACTGATTTTGAGTTTTGAAATCTAATACATAATAAGTGAAAATACTAAACACGCTTTGTTGGGCCCTGGCAACTGTACTTGATCCCTACTAGACCCGGGTTGCAAGTCCCGAATTTAGTAGGGTTGTCTAGGCTATCTGAACCTAGGGACGATGGGAGTCCAACCCAATGGATATCTAATCCAATACAGTGCCACTGTAAAATACTGAGTATATCTAAACTGATATAAATTGCTGTTTCTAGGTTATCCGAACCTAGAGACTGTGGAGCCCACCCATTGGACCGTAGTCCCATAAAACTGAACTAAACTAATGTGCTGGTTTAAATGCCTCTAATGCATTTAATTGAGCTATTAAACATAACTGAGGTGGTATTTAGCTACACTAACATTTTACCGAACACTTGGTGTGCTCCAACTCTTTCCTCTAATAGGGAGATCACCTCTAGGCACCCGACAACGTCTAGAATCTCCAACTAAAGGAGAACAACGTGTCCGGCCCGTCTAGAGGTGTTCAACTAGATCCCTAAATCCTCGAGGAGGGTTTAACATACCCTATGTGCCGGAGAAACCTGCATATAGCTAAAACTAATGCATAGGAAACCAACCGGAGCTATTATACTGCAGGTGAGGGGTTTCTTACCTCTTGATCGTAATTTCTTACGATTCTATTCGCTAGAGTTCCGGTGGAGGTGATCCTCTCGACGATCCGATCACGTCTTCGCGTTCCTCTCGCGGAGAAGCACCTCTTTCGTGTTGGAGTCGTCGCCGGAAGGTGAACCTATGGACCCTTGCCTTGGTGTGCCGTGCGTGAGGGAGAGGAGAAGGAGGGAGAGGCGGCGGTGAGGTTTTGGAAGGGAAAAGTGGCGTGAGGTGAGGAGGTGCCGAACCAATCCTAAAATAAACCAACCCCACTTAAGTTCTTCTATTTATATTAAGTGGTTTAATGAACCCAACTCTAATATAAATATATTTGGTTCTCCTTTCTTTCAGCACGGCCCTGCTGGGTTCACCGGTTACTAAACTTATCCGTAAACCATAGGTCTCGGGTTCGATTCCCGCCTAAGCTATTTTACGGTTCTAATTATTTTTGCTACTTCCGCTACTCGGAAAATTCCGGAAAAATATCTAAAAATTCCAGAAAAATCATACTGTATTTCTAAAACAGTTTTGAGAATTTTCGGGCTTTACAAGATTGGTCCACTCACATGGACAATCATCTCTGTTTGTTAAGTACAAATAGGGGTAAGACCGTTACTTATGAAACAGCTTACGTAGCTGAAATTATGAAATTAGAGACAGATTCATAAGTTGAGGTCGCCTTGATAATTGTGTCAAGATGAGATCATTTATGTGTAAATAATGATCTAAGTAAATGAACCCACCATTTACTGAACCTGTTGAAGGCCAGATTAGAATTCATATGTTGAATTCCGGATTAGACGTTAAGTATGTCTAGATCAAAATCTGTACGATGTTAAATTTGAAGACAACATGCGCTCTTTTTAGTAAAGAGAATAACATCGTAGCATGTGAATCATACCACATGTGCTATTGCGACAATAAAGGTAGTAGGAGAAAGAATCCCTATTTCTCTACTATGTGAGACCTTTGAGATTATATGTTAATCTCAATTTTTGGCTTAGTGACTATTTAGCTGTTTACTTCAGTGTCTGCTACTTTAGTGTGTATCTTATGGCTATGGATGATTCGGTCTATGGAGCATAACTAGGAAAGCGACTGATTAAAATGAATTGATTCTAGCTAAAAAGGAAGATTAAATATATTTACATCTTTTGTTGTTATTCACTGGTCGACCCATTTCTGTTATGTACGGAAATGAATGTGAATATTGGATATGGAACATGCTCATGACATAATGGTCATTATAAGGGATTAGAGATGTTCATATCGATGTAAATGAAAATTATTTAATCTGGGTAAATAGCAAGACATGGATATCTTCAAGATAATGGTTGTGTGTCACTTGAAAATTGGATGGATCCTGGATAATGGCTATGTGCCACCAGGAAAATGGCTAAGTGCCATGAAGAGTGTGTCTCTAATTTATTTGAGCAGCTAAACAAAGTGTACCAATTTTATTAGCATTGATTGCTCAACAAGCGGTTAAGTCAAGGTGTAACAATCTTCTTAGCAACTATCGTTCAGTGTGCTTGCTGTCGCACGAATCATTTTCTCTAAGTATGGATTGGATGTTCTCATATGGTCTATGTGACCAAACTCTCTAATAGTCTATGTGACTTATTAAGTCTTTGTGACTTACCTGAATGAACTAGTCTTAGTGACTTACCTTGGACGAGTGGGAGATGTTGGAAATGGGGATAGTGGGGAATGTGGCCATGTTCCCCACTACTCATAATGGAAAAGTCCATTATGACCCTAGTGTATTTCCCTATATAAAGGGGGTCCGTCCAAGGCTCAAGGTGAGTAAAATTGCAAGTGTGCGACGAGAGTAAGAGGAGAATATCCAAGGCGGCGGGATTTGGTTTATGGAATTGTGGAGGGCTTTCCGATCCTGTGATCGCTCTTCCGACAGCGAGTTTCATCATTGCCAATTGCGGATCTGCGGGAGATCGCTGTAAGTTTTTGCCGCATTTAATTAATTTGTCTATCATGCATTTAGAACATATTTTCTACATAATTAAAGGTATTGGTTGATAAGGAAACAACACATGTAAAGTTAGTGTAGAAGCTATCAGAATGCTAAAATATACATGTGACATTACTAGAAAAATAAAAATTTACTATTTGAGAGTAGGAACTAGGAAGGTGTAGTTTTAGTAGAGGAAAACTCTGAGAGAAGATAGGCTAGTAGTAGGGGTTTCAATGACTTCTCATCTTTGCCTACATGAGGCGATCCTGTGGCCAAACCTACACCTAAGGTGGAACTTGAGTCCTCAACTTGCATGAGAGAGAAGACCAGCATATGCATGCTTGGCAGTAATTGATTCAAGTACTTCTCATCTTTTGCCTACATGAGGCGATCATGTGGCCAAACCTACACTTAAGGTGGAACTTGAGTCCTCAACTTGCATGAGAGAGAACGCCAGCGTATGCATGGTTGGCAGTAATGGATTCATCTGTTTTTTTTTCTTTGTCCGGCGATATCCATAAAGTATAAATCAATATACAAGAATTCTATAATGGTTCACACATTAGTAGGAGCCATGCAAGAGAGTAGTTCAAAGTTACTTTTTGAAAACATTAACCTAATATTTCATACACAACTCAAGAATAGGGTGATGCAAGATACGCGCTTTCCTTTAGTAAGGGGTCACTAGTTTTATCCTGTAAGCAGATACTCAACTTCCAGAACTAAACCTTGGTTACAAAGGTCAAATTGGAGCAATCTTATTACAAGACCAAAGTTCACCTTTGCATAAATTGTACTAGGTATTGATGGTGCAAATAGATCTTGAACTCTTTCATAATGTATCAATTATGGTGATGGTCAGCGTAATCCTAGTCCTTGATGGGACCTATGTTCTGCAAGATCTTCTGAAAAGTCTATTTTCTTTATAGGTCCATATATCTGTTTATTTTTTTGAGTATATGCATACCTATTGAAGTAGCTTCATATTGTTGTTCTTGGTGAAAAATTCAAGCCTGAACAATTTGTAGAGAGTGATAGTTTTTATCAAAATCTTTTTGCATTTTTGTTTTTCTTAGGGAGTAAAACTTTTTTATTTCTGTTGACCTTATTATCATGTATTACCAGTAGTTCTCTGCTATTATGATAGTTTTCTTTGTTACTTATATGTGCTTTCTTGTTTAGCCATTCTTCTAGATACTCCTTGCAAGGTAGTTCCTCTTGTTGTTACTGTAACTGGAAAAGTCGACTCAGAAACGCCAATAAACTGTGAGCAAAGCGGTTTGAGAGGTGTCATAGTTGAGGAAATGGTATATATTGTTTACTTACAGTATTTGGTTGTGAAATATTGCAGCATTGACATTTTGACAAGTTTTTTGAAGACATCTTGTTTGATTGTTTTTTAGGCAGAACAACATTTCTTAAAACACAATGAGGTTGGATCCTGGGTGCAAGATTCTGCTCTGATGCTTACATTGAGCAAAGAGGTTCCTTGGTTCTTGGTATGTACAATACTACAAGTATTGATTGCTATTTTTCTTTTTGTGATTTGGTTATTTTATTGCTAGATGGACTAGTGGATGAAATTCTCTGTCAAAGAACTTTGTCATTTTTTAATATAACCACCCTGATAAATTCTTGTCATTCAATAAATGCAGCAAGTTTTAATTTTGATATTTGATAACTATATTCCTATTCTTCTCTTTGTTAAGTGTTTTCAATGATTTCTGGTGAATATGCTGAATAATATTTATCAAAATTATAAGGATGATGGTACTGGACGTGTGTTTGTTGTTGGAGCTCGAGGTGCTACAGGATTGGTGTTAACTGTTGCTAGTGAAGTCTTTGAGGAATCAGGGAGGTCATTGGCACGGGGGACACTTGACTATTTGCAGGGCCTTAAGGTTTGTGATAATTTCTTTTTGAATGTCTTACCACTACACAGGTTGTTTTATGTTGAAACCATGTAGGTTTTATTATAGATGCTTGGAGTTAAGCGAACTGAAAAAATTCTTCCTACTGGGACTGCATTAACTGTTGTTGGTGAGGTAAATAACTCCTTTGATATTTGTGATCATCTACTGTTTTAGAAGAAGTTTTTTTGTTGATCAAAAGGGTATTTTTACTAGAGTAAACATTTGCCCTGTCTTAAATCATCATAATATGGTGTTTTACATGAATTCCTAATCGCGTAGTATTCTCACACCCTTGGTGTTTTTTGTTTCTCTAAATAGGCAGCAAAAGATGATGCTGGAAAAATAAGGATACAGAGACCGGACAAAGGTCCATTTTACATCTCCCCTAAGAATATTGATCAGTTAATTGCAAATTTAGGGAAATGGGCTAGGTGAGTTTTGCTCCATTAAGTACATTTTATTTGTAAAAAAAAATTGATTGTGTGTTGAGTAGGACAGTAGGAATCACTAATAATCAACCTGTGCCACAGATGGTATCATATTGCTTCTACTGGATTCACAGTTGTTGCCATCTTTCTGCTTGCAAAGCATGCACTTCAGCATGTGCTTGAGAAAAGGCGACGTTGGGAATTGCAGAAAAGGTTTATTCTTAAACATAGTAATTATTTGGTCAAAGTGATATTATATTCGATTTCTTGTATAGCTTTGCTGTTAAACACTCAAAGAAACAGGCTTATTGTTCCCAAATATACTGTCATATGGTTAGCGCTTCTTATGCTCTTATTTGATCAACAGTTATCAGTCTCAAAGAATATGTTATATATATAGGAAAATTGGTCGGTAGTCTCATTCTTATTTTTCCTATTTTGTAATAGTTAGACTATATTTTATTATTGACAACTCATTTTGGTTCTAGTTTCCTTTTTCTTTTATGGTATTATTATGCTTTGTGCAGGGTTCTTGCTGCTGCTGCTGCACGGCAAGCATGCAATTCTGAAGGTAGGTATTTCAAAGTTAACTTACTAACCAGTGTTGAGATAATAACATTGCCTTTGTGTTTTCCTAGGATTGAATCAAGAGTCTGAAAAAGAGCCAGATAATATGAACAAAAATCTGGCATTAGACATATGTGTGATCTGCCTTGAGCAAGAATACAATGCTGTTTTTGTCCCGTAAGCATGTTACATAAAGAGTTTCTTTTCTTATTCAAATAACTTCAATTAATCTGTTAAGCTTCCAATTTGGGTAATTTGTTCGTGCTTCATTTGATGTTTTTAATAACTTTCTCTTGTTGTTGGAAGATTACTTTTCACATTTTGATTGTATTTCACACTCCTAGCCTCTTGAGCGCCAGCAAAGGCAGCATTCTCCCATTCACATGATTTTTCTCATTTTTTGGGTTGAAAAGCAGTTGAGACTTGAGAGCATATAAAACCTTTCTTCTAAGTGAATGCTTTTAACACACATGGGGTTTTCATACAGAGTATTCCTCGTTCCCTTGTATCGAGTCTTGAAAATAAAACTTTGTCATTTTTAGAACTTCATATTTGGTGTCTCAGGTCACGTGCGACCTTTGTTACTTGGAGTCAAGTATTACCCTTGTTTTTCATATCCCATGACATTACCTTAGTAAGAGTTAACAAGCTGGATGCCTAGATCTCTTTTTTTCTTTGTTCTTTCTTGATAAAGTGATTTCCTTGACATCAAGGTCCATACCCACATCACATTCATAACTTAGTTTAGTTTGATTAAGATGTAGGTGTTCCCTTCGAGACGTGCTGACTTGTTTGTCCATGGAGGACTCGATCAGTCAAGAAGGGAAGCCATTTAATCTAAAGACACTAACTAGGAGTCTGGAGGCTAAATCTGTTGGTATTATCGAATTATATTTTGTATATAATGCTGTCCATTAGGTAGACATGAGTACTCAACTAAGTTTTATAGGGGATGTGGAATAGTGTAAATAATGCGATAGCCAGTGTGTAGTTGACATACAATAATGGATTTCACTCCCTGGTAATACTTATGAAAATTGAAGTATATTGCACGACAAAAAAGTATAAGACTGAGTTTGATTCGCAGCTACCAAGTTTCGACAATCGCCTAGTTGAAATACTTCAGTTTTGAAATCCCTAGAAACTTTCATGAAACTTAAATGGTATTTCACGTGACCAAAAAATTTACAACGCTGTGATTTGTAAGGCTATGCGATTACAGTAGTTGCTGTCTTGTAGAATTCAAAGAAAATGAAACTCAACCTGTCATCATGATATCTGTTTATATGCCATTACTTTTGTCGTTCGAAGATTTTGAGTACCTCTCTATTATTTGTTATATAAAGTTAAATTTTTTTCTTATACTCACTTGCGATGATAAAATATCAATTGAAAATAATATTCTATCAAAATTGACTGAAATGACAGTTGTATGTTTGATGTTTTATAGGGAGAATACTAAACTAAGGTTTAAGGTGACTTATGATACACTAGTTTTTTTTTTTTTGAAAATATGCCAAATTGTGTTGTACTTTCGATATGAATAACAAGGGGTCAACTGCAATACAATCCCAAGTTAACCAGCAATTACTAACATGTTTTCGAGTTCATAAATTTCCTGAGGGTAAGACCTGGCCAAATTATGTAACTAGTATTGTTGTTGAAGTATGATGGAAGAAAATTCCACTTATCCTCAAATCTTCTACATATGTCTAACATTGGTTTGAATGTTTCAGGTGTGGTCACATGTGTTGCTGCGTCACATGCTCCGTGCACCTAACAAGCTGCCCGCTGTGTCGCAAACGAATCGATCAAGCCATCAAGACCTTTCGCCATTGATCCACGATATGAAAGCTCAGCCATTCCATGCCATTCTTCAAAGAGAGATTCTCCAATGCCAGTTCTGACCTTTACTTCTCAGCTTTGTGCTCCGAGTTCAACCACAAGTAGCATTAGGAGGAAATCACACATTTTTTTAGTAAATGGTGGTTGAAATTTGATGGACCGATCAAATTGGTTAATGTGTGTAAATTAGTTCAACAAATGAATATATTTGTAGAGAGTAGGATATTTATACACACCTTAGTATCCTCTAATTAACTTCACTCAACTTTAGTTTCTAGATAAGTTCTTAAGTTTTGTACCAATCATTTTTCTATTTATTAACTTCACTCATCTTTATTTTTGGAAGATATGTTGCCTTCCGAATTATGGTACAATGATGAGAATATTCAGTGATGAGGATGTTTAGTTATCTTTCAAGTATTTATGATTTGATTTTTAACTCCGATGTATTTATAGGAAAATTCCAAATAAAACTTATAACTAAGACATATAATTTAATACAAATATATTTTTTTCTCTATCCATGAATACTTGGATCTACGACCTAAAATTTTCTATTAAAGTTAACTTCATTACATGAATATATTTTAAAGTATTTACGTAATTTTCAAATATTTTTTCTCTATTTTTTTTAATGTGCATGTAAAATTAACAATCGCAACGTTGGAACAGCCTCCTGGGCCGCCGTCTGTTCAAAAAAATTCAAACCGCGTCGAGTAGACCGGCGCTCCGAACCTGACGCCGAGCAGGAGAAATATCTAGGCCCGCTTCCCGATCCAACGGTCCACAGAAATTTGACGCCGCATCCTTGGACGGCTCAGATTCTCCGTACCGAGTCTAAGGTAGTACCACCCGACGGTGACGGAGTCACGAAAACGTCAAACTCAGACGCACTTCTCTGCTTCTCGGAACGAGCGGTCCGAAGCTTCTCCGAGAAGACTCCTCCCCTCCTTGCTCATCCCCGGACCCGATCTCTGTGTTTGCGGACGGTCGGGGTTGGGATCTCGGCGTGATCTGTGTGGTCTTCGATCTCTTGGTGCGTTTTTTTTTCCTGCTTAGGAGGAGTCGGATCCGGAGGCGGCATGGAGGGCTTGATTTCGTTGGTGAATAAGCTCCAGAGGGCTTGCACGGCTCTAGGTGACCACGGGGAGGATAACGCCCTCCCGACACTGTGGGACTCGCTTCCGACGATCGCCGTCGTCGGTGGACAGGTAAGCTCTAGACACATACTGGATCCCGCTTTCCTTAGGATCGTTGCCTTTGTGCTGCTCTTTGAATGCGAAATCAGTTTTCGTACTGCATGAGCTCTGAGATCGGACCATCGCGGCGGGTGACTGGGATGTGAGCTAGATTTGAGCCGAAGGATCTCGCCTTTGTGCCTGTCCCAGTTGCTCCGCTGATGTAGATTGTTGAAGTCTGCTTTGAAATCAACATAAAAAATATGTTGTGGCAAAATTTAAATTTAGGATTTTCAAGCTTAGACCGATTCTCATATGGAATTATAGCTCAAAACACCCCAAAAATGTGAAGTTTCAGAGATCTATAGCCAATCATTATTAAAATAGCAAATTAAAGGATGAATAATAGTATTATACCGACAGAAAACTGCAGCCCGGTGTTAGGTTACCATTGCCAGGAGAAAAAGGAAAGAAGGATAAATGGATATCTCACCCTTTGGTAAACGTCAGGATCGTTTTGTTCTTGGAGGATCACTAACTGAACCTTTGCTTGTGGACACTATTGAGAAAATTTCAACCTCAAAATGTCACTAATAATCAACTGGTGTAGCAGGTCATTGCATATGTATTTGTAGACATCGTATGATCACTTAGGTGCCTTTGACTGAATATCTTTAATGGAAATAAACTAGAATAAAATGGAATATCTTTGCATCAACTCACTCACAAAGCAGACTCTAGATGGGCAAGTCCAACTTGGTAAATTCTCGTGTTAATTTTTAACGCCATTATCTGGTAACACATTCTTTCACCATTGGACTTTGAACATTGTTCTTTTTTATTGCGATCAGAGTTCCTTTAGCTACTTCATTTTTAGTAATTCTATTTTGGCAAATCTATCATGGTTCTGTTAGTTACTTCATTTCAAGTACCTGTGTTTCAGGATTCTGTTTTATGTGCTAGTTCATATTTATTCTGTGAAGTTCTCTACTTTCTCTTTTCAGTCTCCTGTAATAATTCTGCTTAGTTCTGCATCTTTCACCAACATTCTTCTTTACTTAACACTGAAGTTTTTGTACTTTTATTGCATGACATTATGGTGTAGTATATTAAAGTTCTGGAGCTTAAGTACTTCATTACACACTGAAGTGCTATTTTTTTTATTATTTTGTTGTGTTTTTTTGTATTTTTTTTCTGATTTAGTTGTGTTAATAGAGTTCTGGAAAGTCTTCAGTACTGGAAAGCATAGTTGGGAAGGACTTCCTACCAAGGGGTTCAGGTAAAAACTGACTCCAACTTTATTTTTCTGCAAATTGTCTTGGTGATTTTAACTCTATTGCCTTTCACTGTCAAAAACTTGTAGGAATTGTTACTAGACGTCCCCTTGTTCTCCAGCTTCATAAGATTGATGGTGATAGAGAATATGCAGAGTTCATGCATCTTCCAAGAAAGAGGTTCACTGATTTTGGTAATCTCATCTGTTGATGGTGTTGATTTTAGCACGTTGGATAACATAGATGATCTTTATATGTAATGCTAAGACTCTAATATTATTGGTTCCTTGGTTCTTCTTGACCTTTGTAAATGCTAAATACTTGTAGTAAGACAATTTAAGTTATAAGACATTGTTGTGCTGGTTTATGATGTTGGAGTCTTAAACAGAGCAAGCTTTTCAATGACTTGTTAGTCCCCTTATTCAATTTGTATAAATGTACACCAATTATATTTGGTATATTTTGCATGCTTGTCAATGTATTTTATGCATCACATCTACATCTTCTATAAAATTCTTATTACATTCATATCTTATTCATTTTAATGCAGCTCTTGTTAGGAAGGAGATCCAAGATGAAACTGATAGAGAGACTGGTCGCACCAAGCATATCTCCCCTGTTCCAATTCATCTGAGTATTTATTCTCCTAATGGTGAGACTGTGATGCTAGAGCTAGACAAGTTTATGATTTTTGATGGATTTTATGAAGCTTATTGAAACCACATCAGTAAACCCATAACTTAATGTTTGCTAAGACACTTCTTGATATAAGACAATGTTTTTTATGTGCCAACTAAGTTGGCTGATTCATTTCTTACTATATCAACCAATGTTTGAAGTGTCGAGTCGTGCTACCCGAAACCACCGGAATTTACTATTCCGGTGCGGATGCGAAACCGGCATCGCACACGAATAAATATCGCGTGCGTCAGCGTCACCTCGATTGACAATCTCAGGATGCCTCCAGCCCGTTGGAAGTGTCGTGGGACTCTTCTGGCGCCACCTCATGGAATCGGTACGATGTTGTGTACTGTTACTGATTTTTTTTTGATTAATTTAAACAATTTCCAACTTCGAATAGGCTGTCATAAACTCTAATTTAATTATCCCTATAAAATATATTTAAAATTAAAAAAAATAAAAATTTATTAATTGATATTATAAAAATTCTTATTTTACTATTTTTAAATTTTATTTAAAAATTTTAATAACTCATATTTATATTCTGATAATTTATTATTATTATTTTGTAATTTTTTACTGTTTAATTGATATTTTTTTTACTATTTTAGATATATATTATTTAAACTAATAATTAATTAAATGAATAAATAATTAATTTATATAATTATGATGTATCAATTTTAATTCGAGTTATTAATATATTAATTTTTTTGAAGAAAACTATATTTAATTATTTTTTTCAATCATATTAAGTTCAATAATTGAGAACTTATATAAATCAACATGCAACTTATTTTTAAATTATACACAATAAACAAATCTATCTAATAATTACTATATATAAATAAAAATAAACCATAATTATATTGGCACGACACAATACAATACCGAAACCACATCGTTCCAGTCTGGGACCAAAATCTCGACACGTGTCGAAATTTTAAACCTTGATATCAACCTTTTGCATTGTTTGTTCATTTTAATTCTCCAGTTTAGCTTAATAAAAGTGTCTTTAATATTTGCTTAGTTGTCCTAAATGCACAGCTTTCACTAGTAGTTTCCCACTGAAAACTAAACTAATTCTCATACTTGTGGATAAAATGACACGGTTAGCTCAGGTCTAAACTATAATCTAGGAAGTTAAGGTTGATTTGCCTGATTGTTCCCTTTATTGGTGTGAAGCTACCTAAACCTTTTCATTCTTTGTTTCTATTAAATTATTGGTTTTCTGTGCCAAGAGTCAAACCAGATATTTTGTATTATGTTGTTGACCTTTTCTTGTTTAGTTATGTTTGTCTGTATATTTTGCATTAGCAATTGAATAAGAATTCAGAGGTAAACCTTTTAATTTGATGCTAATCCTCTAAAGTTTTGCAGTCGTGAACCTGACACTTATAGATCTTCCTGGACTCACAAAGGTGGCTGTTGGTAATTTTCTTTCCATGTTTTTTTAAATGTTATGTTTCCTTTATGAAGTAAAATTGCATTTCATATTTAAATGCAACATGACTTTTTTTTTTTTTTGCAGAGGGTCAACCTGAAAGTATAGTGGCTGATATTGAGAATATGGTTCGGTCATACATTGAAAAGGTAAACAACTTTGTTTTTTTTTAAATCTAGAATTATATATTCCACTTCAAATTCATGTTTATTTTTCTTTTTATTATTCTAGATTTTCTTTCTTTAAACATGCATTTAATATGTTTATGTTTCCTGAGCTATGATCTGGGTGTACCAATATTCCTCATGCTGTGATCATAGCCTGACTCATTTTCAATTGATATACAGCCAAATTGTATAATTCTTGCCATTTCGCCAGCTAATCAGGATCTTGCCACATCTGATGCAATCAAAATCTCTCGCGATGTAGACCCCAAGGGTTAGTCTTTATGATTGCTCAAGTAGTTTTAATGACACCTTGTTTGCATATTCATTTCTGATATTATTTTATCAATTTCATTCTTGAATGGTCACTAAATTGTATATATTTGAAAAGAGTCGTAGATTAGCAATTTATGATCAATAAAGTCAGTTATGATGATGTAAGTGAGCTTTCACAATATCTCAATAGTTATGAATTGATGAACAAGATGATAATTTGAAAGTTTTGAAGTAGTTTGAAGAAAATTATTGTTGGAAAATTGGCATGACTTTTATATGTCCTTACGTGCCAGTGCATTTTCTTTTTTGATGTATCTGTGTGCATGTGAAGAATGATTCTGGAAACCTTCAGTGCAAGATATATGTTAAATTTAAAGTATTCTATTCTGGCATTTGTATTCTTGTGTAAATGTCTCTGCAAGTGTTTTGAATTTGAAAATATGTATGGAATGATCATCCCTTTGATTAAGGATGTAAAGGTCCTGATTTGCTTTTTCTTTTTTCCTTTGGCTCTCAATTGTGTTGTAGGCGAGAGGACATTTGGCGTGCTCACAAAGATTGATCTTATGGACAAGGGTACTGATGCTGTTGATGTAAGTTGATTTAACCTGAAATATCTGCTTAGTTTTTCAACTTTAACTATTAAAAATGGCATCAAATGTCTTGTTCTCTTTTCAGTTTTAGGAAATATTTGCTCTATGATACTAAGGTAATTGTTTTAGTAACTATTTGATGATGCTGATTATTCTATTCTATTTCATGAAAAATCGCCTGCATTTTGGAAAATTTTACCTTCCGTCATGATTCTGCTCAGCAATGTTTATATGGCTATCTATTATAGTCTATATTGTTTGGTTTTGCCACAAATCTTCTGAGTTCACTGATTTGGATCTTATGGAGTAGGAAGAAGACGAGTTTAGTTCTTATTATCAAATAGATAACATGGAAATGAAATGCTGACGAAATTTAGTTTGATTTTTATTAGGATATATAGCTGATATATAATTTAATCTCTCATCCATAATAATAATGGGAGGTTTCTGGAGAAAAAGGACCAATAGGCAACATCATCTGCCTGTATTTTTCCAACTATAAAAAGGAGTAGGTAGATACTGCAGCTATAAAACAACAGATACTCTGAAATGTGTTGCATATATATGGTGATTGTTGTTCCACCAGCTATTGTAAACTGAATTTACATAGAGTTTACATGGTTGATGGTGAGGCAGTTTTGCTTCTTGCCATTGCTGTATGGTTGCTCTTTGATCAATGTATGGCCATGGTCCTCTTGTAGGTTGCCTTAACTAAAGCTTAGTAGCAACCTCTGTTGTCGTAAGAATTATTAGGAAAGCTTTGCAGCCCTTGCTTGTGATCTTGGATTATTAAGGTGTCAATCTACTCTGTTGAAGGTGCTAAAGTCCTCTGGATGGGGCTATGAGATGTTCGATGTCCATAATTGATGGCAGTGGGAGATCATGCAAAGTGCGTTAACCTGGATTCATTTCATTGTTTTTCAGTTTAGACCACTAACTTATAATCAGCACAAGGTGATCAAGCTGACTTGCAAGCCGCTATCTGATTCATTGGTAGTAAGCTCCTGTTATGAAAGATGGTTGTATTCACTATATTTCAATGGTCTAATAACTAAGGTTATAGATTCACTATAGGCTAACTATTTAGCATATAGATCCTCTTATTGTAGCTATGTATTAGGCATTCAGAAAATTATGGCATCTGAATAGAATTAGTAAGGAAAGAGACAGCTGGTTTCTGATTACCTTAATTAATGTACACCTTGTAAATAGATTACCCTTCTTTTGAAGCCGGGCTTACTATTGCCATGTTGATCTTTTTGCTGCAACTGTGTATCAAGCATTCATAAAATAATGGTGTTGGGAAAAAATTAGTTGCAAAAGAGGGTGTTGGTTTTTAATTATCTTAATGTACTGTTTGTAAAAGGATTATCCTTTCTTTTTTAAGTCAGTAAGCAGCTTTCACTGCTTTGACTCACGATTTAGGATATTACATCAAGCAAGGTTTAAAATCTCATTCTAATCTGGGGCTTCGGTTCCTGACCAAATTGTTTCGTTGCTGCTTCAATTTATGCCGACAATTAGTGTTGGTCATCCTGATGAGGAGGAGGGGAAAGAAGAAAAAGAAGAGGAAGAAGAGGAGGGGAAAGAAGAAGAGGAGACGAGGAAACTTACATGGAGTAAGATATGTCACTGATGTTGGAGAAACATGAGTTACGAAACATGATCTAGCATTAGAGAAGCATGTCTGAAACATGAGTTGATGTTGGAAGAGGAGGAAGCTAGTGTTTGGCAGTGGAGCCAATGTGTAGCTTCTTGTGTCACAACTTGTAGCATGTCGGAGTCAACATGGAGCATCATTGTGATGAAGGAACAATTCAGAGCATCTCATATGAGCTCTGGATTAGGAACTCGACACCGCAAACTATTTGGAGAAGTTGAAATTTCTCGTAGAAGACACTGAGAAAGTAAGCATATCGCAGCAACATTGTGAAGGTAGACATTAGGTTCTGCTCGTCGTATTGAGGATTTCTTAGCTTCTTGTGTGTAGGTTGGCATACAACAAATTTTTTTTTGCATGTGCCAACCAGCACAGCTCAAAATTTTAATCATTGATACCAAGTATTACTCTATCTGTCCTAGGCATCATTTCTATCATTTGGTACCTTTTCCAGCATTCATTTCTTCCTCTTCTTTTCCTTTTTGTCATGATGAAAATGGTCTAGTGTTGGTCTCTCTTTTGTACTTAATGTGAAACATTTCTTTCATTGGTGGCTATAATGATGTGTACTCTTATTAGACGCAGTCTTATAATTAAGCCAGACATGTTTCCTTGCAAAAATTCAGTATAATTCACTTGAAGATGGCTGCCAATATTTTATGATTCATTTTTGTTTATAGTAATATGCAGTTCTGTGAAACATCTCTTTCTGCATCTCTGAAATTTGCTTGATTTGTATTTTCTTAAACATGACAATGTTTTTTAAATATCTACATTGATTTCACAATAACTTTTTTTAGATGTTGGAAGGAAAAGCATATAGATTACAGTACCCTTGGATTGGTATCGTTAATCGTTCCCAAGCTGATATTAACAAGAATGTGGACATGATTGCCGCTAGGCGGAGAGAAAAGGAGTATTTTGCTAATACACCCGAATACAAGCATCTAGCTCACAGGATGGGCTCAGAGTATTTAGGGAAGGTCATGTCAAAGGTATACCAGGTTTTTTTGGAAATTTTTAGCAATTGGTTCCAGCTTTGAGTTAGTAGTCTTTGCCAAGTACTATGAATAATTTCATAATTTTGCAGCATTTGGAACAAGTAATTAAATCTCGAATCCCAGGCATTCAATCTCTCATAAATAAGAGTATTGCCGAAATTGAAAGTGAATTAAGTCGTCTCGGAAAACCCATCGCTGCAGATGCTGGAGTAAGTTCATTGTTATACCACTATTTACTGACTGATTCATGAAACTGTCTTCTTTTCTTATACTAATTGTTGCTACAAAATTCAATAGAGAGTATCCATTTTTTCATCAGTTGCCTATATGCCGGACATGTAGCGCAGTTTAAAATTTGGTCTACTTAAAAGCATGTTACATTGGTTGTTGTTTAATATTTTTTGAGCATTTCTGGAAGCTGATATTTGAGATTTGACTCATCCATTATCATTTATTTTGTGATGAGGGATCCTTCTTCCTTTTTGATAAAATAGTTAATGTTTTTAAACAGCAGTGATCAAATCATGTCTTTTTTTTCTGTTTTTTTGTTTTGTCTAGTTTTTAAGTTCTGATAAAACATGAAAACAGCCAAATTTAGCACCAATAATATGGTTTCTCATGGTTTCTTGGATCAAAGACATTTAATATTTAGTCTGAGACTAACTTGTCATCCTTGTCTCGTCCATGGATTTAGACTGGAAATATGACATATATATTAACTGCATTACTTTACCATTCGTTTATTGCCCAAATCATTTGAGTTTTTTCATTTGTGCAGGGCAAGTTATATTCAATTATGGAAATTTGCCGTATCTTTGACCAAATATACAAGGAACATCTAGATGGAGTGTAAGAAATTCTTACTTTACAACCATATTCATCTTTGTATATTACAATGTATATAATCTGCTTATTTCATGGTTAATGGTTATGTAGATTGATATTTTTGAACTCTAGTTTTTGGCATAGATGTTTCTACATCAGTTTCATAGTGAAAGTCTAGCACAATTTTGTTTAAGAGTTTTGGTTGTATGAGTGCTGAAAAATTTTCAGTTGTGTATTTTCTTCTAGTTGTCTGTTGCCATAATTCTGGAGTGGTATATGTCTGCGTAAAATGTGGGTTAAGACTTAGTATGTCATCAATATATAGGAATTAGATAAATAAAATAAGTGATTTATTTCATTGCAAATTCTGGTTCTATCATCAAGGCGCTGAGTTAAAAGATGTTAACATTATGGACTTATAGCTGTTGCCTCCAAGTTTAATGCCCGGTGAGCTTCCATCTATAGTTTCAAACTTGTCTGCAGAAGAGGATACATTGTCATAAATTCCGTTCCTTGGTAATCTTACAGGTTCTCATTGAAGTTGTAACTAATATACCTTGTAAGATTCTCTAATTTCCATGGTTAATTCATACCTGGAGTAGTGGTCACTGTCACTGAATGGGTATTATTAGTCATATTTAAGGGTGGGCATGGTTCAGGTTATCCATTTGATGGGAAAACCAAACCAAACTGTTTTACTTTTTTTTTTTGGTTTGGAAAGTTCAACCCAAAACCAAAGTGAAACCAAAAGGGTTTGAATTCAAATTAAACCCAAAATTTCAGTTCGATTTTTGTTTGGCTCTAAAATAAAATAAGTAAAATAAAAAATGCTAATAGTAGACTGCAAAGGTATTAGAGATTTAAGGTTACTTGGGTTACTTTTAGGATATTAAGGTCATTGGGAGTTGGATGGATCAAGCGTTAGTTCGATTGATATTAGGGTCTAGCTAGTTGGGGTATTAGTATTAAGGGAGTGTTTGGTAGAGCTTCTACTAAGCGTTTCTTAGATTCTAGCTGCATGGAAGTACTTTTGAGTGTTTGCGAATGACAAAGTCTGCTTAAGCTTCTATAACTTTTACTCAAAAGCTAGAAGTAAGAATTTGATATTTTTTCTTGCTTCTGCTTGTTTTGGTTATGGTCTAAAATTAAAAGTTGACATTTATGTCCTTGATAAATTTATCATTTTACGTAATTGTCACAACACTTTTAACTTAAAATAATAATCATATTTTATTATATGTATTCATTTTTTTAATAATATTTTATATTTTTATAGAATTTGTATTTCCAGAATTTTTATACATATTTTTATGTATTTACATAAATTTTGTCATTTTTTTATATTTTTTCTTTTTATTAATTTTATAATTTTTTCAAACATTCATGTTATATAAAAAATTATTTTTGATATAATATTCAAAATATAATAATAATTATATAAATACATTACTATTAGAAGAGGAGCCTTGGCGCAACGGTAAAGTTATTACCATGTGACCAAAAGGTCACGAGTTCGAATCTTGGAAACAGTCTCTTGCAAAAAACAGGGTAAGACTACGTACAATGGATCCTTCCCCGGGACCCAGCATGACGGGAGCTTCGTGCATCGGGCTGCCCTTTTTTTTATATATAAATACATTATTATTGATGGTGTATCATAATTATATTTAGATAATTAAAAAAGATTAATTTATATAGTTTAAGGATATTGTTGTCATTTAACTAAAAATTAAGCTTGGAAGCAATTATTCATCAAACATTCAAATTTTATCTTGTATTAGCTTTTGGCTTCTATTTCCAAACACTCCATACTTTAGTTTCTCACTAACTTCAAAATAATTTTTATAAGAATCACTTTTAAATAAGCACAAGCTCTTCCAAAGACTCCCTAAATGGCTAGGGTTAGTTTGTTGCTATTGAAGTAGACATATTTTATGCTTAAACAACTATTATTGTTTTTATTTTATCAGTTTTAGAACTGGATCCGATAAAATTGCCTATTTGATAAACCAAAACCAAACTGATAAGCCGGTAAACTAATTTTTTTTTTATTTGGTTTATCAGTTTTTGGCTAGACATGCTCACCCCTAGTCATATTCTTTTGTCTTCTTTATCAATGCTTCAATCAGGACCCTAGACTTTCTTATTGCTTGTCCCTATGTATAGGAGATCCCTGGTTGTAAACATAGATGAAAGCCAGGAGAGCTGGATTGAGAGAGTTAACTCACAAATAGTCCTGTGGTCAGGCTACTAAGAGCTGGAAATTATTTGTCAAGAGGGATATTGTTCATTGATCGACTCCTTTTCATATTCACTTAAATTAGGACATAATGAATTGTTTGTTATTAACTTACTATATTATTATTTTGTATTAAAAAATTGAAAATGAATAGCCAGAAGCAACAATGCCGGATGCAAAAATTGGAGTATTAACATAGCTTGTGACATCTTCTTTTAAGATGTATATCGATTGATATACAGATTAATTAACTTTGCTAGAAGGAACAAACAAGTACTATGATGAACCTTTGCCTAATGGTAGAACTGATGGTCTAAGTTTTTAGGTACTATAATGCTACAGAGGGATGATTCTCTGTTCTCTTATTGTTTGTTTTTCATTTTTACTATATTATTACACGATATCCTTTTTTTTATTTTAAAAATATGCTACTCTTTGCAGGAGACCTGGTGGTGAGAAAGTTTACAATGTTTTTGACGCTCAACTTCCAGCTGCTCTAAAACGTTTGCAATTTGACAAACAACTATCAATGGAGAATGTCAGAAAACTCATCACTGAAGCTGATGGGTATCAACCTCACTTAATTGCTCCTGAGCAAGGATATCGTCGTCTTATCGAATCTTCTTTGGTTTCTATTAGAGGTCCTGCTGAGGCAGCTGTTGATGCGGTAAATATGCATCTAATCCATGGTTTCCTATCTTATTCTTCTCTTCTACTATTTGAAGGTTATTTATTTATCGTGTGATAATTCTTTTACGATATTTAATATTAGGGTTATTTCCCCTATTAGGCCCTTCTACCTTTCTGCCACCCTTCAAGTTAGTATATTTATTAACAAGTCTTGTTTATTTACAATTTAGTACTCAACACTTTTCTCTAGCTAGTTCAAAAATATTATTAAAGTCTCACCTTGCTGCAAATATACTCAATTCTAACAATTCTAAGATATCTTAGAAACTTGGTGAGTGAATCTGCTAAGTTGATCATTAAAACTAATAAGAGGTGAAAATTTCATTAGATTACATCTTTTCATAGATTAAATGATAATTATTCTCAATATATTTTGTTTCCTATTGAAGACAAGATGGAAGCAATGCACTTGAAAGTATTTTATTGATCCTAGCTTAGTCATTGATTGTTTGAGCCATATAAACTAATGTGCAAGAGGTGTCATGGTCTGGGAACCATACCTTTGCGCGTTCAATCTAGCTATAACAATTTGCTTTTTTCTGCTCCAAGATATCAGTTGCCTTAAAGAAAAAACACAGTATGGTGATATGGATCTTTATTTGTGGGAAACTTGCTCATTTTGCATTTTGTACATCCTATTGATGCAACATGAAAATCTAACCGTTAAATCCCAGATGATTGGAATAAAATTGATGGAGCGAAGATATAAATATCTCATAAAGATAAAAAATAAAAACTTCATCCAGAGGAAAAACTCTTTTAGTGTAAAAGATCTCACACAAAATAAAAGAGAAATGTATTAAGTAAAAAACCACCATCATGCATGGGATCCTAATCCCTTTACACTGATGTTGCCGAGTACCTTCAACAGCTATTTTTTGATAACCACAATATTATACTTGTTTATAATCTACCTACGGATGTGGAATGACAGCTTGAGTGGAGGGGTGATAGTATGCATGCTGTATATACAGAAAAATAAAACATCTGTTTCGATTGTTAACTAGCTAGTAAACTTATCAGTTCATACTATCATCTGCCTGAGGTCATTTAGTTAATTTACTTAGCTTCTTATCTTGAATCACTTTCCTTTTCTGTTATTATCTGCTTGTTTTATTTCCTTTAAAATCCTGGACAAGATGTTCTTGTCGATTAATTTGATTATCTGTTGATTGTTTTGAAAGACTGGATGCTCTTTTTGTTCCACTGCTGTTGAACTTGCAAATATTTAGCCTAGCCTTGCAATTCTTTCATGTGTTATCTCTGCTGCATGTTTCCAGGTTCATGCCATACTGAAGGAGTTGGTTCACAAAGCAATGAGTGAGACTCCGGTAGGTTCTACTTGGTCGGTCTTTCTGTTTATGATTTCTTATTCTGCTGCTTGTTGTTTCTTCTTTATCCATGTTCTCAATTTGCTGTTTTGGCTGCAACATATTAGTGGAAGGAAAATATGAAATCAGTAATAACAAAGACGTGATGTGTACTGTTGCTTTTGTTTGAGTTAAGAGTTAATTGATTAATAAAAATAGGAGACTGGATTCAGAAGTAAATGAAGAAAATGCACTACAGTTAATTAAAGATTCCAAACCATCAATATGGCCGTTATTGTTGGAAAATTAAGTTTCAGAAACATCTAATGTTGCATCTTAATTTTATTTCAATGAGTTTGAATAATAGACTGAAGCAATTTAATTTTTGTTTTAAATTGATTAAATACTGAGTAAATATGGCCTGAATAGATAAATTTCTTACAGGGAGCAAACTAATTTGGCCTTCCATGATTTTTGCAGGAGATGAAGCAATTCCCTACTTTGCGAGTAGAAGTTAGCAATGCTGCATTTGAATCATTGGAAAGAATGAGGGAAGAAAGCCGAAAAGCAACTCTTAAGCTAGTTGATATGGAGTGTAGTTATCTTACAGTAGATTTCTTCCGTAAGTTACCTCAGGATGTTGAGAAAGGAGGAAACCCAACACTTTCTATATTTGACAGATACAATGACTCCTATCTCAGGCGCATAGGTGAGTTGTCATACGTAAATGGCTCTGAAACTTTGTATTTATTTACAATGTTTGTTCATTTGAATTTCAAATTGATGTGTTATATCAGTTAATATTATTGGATTTGAAATCTAAGATGCAATACACTCATTTCTTGTTCACAATATGAATCCTACTAATCTACTTTAAGGCTATTCCAGATTTTACAAATAAAGTGGATGACTTTTAGTTTGCTGTTGGACATTACAGGAACAACTGTTCTGTCATATGTGAACATGGTATTGGCAACCTTGCGCAATTCCATTCCAAAATCTATTGTTTATTGCCAAGTCCGTGAGGCAAAGCGCTCCTTGCTTGATCATTTCTTCACCGAGCTGGGAACAAAAGAGGTGAAATGATGCACTTATCAATTAGATTGAATTAAGTAGTTGCAGCTGTTAACTATTTCAGCTTCTTCATTCATGCGCATTTATCCCCATACCCACAGTAATTTGAAATTGTTCAATTATTTCCTGAATTAGTGGATTAATTATTGCAAAACTAGTGAAATCATGGGAGCAATTGTCAATACTTAATTAACAATATAAGTCAAATCGCAGGAATTTGGAAGAGCTCCCCATTGAACACAAATATAAGATGTTGCAGTATATCAAATATTATTCTGATAAATGTATCAGGAAATTTGGTGAGGATAGTGAAAACTTGTGCAGAGCTTATTGTGTCATTTATCTTAGGGAGGTAACAATTCTTCCATGGTTTGCAATATCGATCTAACTCATCAGAAACAATGCCAAACTCGAGCACGCATTGATGAAAACCTGTTATCTTGATTTTGGTATCTATTCTGGTTAGCCATCCTATCCGGCTAATGCATGTCATAGCTACATAGACTTCTCGGCACCTGTAAACGATAAGATAAATAGTTTACACACTTGATGTCGTGTTTGCTGCTCCACTCTAATTGTGAAATACTGATATGATAGGATGTGTTAAATTATGAACAATATGTGGACGCTTTTCATTTTATATCATGTCAAAAAATTCAATTATTCGACGCTGTTAAGATTTGTCGGTTCACAAAATATCTTTTGGTCTGTTTTCCAATTGTTTATTCCTTTTCTTGCAGGCTAAGCAATTGGGGAAAATGCTGGATGAAGACCCAGCAATTATGGAGCGTCGTTCCGCCCTGGCAAAGAGACTTGAGCTCTACAGAAACGCCCAGGACGAGATCGATGCAGTAGCTTGGGCCAAGTAGAGAGCAGTGTGGGACTGTACTCCCTTTGTACAACTCCAAAGCAATTCATTCGTGCTGAGTGAGAGAGGCGTCTCATTTCATACATTCTGCAACCAGTGTTCTTATCTTTTCTTTTTTTTTTTTCCGTTTGAAATTAAGCGCACCACGAGATTGTAAAATTTAGATCTGTTGATCCCTAAAGCATACCATGGTAGAAAATTACATGAACTTTGTTGCGAATTAGTAGACTGCAAGTTACATATTGTAAACTGTAAAACTTATATAGCAGAAATGCCTACTTTGAAGTTCTATGACATAATTCTTTGTTTTACTCAAAAAACATTTTGTAGTGCAATTATCTTGCTAGGGAACCTCTTGGCCCCAGAGTTCCTGGAAGAGTGAGTCGAATGAACTAAGCAAGCAGACAGTGTTGGACTTAGCAAGGTTATACAACTCGATTCAATTGAATTGGTGTTAGTCGAACTTGCCGATATTTGCATGATAATGGGATATTTTATGATTACTGGTTAATTGAAGTATTTTAATTATGTTTTATAATTCATTTTAGATGATTACTGGTTAATTGAAGTATTTTAATTATGTTTTATAATTCATTTTAGATATACTTTGATTTCACTTGAAATAATGTAATCTACAACAAATTACCAGTGAATGTATTTATATACATATTATTTTAATAGGAAACAGAGAATTGGTAAAATGATACTAAAATTTGAGTTCTTATTTTCGAGTTGTTAAAATGTAGTTTGTTGTAAGATACAAAATAATTAGGATTTGAACCCGACGTGAATCGAACACGCAACCTTCTGATCTGGAGTCAGACGCGCTACCATTGCGCCACGGATCCACAATGCATATCTGAGTTCAAGTATTATCTTTATTAAAATAAAATTTCCAATTAACATTTATTTTCTCCATAGAAAATATATAAGACAATAAAATGACAATGCTTTTATTCGAGTTCTTCATTTATTACTCTTCACGGATCCTTTTTTAATTAGCATCGTGAACTCAAATAAATTATAAAAATAACTGAGGCCGAGGCCAAATGCCACTGCGTACAATAAAGTCATTGGTGGATTGGTACATTATCATAATACTATAAATAAATAAGTTAAATTGAATTTTAAGATGTTCGAACTCGGGCGTCTCAAAATTCCTTGAGACCCTAGGTAAAAAAATATTAAAAAACAAAATTTTTTAATATATTTTTAATTTTCTTTAATATTTTTAATTTAGATTTGGGACCGAAAATAATAATTTTAAATAAATATTTTTAAAATTAGCTATTAAAAAGAATTAAATATTATTTTTTAAAAAAAACTATTTTTGATATAAAATTTAGTTTTCTAACCGGTATTTTGATAATAATTTTATTTTTTATTAATAAAATTATTTAATCTTTTAAGTTAGAATGTCAAATAGATTTTATTAATTTTAATTTTAAAAAATTTATTTTTGTTAATGCATTTTACTATGTATTTTATGATAAAAAATCTCTAATTCATATTATTATCGAGAAATAAAAAGAAAGAACGAGGAAGAAATATTATCGGTAAAGAAAGAGAAGGACATGTAAAATAGCTGATGAAAAAAGAAAAGGGCACAATGTACTGATGAAATAAAATGGGAATAAGAATAATAATAAAAAAAGAAAAAATATGTCAATTTAAAAATGAATTATATTTAAGGTAAAATAAAATCTCATATAAAATAATGATAGACAATTAATAAGGTAGAATAAAATCTCATATAAAATTATGGTAAGCAATTAATGAGAAAGATAAGTACAAGATATAAATAGGAAGTGGAATCCATAATGAATTAATTGACAAGGTGTTATTAATGAATTAGCAAGACATTTATAATTAATTAATATTAATGATACTAATTTAATTTTTTCGAACTTATTAATAATCGAGCTAAGTCGAATTTAAAATAAATTAGGTTTTTAAAATAATTATTTAATCTTGACTTGATTTATTTTATATGAATTTGAGTTTATTTGAAATTTGGCTTAAGTTTACCTCGTTTAAATGTTATCGAACTCACAATTCAAAAATGTTTGATTGTTTGAAACCTTTAGTGGTTTAATTGGTTATTGAGCTTGATAATTCAAATTTATTTATTTAACATATTGAAAAAAGATTTATTAATGAATATGGTTCGTGAACTGAACGCATATGTGTTCAAGATTATTTGTTTAATTTAATCAGCTGTTCAAGCTTATTTATTTAATTAATTTTATACATAAACAAATTTTTACTAAGTCGAATAATAAATTTATTCATGAATACTTGATTTATTTACAATCCTAAATATATGTAGCACATTTGATGAGGCCGAGAAGTTCTTCAAATTGCATACAAATTTATGCGAAGATTCTCTTCATATTATTAAAAAAAGGTCGATACGTTACCTTAGCGGCTCCTCTAGTGCCGGCCCCACGGATATGGAGGGAGGTTCATGCAGGTACACAGGTCATAGGCGCATGGCGGGATAAACCCCAGGTCGTCAGTTATTGAGAATCGACCCCTGACCATTACGTCAGAGATATCATGTGTCCACCGTCTGTGCTACGCCCTGGGACAAAAAAAAAAAAAAAAAAAAAAAACAAAAAAACAACAACAACGTTCAATATGAAATTTGGCCTAGACCCACCTCCGTCCAACTAAACATGTGGCTTAGGCGGATTGTGTCTCGAGCAATATCGAATCCACTCTAAACAAGTCGAATGAGGGTGCGAACACACTCTAAATTAGACCGACCAGATTGAGGTGCTAATGGTTCGAACCAATTATATAATCCGATTAATTTTGGAAATTATTGATCCGGTAATTTTTAAATTGAAAAAAACACAGATCAGAATGAATTTGAAGAAGCCAACCAGGAATGGGACCCGACGGCATCAAAGGCCCAATCACTCTTCTCACGCGTGCCGTGATACCTTGGTTGGCGGGCCCCACGCCGTTGGCTTTGCCCCCCTCAGGTGCTCCACGTAATCTAACACGGGCTCTGCCGGACCCACACGTCATCACGTGCCTTACGATTAGCGCTCTACCGAATCGGACGGCAACCGTTAACATCCCCGCAGCGAACGGCAAGATGCCGACCGCCAGCTGTCAATGAGGAGACCATCAGAGATCTAGAGGCCGAGCGGTCACGATAAAATTTCATTTTTACCCATATTTTTGTTTACTTTTATTTATCTTTTATATTAAAAAATATTGTATTTTTTCAATCCATGTGCTCTCTCCATACCGAGGATAAAGTTTAATTCCTTTTTAAAATCCTTTTTTATTAATATTAAAATGTTTATAGGAATATTCTACAAGTGGCAAGCAAATGGCATTCATTTTCGCAGACGCCCCGGAAATTATTAAGAATGCTTTCTGCGCCCTGTAATCTGGTTCGCTTTTTGCATGGACGTAAATAAAATATTATAAGGGGGTTTATGAAATGTTCGGTGCTTTCGCTGTTTACGGATTAAGAAGGAAGTCTTAGGAAAGCAAGAAAGTAATGGCGCTGGGTATAAATGGGAAGAGGGCTTGTCCGTCGTCGCGGAGGAGAAGCGGCGGAAGGAGGAGAGGCGAGAGCTCGGGAAGGGGTCGAGGCCGGTCGGTGTCCTCTTCGCGGAGCCCTTAATTCGATCGATGGCGGAATCGAGCGACTCGGTGTCGGTGGATGTGGAGAGGATTGCCTTCGGAGGAAGCGAGGTGAGGCCACCTCCCGATTTATCGACTGGCGTTTTCTTCTGTTGCCCGAGGTTTCAGTTCTTGAGTTTGTTTCTTTTGATTTTGATTATTTTGTTTTCCGTCCTCCGTTTGCTGATTATTGTCTTTGATTTCGAGAAATAAAGTTGGTTCTTTGGATTCATGCAATAGATTTTGTGATTGTCATTGTTTTGTTTCATCGTTTCCTTTACTTTGCAGTTCTTCTGCGTGCAGACATTGCTTGAGAGTACGGCAATGTCTTTTGTTGAGCTGTTAAGTTTGCATTCCGCTCGAATGAACTTGTAAGGCTGTTGACCTCTGAGGTGGACTAAAGTAGGACAGTCCACACACACGCACCTTAGTCATTAATCTTCTTAATCAACTCCCATGTTTTCCCCTTGTTTTGTCAGATTTCATTTAGTTTTTCCATCTTCTACTTTCATGTTTCAGATTCTTAAGATACTTTCTTTTCAGCGCCATTTGGTGTTTCCGGTAGAATTTTAGGTACTCTTTTGTACAATTATAAATGCAAAAAATGATCTTTAGTATGGATTTCGGTTTGTGACCTTTTTTCCTTTGAAGACACCTGTATTTATTTATTTATGCGCTTGCTTGTCTTGTCTCTAAGAGTTGATTCTTCTTTAAAATTGGTCGACAGGAACATCTCATCAATACTAGACACGGCGTTGTTTCTGTTTCTGTGTTTGGAGATCACGACAAACCTGCCCTTATCACCTATCCCGATGTGGCTTTAAATTGTAAGTGTGCAAGTTAACAAAAGTGGCTTCTAGCTTCCACCAAAAGGTTACAGCTTTTGACCCAAACATTGAACTTCAATAATATGTTTTATGCTTGTAAAGTGTTTGTTTTCATGGTAAATTAAAATTTTACACAAAAACTTATTTAGGTCACTTTGTTGCATATGAGCTCTGATTGTTTTCTTGATATCAAATGTTAATCTTGCTATCAGTTTTTTCATTACAATTCTTGCTGTTGGTATTAATAGACCCTTTCTTGTTCTTTTTACTAGAGAATCCTCTTTTTCCTTTTGTATATTTAAATTCATTTCTGTGACTTTTGCTTAGATGTGTCATGCTTCCAAGGATTATTCTTTTCCCCTGAAGCTGATCCCTTACTGTTTCACAATTTCTGCATCTATCATATCTGCCCTCCAGGTCATGAGGTTGGTAACTTGATGAATGCCTTAAGTTAAGCGAACTTCAGTTTCCACATATCATTTTCTTTTTGGTTTCATCATTCTCTAGATATATCGATATATCATTGACGTTTTTGTTCCCTTTTGTACTTGAGATGGGAGCTGTTCCAATTTCTTCCAATGTGTCTATACCTTCAGTTGATGATTTGGCAGATCAGGTTGCTGCTGTTCTTAACTATTTTGGGTAACAATTGAAAGGCCTGCTTGTTAAATCTATTCTAATGTGAATTTTTGTAGTACATATTAGCTTGAGTTTCCTAACCTCCCTATTCATGCTTCGTAGGTTAGGTTCGGTTATGTGCTTGGGAGTCTTGGCTGGGGCATACATTCTTACCCTTTTTTCTGTATGTAACTTTGAAGTATTGCTTCCCAGTGTTATTCGACTTGTGATGTTTGACTCTCTAGATTTCTTCTTCACAGATTAAATATAAGGAGCGTGTGTTAGGTCTGATAGTTGTATCTCCTCTCTGTAAAGCACCCTCTTGGACTGAGTGGCTCTGTAATAAGGTTAAATTGGTTAATTTATCATCAATAATAGCTTTAAGACGAATTGGTATCTGAAACCTAAATTTCTTTAAGATGATGAGCTGAATTTTGTAATCAGGTGCTATGTAATTTTCTCTACTTCTATGGGATGTGTGGTTTGATCAAAGACTGCTTGCTTCAGCGTTACTTTAGTAAGGTAGTTTTCGTCCACTCTAGTTATGTCTGTTTTACTCAATGCCAGTCTCATGCTAATAGTGATCGAGTTTTCATCATTGGCAGGAAATCTGTGGTTTCACCACACAGTTCCCTGAGTCAGAGATAGCCAAGGCCTGCAGAAATGTGAGTTTTCATATTATAATACGAATAGAAATGCTTCGACAATTGGTACACATAAGGGATAATAAGAGCGAACTGTTTGTACGCGATGCTTAGTACTTGTCACTGATGTTTCTGAATTTACAGTTTCTAGATCAGAGGCAGAGTACAAATGTGTGGCGTTATCTTCACTCCATTAATCGGTATTTCTCTACGACTTTGAGAGATGATCTATTTGCTTCTAGAAATAACAAACTTTAACCTTGTTCGAGAATTACATGTTAGCAGGAGATATGACATCACTAATGGATTGCAGCAGCTTCTTTGCCGGACACTGGTATTTGTCGGTGAGAGCTCTCCCTTCCACTGTGATGCACTCCACATGATGTCAAAACTAGACAGTAGATTCAGTGCCTTGGTCGAGGTATGATCTTTAAACAATTTACATTGCGAAACTTTGTAACAGATTTAGTTGGGCTTATTCTCGCATGTTGTGCTACCTAATGCAGGTTCAAGCATGTGGATCCATGGTCACTGAAGAGCAGCCCCATGCCATGATGATACCATTAGAGTATTTCTTCATGGGTTATGGTCTTTACCGACATAACCAATTCTCTGACAGTCCGCGCAGTCCACTTAGTCCATGCTGCATCTCCCCAGAGCTGCTTTCGCTTGAAAGCTTAGGAGTAAAACTAAAGCCAATCAAAACCAGGGTCTCAAATGAAGTCTGAAAGCTGCAAGGGTAGACAGTGGCCAGATGAAACTTCTGTCACAAACTCATCTCCTTCAGGTTCTTTATTCACTGAAACTCCATCTGGTGTAGGGTGGCATTCTTTGATTGTAGATAGAAAAGGATTGGTCCGGTTAGACGATTTTCTCATATAGAAATCATGCTTTCCTCTGTAAGCAGCAATCAGTTGAGGATGATATGAACAATTGATGAGAGCAGTGGTCTCTGCAAACTATAAGAACGCACATTTTGATTCATTTTTGTGTTTTTTTATCTGTCTTGCAAAAGTTTTTTGTTGCTTGGACTGCTGCCTGGATTATATTATCTGAAGTTGAGACAAAGATTGTTCCATGCCCAATCATCTGCTAAGATTTGGAGCAGTTTAAGCTATCAACAAATTGATAGATTGAGTCTATTCAATAAAGGTAATCAGAAATGAAAGGTGTTATGGACAGAAACTAGTCTGTTTGACCAAAAGGTGGATATGCACTTTTAATTAATTTCTTTGGTATGTCTGGCATGCCTTAATTATTCACTATGATGTTTCAATACTTTTTGACTTTTAGATTGACATCTAATGATCAAACCCAGTGTAAATCTGTAGTCTTTAATCTTTTTTTTCCCACCAGCTAAGAAGCTTTATCTTTATCATGAAGAATACCGTAATTGATTGCTTGCCATTGGCGCAAGAAACATCTCATTTGATTCCTCGTACCTCTCCTTTTTCTGAGCAATTCAGTTTTTTGGATGGTTGAAAATAATAAAGATAAACTGCTCAAACAAATAGGTTTTTTTTAATAATGTAATAGATTTATTTAGTAAGAACTTCTAATTTTTAATGAATATATAAATTTTACAATTAATTTTATATATTATGAATTTAACACACAACATAATAGTTGTTTTACTATGATAACTAAATAAGGCATGGTAATATTATTTATTAATTTAAAAAAAATGAAAAATTTAAAAGATATTATGTAATGTGTTATATTGATAATGGGTAGATTTATTATAAAAGTAAAAGTAAATTAGAGTTAAAACAGTAAAAATGCATATTAAAATTCGTAATCATCCGTACAATTAAAACAAAAAAAGAATGTTGTTTTAGACAAATGGAAAGATTAGTTATAAAAAAAAGTTAATTAAGCAAGATTTTGATCTTTGACCATTTTAAAAACAGATTTGAGCTCTTAGAATCATATACTTCATTACATAAACTTCAATAGATTGCCCATAGTTAGAGGGCAATGATTACAACCATGAGGGGCATTTAGGTCATAATCATATTCTTTGCATTGCCAACCAAGTTGTGATCTTGGCCATGGGCAATATAAACTTTGTGTGATTTAAGTTTGTTTAAATTAAATCTAAAATAAATTAAATCAATATAGCAAATGAGTACACGAGTTTAACTTTTTTTTTTTTTATGAAATTGAACTTAATTCACACTTAGCCTAAACTTAATTCGTTCAAATATTCTTATTTAATTATACTTTTACATTTTAAATCATATATGAAAATTTATTTATTTTAAGAGTTTATTTGTCTATTTACAAATTTGATAAAAAATTTATTAATTAATATTATTTATAAATTTTATCTACCATTATTCTTAACAAACAATTTACTATCTTTATTCATAATATTAATGAACTAAATACATACATATTTAAATTTATTTATCTAATAAATTAATAAAACTTATATATTTAAATGAATATATATAAACAATTATCAAATAGAATATCAAATTTACCCAAGAACACTTGCCGACCAATATTGACAAAAACAAGTATCATATATCAAGGAATAAAAAATCTAACATAAATGTTAAAGAATGCAAATGTTGGAAAAACTTGAATGGAAATGCGATATATGGGTTGTAGTCCTACAACGATTGAAAGCAAGGCTTTCCGACTGATTCGGAACAAAGGGGGTTGGAAATCCAGGGCCCGGAGGACATCAACCCATTGCTCGTAAAAATCAGTCAGGACACGATATGTCTACGTAAGACAACTTCTTGGTCAATATGCAAGCCAAAGCCAAGGTCGCCAGCTTACTTGCAGGCCACGTGGCAGGCCACGTGACAAATGTGCAAGAGCTTGCAAACCACTTGGCAAGCATGCAAGTCACAACGTGGCTTGCTTGAAGCCAACAGCAAGCCACGTTGTGCCAGCACGTGGCTTGCTGGCACGTTGAAGCCAACAGCAAGCCATGTTGTGGCTTGTTGGCAAGCATGCAAGCCACAACGTGGCTTGCTGTGCTTGCAAGTCTTGCAAGCCTTGCACAGGCAAGGTCTATAAAGAGACCTTAAGTGGAATGAAGAGAGTAGAGCACAAGTGAAGAGAGCATAGCAGAATAAATAGCTCAGTGAGTTTTGTGAGAGAAGTTCAAGTGAATTTTGTGTGCTCTTTCATTCCTTCTGAAATCCCCATGTTTCTTTCTCTTCTGTTATGTACTTGATTGACACGGTATGTCTGCATAAGATAACTTATTGGTCAGTATGCAAGTCAAAGCCAAGGTCACCAGCTTACTTGCACGCCAC
Source organism: Zingiber officinale (assembly GCF_018446385.1). Lineage (NCBI taxonomy): Eukaryota > Viridiplantae > Streptophyta > Magnoliopsida > Zingiberales > Zingiberaceae > Zingiber > Zingiber officinale. The sequence goes on from NC_055988.1 coordinate 171,403,580, forward strand.
GTGACAGGTCACATGGCAAGTGTGCAAGAACTTGCAAACCACTTGACAAACATGCAAGCCACAACGTGGCTTGCTTGAAGCCAACAGCAAGCCATGTTGTGCCAGCACGTGGCTTGCTGGCACGTTGAAGCCAATAGCAAGCCACAACGTGGCTTGCTGTGCTTGCAAGTCTTGCAAGCCTTGCACAGGCAAGGTCTATAAAGAGACTTTAAGTGGAATGAAGAGAGCAGAGCACAAGTGAAGAGAACAGAGCAGAATAAATAGCTCAGTGAGTTTTGTGAGAGATCTGATTGGCCATGGGCAATATAAACTTTGTGTGATTTAAGTTTGTTTAAATTAAATCTAAAATAAATGAAATCAATATATCAAATGAGGACACGAGTTTAGCTTCTTCTTTTTTTTTTAATGAAATTGAACTTAATTCACACTTAGCCTAAACTTAATTCGTTCAAATATTCTTATTTAATTATTTAAAACTTTTACATTTTAAATCATATATGAAAATTTATTTATTTTAAGAGTTTATTTGTCTTTTTACAAATTTGATAAAAAATTTATTAATTGATATTATTTATAAATTTAATCTACCATTATTCTTCACAAACAATTTACTATCTTTATTCATAATATTAATGATCTAAATACATACATATTTAAATTTATTTATCTAATAAATTAATAAGACATATATTTAAATGAATATATAAAAACAATTATCAAATAGAATATCAAATTTACCCAAGAACACTTGCCGACCAATATTGACAAAACAATTATGACAAAAGATGAATACGCTCGTCCCAACGCTCCCGTTAACTCGTCCCAAGACTAACACGGAAGAAGTAATCAATATTAACAAAACAAGTATCATATAACAAGGGATAAAAAATCTGACATAAATGTTAAAGAACGCAAATCTTAGCAGATAAAATCAAGTTCAACCAACTACTAAAACAATTTTTGTCAAAGAAAAAAAAAGGGACTCTGAATGATCAAAACTGAACTTACTAAACATTGTTTAAATGCAAAGTAACAAAGCATGCTGTTGCGAGAGACAGAGCCGGAGAGCCGGCTGTCAATATACATAAATTGAAAAGATGAACTAAATAACCCACACAATGTTTACTTCTCAGGAAGTAATGCAAGTCTTAGATAAAGAACTAAGAATCTCAGAAACTGGCACACAGTTTGGAAGACTTGGAGTTTCTCTATTTCCCGCCGAGTGTGGGAAACTGGCCGGGATCTTCAATTGATGGGGCTTCAGTGATATAGTTTGTGCCCCTGCCTCCAAAACCACTTCCGAATGGTGCACGGTTACCTCTTCCCCTTCCACGTCCTCGTCCACCTGAACTGTAGGACTGTTTGCCATCGCCAGTCTTGAAGAACTCATTCATGTTCAAGGGCTAACAACAAGGAACTTAGATAATCAAACAGGGGTGAAACTATCTGGCAGGTATAAACCGTGAAACAAGGACTATTAGTGAGAAAAGGAGATGAAAAAAATAATACCTTTCTACTCTTTTCATCACGATCAGCATTATCTTTCTTTTTCCCTATATCCTTGTCAGAACCCTGAAAGTGAGTTGTTTGAAAAATTGCAAAGGATGATTATGTGGAAAAGTGATGAAAAGTAGGAAAATTTGTGGATGAAAGGTCTTGGCAGCAGGCAGGCATACCAACTTAACAAAAATAGGGTCAATTTCTTTTTTTGTCGCTAGCAGCTGCATTGCCTGCAAATCCTTGTCGATTTCAACCTTCCGCTCCTCAGCTTTCAGAGCAAGCAAGGCTTTTCTTTTCTCCTCTTTTACTTTCTCATATTCTTCCAAAGTCATCTCCTACACAATAGAATTGAATAATTCAGGTTGTTTAATAATTAATTTCTATAATTAGACTGGTAGAATAAAAAAAAAGTAAACAACACCATAAGAAGGTAAACAAGGCATCAAAAAATACAAGAAAATCCAAGTTGAATAATCACATCTCTGAACATCTCTCAATTATTTAGCTCACAGAATTTCACACGAAAAAAAAACTCAACACTCTAAGTATCAGTTATGACAAAACACTCCATAATGCTCTAAAAGATTTAGAAGCCAAAACATGATGAAATTGAATCTTTGAGCAAAAGGACTAAAGATCTTTTTTTAATTAATAGATGCACTTAATTAACATTATACCATAATGAATATAAAATCAATGTTGTAAAACTGGACTTAAAAAAAATGAACACTGACAAGATCAACAATGATGGCCACAAAAAGTACAAAATGTAACAATATTAACAAAAGCTGATTGAAGAACAGACATAATGTCCTATGTGTGGTAGCTTTCTAAATTAAAAGCATGACAGGAAAAACAACATGTCAATACCTTGATTCTGCCACATGCAAATTGTTCTAGGCTGGGTGAAATAGAGTATTTGCATACACATTTGTAACATTTATTACAAAAGATGCAAGACCCCTTGGATCAGCCCAATATATAAAAATCTAAACAAAATATTCAAAAAATTTAACATATTATCGTTATGTATGGCAGCTTCCTGTATTGAAGCATGACAGAAAATCATTCCAATACCTTGATTCTGCCACAGAAAAATAGCTCTAGGCCGGATGAAGAGTACTTGCATATACATTGGTTTGATTTACCATGCAAGACCCATTGAATCAGCCATATAAAAAAGAAACTGAAACTAAACTTCATGACATTCATATATGCAAAGTGTCAAGACACTGGAAAAGTACCTCTTCTCATGCACATAGAGATGCAACAGCATTTTTCAACCCACATAGAAGAAGGAAGAAAGCTACTCACACCTTCAGGAATGGAACCATCACTTTGAAACACATTGTAAAAATTTCAGGAAAGCATGTAACTGACACCATAAGAGTTACACTAAAGACAAAAACAGATGTGGAACGAGCAGAATTGAATTTCTTAGACCATTCAATACTAACGAATGAATCCAAAATGAACTTACAAAAAGGAAAAAGGGATGTTTAAGACAGAACGGGGAATCATCACATGAGCAATGTCTCCCTCATTCTCATACAAAGGGTTTTAATTGTAATCAATACAAACTGAAAACAGAGCACCACACAAAGCACGCCATACACATAGAATAGCAAACACATGAATACACCATGACCACTGAAATATCCGTACAATGTCACTGAAAACAATCACAGTATACCATTGAATGTGTACAATAAGCTGACAGGATTTTTCAATGAAAGATACCCGAACAGTAAAATAAACACATGTTCAAGAAAACAAAAGGATAGAACTCTCCTAAGTAAACTACTTCTGGCAAAGAATACTAACAAAGAGAGATATACCGAGTATCATTTGCAATGTGCAAGCAAGAGAAGGGGAAAAAGAATATTGACTGCAGACTAAGTCACTGTGTGTACACAAGCAACAAAGATAACAGGTGGATCATGTTGGTGCAATATCCCTAGGTCAAGGTTGACCTGGTTGACTAAGCTTGAGTTGGCTCAAGCTTGAGTCTTGATGTTTAGGTTTCGATATTTGACAATACATGGAGATTGCAGATACAATCATCCGATTGAAGAGATTATCAATACAATTCCCCTCTGGTCAAGGACTGACTAATTAGATGTGAAGAAGAGTCAAGTAGGTCAAAGGGTTGACCGGATACTGACTAGGAAAGTCCTAACCGGAGGTTAGGCAAGGGGAAGTCCTGGTGAGTAAAGTCAAACATTTGGAAATCCTGGTGAGTGAAGTCAGGTGAAAGTGTCCCGATGAGTGAAGCCGGACAGTGAGAAAATCTTAGTGAGTGAAGGTAGGTAAAAGTTCTAGTGAGTGAAGCCAGGCAGATGGAAAATCCTGATGAGTGAAGTCAGGCAGATGGAAAGTGCTGGTGAGTGAAGCTAGGCAGATGCAAAGACCTGATGAGTGAAGCCAGACACGTGGAAATCCAGGTGGATCAGGATTGACCGAACACCTGGTGTTGGGAAATCCAAGTAGGTCAAAAGGAGTGACCGGACACTTGGCACAAGACGGTAAGTCCAAGTGGGTCAAAGGATTGACTGAACACTTGATGAAGAAGTCCTGGCAAGTCAAGGTTGACCGAATACTAGGCATGAAGAGTTCCAACAGGTCAAGGTTGACCGAAGGTTGGACTTAAGGCCATTGAGCTTAAGTTAAGTAAGTCAAAGGTGGTCAATCAATCAGCCGATTGATTCAACCGAATCTGTCACGGTTGACCGAAGGTTGGAATTAGGGCCATTGAGCTTAAGTTAAGTAAGTCAAGGGTGGTCAATCGATCAGCCGATTGATTGAACCGAATCCCAATCGATCATCCGATCGATTGGGAGAGTGATGCGATAAACAGTAGCCCAATCGATCGGTCGATCGATTGGGAGCTTATATCGCGCAAACAGAATGCTTCCTAATCGATCAGGCGATCAATTGGACAATGCCGATCGATCAGGCGATCGATTGGGGGATGTTTCTCGCGTGTGGACGCGAGGGAGGCTGAATCGATCAACTGATCGATTCAAGCCTTCCCAATCAATTGGTCAATCAATTGGGAAACGACCGTTACGCAGGATGCATGTTTTGGACGGCTGAGATCGCTAGGATCTTACATGGCAATCGATTGGGAGCAAGCCCAATCGATTGGGAGCCCTAGAAGCAACGGGTATAAAGTTGTGGCAAGTTTTCTTCTTCGCAGAGCACACATGATTCTTCACTACTACTCATCACCGGACTAAGAGCTTGGAAGAGAAGTGTTGTTAAACTTTCCAAAAGGTCCAGAGGCATCTACAAGCTACAAGGGTTCAAGCAAGAAGGTTTTTCATTTGTATTATCTTGTATTTACTTCTTGTTTCGAATTATATGCTTGTGTGAGTTTATACGAGATTTCTCCACCTTTGGTAGTTACCGAGAAGGAGTGTTTTTCTTTGTGGAGAGTGCGGTCGTGGGTGAATTCTTGGATTAGACACCTCTTCTTGAGGTGAATACCAAGTAAATCCTCTTGTTAGCATTGTGAGTGTTTGGTTCGAGTTCTTTTTCGCTGCACATCATCACGAAACATCAAGGCAATAAACACGCTCCCCTTCTAGCTACAAATTAACCCTAACAGATCATGCAAGCACCATGGAAGCCTGCTTTTAGAGCATCTCCAATGCAAGGTTTGTGAGAGGTTTTTAAAAATAAAAAAAGCTGAATAAAAAAGCTTGAACCATTATAAATATAAGGTTTGAGGTTTATAGTTTAAGAGCAGTAGTGAAAACTCAAACCCGTTCTTTTGTATTGAAATTGATGTATATGCATGGAGCCATGTTATGAATTATATCATAAAAAAGCTCACTTAAAGCTTTAATCATTGGAGATGTTTCAATGAGGTTTTACAATATTGACATGGCATATTGAAATCATAAAAAAGCTCATTTAGAGTTTTAACGATTGGAGATGCCCTTAGACTTTGAACGTCAACCAAACTTTACAGCGTGTTAGGAAAACCCAACCACTAAAAATGACAGACGTAATAGAAGTGTAGAGTATGATCTTTATAGAAATCATATCTTGTTTTAACATATCACAATATAATCAATGATGCAATAACTTTTTTTTTCAACTAACCTTATCCTCTTCCTTTTCTTCAGTCTCATTAGTTGTCCCTTCCTTATCCTTGCTCTCCTCTGTTATAGGCGCATTTTCCTGTACTGCATGGCCCTCAGTTGGCAAATTTTCATCGGACTTCATGACATCATCCTTTTCCCTATTTATTAAATAGTTGCGCATATAAGAATAATAATTAGTAATAGGGCTGCAAGAATACTTGTGTTACTACTAGAACTTTTACTCAGAGAGAGAATAATTTGTACTGTGCAAGTGTCTCATCAGTAGCACTTCCCCAGTTGCCACGTCCTCCACCTTGACGCTTCACCTCCTCGCCGCGGCCGGTGCCACTCCTACGCTCAAACAATCTGCGTGGAGGCCGTTCAGAGTTACCTCCAAATTCACCATTGCCATAGCCACCACGGCCACCGTATCCACCGCGACGGCCGCAGCTGAAAGGCTGGTGTGGGGGGCGTACTCTCTCAGGCTTGTCAACCTCACCATCTTCACCACCACCACGACCACCACCATAGGGCCGGTTATACCCATTCGAGTTCTCATTTCCGAAGTCACGATTTGGACCTCGCCCACCGCCTCGCCCACGGCCAGCCCCACCACGTGCTGGTGCAACATTGTCCCTCGCTTCCTTCGACTCCCTCACTGTGTTACAAGCGTTCCCAAATCAGAAAGAAACCTTTTTGTACCAAAAGACGATACTTTTCCAACTAATCCGAAATCATGAAAACCAAAACACAAGATCGATGGTGAAGAACCATAAGGAGCATGTCTTCAAGAACATTAAATCCAACAAAATCTACTAGAAACTAACCGGCCTGTGAAGGGGGGAGCGGTTTCGTGGGAAGCTTCGCCACTACCGGACTGACAGCGGTTGGCAAAGCCGGCTTTTTGGCCGCCAACTGCTGCTGCTGGGCGGCGATGAGCTGCGATGGGTCATCGTTGTCGTCGTCGCCCAGTACGTCGAAGGGATTGATGGTAGCCATGACCGCAAGATATCGTCCAAATTTCCGGCCTCAGAACTGCGCCAGGGTAATGTATGGGATTAGCATAGCCGCCGCAGGGATGCAATCGCCATTTGAAAGAGCAAGCGATCGACGAAGGGGTGGGATAGGCGAGCCAAAACCCTAGCCGCAATCTTCCCGCACGAATGGGCTTTCACGCCAGAAGCCTAAGCAAACCCACTCCCGAGCCGCCCACCCTCAGCGATATTTAAACTTGTTTGGTGACCGAAATGACGATAATAGACACACAGCAGAGGACAGTTCACGCAATCTTAGATTGCTTTGACGGAAACAATCAGGGGTAATTTTGACATATCAATAATCAGGCGACGTGGATCCTATCGAGCCGATGATACAAATTAATGGACTGTTAAGATTTATTCAAGGTTTTTTACGGTGGCGTAGTTGATTGGGCTTTTTAGTTATGAGCCAAGCCCATTGCAGAGCCCAGGGCGCACTAAGTTTTCCTATCCGTACATTTTGTGCAATTTCCAAATTTTATAATTTGTCCATTTTTATAAAACAAATAAATAAATAAATCAAACAGGCAAAATTTAAAGATTTTTCAAATCTTCCTAAAGTAAAATAAATATGTAACCACCCAAATATTCATTAGCAAAAGGTATTATAGTTTACCTTAAACATCTCAGTATTTACCTTAACATAGTAGTCCTTTGTATGATAAATATTAGTTAACCCTAGTGAAATATTTTGTATTAATTAGGAATTGATCAGAAGATCTATTGGAGTTAGGGTTGTAAATGAATTGAATATTTATGAATAAGTTTGGTGTTCAATTTGATAAAAATTTATTTATATTCATTTAATATATATTTGTATTTACCTTCCTCCATATCCGTAGGACCGGTTCTAGGGGGTCGCTGATATGTCGATTTCATATTTTTTAAAAAAATATATATGTGTTCAACTCGTTAACATTCATGAACAATATTCATAAACATGTTCGTGAACAATATTCGTAAATCATATTAATTAATAAAAACTCTTATTAATTTGCTAAATAAATAAAGAAACTTTTAAAATGAACAAACAGATTTGTATTATCAAACTTAATAACTAATCAAACAAGTTTAAAAGATAAAAATTTCAACACTCAAACAAACTTGAATTGAAAGCTCGATTACATAGAAACGAACTAAACTAAAACTCATAAAAAAAAAATTAAGCTATTATTTTAATGGTTTGGTTCATTTTAAACTTGACTTGACTTGACTGAGCCCGATTACCTTACTAAACAAATAACACCATAAAAATTGGCTTGACTTGTTTACGATCCTAATTATAATAACCACTCATACATACCAACTACGTCAACTAGTAGAGACTATCCAAACAACTATACTAGTCATTTATAACTATCTATAAAATCTAAATAGTAGAATATAAAAACCAACATAATTTGAGTTTTTATTTTGTGAATAACACAAAATTTCAAGACAAAATTAGACTTACAAATAACAGTAGATAGTCTCTTTACTTATTTTGCTATGAAATTTAGGGTGATAAATGAAGCGAATCTTCATCAAATTTGATATTCGACTTAATACAAATTTATTTATATTCATCTAACACGCAAAGTTAATTAAATAAATAAATTTAAACATATGTATGTTGAACACATTAATATTTACAAGGACATATTAATATTGACAAGGAAATTGTGAATTATTCATAAATAATATTCATAAATAAAATTTATAATTATTCATCAACAAATTCTTATCATATGACAAATAAAAAATAAACCAAGCTAAATAAACAAAAAATAAAAATAAAAAATGAACAAACAAACTTTATTATTAAGCTGAATAACAAACCAAACTAGCTTTAAAATATAAAAGTTTAGAACAATCAAATAAGTTTAAATTGAGAACTGGATAACATTTACATGAACCAAACAAAACTTAAAACGAGCTCAAACAGAAACCAAGTCAAATTTAATCAACCATTTCAATAGCCTCTTAGTTTATTTTATGCTCAGCTTGTCTCAGTCACCTTATCAAATAAACTTGAACATCACAAAATTTGACTCGGCTTGTCTCGTTTACTGCCCTAACACGGTTTCTCTTGCTCCACTCTTCAATGTCAACAATTAACAATTAATGTTCTTCTATTGCTTGGAATAAGGAGAAACTAAACAGAGGGTTTTAATATCTCTTACTGAATTGTATTATTGTTTGTTTGTCTTCAAGAACCATATGATAATATGATACACCAAGAATCATTCATTTAGTTCGTCAAGTTATCAGAATATTATAGTAGACCACACTGAGGAAAACACACCATTTCAATATAACACACTGTTGAAGAATCTTGCACCTCATAGAGGGAAAGTCGAGATTTTCAATTCATCTTGGACCTAGGTGATGGTTCGACCCTTCTACCTCAAGTGCGCTAAACTGGACGGATCTTTCACCTTCGACATTCCGGTCCGTGCCATTCTCACTCGTAGCCTCAAGTTCTATGCACACCTTGAGCTGGTTCACAACATCAACTATCGTTGGCCTATCGGCAGAGGTATCTGCTGTGCACTGCATTGCAAGATCTGTAACATTCCTTATGGAGTTGCTACTGAATGATCGGCGAAATCTTTTGTCAACAACAGCATCGATGTTCCCTACGGCAATATAGGATGCCATATATTGAACTATGTGAACCTTACTTCTGCCAGACTGTATGGCTCGTTGGCCAGTGATTAGCTCCAAAAGGACCACTCCGAAGCTATATATGTCACTCTTCTCCGTAAGCTGGTAAGTTGTATGGAACCTGATACAACAACCAACAGTAAGTCTCAATTATTCAAGGTTGATCATAAAGATCTTATATTGTCAATGAATCACCAAAATCAAACAAATTAAGGTATAAAAATGCAAAAACCGTTTTGCCTCCGAAGTCAATACAATAATGTTAAAAAAAGGTCCATTTGCATTAGTACAAGAGAATAAGTTTAGATCTCTGTAACAGTTCTTTCTGAAACCAAGTAGGTAGTATTTTGCTACAATTTGAATGAATTTTGTTTATTTATTATATTACAATACTGCAGTGAAATTCAAGAAAAGGGAATGGTTGAAAACATATGGAAAAGGACAAATTTCAAGCACCATTCTTGCTAGTTAACAAAATATCTAGTACTTCTAGAGCAGAATTGTAATAATTCAGAGTTTATCTAATAATTCAAATTTATCATGCGTATGGATATGTCAAATTCATAATGACAAGTGAAAGTTTGGATATACTGGATGACTGCCCTAAGATACAAACGATTATGCATTTCCATCAAGAATGATTGTTAATCTGTTGAAGAGTTTTCTCCGACTTGGTACCATTGAGAATAGAGAAGCATTATAGAAAGAAAAGATGAGTGGTTGTAAATGAATATCTGAAGATCTAACGAGTTTTCCCTTTCATAATTCAACTTTAATTTAAAATCTGGAAAAATAATCAACATTTTAATGACTTCTATACATCAGTTGGAAAATTTAGTGGTTTTCAATCAATGAAAGTGAAAGAAGATTTCCATTTTAATTGATCATGAATCATATCACCCTTAAATAGGATAAACAAACACAAAATATACATAAAAAATAGGCGTACTCTGGGTCAATGTATCCTGGGGTTCCGACCATTTCAAGGCGGGTGACATCTGTGTTATTGCTGAAAGATTTAGACATCCCATAGTCTGTTAGCTTGGCCTCAAGTTTTTCACCTAAAAGAATATTGCTGGTCTTCAAATCTCTATGCATTATAGGCGGCAGGCATCCTCGGTGCAGATAGTCAAGTCCTGTATTATTTTTGAAGCAAGAAAGAAGCAAGAACATCATAAAAGTTGTCAGAAGAAATATATAAAGCCAGAGCAGAATAATATCATTGAAGACCTTGTGCAGCTTCCAGTGCAATTATTAGACGTTCTCTCCAACTCAAGGTTCTAGATAAACTGTCCCTACCTGTATCATACCATCACCAAAATCCACGTCATGTTCAGATAGAAGATCCAAGAGCCTAGTCACTAAATACTATTACACTTCGTCTTATCATCGCTACAATATTTGAGAATTTTTAGCAGCTTTTGCAGAGGAAAACCTAGTTGGAAGAAGGTTGGTCATAATAAAGATTTTTTGTCTCTGTCTCCTGAGGTCATAGGTTCACATATTCACATGAACATAATAAAAATAATGACGATAGAAAATGTTCTGACATGATCTTATAATGTTATGAGACAAGTTACCACTTCCATACTATAACTCTCCATATTACTGATCAATGCCTGTTTTACCTAGATAAAAACCATCCGTGTCTAGACAGAATAAAAACAAAAAGTCTTCAGAAACGTTATTTGCAATTTAATTTATGCAGGCAATGTTCTTGGAGAGGACCTTGGAGATGATCTTTGAGGCTTCCCTGGGGCATGTACTCATAAACAAGTGCTAAAAAAGTTTCATCTCTGCAGTATCCCAGAAGAGAAACCAAATTCCTATGATGAATCCTTAGTAACTGCCTTGCCTACAATCAAAATTTAATTCTGTCAATTGAAATGTATTGAAACAACCTTGAGAAATTTGATGAACTGTTCATAATTTCACAGGAAACCGATTTTGGAAAATTAAGACTCATAATAATTCGGAATAATTTACCTCAAATTCAAATTCTCGGGTCTGCTGCGAAGTAGATTGTGACTGCACTTTGACTGCAACTTGAGTAACATTGTCCAAATGGCCTAGATAGAATGTCCCAAAAGCCCCTTTCCCAATGACTTGAGCAAAGTTATTAGTAATTACTTGCAGATGATTGAAAGTGAATTTCCCACTATCAACTTGTGGATGTGGTCCATGTTCAGTTTTCTGAGCTATGGTTGCTTCAGTATGTCGTGTCACACTTGATGTAACCAAAACTTTTGACAAAAACAAGAACAAGATGAGCTTGCAGAAATCAAGTTGGACAAAAAATTAACAAAAGAATCAGAGACACAAATTCTCCTCAATAGTATTACCTTTTCCCCTTTTTCTCAGCCAAATAAACCATCCTGCCAGTATAAGTATCGATAGCAACCCAAGGACAGCACAACAAATAACCACAATAACAAGTGTGTTTGTCTTCTTTTTACTCCTAGTGTTGCCTGGAATTGTGTGGTTGGTGAACCTAGCATTTAGAAAATTTTAAAAACTAATATGAAATTTAAATCTTCACTTAAGAAAATAACAAAGTTTGATGCTTAGATATTACCTAATTATTGAAAATGTAGAGTTTCTTTCATCTATATGCAAAGCATAGCAATCAAGAAAATATTCAGAATAGAACAAATGATATTGCCATCAAAGAATTGAAATTCTAACTTTTCAGCTTGGTAAAAGTACTAGCATCAAGCAAACACAAGACTTCAATTAACTCTGGAGTATACCACTTCCTATATATTAGGACAACTTTTAGCCTGACAATATAACTGTATCATATCAAATCACAATTACTGAATAGCAACAACTGGTAAATCAGCTTAACTAGCATTCATAAAGCCACAAGAAAAACTCACGGTTCAATCTGCAGATTCCAAATCCATCCACATTTCTAAAAAAAATCAATTGCTTATTATTTGCCAAAGAAGAATCTTCTACATCCATCTTTAAGCTTGAATTCACAATCTAACCAGTTAATATTCCCTTCAATTACAAGGTCAGAAGTTAGAGAACTGGTATGGTAAGTTATGCAGCTTCCTACTTAACCTTCGTTAGTTTATTGCTAACTTTACCTGTTATCCACTTCTCGTGTTCAAGTTGATGCTCCTGTTATGTAAATTTATTTTGTACTTCTATCCTTGCGGATAACCAAGATTTGTAGTCAAAATTTGGCATCAATAAAGTCAATGCACAGATTCTGCATTGGCATGGGAGATTGGATTCATCATAATTCACTCATAAATCGTAAGAGCTCTTTAATATTGAGATTGGAGAAACTAATCTGTTATCTAGGAAATAGGAAACACATGTTAGCATAAATGAATTTTTAATTACTTGAATGATAAAAAAAAAATGAGTATAGGTAAGTGATGCATTATCAAATGCATACAGAAAAGTGGCAGGCCCAACCTAGCAAATTTATGCTATATATGATTCCTATAATATATAGAGATCTCCATGTGGGAAAATTCTATGGAAGGTGTCTTCTTTCAAATTACATGCAAGTTCATCACATGCATTTGTTTGGTAGATGGTTACCATAGTACTTGAAAATTTTCAAAGTATGTATATGCTGTCAAAAATGGTAATACACGATACAGAAATTCGTAGCATAATGAACTATAGTATGTCATGTAAACAACCTGCATATAGATCTCTATGATACTTGAAAATGGCCAATCCCTTTAAACAATGAGGAATAGATCTAAACCTGGAGATTACAGAACTAAAACTGACCTTAGGATAAGTGAACCCTCTTCTGATCTTTTGAGAAGAGAACTGGGAATTGATCCAGTAAAATTGTTTCCAGTCAAATTCCTACAAGACAACATTTTGTCAGAGCTTATATTATATTCTATACCAGCAATAACATAAGAAAATGATTAAATTATTCCACTTACAAGACTTTGAGAGATGTCAAATTCCCAAGAAAATCAGGTACTTCCCCCGTTAAATTATTGTAAGACAAATCCCTAAAATTTAACATAACAGAAAAAAAAAGGAATTCATAGCAGATCTAACTGATACTTTCATAATGTATTTCCTTGTCAAGAGAACATAGTGGTATTAAAAAATTAGCACCAAAACTACTAAGACACCATAACTTCACCAAGAAAATATGGTGGTCTCAGTAAATTAACACCAAAACTAACTAGGTTTAGACAATAGACAATAGGCAAAATCCTTACAAGTACTCAGAGGTGTCAAGCAAAGCAAAAGAATCTGATATGCTTCCAGTTAATCCACTAGAAGACATGTTTCTGCAGGAAAAAGGTGCAGCTTGGTTAGCAAAATAATAACAAAAAACTCATATTCCCATTCTGTGCGTTCAAGAATGTTTTGTTTTAGTTCTCAATGCATTTTGACTCACATGAATATAACCAAATATGCAGCTTTGTTAGCAAAATAATAACAAGAAACTCATATTCCCATTTTGTTGTATGTTCAATAAAGTATTTGGTAGTTCTCAATGCATTTTGACTTACATGAATACGACCCTTAGAGGTGAATGACTACAGTTCAAGCCAAACCAAGCATATTCCTTTGGAGCACACGGATCACCCTGCCAATTTTTCTTAACCCGATATTCTGCTTTGATTGCCATCATGGCCTCAACTAGTTACCCCCAAACACGACATTGGAACACATCGACACAAACGTTAGATATACTTTATCTCAATCAAAGAAAGAAAATGTCGGATACATACCATCGTTGGCGTCGGTGGCATTCACCCTGAGGTTCATCGCGTAGTACACCTCGAGGGCGTTCAAGATGGGCGGGAGGGTGGAGTTGAGGGTAGCGTTGATGACGAACTCATACTTGGACGAGCCGGTACGCGGATCCGAATTGTACATGTAGTCTGACTGGAGGTAGGGCGGCTCGTATCCACCGAGAGCCAACTGGGAATTGAGATAAACATCGAATACCCGCGTGGCATTCGGAGGAAGGAGCTCCACCTCGGTGGAGTACAAGGCGAAGTAGAACTCGAGCAGCGCGGTGTCATCGCGAAAGTAGAACGAAAGGGGAGTGTCGGTGTCTGTCGTCGTCGCCGCGGTCTGGAGGACGACGGAAGGCGCCTCAAATTGATCGCCATCGGTGGAGACGATCGGCGACGTGGTGGAGATTGTTCCCCAAAAGGGCGCCTGGAACGGCTCCCAGAGACGGTCGTATGCGTCGTCAGGATACCTTTATTATAGGATTTTCGTAAATTTATTTTCGGCAAAAAAAAAAAATCACCGTCATTTAACGAACAAAAAATGTCAATGTTTATATTTTATTTTCCATTTCAGCAGAATAAAAATTTTATTTTATTTTTGTAAAGAATAAAAATTAAAAAAAATCAAACATATCTAAATAGAAATGACTTGCCTTACTAAAGTGGTCCCGCCCAGGTTGAGCCGCCGGTAAAGAACCAGCGGCTGGTCGGCGGTGACGTTCGAATAAAGCCACGCTTTGAGAGGCCTCAACTCCAGCGACGAGACGAACGGAACGCCACCGCCGGTGTTCACCAGGCAAACCCACGCGAACTCCGCCGCCGCCACGAACAACGCCTCCGCCATCGTCAAGTTCGACGGGCCGCTGACGTTGACGCGCAGCCACAGGTCGACGCCCAGGTGGAGGTCGAACTGCAGCGGCCTTCCGGTGCTAGCGTTGTCCTCTCCGTCGTAGTTCCCGTACAGGAACGCGGCCCTGACCAGGTATTTCTGCCCCCTGACGAGCGGCTTCAGGGTGTAGCAGTTCCGAGCGCCGTCGGGGAAGCTTCTCAAGGTGAGAAGCTGACGGTTTGCAAGCGACGGCGAGGAGTAGATGTCCGAGATGTTGTAGTTGATCCCGGCGTCAGTGAATCGGTCGTCGGAAGCGTAAGGGATGCCGGTGATTCCGTCGACGTAGCTGCGATTGCCGGCGGTTCCGCAGTCGATGCTTATAAAGCCTGCGATTAAGTAAACACGCGCGCGCGCGCACACACGAAGGTTTTGTTAAAGATTGATTGAAGAATCTAACAATTCATAGAACAGACCTTCAGTTGAAGACTGGGCTTCAACTCCAGTTGAAGCAGAGAAGATGATCCATAATAGAACAGCAAAACCAAAGTAGCTCTGTTTCTTCTTCATCTTCTGATGATGCCGATAGAAGTTGAGGAGAAGCATTTGAAGAGGCCAATCTTGGAGGTCAACCATAATGTTTAAACATTCTTTAAGCATTGACTTGATAAGTAGCTATCAAAATGGAAGAGGAACTTGGTCTTCTCTTGTACATGGTGATTTGTACGGGTCATCAACAATTTTTTTAACTCTATCTGCAGATTGGCAGTTGCTAAATAACAAAAAGTAAACCTTCTTGATTGAGATGTGCAGCAAACAGAATGCCTGATGATAAAGCTGAAGTCCACCCTCTTTGTTTAAATCCTGCTTCAGTTGATACTTGTGAAACTCTTAACCAGAGTTTTTAAATTGGATAAGAATGAAAACATTCTGAAACAAATTTCTGATCAGCTCGACTGCAGGTCAGCTTCACTAGACATCATTGCCGAGGATCGAGGAACTTGTATCTTAACACAAGGAGTAAGAAAATAGGGCAAGAGGCCTGTTCCACGGTGAAATGGAAGAACATACAATAGTTTTTGCTAGAGAAAATAAAAGTATCATCAGCACTCCACCAAGTACAATTTTCCTTCGCATGAGTAATGTCATGTTAAAAAACTACACGAGAATGAATTTGAAGTAAATGACATTTTGAACCTTAACAACCGAGCAAATCCGATTTTCAGTGTGGGCTTATGTCTCAATTTAGATTTCTAAAATAAATCTAAATTAAACCTGCACTTAAAGTCTTAAATTGGGATTCATCCTCATTGGAACACTCTCCTCTAGTGACTTATCTTATCATGTAGAATCGCTCACTACAAGAAAAACCAACATTACCGACGGATATTTCTGTCGGTATATGCGAATAACGACGGCTCTCCGACGAATTTTATTCCGTCGGAAATATATTTGACGGGATGCGATTCCCGATGGAAACAAAGGTTTCTGTCGTTAATATTTTACCGACGGAAACATAGGTCCATCGGTAATATCGCCGAAAACACTGTTCCGAACTCACGAAATTTGCCGACGGACATATTATTTCCGTCGGTAAAAAACCCACATTTTTTTATGGAAAATGCACACATTTCCGACGGAAGTGCCCTTTCCGTCGGCAATTTCCGACGGAAAAATCACCTCAGTCGGAAATATATCGTAGTAATTTTTCGATAAATTCCGACGGAAAATTTTTTCCGTCAGTATTCCAACGGAAACCCAAAAAAAAAATTCTAGGTTCTGCTTGTTTGGGTCATCATCCACATATACATTTCTCATATATATAAACAACCATCACAAACGATGGTTTTATACAATTCACACATCGAATACAATCTAAACATCAAATACAAATTACACATCTATAATACAATCCACACATCAATATATTTTATAACAATCACACACAAATAAAATCAACAAAAAATAAACACAATCCATATCTAACTCAATCTAGAGAATATATAGATGCAAAGATCCATAACAAAATTTAAGTTTACACAATACATACCACACTAAAAAGTAATCCAAATAATACAAGAACGCTAAATGATAAAAAAAAACCTGTAAAAGTCAAATACAAAATGATCATGTTGATATTTAAATATACCATTTGCATATATATATATATATATATATATATATATATATATATATATAAAACAGATTTGATATGGAATGATACCTGAAAAAATGAGCATATCATCCAATGAAGAGCCAATATGTAAATCCGACCGAACGTGACTCCTGAAATATATAGTAATAAAATATTTAGAAATAAATATATTATAATATTTATACAGAATAAATACTGTAAGGAAGATTAATATATGATAAATAAAAATTAAAGTGTAGATGACCAACCCTCACAAAAATTAATCATCCCTGCGTGATGGATCTTGAGTCTCCTGTGACTCAGAACCATGTGATCCCTGAGTGAAATTAGCCACGATCTGGCACATCTGGGCCATGAGATCATCATTGCTCTTGTCATGTTCGGCTCTCTTCTTCTCCTCATCAGCTCTCCACTGATCCATCTCAGTCATCCTCTGATCCATTGATTTCAGTTGAGTACGCAGTTCTTGATTTTCACGTCTTAAAGACTGCATCTCACTGGAAGAAGAGGAATTAGCACGGCTTACTGGATTCCTCAAACAATCAAATGCAACTTTGGCTTGAGAGCCAAGGCCGTAGAGGGTGGAGTTTTTTGTCCTTCCACCAAAAACATCATAATAAATCTGATTTAGGTCGTCGGTGGATAAACTCCCCCCTCTGCTAATGACTGAGATGCTTGAGCCACCATTTCTGTCATTTGTTGTTGCATAAAAAAATTATAATATCCAATTTGATCAGTATTACTAAATACTAATATAGATAGAAGTGAAAAAATGTAATAAAGTTAATAATCTTACGTGTAGAGTCTAAGATCGAGAATCAACAAATGATCCATCCTTCTTCTTATGGGTCTTGAGAAAGACCTCCATACATGTGGGTTGTCGGGCAAACTCACGTTCCTACATTCCAAAAATGTAAGGGCAAAAAATTATACAAGTTTGGTAATAAATAGAAAATTTGTTACAAAGTATAACTTTAAATTATACTCACCAAATCCATAGTATGCTCAACAATAGATCTCGATCCTGACGTATGTCGAGCGGTACCGGTGCTCGGGCCACCTGGCTCTGTATTTCTATTTGCTTTTGTCTTTTCAGCATTTGTTTGCCACCTTTCTGCAGCCCAGGTGGCCGTCCATGCACTCCAAATCATCTCAGAAACATACGGAGGCCTAATGCCCTTCTTTCTCATATAATACATATGATCTCTGTACAATTTAGCACAGTAAGTATTCCATGTAGCTTTAAATTGCTCTTCTTGCCCGTCCACCCATGTGTATCTTTTCTGTAATTATAAGTTAAACATTTAGTTTAAATGATCATATATTATAAGTTACCAAATATATTCAATTTACTTACCACAAATTCATTATAATAAAACAACTTCATCTCCTGGTCTACATGTCTCCATGTAGTACCAGACGCGCAAACTCGTTCCTTGAATTTGCCTGTGATATATGTGGCAACTCGGTGGCTATCTGGAGTGAATCTGCACGAAATAGACCTAAGTTATAAGAAATATATTATAAATAAATTTATATATGAACTTGAATTATGATATCTGTAAAATAACATTGAACACATCATAATAAGGTTTAAAAACATTATAATATAAATACAAAACAATATGGAAACATAACTTACTGACTAATCAACATTAACAGTTTCAATGTCCTCATCGCTAGAGTTGGATGAGCTTAGTGAAACTTCATCCTCATTGTAGGACATCTCTCCATCATCTATCTCTTCGTAAATGCAATTAACATCTACAAGTAATTGAGAAGTAGATTGGTGTTGTAAATCAATTGAGTGTCTCTCCACTTCATCATTCTGAAATGCATCATGGTTTTGAGCAGTGATTGTGTTCGGCATCTCTATGGTCGAGCGAGCCTTGATTCGACAAATAGACAACCATTCACTAGATCTTCTTCTCTTCGTAGGATATTCAAGATAGAAAACTTGGTCCGCTTGTATCCCAAAAATAAAAGGCTCAAACTTATTGAATCTTTTATTTACATTAACCTCAACTAAATTATAATTTGGATGAATTCTAGTACCTAATCTTGGTGTCGGATTATACCATGAACATTTGAACAACACACACCTCTTTATTGGTAATGCAGGATATTCAATTTCTATGATTTCGTCAAGTCTGCCATAATAATCAAACTCAGTGTTATTGTTGTCCATAGATCCTTTAACGCAAACACTAGAATTATAAGTTAATCTTCGTGAATCTCGTTATGCCACGTGGAATTTAAGACCATTAACATAGTAACCAGAATACACCTTTATTTTACGAAGAGGTCCTGATGCAATATTCATTATCCTATCATCTTGCACATTTGATATTCTACGATCTTTCACCTATAAAAATAGATAACAAATATATTAGGACACTTCTTAATATACATGAACTTCATAATTTTCTAACTTCTCTAACTTATATATATTTGAACCATAATGCAAATTCAGTCTCTAACTTTGTAGCTACTTCACTTGGACCAATTGATGGGTTTTGTAGATATAATTGTTGTTCGTACAAGCTGAGAAAAAAAATAATTATATTAAAATAATTAAACGGATTATAAATGTTTGATTTAAGAAGTTTACTTACTTTATGTATGGTTTGACCTCTTCACAATTTAAGAGTATATATATTCTTGCAGCATGGTATTCTTCTTCGGTTAACCATCTAGAAAGCGATGCACCCATTAATTTACCAGGAAACTTGAAAATAGAAAACATCGATGGGTCTATTGGCTGACAAGCATCATCAAAATTTCTAGGAAACTTGCGATGTCTTGTTTGCACACTTTCAACAAAATAATATAAGCAGAAAGAAGATGCTTCTTCAACCAGATAAGTATTGCATATTGACCCCTCAACTCTTGCTTTATTACGAACATTATTTTTTAATTTCCTCAAAAATCGTTCGAATGGATACATCCATCTGTATTGTACAGGACCTGCTATTTGTGCCTCGTATGGTAAATGTACTAGGAGATGTTCCATTGAATCAAAAAAACTTGATAGAAATATGCGCTCCAATTTACATAATATGAGAGGAATGTCTGTTTCTAGCCGAAGCATATCATCCATCATAATACACCTTGCTGTCAAATCTTTAAAAAATAGACTTAATTCAGTGAGTGCTTGCCAAACATTTTGAGGAAGTAAGTCATGAAAAGCTATTGGAATAAGTCTTTGCATAAATACATGACAATCATGACTTTTCATTCCAAACATCTTTAATCTATTCATATCCACGCATCGAGCCATATTCGAGGCATACCCATCTGGAAATTTGATTTCTTTCAACCAATTACATAAAGCTTGTTTGTCATCTTTGTCCAATGTATAACAAGCCTTTGGAAATCTATTAGTTGTTTCATCTTGATGCAACTCAGGTCTATTGACTAATTCTTTTAATTCCTCGCATGATTTTGCAGTGTCTTTAGTTCTTCCAGGCACGTTCATCACAGTGTTAAATATATTATCGAAGAAATTTTTCTCAATATGCATAACATCTAAATTATGACGAATAAGCAGATACTTCCAATACGGTAACTCCCCAAAAATACTCCTTTTCTTCCAACTACACTTGCATATCCTAACAATATATTTATTTATCTCATCAGAACCAGATTGAGATACTGGTAGAAATCCATAACTGTCAATTTGCGCAAGGATTTGTTCACCTGAAGCATGGAGTAGAGGGGGTTTTCTTACTACAACATTTTAAAGAAAATTTTTCTTATTTCGCCTGAGAGAGTGATCAAGTGGTAAAAATTTACGATGATTATCAAACCAAGATACCTTCCCACTATAAGATAATAAAAATACATCAGAATCTATCATACAGTGTGGACATGCTAATTTATTAGCCGTGCTCCATCCCGACAACATTGAGTATGCTGGAAAATCACTGATAGTCCATAATAATGCAGCATGCAATCTAAAATTTGTTTTACTTGCAACATCATAAGTTATCGACCCTACATTCCATAATTCATTCAACTTGGCAATAAGAGGTTGTAAGAAAACATCTATCTTGTCTTTGGGATTGGTAGGCAAAGGAATAAGTACTGTAAGGAACATAAATTCATCTTTCATACACATCCATGGCGGTAAATTGTACAGTGTTAATATAATCGGCCAAGATGAATATTGTTGCCCTGACTGTCCAAATGGCTGAAATCCATCTGTAGAAAGTCTCAATCTCACATTATGTGGTTCCATTGCAAAAGAAGGAAATACAACATCTAGATGTTTCCATGCAGGTGAATTACAAAGATGACACATTATATCTCCTTCGTGCTCATGCTCATGATGCCACATCATATAGCAAGTTGTAGCAGTAGATGCATATAAACGTTGAAGTCTAACAGTTAATGGAAAATAATACATCACTTTCCAAGCAATTTTTTTTTCTTCTCTCCTAATGTGCGAGTACCATGCTTATAACGAGGGTGTGTACAGATTTTGCATTCACTCAGATCATTGTCTTCATTCCAAAATATCATGTAGTTGTTTATACAACAATCAATCTTCTCTACAGGCAAACCTAAACCTCTGACTAATTTTTTTGTACTGTAAAAACTATCAGTCATTATGTTATCAGCAGGAAGCAATTCTGACATCAACTGACAAATGTCATCGTAACATCTTTCTGAAAAATAATGTTTTGCTTTCATATTCAATAATCTTGCAGTAGCTGATAATTGAGAATGACCAGATGGAATATCTTTTCACAGTTCTCTTTCACTAGCCTTTAACATTTCATATAATTGTTGATATTCAGGTGTTGGTGTTTCATCTATATTGGAATAATCAACTGCAGCATTCATCACATCGTGCACCATTGATTGCATTGCATTATCATTAATTGATGATTCATGAGCAGTAAAAGATGTGGCATATGACTAACTACCAGAAGACCCAATTGATTCATAGAGATAAGACTCTCCATGACAATACCAATTATAGTAATTTGGCACAAAACCATTTCTACATATGTGTACTTTCACGGTATCCTCATCACGAAAAACTTTATTCCTACATTTTTTAAGATTACATGGACACCGTAACTCAGCACCATTCATATTTTCGGGATGATTCTTAGCAAAGTTCACAAATTCTTCGACTTCAGCAATAAAATCATCTCTAATAAATCCATTTTCTAAATGATTATACATCCAAGCTTTGTTCATAGACATTTTCACCTAACACTGATAAATTGAGATTTTCAAATCAGCATATATTAACATATTAACACAAAACAAACAAACAGACTATATTATGTAATAAATTAACAAACTAACATAACATACACCTAAATTTAATCATGTTAGACAACATAAAATAAATATAATTTACTAAATTATACCTGAAAATGTGTAAGTCAACCGGAGACAAGCAGCAAAAGCTACCTGTTTATAAAAAAAAATTAGCTAAAAATTTAACACAATAATTGACAAGTTACACATGCTGGCGGCCGCCATAAAGCGGCTGACAGCGGGCGCAGCCGGGCGCAGCGGCTGATAGTGGCTGGCAGCGGCGGCCGCTGGCAGCCGCCTGCGGCCGCAGGGTGCCGTTGGCGGCCGCCTGCACCCGGGGGTGCCGCAGCCGGCCGCAGGGTGCCGCTGCCAGCCGCCGGAGGCCCCAGGGTTGAAAGAAATCGACGGGAAGGTACCTGGGATCGGGAGAGAAGAGAGAAGGAAGTCGGCGGCGCGCGTGAGGGGAAAGAAAGTTGGGCTAGGGTTTTTAAGTATGTTTACCGACGGAATTGGTTTTCCGTCGGTATTTTACCGACTGATCCGGTGGTAAGGACAGGGGACCCTCATGGGCGGAGGGTCAAAGACACGTGGAGGTCAACCCCAAGTTCGCGCCGAATGAAGGATGCCGGGCCGAACGGAAGGATGCCGAGCCGAACGGAAGGATGTCGGACCTAACGGAAGGATGCCGGACCGAACGGAAGGATGCCGAGCCGACCTGACATTCGGCTAGGAGCTTCCCGGGCCGGACAGAAGACAACCCGACCATGGGCGGGTTTTCGACGCTCAAAGTGAAAAGGGTCACCTGGCCGAGCGGATAGCCCGCTCGGCCGAAGCATAAAACATCATTGCTGTGGAACACTCTCAGCCGAGCACCTGGTCGGACCGATACCTACGCTCGGTCGGACCTATGCCTGCCGAGCGGCTGGCCGCTCGGCGCGGGAACAGAAGAGACAAAAGGACAAAGGAAACATCGGGGGAACATCTTCTGACAGCGGGTATGTTCAACGACCAGGCCATACGCAAGATCTTACAACAGAGGATCCCGCTGTCCCATCATAGATGTGTTTGGGCTGTAGCAGTATGGTGTTAGGTAAGCTGGCTGACAGACCCTTACTGGGGTATGGGCTAAGGACACGTGTTTTCCTAGGTATGTGTACCTGATCTCCTCCCCAGCTCTATATAAGAAGCTTTGCACTTCACCAGAGGTAGGCGTTCTATGATATTTGGAGCCACTTCTTCGTTGTTCGCTTACCTGACTTGAGCGTCGGAGGGTCGTCGCCGGGAACTCCTTCCCGGCTCGACTTTTGTGCAGGTTCACAGGAGGTCCGTGCGGACAGTCAGGAGATCTACGCCAGCCGTTTGGAGAGCGCCACGTGCCCAGCGTCCGTTGATTCAGCTTTCGGACAAGATCAATTTGGCGCCGTCTGTGGGAACGCTCCTGCATCCGATCGGAAGCAATGGACGAGACTGGACGACCGCACACGGTGATGCTTTCCACGAAGGAGCTCGACGCTCTAATCAAGGCAAGAGCAGCTAAGCTCGTGGAGCAATAGAGAGAGAATGCGCAAGCCGAGCGGCTGAAGCAACAAACAACGTTAGCATCAGGTGGCCGAGCGGAGGCAATGATCCCCGAGTGGACGCCTCCGCCGAGACAATGATCCAACCGACATTCAAGGGGGAGCACCGCCGAGTGGATGAAGATGGATTGGGACTTGGATCAACCATGAAGCGCAAATTATCTCCAGCCTTTCCGGGGCAGGGTGAAAGGTGCACCAATATAATGTGTGCTGTATGTTTTCCGTTTGGCTGTATATTTGAAATGCAGGAAGCAAAATGTTAAACGCAATTAGCATTATCGGCCAAGCGGCCTATCTCCATGATGTATAAGATCCGAGCCACCGACTCAATGGCGAAGACTCGTTCCGATCGGCCGGGCGTATGGTTACAACAGTCAAGCTCGATGGCGAAGACCCCGTGCCGTTCGGCCGGGCGTAAAAATTATCCGAGCCAAGTCATTGAAGACGAAGACCCCTCGCCGCTCGGTAGGGCGTATGTCATCAGTGTTAAAATTAGCCTTAAGGGTCGTCGAGCTCTGACGTTAAAAATCGAGAGACGAGCCGGCGTCTATAAACCCTCCGAGCGGAAGACCGTCGAGCTCCGACGATAAAAATCGAGAGACGAGCCGGCGTCTATAAACCCTCCGAGCGGAAGACCGTCGAGCTCCGACGTTAAAAATCGAGAGACGAGCAGGCGTCTATAAACCCTCCGAGCGGAAGACCGTCGAGCTCCGACGTTAAAAATCGAGAGATGAGCCGGCGTCTATAAATATTCCGAGCGGAAGACCG
Source organism: Zingiber officinale (assembly GCF_018446385.1). Classification (NCBI taxonomy): domain Eukaryota; kingdom Viridiplantae; phylum Streptophyta; class Magnoliopsida; order Zingiberales; family Zingiberaceae; genus Zingiber; species Zingiber officinale. The sequence continues at coordinate 171,428,196 of NC_055988.1, forward strand.
TCGAGCTCCGACGTTAAATATCGAGAGTCGGACCGGCGACTATAAACCCTCCGGCCGGAAGTAATGCTGTTTAGCGGTAATTCCAGTTAAAGCCATGCATGCATTCAACTAAGCGAGTCCGACGGACCAAGTGTGCAAGCGGGCGGGTTACCAAGAGTACCTCGTAAACATCTGACGAAAATCCCATTTGCGAAACGAGATATATTCAGCCGAGCGGACTAGCTATACAAAATACTTCGTGATAAATCCCTTGCAAAACGCAAGAGTGGTGGGATGAGAGGCGATTAACGAGGAGAAGCGGAGGATGGTTTCTTGGATGCGCCGCTCGGCACTACGGGCGTCCAGTCAGTCGGACTATGCGCCTCCTTCGACTAGACTTGAAGGGGAGGCATGTGATCCGGTGGTAAGGACGGGGGACCCTCATGGGCGGAGGGTCAAAGACACGTGGAGGTCAACCCCAAGTTCGCTCCGAACGAAGGATGCCGGGCCGAACGAAAGGATGCCGAGCCGAACGGAAGGATGCCCTGTCGAACGGAAGGATACCGGGCCGAACGGAAGGATGCCGGGCCGAACGGAAGGATGCCCTGTCGAACGGAAGCATGCCGGGCCGAACGGAAGGATGCCCTGTCGAACGGAAGCATGCCGGGCTGAACGGAAGGATGCAGGGCCGAACGGAAGGATGCCGGACCGAACGGAAGGATGCCGAGCCGACCTGACATTCGGCCAGGAGCTTCCCGGGCCGGACAGAAGACAACCTGACCATGGGCGGGTTTCCGACGCTCAAAGTGAAAAGGGTCACCTGGCCGAGCGGATAGCCCGCTCGGCCGAAGCATAAAGCATCGTTGCTGTGGAACACTCTCAGCCGAGCACCCGGTCGGACCGATACCTACGCCCGGTCGGACCTATGCCTGCCGAGCGACTGGCCGCTCGGCGCGGGAACAGAAGAGACAAAAGGATAAAGGAAACATCGGGGGAACATCTCCTGACAACGGGTATGTTCAACGACCAGGCCATATACAAGATCTTACAACAGAGGATCCCGCTGTCCCATCATAGATGTGCTTGGACTGTAGCAGTATAGTGTTAGGTAAGCTGGTTGACAGGCCCTTACTGGGGTATGGGCTGAGGACACATGTTTGCCTAGGTATGTGTGCCTGAGCTCCTCCCCAGCTCTATATAAGGAGCTTTGCACTTCACCAGAGGTAGGCGTTCTACGATATTTGGAGCCACTTCTTTGTTGTTCGCTTACTTGACTTGAGCGTCGGAGGGTCGTCGCCGGGAACCCCTTCCCGGCCCGACTTCTGTGCAGGTTCACCGGAGGTCCGTGCGGACAGTCAGGAGATCTACGTCAGCCGTTTGGAAAGCGCCACGTGCCCAGCGTCCGTTGATTTAGCTTTCGGACAGGATCACCGACGAAATAGGTATTCCGTCGGTAAGCAAATGTTTTACCGACGGAATCGAACAATTCCGTCGGTAGATTACTACTTTACCGACGGAATAAATATTCCGTCGATAAAGTCCAATTCCACCGATGGAATAGACATTCCGTCGGTACGCTCGTCGGTAATACTATTTTTTCTTGTAGTGGCTTGACTCTTTCTTAGTCCACCATGTCTTTCCATCAGTTGTCAATTCCGTAAACTCAATTGGACTTTGGCCAGTTGTCAGGTCCCATGGACGCAGCTGGATTTCCCATCAAATATTAGGTCACTCCTTGACTTATCTGAACTTCTACACCAACTATTAGGTCCTCCAAACTTAGCTAGATTTCAGCCTAATGTCAGACCAGTCAAGTCCTTCACACTAGGTAGAAAGGTTAGATCACACAACACATCTAATTTAATCCACTTGGCATTCATCAAAACTTAGGTTTGACCATTGGTATCAAATGCACCAGCAGAAGGGTCAAGTAACATTCAAGGGCAAAAAAAACCTAAAGGAGGCCCTACCTGTGATACGCAAAGGTATAGAGAACATTGTGTGTTTCATGTGCAACTAAAAGGGGTATTACTAGAATCAATGTCCAAAGGAAAGGCTTAATAAGAAAAAACAAGGAAGCTCAATTCAAGAGGGAACTTCCAAGGGCAAGCCTAAGGTACCATTAGTTAATAGTACTTATTTAATGATAAAAAACATGCTAGAAAATATTTTCTATCATTTTAATGTTATTTATCATGAAAATAAAAAACGTGAAAAACCTAAGGACAATTACAAGTCATTTCATGCTAGGATTATCGTACCTTAGGTTAGGAAGGTAAATAATGATTTAGGCAAGAAACCAAAACAAGTTAAATATATGCCTAAAAATAAAATTGTCCAAGGGAATAATAGAAAATCAAAATTTGAGGATTTAAGGATAGAAAATCAAGTCTTGAGGTCAAGGCTTGATAAATTAGAGAAGACCCTTAAGAAAATGATAATTAGTGTCGAAGGACCTAAGAAGCAAAACCTAGATTTAAAAGAACAAGAGTCATCCAATGACAAAAAAGGTTTAAGATACAAACCAAAAGCCAAAAAGAATGTGCCCTTGTACCATACAGTTCCATACGATTATGGAACCAATCCTAGATTCAGAAGGGAAGTTATCCCTTGAAGAGAAGTTATCCCTAGAGTTAGCCTTGAGAAGATCAACATGGCTAAGACTTCTAAAAAGTCTAAAAAAGTCATTAACAAGGTCACAAGGGAAGGTATCTCTAGAGTTGATCTAGAGAAGACCAGTGAGACTAAGGCTTCCAAGAAGCCTAGGAAGGTCATCAAAAAGGTATCAAGGGAAGTTATCCCTAGTGAGTACCTAGAGCACCCAAGAAGCACCAATATGTTTTAGGTTCCTAAGAGTGTGTTCTCTACACTCTATATGGGTTTAGCGTATATCAACTCTAATTGGAATGGTAGTTAATCCAACCATGCTGAAGTTGACACTTTGGGTCATTTTCAAGATATTACTACACCTTGAAAATGAAGATTTAAGTTTTACTCTTTGGATGAATAAGATATGCCAAAAAATTTGAAAAATTGGACTTTATTAAATTAGCACAATTAGGGTAGAAGTCAAAGAAATACCGAGTTGAAATTTTGGCAATTTCTTAAGGGAATAAGAGCAACTTAGGATTATTTTTAAATTTAGCAATTAATTAGCAATACTTAGATAGAAAATCTAGGTATTTTCTTTATATTGAAATTGCCACGATAATGTATCCTATCATGTGTCATGACATCAATGCTTTTGCATTCATATATTTATGAAAAATATGTTATGTCATACATGTATCATTTAGATATGATAAATTTCTTTTTACAAATATGCATTTGATGTATGTCATAATTATTTTCATGTATTATTTTTAATTTCTTGAAATTAAGAAAAATGACATCAATTGACATCCTATGTTGGATGATCAAAGTTTAAATATCTAATTAGATATGTATGATCCCTTAGTTTTAGGAAAAACTCATTTTACATCTCACAAGACCATATGGCTTGACTTGTATGTGTGTTTGGGACATAATTGATACAAGTAAGATGTTATGAAGATGAATAAAGCTCAAGATATTGATTTAGTGTATCTTTTTAGAGTTTTAGTATCATTAAAATAATAGATTATGTGAAGTTCAATCATGGGGAAAGTAAGTGTACAAGTCATATCCATTTAGCCCAAAAATCGTAGTTGGAAATTTATTTTTGAAAATCATTTCAAAATCATTTTGGAAAACCTTAGTGAAGTATATCTTTTGATAGAAATCATCATCTATTAATTAGACATAAAGTAGATTGAAACATTAAAGTTTTCTATGATTTCTAACTAAGAAGTCTCGTAATCGATTGACTAATCGATTGAGAGAAGAAGAAAATAGTCGTTGCGAGGTTTAGAGGACTGAATTTGTTTAGATCTGACATGGCAATCGATTGAGGGTTGATTGAGAACCCTAATCTGTGGAATATAAAGACGTTTGAAGATTCAAATCATAATCTCTTCTTTTCCGCTCTTCATCGTCAATTCTTGAAGCTTCTTAGAGACAAGTGTTGCTACACTTTCCAAGTATCAAGAAGCAATCCACAACAATAGGAGATCAAGAGCATATGTCGTTCATTGTTGTATTTATTTCCTTGTTCTTGTTACATTTCTTATTGTATTTCTCATATTTACTTGTACGATACTTATCCGCCTTTTAGAATGAGGTTTTCTATACTATGAGTGAGAAGAGTCCCTTCAATTAGTCACCTGAATGAAATGGATACCAAGTAAAATCAAGGGTGTTAGAATTATTTCAAGTTTTTCGCTGTAATCATCATCAACGAAGCGATTGAAGCTAATCACCTCCTCTATCTCTCAGAGTCTCCTAACAAAGGAGATGATCAGTTCATCATAGTGTGCGAAGAGAACATTGAGAAAGCTTGGGTTCTGGTTTGTGGAATTTAAGAGACGGTTCAATTTTCGTGATCACTTCTCGCCGATAGCAAGTTCTTCAACACAGCGATCTTCCCAGAGATGGTGAATTTCTTCTCCAAGTGTACTATAAGAATTATTTCTACAAATTTCATTACTGTCTACAAAAGTTAAAAACCAACCACATGAAATGGAAAGCCTCTCTTGTCACTCTTCTCTAGGAAGCAAGTGGTTGAGGTTGATCCGGTCGCATTCCTGATCCGATCGGACGAGCTTCTGACCAAGGCTGAGCATGCGGTTGGGCTGAGCTCACCACAAGGGAGGGAGGTCACAACCGATCTTGTGGGCAAGCTTAGGCGGCGACTGACCTCGCGGCTAGACTGGCCACCAAGCTACGGCGACAACCAAGGTAGCGTCTAGCCTCACCGCCAAGCTACAAAGACACTCGAGGAGCTCGAGGTTGCACTCGACCTTGCGACCATGGCTGAGGAGCTAGCCACTGCACCTCGCCACGCTCAAATCAGGACAGAGAGGGGAGGGGAAAGGGGAGGGGAGAGAGAGGAGATGTACTAGTGACGGTTGCGTGCTTTCGTGTGTTGGAGAGAATCGGAGATCCAGTCGATCGATGTCCTGTGCGGGAGAGAAATAGGAACTTTAGGGTTACGAGTGATTTTAGATTCTTTAGATTCATTGTTGATTTAGCGACAAATTCAAGATTAGTTACTGATTTAGCAATAAACTCAAGATTTGTCACTAAGACAAATTTAGGATTTGTTGCTAAATTTAAAAATTGGAATATGAAATTTAATATAAATTTTGAGACAAATTTTGAATTTGTCACTAAATTTATGAATCAAGACTAGCCTGAAACTTAATTTTTCAACCAATGCAAAATTTGCTATTAAAATTTATCACTAATTTACAACGAATTTCAGGACAATATTTTTTTTACCCATGGATTTTGCGACGCAAATTTTTTATTGTTAATTTTACAACAAAAAATATTTTTATTGCTAATTTTATTACTATTTTGTGATTTTTATCACTATTTTTATTGATAATTTATGATAAATTATTTTTATTGTTAAAATTCATTGCTAAATCTATAATTTTTTTAGTGGATGTAGTAGGGCTCGAGAAACGCAAGGTGTTTAGTCCTCAGACTCGAGAAGAGGATTCGGAACCAAGTAATGTTTGGAAGCGAGAATGAGAGGGGGTGAAGCTTTAACTTGATAGGAAATCAATTTAGGAAAGACGAGGAGTAAAGTGACCAATGGTAGTAAACATTAGCCGCTGCAGAAGGATGGGATTGTGGGGTTGTTACTAATAATAAAAAATAATAATAATAATTTTAATTAGTATTATTTATGGGATGACCGATTTGATCTTATAAAATTTTACTGATTACTATGATCAATCGAGAAGTGCGAGCGACGGATAATCCAGAAATTCATCATCCTTTAGTTACGCGTCCTATTTAGAAGAAATTTTTTTGTAAATATGACATATCTAGAGATTGAACCGTGGATATCTGAATATCCTATTACAATATCATAACTCTGAAGATGAGATTTTTACTAATAGGCGAATATTAACAGTGGTCATTACACAAGGGAATTATAATATCACAATGATGAGGACTGTTACTCAATGAAGGCTATAAAATGGAATAGGTAATCAAAGAAAAGGGTATGCCCTTTTCACGAATACTCTATTTCATTCTACATCATCTTTATTTTTTCTTCCAAAATCTGGCTTTAAGTTTCAAAGGAGCTACATCGGGAGAAGACCGGCGCCCTCTGCGTGTTAACCTGGGCAGAAACCTATCAATTAAGTAAACAAATTTAAATAATTTATTAAAATAAATAAATAAATTTGAATAAATATTAATATTTATAAATAGAGATAGTAAACTATTCATAAATAATATCCACATAAAAAAAATTATAAACCAATTTCAATAACAAATTTTTTTGTAAATAAAAAATTCTAATAATAAATAAATAAGTTGTTGCTTTATACTTTGAAAGAGAGTCTTGACGTAACGGTAAAGTTTCCTCTTGATGCAATAATAAAGTTGTTGTTTTGTGACCAAAAGATCACAGATTCGAATCCTGAAAATAATCTTTTGTAAAAAATAGGGTAAGACTACGTACAATAGATCCTTTCTCGGAATCCCGCATAGCGGGAGCTTCATATAAAAGCTGCATTTTTAATAAATAAATAAGTTTATAATCTTAAACGCACCTACCAACTAAATAAATTTAAAATATTAAATATTAAATAATCAAACAAGTTTAATTAAAAATTTGATAATATTTAAGTAAATCAAACTTAAATCACATTCAAACCAAACTCAACAACAACAACAACAATAATCAATAATCAAGATTTATCCGACTAGATTATGTTTAAATAAATTTTATTTTATTATTATTAATCAAGTCTTTTTTTCTTTTTTTTCCTCGTTTAGTGTACATATTTATCATAGTTTCACAATAGCTGAAACATGTATTGATCGTCTAAGTACACGTTCGTATCATTTTACTTGTATCTTTTGAAGTTTTTCATCAATAGATGTAACCTCTACTTTTTCTATAATATTTTTATTTTTATTTTTTGTTCATCTTTATACGTTCACATATTCATCCTAATATCTTCATTTTTACAACTCTCGTCAATAGCTCATCTGCTCGAGTTATAAATTAACATTCAATTTTATATAACATAATATGTATGACCGTCATTTTATAAAATTTTCTTTTAAATCTTAGAAGTATTTCATGATCACAAAGAACATATAAAGCTCTCATCTATTTTAATCATCTTACTTGTATTATATATAAGATATCTCTATCAATTCCTCCATCATTTTAAAAAAAATAATTATAAATATTTAAAACACTCGATTATAGACAACTCGTTATTATTATCTTAAGAATTATCTCATTACGTCTAATATTACTAAACTTAAATTTCATATATTATATCTTTATTTTATTAAATTTAAAACAAGTTCGAAAAAAAAATTCCTACGTTTGAATCATGATTTCAATAATTTAACTCAAATTAATTTGACTCAATTATTTTATCAAATAAACTTAAATAACAATAAGTTTACCCCTACTTGCTCTCATTTACAACCCAATTGGGATTAAGGTAAACATTAAAAACCCACGGTGAAGTACAAGGTGAAGTAGAAGTCAAGCACCACAGTGTCATCACCAAAGCATGTGGCAAAAAAAAAAAAAAGACAATTCACTCGTCCTCAGTGTCCCCGTTAACCCGTCCCCAGTTCAACATAGAGGAGGTAAATCACGGATGGCTATTAACCATTAGTGCAAATGACCAAGACATGGGAAAGGTTATGCTTGGTCACGCCGAGTTTCGACCCTAAGACCTCATGTGGTAATACCCCATGTCTTAACCATCGCACCGCCCCGAAGGGACAAATCATCACCAAAGCAGAAATGACAGGAGAGTGTTGGCGTCGATCATCACTATCGTCAAGAGGATCACAAAAGGCACCTCGAATTGATCACATCGATGGTGGAGATTGTTAGGGTAGATTGATTATAGAGGGAAAGAGATGAATAGTTCGTCGTGCTTTGGTTGCTTACTTTGATGATGTTGTAGTAGAAAATACTCAAGCAACTCTCACAATGTTAACACAAAGGATTTACTTGGTATTCATCTCAAGAAGAGGTGACTAATTCAAGGATCTATCCCTCACTCACTCATCCACTATGAGATAACTTCTTCTCGATAACTATCAAAGGCGAAGAAGCCTTGTACAAACTCTCAATACAACAAAAAGAAACGAAAAAGCAAATATAAAGAAAATCTTACAAGATTTTACACAAACGAAACCCTAGCTAGCGTCTTCTTCTTGTGTGGAATGTCTCTTGGTCTTGGAAGTACAACAACACTTTACTCCAAGAAGCTTCAAGAACTGACGAGAACCTATGAGAAAAGATCGCAAGAAGTGGAGAGTCGAGCTACGAAGTCGCAATGAGGAAAACGACTTTAAATTCGATGCTTCCTTTGCAACGGTCACCTCCTAATCGATTGACCAATCGATTGAGGATGCTTGAATTGATCGGTTGATCGATCGATTCAGAGCGCCTCTGTACTTTGCTGGAGAAGGCCTGAATCGATTGACCGATCGATTCAGCTTTTATCGCGTCGCGCGCAATTTTCAGCTGCCAATCGATCAACCGATCGATTGGGCTACTGTTTGTCGTAGCACTGTGCCCAATCGATCAGCTGATCGATTGGGCTTGGTCCAATTTGATCACTTGATCAAATTGACCAACCCTAGCCTGTCTGAGTCAAGTCTAAGGCTCCCAAATCCAACATCCGATCAACCATGACCTGTTGGGACTCCTCGTGCCTAGCATCCGGTCAACTTTTAACCTGTTGGGACTTCTTCACCAAGTGACCGGTAAATCCTTTGACCTACTTAGACTTTTCTTCTCGTGCCAAGTGTTTAGTCAACCTTGACCCACTTGGACTTATCGTCTCATACCAAGCGTCTGGTCAATCCTTTGACCCACTTGGATTTTTCTCCTCGTGCCAAGTGCCCGGTTAACCTTGATCCACTTGGACTTACCGTCTCATACCAAGTGTCCGGTCCTCAATGACCCACTTAGACTTCCTTCCACCAGATGTCCGGTCACCCTTGACCCGTCTAGATTTCCTTCTGCCAAGTATCCGGTCACTCCTTTGACCTACTTGGACTTCCCAACACCAGGTGTTCGATCAACCTTAACCCACCTAGATTTCCACGTGTCTGACTTCACTCATCAAGTTTTTGCATCTGTCTAGCTTCACTCATAAGGTCTTTGCATCTGTCTAGCTTCACTCACTAGGACCTTCCATCTGTCTAATTTCACTCACCAGGATTTTCCTATTGCCTAGCTTCACACACCAGGACTTTCACCTAGCTTCACTCACTAGGATTTTCTCACTGCACGACTTCTCTCACCGGGACTTTCACCTTTCTAGCTTCACTTACTAGGTCTTTCACCTGGCTTCACTCATCAGGATTTCCCAACTATCTAGCTTCACTCACTAGGTCTTTCACCTACCTAACTTCCAGTTAGGACTTTCCCAGCCAAGTATCCGGTCAAACCTTTAACCTACTTGACTCTTCTTCTCATCTAACTGGTCAAATCTTGTCTAGAAAGGAATTGCACCAACAATCTCCCCAAACGGATGATTGCTCCTGTAATCTCCATATATTGTCAAACATCGAAACCCAAATATCAAGACTCAAATTTAAATCAACTTAAGCTTAGTCAACCTGATCAACCTTAACCAGGGGATATTGCACCAACAATTTCTCCCCTTTTGATGTTTGACAATACCTTTAAGTTAGGCTAATCTCATAGCCTCAACTTTTTCTTCATACCAAAGCATGAATGAGAGTTTCTTTCATTTTCTCCCTTCCTAGAGAGCACACTCTCTCTTTGAATAATGAAGACATAATTTAAACCCTACATTCTCCCCTAAACTTTCCTAGAGAACAATGAAGGCCTAACTTAAACCCTACATTTCCCCTTATTGGCACATATCAAAAACTCACCCCTAAAGAGTTACTTAACGTTGTTCACAACCTCACATATTGTTCACAACACTACAATAAATGTCTAATACCCTTCATTGTAGCCAATGTTTACCCTTGAGCATTAATTCACTTCATAATGCTCATCCTAGAGCATCCACAACTCAACAATGAAGATATCCACTCTCCATTATTTTTCAATGTTCAACCTTGAGCATTTATTCGAACGAAGGTTAACCACCTTCCATGGTGTTTGAAAAATTAATTTTCATGTCCTTAAAGAGTAACTCCCCTTAAAGACATACTCCAAACTTCTATCATTGCACTAACAATGACTTGGAATCCTTAAATCTTTAGGAATCCCAAAATTTGAAGTTTTGAAGTTCAAGAGATTCAATATTGAAACCAATCTCATCCTAAACTTCAATCTAGTGGTCCTTAACCATTTCTCGTTGTTTTTATCATGAAAACTACCCTTAAATGTATATAAATATATTCCAAAGGTTTAGGAGTGGTTAATGAGACAAAATGTGACTTAAAGTGCTAAAATCAGACTTTCCCAGCCAAAATCAGCATTCTCAATTGATTTGGGTTGAAGCTCAATCGATTAACATCATTTCAATCGATCGCCTGATAGATTCCGCAAAGAAAGTGCTTGAATTGCTCCACTGATCAATCCATACTTGAGTGAATCGATCGGCTGATCGATTCAGTGAGCTTCTGTTTGCAAAGAAAGTGCTTGAATTGCTCCACTGATCAATCCATACTTGAGTGAATCGATCGACTGATCGATTCAGTGAGCTTCTTCTCACAGGAAACCCCTCTCAATTGATCGCCCGATCAATTGAGACACTCCAATCAATCGGGTGATGGATTGAAAGTCTGATTTCCTGAAAGTGAATTTTAACCGAAATTCAAAAATGTCTTAAAAATTCTAAAAATCATGAAACTTCTTGTAGACATTATTTAGGGTATATACTATCATGAAAAAATAATTTTCTAAGAAAATACACCTTATTTTCAAAGATTGAGATAAACTTGAAAACTTATAAAAATTTTAATGTTTCTTCCAAATTTATGTCTAACTTTTCCATGATGATTGCTATCAAAAGATAGTCTTCACTAAAGTTTTCCAAAGTATATTTAAAATGATTTTCAAAATCAATTTCTAATCATGTTCTTTGGGCTCAATGCACATGATTTGTACATTAGATTTCCCAATGATTAGAGTACACATAACTATGTGTTTAGATGAAATCAAAACTCAAATAAATGCACTAAATCAACATCTTAAATCTTGTTCATTATTCTAGCATCTCACTTGTATCTAATATGCACTAAAACACATACAAGTCATCTTATGGTCTTTGTGGGATGCAGATCTTGATTTTTGCCCTAAACTAGGGATCATGCATATCTATCTAGGTATTTTAGGAATTAAGAACATCCACCTAAGATGTCACTTATTAGTAAATGTCACCGTCCTTAATTACAAGGAAATTAAAATAATACATGATGAGTTATGACATACATCAAAAAGAAATAATTTTCAAAAGAAAATATACTATTGCTACATGATGTATGTATGACATGATATTTTTGTTTATTTTTCATAATAAGTATGAATGTAAAATATGATGTCATGACATATGATGGGTCATGACAATTTAACATAAATAAAATATACCTAGATATTCTATCTAAGTATCCTTAATCTTTAACTAAACCTAAAATTGATCCTAGATTTGTCCTCATTTCCTCAAGAAAATGTCAAAACCCAACTTGATATTTCTTTTACTCTTGATTTGTTGTGCCAATTAAAATTAAGTCCAATTCCTTAAATTTTGACACGTTTTACTCTTCCAAAGAGTAATCAATTAATCCTTTTCATTTTCAAAGGTTAACAAAAACCTTGAAAATGCCTCCAAGTGCCAACTTTATCAAGGTTGGGTTAACCACCCTACCCATTTAGAGTTGACACTCTCTAAATCATCTAGGGCGTAGAGAATATGCTCCTCGAAACCCAAAATCTATTGGTGCTCCTTGGATGCTCTAGGTACTCACTAGGGATGACTTCCCTAAATCTCTTCCTAATAACCTTCTTAGACTTCTTAGAAACCTTGGTCACTTCTTCTAGGTCAACTCTAGGGATAGCTTCCCTTGTGACTTTCTTAGTGACTTTCTTAGACTTCTTAGAAGTCTTAGTCACATTGGTCTTGACAAAAATACTTCTAGGGATAACTTTCCTTGTATCTTTGACTTGACCCCTAGACCTAGGGTTAGTTACATAACTATATGAAATCCTATGATAAGAAAGAACATCCTTCTTAGCTTTGGGTTTGTATCCCAAACTTCTATAACCATTGAATGGTTCTTATCTAACTCTCTCTAGGTTATGCTCATTTAAACCCTTAATAATATTTTCTATTTTCTTTAGGATTTTTTCTGATTTATTAAGCTTTAACCTCAAGGCTTGGTTTTCCAACCTTAAATCCTTAGATTTTGATTTTTCTTGATTTCTATGAGCATTTCTATTTTTAAGCCTATAACTAAAATCCTTAGAGTTATTGCCTACTTTATTATCCATTTTTCTAGCTTTAGACTGAGTGGTTTTAGCATGATAAGCCACATGTTTTTCTTTAATTTTATCATGCCTTCTATTTTCATGATAAATAATATTAAAATAATATAAATTATTTCTAGCATGTTTTTTATCATGGATCAAAGGAATATGTTCAATGAAGGGATCCCATGTGATGACGATGCTGGAGGAGTTGATGGGGGTGACGGCGGTCTGCATGACGACGGAGGGAACTTCGAACAAGTCCAGGTAGAGGTTTTGGACGGTGGAGTTGGTGGAGACGTTGTTCCACTGCGGGGAGCTCCATGGCTCCCACAACCGATCGAGCGGGTCGGCCGGATACCTAGAGACAGGGAGCGCATTTTACCAATTTAGTCCAAAAATAATAAAAAAAAAATTACTCTGAAGAAATTTTATAACGAGTACAAAAAATTAAAAGAATATTCTTTATTTCTATCGTCGTATAAGGATATTTTATCTTTAAAAAACAAATAAATAATTTTATAAAAAATAGCAGATTTATTATTAAAATAATTTTAACTAAATTAAAAAAAAATAACAAGTTAAAAAATGATATAATAAATCTTATATATAAGAATTTGATAAATTAAAGTAATTTTGTTTTATATTATACAGAAGGTCAAGGTTTCTAATATAATTTTCAAGAATTACTTAAATCTTTTAAACAAAATTTGATATGTTCTAAAATAAAGCTAGTATGCAAACAAATTTAATTAATACTTTAAAAAAATATATCATAAAATTACTCATATATATAATGTTTAATTAAATTTTTAAATAAAAGTTAACTGAGTGTCAAAAATATATTATGTAATTTTTGAAAATTATATTAGTTATGTTGAGAGGGTAAAAATCAACTAAAAAGGCTTTAGTTAAATTAGCTAATATTTTTTATAATATTTGACCAAAATATTAGCTTTAATGATATTAAGATTAAACTCTATATCTTTTGGTCGGATCATTTAAGATGTGTAATTTAATTTTCATGATTATTTTTTTCAATAATAATAATAATAATAATAATAATAATAATAATAATAATAATAATAATAATAAATAATAAAAAACTGATGTAATCAGAATCGTTTCCCATATTCCATCGGCAGAATAGCACCAAACTCCGCGACTCGTTTGCCGCCGGATAGAGACCGTCGTAGTTGCCGTAGAGGAAATACGCCCGGAGGAGGTACTTGGAGCCCCGAGCCATCACCGGCGACCGGATGGTATAGCAGTTGCGGGTGCCATTGGGGAAGGCGCGGAGGGTGCGGAGCCGCGGGGACTTGATGCCACCCACGTAGGCGACTGAGATGTTGCGGTTGACGCCTGTGTCGATGAAGCCAGCATCGGAGACGTAGGAGATGTTGGTGCGGGGGTTGACGTAGGACGAACCGGGTTCGATGCCGCAGTCGATGGAGAGGAAGCCGAGGTCGTCAGTAGACTGAGAGCGAGCTCCGACGGAGGCTATGGCAAAGCGAGGAGGATCGGCCACCAGAATATGGAATCCATCTTCTCGGTATGAAATCGCCTGGCAGAGTAGAGCATCGTTTATATAGAATCTAGAAAATTTTCATTTCACCTCCCATTCTTTCTACTGTTATAGATGAGTCCGTTTCAAATTTATCGCTCTCATTCCTATCTTTCAAATTTACTTTTTTAAAAATTGAAAGTATCACTTTGAAAAATAAAAAATAGAAGTGGCAAAAATTATATTTTTCTTACGCATAAGGAGCATCAATTGTGCGCCTCATTGAAAATATGGAAATTACAGTGGGCGAATTAAAAATCTCTCCTTTGATCTCATTTTCTACTCCATACACCACACAAAGTTTTCCACGCATCAACACACGCCAGTCACATAATCGGCGGGTCCGCTGACGTTTCAGTCGTGCAAGCTGTTCCTTATGACGTCCGCTAGCTGTTCCTTATGACGTCCGCTGACGTTTCAGTCGTGCAAGCTGTTCCTTATGACATCTCAAATGAGGGATATTTAAAAGTGATATTTTTCTTAAATATTCCTCTTCTCAAATATATTGTATTATAAGGATATTTTGAGAAGTGAATAGAAAGGAGCACTGATCTCTTGGACCATTTTTTTTTGTCGAAGAGATGTGTCACTCATATTTGCCGTCACGATTCGATCACAAATGGTTATGATCTCTTCTTGGGTTTACTATCCCACCAGATTATAATTTTTGTTCGGAGCGGACGATCGGAAGCCGTCTGAAGGCCTCCGATGGTGGATAAGTGGCCAGGTTACTAGGGGCCGAACGAGGGTGTCCTCCGGACGACCTCCGGCCGTGCTGTTCCGAACAAAAACTATAACATGATGAGGACGATGAACCCAGGAAGGAATCGTAACCATTTGCGGCTGGATCGTGGCCATCATCTGACCACAAATGCGAGTGACACATCTCCTGGGCCACAAAAGTGATCCAAGGAGATTTTGAGGAGCAGATCCTCTGGACCGCTTTTTGCGGTTCAAGGATGGACCACTCCATGCATTTGTCCATTTGAATGGACCCCATCTATTAAACAAGTAGGGTCTATTCAAATGGATTAATAATCTTTAGTGGTCCATCATCTGGACCGCAAAATACGATCTAGAGGATCCCGTCCTGAATAGAAATCACCGGGCATAATTTTATGTCCGATGATTTCATGATAGGTCACATGCAAGTGGACCCCATAAGGGATAATGATTACTTGATTAAGATATTTTATTATACAATTTGAGATATTCAAGAGTAACATATTTGATAGATAGGATCCATAAATATTTGGTTGAGGGGATATTTGATTGTGAGATTTGAGATATTTGATAAGTGAGATATTTAATTGATAATATAGACATGGAGAATATAAATATTTGAAAGAAATTTTAGTGTTATTATATCATACTGTAAATTAAATCTCCCATGGACTAGAGCTAGAGGTGGTCTCGAGATCGTGTCGGTCTTGGAGTTGATTTGGAGCATAGATCTCCTGGACCACTTTTTTGTGGTCCAGGGGATGTGCCACTCGCATTTGCGGTCAGATCGCGGTCGCGATCTGGCCGTAAATGATTGCGATCTTTTCTTGGATTCATCGTACCCACCAGGTTATAGTTTTTGTTCGGAGCGGACGATCGGAGGTTGCCCGGAGGCATCCGGTGGTGGATAAGTGGCTAGGTTACTGGGCGCCGAGCGAGGGTGTCCTCCGAGCGGCCTCCGGCCGCCCGCTCCGAATAAAAACTATAATCTGATGGGGACGGTGAACGCAAGAAGAGATCGCAACAATTTACGATCAGATCACGATTGTGATCCGACCGTAAATACGAGTGACACATCCTTGGACCATTAAAAAATAATCCAAGAGGCCTTGCCTCGTTGATTTGACACTTAATTTAGGTGTATAAATCGGAAAATAAAAATAAATTTTTTTAACCATATAAAATATCTGCATTATTTTTTTTAGCCATATAAAAATATAATGATTTTTAAAAAAAGACTTGACAAATATGAGATTCATTAAGCATTTATGAGGCAATTCATTAACCATTAATCAGTCATGAGGTTTTGCCATCAATTAACCATTAATCAGTCATTTACTTGACAAATCAATCACACAACTCTCCTTCTTCCGTCCCTCGGTGGCCGCAGGAGGATAACGAGGCCGTAGAAGTCTGAGAACAGTAGGTGAGGCAGCATGAGAAGAATGAGCACGACAACGACAAGGACGAAGACGCCCAAGGAATCACCGTACGCTAAGGGTATATTTCATTCGGGGTTATCCTCGATAATTTTAATTGTCCATTTAAAATTGTCAACGAAAATCTGATTTAGTTTAGGTAATCGAAGATTTCTGAGTAATGTTTCATGTTTGACATGTCAACAAAAGGAGCATACAACTCGGAATCAGAAAACTTTGAAAAACTAAGATTTTTTTTTATTCTGGGATTAGCGAAATTTAAAATAAAAAAAATAAAAAAAACATTAAAAATAAAAAAATAATAAAAAAACTTTTAAAAAAATGTAAAAAATTTAAAAAATGAAAAGAAATAAAAAATAAAAAAACACATAAAAATAAAAAAATGTGAAAAATAAAAAATAAAAAATATAGAGTTTAAAAAATAATAATAATAATAATAATAATAATAGTTGATTTTATAATTAAGGGTAATATAGTAAAATATTAAATTAGGTTATTTATTAAAATCTTTAAACAAATAAATTTTTGTTGCATTATCTAAGTTGAACCAAACAATATTTAGTTATATTTTATTCCCTATAATCTTGATTATGTGATTACTTGATAATTACATAACTAAGATTATATATGATAACTTAAACCAAATACATCCTAAATATTTTACCGACCTCGATCAATTCACTCGATTCTGTATTATTTTTTTTATTTATTATTCTCAGACATCTTCCTTATTATCGGGATTTGTTTTATTTAATTATCCTTATAATACAAATTTTGCAAAAGTAGCATTTTCATAAAATATCTTATCACACTTTTCGAAACACTTTTATATCAAGTCATTTACGAGTTTTTATTTTTTTTTGGAAACATTTGTTGTAGTGTTTCAAATATTTCTAAATCACTCTAATTTAGCTACATTTCCATAAACTTTAAAAAAAAATATTTTTTGTTGCTGCATTTAATATATATTTGCAGTTTGCTAGTTGCTAAAAAACAAAAGTAAACCTTCTTGATTGAGATGTGAAGCAAACAGACTAGTGGATGAAAAAGTTGAAGACCACCGTCTCTGTTTAAATTTTGCTTGTGTTGATATTTATGAAACACTTAATCAATGTTTTTAAAACTGGATCAGATTAAAAACATTTTATCTGATCAGCTCGACGGTAGAAATCAGGACGCAGAGGTCGACTAGCTCAAACCCGAGGTTTGTGTTAGAAAACACTGGCTTCCACAAGCCTCAATTTCAGAATTTAAATGATCTTAGATATCAAATATGCCAAAACAAAGCATTGATGAGGATGGGCTACACTGAATATTATTGTCAAGGATTGAGGAACTTGTATCTTAACACAAGGAGCAAGAAAAATGGGAAATCTTTCCTGTAACAAAGAGATGACATTATGAAAATACAAGAGGTTTGTTCCAAAATGAAATGGAAGAACATACAATAGTTTTGCCATAGAAAATAAAAGTATCATCTACACTCCACCAAATACTATTTTCCTTCACACAAGCAATAACATATAAAAACTACACAATAATGAATTTGAAGCGAACGACATTCTTAAACCTTTACAACCATTATGACAGTTTTTACGGGAAAGAGTTGAGCAAATTCGTGTCTATTTTGCCGTTGGTCCAAAAATTTCAGTCCTTCTAAAAACTCCTATCCCAGGAGCACTATTCAAGCTCACGTCGCTTATTTCAGAGTATAGATTCTTACTGTGTGATTGTATCTGTAGTGTTATAATGGGAGTTAGTTCTAAGCTCTCTTTCAATTGTTTCACAATTTCTATCATGTTTGGTTATTTTGGGGACCTTTGTGCCGTGCATTTCAATGTGATATCAATGGTGAAGCCAAAGATAGACAAAACACCTAAACTATAAGACAAATAAACCTCTCCAAATCATATAAATGCACTACGAGCTCATGCAAAGGTGTTGGTTAAGATATGCCAAATTCTTGATTGAGATGTGAAGCAAACATGCTAGTGGATGAAATTGCTGAAGACTAGTGGATGATAAAGCTGAAGTCCACCGTTTCTATTTAAATTTGGCTTGAGTTGATAATTGTGAAACACTTGATCAATGTTTTTAAAATCAAATCAGATTGTCCTCTCAGGGCGGTACGATGGTTGAGACCTAGGATGTTGTCATATTAGGTCATGAGATCGAAACTCAGCACATCCGAATATGACTTCTCCCATACCTTAGTCATTATATTAATGACGAATAGTCGCCTATGATTTACCTTCTCTGTGTTGGCCTAGAGACGGATTGGCGGGGGCGCTGGGGGTGAGCGAATCTCCTTTTACTACATTAAAACCACATTAGGTTGAAAACATTTTATCTACTCAGCTCGACTACAGAAACCAAGATGCGGAGGTCGACTAGTTCAAACCCAAGGTTTGTGTTAGAAAACACAGGCTTCCACAAGTCTCAATTTTAGAATTTAAATGATCTTAGATATCAAATATACTAAAACAAAGCTTTGATGAGGATCGGTCTATCTGAACATTATTGCCAAGGATTGAGGAACTTGCATCTTAACACAAGGAGCAAGAAAAATAGGGATTTTTTGGTAACAAGGAGATGACATTGTAAATCCAAGAGGCTTGTTCCAAGGTGAAATGGAAGAACATACAATAGTTTTTGCCATAGAAAATAAAAGGGAAGAGTCAAGCATACCCTCATTTGTCTTGCGTTTGGTCTCGAAATCTCAGTTATTCTAGACACTCCTATCTCAGGAACAATATTCAGGTTCACATCGCTTATTCTGAGTATAGATTCTCATTGCGTATGATTGTGTTCACGGTGTTATAATTAATGGGAGTTCTCTAATTCTAAGCTCTTGTTCAGCTGCATCACAACTTTTGTCATATTTGGTAGTTGTTGGCGTCTTTGTGTCGTACATTTCAACATGATATCAGCGCACATTCAGACAGTTTATTTCATACTCCCCTTCTAGCTTGAGATCTACAACGTCCTCAATGTTTCTTCCAGAAAGCCTTTGGAACACCCACTAAGTTAGGAGTACATTTTTTTTATATCTGGAACTATTGGAGGTAGCCTAGTTATTAGTTCCAAAAGAACTACTCCATAGCTGTACATAACACTTTTCTCGCTCAACTAGAAGGTATTGAAATACCTGACAAGCGATACAACAGATTTTCAATCATAAATTTTGCACAAATATAGTATGAAAGTTTAACGATACTTTAGTTGAAGTTGATTGCCTCATTGTTAGTCATTATATAGAGAGAGAAACACTAGTCTAGAAGATTAGTTATGGATATATGACTGGATATGACCTGAGATGTTCACAATATTCATATGTTTGTTGTTGCTGAATAAAATGGATCTACAATCTAAAACATGCAAGATATATGATTTAAACTTCAAGTGATAATCCAAATACCTCATGATTCCTCTTAATTTAATTTGAAGTATTTTATTTTCTATTAATCTATTTCTTCAAGTACCACTTGCTACAACGACTAATGTTTTCAGAGTTTATCTACAAATTCGATAGCTGACCCTAGTGCATGTGTTGCCATTTGTTAGAAATATCTACACAATTTGTAATCCAACAAAATAATTCGAATTTATCATGGACATGGATATGTCAAATTCATAATGACGAGTGAAAGTTCGGATACACTGGATGACTGCCCTTAGATACAAAGTACTATACATTTCCAGCAAGAATGATTGTCAAGTCTACTCAAGAGTTTTTTTTTTTTTTTTGCCACTTGAGACCGTCGAGAATAAACATACATTATATATAGAAAGAAAAGACGAGTGGTTGTAAATGAATATCTGAAGAGCTAAAAAAAAAATGTCCCTCTCATAATTCAACTTTAATTTAATATCTGAAAAAAAAAATCAACCTTATTAGACTTCTCTACATCATTTGGAAAATTATGTGATTTTCAAAGAAAAGTGTAAAAACATTTCTATTTTTATTGATCATGAACCAAATCATCCTTAAATAGGATCAATAAACACAAAATATACATAAAAAATAAACATACTCATGTCAGTGTATCCTGAGGTTCAGACGGATGACATTGTGTTATTACTAAAAGATTTAGACATTCCATAGTCTGTTAGTTTGACCTCAAATTTTTTACTTGAAATAATATTGTTGGTCTTTAAATCTCTATGAATTATAGGTGGTAGGCATCCTCGGTGCCAATAGTCAAGTCCTATATTATTTTTGAAGCAAGAAAAAAATAAGAACATCATAAAAGTTGCCAGAAGATATATGTAAAGCCAGAGTAGAATAATATCATTGAAGGCCTTGAGTGTTAATATTAGCCCTAGTGTCAATTATGAGATGATTATAAAGGGTACATTATTGTATCATATTTCATTATAAATAAAAGACAAAGTTGGTTATTATATTTATTTCAGTTCAGTACCAATTGAATAAATATAATAATATCTTTGGGTAGTAGGTTCTTATCTACAACATATCAATTAGTTGAATTGATAGTGAGATATGTAGATATATATAGAACACTACTCTTAATTATTCCTAGTCAAGCATTAATGTACAAGGACAATATTAATGCGTTGAGACTAGCATGTAGGTCAACGAATGACTTAATCTCACAAGTCATGGATATGAGATATCAGGTTGACACATGAATATATATTAGAGAATATATATTGAATGACCCGCTATGAGAATGTTTCATGGATCGTTATATGAGTGTCATAAACATTCTCATGTGACTATTGGTATGAATAGTCCTTAGACCTGAAGTCACTGCGGTTCCCTACATAAGGAGTTGTGTACTTTGGTATCGGCAAACGTCACCTGTAACAAAGTGGATAATAAAGTCGATCACTGGGTATGCAATGAATTATGCGGAGGGATGTGAGTGATATAGATGGGATATATCCCTTCCATATGACGGAAGCGATATCTATGGGCCCCTTGATTAGTAGGACACAAGAAAAGCATGGTCATGCTCAAATGAGTCAATATGAGATATTGAGCTTATTTTATTTAATTGAGTGTGTCTACTTAGAGATCAAGAAACACAAAGGTTGATAAGAGGATGACACAGTCTATGCCTCATTGATCAACCTAGATATCAAGGATAGAGGGACAAAGTCATACAAGATAATAGCCACGGACAGGTTGTTGGTGCGGGAAGCATCCGACGATCGAACCTGAGTTTTGATAATGACAAAGGATTCAAAGTTAAGGTGTGTTGTGAACTAACGTGCTTGATTGAGTGTTTCAGGTAAGTCCTAACTGTGGTTAGGCAAGGTAAAAACCCTATGGGGTGGTAACCCTAGGTCATAGGGAGTGGTATCCCTATGCGGAAAGTTTGGTGGGTCGAGTGCTTCAGGCAAAAGTCCTAGGGGGTAGTAACCCTAGGTGAAAAATCCTGGTGTCGCGAACCAGGTGGAAGACTGGACGGGTCGGGAAGCGAGCGTTCAACAGAAAGTCCGGAGGCATCGAACACTGAGCAAAAGTCCAGTCGATCTGGAGGATTGCACTGGAAAAAGGTAAAATCTCCTGAGTGGAGTAGGTGAGGATGCGTTCCCCGTAGAGGGAACAGTAGGCGTCGGGTCGACCTAGGGTTTCCGGTTGGAAACCCGAAGTCAGACCCGGACAGTCCGATGACTGTCAAATTTATTTATATATTATCTTTCGTGTTCTAACTTTGTTTTGCAGGTAACTAACAGTTTTATGCAAGATAAGAACTGACCAGGATCGGTCGACCGAACCTTGGGATCGGTCGACCAAACCTCCAAGCTACCAGATCAGATCTCCAGAAGCTGTACCAAGTTCAACCAGGGATCGGTCGACCGGACCTCGGGATCGGTCGACCGAACCTGGGATAGGTGTCGACTGGATCAAGCCGAGGTGTGCAGGTCAGAGGAGACTTATCGATCGACCGAACCTTGGGATCGGTCGACCGAACGCAGGGATAGAGTTTGACCAGATCGAAGCGGAGCGACAGATCGACGGATAAGATGCAGTGGAAATCATCTGATCGGTCGACTGAACATGAGGATCGGTTGACCGAACATGAGGATCGGTCGACCGATCCGCTTCGGGTCAAATCTGATCCCGAGACTTGGGGATCTGGATCAGACCTTACAGAGCTATAAAAAGAGGCCTCGAGGTGCAGCTCAAATCATCAACTTCGAACAGAAAACTCTGCTCTTCCGTGTGCTGCTGCTAAACGCCTCAACAACGCTCTGCTACTCCAACGAATCACTCCAAAGTTTTCTATTCTCTTTTTTCGTTGGTATAGTTTCTTTACTGCACTTACTTATATTTATTCACTTGTAAAGATTTGCGCTATATATTTGTTACCCACCGAAAGTGGTCAAGGATCGCGGGCCTTCGAGTAGGAGTCGAAATAGGCTCCGAACGAAGTAAACCACTTGTGTCTTTGTATTTACTTTACTTTTCATTTCCGCTGCGTTACTTTAGTTACTCGAACGATTTCCATAAATCGCTAAAATAGCCACGAGCGCTATTCACCCCCCCCCCTCTAGCGCTTTCGATCCATCACAGGTTAGGTCGGATCTTGACCTTCTCGTCACTTGGGTAGCAATGATGCCTTGCTAGATGTCACTCATTGCTTATGTATCTGAATGTTAATTTAGGTACATTGCCAACGTTACGAGAACCTATTGGGTCACACACAAAGAACAAATAGATTTGGAGATGGTTTATATGATGAATCATTGGATTAAGTCTAATTTGAATTGGATATATTGAGTTGGACTCAATTGGATATAATTGTTGGATTAAGTCCAATTCAAATTAGATTCAAGGAGTCAATTTGAATTAATGAAATAGTCATTCATTGAATTTGAATTGCATGAGGATTAATTGAGTAAGACTCGATTGAATTAGACTTGAGTTAGACTCAAGTGAATTATACTTGAGTTTGACTCAAGTGAGAAGACTTGAGTTAGACTCAAGTGAGGATTAATGGAGATAATAATTAAATTTTGAAATTTAATTATATATTTCATTCAATTTTTGAAATTGATTTTAAATAAGGATTTATACTCATTTGAAATGAGGAGTTACAAGTGTGATCCTTAATGGACTGTAAATACTCATTAAGGCCATTAATGCTAATTAAGTGTTTTCATTGGATGAAAATACTTAAGCAATTTTCTCTTCATTTTTGGGTACTTCTTCATTGACTTTTTCCTCTCCCTCTCCTCTCCTCTCCTCTTGGCCGAAACCTTCTCAAGGTTGCTAGCACAACCTTAGGTGGTTTCATCTCCATCTTGTGAGTTTGTGAGACAAACGAACGCTTGTTCGTGTGGATATCGTAGAGGCGCGAACGCGAGATCGTGCTGTGATCCGAGCTGTCGGGAGTCCTTGAGTACGCTATAAAGGTATAATCTACCATGTCTTTAGATCTAACTTAGTATAAATTTTTGTTTCCCTTTGCATGGATCTTCTGGGGTAATAGGTTTTTCCGCTGCGCGTTTGCGTATTTAGCAACCTATTACCTTACAGTGGTATCAGAGCCACTTGCGAAGGGATATACTAAGTTTTAGAGTTTTATATGTGATATAGAAAAGCATGATAGGTTTATTATGATTTGCAAAATTATGAGTTTCGGCCAAAATTAGTGTTTTGTTGAGAACGAAACATAGTTGATATGTGACCAACAAGGTCTCGGCCAACGGTGTTTTGTTCGGAACAAAACATAGTAAGTCTTAAGGGTATTATGGTCTCGGGCATGGCAGCAACTCATAAAAGAGTATGCAAAATTAATTTTGCTTCGGGGGAGCTGCACCCTGAAACCCCTGCAAGGGGCATTGCCCCTTAACCCCGCCCGCTAATCGGCTAGTGGGACCACCGTGGCGTTGCGGCTCATAATTTATTATTGCAATCACAGTAAATTTATGTAGTAAATATATTGTGAATATATGTAACATGGTGGACGGCTATGACCCTTGAAACCCCTATGTGTTTGTGTGTTGTTGTAATTCATAATACGGTCTGCGTGTCATGCCTTCATCCCTTTCATTCTAGTTGTAATTTTAGACTACACTCGAATATAAATCGAGTTTCTTTAGATTTTGTAATGTACAAATTAGAATTTAGTCTACCAGACGATGGGTGAAAAGGAAAGAAGGAAGAACAACAACACACGACGACAAAGGGAGCACTTGGAGAAGCTGCTTTGACCTAGGTGGACTCATCGCTCTTCTCATTGGCTTGAGAAGATCGTAGTTTATGGGGGTCATAACCGTGTCACATTTTGATTTATGCATATATGTGTGATGTGTGCTATGTGATGTATTTGATACATGTTTAGTTTAAAGATTAGGTCTTTTAATATATGCCTACCAAAAGTTTAATACTCACTTCTGGTTCGATCAATTGTAGTCAAGTTTTGCCAAAGTAAAGTGACTCAATTTATCTTGCTAGAGTGCAACTGGACAATTGTGATGTCCGAATATTAAACTTTGGGTACAACTTAACTAAGTTGTCTCACTTAGATTGAGAATTTAAAGGCATATCCCATAAGATGGAATTCAAATTGTACTAATCTTGGGCGATTAGCCAAAGCTAACTCAAGATGAGTTATAATATGAATTTCATAAGATGGACAAAATGAACAAATAGTCTTGTTCATCTAGCTATACAAGAGTTGCATTTGATGCAATTGGTATAAGATGTCTACCTACATTATACGAGTCTTGAGCGATTAGCCAAAGCTAACTCAAGATGAGTATAAGAAGGATCTTGTCCCACATGAATGTCATTGCGATTGGATTTGGAGCTAGTAGTGTGGGAAAAACCATAACCATGACTTGCTTCTACCAAAACTTTACAATTCAGTGGGAGCATCATTTAATTAAAGGCCTAATTAAATGATCGATATATAATACAAAGTTCTGTATTATGTTGTTGTAGATAACCATGTCATCAAATACGTCGAACACTCTCTCTCTGCGATCTATCCTTGATAAGGACAAGCTCAATGGAGCTAACTTCCTGGACTGGTACAGAAACTTGAGAATAGTTCTCAAGCAAGAACGAAAACTGTACGTCATAGAGCAACCAATTCCAGAGGCACCCCCTGCTATTGCCACTAGAGCTGATAGGGATGCTTACAAGAAGCATCAAGATGATGCATTAGATGTGTCATGTCTTATGCTCGCCACCATGAACTCTGAGCTTCAGAAGCAACATGAGAACATGGATGCTTATGATATGGTTGAACACCTTAGACAACTATATCAAGGACAAACAAGACATGGGAGATTTGAGATCTCTAAAGCGATGTTTCAATGCAGAATGCAAGAAGGAAGTTTCGTCGAGCCTTATGTGCTCAAAATGATCGGGTATGTGGAGAATCTGCAAAGGTTGGGATTCCCACTAGGCCAAGAATTGGCCACTGACCTAATCTGGCAATCGTTGTCTGATAGTTATAGTCAATTCGTTATGAACTACAACATGAACGAAATTGACAAACCACTGCCTGAAATGTTGAGCATGTTAAGAACTGTTGAACTCAACCTTAAGAAGGAAAAGCCTAGTTCCATTTTGATGGTGTCTAAAGGCAAAGGTAAGTGGAAGCCTAAAGGTAAGGGTAAGACCCAAGCCAAAGACAAGGGCAAGACTCATGCACTGAAACCCAAAGGTGGGGTTGCTAAGGAAGGAACCTGCTTCCACTATGGTGAGACTGGACACTGGAAGAGGAACTACAAGTGTACCTGGAGGAACTGAAACGGAAGAGAAGTGAGACTTCTGCCTCAGGTATATATGTTATAGAAGTAAATCTATCTATTTCTTCTTCACGAGTATTAGATACTGGATGTGTATCTCACATTTGTACTAATATGCATGAGCTGAGAAATAGTAGAGTGATCCGGCGGTAAGAATAGGGGACCCACCCTCTGAAGGGTCCCAGCCTAAGGACGGATGGAAGGCTGGTCAAGCGGGTAATGGTCCGAGCGGAGCTAGAGATAACCCATCCATGGGCTTGGGTTTCCGACGCCAAGGCAGGAGGATCGAAGGGCCGAGCGGGAGCCCGATCGGCTGGGATCGAAGGGCAGAGCGGGTGGTCCGTTCGGCCAAGATAAGGGCGAGGGTACAAAGGTAGCCGAGCGGCCTATGCGCTTGTCTCGGGATATGGGATGTCAGAGAAGGCATGTCTGATGATTAGGCCATACACAAGATTGCACGATGGAAGATCTCGCCGTCACATCAGGGAGAGGTGGATACAGTAGCAGTATGGCCTCAAATATGCTCTTCTGACAGGCCCATACTTGGGTATGGTCTAAAGCAGATGACTGCTTCGATTGACGTGCCTGGGCTCTTTCGATAGTTCTATATAAGGTCTCCATTTCTTCACCGGAGGTACGAGAGTCTTCTACTTCAAAGCCACTTCTTTGCTATTTCCTCGCCTGACTTGAGCGTCGGAGGGCCGTCGCCGGGACACCCCCCCGGCTCGGTTTTGTTGCAGGTTCGCCGGAGCATCTGAGGATCTAGTAGGGAGCGCCACGTCCCCAGCGTTCGTTGACCCCTGGTTCGGA
This sequence comes from Zingiber officinale, assembly GCF_018446385.1. Taxonomy (NCBI): domain Eukaryota; kingdom Viridiplantae; phylum Streptophyta; class Magnoliopsida; order Zingiberales; family Zingiberaceae; genus Zingiber; species Zingiber officinale. The sequence goes on from NC_055988.1 coordinate 171,454,984, forward strand.
CAGGATCAATTTGGCGCCGTCAGTGGGAACGCACCTGCATCCGAACAGAGACAATGGACGAGGCTGGAAGGATACACAATGTGGCACTCTCACAAGAAGAGTTGGACGCTCTGGTCGAGATGAGGGCCGCCAAACTTGTGGAGCAGAAACAGAAAGAGGCAGCCGAGCGGCAGGAGCAACAAGCAACATCTGCGTCGGGTGGCCGAGCGGAAGCACCTCAAGCCACCGTGGCGTTCCATCGGGCCTTATTCCGCACCCCTGAAACCGTACCAGCTCGGAAAGATAGAGGATCTTCTTCCGACGAAATGCCTAGGCGAGACGCCAGAAAGAGGAAAGCTCCCCGAGCAGATTCATCTCCCGAGCGGATCAATCACCAATTCTCGGAGGCTATTCTACGAGACCCTTTGCCCAAGCATTACGTGCCTCCGACGATCGAAGAGTACAACGGAACAACGGACCCGGATGATCATCTGGGTAAGTTTGATAACACAGCTACACTCCATCAGCATACAGATGGAGTAAAGTGCCGCGTCTTCCTTACAACTCTCTCGGGATCGGCTCAACGGTGGTTTCGGAGGCTGCCGGACGGATCCATCACTAGCTTCAAGGACTTCCGAACGGCCTTCCTCCACCACTTCGCCAGCAGTCGGCGTTATCACAAGACAAGTGTCAGCTTGTTCGCAATCAAGCAAGAGCCAAGAGAATCGCTTCGAGCTTACATCCAGCGATTCAACCAAGTGGCGATGGATATTCCCACAGCCACATCGGAGACAATGATGAATGCCTTCACGCAAGGCCTTGTGGATGGGGACTTCTTCCGGTCGCTCATCCGAAAGCCGCCCCGAGATTATGATCATATGCTGCACCGGGCCAATGAATATATCAACGTGGAAGAAGCACAAGCCGCCCGGAAAAAGGAAACTCCTACCGAGCGGGCACCTATTCATGCCGAGCGGAAACAGCACGCCGCTCAGCAGCCACCTAGAGGATCGAGAGCCGAAGAAATACGATCTCCCCACGCCAGGTCGCACGTACAAGAAGTGGCTGCCGCTCGGCCCAAGCCAAAGAAGAGGTGGACCCCTATGTTCTGCTCCTTCCACCAGATGGATACGTACAACACGAAGGATTGTCGAAGTCTTCCCTTCGTGGCCAATCCCGTTCCTAGGAAGGCCGAACGACGGTCACCTCCCACCGACAGGAGACAAAGGACTCATGAAGCTGACCGGACCCGCCCCGAGAGGCGACATCAACAGACACCCGATCGGCACCGATCTCCGAGACAGGATAATCGCCGGGCGTCCTAAGAACGGTCACGACCGTCTGCTTGGGAAGAGGAGAATAAAAGCAATATTGCCAGAGGCGAGATCAACGTTATTACTGGTGGGCCGACCGGAGGAGATTCCAACCGAGCCAGAAAGGCAGGCGTCCGGCAGCTCCAGATCCACGCAGTCGGTTGCAGCCAAGAGCGGGCAAGTGGGCCGGAAATCACTTTCGGGCCCGGGGACTTAGAAGGAGTCGAAGTGCCCCACGACGACGCCCTGCTCATTAAAGCGGTAATAGCAAATTACACTATTCACCGCATATTTGTTGACACAGGGAGTTCGGTCAACATCATATTTAAGAAGGCGTTTGACCAGCTGCAAATTGATCGAGCCGAGCTGCTTCCCATGACAACCCCGCTCTACGGGTTTACGGGTAACGAAGTTCAGCCGGTCGGACAGATCCGGCTGGCTACCTCGCTGGGAGAGGAGCCGCTCAGGAGGACTAGGACAATAAATTTTGTGGTGGTTGATTCTCCCTCGTCCTACAATGTCATTTTGGGCCGACCGGCGCTCGGCGAATTCCGAGCAGTCGTCTCAACCTTCCACCAGAAGATGAAGTTCCCCGTCGAAGACAAGGTGGGAGAGGTACGGGGAGATCAGTTAGCAGCTCGGCGGTGTTACATAGAGATGGTCCGAGCAGAATCCAACTCCGCTCGGAAGGCGCCTCGAATCGAGGTAAATGCTATCACTGAAAAGCCACCCGCCTTAATTTATGAGGAAAAAGAGGAGGTGCAGATTCATCCGACCCGATCGGAGGCCACAACTTTTGTTGCCTCTGATCTGGAGGAGAGGCAGAAGGAGGAGCTGATCCAATGCCTCCGGCGAAATCATGATGTATTCGTCTGGTCAACACATGAATTGCTTGGAATCTCGCCGAGCACAGCACAGCATGAGTTGCATGTCCGACCGGACGCTCGGCCAGTGAAGCAGAGAAAAAGGGATTTCAGTGCCGAGCAGAATGCCATCATCTGGGCGGAAGTAGAGAAACTTCTGGAGGCCGGCCACATACGAGAAGTGCAGTTCCCGAGCTGGCTGGCTAACGTAGTATTAGTATCCAAGCCGGGCGGCAAGTGGAGAGTCTGCATCGACTTTCGGGACTTAAACAAAGCATGCCCCAAGGACTTCTATCCTCTGCCCCGGATAGATCAGCTGGTGGACTCTACGGCCGGCTGCGAATTAATTTGCATGCTTGACGCCTATCAAGGATATCATCAAGTGCCGCTCGCCCGGGAAGATCAAGTAACGGCCGACGGCACATATTGCTATAATGTGATGCCGTTCGGATTGAAGAATGTCGGGGCCACCTATCAACGCTTGATGAACAAGGTGTTCAAGGAGCAGATCGGGCGTAATCTGGAAGTCTATGTGGACGACATTCTTATCAAATCCGTCCGAGCGGCCGATCTCTTCAAGGACATGGAAGAAACTTTCCGAACGCTACGCAAATATGGAGTCAAGTTAAATCCCCAGAAATGCTTGTTCGGAGCTAAAGGGGGGCGTTTCTTGGGATATATAGTGACCGAGCGGGGAATTGAAGCCAATCCCAGCAAGGTGAAAGCTCTGCAAGACATGCCGCCTCCCAGAAATACAAGGGAAGTGCAACGGTTGACCGGTCGGATAACTGCTTTGTCCAGATTCATCTCCAAAACCGCCGACCGGAGCTTACCATTCTTCAAGATCCTGCGCAAGGCCACTAAATTTCACTGGGACGAGGAATGCGACCGAGCATTTGAAGAATTGAAGACATATCTTAATTCTTTGCCTATACTAGCCAAGCCGATCGGGGGTGAGTCACTTTATATTTATCTGTCGTCAACTGAACATGCTGTCGGCTCAGCACTTGTGAGAGCGAGCGGCGAAGAGCAGCCGGTGTATTTTTTAAGCCATATTTTAAAAGATGCTGAATCTCGTTACACCGGGCTCGAGAAGTTGGCCTTTGCTTTGGTTCTAGCTGCTCGGTGCCTTCGACCCTACTTCTTGGCTCACACCATCATCGTCCGGACAAACAGTCCACTAGGAAGAGTGTTGTTGAATCCAGAAGCGTCCGGACGGCTCATCAAGTGGATGACAGAACTAAGTGAATTTGACATCCAATATCAACCACGCTCGGCGATCAAAGCGCAATCCTTGGCTGATTTTATGACCGAAGTGCAGAGGCCAGAGCCGGAAGCTCTGTGGAGAATATATGTGGATGGGTCTTCCACCCGGCTCGGAAGTGGGATTGGAATATTGCTGCTCTCACCTCAAGAAGAAAAGATGCACTTATCTGTCCGGCTGGACTACAAAGCCACCAATAATGAAGCAGAATATGAGGCCCTCATAGCCGGACTGCAGGCAGCATGGCATGTAGGAGCCGGTCGGGTGACACTCTATTCGGATTCACAGTTGGCCGCTCAGCAACTTTCTGGCACCTTTGAAATCAACAGCATTCGGCTTAAGCTCTACGCTGAAGCCTTTGAAAAACTCAAAGCTACTTTCCGAGAGGTCCTTATTCGAAAGATTCCCCGAACGGAGAACCAGGTAGCCGATGACTTGGCCAAACTAGCAAGTTCTATAGTGCCGGTCACCATTCAGCAACCAATTGAAAAAGTATTGCTGGCAGCGCACGTCGACCGGATGGAAGGCCTCACATTTCCAAGCGACTGGAGAACACCCATCATAGAGTTCCTCCGCTCGGGAGCCACACCGGCCGATCGGGATGAAGCCCAGCTGCTCAGGAGGAGGGCCGGTCGGTTCACACTCATCGGTGATCAGCTCTACAAGAAGGCTTTCTCTCGCCCGTTGTTGAAGTGTGTGAGCTCGGAAGATTCGGCTTACATCCTCCAGGAGGTACATCAAGGATCGTGCGGAGGACATCCGGGCGGACGATCACTAGCCAAGAAGATTTTGCTAGCTGGATACTTTTGGCCGACCTTACAAATAGATGCCGCTCGGACAGTATCTACATGCCTTTCGTGCCAGAAGTATCACAACTTCTCCCACCGACCGGCAGAGGAGATGAAGGCATCAACCGTCTCATGTCCGTTCGATCAATGGGGAATGGATATCGTGGGTCCATTTCCGATGGCGACCGGGCAGAGGAAATTTTTGCTGGTGGCGGTCGATTATTTCTCCAAGTGGGTGGAGGCCGAGCCACTAGCCAGGATCACCGAGCAGATGGTCAAGAAATTCATCTGGCAACACATCATATGTAGGTTCGGTATACCTCGCCGATTGATTTCCGATAACGGGCGGCAATTCACAGGGAAAGTGCTGGAAGATTGGTGCAAAAGCTACGGCATCGAGCAACGCTTCATGTCCGTGGCTTACCCCCAAAGCAACGGTCAAGCCGAAGTAGCCAACCGGGAAATTCTCCGTATTCTGCGCGCTCGGCTCGACCATGTGGGAGGAAGCTGGCCGGATGAAGTGCCGGGCGTTTTATGGGCCATCCGAACAACTCCTAAGGAAGGAACGGGCGTTACACCTTTTCATCTGGTATACGGCGGTGAAGCGGTCATTCCGGTTGAAGTCGGCGTCGAGTCCGTCCGGGTCCAGTGTTATGATGAAGGCAACGCCGAGCGGAGGAATATGGAGCTGGATTTGGTTGACGAAGAGCGTGCCAAGGCATCCGTTCGGCTGATGGCATACCGTCAACGGATGAAGCAAAACTACAACCGGCGCGTCATTCCCCGATCATTCCAGGTCGGCGACCTTGTCTGGAAGAAAGTCAAACCGGTTGGCGACGTCGGCAAGCTTGAGGCTCCGTGGGCAGGTCCCTTCAAAATCATCGAAAAGCTCCGCTCGGGCACGTATTATTTGGAGGACGAGGACGGTCGGCAACTAGATAGGCCGTGGAGCGCAAACCACCTCCAGCCTTACCGGGCGGGATGAAAGGTGTACCACTGTAAATCATCCTGTGTATTTTTTTTCGATTGAATACTTGAAATGCAGAAATGAAAAATCAAAAGAACAAATATAAGGCATCGTCATCAAGGAACGAAGGCCCCGCGCCGCTCGGCCGGTGGTAAATGGGTCGAGCCAAGCGCTCGATGAACGAAGGCCCCGTACCATCCGGTCGGAGGTAAATTATCCGAGCCAAAATGCCCGACGAAGCAGACCCTGAGCCGTTCGGCCCGAAGAAGTAGAAAGATGAAAGCACATTGAGTATTTTCTGCTGAAAGGAAGGCCAAGGTCGCTCGACCTGGTAAGGAGTTAGCCTTAAAGGCCGTCTAGCCCAGACGTTAAACCGTAGAGCCGCGCCGACCGGCTATAAATAACCGCGCCGTCGAGCACCGACGTTAAAAATTGAGAGACGAGCCGGCGTCTATAAATCCCCGAGCAGAAGACCGACGAGCACCGTCGTTAAAGATCGAGAGCCGCGCCGATCGGCTATAAACATCCGCGCCGACGAGCACCGTCGTTAAAGATCGAGAGCCGCGCCGATCGGCTATAAATAATCGCGCCGACGAGCACCGTCGTTAAACATCGAGAGCCGCGCTGACCGGCTATAAACATCCGCGCCGACGAGCACCGTCGTTAAAGATCGAGAGCCGCGCCGACCGGCTATAAACATCCGCGCCGACGAGCACCGTCGTTAAACATCGAGAGCCGCGCCGACCGGCTATAAACATCCGCGCCGACGAGCACCGTCGTTAAAGATCGAGAGCCGCGCCGATCGGCTATAAACATCCGCGCCGACGAGCACCGTAGTTAAACATCGAGAGCCGCGCCGACCGGCTATAAATAACCGCGCCGTCGAGCACCGACGTTAAAAATCAAGAGACGAGCCGGCGTCTATAAATCCCCGAGCGGAAGACCGACGAGCACCGTCGTTAAACATCGAGAGCCACGCCGACCGGCTATAAACATCCGCGCCGACGAGCACCGTCGTTAAAGGTCGAGAGCCGCGCCGATCGGCTATAAACATCCGCGCCGACGAGCACCGTCGTTAAAGATCGAGAGCCGCGCCGATCGGCTATAAATAGTCGCGCCGACGAGCACTATCGTTAAAGATCGAGAGCCGCGCCGATCGGCTATAAACATCCGCGCCGACGAGCACCGTCGTTAAACATCGAGAGCCGCGCCGACCGGCTATAAATAACCGCGCTGTCGAGCACCGACGTTAAAAATCGAGAGACGAGCCGGCGTCTATAAATCCCCGAGCGGAAGACCGACGAGCACCGTCGTTAAACATCGAGAGCCGCGCCGACCGGCTATAAACATCCGCGCCGACGAGCACCGTCGTTAAAGATCGAGAGCCGCGCCGATCGGCTATAAACATCCGCGCCGACGAGCACCGTCGTTAAAGATCGAGAGCCGCGCCGATCGGCTATAAATAATCGCGCCGACGAGCACCGTCGTTAAACATCGAGAGCCGCGCCGACCGGCTATAAACATCCGCGCCGACGAGCACCGTCGTTAAAGATCGAGAGCCGCGCCGATCGGCTATAAACATCCGCGCCGACGAGCACCGTCGTTAAACATCGAGAGCCGCGCCGATCGGCTATAAATAATCGCGCCGACGAGCACCGACGTTAAAAATCGAGAGACGAGCCGGCGTCTATAAATCCCCGAGCGGAAGACCGACGAGCACCGTCGTTAAACATCGAGAGCCGCGCCGACCGGCTATAAACATCCGTGCCGACGAGCACCGTCGTTAAAGATCGAGAGCCGCGCCGATCGGCTATAAACATCCGCGCCGACGAGCACCATCGTTAAAGATCGAGAGCCGCGCCGATCGACTATAAATAATCGCGCCGACGAGCACCGTCGTTAAAGATCGAGAGCCGCGCCGATCGGCTATAAACATCCGCGCCGACGAGCACCGTCGTTAAACATCGAGAGCCGCGCCGACCGGCTATAAATAACCGCGCCGTCGAGCACCGACGTTAAAAATCGAGAGACGAGCCGGCGTCTATAAATCCCCGAGCGGAAGACCGACGAGCACCGTCGTTAAACATCGAGAGCCGCGCCGACCGGCTATAAACATCCGCGCCGACGAGCACCGTCGTTAAAGATCGAGAGCCGCGCCGATCGGCTATAAACATCCGCGCCGACGAGCACCGTCGTTAAAGATCGAGAGCCGCGCCGATCGGCTATAAATAATCGCGCCGACGAGCACCGTCGTTAAAGATCGAGAGCCGCGCCGATCGACTATAAACATCCGCGCAGACGAGCACCGTCGTTAAAGATCGAGAGCCGCGCCGATCATGATCGTTCGCAAGTACCAGACTGATTAAGGCCGATCGGCCGTCGGTTTGCCAACACTTTGCATTCACTAAAGGCAATTAGTATAGCCAAGCGCTAAACGATTCTGAGGAAACAAGTCAATTGGTTAACCCGATCGGCTGTTTAGTAGGAAGCTAGGGGAGTCCAACTGATTCTACGAATAAGCAGCAACACACTAAAACGAGACAATAAAGGGCAAACAAAAAATGCAAGCAAAGGAACATAAGGAGGCCGAACGACACGTACAAAAATTTTTGCATCCGCTGAGCGGATGAAATACAGAAAGCACTTGAAACAACTCGCCTCACTCTGGGTCTTCAAAATTAAAGAAGGCGTCCGGGATATCATCAATCATGGCCGCCAGGTCGGAGGCTGGAATGTGCATTTCCGCGGGAAGGTGGCCACCCTTCTTCAAGTACGCCATGGTGACCTTGACCGCCTCGAGGAAAGTTGAAGAGACGTTGCCACCGAATTTTGCGCCGAACTGCTCCGAGCGGAGGTATTCTTGGCGAGCTGCTGCTAGGCGACTCGACTCTCCCTCCTTATATTGTCTGAGCGCCGCTCGGGAGGCAATCAGCGAATCTTGAAGAACTTTCAGGTCCACCTCCGCTTTGGTGCGTTCAGCTGAGCGCCCTTCCCGTTCGGCAGCTAGTTGGGCTTCCAGATTCTTAGACTGCTGATCTAGGGCTCGGACTTCAACTTTCATTTTGTCCAGATCAGCAATCGCCCGCCTCTTCCGGCTGCTGGCGCGCTTCACGTCTGCGTCGCGTGTCCTGACCAGGCCTTCAAGTCGAGCCACCTCTGTCGCCAAGTCGGCGGACTTCTTCTGTTCGGCCTCGAGGGTTTGTTTCTCCCGCTCGGCCGATGGACCCCCTGACACTTGGAGTTTCTCCAGGAGATCCTCCAGCTCAGCTAGACGATGGCTAGTGGCGATTTGCTCAGTCCAACGCTGTAAGGGAAATAATAAGATCAGCGACCCAACGGAAACATGGCACAAGAAGAGAAATGAATTTACCTGAGTCGCCTGTTGCATGTTGTTATCGCCGAGCTGCTTAGGCGTCATGAGGGCCACTTGAATCTGCGCGTCCTCAAAAAGCTTGGCGAGCGGACCCGTCAAGGTTATTTCGTGAACAGGGCTCGAGGGCCGATCGGCAGACAGTAAATAGTCCTCCGATGGGAATCGGAGGGTAGTCTTGATGGTCGGATGGTCGGACGGTGCTTCTTCAGTCGCGACCGCCTGATGCGAGGACTCCCCTATGGTGGAAGTTTCGCCCAACCGACGTAAGTGGCGATGAGTTCTGGGAGGAGAGCCGGAGGGCTGTGCGGTAGGCGAAGCCACGGGGGTCCCGATCTGTGATGGCGTGCGAGCAGGCGAAGTTACGCCGATCGGCGCATGTGCCCCCTCTTGGGTCGGTGGAAGGCTGGAGTCTCTTCGACGTTTCCGCCGAACCTCCAATGGTGGATCTCCGACCTGGGGGACGCCCAGCTCGGCGGGGGCTGAGGAAACAGGATCCGCCTCAACCTCCGTTGAAGCGGATGGGGCAGCTTCTGTTTCAGGGGCGGACTGCGCCCCCCCTTCTCCTGCATCTGCCGGGCGGCTGGGGATGAGACCCCGCTCGGCGAGCTCTTTTTTGGTGGCTGCTTCAATTTCCACGGACTTTAATTTCAAGTGAGCGGTAGCCTTGGAGCGCCACATGACTTCAGCTGCAGTAAAAGAAATTAAAATCAATTAGACAAAAAAGACTAAGAGTAAAGAATCCTTACTCATGCGGAAGGGGAGATTTGCCCGAACGGGAGACAGTCCGAAAATATACAACACCCCCTTGAGAAGCAACTGGTCGATCTTGTATCGCTGACCGGATAACCAGTTCGCCGCATGAAGATAGGCTGGGTTGCTTCTGAACTTGCCGAGCTCCGGCTGAGTCGGCACAGCGGTCTGCCATTTGGTTCGGAATGCTGGCCGCTCGGGAAGTCGGATGTAGAAGAAAAACTCCTTCCAGTGTTTGTTGGAGGTCGGCATATTATCAAAAAATCTAAAGCCTATTCTACTTTGGAAGATAAAAGTGCCCGGCTCGGATTGTTTAGGGTAGAAAAAGAAGTGGAATATTTTGGGGTCAAGAGGGATACTGTGTAGCTTAAAGAGGACGACTACCCCGCTCAGCAGCCTAAAGGAATTCGGCACAAGTTGGCCGAGCGGGATGCGAAAATAGTTACAAACCTCTAAAATAAAGGGATGGGTAGGAAATCTAAGGCCGCCCTGGAATTGGTCTAGAAAAAAACAAATGGTGCCGATCGGGGGGTCATGGGGCCGGTCAGTCGGGTCGGCTACAACTATTTCATAGTTATCGGGAATCCCATACGTCCGAGCAAGGCGCCGAGCACCCTCCTCATCAAACCGACTCTCCATGGTCAGATACCAAGGGCCATGAACACCAACAGCGGGTTTGGAGGAGCTTGCCATCTCGAAGAAGCAAAAAGATAGCGAGGAATTGAAGGAATGGGAGCAAAAGAGGCAAAACAAGTTGGGAAGACCTTGTAAGCAAAGGGAGAAGACTCACTGAGAAGGAAACGGACGGAAAGGATCACCGGTGAGATGGTAGCCGCCGAAAAACAAGAACTGGATCGTCGGAGGTCACGACAGAGGAAGAAGCAGAGGGCAACGCACAAGCGAATATGCGGCGAAGGAAGGAGACGGAGGCTTTATACGGCTGAGGTCAGTCGGCCTCCGCCGTCGGATTCAGGTCATGACAGACAAGGACGCCATCGGGCCGTCCATTTTGAACGGGGGCGTCCCATCGTAAGTGACGCCGCCGCCACACAATGGTCGACACGTGGCGCTCTGTCACCAAGCGCAATTAATGCGCCCATACCGTGCACGCTTCGCCTTAATGAAGAGGATTTGCGTGATTTTCGAGAAGATTTAGACAAGCAAACGTCCACGTTGAGCGACAAGACAACCGTAACTAAGAGCCGAGCGGCTGAATTTGGCAGAAGGGCCGAACGGCCCCAGGGATATTATGAGCGACTGAAAGGCGGCGACCGCCCGCTCGGACACATAGTCCAGTCAGTCGGACTCACTGCCTCCTTCGACTAGACTTGAAGGGAAGGCAAGTGATCCGGCGGTAAGAATAGGGGACCCACCCTCTGAAGGGTCCCAGCCTAAGGACGGATGGAAGGCTGGTCAAGCGGGTAATGGTCCGAGCGGAGCTAGAGATAACCCATCCATGGGCTTGGGTTTCCGACGCCAAGGCAGGAGGATCGAAGGGCCGAGCGGGAGCCCGATCGGCTGGGATCGAAGGGCCGAGCGGGTGGTCCGTTCGGCCAAGATAAGGGCGAGGGTACAAAGGTAGCCGAGCGGCCTATGCGCTTGTCTCGGGATATGGGATGTCAGAGAAGGCATGTCTGATGATTAGGCCGTACACAAGATTGCACGATGGAAGATCTCGCCGTCACATCAGGGAGAGGTGGATACAGTAGCACTATGGCCTCATATATGCTCTTCTGACAGGCTCATACTTGGGTATGGTCTAAAGCAGATGACTGCTTCGATTGACGTGCCTGGGCTCTTTCGATAGTTCTATATAAGGCCTCCATTTCTTCACCGGAGGTACGAGAGTCTTCTACTTCAAAGCCACTTCTTTGCTATTTCCTCGCCTGACTTGAGCGTCGGAGGGCTGTCGCCGGGACACCCCCCCGGCTCGGTTTTGTTGCAGGTTCGCCGGAGCATCTGAGGATCTAGTAGGGAGCGCCACGTCCCCAGCGTTCGTTGACCCCTGGTTCAGACAGGATCATAGAGCATTGACAAAGGGCGAAGTGGACCTACGAGTAGGCAATGATGTAAGAGTTGTTGCTGTCACTGTAGGAACATATTCTTTATCTTTGCCCACTGGGCTTGTTTTAGAACTAGAAGAGTGCTGTTATGTGCCCGCTTTGACAAAGAACATTATCTCTGTTTTTTGTTTGGACAAGAAAGGCTTTTCATTTGTAATAAAGGACAAATGTTGTTCCGTTTATTTCAATGATATGTTCTATTGTAGTGCACCTCTTATAAATGACCTCTATGTTCTAGACTTTGAAAATCCAATCTATAACATAAATAACAAATGGTTCAAGTCTAATGATTTGAACCAAACATATCTCTGACATTGTCGCCTAGGTCACATAAATGAGAGTCGCATATCCCAACTCCAAAAGGATAGACTTTTGGACTCATTTGATTTTGAATCATATGAGGCATGTAAATCTTGTCTTCGAGGCAAGATGACAAAGACTCCATTTAGTGGACACGATGAAAGGGCTAATGATCTGTTAGGACTCATACATACAGATGTATGTGACCCTTTTAGAATAGCTGCTAGAGGAGGCTATTCCTACTTCATTACCTTCACTGATTATTTCAGTAGATATGACTATGTGTATTTGATGAGACACAAGTCAGAATCCTTTGAAAAGTTCAAAGAAGTCAAGAATGAAGTACAAAATCAACTTGGTAAGAATATTAAAATACTTCGATCAGATCAAGGTGGGGAATACCTTAGCCAAGAGTTTCTTGACCATCTCATTGAGTGTGAGATTATATCTCAGCTCACTCCACCTGGAGCACCATAATGGAATGGTGTATCAGAAAGGAGAAATCACACCTTATTAGATATGGTACGACCGATGATGAGTCATACAGATCTTCCTACTTCCATATGGAGACATGCTCTAGAGACGACCGCTTTCACACTTAACTGAGTTCCATCTAAGACTGTCATAAAGACACCATATACGATATGGACTGTGAAGAGTCCCAAGATGTCTTTTATGAAGATTTGGAGTTGTGAGGCTTACATTCGACGACAAGTCTCAGATAAACTTGGACCCAAATCAGACAAGTGTTATTTTGTAGGATATCCCAAAGAAACAAAGGGATATTACTTCTATAATCCCACAGAAGGCAAAGTGTTCGTTGCCAGAACTAGTGTCTTTCTAGAAAGACTAGTGGGAGTGAAGTCGATCTTGAAGAAATTTAAGATACACAAACTAGCACAAATGCCTTGATGGAAATTAAGCAGGTATCACAAGAAGTTATGGAGCAACAACCTGTTCAAGTAGCACATGCTCTACGCAGATCTGATAGGATCCGTCGTCAACTTGAGATATATTCATTTCTCTTGTCTGACCACAGTGATGTAGAGCTTATTGGTCTTAATGAGCCTACATCTTATCAGGAAGCTGTAGAGGGCCCAGATTATGAGAAATGACTAGAGGCTATAAGATCTGAAATGGAATCCATGTACACTAACCAAGTATGGACTTTGGTTGATTCACCTAAAGGGATCAAACCCATTGGGTGTAAGTGGGTCTTCAAGGTGAAAACTGACATGGATGGACGTATGCATACCTATAAAGGTATATTGGTAGCTAAAGGTTTCAAGCAAATTCATGGTATAGACTATGATGAAACATTTTCACCAGTTGCGATGCTTAAGTCCATTCGGATTTTTCTTGCTATTGCAGTTTACTATGATTATGAGATCTGGCAAATGGATGTCAAAACTGTATTTCTTAACGAAAATCTACTCGAGGATGTGTACATGACACAACCTGAGGGTTTTGTAGATCCAAAGCATGCTGGAAAGGTTTGTAAGTTGCAAAGATCCATTTATGGATTAAAGCAAGCTTCTAGAAGTTGAAATCTTCGATTCGATGATGTGATCAAAACGTTTGGTTTCATTAAGAATGAAGATGAACCTTGTGTCTACAAGAAAGTTAGTGGGAGCATAATCATCTTTCTCATATTGTATATAGATGACATACTACTCATTGGAAATGATATCCCTACTCTTCAGTCAGTGAAGGCTTGGCTTGAGAATTATTTTTCAATGAAAGACTTAGGTGAAGCAGCCTATATCTTAGGCCTTAAGATCTATAGAGATAGATCTAAAAGATTGCTTGGGCTAAGCCAAAGTACATACATTGATAAGGTGCTTAAACATTTTGTCATGGAGAATTCCAAGAAGGGATTCTTGCCTAGTAACATGGTGTGAGTCTTTCGAAAACTCAATATCACTCTTCTAAGGTAAAAAGGGACCGCATGGATCAGATTCCTTATGCATCTGCTATAGGGTCCATCATGTACACCATGCTTTGTACTCACCCAGATGTATTGTATGCGTTAAGCATGACGAGCAGATACCAGTCAGATCTAGGTGAAGGTCACTGGACAACAGTCAAGAATATTCTTAAGTACTTGAGAAGGACTCAAGATTATTTCTTGATCTTTAGAGGTGATGAAGAGCTTGTTGTAAAGGGTTACACTGATGCTAGCTTCCAAACAGATAAGGATGATTACAGATCGCAGTCAGGGTATGTGTTTTGCTTAAATGGTGGTACTGTGAGCTAGAAGAGTTCAAAGCAGGACACAGTCGTTGATTCTACAACAGAGGCCGAGTACATTGCTGCTTCAGATGCAGCAAAAGAGGCTGTTTGGATCAGGAAGTTCATTACAGAGCTTGGTGTTGTTCCTAGTATAGCGAGTCCAATAGACCTCTATTGTGATAATAATGGGGCTATTGGACAAGCTAAGGAATCACGTTCTCATCATAGATCCAAACACATACTACGGCGATTCCATCTCATTCGAGAGATTATCGATAGAGGAGATGTGAATATATGCAGAGTACTGATCGATGCTAACATTACGGATTCTTTGACCAAGGCTTTGGCACAGAAAAAGTATGATGGTCACACTAGGTCCATGGGTATTCGATACCTTAGTGATTGACACTAGTGCTAGTGTGAGATTGTTAGTATTAGCCCTAGTGTCAATTATGAGATGATTATAAAGGGCACATTATTGTATCATATTTCATTATAAATAAAAGACAAAGTTGGTTATTATATTTATTTCAGTTTAGTGCCAATTGAATAAATATAATAATGTGTTGGATCGAGACGTGCTAGAGGGAGGGGGTGAATAGCACTCGTGGCTATTTTGATCGTATCGGAATCGTAAAACTATCAAAGTAAATATACGCAGCGGAAATAACGAATGCAATCACAGAGGGACACAAGAAGTTTTACTTCGTTCGGAGCCTAAGGCGACTCCTACTCGAAGGCCCGCGATCCTTGATCGCTTTCCGTGGGCAACAACTATAAGCTCGTAAAATGTACAATAAGATATTACAATTGAAAGAACTAAAACAAATTATACCGACAACAATAAAGTAGCAAAATCTGAAGCTCCGGGTTGTCGGGGACTTGTAACAGCACTTCTGGGTGTTTCTAGAGCATCTTGTAGCGTAAGGATTGCTTGGAATTCGTTATTCTGGTGCTGCTGCTCGAGACCCTTTATAAAGGGTGTTCAAGGCACCTTGAAGCCCTTCAAGGCGCCTTAAACAGGCCGAGTCACCCGCGGAGATCAGCACAGACTTGGTCGAACTTCATCCAGTTCAAGGCGCCTTCAGCCTACCCAAGGCGCCTTGAACTTCATCTAAGGCGCCTCCAACCTTCTGCGCTGGCTTTTCCTGGTTCGCACCCGAGGCGCCTCCAAGCTCCATGGAGGCGCCTCGGACACTGTTCATTCGAGTTGTAACTTGCTCCTTTGTTCCTGCAAAATGTGTTAGTCCCAAACACATACCCTGCAAAACAAAGTTAGCACAGAAACATAATGAATGATAATAATGAAAGTTTTGACAGCATTCGAACTGTCCGGGTCTGACTTCAGGTTTCCCAACCGGAAACCCTAGGTCGACCCGACGCCTACTGTTCCCTCTGCGGGGAACGCGTCCTCACCTGTTGCCAGTCCGGCCCTCCGGACCGACTGGACTTTCCGCCTAGGGTTACCACCCCCTAGGACCTAGGGTTACCGCCCCTAGGGTTTTTCTCCACCTAGGGTTACCACCCCTAGGACCTAAGGTTGCCGCCCCTTAGGGTTTTCCTCCACCTAGGGTTACCGCCCCCTAGGACCTAAGGTTGCCGCCCCTTAGGGTTTTCCTCCACCTAGGGTTACCGCCCCCTAGGACCTAAGGTTGCCGCCCCTTAGGGTTTTCCTCCACCTAGGGTCACCGCCCCTTAGGACCTACCCTTAGGATTTTCCTTCACCTAGGGTTACCGCCCCCTAGGACCTAAGGTTACCCCCCCTTAGGATTTTCCCTTACCTAACCGCAGTTAGGACTTTCCTGAAACCTTATTTAACCACGTTAGATAACAAGGAATCTTAACTTTGAATCCCTTTGCCATTATCAAAACTGAGGTTCGATCGTCGGATGCTTACTGCACCAACAATCTCACCCTTTTTGATTATGGCAACCGAAATTCAAAGTTAAGTAAAAATGCAATAAAGATACGCATAAATAAGCACAGGCATAAATAAAGCATAGGCACATTCACAACAAAATTTTCGTTTTTAATTTTAATTTATAATATTCTTTGAATTTCTTCCTACTCTCCCCCTTTGCCATATATCAAAATACCCAAGAGAGTGAAGAAAATCTGGGCCTTAGCTTAATTTTCAAAGATAATTTTCAATCTTATCTTCCAATCTTTTAATTTACTTTTGATAAACACTTAGTTTTTCTTGTAAGTCTTTTAGATAGGTGAGATCATAATTTTGAAAGCAAAATTCTTCCTTTAGTTTGAGAGATACTTTTAGCTGAGATAAAGTTATTTTGTCTTTAAACAGTAACTTAGCAAATTTTTGTGATTTCAAAAAGATTTAGTTTTTTTTTTTTAAAAAAAAAATTGTTTTGATGAAATTTTGAGAATGCTTTGGAAAATACTTAGCATTTGAAAACAATTGCTTTGAGAGATACTTAGCTAAATTTTTTTTTTTTGTTTTAAACACTTTAAAAAGTACTTAGCTAAATGTTTTTGAAAAAAATATTTAGCTATATTTGAAAATACTTAGCTATGTTTTCAGCGTAAAAATGATTGCGTTGAGAAAATATCTTGCCAAGTAGCTAAGTTTAGAAAATAATTTAACTAAGTTTAGTTAGAGAAAACTTAATTAAGTACTCAGCTTTGAAAACATTTAGCTTATAGAGGAGTTATAATTTAAAAGTCAGGTCATAAATAATTTTAATTTTAAAGCTAAGTTAAAAATAGCTTGAATTTTTGAAGATATGCCAAAAATAGTTTTTAATTTTAAGGTCAAGTTAAAAATTTTAAAGAAAAACTAATTTTAAAACCGACTCAAAATCACTCCCCCTTAATTAATGCCTTAATAAATTTTTAAGTTCAGGAGTTCAAAAAATTATTTTCCTAATTTTCCATCTCAGTCATTCTAGATTACCAAGCATGTTTAGCATATGAGTGAGTGTGAGATGGAGTTTACTTTAATTTACAACATTCCAAATAAGTGACCATTATTTTGAAGATTTTTCAAATAATTTTGAAATGAAGTTTAAAAAGATTTTTTCAAATAATTTTGAAATGAAGTTTAAAAAGATTTTAAAATGATTTTGAAGGATTTTTCAAATAATTTTGAAATGAAGTTTAAACAGATTTTTAAAATGATTTTGAAGGATTTTTCAAATATTTTGACATTCAGTTTTAAATGATTTTGAAGGATTTTTCAAATAATTTTGAAATGATTTTGAAAGATTTTTCAATTAATTTTGAAAGATTTTTCAATTAATTAAATTAAGTGTTATTTGAAAAAGTAATATTAATTATGAATCTATTTTTGAATTAATTATAGTTACGAGTTTAATTCTGAATTTGAATTTTAAATTCCTTAGTCATCTCACCCGATCTAAATCTTCAATCAGGTAATCCTACGATTGTTGTGAGATGAATTGAGGTTCAATTTACAGGTTTAGTTTAACTTTGTGTTAGATTCAGGTTTAGCTTTGGGTTCAACAAGTAAGCATTCTTTGGATAAACTTCTGGGTTATGGTGAGTCACAAGGAACTCATTAAAGTAACCATGCCTTCGAGGTTTTCCAAATAGTCCTACCCATTGAACTTAATACTAAACCTTGGTCTAACTAGTTAGGATCCATGTAAGGGTAGCTTCGGTCAGTTCCACTTGGCCAAATACACCAGGTCGAAGCCATATCTTCCTAGACATGCGATGCCCAAGCTTCCCTAACGTACTATCATCCAAAAACTTCACCAGTACCGTTGGTTAAGTTATACCTAATCCATTTTAATCTAACCTAAATTACCCTGCCGGGTAATCTACTCTTGTTTACTCTTATCGGGTGGATTAATTTCGGAGGTGCCAGCTATTCTGGAGCCTCCTCCTATGTTATTGATTTACGTTTTATTAAGTTAAGTAAATAAAAGGTACTTGATTATAACTTGGTTTGTACTGTTTAAGTTTTACTTTAGATTTATAACCCAAGTCTAGATTTCGTGATTTGACTAAATTATTAACAATCTTCTCTAATTTATCAACTTTATCTTTTAAAATATTATTTTGTATTTCTACTTTTCTAAGAGTTAATTTCTTATTTTTATTTGAATTAATTTTATTCATTACATTATTAGCATGTATATCTAATTTTGAAGAGAAATCTATACTAGAGCAAGCAGGATTAGTTAAGCTAGTGCGATCATGTGTTGCAAAAACTGGATTTTCATATAATGTAAATGTACTAACCTTGATTTCTTCCTCTGGATTCTTGGGTCTTCTTTCTGGACATTGTCTTTTACAGTGACCCATTAGTTTGCATTTGGAGCATTTGATGTATTTCTTCCCTCTCCTGATCATTTTCTCCTTCTCCTCCGATTGTGTCGGTCGAGTCTTACGAGTGGGGCAGTCGTTTCTATAGTGCCCTCTCTCCCTACACTTAAAACAGATTATGAGAGATTTACAATTTGAATTTACAATTTTACCTTTTAGGTCCGTGATAGGATCCTCCCCCTTGACTGTTGCCATTTCAAATTCTGACTCAGATTCAGATATCTCGTCTTTGGCCATCAGTGCTATGATATCGGTTTGCTCTGATTTTTCTGAGTCTGGTTCGGAGGTTGAATCTAAGGATTCAATTTCAAATTCGGACTCAGGTTCTATTCGATCTTCTAACTCTGAAGGGATCTCATAAAGCTTGAGCACTTTCTCCCAAAGCTCCTTAGCATTGTTGAACTTTCCAACTCGATCAAGATCTGAATTTGTTAGTCCGCATAGGAGAATGTAAGTTGCTTTTGCATTTGCCTCGAATGTCCTTATTGTTTGTGCATCCCACTTGTCACAGGTGATGGGTACACCTTCTTTAGTGGGAAGAGTGAATCCAATATGGACTATGGTCTATATTTCTGCTTCGGTCTTTAATTGATGCTCCACCTGGTCTTTCCAGTATCTGAGGTTCTCGTCAGACAGCAGTGGTAGGCATGTTGAGTTGTACCCATCTTCGTAGGCCATTAGAAGGAATCTCGCAAAATAAACACAATAAAATTTGTTCCAAGACTTGGTCTTGGATTAGTAGTGCGGGAGAGAAATAAAAATAGTAATTCAGGAATTTCGAGAGAAAATAATAAAATATTATTAAAATATTATTAAAATATTATTAAAATATTATAAAAAAAATATTACTACAAATTTTTGAAAACACGATATTTCACTAATTCCAATCAATGGTGAAAATTTGAAAATGGATTTTTTGAAAACAGTTTTGGAGGGAAAAAAAAACGAAAGGCGTAAGGTTATATTTTCAACCTATACAAACGACAAAGCCACGAAAAATGCTTGAATGGTGGTTGCACCAGTTCAAAGCGACCCCGCTCTGATACCAATTGTTGGATCGAGACGTGCTAGAAGGGGGGGGGGTGAATAGCACTCGTGGCTATTTTGATCGTATCGGAATCGTAAAACTATCAAAGTAAATATACGCAGTGGAAATAACGAATGCAATCACAGAGGGACACAAGAAGTTTTACTTCGTTCGGAGCCTAAGGCGACTCCTACTCGAAGGCCTGCGATCCTTGATCGCTTTCCGTGGGCAACAACTATAAGCTCGTAAAATGTACAATAAGATATTACAATTGAAAGAACTAAAACAAATTATACCGACAACAATAAAGTAGCAGAATCTGAAGCTCCGGGTTGTCGGGGACTTGTAACAGCACTTCTGGGTGTTTCTAGAGCAGCTTGTAGCGTAAGGATTGCTTGGAATTCGTTATTCTGGTGCTGCTGCTCGAGACCCTTTATAAAGGGTGTTCAAGGCGCCTTGAAGCCCTTCAAGGCGCCTTAAACAGGCCGAGTCACCCGCGGAGATCAGCACAGACTTGGTCGAACTTCATCCAGTTCAAGGCGCCTTCAGCCTACCCAAGGCGCCTTCAACCTTCGACCCAAGGCGCCTTGAACTTCATCTAAGGCGCCTCCAACCTTCTGCGCTGGCTTTTCCTGGTTCGCACCCGAGGCGCCTCGGACACTGTTCATTCGAGTTGTAACTTGCTCCTTTGTTCCTGCAAAATGTGTTAGTCCCAAACACATACCCTGCAAAACAAAGTTAGCACAGAAACATAATGAATGATAATAATGAAAGTTTTGACAGCATTCGAACTGTCCGGGTCTGACTTCAGGTTTCCCAACCGGAAACCCTAGGTCGACCCGACGCCTACTGTTCCCTCTGCGGGGAACGCGTCCTCACCTACTCCACTCAGGAGATTTACCTGTTGCCAGTCTGGCCCTCCAGACCGACTGGACTTTCCGCCTAGGGTTACCACCCCCTAGGACCTAGGGTTACCGCCCCCTAGGGTTTTTCTCCACCTAGGGTTACCACCCCCTAGGACCTAAGGTTGCCGCCCCTTAGGGTTTTACTCCACCTAGGGTTACCGCCCCCTAGGACCTAAGGTTGCCGCCCCTTAGGGTTTTCCTCCACCTAGGGTTACCGCCCCCTAGGACCTAAGGTTGCCGCCCCTTAGGGTTTTCCTTCACCTAGGGTTACCGCCCCCTAGGACCTAAGGTTACCCCCCCTTAGGATTTTCCCTTACCTAACCACAGTTAGGACTTTCCTGAAACCTTATTTAACCACGTTAGATAACAAGGAATCTTAACTTTGAATCCCTTTGCCATTATCAAAACTGAGGTTCGATCGTCGGATGCTTACTACACCAACATAATGTCCTTGGGTAGTAGGTTCTTATCTACAACATATCAATTAGTTGAATTGATAGTGAGATATGTAGATATATATAGAACACTACTCTTAACTATTCCTAGTCAAGCATTAATGTACAAGGACAATATTAATACGTTGAGACTAGTATGTAGGTCAACGGATGACTTAATCTCACAAGTCATGTATATGAGATATCAGGTTGACACATGGATATATATTAGAGAATATATATTGAATGACCCGCTATGAGAATGTTTCATGGATCACTATATGAGTGTCATAAATATTCTCATGTGACTATTGGTATGAATAGTCCTTGGACCTGAAGTCACTATGGTTCCCTACATAAGGAGCTGTGTACTTTGGTATCGGCAAACGTCACCTGTAACAAGGTGGACAATAAAGTCGATCACTGGGTATGCAATGAATTATGATGTGAGTGATGTAGATGGGATATATCCCTTCCATATGACGAAAGCGATATCTGTGGGCCCCTTGATTAGTAGGACATAGGAAAAGCATGACCATACTCAAATGAGTCAATATGAGATATTGAGCTTATTTGATTGAGTGTGTCTACTTAGAGATCAAGAAACACAAAGGTTGATAAGAGGATGACACAGTCTATGCCTCATTGATCAACCTAGATATCAAGGATAGAGGGACAAAGTCATACAAGATAATAGCCACGGACATGTTAGGTCGGATCTTGACATTCTTGTCACTTGGGTAGCAATGATGCCTTGCTAGATGTCACTCATTGCTTATGTATCTAAATGTTGATTTAGGTACATTGTCAACGTTACGAGAACCTATTGGGTCATACACAAAGAACAAGTAGATTTGGAGATGGTTCATATGATGAATCATTGGATTATGTCTAATTTGAATTGGAATATTGAGTTGGACTCAATTGGATTTAATTATTGGATTAAGTCCAATTCAAATTAGATTCAAGGAGTCAATTTGAATTAATGAAATAGTCATTCATTGAATTTGAATTGCATGAGGATTAATTGAGTAAGACTCGATTGAATTAGACTTGAGTTAGACTCAAGTGAATTATACTTGAGTTAGACTTAAGTGAGGAGACTTGAGTTAGACTCAAATGAGGATTAATGGAGATAATAATTAAATTTCAAAATTTAATTATATATTTCATTCAATTTTCGAAATTGATTTAAAATGAGGAGTTACACTCATTTGAAATGAGGAGTTACAAGTGTGATCCTTAATGGAGTGTAAATACTCATTAAGGTCATTAATGCTAATTAAGTATTTTCATTGGATGAAAATACTTAAGCAATTTTCTCTTCATTTTTGGGTACTTCTTCATTGGCTTTTTCCTCTCCCTCTCCTCTCCTCTCCTCTTGGTTGAAACCTTCTCAAGGTTGCTAGCACAACCTTAGGTGGTTTCATCTCCATCTTGTGAGTTTGTGAGACAAACGAACGCTTGTTCGTGTGGATACCGTAGAGGCGCGAACGCGAGATCGTGCTGTGATCCGAGCTGTCAGGAGTCCGTGAGCACGCTACAAAGGTATAATCTACCATGTCTTTAGATCTAACTTAGTATAAGTTTTTGTTTCCCTTCACATGGATCTTCTGGGGTAATAGGTTTTTTCGCTGCGCGTTTGCATGTTTAGCAACCTATTACCTTACATTGAGCAGCATCAAGTGCAATCATTAGATATTCTCTCCAACTCAAGGTTCTATATAAACTGTCCCTATCTGTATCATATCATCACCAAAATTCACGTCATGTTCAGAGAGAAGATCCAAGTGCCTAATCACTAAATACTATTACACCTCATATTATCCCCACAATATTTGAGAATTGTTAGCAGCTTTTGCAGAGGAAAATCTAGTTGGAAGAAGGTTGGTCATGATAAAAATTATCTTTAATTGTCTCGAGAGGTCATAGGTTCACATATTCACATGAACATAATAAAAATAATGACGATAGAAAATATTCTGACATGATCTTATAATGTTATGAGACAAGTTACCACTTTCATACTATAACTCTCCATATTATTGATCAATGCCTGTTTTTCCTAGATAAAAATCATCCATGTCTAGACAAAATAAATCCTGGCTAGCTCAAGTAACTCCTTGTGGGTGGAGAAATCTCACCATAACCTTACACAAGCACACTTGATCGCACGAGAGTTTGGAAAACTCTAATAGACTTTAATCAAGTCTATTTCGTCAACTTGAGCCTCTCACTCCTAGCTCTCTTAAATAGAGCTCGGTAGGAACAACTTGCTGTTCTTGTCATTACCAGTCAACTGGTCACACCACAAGTCGACTAGTCCTCTATGGAATTCAACCGTTACTATCCAACGGCTCGATACTAGTCGACTGGTGCTAGGACTAATTGACTAGTCTATTTTAGTTAAGAGAATAGAAGTATTCTGTTCTCTCCCAGACCAACCATCAATCGACTAGTATATACACCAGTCGACTGGTAAACTCTAAACTTAGAGTTTTACCCCAAGTACAATCTCTTAGCACTCGCCCTCGCCCGCATAACTTTGACCTTGCCTTCTAGCCTTGTCCATCAGCCTTGCGTCCCTAAAATGCTTCCCTATCTTTCACGCTTTATCTTCAAGAGTTTCCTTCAGCCTTGATCTTATTGTTGGGTCTTTCATTGCCGAGAGCTCCTCGCTCTGGGACTTCAACCTTATCAAGTCACACTTGGACTTACGTTTCCAAGACTACATACTTGAATTTACACCGCCAAGACTTACCATGGGATTTTTTTTTTGCCAAGATCCCACCTGGACTTTCACCTTTGTCAAGATTACACTTGGACTTTCCTTGTTGTACTTGTATCCTGCACACTCACAATGTATATCAAAACAATAAACCTAACTTAAACTTTACTCAAACATCAACACCTAGGGCACCTAGATTGCTCCAATACCTTGACCCACTTGAATTTCCACATGCCTGGCTTCACTTACCAGGATTTTTCACCATCTGACTTCACTCACCAGGATTTCTCTCTGTCTAGCTTCACTCACTAGGGTTTTTCGCCTAGTTTCACTCATCAAGATTTTCCTCTGCTTAGCTTCACTCACTAGGGTTTTTCACCTGGCTTCACTCATCAGGACTTTTCCCAC
Organism: Zingiber officinale; assembly: GCF_018446385.1. Lineage (NCBI taxonomy): Eukaryota > Viridiplantae > Streptophyta > Magnoliopsida > Zingiberales > Zingiberaceae > Zingiber > Zingiber officinale. The sequence continues at coordinate 171,478,689 of NC_055988.1, forward strand.
TACCTAGTTTCACTCACTAGGCCTTTTCAACTATCTGACTTCACTCAACAAGACTTTTCAGTTGTCTGGCTTCACTCACCAGGACTTTCTCACTACCCTACTTTACTTATTGGGGCTTTTCACACTAAGTGTCTAGTCAACACTGACTCACTTAGATATTTATCTTCTGCCAACCTTCCCGTTGGACTTGTCCTTGCCTAATCTTCAATTAGAACTTCTAGTCAAGTATTTAGTCAACCTTGACCTACTTAATTTTTGGTCAAACTTTGACTATCAATCTCTCATACAGACAATTGCACCTGCAATCTCTATATATTATCAAACATCAAAACTTAAACATCACGACTCAAGTTTGAGCCAACTCAAGCTTAGTCAACCTTGACTCAAGGAAATTGCACCAACACTGGTGAGTGAGCCCGACAATGAAAGTCCTAGTGAGTGAAAATAGACAATTCTAGGAGGAGGTAACCCTAGGTAATAAGAAGTTTTGGAGAAGTAAACTCTAAGTATGTGTGACTGACTAGTTTTCGATTAACGGCACAAGGTCGATTGATCGGATCAGCGAATTCTTAATACTAGTAACACTATTTTACTGTTTTATATCTATTATGTTAACTTAGTGTTGTAGGTAAGTCTTGGTAGATCAGTTTGATTTGATACTAAGCAAGACCAGAGAAAGTCTAAACAAGTCTAGAGGACCAAATGTTTAGTAGGTTAGTTATTGGAGGAGAGTGATTCAGTGTGGACGAGTCCTAATGAGACTTTAGACGTTATTCCAACTTAGACACATTTTGGAATACTAAGTTGAGACTAAGATTAGGTCTTGGTTTAGATGACATGATCTAACTAATAATGCTTATACTTGTGTTAACTCTATTTTACAGGTTTTATTATTTTTCTATTCACTAATATGTTTCTACATGAGTTAGAAGTAAAACAAGCCTTGGATACTATTCACCCGAGGTGCCTCAGATTGGTTTAGGGGAGCCTTGAAGTAGCTGGCCGAAGCCTCTATGTTGGAGAGGTGGAGGCGTCAGTGGTAAGGAGGTACCTCAGTGCTGGAGGCATGGAGGCGCCTTAAGAGGAAGAAGACACCTCCTCGTGCGGATAAGGACTGCGACCGAGAAGGATAGAGCCTTAGCGAGCCGGGACGCCTCCAGTGGGAAGGAGGTGCCTCCATACAGATAAGAGATGTTGTCTTCGATGAAGATCTAATCAACGGAGGCACCTCCAAGGGAAGGAGGCACCTCAGATCATCTATAAACGAAGTCTTCCATACAGCGTAGATAATACATCCCTGATACGTGCTCCTACGACTATTCTGCTACTCAATGAGGCAAGAACGACATGATATCTCTATGTGCTCAAACGAACCTAGACTTTGGTAAAGTGTAGTTGTTGCTTACGATTACTCTTGTTTTCTTTACGACACTCCTTATTCTAAAGTTGATAGTTTTGTTACCAATTCATTCTTTGTAAAGAAACGATTGATTAGTGAATTACTCATTAGAAAGGTCGAAGAACCTGGGTCTAGGATTTGTCGAAAGTTCCAAATCAAGTAAAACCGACCATTTGTTGTTTTCTTACTTAGTTTGTTTTATTTTGCTACACACTTTTTTTTTTTGAAAGACAAAAAAGATAAGTTTTAAAATACACATGATTCAACTCCCTCTTACGTGCCTATGATCCTACAATAGTAGCTACCTCCTAAGTTATACAATATGTAGAAGCTAACAAATAGTTTCTACACAGTATAAATCCTAAATTTTAAATCCTAAACTCACTTTAAATATTTTGTATTAATTATTAGGTAGCTTCTACATATTATAAAACACTGGATCTAAAAGTATTTTTGAGATAAAATCATAGGAAAGGTACCAATTCCATTTTTTTTTTTTTTTTTTTTGAAAAAACAAGACCCATTTGATATTTCTCTTAATTTAGAAGTCTTTTTAATTTTTGTCCAATATGTACCAGCTGTTAATATTATAGAGTTGATAAATTGTTTATAAATAATATCCACAAACAAAATTTATAAATCAATTTCAATGACAAATTTTTATAAATAAAAAATTCTCAAAATAAATAAATAAATTCATAATTTTAAGCTCATCGACTAATTAAATAAAATTAAAATATGAAAAATTTAAACAATCATTAAAAATTGGATAATATATCAAACTCTAAGTTCAAACCAAATTCAAATTCGAAAAAAAAAAATTTAAATGACCATGGCATCATCGCTAAAGCAGAAAATGGAAGGGGAGTGTCGGCGTCAGTTGTCACCGTCTTCTGGAGGACGACGAAAAGCACCTCGAATTGTCGATCATCGGTGGTGGAGATGGTTGCCTAAAAGTCTTTTACTAGTTTATTTTTATAAGGAGACTTTTTTTTTTTTTTAGTGTTTCAATGATTTCTAAATCACTCTAATTTAGCTAGCAACATTTCCATAAAACTAAACAAAATATTTTTCTTTGCTGCATTTAAAGTCTGATAAGTATTAATTCAAGTATCTATAATCTTGATCGAGATGTGAAGCAAACAGACTACCTGATGATAAAGCTGAAGTCCACCCTCTTTGTTTAAATCCTGCTTGAGTTGATGCTTTTGAAACACTTAACCAGTGTTTTTAAAACCAGAACAGATTGAAAACATTTATGCTGATTAGCTCGACTGTAGAAACCAAGACACAGAGGTCGACCAGTTCAAACCCAAGATTTGCGTTTGAAAACACTGGCTACCACAAGTCTCGATTTCAGAATTTGAATGATATTAGATATCAAATATGCTAAAACAATGTATTGATGAGGATCGGCTACACTGGACATTATTGTCAAGGATTGAGAAACTAGTATCTTAACACAAGGAGCAAGAAAAAACAAAGATTTTTTTTTTCTGTAACAAAGAGATGACATTGTGAAAATACGAATGCTTGTTCCAAGATGAAATGGAAGAACATACAATAGTTTTTGCCATAGAAAATAAGAGTATCATCTACACTCCATCACCAAATATTATTTTCTTTCATACAAGTAATAACATGTAAAAAGCTACACTAATAAATTTGAAGAAAATGACATTTTTGAACCTTAACAACCATTATGACACAATTTTAAGAGGGAAGAGTCGAGCAAACCTGTGTTTATCTTGCCTTTGGTCCGGAAATCTCAATCATTTTAGAAACTCCTATCTCAGGAACACTGTTCAGGCTCACATCGCTTACTTCTGAGTATAGATTCTCATTGTGTGTGACTGTGTTTGCATTGTTATAATGAGAGTTCTCTAGTTCTAAGCTCTCTTTTAGTTGCATCACAACTTCTGTCATGGTTGGCCGTTCTTGGGACCTTTGTGCCGTACATTTTAGTGCGATATCAGCACATTTCCAAACACTGTTTATGTCATACTTCCCCTGCAGCCTGGGATCTACAACATCCTCAATGTATCCTTTAGAAAGCCTTTGGAGCACCCATTGGATCAGGTGTACATTTTCTGTACCTGGAACTATTGGAAGTAGCCCAGTGATCAGTTCCAAAAGAACCACTCCGTAGCTGTACACATCACTTTTTTGGCTGAGCTGGAAGGTAATGTAATATCTGACAAGCGATACAACATATTTCCAATCATAAATTTTGCACAAAAATAAACACAATGTGAAAGCTAATGACACTTTAGTTGAAGTTGTTTGTCTCATTGTTAGTCATTCTAGAGAGAGAATCACTAGTCCAGAAGATTAGTTGTGGAGACATGGCTGAATATGGCCTCGGATTTTCACAATGTGCATATGCTTGTTGTTATTAGACAAAATGGATTTACAGTCTAAACATGCTAGATATATGATTTAAACTTTGAGCGAAAATCCAAATACCACTTGCTACTGCCCTATAAATCTTAAAACATGATTACTCTTAATTTAACTTGATGTATTTTCTATTAATCTATTTCTTTAAATTTGTTTGCCTACTTATTGTTACAACTACTAATCTTTTCAGGGGTTGCATTTCATTCCAGGATAGAAAAAACATATATATTATGAACCAAGCCTCCTTTCCTTCATTTAAAAAAAAATCAAAGTAAATAGTCCAAGCACATAGAGAGATGAATAGTTTATTAAAACATGGAAGGGGAGTGCAAGAATTTCCATGATCATCGATTTGTTTTTTTTTCCTTTTGAATTCCTTGGTTACTATCTTTCTACTGGGTAAAGATGCTTGCTTGAAACAACTAAATAAATGACAAACAGTAACATACTCAGGATCAAGGTATCCAAGAGTTCCCACCACTACAGTGGATATCTGACTGTTTGCCTCACTTAGAAAAGCTTTCGAAAGTCCAAAATCTGCTATCTTAGCTTCCAAGGTTTCACTCAAAAGAATATTTCCTGACTTCACATCTCTATGAACTAATGGCGGCTTGCATCCTTTTTGCAAATACTCTAGCCCTGCAATGCAATTTAATAGATGAAACAAGATGGTCTCAGATGAATGATCTCGAAATAAAGCAAGTGGATATTGATACTTGACAATTCACATTATTCCAAACCTTGTGCAGCATCAATTGCCATATGAAGACGTTGTCTCCAGCTTAAAGCCCTAGCATTGTTTGCCCTGCCTGCATCATGTTAAATTAACAAGTCATTGACAACCAATAAGGAAAAGCAAAAAGTTAAATGAAGCAAAGAATGCTTTGTATAAGTACTAGGATTGCTACTCTGTTCGTCAGTCCTTTGTATAAATAAAAGCATTGTTAGACATCATCATTCTATGATCATTCTACTCTCAGTTGCATTGAACTTGCATAAAACTATAATTCAATTTTATCATTAAAAATTTACTTGTACACAACAAGCAAATAATATACACATCTTAGATTCAAATAACCATGTGTTTGACAGCAGAATATATCTTTGAATAGTTAGATTGTAAGCTGAATCTAATTCTTGTCACCTATTTTGTCATGCAAGCTATAAAGCAAGTGAAACTTTGCAAGGAACTAGCTATTAGATAATGATATTAAATGAAGTTCCAAACCTTGCAGATGATCTTGTAGTGTTCCTTGAGACATAAACTCATAGACAAGCACCAAATGATTTACTTCATTGCAGTAGCCAACCAAAGAAACTAAATTCCGATGATGAACCCTAGTCAAGTGTTGGGCCTGAAAAAAAAATAATCAGCGATGTTTACGAACTAGAAAAATCAAGATCCAAACTAAATCAAAGAAACAGATGTGAATAGGGTAGTTTATATTCTGTAGGATCTGACTAGTCATGATAGAACACAATTGTTCAAGAATATTGTTACTACATGTATGAAAAAATAATAAAATTTTATAAGCTCCACAAATTTTTTTGTAGTTTATACATTCATTCCCTCTCTTCGTCTATGGTTATGCAAAATCTCCCAATGGATTCACATTCAACAACGTTCTATAAACAATTAAATTCAACCATCCACATATATATAGGATTTATTTACCTCAGCAAGAAACTCTTTAGTTCCTTGTGATGATGATTGTGATAGCATTTTCACCGCAACTTGAGTACCATCTTCCAAACATCCATGGAAAACAGACCCAAATCCTCCTTTGCCTAGGATCTTTTGAAAGTTATTAGTGATGTTTTGCAATTCCATGTATGTGAATTGACGATTTTCAAGCTGCAATGAATTATTTGTTTGTTTTGGGAAACTATTCTGTTGATCCACTGAGCTATCCTTTCTCAACCCTTTCAAGTTTCAAATAAAGAATAAGATTGTTAAATGAATGTCAGAAAATAGATGACAATCTATTATTACTGAAGAACTACAAGAGTTGGTCACATAAATCTCACCTTGTTTTTTCCTCACACTCCAAACTATGGCTATCACCACAAGGAGTATTAAAACTGGAACTGTACAAAGAATCGCGATCACCGGTGTTGATATTTTCTTCTTTTTTGGTACAGACATTTCATTGCACGATGTACCATTGTAACAAAGATGTGGATTCCCATCCAGTCTGCATGAGATTATAACTTGTTTGATGGTTAAATTAGATATGTATGAAATTATGAAGAATTCTCCAACCAAAAAAGGAAAGAAGCAGCTGAGTTCAAGGGCAAATTGAACAAACTTTAATTCCAAATTATTACTCTAATTAAGTTTAAACAGAAACTCCTAATATTTCTTGACTTCATGCATAGATCTCTTTAATGATCAAGCGGAGCCGTACATATTATGAATCATTAAAGAAAAATGAAAGGACCTATACTTAAATGTAACACAAACCTTAAGGTAAGTGATCCATTTTGTGACATTTCAAGGAGGTTTAGAGGAACTGATCCATTCAACTGGTTGCCTGTCAAATCACTGCAAGCAATCATGAAATGTTAAACCATTATCTACCTTTTCAATAAAGTGAAAAAAGGATTAAGAATTATGCTTACAGTAGTTTGAGAGAAATTAAATTTGCTAGATCATCAGGTATTGGCCCTGTTAAATTGTTGTAAGACAAGTCCCTAAAAACAGTATTTAAAGAACAATTGTTAGTTGATAATTCCTCAGATGGCATTCCTTTGAACAAGACTCTAAAATGTTGCATGATTTCACAACAAAGGTTTGCTATGGCCTAGAATTGATCCCAACAATCTAAGACGGCTAATGACTGTTTGCCATATTCAATGACTACTGAAAGGAAAAAGGAAAACAAATAGCAAGCAATGAGTAGCCTTACAAGTATTGAAGTGCACTGAGACTAGCAAAAGATTTGGTTATTTCCCCCGTCAGCCCACTTGTTGACAGGTTCCTACAGAACATGGTGACTAATAAGAATATTACAGAATTTCCAAACGGTTGGTCCCGGTATTTCATGACCAATAATTTGAGATAGATGAGCTTGTAGAACTCACAAAGCAGTGACTCTTGGAGAATTTGACAAGTTATAAGTACAATTTAGTCTGTCCCAAACAAAAGCGCTAGGGGAACATGGATCTCCCATCCAATTCCTCTGGATCTGATACTGCTCCTTGATAGCTGTCATGGCATCAACTGTAAAAAAGAGAAAAATAATCAACAATCTAAGCTAATGACATTGCTCAGGAGAAAAAATAAAGATCAACAATGTGGCCAGTCAAAGTATCTTAGCAGTAGCACACCCCAAAGCAAATATTAAACAAATAATCAGCACTAAAATTCCCAACGATACTATATCAGTAGAGTCCATTGAAATAAAGATCAATCTGCTTAATATCATATGTACTTTCCAATCCCAACACTGGTTTTCGAGCTAATGTTTTTTTTCTCTTTATGCTGATTTGTTTTGGTCCTTTTCCAATACCAATTATCATAATTAAGTTTTCTTCTGGCAGATATATCAAATTTAGGAAAATTTGAACAACTTAAAATAAAGGTTTAAGCTTTTCGAGGGCATCTAAAGCTACATTCTTCACGATCCCACTCTGCCTTTGCCCTTTCAGGAACTCTCCATCAAGCAATTGATGGGCAAGATATTCCTCCCTGTTACACTGCAACAGGGAGAAGGGTAAAAAAATAGGGCGAAGAAACGAAAGCGGCTACGTACCATCTCCAGCATCTGAGGGCACGGAGGTGTTGCTCATGGCCATGTAGAGCTCGAAGGCATTGAGGATGGGCGGGAGAGTGGAGTTGCCGAGAGCCTCGAGGGAGACGTTATAGGTGGGGGACGAAGTGAGGGGCCCGAGGCTGTAGACGGAGTCCGAGGAGAGGTAAGAGGGGGTCATTATATCCCCCAGCCACTGGAATCCATTCTCGTAGATGTTGAACTGCCGCGATTGATTTGTACCGGAGAGGTCAAAAATCTCGGATATGTGGAGGATGGGGAAGAACTGGTTGACGTAGCCAGGGATGGGATCCCATCCAAGGACGATGCTGGAGGAGTTGATGGGGGTGACGGCGGTCTGCATGACGACGGACGGAACGCCGAAGGGGTCCTGGGGGAAGTTTTCGACGGTGGAGTTGGTAGAGACGTCGTTCCAGTTCCAGTTCCAGTTCCAGTTCCATTCCGAGGAGCTCCATGGCGACCACACCCGATCAATAGGGTCGTCCGGATACCTGGACAAAGGAAGCGCAAAGCACATTTTACCGTTTACTCCAAAAATAATAAAGAAATTACTTAAAAGAATATTCTGAGTAAAAAAAAGAATATTCTTTATTTCTATTTTCTCGTATAAAGATATTATTTTTTAATAAATAAATAAATAATATTTCATCCTATTTTTCATATTAAAATTACATTTATTTTAATAGTTTAAGCCAAATTTTAAAAAATAACAAGTTAAAAAATATTTTAATATAATAAATTTTATGTATAAGAATTTTGATTAGTTAAAGTAATTTTGCTTTATACTATCCAAAAAGTCAAGGCTTCTAATATAATTTTCAAGAATTACTTAAGATTTTTTATATATAATATTTAGACAAAATTAAATTTGAATTGTGCTAAAATAAAGCTAGTATGCAAACAAATTTAACTAATACTTTAAAAAAATAATCTTAAAATTACACATATATATAATGTTTAATTAAATTTTTGATTAAAAGTTAGCTGAATGTCAAAAATATATTATATAATTTTTGAAAATTATACTAGTTATGTTGTATAAGAGAGGGTGAAAATCAATCAAAAAGGCTTTTAGTGAAATTAGCTAATATTTTATAATATTTGACCAAAATATTAACTTCAATTATTTTAATTTTAATCATTAAATATTTCCCAGTAAAATGTGTACTGTGATTTTTAAGATTTTTATTTTTAATAATAATAATAATAATAATAATATATTATTATTATTATTATTATTATTATTATAACCACCTGATGTGGTCAGACTCCTCTCCCAAGTTCCACCGGTTGTACAGCACCAAACTCCGCCACTCGTTCGCCGCGGGGTAGAGACTGTCCTTCAGCGGCCGCAAGTCGATTGCGGAGATGAACGGCGTCCCCGTGCCAGTGTTCAGCAGGCACACCGAGAAATACCTAAAAGAAAGATATCATATTTGTTGATTGTTCATTCAATAGTTCACGGTTTCACCTACTGAACTATGAACTATACCCGGTGGTGGCCACCGCGATGGTGTCCGTCCAGTACGATGTTTCTGCGGCGGTCACGTTCACCGTGTCCCAGTAATTGACGCCGAGGTGGAGGTCGAAGGACTGCGGCTGGCCGTTGAGCCTGTTGGAATTGCCGTTGTAGAACCACGCCCGTAGGAGGTACTTGGACCCCCGCTCCACCGCCGGCGACCCGATGGTGTAGCAGTTGCGGGTGCCGTTGGGGAAGGCGCGTTGGGTGCGGAGCCCAGGGGTCCTGAAATTTCCCACGTAGGCGAAGGAGATGTTGCGGTTAACGCCTGTGTCGATGAAGCCAACGTCGGACACGTAGGAGATGTTGGAAAGGGGGTCGACGTAGGACGAACCGGGCTCGATGCCGCAGTCGATGGACAGGAAGCCGAGGGCGTCGGTGGACTGAGAGCGAGCTCCGGCGGAGGCCATGGCGAAGGCGAGGAGAATCGACCACCAAAATCTGGAATCCATTTTCTTCGTCCGGACTCCGGTAAGCAATCGCCATGGCAGAGCAGAGCACCGTTTATGTAGAATCTAGAACAATTTTCATTTCACCTCCCATTGTTTCTATTGTTACAAATGAGTCCTGAATTGCCACATAAAATTGCTCTTATTCAATCCTACCATTAACAAAATTATGGTAAAATTGAATGTACCACGTGAACTTTGAAAAATTAAAATTTAGAAGTGGCAAAAATTATATTTTTCTTACACGTAAGGAATATCAATCATGCGCCGCGCCGTGTTGAAACTATAGAATAATAGAAATTACAATAGTCGAATTAAAAAATAAACTCTCCTTTGATCTTATTTTCTACTCCAAACACGACACAAGGTTTCCACGCATCAACACATGCCAGGCATATACACGGCGGGTTAGTCGTGCAAGCTGTACTTAGCAGACTGCAAATCTCCACGACGACCAGGGCTGGGCGTGACGAGACCGCGTTTGTGATTTTAGCCCACGTTGTTGCGCCATGTAGCTTTGACATGTCAAACCATGCGCCTTTGGACGTAGTCGCACCATGCACCTTTAGCTTGTCAAACCATACAAATCTCCTACTGGTAAAAGATTTGCACCTTTAATAAAAAAATTTAATTCTTTTTATAGATATAAAAGGAGGTTAATAAAAAATTATAAAAAAATAAAAATTATTTTTATGTATGATAATTAGCATGTGGTTAATTGAAAAAATGAAACAAATACTTCAAGAATAAACTCAGTTATGGACGAAAAATTTCGTCATAATTTCATTAGTGTATACGTTTAATAATGGAATTTTATAATAAAAAATAATTTGTTGGAAAATAGTTTATTGACGGAATTATATTTTCTTGTCACTGATTTCTAAAGAATTAATTTCCATAGTTATTATTCCCAGCGGAAAATAAATGTCCATAGTAAATAATATTGGTCCATTTTGATGTTTATTGACAGAATAATTAATTCTATCAGTATTTAAAAAAAAATACAATAAACAATTTATATTTAGGTTTCAACCTATATACAATTTTTATATATAAAAGAAATCATCACAAATGATAATATTTCATACATACAAATAATTTAAAGTGTTTCACAATCAACACAATTACATTTCACATTCATTCATATATACATACGATCATATTGTATACATTTCACACAATCTATAATACCACTAACACAAATAAACTAACATCCATAAAATCACATATTCATACGATCAAACATCCATACAAATAAATTAATAGAAAGTATCTAAATATCCATAATAGAAATAATCATAATCATCTAAAACAAATAAGATTTAAACATTTATACAAATAAAAATTCATACAAACAAATTAATAGAAAAAACTAAACTATCCATTCATATTCATAATTCAAATAGTACATCTATATATAAAATGGTAATATAAAATTCTACATAAAGTTAAATATGATAGATTTATATCAGATTTATGTATAAATAAAAATATTACATATATGTATAACCAATATTTATACTAGATAAAAGAAATGAGCAAATGATGATTATCAATGCGGTCCGGACTCCTGAAACATATAGTAATATAATATTTAGAGCATATTAGATTATAAAAATAAAATAAATATATTTTGCATAATTTATGTATGATAAAAAAAATTGAGTTTTAGTTGAATAAACTTCAGATAAAACTAAGCATCAGGATTTGATAGATCCTAAGTCTCTTGTAAATCAAAATGAAATGGAACCGGTGACAGTAGCAAATTAGTTATGAATGCTTACATATAAGCCATGAGAGCATCATGATCCTCGACTCACTTCCGATCCTCATCAGCTCGCCTCCGATCCTCCTCTGCCCGCCTCTGATCATCCTCGACTCGTCTCTACTTCTCAACAGTCATCCACTGATCTATCCTCTGATCCATTGAGATAATTTGAGTGTATAGTTCTTGATTTTCTCGTCTTAAAAACTGCACTTCAGTAGAAGAAGAGGAACAGGAACCATCATGATTCTTAGGAGTCCTCAAATGATCAAATGTGACTTTGATATGGCAGCCAAGATCGTAGAGAGTGGAGTTTTTTTGTCCGTCTATCCATAATATTATAATATATCTCATTTAGTGTCTCGATGAATAAAGACTATGACTCCCCTCTTTTATTAGTGGTTAAGATATCTGAATCACTTTATCTGTTATTAATTTTATGTGAAAAAATATAATATGAATATTATTCAATTGAATCAATACATATAAATTGTCAAACCAGACAAATCTCTGACTGGGAAAAGATTCGCATCTTTAATAAAAAGAATTAATTTTTTTTTAAGATATAAAAGGAGGTTAATGAAAAATTATAAAAATAAAAAATTAATACAAGTAAAAAAATAAAAAATATTTTTATGTATGATAAGTAGCATGCAGTTAATTGAAAAAATGAAACAAATAAAGTGATGATGCTTTAACGAAATATATACCAAGTTAATTCATTTTAATTTTTTTTAACTATTTCAGTTTTTATCTTGTAATTAGTCAAAAAAAAAAAAAAAATGGAAAACTTTATTTGAAAATAAGGATCAATTCATTTTTCACATGCCTTCCTGTATAGCACAAATGCCACCCTAAAAATAGAAATCAACCTAAACCAAAGTGGCAATCACCTATTTTAGAGACATCATTGAGTGATGTTGTCTTTTTGGGAGGGACAGTTGGTTAGTATATATTAGTGATAAGGTGATAATGAGGAACTCCATTTCATTATTGCGGTGGAGGTCAAAGATAAGATGGTCAACGGATGGACGGTGTTGGCCAATTGGGTGAGACATACTCCGACCGAGGCTCAAGAATCGACCCATCGTCTTCGACACAGGGAATAATTAAACCGACGCTCAAGGGACGTGCAGAAGCCGAGTCGAGTGACTCCTCCGCTCGGCCTAGCAGCAGACTCGACATCAGACGAGCACGCTGACAGTGAACTGCATGTCGAGCGACTATCCCGCTCGGCCTAGCAATAGAGCATGTGGACAGTGAGCTTCTTGCCGAGCGGCTATCCCGTTAGGCCCAGCAACGGACGACACTTGGACAGTGGACTTTCAGCCGAGCGGCTATCCCACTCGATGTGACAGCAAGTAGCGCAGGCATAGCAGAATTCTAGCCGGCAGCCATTCCACTTGGCCAAGCAACAGACACGGCAGGATATCTTTGGACATCCTTTTGGGAGCTAGTGTCGCTGACAGGCAGCATGATTAGACAGAATATCGTACGACAGAAGCTTCCACTATCACTTCAGAGATATGCTCGACCCGTTAAGGTACTATGTCAGGGACACATCTTTTCAGGAAAAGCTTTGAGATACGTGCTCGCCTTAGGAAGCATGCACGCTCGCTTCCGGAGCTCTATATAAAGGGGGTCCAAGCATCGACGGAGGTATGTTTTAACACACGATTTCTACTGTTGCGCTATAGTTCTTGCTTCTTCTTGCTTTGCCGGAGACTGACTTGAGCGTCGGAGGGTCATCGCCGGAGGCCGCTTCCCTGGCTCGGCATTGACGCTGCTTGTGTTGCAGGCGGGAGCGAAGTCCATCAAATGTCAGCAGGAGCGCCACACCCCCAACATTCATCTTTTCGACTTTCAGACAGGATCAATTAGTATTATCACTATTAGGTTTAGAGGTCAAATTCTTATTTAACTTCCTAAGACTCGTAGTCACCCATGATTTACCTTTTTTGTATTGGCCTGAGGACGGACTGACGGAGGCGCTAAGATGAATGAATCACTTTTTACCACCATCATTGAGTGATGTCTATAATTAGGTACCCACGAAGTTTAAAGAGTAATCTGGTGATAGAGGGAGGCCTACCTGGTACAGGGTCAACTGTCAGGGTGGAGGTCAAAGTCAAGATGGTCAAAGTCCATGTGTCAAAGGAAAGAACGGAGGATAATTGCAATGGCCAGTTGGGCAGTTAGGGCCCAACCAGCGGGAGACATGTCCGAGCAGACCTCTAGTCCAACTCGGGATGATACGTAAGATAGTCGATGCTCAATATAGAGTAGCAGGATGCCGAGGGAGATTGGATAGCTGGTCCAAATGGGGGAGAATAGGTTACTACACAGCCACCACACAGAAGAGCAACTGAGGTCGACAGAGCGGAGGAGTCCCGGTCGAGTGGTTACCCTGCTTGGCCAAGCAGCGAGACCTAGCCATGGACGGAGTGAAGTCCTAGCCGAGCGGCTCCCTGCTCGGCCAAGCAATGGGACCACTGTAGTATCTCTCGATATCCTTTTGGGAGGTAGTGCCGCTGACACGAGGCATGGTCGACCGGTGGATCGTATGACGGAAGCTTCTACCGTCTCGTTAGGGATATGCATGCTCCATTAAGGTATGTTGTTAGAGGTACTTTCCTGACAGGTCATTTCATAGGATATATTGGAGAGCGTGTCCATGCCTCGAGAAGCACGCACGTCGCCCACCAGGGCTCTATATAAAGGGGGGTCCATCACCGACAAAGGTACGTGTCATTACTTTTTGGTGCTAGTTCTAATGTTGCTCCACTTCTTCTCTACTTCCGGTGACTGACTTGAGCGTCGAAGGACAACGCCGAGGACCCCTTCCCTGGCTCGGCATTGATGTTACTTGTTTTCCAGAGTGGAGCGAGGTCTACAGTCGGTTAGAGAAGCCGCCACATCCCCAGTTTTTCACCTTCCCGCTTTCGGACAGGATTATTTTAGCATCGTCTGTGGGAACGTAGCTTGCATCCGAACGAGAAGATGGAGGATGCTGGATGATTCACCATGGTGACGCTGACACGGGAGGAACTCGACATGCTGGTACAAACCCGAGCGACCAAAATAGTGGAGCGCCAAGAATAGGAACCCACAACATCAACCATTGGTTGATCGGCTGAACGTGGTGATCGAGCAGACCAAGTATCCGCTCGAGGGAATAACAAGAAGCCTACCGACACATATGGGGAAGCGCCCAATGCGCCTATTCCCTTCCACTGAGCGTTGTTCAGAACTCCATCGAAGGAATGAGGCTGAGCGGACAAGGACCGGGGGTTTTCTTTAGATGATGTGCTCATTCGAGACGCAATGAAAGTGAAGGCACCTAGGGAGGATGATTCGTCCGAGCGGATCAATTAGTAATTTTCGCAAGGAAATCTGAACGACCCTCTGCCAAGGCACTACACACCGCTAGTGATCAGAGAGTATAACGGAACTACCGACCCGGATGACCATTTGGCCAAATTCGACGATGCGGCAACACTTCATCAGTACACCGATGGAGTGAAGTGTCGAGTCTTTCTCACCACTCTCTCCGGGTCAACACAACATTGGCTCAAGAGGTTGCCGGATGGATCAATTCACAGCTTCAAGGACTTCCAAGCGGCATTCCTACACCACTTCACCAGTAGCCGTCGTCATCAGAAAATAAGCATGAATTTGTTTTCACTGAAGTAGGGGCCCAGGTAAACATTGAGGGCCTACATCCAGTACTTTAATCAGGTGGCCATGGACATCCCAGCGGTCTCCTTAGACGTGCTGGTAAATGCCTTCACCCAGGGGCTCACCGAGGGCGAGTTCTTCCTATCACTCATTCGAAAGCCGCCAAGGGACTTCGACCACCCGTAAAGAAATGCCACAAAATACATCAACATGGAAGATGCCCAGGGGTAAAGAGGAGGAAGACGCCTGTTGAACCTACAAGAGCATCTGAACGGCGACAACCGAGTAGCCATGAACCCCCCAAGGGGCCTTGATCGGGAGGAACCTAGTCACACCATGAGCCCAGGACGCATGTCGTGCAGCATGTGGCAGCTGGTTGCCCAAAGGCTGCAAAAGGCAAAATATGGACGCCAATATTTTGTTCCTTCCATCAGTCGACGACACATAACACTCGGGACTGCTACGACCTGACGCCGATAGCCAGCAGGCCAGCCCCGAGGGGGTATCACCGTCGATCACCATCTCCTGAACAGAGACACAAGCGCCGATCAACCGAGTAAAGGGAAGAAGAAAGGACGACGGTTGAGCCACACCATCATCAACCCTAGCGAGGGAACCCAAGTCCTGCCCGAGCATCTACCGAAGGAAGCAGGTCATCATCTTGAGAGAAGGAGAACAGGAGCAACGTCACTCGGGGTGAAATAGGAATGATCGTCGGAGGGCCAACCAGCGGTGATTTCAACTGGGCGAGGAAGTCGCACGCACGGTGACTTGAAATCCACGTTGTTGGCTGCAACAAGGAGAGGGCCACAGGACCCGAGATCAGCTTCGGCCCGAGGGACCTAGAGGGAGTGGAGATCCCTCATGACGACGCGCTGATCATCTGAGCGGTAATCGCTAACTACGTTATTCATCAAACCTTTGTTGACATAGGGAGTTCGGTGAATATTATATTAAAAAAGGCGTTCGATTAGCTGTAAATCGATCAGACTGATTTGCTTCCCATGATGACTCCACTCTACGGATTTACATGCAAAGAAGTGTTGCCAATCGGCCAAATCTGCCTGGTCGTGTCACTCGGGGAGGAGCTGCTGAAAAGGACAAGGATGACAAATTTCATTGTGGTGGACACGCCGTCGGCCTACGACATCATATTGGGTCGACTAGCACTCAATGAGTTCCGAGCAGTGGTGCACATCTTTTACCAGAAGATCAAATTCCCGATGAATGATGAGGTAGGTGAAGTCAAAGGCGATCAGTTGGCCGCTCGGCGATGCTACATCGAGATATGGTCAAATTTGAAGCAAGGGCCGCTCGGAAGAACTTGCGCTTGGAGGTGAACGCTATCACAAAGAAAACTCCTATGATAGTTTATGATGAAAGGAAGAGGTTTAGATCCACCACAGCTAGCCGGAGGTGATCACCTTCATCGCTACTGACCTGGAGAATGAAAAGAAGGCAGAGTTGATCGCTTGCCTTAGACAAAATTACGATGTGTTTGCCTAGTCGACACATGAGCTCCCTAGTATCTTGCCGAGCGTGACTCAACACGAGCTTCACGTTTGATCAGACACTAGGCCCATGAAGTAGAAAAAGAAGGACTTCAACGCAGAGCAGAACCTGATCATCCGGGTGGAGATCGAAAAATTACTGGAGGTCGGGTACATTCGGGAAGTCCAATTCCCGATCTGGCTCGTCAATGCTGTGCTAGTTGCCAAGCCGGGCAATAAGTGGATGGTCTGCATCGACTTTCGTGACTTGAACAAAGTGTTCCCAAAGGATTTCTACCCGTTGCCCAGGATCGATCAGATGGTAGACTCTATAGCAGGCTACAAGCTGATCTGCATAATCGATGCGTACCAAGGATACCACCAAGTGCCGCTCGCCCGGGAGGATTAGGAGAAGGTCAGCTTCATCAAGGCTAACGGAACGTATTGCTACAACATGATGTCGTTCGGATTGAAGAACACCTGCGCCACTTATTAGAGGCTGATAAATAAAGTGTTCTGTTGGTAGATCAGCCGTAACATAGAGGTATATGTCAATGACATATTGATAAAATCCCTCCGAGCTACTGATCTTTGTGCAGATATCGAAGAAACATACCAAACCTTAAGGGTATATGGGATAAAACTGAATCCAAGTAAATGTTTGTTTGATACGAAGAGTGGCCGCTTCCTCGAGTACATCATCATCGAATGGGGCATGGAGGCCAATCCGAGTAAAGTGAAGGAGCTACAGGATATGCCCCCGCCCCGCAACTTGAAGGAGGCCCAATGGATGACTGCACGGATCGCCACCTTGTCAAGGTTCATTTCCAAGTCATCCGACCAAAGCCATCTATTCTTCAAGGTGCTGCGTTGAGCTACAAAATTTCAATGGGACACGGAGTGCGACAAAGCGTTGGGAGAGCTCAAGGAGTACCTCAACTCCTTGCCTGTATTGGCCAAGCCGAGCACTGACGAGCTACTCTAGATCTACATGTCATCTACCAAGTACGCGGTTGGCTCGACATTAGTGACGCAGAATGGCGATGAATAACAACCCGTATATTTTTTGAGTCATATATTGAAAAATACAGAATCCCGCTACACTTGTCTCGAAAAATTAGCGTATGTCTTGGTGCTAGTCGCTCAGAGACTCCGTCCATACTTCTTGGCACATCCAATCATTGTGATGACCAATAGCGCCCTGGGAAGGGTCCTTCTTAACCCAGAGGCATCTGGATTAATGATTAAGTGGACGACCAAGTTAAGTGACTATGACATCCAATATCAGCCCAGGATGGCGATCAAAGGCCAGATCTTTGCTGATTTCGTCACAGATGTCCAAAACAATGAGTCAGATGTAACTTGGAAAATAAACGTCGACGACTCATCCACTCGGCAAGGTAGTGGGATCTGTATTTTGTTGATTTTGTAAGAATCTACCACCCTAAACATGCTTAAGCGCAGCGAAAAATTAACTAGATCCTCTCCAGAAGATCCATGCGAAGGAGAAAACAATCATATACTAAGTTTTACATGAGAGGTATACCTTTGTTGCGTGCCCTTCGCAATCCTGACAGTAACTTTTTCTTTGGATCCAGATCTCAGCGCGATCAACCACCCACGCCTCTACGATATCCACACGAACACATCCTTCGTTCGTCGCACGAATGAAGCCTTCGGAGAAGAACCATCTTCTTGTGCTAGCAAGAAAAATGGTTCGGCCAAGAGCAAAAATTTGCCCAAGGACGAAGGAGGAAGAAGAGGGTAGTCTAAAAGTCACACTTTTCATCTCATTTTCAATTCACATGAAAAATAAATCCAAAAACCTATTTATATTCATCCCATGAATACGAAGGGTTTTTATCTCTTTGTATTCCTCTTAATGGGTTGGATTTATTATATTGGATTAACAATTAATCCAATAACCTAATAAATCTAACCCATTGAGTCTAACTTATTAATCCAATGTGTCTAATTCGGATTGGACTCAATCCAACGAGTGAGTTCATTTGAGTCTAACTCAATGAGTAACTCAAAAGGCCTAATCATCTCATGATTGGCTCTTAGGGCCAATTACTAACAATCTCCCACTAAAACTAGTACCAATCACCACTAAGATGACACCAACACTTTGGATTTACCCATTATTCTTAATATCCTTAGTATTTTAGTCAAACTAAAATACTCATCTCCAAATCAACATGTTCTTTGTGTGTGACCCAATAGGTTCTTGTAATATTGGCAATGTATCCAAATCAATAGTTGTGATATATAAGCAATGAGTGGCATCTAGCAATGCATCATTGCTACCCAAGTGACGAGAAAGTTGAGATCCGATGTAACCTATCCGTGGCTATTATTTTGTATGACTTAATCCCTCTATCCTTGATATCTAGATTGATCAATGAGGCATAGACCGTGTCATCCTCTTATCAATCTTTGTGTTTCTTGATCTCTAAGTAGGCACACTAAACAAATAAGCTCAATATCTCATATTGACTCATTTGAGTATGACCATACATTCTTGTGTCCTACTAATCAAGGGGCCCACAGATATCACTTCCGTCATATAGAAGGAATAGATCTCATCTACATCACTCATATCCCTCCGCATAATTTATTACATACCCAGTGATTGACTTTATAGTCCACCCTATTACAGTGATGTTTGACGAAACCAAAGTACACAACTCCTTATGTAGGAAACTGTAGTGACTTCAGGTCTAAAGACTATTCATACCAATAGTCACATGAGAATGTTTATGACACTCATATAATGATCCATGAAGCATTCTCATGACGGGTCATTCAGTATATATTATCTAATATATACTCATGTGTCAACCTGATATCTCATATCCATGACTTGTGAGATTAAGTCATCCGTTGACCAATATGTTAGTCTCAACGCATTAATATTGTCCTTGTATATTAATGCTTGACTAGGAATAGTTTAGAGTAGCGTTCTCTACAATATCTCACTATCAATTCAACCAATTGATATATTACAGATTATAACCTTCTACTCTAGGACATTATTATACTTATTCATTTGGCACTGAACTGAAATAAATATAATAACCATAACCTTTGCCTTCTAATGAAATAATAAAATATGATACAAAATGTCCTAAGTCATTCAACTCTTGATTGCCTCTTAGTGCTTATACTAACAATCTCTTTTTGTCACTAGTGTCAATCACTGAAATATCTAATATCCATTGACCTAGTGTGACCATCATGCTTCCTTGGTGCCATAGCCTTGGTCAAAGGATCCGTAATGTTAACATTGTTTGGTTCTCTGCATATCCTCATATCTCATATATCGATGATCCCTTGAATGAGATGGAATCGTTGTAGTATCAAATACCCAAGACCACTATTTAAGTAAAATACATGCCCTAACTGCGATCTAGAATCGTTCTTGCCAATTTTGGAAGCTTGCACCATTGTAACCCTTTACAGTAAGCTCTTTATCACCTCCAAAGATCAAAAAATAATCTTGAGTTCTTCTTAAGTATTAAAGAATATTCTTGACTGTTGTTCAATGACCTTCACCTGGATTTGACTTGTATTTTCTCGTTATACTTAACGCATACGAGGCATCTAGATGAGTACAAAACATGGCGGTCATGTAGACCCTATAGTAGATGTATAAGAAATCTGATCCATGCAGTTCCTTTCTTCCTTAGAAGAAGGGCATTAAGTCTTCAAAAGACTCACACCATGTGACATCGGCAGAAATCCCTTAGAATTCTGCATGGCAAACTGTTTAAGCACCTTGTCAATATATATATACTATGGCTTAG
Organism: Zingiber officinale; assembly: GCF_018446385.1. Classification (NCBI taxonomy): domain Eukaryota; kingdom Viridiplantae; phylum Streptophyta; class Magnoliopsida; order Zingiberales; family Zingiberaceae; genus Zingiber; species Zingiber officinale. Next base: position 171,498,971 of record NC_055988.1, read on the forward strand.
ACCAAGCCATCACCTGGATCTATCTCTATAGATCTTGATGTCTAAAATATAGGCAGCTTAACCTAAGTCCTTCATTAAGAAACAATTCTCAAGCCAAGTCTTCACTGACTGAAGAGTAGGGATATCATTTTCAATGAAAACTATGTTATCTACATACAATATGAGAAAGATGACTATGCTCCCATTAACCTTCTTGTAGACATAAGGTTCATCTTCATTCTTAATGAAACCAAACGTTTTGATCGTATCATCGAATCGAAGATTCCAGCTTTTAGAAGCTTGTTTTAATCCATAAATGGATTGTTGCAACTTACACATCTTTCCAGCATGCTCTGGATCGACAAAACCCTCAGATTGTGTCATGCACACATTCTCGAGTAGATTTTCATTAAGAAATATAGTTTTGACATCCATCTGTCAGATCTCATAATCATAGTAAGCTGTAATTGCAAGCATGATCTGAATAGATTTGAGCATCATAACTGGTGAAAATGTCTCATCATAGTCTATATTATGAATTTGCTTGAATCCTTTAGCTACTAATCTACCTTTATAGGTATATGTCTTTCCATGTCAGTCTTCACCTTGAAGACCCACTTACACCCAATGGGTTTGATCCCTTCAGGTGGATCAAGCAAAGTCCATACTTGATTAGTGTACATGGATTCCATTTCGGATCTCATGGCCTCTAGCCATTTCTCAGAATCTGAGCCCTGTACAACTTCCTGATAAGATGTAGGCTCATCGAGACCAATAAACACTACATCATCATGGTCATACAAGAGAAATGAATATCTCTTAGGTTGACGACGAGTCCTATCAGATCTACGTAGAGCATGTGCTACTTGAACAGGTTGTTGCTCCACAACTTCTTGCTGTGTAACAAAATCATGATCCACAACATCTTGTGGTACTTGTTCAATTTTCATCAAGGTGTCAGTGCTAGTTTGTGTATCTTAAATTTCTTCAAGATCGACTTCACTCCCACTAATTTTTCTAGAAATAAATTCCCTTTCTAGAAATACATCATTTCTGGCAACAAACACTTTGTCTTGTGTGGGATTATAGAAGTAATATCCCTTTCTTTCCTTGGGATATCTAACAAAATAGCACTTATCTGATTTGAGTCCTAAATTTATCTGATACTTGTCGTCGAACGTAAGCCTCACAATCCCAAATCTTCATAAAAGATATCTTGGGACTTTTCCCTGTCTATATTATATATGGTGTCTTTATGACGACCTTGGATGGAACTCGGTTAAGTGTGAAAGTAGCCATCTCTAGAGCATGTCCCCAGAAGGAAGTAGGAAGATCTGTATGACTCATCATAGATCGTACCATATCTAATAAAGTACGGTTCCTCATTTTCTAACACACCATTCCATTATGGTGTTCCAGGTGGAGTGAGTTGAGATATGATCCCACACTCAACGAGATGGTCATGAAACTCTTGGCTAAGGTATTCCCCACTTCGATCGAATCGAAGCATCTTAATACTATTACCAAGTTAGTTTTGTACTTCATTCTTGAGTTCTTTGAACTTTTCAAAGGATTCTGATTTATGTCTCATCAGATACACATAGTCATACCTACTGAGATCATCAGTAAAAGTAATGAAGTAATGTTAGTCTCCTCTAGTTGCTATTCTGAAAGGGCTATATACATCAGTATGTATGAGTCTTAACAGATCATTAGCCCTTTCACTATGTCCACTAAATGGAGTCTTAGTCATCTTGCCTTGAAGACAAGATTCGCATCCCTCATATGATTCAAAATCAAATAAGTCCAAAAGTCCATCTTTATGGAGTTGAGATATGCGACTCTCATTTATGTGACCCAACCAACAATGTCAGAGATATGTTTGTTTCAAAATCATTAGACTTGAATAGTTTGGTATTTATGTTATAGATTGGGTTGCCAAAGTCTAAAATATAGAGTACATTCACAGGATGTGCACTACAGTAGAACATTTCATTGAAATAAATGGAACAACATTTGTCCTTTATTACAAATGAAAAACTTTTCTTGTCCAAACAAGAAACAGAAATAATGTTCTTGGTCAAGATAGGCACATAACAATACTCTTCAAGTTCTAAAACAAGCCCAGTGGACAAAGATAAGGAATATGTTCCTACAGCAATAACAGCAACTCATGCACCATTGCCTACTCGTAGGTCCACTTCACCCTTTGTCAATGATCTACTATTTCTCTGCCGCTACACATTAGTACAAATGTGAGATGCACATCCGATATCTAATATCCGTGAAGAAAAATAAACAAATTGACTTCTATAACATATATACCTGAGGCAGAAGTCTCACTTCTCTTTCTTTTCAGTTCCTCTAGGTATAACTTGCATTTCCTCTTCTAGTGTCCGGTCTCACCACAATGGAAGCAAGTTCCTTCCTTAACAACCCCACATTCAGGTTTCAATGCATGAGTCTTGCCCTTTCCTTTGGCTTGAGTCTTACCCTTACCTTTGGGCTTCCAATTGCCTTTGCCCTTAGACACTATCAAAATGGTACTAGGCTTTGCCTTCTTAAGGTTGAGTTCAACAGTTCTCAACATGCTCAACATTTCAGGCATCATTCATGTTATAGCTTATGACAAATTGACTATAGCTATCGGGCAATGACTACAAGATAAGATCAGTGTCCAATTCTTGGCCTAATAGAAATCCCAATCGCTGCAGGTTTTCTACATACCTAATCATTTTGAGTATATATGGCCCTACAGGACTTCCTTCTTACATTCAGCATTGAAACAGTGCTTTAGAGATCTCAAATCTCTCATGTCTTGCTTGTCCTTGATATAATTGTCCAAGATATTCAACCATATCATAAGTATCCATGTTCTCATGTTGCTTCTGAAGCTCAGAGTTCATGGTGGTGAGCATAAGGTATGACACATTTAATGCATCATCTTGATGCTTCTTGTAAGCATCCCTATCAGCTCTAGTGGCAGTAGCAGGGGGTACTTCAGGAATAGGCTGCTCTAGGACGTACAATTTTCTTTCTTTCTTTCTTTTTTTTCTTTCATTCTTGAGAACTATTCTCACGTTTTATACCAGTATAGGAAATTAGCTCCATTGAGCTTGTCCTTATCAAGGACAGATCACAGAGATAGTGTCTTCTACGTACTAGATGACATGCTGATCTACAACAATAAAATGCAGAGAAATATCATACTCAGATTATTTAATTAGGTCTTTAATTAAATGATTCTCCCACTGAATTCTAAAGCTTGATAGGAGCAAGTCACCACTAGCTCTAAACCTAAAAGAAAAGACATTCAAGTGGGACAAGATCCATATTATACCTCATCTTGAGTTAGCTTTGGCTAATCACCCAAGACTTGTATAAATTAGGTAGGCAACGTGTACCAATTAGATAAGATCCATATTATACCTTATCTTGAGTTAGCTTTGGCTAATTGCCCAAGACTTAGTACAACTTAGGTAGACAACGTTTACCAATTACATCCTATGTAACTCTTGTATCTATAGGTGAATAAGACTATTTGTTCATTTACCCATCTCATGAAATCTACATTATAACTCATCTTGAGTTAGCCTTGGCTAATCGCCCAAGACTAGTATAATTTAAATTTCATCATATAGGATATGCCTCTAAGTTCTCAACTTAGTTAAGTCACACCCAAAGTCTAATAGTCGGATATTACAATTGTCCTATCGCACTCTACCAAGATAAAACGAGTCATTTTGCTTTGACAAACCTGATTACAAATGATCGAGATAGTAGTGAGTATCAAACTTTGGTAGGCATAAGAAAAAGGACCTAATTACGATAGCTACACATGCATCACATACATTCATGGCATATCATGACATACATCAACATATATGCTAATTTAAACGTGACATGGTTATGTCCCCATCACTACGATCTTCTCAAGCCAATGAGAAGATCGAAAGGTCAACCTAGGTCCAAGCATCTTCTCCAAGTGCTTCCTTGGTCGTCGTGTGTTGTTGTCCTTCTTCCTTTTTCATCGTCGTCCAGTAGACTAATTTATCTCTAATTTGTACATTACAAAATCTAAAGAAACCTCGAGTTACATTCGAGGGTAGTCTAAATTTACAACAACAATGAAAAAGAAGAGGCACGACATGCAGGCCGTATTATGAATTACAATATACACACACATCCAATCACATTGGGGTAAAGGCCATACCATACACCATGTCATATAACATTCACAATATTTTATGGCATAAAATTTACTATGATTTCAACAACAAATTATGAGCCGCAACGCCACGGCGGTCCCACACACCAACTATGTTTTGTTCCCAACAAAACACCCATTTTGGTCAAGGCTTAGGATTTGGCCAAGACACAAAATCTGGCCAAGACTCATAGTCTGGCCGAGATTCACAATCTGGCCGAGACTCATAATTTTGCAAATCACAGTAAATCTATCATGCAATTTCTATATCATATATAAAAATTCTAACAACTTAGTATATGCCTTCGCAAGTGGCTCTGATACCACTGTAAGGATCTAGCGCGCTAAACACGCTTAAGTGTAGTGAAAAATTAATTAGATCCTCTCCAGAAGATCCATACGAAGGAGAAAACAATCATATACTAAGTTTTACATGACAGGTATACCTTTGTTGCGTGCCCTTCGCAATCCCGACAACAACTTTTTCTTTGGATTCAGATATCAGCGCGATCAAGCGTCTGCACCTCTACGGTATTCACACGAACACATCCTTTGTTCGTCGCATGAACGAAGCCTTCGGAGAAGAACTATTTTCTTATGCTAGCAAGAAAAATGGTTCGGCCAAGAGCAAAAATTCGCCCAAGGAGGAAGAAGGGGGAAGAAGAGGGTAGTCTAAAAGTCACACTTTTCATCTCATTTTTAATTCACATGAAAAATAAATCCAAAAATCTATTTATATTCATCCCATGAATACGAAGGGTTTTTATCTCTTTGTATTCCTCTTAATGGGCTGGATTTATTATATTGGATTAACCATTAATCCAATAACCCAATAAGTCTAATCCATTGAGTCTAACCCATTAATCCAATGTGTTTAATTCGGATTGGACTCAATCCAATGAGTGAGTTCATTTGAGTCTAATTCAATGAGTAACCCAAAAGGCCTAATCATCTCATGATTGACTCTTAGGCCTAATTACTAATAGATTTCACCGCGGGAGGATCGAATGTAGTTGTCCGTTCAACTGGACTATCATATGACAAATAACGAAACCGTTATATCTTCAATTTTCCACGTTTCTACTTTTAGACAAGATCAAAGAGCATATATGAGTAGTATATTTTCCCGTTGTTTTTGCTAAAATTGTATGTCTTTTTTCAATATATTTATCTAAACCATTCAATCTATTTATCTAAACCATTCGAACCCTTAGAAGGGCTAACCAAGGAGCATGAAGATCCCCAAAACATATAATTTCTCCTCCAAATAAAATTTCTTTGACCGGCTAACTCTAAGATGTTGGTCTCTAACTAGATGCTTGAGTTTGAGAAGCTTCAGTTTGAGAAGCTTCGAGCGTATTAAATTCACAAAACTCACTAGGATAAACAATGTTATTAAATCAAATAAATATCTCCAGACCATACAAATGCACATTTGCTCATGTAAAGGTTTTAGTTAGAATACATCAAATGTAAAGGTTTTAGTTAGAATACATCAAATTCCACGAAGTATACAAATTCCACCTAATCATACATGTCCCCCAATTATTTTTATTTTTTACATGTTCTTTTCATTTTATAATTTTTTTATTAATTCTTCTTTTGTATTTTTAAAATTTTTTATGAAAGCTATCAAATTAAAAAAATGGATAAATTTAACAAATAATCATGAATTTAATTATGTAAATTTGTAAAAAAGATTTTAGAGCCATCATTTGTTATGAAATTCCTTGATAAGATAATTAATTTAGTGGATTCGTTTAGTATGATTTAATTTCAAGGTGGCATGAAGAAGTGCCTCAGCACTACTGTCCATGACTGACGAAGTAAATGAGTGACGTAGCTAGGATTTTTTCTTAGGAGGGATAATTTTAAAAAATTTATAAAAGAAGAAGAGAATAATTTACTCCTCTTGGAAGATCATTACTTTTAAGAAAAATAAAAAGTATAAGATAGAGAGAAAGAAGCAAAAAAGAGAATTTTACCTTAATCGTTAGCAATTTCAACTAGTTTTAGTGAGTTCGACAACGATACAAAGAGAGCAAAGTAAGACAAAACATGACTATTTTTGTGGTGCCAATAAAACCCTAAAAAAAAATACAAGAAGAGAAAGAAGATATGGGGGCTGAGGGTTACTCAATATTGTTGTTGGAAGAGAGCAACAATTGGTGTTGTATTTCTTGCTTATCGGAGAAGAGAAAGAAGAAGAAAAAAGAGTTCTTGTGCTTTAGAAGATGAGTGGAAAAAATTATAGGTTTATTTATATTGGAGAAGAGGAGAAGAAGCAAATGAGGAAGAAAAGAAAGTAAAAAAAATGAGGAATGGACGAAGGGGTTGCAATGTGCGTAGGGAGGAGAGGGAGAAAAATTATGAAAGGTTTTGTCAAAAATATCCTAATTCTTTTTAAATCGATTGAACTCATTTAAACATTAAATTTGGTTTGATCATAACTCAACTTCAAATCAATCCCGATTTAAACTAACATAATCTTTATTTCCGTATCCATCCATTGGATTTAGTTCAAATTCGATTCAATTTTAATTTAACTTCTTTACTTTGTGTCTTATAATTTAGTTCATCCATTTATTATTATATATTTTAATTTTAAAATTCAATACTTGAAATATATATATATATATATATATATATATATATATATATAAAATATGAGAGGGGACGGTCGCATCCCCTCTATTTAAGGTGACTATGCCTCATAAGTGGATATGAGGTGAGTTATATGAATGGTAGAGATTTAAATTATAATTCTGAGATTTAATCCCTCACCCTCAAATGATAAATTTTTATCTATATACCACCACCTTCTATGCCCCGGGGTGAGATGCATGAAGTGAAAAAATGAAAACTTTTGGTGAAATAAAAATAGAAACTTTCCGAACATATAAAATATCTGTATTATTTTATTTGTTTATTTTTTTTAGACATCTCTATTTGTAGGATTTGTTTATTTAAATATTCTTATAATACAAAATTTGTAAAAGTAATATTTTCATAAAATATCTTAGTGCACTTTTCGAAACACTTTTTTAATTTAGTCATTACCAGTTTTCTTTTGGAAACATTTGTTCTAGTGTTTCAAAGATTTCATAAAAAATATTTCTTTGCTGCATTTAAACTCAGATAAATATTCAAGCAAATTTGTACGGGTTCAGCAGGTTGCCTGTTGCTGAAAAACAAAAGTAAATCTTCCTGATTGACAAGGGTGGATCTAGAATTTTAAATTTGGGGGGTCGCATGTTAAGCGACAAAAATAATTATCGTTAAAAATTTGTACACCCTTGAACAATCTCCGAATTCTCAATTTATGACTGAAATCGAGGTCAAAATTTACCTAGAAATCACCGTCCTAGGTTATCATGGTTGACAAGACAATAATAGCGAACAAGTTCAAATGTAGCTCCGGCACGAAATAAAGGCCAACGACCCTTCTTAAATTGTGATATTACTTCAAGATTTTGGTATCAAACTACCAATAGAAAATTTAGGTTGCAGACTTTCTAAAGACGTAATCAATTTTGAATTCTGACGATCCATGATGCTACAATTGACAATGAAAGCAACAACAATGATTTTGGTGTGAATTGGAAAAGATCGAGATGTCTAGCATTGGAGAGAAAATGCCTATATCATAAATTAGAAAAAATTTCTATATAGTAATAAACTAATAATATTATTACTAATAATATTTATATATAATTAATGATCAGTTTCCTTTTGTTAAATTTAATTTTTTTCCAACATAATTCCTATAAAGTAAATTAAAAAACACACAACAGAAGTATTTTTCTCTAAAATTATATAACATATTTAATAAGTATATTATTCGTTATATTAAAATATATTAAAAAGAAAGATTAATTTCATCATCTTGTACTTCTTCATCATTCTAATTATATCTGTATATCTTATATATATATATAATAGAATCATGCATATATACGAAAGATTTACATGGAGACTTGGGGCCCCCAAGCCCCCTTATAAATCCGCCACTGCTGATTGAGATATGAAGCAAACAGACTAGTTGATGACAAAGCTGAAGTTCACCCTCTTGTTAAATCCTGCTTGAATTGATACTTCTGAAACACTTAAAACTGGATCAGACTGAAAATATTTTTTTCTGATCAGCTCGACTGCAGAAACCAGGTCGCGGAGGTCAACCGGTTCAAACCCGAGGTTTATGTTTGAAAACACTGGCTTCCACAAGTCTCAATATATATCAGAATTTGAATGATCTTTAGATATCAAATATGCTAAAAGAAAGTATTGATGAGTATCTGCTACACTGAACATTATTTGCCAAGGATCGGGGAACTTGCATCATGCCACAAGCAACAAGAAAATAGGGAATCGAACTATTTTCTTTCACACAAATAATAACATGTAAATAGCTACACAATAATGAATTGTAAGCAAATTGCATTTCTGTACCTTAACATCTACTGTGACACAGTTTTAAGAGGAAAGAATCGAGCATATCTCTTAGGGCGCTCGGAACCCTTCGGGGCGTCCCGACCAAAACTATAAATATAACCTTGGTCCAGAAGCTTTTCAACGAACTCATTTTTTGTAATTCCAACTCTTGTGCGCTGTAGTTTAGAGTTAAGCTTCTTTTTTCTGCGCTTCATTGCTGTACGAGGTTTCTCCGCCCGAAGGAGATTTTTAGTGAGTTTGATCTTCCTTGGATTAACAACCACATCGGTTGTAACTAAGTAAATAGTTTGCGCCTCGTTTTTTCTTTATGCTTTTAATTTATCGGCTTACCTTATATATACAAGTGTTAACTTAAAGAGTTCGAGGAGGGTTTGTCTTTTTGTGTTTGTAGGATATCCAACACCCTCCTAGCTGGCCGCAACGATCCTACAAGTGGTATCAGAGCCGAGACGTTTCAGGAGGACTAACCGCCGAACGAAGCAACGAGATGGCCGGACCAAGCATCCACCGGCCGAAATACGAAGGAGACTTCGCTACATGGAAGAAACAAATGGAGGTATATCTAAACTCTGATTCTGGTATTTTTTTTTCAATAATGAAATTTGGTTATGAAGAACCAAAGAACGCGAATGGAGAAGAAATCGAGTTACGCCACTGGACCAACAAACAACGTAACAAATCGATGGCAAACGGACGAGCAGAATTTCATCTTCTAACCGTAATATCAAAGAAGATCTCGACAGAATCGGCGAATACAAAAGCGCAAAAGAACTTTGGGAAAAGTTCTTGAAGCTCCACGAAGAACCAGCTGAAGTCGAGGATGAATCCAACACCGATCCGCCATCCGAAGAGTCCGAAACCGAGGTAAGTACCGCAACAGCCCTAACAGCCGAATTCTATCCTAAAGCCACAGAAAGCTTGTTGGTAATATATTTAAAGCAATATAAACAGCAGTATTATATTGACACAAAAATAGCATGCAATAAACAGATAAATAAAGTAGTCGGGTTTAGAATATAGTTATCCGGTTGAAGCGTCGGCACGCCGACTGTCCTTAGAGAATTTATTGCCGCCTCACGGTGCAAAGGCTCCCGGGCAAAATTCCCCCAAGATCCGACAACCGCTCGTCTTATCCGTAGGTGCACTCCAAAACGGACGTGACACTCTGACCCAACCTCAAATCGCCGAAAGACCAAGCCTCAGGACACAACAAAGGCGCAGAAAGACTCGAACTCAAAAAGAAAAAACAAAGGAGGTGCTGTGCAGAATGTATCGCACAGAGAAGGGAGAAGAAGGAAGATTGAGTGAAGAATAGAGGCACTGCTTGTCCCCTTTTATTCACTCTGAGGAGGTACGAAGCACTGCTTTGCTAGCGAGGAATCGCGTCCGCGTCTCCCCTCGCGCGGTGTTGCGTCCGTTCCTTACGCGGAACAAAAACCAAACTCTGGTTTGGTTCGAACCAACCAAACCGAACTAGTTTGGTTCAGACTGAACCAAACTAGCAAAAACAGACCGGGCCGCCCGTGAGCGCAAGGCCCACGGGCTGGGGATTTGCACCCCCCCTGCGCGCGTTAATCGCGTATGTGATGCCCGATTTATGGATTTCTGGCTCGAACCCCCCAAATCCACTCGATTTGGGCTTCGCCCGCGCATGCGTGTAGGTCCCCTTATCATTGCTAAGCAAGGATGGAAGAGCTTCCTATATAAGCCCTTCCAAGCTTCTCCACTTAGCAATGTGGGACTCAAAACACTACCAAAAAATGCTTTGAATTTAATACAAAATTCAACAATCCCCCACAAATTCAAATCATTTCGGTTTAAAAGATAAAATATGTCCTGAGGCTAGGTTGCAATGAGCTTTTAGTGAAAATACCTTCCGGTTTGAATTTTCACATGAGTACACCAATCTTATTCACATAGGTTTGAAGTGAACTAGGTCTTGAACTTAAACCTTTTTTTATATGTGAAGTCAATTGGTAACAACTCATCATGGGCGACGGTTGAATCCTTCTGGGTTGGTGCATTACGGCCATGCCACCGAATCTTGTTTCATAAGTGCTAAGGGGAGTTGCCTAGACCCCCCACACTGCGGCCACACAGTTACACTTACATAGGTGAGTTCTCCAAGGATGTACTGCAAGCATCCTGTCATTAAGACCTTGAACTCATTAAGAGCTCCTAAGCTCATCCTTACTAGCAGCCAAGCATCTATCCAGGGAAGAGACTATGAGATTACATCTCAATCAATTTGATGCTTACGTTTCACCCTTATAGCTTGTTTGTACCACATTGAACCTATTTTTTGGGATCTCCAATCAGATAGGTTGGGTTGCCGCTATAGATGAAACCAGGGCAGGCCTCAGTCCCATTCCCTTACTGGATCTCTTGATTTTCTCAGAATCAAGTCCTTTAGTGAGTGGGTCAGCAATATTGTCTTTTGAACTTACAAAGTCCAATGACACCACTCCAAGAGACACTAGCTCACGAATAGACTTTAATCTTATTCGTACATGTCTCTTCTGTTTCTGGTTATACTTGGAGCTTCTAATCTGAGCTATTGTTGTTTGATTATCACAGTGTACTGAAATAGAAGGTATTGGCTTCATCATCAAGGGAATTTCAGAAAGAAGACCCTTAAGCCAATCAGCTTCAGTTACTGTGGTATCCAAAGCACACAATTCTGCCTCAGATGTAGACCGGGTTATAATCGTCTGTTTAACAGACCTCCAAGAAACTGCACCGCCTCCAAGTGTAAAGACATAACCAGTAACTCCTTTACACTCAGCAGTGTCAGCTATCCAACTAGCATCACTATATCCCTCCAGGACTGCAGGGAATCTCCCGTACCACAAGTCCAAGGATATAGTGCCTTTCAGATATCTGAGTACTCTGTCTAATGCATCCCAATGCGTTCTGTCCGGACAGCTGGTAAACCTGCTCAATTTCGATATAGCAAAAGAAATATCAGGTCTAGAACAATTAGCTAAATACATTAGACTACCTATTATTTGTGAGTATCTTAATTGAGACACTGCCACACCACTGTTATTCTTGTGGAGAGTTTTTGAAGGGTCATATGGTGTGACAACAGATTTAACTTGGCTATAGCCATATTTCTCTAATACTCTCTCAACATAGAGTGACTGAGAAATTGCTATTCCATCAGTTGATCGAGTCAACTTCAGCCCTAAAATCATATCAGCACAACCCATATCCTTCATATCAAACTTACCACTTAAGAGGGTCTTAGTCTCATTTATAATAGAAAGGTTAGTTCCAAACAGTAGAATATCATATACATATAAGCATAGGATAATACAATTATCACCTTTCATTTTAGCATATACACATTTATCAGAGTCATTCACTTCAAAGCCAAATGATAGCATAGCTCTATCAAATTTTTCGTGCCACTGCTTTGGGGCTTGCTTCAAACCATAAAGAGATTTGACTAACCTACAAACTTTGTTCTCATTTCCAGAAACTACATATCCCTCAGGTTGATCCATATATATCTCTTCTTCAAGATCTCCATTAAGGAATGCCGTTTTAACATCCATTTGATGGATCTCAAGATGATATATGGACGCCAATGCTATTAATACTCGGATTGTAGTAATTCTTGTAACAGGAGAATAAGTGTCAAAATAGTCAATCCCTTCTTTCTGTTTGAATCCCTTAGCAACTAGGCTGGCTTTGAATTTATTTACTGACTCATCAGGTTTTAGTTTTCTTTTAAACACCCATTTACATCCTATAGTGTTACACCCAGGAGGTAAATCTACTAACTCCCAAGTAGCATTAGAGATAATAGAGTCCATTTCACTTTTAATGGCCTCTTTCCAGTACTTAGCTTCAGGAGAAGCCATAGCATCTCTATATGTCACAGGGTCACATTCTATATTATAGGTGATAAAGTCCTGGCCTAAATCCGTAGACACACGTTGCCTCTTGCTCCTTCTCGGTTCTGTACACTCACTAGATTCATCTAGTCTAGAGTGACTTGAGGAAGGTGTACCCACTACGGATAATGGGACCTCTACAGAAGAAGGTTCATTTCTAGTAGGAATACTAGATTGAGGTGTTCTCGTCTTCATAGGAAATATATCCTCAAAAAATGTAGCATCACGAAGTTCTATAATAGTATTTGCGTCTATTCCAGGAATTTCTGATTTAATAATTAGGAACCTATATGCAATACTATTTTGAGCATAACCCAAGAAGATACCATCTACAGTCTTTGGACCAAGTTTTTTCCTTCTGTGTTCAGGTACTAGTACCTTTGCAAGGCACCCCCACACTTTAAGATATTTCAAACTTGTCCTTCGGCCTTTCCAAAGCTCATATGGGGTTTTATCCCTTGACTTCATTGGGACTGTATTTAGCACATGTCATGCAGTGTATAGAGCCTCCCCCCACATAAAGTTGGGTAACCCAGAACTGCCTAACATGGAATTAATCATATCTTCAAGGGTTCGATTTTTTCATTCTGCTATACCGTTGGATTGAGGACTATATAGAGCAGTTACCTCATGGATTATACCTGTATCTTGACAAAATTTTTGAAACAGGTTCGAGGTAAATTATCCACCCCTATCAGACCTTAACCTCTTAATTGTTTTATCGGTTTGATTCTTAGCTTTAGATTTAAAAACCATAAATTTATCTAAAGCTTCATCCTTGGTTTTTAGCAAATAAACATAACAATAACGAGAGTGATCATCAATGAAGGTAATGAAATACCTTTTATGGTCTCTCGTTATTACACCGTTAAACTCACAACAGTCAGTATGAATCAATTCTAAAATATCAGAATTTCTATCAACTGATTTGAAGGGTTTACGGGTTTGTTTATATTGCACACAAATTTCACATTTTTTTCTTATCATTTATAACATGCTTAGGGATCATGTCAAGATTCATCATTCTTTTTACGGTATTAAAATTGACATGTCCTAATCTGTCATGCCACAGATCATAAGACTCAATGTTATATGAACAACCAATATTAGAAGTTTTATTTAAAGTAGCATTTTCTACATTGAGTTTAAATAAACCTTCATTAAGGTAACCTTTTCCAATAAAGGTTTCTAAATGTAATATTACAACTTTATTACATTTAAAGTTCAACTCATAACCAGCACGGACTAACTTTGATCCGCTAATCAAATTCCGACGAACCGCTGGAACATGATGCACCTCATGTAGTGATAGGACTTTTCCAGAGGTGAACCTCAGGTCAACTTGTCCTATCCCAAACACCCTGGCTGCAGAATGGTTCCCCATGGTGACGGAAGTGCCTTCGATTACCTGATAAGTAAGGAAGGTAGAGCGATTAGCACAACAGTGTACATTAGCACCTATATCAACCAACCATTCATTGGGTTGATAGATCAAGTTTAGTTCGGGTTTGAAGGTAACAAACCTATCGCTGGTGTCGTCACTAGCAGTCACGACATTTACTTGTGCCTTGGTGTTGCACGTATTGTTTTTGTTTTTCTCCTTGTCCTTTCGCTTAGGACAGAATTTGGCATAATGTCCAACCTGTCCACATGCCCAGCAAGGCTTAGGTTTGGTTCCAGTTTTCTTTTGAACCTTTGGTTTAGGTTTCATCTTGTTTTTCATTTTCTGATTTTTGAATTTCTTCTTGTCAGATGAGACTACTACATTCGCCTTTGGAATAAAATCCATAGGCATTCTTGTATCATCATTTTTATGTTGCTTCCGATGTTCTTCTTCGATATTTAAGGCAATCATCAAATCTTCGAGAGAGATTTTACCTCTCCGATGTTTAAGAGTCATGCCAAAATCTTCCCAACTCGGAGGTAATTTTTCGATGATTGACAAGACCTGAAATTTTTCAGGTAATGGCATATCTCCTTCAGCAAGACCATGAATTTGGACTTGGAATTCATGTGTCTGCTCTATCACAGATTTGTCTCCAACCATTTTGAAGTTTAGGAATTTTGCCACAGTGTACTTTTCTAAACCAGAATCTTTAGAGTTGTATTTTTTATCCAAAGATTTCCACAGCTCTTTAGCTGAAGCGGTTGAACAGTACACATCAAATAGTGCGTCTGAGAGGGCAGACAGGATTCTCCCATGACAGAGATAATCCCTTTGCTTAAACCTCTCTAAGGCAGCACTACAGGCAGGTTCCTCTTCATTAGGTGAAGGAGGGTCTGTTTCTATAACGGAGAATAACCCTAGCGTAGTAAGCCAAAATTTCATCCGTTGTTGCCAACGTCTGAAGTTTTGCCCGTAAAATTTCTCGGGTCTAGCACTAGCCTCATCAGATCCTATTACCCTATCATTCATCATGTCTATAGATGCAGGCAAATAAATTCTCTAAGAATGTTGGTAATATATTTAAAGCAATATAAACAGCAGTATTATATTGACACAAAAATAGCATGCAATAGACAGATAAATAAAGTAGTCGGGTTTAGAATATAGTTATCCGGTTGAAGCGTCGGCACGCCGACTGTCCTTAGAGAATTTATTGCCGCCTCACGGTGCAAAGGCTCCCCGGCAAAATTCTCCCAAGATCTGACAACCGCTCGTCTTGTCCGTAGGTGCACTCCAAAACGGACGCGACACTCGGACCCAACCTCAGATCGCCGAAAGACCAAGCCTCAGGACACAACAAAGGCGCAGAAAGACTCGAACTCAAAAAGAAAAAACAAAGGAGGTGCTGTGCAGAATGTATCGCACAGAGAAGGGAGAAGAAGGAAGATTGAGTGAAGAATAGAGGCACTGCTTGTCCCCTTTTATTCACTCTGAGGAGGTACGAAGCACTGCTTCGCTAGCGAGGAATTGCGTCCGCGTCTCCTCTCGCGCGGTGTTGCGTCCGTTCCTTACGCGGAACAAAAACCAAACTCTAGTTTGGTTCGAACCAACCGAACCGAACTGGTTTGGTTCAGACTGAACCAAACTAGCAAAAACAGACCGGGCCGCCCGTGAGCACAAGGCCCATGGGCTGGGGATTTGCACCCCCCTGCGCGCGTTAATCGCGTACGTGACACCTGGCTTTTGGATTTCCGGCTCGAACCCCCCAAATCCACTTGATTTGGGCTTGGCCCGCGCATGCGTGTATGTCCCCTTATCATTGCTAAGCAAGGATGGAAGGGCTTCCTATATAAGCCCTTCCAAGATTTTCCAGTTAGCAATGTGAGACTAAAAACACTACCAAAAAATGCTTTGAATTTAATACAAAATTCAACAAAGCTCATCCCAGACGAGCATCGTTGAAGAGGGAGAGACTTCGGAAGAAAGCAACTCGACAGGGGGAGAATCAACTGCCGAAAAGGTAAGTCAGGTATGACCTTCTGAACAATTGGCTCAATCAATTGAAAAGTTGCCTGAAAATTTTTGCGAATCAAAAATTCAATCATCGAAAAAGTTTTTCGGTTTACCAATATTATCGAAAGAATTTTTCGAATTACAAATTACTTTCTCGAAAGAGTTTTGCGATTTAGAAATTGAGTCATCGAAAAAGTGTTTTGGATTAAGAAATCTATTATTAATAGATTCCTGCAAATTAGATTTTTTTATTAAAATTTCTTGCAAATTACAAAATATTCTTTCAAACGAATTTTGCAAATTGTCGAAAGAATTTTTACAAATTATATTGTCAAAAAATTTTATCAAGTTAGAATTTATACTATCAAAATATTTTGGCAAATTAGGAATTCAAAATACAATAGAAAATGACATGTTACAATTTGTACAAATTTCTACATGTTCAAATTTTCTTCCTCCAAAGTTAAGAAATTATGATAAATTAAAATGGAAATTTAAAATTCTCTGATAACAACATAAGAATAGAATAGGATTTTTTTTTAATGTTATCAATTTTCTTAAATTTTCTTGCATAAATTTTTGGGCTTAGAAAGATTTTTTTTGTGAAAATTTAGAAATTTTTCAAAAGTTATTCTTTGACTAAGAAATTTTTTTTCCTTAACTTGGAAATATTTTTTCTCCGAAAATCATTGAAATAGGTTTCTATTATATAATTTTTCTAAGTGTCAAACTCTTAGATTATTTTTCTTGAAACCCTAATTTTTAAGTGATCAAAAGGGGAGAGGTATGTTAAGTCTAGGGGGAGGTAATATAAAATTTTTCAATTGAAAAATATTTGGACTCATTTTAATATAAATTATTTTTATTGCATATGTTTACCCTAACTTAACTTGGGTTGTTCACATCAAAAAGGGGGAGATTGTTGGAACCCCAAGGTGTTTTGATGTGATCAAACAAGCTAAGTTAGGTCCTGCGTTTGTTTAACCCTTGTGTCTAAGTGTGCAGGAGCTTAGGAACACAGGAAGTTGAGCGGAAGACGCGGCTAGTGAGAATGACAGCACAGGGAGAGAGCCGACGGGCTCGGTCCGTCCGAGGGACGAGGTGACCGCGGAAGAGTACACCGGTGGACGAAAAGAACGTGCACGGTGTTCGAGGGACGAGAAACCGGGAAGGAAGGCTGCTCGAGGAAAAGGCCGGAACTTGTGTTTGGGTGAGCCCTATTCCGGATGGCCGAGATCACCCAAGCTAGCGGAGCTGGAGCGAACAAGAACCGGACCGAGATGAGCTTAATCGGAGACGAAAAAAAATCAACGTTGTTAAATTTGGGCTCCGAGGCGCTCGGAGCAGTCTGGGGCGCCCGGAGCCCTCCGGGGCGTCCGGAACCCTTCTGGGCGCCCGGACCAGCTTTTAACCAGGATCGAGTTTTGACTCGATCTGATCGTTGGGGGATAAAGTTTATCCCCCCCAGGGCGCCCGGAACCCTTCGGGGTGCCCCGACCAAGATTATAAATATAGCCTTGGTCCAGAAGCTTTTCAACGAACTCATTTCTTGTAATTCCAACGCTTGTGCGCTGTAGTTTAGAGTTAAGCTTCTGTTTTCTACGCTTCATTGCTGTACGAGGCTTCTCCGCCCGAAGGAGATTTTTAGTGAGCTTGATCTTCCTTGGATTAACAACCACATCGGTTGTAACCAAGTAAATAGTTTGCGCCTCGTTTTGCCTTTATGCTTTTAATTTATCGGCTTACCTTATATATACAAGTGTTAGCTTAAAGAGTTCGAGGAGAGTTTGTCTTTTTGTGTTTGCAGGATATCCAACCCCCTCCTAGCCGACCGCAACGCTCCTACAAGTAGTATCAGAGCCGAGATGCTTCAGGAGGACTAACCGCCGAACGAAGCAACGAGATGGCCGGACCAAGCATCCACCGGCCGAAATACGAAGGGGACTTCGCTACATGGAAGAAACAAATGGAGGTATATCTAAACTCTGATTCTGGTATTTTTTTCAATAATGAAATTTGGTTATGAAGAACCAAAGAACGCGAATGGAGAAGAAATCGAGTTACGCCTCTGGACCAACAAACAACGTAACGAATCGATGGCAAACGGACGAGTAGAATTTCATCTTCTAATCATAATACCAAATGAAGATCTCGACAGAATCAGCGAATACAAAAGCGCAAAAGAACTTTGGGAAAAGTTCTTGAAGCTCCACGAAGAACCAGCTGAAGTCGAGGATGAATCCAACACCGATCCGCCATCTGAAGAGTCTGAAATCGAGGTAAGTACCGCAACAGCCCTAACAGCCGAATTCTATCCCGAAGCCACAGAAAGCTCATCCCAGATGAGCATCGTTGAAGAGGGAGAGACTTCGGAAGAAAGCAACTCGACAGGGGGAGAATCAACTGCCGAAAAGGTAAGTCAGGTATGGCCTTCTGAACAATTGGCTCAATCAATTGAAAAGTTGCCTAAAAATTTTTGCGAATCAAAAATTCAATCATCGAAAAAGTTTTTCGGTTTACCAATATTATCGAAAGAATTTTTTGAATTACAAATTACTTTCTCGAAAGAGTTGCGATTTAGAAATTGAGTCATCGAAAAAGTGTTTTGGATTAAGAAATCTATTATTAATAGATTCCTGCAAATTAGATTTTTTTATTAAAATTTTTTGCAAATTACAAAATATTCTTTCAAACGAATTTTGCACATTGCCGAAAGAATTTTTACAAATTATATTGTCGAAAAATTTTATTAAGTTAGAATTTATACTATCAAAATATTTTGGCAAATTAGGAATTCAAAATACAATAGAAAATGACATGTTACAATTTGTACAAATTTCTACATGTTCAAATTTTCTTGCTTCAAAGTTAAGAAATTATGATAAATTAAAATGGAAATTTAAAATTCTCTGATAACAGCATAAGAATAGAATAAATAAATGCATAGGATTTTTTTTAATGTTATCAATTTTCTTAAATTTTCTTGCATAAATTTTTGGGCTTAGAAAGATTTTTTTTGTGAAAATTTAGAAATTTTTCAAAAGTTATTCTTTGACTAAGAAATTTTTTTTCCTTAACTTGGAAATATTTTTTCTCCGAAAATCATTGAAATAGATTTCTATAATTTTTCTAAGTGTCAAACCCTTAGATTGTTTTTCTTGAAACCCCAATTTTTAAGTGATCAAAGGGGGAGAAGTATGTTAAGTCTCGGGGGAGGTAATATAAAATTTTTCAATTGAAAAATATTTGGACTCATTTGAATATAAATTGTTTTTATTGCATATGTTTACTCTAACTTAACTTGGGCTGCTCACATCAAAAAGGGGGAGATTGTTGGAACCCCAAGGTGTTTTGATGTGATCAAACAAGCTAAGTTAGGTCCTGCGTTTGTTTAACCCTTGTGTCTAAGTGTGCAGGAGCTTAGGAACACAAGAAGTCGAGCGGAAGACGCGGCTAGCGAGAAGGATGGCACGGGGAGAGTGCCGACGGGCTCGGTGCGTCCGAGGGACGAGGTGACAGCGGAAGAGTACACCGATGGACGAGAAGAACGTGCGCGGTATTCGAGGGACGAGAAACCGGGAAGGAAGGCTGCTCGAGGAAAAGGCCGGAACTTGTGTTTGGTTGAGCCCTATTCCGAATGACCGAGATCACCCAAGCTAGTGGAGCCGGAGCAAATAAGACCCGGACCGAGACGAGTTGAACCGGAGACGAAAAAGTCAACACTGTTGACTTTGGGCTCCGGGGCGCCTGGAACCCTTCCGGCCGCCTGGACCAGCCTTTTGACCAGGATCGAGTTTTGACTCGATCTGATCGTTGGGCGATAAAGTTTATCCCCCCCACGGCGTCCGAAACCCTTTGGGGCGCCCCGACCAAGACTATAAATATAGCCTTGGTCCAGAAGCTTTTCAAAGAACTCATTTCTTGTAATTCCAACGCTTGTGCGCTTTAGTTTAGAGTTAAGATTCTATTTTCTGCGCTTCATTGCTGTACGAGGCTTCTCCGCCCGAAGGAGATTTTTAGTGAGCTTGATCTTCCTTGGATTAACAACCACATTGGTTGTAACCGAGTAAATAGTTTGTGCCTCGTTTTTTCTTTATGCTTTTAATTTATCGGCTTACCTTATATATACAAGTGTTAGCTTAAAGAGTTCAAGGAGGGTTTGTCTTTTTGTGTTTGCAGGATATCCATCCCCCTCCTAGCCGGCCGCAACGGTCCTACATGAGCGACCTAAAAAACTCTCCCTCGATGAGGCCCTGAGTGAAGGCATTCACCAGCACATTTGAGGAGACGGTCGGGATGCCCATTGCCACCTGATTGAAGCGATGCATATAGACCCCCAAGGCATCTCTGGGCCCTTTCTTAAGCGAGAATAAGTTCACGCTTGTCTTCTGGTGGCGACGACTACTGGCGCAGTGATGTAGGAAGGCCGCTCGGAAGTCCTTGAAACTATGGATGGAGTCATTCGACAAGCGTTTGAACCAACGTTGTGCCGATCCAGCCAACGTAATAAGGAAGACTCGGCACTTCACCCCATCCATGTATTGGTGAAGTGTGGCCGCGTTATCGAATTTGGACAAGTGGTCATCCGAGTCGGTCGTTCCATTGTACTCCCTGATTGTCAGTGGGTTGTAATGATTCGGTAGAGGGTCGTCTAGAATTCCCTACGAGAATTGTTGATCAACCCTGTAAAATACCGAAAAAAATGACGAATAATGATAAGAGAATTTTTTGGAATTTTTAGAAATTTTTCTGGAATTTTTCGGAAATCGTATGGATGAGTTTACGGGGATAAAAACTGGGCCGGGAAAAGCCTGTTTTGGCTACCCCATTTAAATGAGAAAATGTTGATTTTTATTTTTTAATTTTCTTTTCTTTTTCTTTTACTTCCTCCCCGTGCCCCAAATCTCCTCACCGATGCCGTTTCTTCTCCCCTCGCGCACAAACTGCCGGCCGAATTCCCATCTCTCTCGCGCGCACAGCCACGCTTCTTCTTCTCCTCTTCTTCCCTCTCCTCCGCCCGAAACCAGGCCGCCGGCATGAGAGCCACCCTTTCTTCTCCTCTCCTCTGCGTGGCGTCGACGCCAACGGTGATCGTCGACACTGTGCCCTAGCCGACACCCTACAGCCGATGTGACTCACAGCCGAACCCTAGCACCGGTCCCGATCTCCTCTGCCAGCCACCGGGGAACCACGTTGGTCGTCGCAACCGAGGCTGTGCCCTAGCCTCTCCGCACAACGCCGAGCCCTGGATTTGATTCGCCGGACCTCCCTTCCCTCTGTGCTGCCGCCACCTTCTCCGACTGCAGACCAGTGCCGAGCTTTATGCTTGATTGATTGTGCCAAGCCGTGCTCTAGCCGGATCTTGGAGGTAAGCAACGTACCATGTGGGTTGTTGAGATGTTGTGTGATTGATTCATATTTTCCCCTTGTTCACCAGAGGCGTGGATTGTTGAGGTAATCTGGTTGTGGAGTATTCTTCCGGCAACAACCACCTATAGTTGAGAATCGAACAGAAGGGAAGAATTCCAAGAGGTGAGGTTACTGGTACTTGGGTGTTCGGTTGGTGGACAACATGTTTGATCAGGGCAGAGGTAAATTTCAGTAGTGTTTCTTTGCCGGCAGCACTCCAACCAGTAATCCTATCGGCTATGAACTTGAGGTATGATGTAGGAATCTTAATACCTTTTGTAATTGATGTGGTCTATGAATTTAGAATGAAACATGTGGTTGATCATGTTTTAGATTCAGGTGTAATTGGATTTAGGTCTTTGGATTGCTATCTAATGGTTGTTTGGGGTTAAGGTAACTAACCCTAATTGACCATGGGATTTAATTAGGGTGTATTGATTTAGATTGTGCGGATTAGGATTTTCCCTAATTTAGTCTTGTGGATATTATTTAGCTATTTAAATTCTTATGAATGTTAGCTAAATAAAAATATATATTGATTGACACAGGACCTTGACGCGAGACGATATCTCGACGTCAGATTTGGACCGGATACGATCCTTTCTTTTTGGAGGCGGGTACTTTTGGCTTATGTCATTTGATATACATAGTAGTGAATATAACAAGTTACATTAATTATGTTCTTATTTGTTCCGGTTAATCACTACCCAATAATTGTTACATGATTGATTGATTGTTTGTTTTGCATCTCATGTATTCCTTACCTATTGATACATGCTTATAGGGGTAGTGATATACCATGCTTCACCATGTTCAGGACCTAGGTTTTATACCTTCTGTGTACCTTTGATTTGATATGATTCGTTGACCTATGATGCACTTTTATATATATATGGATTAGGTCAAGATATTTTGTGGTTAGTGTCATGCACCATTTGCATGATTGCATGCTGTGCGATAGTCCGCTCCATTATTGTTGAGCACATCGCCAGTTACATGGATCTGCACACACCACCACTCATGGGTTAGTGGTCGATTCAGGCAGTGTGTGTTGTAGCAGGGACTTTGTTTGGCTCCATTGGTCCGCTCATGGGTAGCGTGATGCAACGTGTTAGCCGGCAAAGATTCCTCCCCGTCATCGTGTACCGGAAGTTGAGAGCATTGCACTCCCCCATTTATGATTTGGGGTAGGAGGATAGGTGTACTCCGACAGCATCCCGTCCACTCGGTCACTCATCAGGAGTAGTGACGACAGAGTGCACGATTGTCACATCCCTACCCACTCGGCCTCACTATTGGGTGTGAGATGATCGACTGGCGTCAGGGGTGACCAGGATGCATCATTGGCATCATATGCATGATGCATTTATTGCTTGTGTTTGTGTTTGCTGTATTTATATGCTGCATATTGTTTGGATACCTATGTTTGACATGCAAACAGGATTTCTATACTACTCGGACTGTTTGTCCTTATACCCAGGTTCTGGTTAGTATAGTTTCTCTCCTGTTTACTTCAGATGCATTTTTATCTTTCTTATATCAGGAGACTGTACGCATGATTAGTGCTAGGTGTTATTTCCCTACTTTGTATATCAGTTGTACCTGCTGAGTGTTGGACTCACCCCGCCTCCATTGTTGTTATTTTTCAGGTTGATGCTGTCAGGAGAGAGTTCCAGTTGCTAGTCCCTGCAGATCTCGAGGGTATTATTGGTCTTTCGGTTTTCTTACATAGACTATGCTAAATTTGTTTTGTTTGATGGTAAGGATATGGTATGGATTTTGTGATGTCAATGGATTTGGTTTGGTTTTGCTTTTACTACATGCCTGCCTAGACGGCAGAAGAGATAAATTGATCTTATCGTCGGATTTGTGTTTTATGAGTATAGTTGAGTAGGGTGGATTTTGAGTCTTCTTATCGTTGCTTATTAAATTGTGTGGAATGTCTGTGTGTTGTATTTTATTTCTGTTATTATTCCAGCCGCATGTGGCTGAGGTATATGAAGATGTAGAAAGTTTCAGATTGTCCGCCGTACAGGGGAGATGCTGCCGAAATTTCTTCGAACAGGGACTCCTCCGGGGCGTGACAAACCCACTTGAGTGAGTTGCTTTTTGTTGGTGCTTTCCCTTTGCGTGCGTCTCGGACAGGCGCCTCATTCGAGGAGGATCCTCGGCATCTATCTGCTCGGACCTTATCTTCTGACGGAGCACAGAGTGGTGCTCGATGGAGGAATGGGTTTGGCACATTAGGGGCCTCACCATATGTGCCGATCGGCCTTTTGTTCAGTTCCCGAGCGGAAAATTGTTCTGCTTGGTCCCTCTGATCAGCCTGACGACTTGTCGCGGAGGTTGCAGGCTCATGCACCTGGCGCTTGGACAACGCCTGTTGCTACTCCACCATCTTCGTTGCTCGGGCTTGTATTAGCATATCGAGTTCTTCTTGCGTCAGTGCTACTGTTGTGAGTTATCCAACGTTTTCCATCTTCTTCTTCAAATACAAGTGACCTTCCCACAAACGACGTCAAAATGATCCTGTCCGAAATCGTGAAGCTGGAAAGCCGGGAATGAGATGGCTCTGCTGACGGGATGAAGACCTCCTCCTCTCGATCCTCTGCAAAACAAAATCAAATCGGAGAAAGGATCCCTGGCGTTAGTCCTCCGACACTCAAATTAGGACAAGTAGGTAGAGAAAAGAAATGGAGCAGATGATCCCTAATCTCCTAAGATATCCTTTCTTTTATACCTTTTACTGTGACCTTCCATCTTCCTTTATTTAATGACATTAATTACCTGACAGAGGACATCTTTGTTTTGGCTTCTTTGCATTCAATGATGGAATGTTTTCCTTTGCCTTGACTTCATTTAATGATGGAATGTTCTATTTGGTTCTCTTCCTCTGGTTCTGTTACAGTCCATACGCCGCGTCAGACGGATGTCCTGGTCAATCCTGTCTGAGCCGACCAGACACACTTAGGCCGATCGGCCAGTGTACATCTGAGCGGCAAATATATACCCGGACGACCAACATATATCCGAGCGGCCGATCAACTACCCTCCACTCGGGTCATGTGGATGAGCCCTTCAGCCTGGGCGTTGACCACCTTGACATTGACCTACACCCTAGCAATTGACCCGTGCTAGGTGGGCTCCTCCCAATCTCCGCATCACCCGGCATGCCAGTAAAAGGGACATGTAACCTAGAAATGGAATCGAAAAACCTTAGAAAATGAGGATTTTTTCTTATTCTGGGGTTAATAAAATTTTTTAACTAAAAATATCCTTCGATATTTATACTTTGGGACAAAAATATTCCTAAAATTTTTATAATAAAAATTTCATTTTAAATTATAAAAATTAAATAAAAAATAAAAATATGATATTTTATTTAAAAAATAAATTTATATTTTTAAAAATATTATATATATATATATATATATTATTAGAAAAGTATACTTAAAAAACATAAAGTTAGAAAAAAAAAACGTAATAAGTAAAGGAAAACAAAATTAAAAAACGTAAAGTAAAAAAACACATAGTACCGAGGATTAGAATATCACTTTATTAACTTGTAATATAATATAATTTAAATTATAAAAAATAATAAACTTTTCTAATATGGATTATAAGATTAATAGCAGGTAATCTGGGTTATATTCAACACAAGATTTAATATGTCAAATATATTTTTAATCCATTTTCAGCTGGTCATCGTTTGTTGTTGCTTGCCATCACTTGTCGTTGTCGGCCGCTCTCGTTGGTCGTCACTGGCCGCCCTTGATCGTCGCTGGCTGCCGGGCCTTGGTCGCTGCCGTCAGTCACCTCCGTGAGCTGTCGGTCACCACCGCGGGCCGCCTGTTGTCGCCGCGGGCCGCCGATCGCCTCCGCAAGCAAAGGTTGCAGATATTTTTATCATTTTAAAATAATATGAATTATATTTCTTATAAAAAAATAATAGATATCAAAAAAAAGAATGTATTCATTCTTGAATTATACAACTCTTTTACCAAACATAGTAATGTAATATTAATTATAATATATTACATTACAAATTTAATTACATTATAAGCTGCGTTTGATAGGGGGTAATCTGCCTTGTAATCTAATCCAGATTACATTACAATGCTGATTAATTTGTTTGATTTCATTTTTGACTTGTAATGTAATGTAATCTGGATTCCAAATGTAATGAAGTTTTGTAATCTGGATTACAAAACAAACACATTGTAATCCGATTACATTACAAAGTCATTGTTTAACAAAAATTTAAATATCAAATATACCCCTAATCTGTCGCCGCCCATCGTCGACCGGCGGCGGCGGCGGCCGACGACCGACGGCGGTGGCGGCCGGCAACGGCGGCGACCACAAACTTCGACAAAGATGTAGCGCCCACCAGTAGAGGTCGTAGGATATTTTTATCCTTTTATAATAATACGAATTATATTTCTTATAAAAAATAATAGACACCAAACAAAAGAATGTAATCACCCTTGTAATCAAAGATTACATACATTATGATCCTGTCCGAATGTTGAATCAACGGACGTTGGGCACGTAGTGCTCTCCGGGTAGTCGATCTAGATCTCCGGCTTGTCTCACGAAGCTCCTGCGAACCTGCATAGAAGTCGGGCCGGGAAGGGGTTCCCGGCGGCGACCCTCCGACGCTCAAGTCAGGCAAGCAAGCAGTGGAAAAAAGTGGCTCCAAAGGTCTTCCACGCGTACCTCCGGCGAAGTATGAGGCTCTTTATATAGAGTGGTGAAGGGGCTCCTGCACGTCCACCGAGGCACGTACGTATCCGCAGCCCATACCTCGGTATGTGTCTGTCAGAAAGCTTACCTGACACCATACTGCTATAGTCCAAGCACGTCTTCGATGGGACAGGAGAACACCTAGCTGTCAGACTATGAGTATGGCCTAGCCCTAGGGCTTGACAGCTGGCATAAGATATTCTTGTCTTTCTCTACTTACCACAGGCCGGTGGGTCTTGTTGGGGTTGCAAGGTTGCAAACATAGTCCCATATTGAAAACACATGGAAAAGATCATGGGTTTATAAGAGAAATATATCTCCATTGGCATGAGGCCTTTTGGGTAGAGCCCAAGAGCAAAACCATGAGGGCTTAGGCCCAAAGTGGACAATATCATGTCATTATGGAGATATCTAAATTCTTTTCGATCCTAAAATTGGTATCAGAGCCCGGACTGCCAGAAGGTTTAACCGCCGACTGTGCACAAGAGCTATGGTCTGATTGAACCATGTGAGTACAATATTGACCTCGAACAAAGAAAGTGGGGGCTCCTATGTTCGGATCAAAAGGACCAGACACCAGGCAGAAAGTCCTAGTAGGTCGGGTGGACGGAGGGGCAGGAAGTCCTAGTTGCGGCTAGGCAAGGAAGTCCTAGTAGGTCGAGTAGACCGAGGGGCAGGAAGTCCTAGTAGGTCGGGTAGACCGAGGGGCAGGAAGACCTGGTGGGTCAAGGATCGGACGTGGGAAGCCCATGGTCCTTTGTTTGAGGGGGGGATTGTTGGGGTTGCAAGGTTGCAAACATAGTCCCATATTGAAAACACATGGAAAAGATCATGGGTTTATAAGAGAAATATATCTCCATTGGCATGAGGCCTTTTGGGTAGAGCCCAAGAGCAAAACCATGAGGGCTTAGGCCCAAAGTGGACAATATCATGTCATTGTGGAGATATCTAAATTCTTTTCGATCCTACAGGTCTGTCCGGAAGGCTGGACGGGGAGTGCTGTCCGGACGACCCTCATCTTATGCGCCGTCTGGACGGCGCGTCCGACCTGCCGTTGGTATTGATACGCTGGGGAAATTTCGGTAGGGTGCCATGCAAGGACTGTTAGCGCTATGTTACCATATATCTAGGGCCAAGCATGACTTCCGCTCGGCCCCTCATTGTTGTTCGTTCGAGCGCCGGTATCCCGATTCCTATCTGGCTGGCCGGGAGGTCGACCCAACCTTCTCTGGTCAGCCGCCCGGTCCACCCGGTCCACCTGACCTTTTGACTTCCACGTGGCGGTGACCCCGCAGAACGGGGGCCCCCTGTTTTATCCGCCAGATAGCGTCTATAAACGCGAGCGGAAGACCGTCGAGCTCCAACGTTAAATATCGAGAGACGAGCCGGCGTCTATAAACGTCCGAGCGGAAGAACGTCGAGCTCCGACGTTAAATATCGAGAGACGAGCCGACGTCTATAAACGTACGAGCGGAATACCGTCGAGCTCCGACGTTAAATATCGAGAGACGAGCCGGCGTCTATAAACGTCCGAGCGGAAGACCGTCGAGCTCCAACGTTAAATATCGAGAGACGAGCCGGCGTCTATAAACGTCCGAGCGGAAGAACGTCGAGCTCGGCGTTAAATATCGAGAGCGGCGTCTATAAACGCGTCCGGCGGAATACCGTCGAGCTCGGCGTTAAATATCGAGACGGCGGCGTCTATAAACGTCCGGCGGAAGACCGTCGAGCTCGGCGTTAAATATCGAGACGAGCGGCGTCTATAAACGTCCGGCGGAAGGTCGTCGAGCTCGACGTTAAATATCGAGGCGAGCGGCGTCTATAAGCGTCCGGCGGAAGAAGCGTCGAGCTCGGCGTTAAATATCGAGACGAGCCGGCGTCTATAAGCGTCCGAACGGAATACCGAGCTCCGGCGTTAAATATCGAGAGGCAGTGGCGTCTATAAACGTTCGGCGGAATACGGTCGAGCTCGACGTTAAATATCGAGAGGCGAGCCGGCGTCTATAAACATCCGGCGGAAGACCGTCGAGCTCCGGACGTTAAATATCGAGACGAGCCGGCGTCTATAAACGTCCGGCGGAAGAACGTCGAGCTCCGGCGTTAAATATCGAGGGACGAGCCGGCAAAACCGTCCGGCGGAAGACCGTCGAGCTCCGGCGTTAAATATCGAGGACGAGCCGGCATAAACCCTCCGGCGGAAGACCGTCGAGCTCCACGTTAACTATCGAGAGACGAGCCGGCGTCTATAAACGTCCGAGCGGAAGACCGTCGAGCTCCGACGTTAAATATCGAGAGACGAGCCGGCGTCTATAAACGTCCGAGCGGAAGGCCGTCGAGCTCCGACGTTAAATATCGAGAGACGAGCCGGCGTCTATAAACGTCCGAGCGGAAGACCGTCGAGCTCCGACGTTAAATATCGAAAGACGAGCCGGTGTCTATAAACGTCCGAGCGGCTCGCATAGCAAAAATCTAGCGAAAACCGCTTTGAAGTAAGGCGCAAAGCAAAAGATGGTTAATTAGAATTAAAAATGTGAGCACGTGAACGAGTGACGTCCGCTCGCCGAGTGGCTGCCCAATTGCATGGCGAAAGACGTTATTGAAGGCAGGCGGCTTGAGTCCATGTTAAAGCGTGAAGCCGGGCGGAGAAGTTTTAAAGAACACTTTAGACATGACGAGAGGAAAATTTCTTGCCAAAACAAAAGTTGAAGGAACGGAAAAGATAATCTATTTATGTCGAGCACTGGGCAAACCAAAAAAGTTACAGCAAAAAATAAGTTTGGCCGAACGGCAAGGGTACAAAAAAGTTGATGAAAAACACTCCTCACGCGTCAAAATCAAAAAGGGCATCAGGAATGGCGCCCATCACGGTAGCCAGATCCTCTGGGGGGATGGTCAGCTCGGCGGGAAGGTGGCCCTTGGTCTTCAAGTGATCCACAGCCGCCTTGATCGCCTCTTCAAAGGTGAGGGAGATCTTGTCAGTAAATTTCTCCCCAAAGGCATCCGAGCGGACGAATGCCTTCCTCACTTCCTCAGAGCGAGCCGACTCCCCCTCCTGATACTCTTTGAGCGCGGCCTGGGAAGCATCATTGGCAGCATGGAGAGCCTTCAAGTCTTCATCAAATTTCAGCAGATCGGCCGAGCGGCTCTCCTTCTCGGTGGTCAGAAGGGCATCCAGATCCTTGACGCGTTGCTCTAGCCCTCTGATCTCCACCTTCATTCGGTCCATGTCGTCGATGGCCTTGCGCTTCCGAGTGGTCGCCGTCTGGATTTCTTTATCCCGTTTTTTGACCACCGCTTCAAGCCAAGCAACCTCGGCCGCCAGATCGAAAGCGCGTTTCCGTTCGGCTTCTAAGAGCTTTTTGCTCTTCTCTAGAGCAGTCGTGGATTGCCCTTGGTTCGCCTCCGAGAGCTTGAGTTTTTTCATTTCTTCCTCCAGCTCGGCCAGTCGATTACTAACCGCAATCTGCTCTACCCAACTCTGCGAACAAAGGCAGTTAAGCTAAAAGCTAAAAGCTAAAGTAAAAAATATCAGTAAAGCAGAAAGGCATACCCCGGTCGCCTGCTGCAGGTTGCTGTCCCCTAGCTGACTGGGGGACATAAGCGCGACGCGTACGCGTGCGTCCTCCCAAACTTTGGCGAGCGGACCGGTGAGGGTGATCTGCTGTTCAGGAGCTGATGGCCGATCGACAGCCAGTAGGTATTCCTCCGAGGGAAATCTCAGGACCGTTTTAATCACCCTCGGGCCGCTCGAATCATCTTGAGATGCAGCAGCCTGGCCAGAAGACTCGCCGATCGGACCCGGGTAGTCGCCCAGTCGCTTAAGGTGACGTAGAGTCCGAGAGGTGGAAGGTTGAGCCTCAGCGATGGTCGGCGGCAAGTCAAGTTGAGTTGGAGTATGCTCTGAGGAGACCGCCTCGAAAATCGCAGGAGCATCAGCGCTCCGTTCGGAAAGCTGCTCCCTTTGTGAAGGCTGTGGAGCAACTTGCTCTAGCCGACGGCGCTTTCGAGTCACCAAAGGTGTCTCGTCGGCCGAACGGCCTTCCTCCTCGCCCTGGGCGGATGTTGTGATATTGATTGCGGCTTTGTCAGTAAAGGCGCGGGCAGCCGATGCCTCGGGAGCAACTTGAATTCCCTCGCTCCCTTCAGTTGCAGAGCCGGTCGGAACTAAACCCCGTTCGGCTACCTCTTTGTCCTTTACCGCCTCAATATTGGCGGCTTTCAACTTGAGCTTTTCGGTTGCCTTAGCACGCCACATAACTTCAGCTGCAGAAACAGAGAACAAATCAGTTAGCACAAAAGAAAAAGGGGGGATAAGAATCGCTTACTCATGCTACAAGGCAGATCGGCTTGGATGGGAGACAAGCCAAATATGTACATTACTCCCGGAAGGAGCAACTTGTCGATATCGTAACGTTGGCCGACCAGCTGGTTCGCCGCATGAAGATACGCCGGATGGCTCTTGAATTTGCCGAGACCCGGTTGATTCGGCACCGCCGTCTGCCACTTCGTGCGGAAGGTCGGCCGCTCGGGTAGACGCATAAAAAAGAAATGCTCCTTCCAATGCTTATTGGAGCTCGACATGTTGGTGAATAGGACGAAACCCGACCTAAATTGAAATATGAAGGTACCCCACTCGGATTGTTTTGGGTAGAAGAAATAGTGGAAGATTTGGGGGTCCAAGGGGATATCATTCAACTTGAAAAGGACTATCACCCCGCTCAGCAACCTAATCGAGTTCGGGACTAATTGGCCGAGCGGGACGCGAAAGTGGTTGCATATTTTGATAATGAACAGATGTGGAGGAAAGCGCAGCCTGGCCAAAAATTGATCACGGAAGAAGCAAATGGTGCCGGGCGGCGGATCATTGGGCCGATCGGAAGGAGTGGCTACAACTATTTTGTGGTCGGCCGGAATTTCGTATGTTCGAATGAGACGCAGTGCGTCTTCTTCATCGAATCGGCTCTCCATAGTCGTATACCAGAGACCAGGAGCGCCGACGGTAGGCGTAGAAGTACTCGCCATGGTCGAAACAGAAACGATAATTGACAGAAAAACTAAAAGAAAATGCCGACAGAATGCAAAAGGAAGCAATACAGAAGGCGGGTAGCTGGAAAGGAAGGCTTACGGGTACAAGGAAGATCGAGGAAAGGGAGAAGATGGCGAGCGCACCAAACAGCCGGTGAATAAGGATCGTCGGAGCAGAAGGAGCAGCGTGAAGACGAAGGAGGATGAAGCAACAGTGCGGCGGAAAATGAGTCGCGAGCTTTATATCGCCGCCCGGGAGCGACCTCCACCGTCCGATCCAGGTCGTGAAAAACGAGGCCATCATCCAGCCGTTCATTTTAAACGGCGACTGTCCCATCGGAAGTGACGCCACCGCCATACGCTGACAAACGCACGATCGCCACGTGTTAGTTGGATACTGGTCGCATTTAATGAGCGCCCCTTACCATGCGCAGCACACGTGATGGGCAATAGAGAAGAAGGTTCGGCATAAATTCCAGGCAATACAAGGCACGGGCAAGGTACAACCGAACGGATGTGCATCCCTAAGCCTGGTCGAGCAGATTAATATAGCGGTCGTTACTCAGTCAGATCGGCAGTCCAGTCAGTCGGACTTCGCCTCCTTCGACTAGACTTGAAGGGGAAGCAAGTGATCCGACGGATAGAACAGGGGGCCCCCGTTCTGAGGGGTCCCCGCCACGTGGAAGTCAAAAGGTCAGGTGGACCGGGCGGACCAGGCGGCTGACCGGAGAAGGTTGGGTCGACCTCCCGGCCAGCCGCATAGGAGTCGGGATACCGACGCTCGAACGAACAACAATGAGGGGTCGAGCGGAAGTCATGTTTGGCCGAAGATATAAGGTAACATAGCGCTAACAGTCCTTGCATGGCACCCTACCGAAATCTCCCCAGCGTATCAATACCAACGGCAGGTCGGACGCGCCGTCCGGACGGCGCGTAAGATGAGGGCCGTCCAGACAGCACTCCCCGTCCAGCCTTCCGGACAGACCCACCGGCCTGTGGTAGGTAGAGAAAGACAAGAATATCTTATGCCAGCTGTCAAGCCCTAGGGCTAGGCCATACTCCTAGTCTGACAGCTAGGTGTTCTCCTGTCCCATCGAAGACGTACTTGGACTGTAGCAGTATGGCGTCAGGTAAGCTTTCTGACAGACACATACCGAGGTATGGGCTGCGGATACGTACGTGCCTCGGTGGACGTGCAGGAGCCCCTTCACCACTCTATATAAAGAGCCTCATACTTCGCCGGAGGTACGCGTGGAAGACCTTTGGAGCCACTTTTTTCCACTGCTTGCTTGCCTAACTTGAGCGTTGGAGGGTCACCGCCGGGAACCCCTTCCCGGCCCGACTTCTGTGCAGGTTCGCCGGAACTTCGTGAGACAAGCCGGAGATCTAGATCGACGACCCGGAGAGCGCCACGTGCCCAGCGTCCGTTGATTCAACAATCGGACAGGATCACATTACATTACTAAACGTAGTAATGTAATCAGGATTACATTACATTATATTATAAATTTGATTACATTACAAGCTCAATTACATTACACCCAACCAAACATAGCCTATAAGTTTGATTACATTACGCCTAACTAAACGCAACCGTAAAGTTAAATAAAAAACAATGAAGGAAAGAAAATCCGTATTGTTCATAAGGAGAAAAAACCCCTAATGTTAAGAAAGAGAAAAAAAACATAAAATTAAAAAAAAATTAATATTTGATTTTATAACGAAGGGTAATACAGTAAAAATGTTAAATTAGATTATACATTAAAATCTCCAAACAAATAAATTTTTATTGCATTACCTATGTTGAACCAAACAACATAAGTTATATTTTATTCCCTATAACTTTAGTTATATTATTACCAGATAATCATATAACCAAGGTTATACACGATGACTTAAATCAAACGCACTCTTAGTGGCAAAAGATGAATCTGCCACCTTAGAGCACTACTAAAAAAGGAGCCTTTAACAATAGAATTTCTAATCGTTAAAGGGGCAATTCTCGTCGCTAAAAGGTCCCATCGAAAAAAGTTTAGCGACGAGAAAAAAGTACCGTTAGTACTAGCTCTTAACGATGATATACACTATTGTCATTAATGCTAATCGAGTTTATATACTGTCATTGTATACTGTCATTAATGTTAGTATAAAAAAGAATTTAGATATCTCTATAATGACATTATTTCCATAATGACATGATATTATTCACTTTACGTCTAAACTCTCATGATTTTATTTTTGGGCTCTACCCAAAAGACCTGATACTAATGGAGATATCTTTCCTTTATAAACTCATGATCTTTCTCATGTATTTTAATATGAGACTTTATTTGCAACCTTGCAGTCCAACAATCCTTCTCTCAAAAAAAGGACCATAGACTTTTCACGTCTGATCCTCGACCCACCAGGTCTTCTTGCCCCTCGGTCCACTCGACCTACTAGGACTTCCTTACCTAACTGCAACTAGCACTTCCTGTTTGGAGTATGGTCCTCTTTATCCGAATATGGAAGCCCCTACTTCCTTTATTCGAGTTCAATATTCTACTCATATACTCAATTAGACCATAACTCTTGTGCACAGTCGGCGGTTAGATCTTCTAACAGTCCAGACTCTGATATCAATTGTTATGATCAAAAGGGATTTAAATATATCTATAATTGTATGATATTGTCCACTTTGGGTCTAACCCATTATGATTTTATTTTTAGGTTCTACTCAAAAGACCTCATATCAATAGAGATAATTTTCCCTTATAAACCCATAATATTTTCTATATATTTTTAATATAAGATTTTGTTTATAATCTTACACTCCAACCATTAATAGCAACAACGATGATGATATATACCATCATTAATAATAAACGATTATATATACCATCATTAGTAATATAATATCATTTAATTATTTTACAACACTTTACATACCATCATTAATGGCAACAAAAAAAACCCGTCGTTATATAGGTATTTTTCATCATTCTTACCTATAGACAATCCATTGTTCTTCATATATTTTCTATAAATATATTAATAAAGGCTAATAAAAATCAAAATACAATATATTCAAAATCAAAATACCATATATATTAAAATATCATCATAGTTCATAATAATTGTAGGTACATTATTAAATTTGTAAAATTAACATTTATTTATATCAAAAGTATTCACTTCTTTAAAGTACGCAAAATATTGATATTTTCAAAAGCTCAAAAATTCTATTTCATTGCAAACCTCTCATATCTATAATAAATGAAAAAAATAACTATCATAATAAGATCTTTAAAAAAACTTAGAAATCTTGATGTACAAATTATGAAACAAACAATTTAATTTCAACAAATGACAGACAATAATAAAGAAAATATCATTTATCAAAGTGTATCTTCCAGCCTCTATAAAAAAAACTTAGAAATCTTGATGTACAAATTATGAAACAAACAATTTAATTTTAACAAATAAGACAGACAATAATAAAGAAGTTATCATTTCTCAAAATGTATCTTCCAATCTCTATAAAAGATCATAAAGTCTAATTAAAATCTCTTGGGTCTAAGATGGCAAATGCTTATACTTCCATTTTAGTTCAATCAAAGTTTACTATTAAATGACTAAATAGAGATGAAATAGAATTCAAACATAGACAGGGAAAAAACAGGAGTTCAGTGGGAGTAAATAAAGGCATCAACTTGCAGGAAAAAGATTCTTCTTAGTCATTGTAACAACCACTATTGCTCAAGAAAATACTGAAACAAAATCTTCAAGAGCAAAACCATCTTAATGTTAGCATTAAACAAAGAAATAAAAAGCAACTTAATCTTGGAATAAACTCTACCAGCAATAACAAGAAAAGTATTGTCATTAATTGACTAAACGCAATATTTAGAATATTCAGGTGTCTGTATTGCCCACTGGCATATTTAACCATCAATGGAATAGTAGTTGATCACAGATTATTAGACATGGTATATTATTCTGTGGAGGACAAAATGAATGATCATTTCCTTCCTACCATCTACATGTGAATGAAAACAGAAAGTTACATTCAACATAGAACTTTATAAGAAGTAGCACTTGGGGGGAAGAAGTAGCCACTTAATAAGAATGCATACATTCAAAACTAAGTTGGAAAACAATGCTAATTACCGAAAGAATTCACAAGTACAGGCTGAGCAAATAACACAGAACAAGATTGTCAAATAACACAACCAAACTAAAACTCACAGGATTAATTAGAACATCATTAACTATAAATAAATAATGAGTAAAGTACTATACTAACAACTCACATGAATTGCCTAAGGATAGTGCAAGTACCTGGGTCAACATACCGCCAAATCTAGTTTTTAGAGATGTAATTAACTTTCTCAAGTCCCTTCTCTAAAGTTGATGGAAATTGCAACAGTCTTACAGTATAACTAGTTGGAGCACTATCAAACACTATAAGTAATAATCCATTGTCTGAACTAATATGCAAATAAAACGAAAGAAAGATGTGTTTTTAGCCGTTTGTCCCCTTAGGTTTTGGCTCATCTAATCATTCGAGAAAATGAAAACTTCTTCAAAGATGATAAGCATAAAAATTCACATCATATAGCAATCTTCCCCACATAACACAAGCAATAAACATTATAATAACAAACCGCAAAGGTTATATCATAAATGAATTGGCATATGATATAGCAATAAGGGTGGACCCTCATAAGAATGGGTCAAAATGTAGAAGACCGGCTGACAGGATGGTTAAAGTGAAAAAGAGGTCAAAGATGGAGAGGCAAGCTCGGACCGACCAAATGGCCAGTTGGGCCGAATAGCCGATCGAACCTCCTTTCGAGTCAGCTCCATGTCCCAACCCGAGATTGGTAGATGACGACTCTCAATGCTGAATATTAAATAACGCGACCGATCGCTTGAGTTGAGCGGGGAGGATGGTCGATCGGTGGAGGCTATCCCTTTACAATCAATAAAGAAGCCGAATGATGACTAAAGGAAGAGGTTGAGTGGAGGCAGAGTTAGGGATGACGGGTTCCCATTCGTAAGCTCAGAAAGAAATATGTCCAAGCCCTCATCAGACAAATCGTTACCCTCCACAAGGTGGCCAGCAGGAGGCCGGTTCGTGCAACCGACACTCATTAGGATTCTATTTTAACGAGAAATAAGACATTTAAGATTCCCTTGAGTTCCTCCTTGCTTTCTATAGAGAGTGAAGAAGAGCTTGCTGAGCTCCTCTTGCTTGCTGCAGAGAGGGAAGAGTTGCGAAGAAGAAAGGAAATTTAAGGAGGCAGGATTCACTTGGAGATCAAGGATTCCTTACCGCTGTCAGATTGTTGATCTCTCTCTCTCAAGCTTCTTTACGATGGCAGAACTACAGACTATAGCCTACAAGGGACGAGAGCTCACGCATGCAAAGCCATAGACACAGATGGGGAAAAGGTGGGATAGGTGTTGGGAATTTAATCAAAATTTCACATTGAAAATATATGAAAAAGATCATGAATTTAAAAATATGTATGATATTTCCATTGGCATTATACCTTTTGGGTATAGTCCAAGAGTAAAGTTGTGGGGACTTAGGACTAAAGTGGACAATATCATGTCATTGTAGAGATACATGAATATCCTTTGACACAACAAATGGTATCAGAGCTATGATCCAGACTAGATGTCATGTGAGATAGCTTTAAACGAAGTTGCGGGGAGGACCAGAGCATGTCAAGGTGACCGGATGCTCGCGGGGAGGCCCAGATGCAGATGCTTGCGAGGAGGCCTGAAACTAGTAAGGATGATCAGATGCTTGCGGGGAAGGCTCGGAGCTGGTCAGGATGATCGGATGCTTGCGGGGAAGGTCCGAAGTAGGTCAAAGTGATTGGATACTCGTAGAGGAGGTCCAGAGCAGGTTAAAGTGACCGGATACTCGTAGGGAAGATCCGAAACTGGTCAGGATGATCGGATACTCGCAAAGAAAGCCCGGAGTAGGTTAAGGCGATCAGATGTTCACAGAGAGACTCGAACTATGAGAGTAATGGTGGTCTGTCGTTTGAGGGGAGGATTGTTGGGGATTCAGTTAAAATTCCACATGGAAAAGATATGAAAAAGATCATGAGTTTTAAAGGATGTATGATATTTCCATTGGCATGAGACCATTTATGTAGAGCACAAAAGCAAAGTCATGAGAGCTTAGGCTCAAAGTAGACAATATCATATCATTATAGAGATATGTGAATATCCTTTGACACGACAAATTGTAACATCCCTAGTTTTTTTTATTATTTACATTTTCCTTTAATAATTCATATATATATATATATATATATATATATATATATATATATATATATATATATATATATATATATATAAACTTAAATTCACACCGTCGATGTGAAGGGAAATATTGAATTTTTATCATAAGTTCCTGAATTTATTTACAAACAAATAAACTACTAGATTATGTGGAAATATAAACTAAAAAGGGTCTTTGGTTATGCCACGAGCGCCCCGAGCCTGCTCACTGGTCGACGCCTCCCGTCTTACGTGTCTCATCTCCTGAAATAAATCAAACGGTAAGTCTATGAACTCAGCATGTTCAAAACCATGTTATGCAATAATTAACACTTATAATCTAATGTACTAAGGGAAACACATGCTAGGTAACTTAGCACTTAACCGCTACATATCATAGACATGAATATAAGCATAGGCGTTGACATAAGCATGGGAGCATAACATAAGCATAAGCAGGTAAACAAGCTTAAGCATGAGAATAAACCTAATCATAAGCATGTATATAAACATATACATAAGTATACTTGCATAGCATAGACATACATACTAGGGATGAGCATAAACATAATAATGTATGAACCTATCATGAACATAACTTGAACATAAGCATAATCATACATGTAAGGCCACGTAAGCAGACTCGCATGTCATAAGCCACGTAGGGTTGGTGAGCTCCCAGGCTAGAGTCACCGGTCACGCTCTACCTCGTAAGGTTTGGTGAACTTCCGAGCTAGGATCACTGGTCACACTCAACTACATAGGATTTGGTGAGCTCCGGGGCTAGGATCACATGTCATACTCCACGTAGGATTTGGTGAGCTCTTGGCCTAGGGTCACTGGTCACACTCCACCACGTAGGATTTGGTGAGCTCCTGGGCTGGGGTCACCGGTCACACTCAGTAAACTTCTCGGGCTTGCCCGGATCATAGCTTGATCACTACTTAAACATGGTATAATTATAAATCTAAACATAAGCATGCGAATTCATAACATAAGCTTAAGCATAGACTTGTGCATCAACATAACATGAGAGTGCATAGCATAAACATAACCATACGAACACAAACATCCATGTTCCTAAAATAATCAAAATATGAAATTTGTGCACACAATTAAGAGCAACATGAAATTAACAAACCTCTAATTGTCTACATGTGTAAGAGGCTAATGTGATGGAAAAGAGATAACATAATTATACTCCCTAATGCAGTGAGTAAGATAACTTACTCCTAATCCCATTCTATAACTTATTCAACCTTTGTAACAACAAGAAAATTGCAAACTCCTAATTGGAAACAAGTGGAAGAGCCTAACCATAATTGTAAAGAAAGAAAACACGATTATAAACCTCTTAAAATCAGTGAGGAAACCTTCCCCTTAAAAATCTGAAATTTACAAGTTTTATAAATCCATGTGAGCATGAAAAGTTCTCTTGCTTCTAAGGGTAAACAAATAGTAAAACATGAAGCAAATTGTAGTGCAACATCATGATGAATAATTCCCTAAAAATAGTGATCAAATCTTCCTCTATAAAATCTGAAACTTACAAGTTCTACAAATCAAGTTGAGCATATAAAGGTCTTCTATCTTCTAAGGGAAAACAACTAGAAGCATGTGTTGGATCAAGATGCACGTGAGAGGGGGGTGGGGTGAATCATGTGTCTTCAAAATAATAGTCTTTTCAAAAATTAAGTACGCAGCGGAAAATTAAAGAGGAATGAGAACACGAGAAAACACCAACGATTTTACTTGGTTCGGAGCTTTCAGCGACTCTTACTCCAAGACCTAGGTCATACAGACCTATTGATGAGTAATCCACTAAAAGCCTCTTCTGGTACCTCCGGAAGAGGAAATCGAATACATAGAAAGAAGGAACAAGTGCAACACCCTGCACTTGTCCTATTGCAAATAATTAAAATTAATTACAACTCGTTACCCAACACCTTCGAAGATTGCTAGCTTTGGCTTCGTGTCGATAAGTTTCTCAGCAGTAGTCGAGCACAACAGCGTCGTAGCAGAGTCACTGTAGTAGGTCGGAGCAGTCAAAACCTTAATCGGATGCATAGAAGCTTGTATATGAGTTGTTGAAGAAGGTTTGGGAGAGCAACCTTAAATAGAGCATGGAAGGCACCTTCCCGAGCTGTTGAAGGTGCCTCCAATGGGTCAAATTTGATGCCAAGTTTTTTGGAGCTTATCGCCGAAAAGGTCAATTTTTATCCTGTGGAAGGTACCTTTCATAGCTATGGAAGACACCTTCTATGAACAGTACGAAAGTGCCTTCGAATACTATTCATCTGAAGGCAAATGTGCTCATTTGACCTGCAAAACAATATTAGTCCAATAAACAAAATAATAACCTGCAAGATAAATCTTAGTACAATAATAATGAGCAGTATTAATTAGGTCCTGTCCTCCAAGGACCAGGAACTAGTCAAGGTCTCAGATTAGAGATTCGAAATGGACCTAACCTAGACCAAAGCCTACTATCCCCTTAACCGGGACGCATCCTCACAAGGTCACTCTTCTTCAGTGACTTACCGTAACTTACCAACTTGCCAGTTGTCCGGTCCGCATACCAACTAGACTTCCTATCAAATATCCAGTCAACTCGTCAACCTATCTGGACTTTGCACCAGCTATCCGGTCGGCCCGTCGACCTAGCTGAACTTCACACCAGCTATCCAGTCAGCCCGTCGACCTAGCTGGACTTCCCGCCATATATCTGATCGATCCTTCGACACTTCTTACCAGATATCTGATTGGTCCATCGAGCTATCTGGTTAACTCCTGCATACTTGATAAAGCGGTTAGATCACAATTATACCTAACTTAACTTATTTATCATTCATTAAAACCTGAGTTAGACCGTTAGTGCAAACTGCACCAACAGCATGAAACAAAATGTATTGCAACATCTAAATGAATAACCCCTAAAAACAATGATTAAAAACTACTCCTATAGAATCTGAAACTTGGAAGTTCTACACTATAATTTGAGCATAAAAAGTTCTCTAATTTCTAATAGAAACCAAATAGAAAACATGAAGCAAATGTAGTGCAACACCATGATGAATAAAACCCTAAAAATAGTGATTAAAAACAACTCCTATAGAATCCGAAACTTAGAAGTTCTACACTATAATTTGAGCATACAAAGTTCTCTAATTTCTAATAGAAACCAAATAGAAAACATGAAGCAAGTGTAGTGCAACACTATGATTAGTGAACTCTAAAAACAGAATAAAAACTTCTCCCTATAGAATCCAAAATCCACCATCTATACAAATCATTTGAAGCATAAGGAAACTGTTGGACCCCGTGGTTATTTTGATGTGATCAACCAAGTTAGTTAGGTCATGTTTGTTTTTGATCCCTGTGTCTAAGTGTGTAAGAGCTTAGGAGCATAGGAAGTCGAGCGGAAGATGTAGCTAGCAAGAAGGACGACACTGGAAGGGAGTCGACTGTCTCGGTGCGTCCAAAGGACGAGAGAGCTGCGGAAGAGTACACTGGTGGGCGAGAAGAACGTGCACAATGTTTGAGGGATGTCAAGCCAAGATGGAAGATTGTTCGAGGAAAAGGCCAGAAATTAGGTTCGGGTGAGCCCTACTTCGGTTGGCCGCAACCACCCAATCAATCGGAGCTACGGAAGGAGAAAGGAAGCCAAAAGGAGCTGAAGAAGCTAGCCAGAGGCGCCTCAGACCAATGCTGAAGGCGCCTC
Source organism: Zingiber officinale (assembly GCF_018446385.1). NCBI lineage: Eukaryota > Viridiplantae > Streptophyta > Magnoliopsida > Zingiberales > Zingiberaceae > Zingiber > Zingiber officinale. Next base: position 171,540,097 of record NC_055988.1, read on the forward strand.
AGCTGCCTCAACTGTCTGAGGCACCTCAAACAGCTTGGAGGTGCCTCCAAGGCCATTTGAGGCGCCTCAGACCGAGTAAAACTTACCGTTTGTAATCGATAAAGTTTTATCTGGTCAAACTGTTGGAGGCGCCTTGAACCCTTGTTGGAGGCGCCTTGGACCTTCGAGATAGACTTTCCAGGGGCTATAAAAAGACCCCTGGACCTAGGAATTTAACATTCATTCAAGCAATCAACTTTGTAATCAATTCCTAGCAACTAGTGAGCGTTCTAAGTGTAAAAAGGCTTCTCCACCTACAGTAAAGGAGACTCTACTAGTGGAGCTGTTTAACCGCTTTGGATTAACAACTGTCTTGGTTGTAACCAAGTCAATTTCTGGTCTCCCTTTCTTTTCTGTTATTTCATTATTTTTATAGTTGCTATTATTTTAAGTTGAAAGCCTTGAGGAGGGTATAATATTATTTTATAGGCAATTCACCCCCTCTTGCTGGCTCCACTGCTCCAACAAGTGGTATCAAAGCCCGATAGCCTCAGAAGGACTAACCGCCAACTGAAGCACAAAGATCGAGACAATGGTCGGCGCGAACATTCATCCCCCGAAGTTCGACGGAGACTTCGCTACTTGGAAGCGAAAAATGGAGGTATTTTTTAAAACTGAATTTGATATTCTTTTAATAATGAAATATGGATATGCAACGCCAAAGGACAAAGAAGAATTCAACTGGATAAAGAACCTTCAGGCCGAGTTCGTGGTCAATGAAAAGGCGGAATTTCACTTACTCAGCATGCTACCACCTCAGGAGGTAAGTCGGATCGGAAGCTACGAGTCCGCCAAAGACCTCTGGGACAAATTCCTGGAGCTCCACGAAGGCATCTCAGAAGCAAAGCTAGCAAGGCGCGACATCCTTCGGACCCAGTTAATGAACCTCCGGATGAACAACGGCGAGAAGGTAGTGCAACTCCAAGCGAGGATCAAGGAGCTGATAACTCAACTGACAAATCTCAACGAATCGATAACGAACCGAGATTCCATCCGGTATGCGCTCAACGCCTTCCCAAGAACTCCAGAGTGGGCGTCCTTAGTAGATGCTTACTACATCTCTAAGGACTTTGAGGTAAGTAGTTTAGAAAGTCTATTTTCTACCTTCAAACTTCACGAGTCTCGACTTGTAGAGCCTAAACAAGTAGAAAAGTCGAACCTCAACATTGGCCTACAAGCCGAAAAGGACGATCGCGACTCTGAAGCGTTGATCGACGAAACTGAAGCGACTCTTCTGGTAAGAAAGTTAAATAAGTTGTTAAAACTAACAAGTTTAAATCGCAGTTGAGGAAACATCAACGGAATAGAAGGACGGTCCCATGCTACAACTGCAACGAGGAAGGGCACATCAAGGATGACTACCCCAAGTTGCAGAAAAGGCACAAGGAGAAGCCTCAAAGACTGACGTCCTCTACACGCAAGAATCTAAAGGTCACTTGGGATGATTCTTCATCCTCCGAATCAGAAGCCGAAGCCTTCTCAGGATTAGCACTGATGGCCAACCATCTCTTCGAAGATGACTCAAGCTTAGAGATGAGCATATATGAAGGGGGAGGAACATCAGAAGAAGAAGAAAGCTACGACGAAGGAGGAGCATCACCGAGTAAGGTAAGTAAGGTACGTGATCTCACTCCGAATCAGTCCTTTCAATTTATCAAATTACTTACGAAAGATCTAGCAAAATTAGAAAAATAAAATGTTAAATTAAAATTGAACTTAGTAAAAGCATGCCCACTAGAAATGTATGATAACTTAAATTTAGAAAATTAAAAATTAAAAATTAAAAATTAAAATTAAAATTGAGAAATTGAAAAATAATGCATGCTTAAATAAATTTCCAAAATCAAAACTAAGGATTTATGGAAAATTAAATTGGTACATTAGAAAGCATCAAGGACAACTTAGGAAAATTCCTAGAAACTATATACCCCCTAAGTTTTTAAGTAACCCAGTAGGAAGGAACCTTTATTGGGTTCCAAAATCTGTTTTAGACTGATTTTTTTCCTTTAAATTAAGGCTTTCAAAAGAAAAATTAAACAGATAATTTCTTTTGAGGTTTTGTCTAAGGAAGTGGTTGTTGCTCCAATAACCAAGAAGGCCTAGTGCCTCGCCACGACCTGGAAGTTAAAATATTGAAATGAAATGTTTAATTAACTTCTTATTAAATCATTAAAATTAAAATTAAAATTAAATAATGCTTTAAAACTTTTTTTCTGTACTTAGGAAAATATTCTTGCTTAGAATTTTTGCTTGGAAAATCTTTAGAACTATTTTTGCCTAAGTTAAAAAGTCTTCTAAAGTTAAATTTTTTTGTTGGTTTAACTTAAAATTTTTTTGCAAAAACTTAAGGAAAATATTAGAATTTTTTTTCAAAAGACTTAGAATTTAATTTTTAATTTTTTTAACATAATAATCTTGAATCGTGGCGAACCGTGACGAACCGTGAATCGGTGGTTCTGAACCGTGAACCGTAACCGTCTTGGGTAGTTAAGGTTAAGGGTTGACCTGGCTGGAACCGTCGAACCGACGGTTTTGAACCGTCGAACCGTCAATTCCGAACCGTGGTCAGGTCTACTTCCCTCATCTCTTCCCAAATAGTGCACAAAGAACCGACAAGAGCATGAGTCATATATTCCATGTCCTTCTTGCAAATGTTATGTGTTTTTCAACCTACTTAGTCCAAACCATTCGGACCCCTTAGATGTTCTAACCAAGGAGCAAGAACATCCCTTATCCTGTTTGAAGGAATGAAACTGGAAAGCCGGAATGGAGGAGGCTCCGCTGACTGGATGAGAATCTCGCCCCTATCTGTAAAACAAAACCAAAACCAGGGAAGGGGTCCCTGGTGTTGGCTTTCTGACGCTCAAGTTATAAAAGGGGAAAGAAAGTGGAGAATCGTAAATTCAGAAGTATATCTCTCGCCTATTCTTGATACCTTACAGATCCTTTTATACCTTTTTGAGTGATCTTTCATCTTCCTCTATTTAATGATGTTGTTTAATGATATACAGAAGGCATCTTCGTCTTGTTTTCTACGCATTTAATAACAGATGGAGTGTTCTCCTTTGCTTTTTCTTCTCTTATTAATTATCTTCCCCTCTAGTGATCCGTTATGAGTACAATGCCAATGCCACACCCCGCGCTGGACGGACGACCCGATCGGCTCAGGCTCCCAGCCCGTTCGGCTTGGGCTCTTGGTCCATTTAGTAGGCCAGATAGGGCTCTGGCTCGCTCGACTGGCCAGATAATAGTGGCCGACCGGACAGTGATTCCTCCGACCGGCCGATACACCCACTTCCCTCTGAAGCACGGTCATGCCTTGCTTAAACTCTGGCGTTGACCATCTTGATTTTGACCTACACCGTGGATATTAACTCATGCCAGGTAGGCTCCTCCTTATCGCCGCATCACAAGTATCCCCTTCAAGTCTAGTTGAAGGAGGCTACAAGTCCGACTGGTTGGACAAGATGTGTCTTCGAGGAATTTGAGGATTGTTTGGCCCTAATACTCCAATGTCTGATCGGACTATGCTCAATCTGCAATCTTTGATCCATTCGATAATGACGCCGCTTGACTTCATTCTGCCATTGCAGAATTTAATCTTGTGGCTCGTCCCTTGCTCTGATCGAGAGGATGAGTAATAACACTTGTAAGATTTCTCCCCTTCAGGTGAGCGCGGTTTAGGCTGACATCACCCAAATATCTCAAAGACCATGCAAATTCTTGATAATTATGGCCGCGCACAAGACCATACCTTTTTTAATTAAGCACATTAAATGCTTCCGATGACCGAATGACACGTGTTGATTACTACTGTCGCACGCCTGATGTGATAGATGGATATTTGCTTGTCTCGAGACATGCGCCTTTTCAAAATCAACTGTCGGATCTTTAGGTTTTCACAACACTAGATCGGATCGTTGAGGTCGATCGACCGTGATGCTTATAAGCTCGCGTGCCTTGCCGTTTTCCGCACTTTGCGTCTTTCGTCTTCGTTACACCTTCATCTTCGTCTTTGTTGGTGAGCACCGCAATGCCACTTCATTCCGCGTCTTCTTTGGCAATCTTAGCAATCTTCCTAGTAAGCCTTCTCTTTCTTGCAGTCAAATATGTTCAGTGTTCGTGGCCTTTTTTTGTTTAATTGAACTTCTTGTTTTCCTGTCCAACTTTTATTTTTGATGGCAAGCTCCTCCTAGCCTGTCGCCTCCGTCCCCGGGCTCTGGTATACATCCCTTGAGTCCAGGTTCTATGGAGGCAATGCTGAGAATTTAAGAGATGCTTTTGAAATTCTCTCTGACTATCAAATTGGCCTTCCCTCGACTTTTGACCGCTCGAACGAGTTGCCTCCGGATTTCATTTGCTTCTTTAGGGACCAATTTACCACCGGTCTGCAGTTCCCTATCCACCCTTTTTTCTCGGCAGTTTGTAAATACTTTCGCATTTCCTTACATCAACTAGTGCCAAATTCCTTTCGGCTGCTGTGTGGGGTCGTTGTTCTATTCTGCCTGCACGACATACCTCTTACTTCTCGGCTCTTCCACTATTTCTATTACCCCAAATTATCTTAACCGGGGATTTTCCTTTTTCAAGCCAGTGGGTCTCATTTTCTTTGACAAAATATCATCTTCCAACAAGCATTGAAAGACTACTACTTTTTTGTTCGTTTTCCCGAGCGACCAGACTTTCCGATCGGTTGGCAATTGGAGGTTTCGAACCCTCCCGAGCTCAAGAAATACAAGAGCCACTCGGACTACCTCCATGCAGCATCCAGCTTGGCTGGTCAAAAATACCATATCCACAAGCTGCTGTTGGAGGGTGTTCTCTACATGTTTGGCCTAAGCCTGATCTGCACAAGGCTTCCGTTCAGCCTAGGTATACTCCTCCTTATGTCTAACTTTTGAATCTAACTGATTTCTCTTTTTCTTTTACAATCGAAGTCATGTTACGAGCACGTCTGGCTAGAAAATCCAAACCTGCGGACGTCGAGATCAATGCTGTGCCCATGAACGAGTTGGAAAGCTGCGATTTGCAGCCGGTCGGCTCTCAAGAGGACTCGCTCAGAGAGAGCGCAAGAGCCCCAGCCCAAGGAAGCAGGGCAGCCATCCATATGGTCGGCGGTGAGGTGACTACCGCCGTGAATTCTCTGTCCAAGCGTCCTCCAATAATTGCTGTCGGCGAGGCCTCAGAGTCGGCTTCTTCTGGGGAGCCATTAATAAGCCGCAAGAAACGCCGAGCGGAGATGGCCGCGCGTCTGCTACACAGACTCCCTCCAAGACCAGTTCGCGACCTACACCCAAGCGAGGCGTAACCTCCACTCCTGCGCCTGAACAGCCAACGACCACCACACACACTTCACCTTCGTCCGATCGGATGTCATCTTTAGCTGAGCTACCCCAAGGGACAATTGCTGCACCGCTGGTCACCTTTATACCGCCTAAGATTCAGAAGTCTTATATTCGGCCGGTGCCAACGTCCCAGTCGGCGGGTAGGGCAACCTCGGCGCCATCTGCTTTGAGCGGTTAGTGCCATATAACTGCAATCATTCATCTTCCCACGGATGAATGGCGCGATCCTAAAAGCGCTGAGTACCGAGCCCCGAAGCACCAAATAATCATCCAGGGGCCACTAGCATAGATATAGGCCGACGCCTGTGCCCGTGCGACGGTCATGCCCCCGGGGGCGCTCGTTGATAGCCACACCCAGATGTGCACTGGGGTAAGTTTTATTTTGTATGTTATTACTTGTCTCCGCTCGGCTCTAAATATTCCTTTTGCCTCCTTGCTGTACTGGGTAGAAAGTCTGGTCATGTACTAGTGGCTTACTTTTTTGGAGGAGGAAATCAAACAGCTGCGCTCTTCGAGCGGTCAGGCAGCGACTTCCTAGGTGTAGTTGGAACAACTGAACGCCGAACTGGCTCAATTAAGAGCCGATCTAAGTAAAAGCTCCGAGCAACTGGAGGCGGAGAAGAGCAAAGGCTCTGAGCAGGCTGCTCAATTGGCTCGGCTGGAGAAACAGGTTAGCTCCTCTGAGTCGAAGCTTAATTTGGCTAACACCAGGAAGCTCTGGGTCATCGAGGACTTGGATATCAAAATAAGGAGTCAAGGTGTTGGCCGAAAACCTAAAGGAGGCTGAGGCTACATTGAAGGCTGAGCGGATGGACGATTAGCCGACCAGACTGCATTGAAGGCCTAGCTCGAAGCTAAAGATGAAGAGCTGGCTAATTTAAAGGAAGAGTTACAGGCATCTCGAGCAGCTTTGGAGACTTATCAGGGAGTCGAGTCTTCCAAGTTTGAGCTCATGAAGCAAGCATACAGTCGCTCAGATGCTTTTAACGATAAGGTCACCGATCGGGCACTCTTTCTATTCGACTTTGCCATCAACGGGACGCTTGATCAACTGAAAGAAGGTGGCTGCCTCTCCTCCGCCCTGACAAGCTAAGTCATTAGTCGGGACAAGCTGACTCAGTCACTACCCGACGATGTTTTAGATTATCTTGAGTGAGCTTGCTTGTATTGTAACCCATTTTTTTGAAGTATCAATGAATGATAGTTCGATCGGCAAATCGTGATTTTCTGTCCCTTGTCGATTTGTGTTTAAATTGTGGTCGCGCACATAAGTATAGCCTTGTGTTCTTCCGATCGACAATTACCTATTATTTCTTAAGGTCATTGCTCGATCGTTCACTAGCATTGGTTAAAAACGTAGATGAGGGTTTAAGATCGCCACTTGACTGTCATGGGTTTAAAGTCATCGCTCGACTGCTGATGACGACAGGGGTTTAAGGTCACCACTCGACCGTCGATGAAGACATGGATTTAAGGTCGCCGCTCGACTATCGATGAAGTCAGGGGTTTAAGATCGTCACTCGACCGTCGATGAAGACATGGGTTTAAGGTCGCCGCTCGACCATCGATGAAGACATGTGTTTAAGGTCGCCGCTCGACCATTGATGAAGACAAGGGTTTAAGGTCGCCGCTTGACCGTCGATGAAGATATGGGTTTAAGGTCGTTGCTTGACAATCAGTGAAGACATGGGTTTAAGGTCGCCGCTCGACCGTCGATGAAGACATGGGTTTAAGGTCGTCGCTCAACCGTCGGTGAAGACATGAGTTTAATGTTGTCGCTCGACCATTGGTGGAGACATGGGTTTAAGGTCACTGCTTGACCGTCGGTGAAGACATGAGTTTAATGTCGTCGCTTAATTGTCAGTGAAGACAAAGGTTTAAGGTCGTCACTCGATCGTCGATGAAGACAAGGGTTTAAGGTCGCCGCTTGACTGTCGATGAAGATAAGGGTTTAAGGTTGCCGCTCGACTGTTGATGAAGACATGTGTTTAAGGTCGTCGCTCGACCGTCGGTGAAGACATGGGTTTAAGGTTGCCGCTCGACCGTCGGTGAAGACATGGGTTTAAGGTCGCCGCTCGACTGTCGATGAAGATAAAGGTTTATTGTCGCCGCTCGACTTTTAACTTGGTCGATTGGTCCAAGAGTCTTGAAAACTTCATTTTCATTCATAGTTTATCATGTAGTCCACATGCATATACACAAAATACATTCATATTTGCTCGCGCATCTCTCATCCGGGCCTATAGGATTAGAGATGATTCGCGCTCCATGGCCGATCGAGACGCTTTCTATCTTCGTCCTCCAAGTAGTAGGCCCCCGAGTGAAGCTTCTGTATGACCTTGTATGGTCCCACCCATGGTGCTTTGAGCTTGGCGACGTCCTCGACTGGATTGATTCTCTTCCATACCAAATCCCCGACCTAGAAGGACCTTGGGATCACCTTTCGATTGTAATTCTGTCTCATCCGTTGTCGGTATGCCATAAGTTGAACGATAACTTTATCCCTCGCTTCGTCAACCAAGTCAATCTCCATTAACCTCCGCTCAGCATTTCCGTCGTCGTAGAGTTGTACCCGATTGGATTCTACTGTGACCTCTACTAGGACTAATGCTTCACCGCCATATATCAGGTGGAATGGTGTCACGCTGGTCGCCTCCTTCGGGGTAATGCGTAAGGCCCATAGGATGCTAGGGAGTTCATCGACCCAGCTGTCTCCTGCATAGTCTAGCCAAGCTCGCAGTTCTTAGAGAATTTCTTGAATGGCGACTTCTGCTTGGTCGTTGCTTTGGGGGTAAGCCACTGAGGTGAAGGATTATTGTATATCATAGCCAGCGCACCATTCTTTGAGCTTCTAACCGGTGAATTACCTCTCATTGTCTGAGACAAGCAGGTGAGGGATGCCGAATCAACACTGTTGGAACCCCAGGATTATTTTGATGTGATCAAATAAGTTAAGTTAGGTTCTGTGGTGTTTTAACCCTGTGTCTAAGTGTGTAGAAACTTAGGAGCACAGGAAGTCAAGCGGAAGACGTAGCTAGCGAGAAGGACGACACGAGAGAGAACCGACGGGCTTGGTGCGTCTGAGGGATGAGGCACTGCGGAAGAGTACATCGGCGGGCGAGAAGGAAGCGTGTGGTAGTTCCAAGGGACGAGAAGCCAGAGCGGAGATTGCTCGAGGAGCAAGAGACGTAGCTAGCGAGAAGGTCAGCATGGGAAAGAGCCGACTAGTTTGGTGCGTCCGTGGGACGAAGAGCTACGGATGAGTATGGTGGCGGACGAGAAGGAAGCACGTGACGATTCCAAGGGATGAGAAGCCAGAGCGGAAGCTTGTTCAAGAAGGCTGGAAGTTGGGTTCGGGTGAGCCCTATTCCGGATGGCCGAGATCACCCAAGCGAGTGGAGCCGGAGCGAAAGACTCGGACCGAAGCGAGCAGAGCCGAAGATGGAGGCCTAGAGAAAAAGTCAACAAAATGTTGACTTTTTCATTCGGAGTGCTCGGAATAGTTCGGGGTGCCCGGACTAGTTTCGGGCACTCAAAACCCTATTTTTATCCACAATGATGTGTATTTTGACCGTTGCGGGGATAACTTTTTATCCCACTCCAGGCGCCTGGAACCCTTCCAGGCGCCCTAACCAAGGCTATAAATACAGTCTTGGTCCATAAGCTTTAAAAAGAACAAGCATTCTTGCAACAACACTTATACATATTCTTGTTTTTGTTTAGCTTCTTATTTTCTGTGCGTTCACTGCTGTAAAGAGGCTTCTCGGCCTGAAGGAGATATTAGTGCGCTTCATTTCCTTGGATTAACAACCTCCCCAGTTGTAACCAAGTAAAACTTCTATGCCTCCGTCTTTTTCAGTTTATTTATCATTTCTTATGCAAGTGTTCTCTATTTAAGTTAGTTGTCTGAGAAAGGTAGTTTTTTTGTTTGTTTTGTGCAACGACTATTCAACCCCCTTTCTGTAGGTCCCTTTGGAGGTCGGCAAGAGGGGAGGGGTGAATTGCCCTAAAAAATAAAATTCGAACCTTTCTCAGATTTCAACTATATCATAAACACTTGTAATAAAAAGTAGAGACTAAGTAAAGAAATCATACACCGGAGATTTACTTAGTTTGCAATCAGAGGATTGCTAATCCAAGAAAAGTAAGTGCACTATGATCTCCTCTGGGCGGAGAAGCCTCTTTACAACGTTGACAGCACAAATGAAAAGAACACAACTGAAAGCACAGAAAGAATTGATTACAAGTGAGTTGTTCTGAATGTGCAGACCAGTACTCTATTTATAGTACTGGTCCGGGCGCCTGAAAGGAGTTCCGGGTGCCCTGGGGGGGGGATAAAATTCTATCCCCAACGATCAGATCGCGTTTGACGCGATCCTGGTCAAAATCCAGGTCCGGGCGCCCCGGAGCCCGAAGTCAACAATGTTGACTTTTTCGCCTCCGGTTCAGCTTATCTCGGTCCGGGTCTTGTTCGCTCCGGCTCCGCTAGCTTGGGTGATCTCGGCCATCCGGAATAGGGCTCACCCGAACCCAAGTTCCGGCCTTCTCCTCGAGCAGCCTTCCTTCCCGGTTTCTCGTCCCTCGAACGTCGCGCACGTTCTTCTCGTCCATCGGTGTACTCTTCCGCGGTCACCTCGTCCCTCGGACGCACCGAGCCCGTCGGCTCTCTCCCCGTGTTGTCCTTCTCGCTAGCCACGTCTTCTGCTCGACTTCCTGTGTTCCTGCACACTTAGACACAAGGGTTAAATAAACGCAGGACCTAACTTAGCTTGTTTGATCACATCAAAACACCTTGGGATTCCAACAATCTCCCCCTTTTTGATGTGAGCAACCCAAGTTAAGTTAGGGTAAACATATGCAATAAAAACAATTTATATTTAAATAAGTCCAAATATTTTTCAATTGAAAAATTATATTACCTCCCCCTAGACTTAACATACTTCTCCCCCTTTGATCACATAAAAATTGGGGTTCTAAACAAGTCTAAGGTAAATTCAAACAAAAACTTTAAGTGTAAAATATTTAAAAATGTCTAAGTAAAGACACTCTTCAGAATTTTTCTTTCGAAAAAAATGTCTAAGTCTTTTTTTTTTAAAAAAAAATCTAAGGCAATATTATCATAAAAGATTCTTAGTAAAAAAAATCTTAGGGCAATTTTTTTAAAAAAATTCTAAGTCAATTTTCATAAAAATTTCTAAGGTAAAAAAAATTTCTAAGTCAATTTTTTTTAAATATTTTCTAACACAAATTGAATAACTCTTTTAAAGCATTAAGTAATTTAAATTAATGCTTTTTCAGTTAGTCAATTAAACTTTTCATTTCGATACTTGGCTTCCAGGTCGTGGCGAGGCACTAGGCCTTCTTGGTTATTGGAGCAACAACCACTTCCTTAGTCAAAGCCTCATAAAGAATTTAGTTGTTTAATTTCCTTGCTGAAAATGCTAAGTCTAATTTTAATTTTAAAGTAAACAGGTTTTTGGAACCCAGTAGAGGTTCCTACCTACAGGATTAACCAAGTATTTCCTAGGTACATAGATTTTTGATATATTTCTAATTTGACTTTGATGAAATCTATAATACCAATTTAAACCTCTATAATTTCTAAAAGTAGAAATATTTGAACCATTAGATTTTCTCAATATTTTTATTTCTTCTTTTAGTTTTTCATTTTCAATTTTCAATTTTTCAAAATCCTCTATAAGACATGATTTTGCTAAAATTCTTTTTGTTTCTAGAATTTCATTTTCTAATTTATACATGGATTTAGCCATTGCTTTAATACCAAAGTAAAGTTCATCAGGGGGTAAGAGACATACCTCACTTACCATATCAGACTTAAAGCCTGAATCTCCCCCTGCTTCGCTCTTCCATCTGAGGTCGCTCCCCCTTCATCGATGCTGGGTTCTGATATACTTTGTCCTTCATAGCTTGCCATCAGTGCAATCCCCGCATATTCTTGAATCTCGGACTCAGATGAGGAAGTTTCGTCCCAAGTGGCTTTTAGGTTCTTGTGTTTCTTGGGTGTCTTCATTTTGTCCTTCTTTAGTTCTGGGCAATCCTCTCTTAAGTGTCCTTCCTTTTGACACTGGTAGCAACGCACTTTTCTTCTATTTCTTGGATTCTTTTTATTCTACATTTCTTTAAATTTATTAGATCTAAAAAACTTTTTAAAGTTTCTTACCATATATGCTTCTTGGTCTTCTTCGGAGTCTGACTCAGGTTCATCCTTCTTGGTTGCGTTCAGCGCCATTATCTGACTTGAGTCTTTTGTTGTAGCTGCACACCTGGTTTCATGTAACTCAAGAGTAGAAAACAACTCTTCTAAAGTGCTTACCTCCAGGTCTTTTGAAATATAGTAGGCGTCGACGATTGATGTCCACTCCGGAGTTCTGGGAAACGCGTTGAGTGCGTAGCGTATGCTGTCCCGATTTGTTACCGTTTCTTCGAGGTTCTCAAGATCAATAATCAGTTCTTTTACCTTTGCGTGTAGATTGGCTACCTTCTCACCTTTTTCCAGATGAATGTTCATCAACTTGTTCCGGAGAATGTCTCTTCTAGCGAGCTTTGCTTCAGACGTGCCTTCATGGAGTTCCAGGAACTTCTCCCAGAGTTCTTTAGTAGATGAATAGCTTCCGATGCGGTTGACTTCTTGAGATGGTAACACACTCAGCAGGTGATATTCCGCTTGGCTATTTGCTACAGATTCACTATGCTCCTTCTTTGTCCAATTGCTCTCTTCTTTTTCTTTTCCATCTTGATTCGTTGGAACTAAAAAATCATACTTCATTATAAACCGAATTTCGAAATCAATTCTTAGGAATACCTCCATACGACGCTTCCAGTCTGCGAAGTTCCCCTCGAATTTTGGTGGGACGATGCTTGGTCCGGCCATCTTGTTGCTTCGATCGGCGGTTAGTCCTCCTGAAGCGCCTTGCTCTGATACCACTTGTAGGTCCCTTTGGAGGCCGGCAAGAGGGGAGGGGTGAATTGCCCTACAAAATAAAACTCGAACCTTTCTCGGATTTCAACTATATCATAAACACTTGTAATAAAAAGTAGAGACTAAGTAAAGAAATCATACACCAAAGATTTACTTGGTTTGCAATCAGAGGATTGCTAATCCAAGGAAAATAAGCGCACTATGATCTCCTCTGAGCGGAGAAGCCTCTTTACAACGTTGACAGCACAAATGAAAAGAACACAACTGAAAGCACAGAAAGAATTAATTACAAGTGAGTTGTTCTGAATGTGCAGACTAGTACTCTATTTATAGTACTGGTCCGGGCGCTTGAAAGGAGTTCCGGGTACCCTGGGGGGATAAAATTCTATCCCCAATGATCAGATCACGTTTGACGCGATCCTGGTCAAAATCCAGGTCTGGGCGCCCGGAAGGGTTTCAGGCGCCCCGGAGCCCGAAGTCAACAACGTTGACTTTTTCACCTCCGGTTCAGCTTGTCTCGGTCCGGGTCTTGTTCGCTCGAGCTCCGCTAGCTTGGGTGATCTCGGCCATCCGGAATAGGGCTCACCCGAATCCAAGTTCCGGCCTTCTCCTCGAGCAGCCTTCCTTCCCAGTTTCTCGTCCCTCGAACGCCGCGCACGTTCTTCTCGTCCACCGGTGTACTCTTCCGCGGTTACCTCGTCCCTCGGATGCATCGAGCCCGTCGGCTCTCTCCCCGTGCTGTCCTTCTCGCTAGCCGCGTCTTCCGCTCGACTTCCTGTGTTCTTAAGCTCCTGCACACTTAAACACAAGGGTTAAACAAACGCAGGACCTAACTTAGCTTGTTTGATCACATCAAAACACCTTGGGGTTCCAACACCTTCTAGCCGGTCAGCGGTCCCAACAAGTGGTATCAGAGCTAGGACGCCTTAGAAGGACTAGCCGCCGACTGAAGCAATGAGATGGTTGGAGCTAACATCTATCCACCAATGTTCAAGGGGGAGTTCACGTTTTGGAAGCGACGAATGGAGGTATTTCTTAAAACATATTTCAATATTTTACTAATAATAAAATATGGTTATGAAGCACCAAAGAATGCGAAGATAGAAGAAATTGAAAAATGACTCTGGATCAAAAAGCAGCGCGATGATTTCATGTCAAACGGTAAGGCTGAATATCATCTCATAAGTGTACTACCGATGGAGGATCTCGACAGAATCGACAACTACCAAAGTGTACAAAAAACTGATTGAAGCCGAATCCGACTCCTCGATGAACACCAAGTCATCGTCAGAAGAATCCGAAATCGAAGAAATTGCAGGGACAACCCTTATAGCCGAATTCCTTCCCGAGGACACAAAAAGTTCATCCCAGATGAGCATCAATGAAGGGGGAAAGTCTTCGGAAGAAAGCAGCTCAACAGGGGGAGCATCAGAAGGCGACAAGGTAAGTCAGGTATGGTCTCTAACACCTGACCAAATGTTCAAATTTGTAAAATTATTAATTAAAGATTGTTGCATGCTAGAAAAAAGAAAATAAAAAGCTGAAATTAACTTTAGATAAATCTTGTCTGTCGGAAGATCTTAAAAGATTAGAAGTAGAAAATGATAAATTAAAATTAGAAAATGATAATTTAAAAATACAAGTAGATATTTTGAAAAAATCATGTATGTTCAAATAATCAACATATTAAAAAATTTTATAGATTAAATTGGTACCTTAGATACCATAAGGGACAAATTAGAAATATTTCAAAGAAATATATCCCTAAGAAATTTCTAATTAATTTAGTTGGCTAGAACCTATATTGGGTTCCTAAGTCTTGTCTTACTTGAACCTTAATTTAGACTTAGCGCTTTCAGCGAGAAATTAAACATTTAAATTCCTTATGAGGCTTTGTCTAGAAGTGGTTGATGATCCAATACCAAAAAGGCCTAGTGTCTCGCCACAGCCTGGAAGCCAAATATTGAAATAAAGTGTTTAATTGACTAATTGATAAAGTATTAAATTGAAATTAGATAATGTTTTAAAGGGTTACTCAATTTTTTTTGAAAATTCACAAAAATATTTTTGCTTGCAAATTTCTTTAACTTAGAAAATTTTCACAAGAATATTTTTTCTTTAAATAATTATTCAGACATTTTTTTTTGGAAATTACTCAATTTTTTTTTTGCGAAGTTCTTTAAACTTAGAATTCCTTTTGTAAAGTTTTTAACTTAGAAATTTTCTTTCTACTTGAATTTTACCTAGAAATTTTTCAAAGTTTAAAGTTTCTAAATTTATTGCAAATTTTTGTTTGGTGATATCAAAAATCATCTTCGAATTTTTCAAAGTTTTCAAAGTTATTACCCTTAGACTTGTTGTGATACCCCATTTTTTATGTGATCAAAGGGGGAGAAGGAAAATATTAAGTCTAGAGGAGGTAGATCAAATTTTTTATTTATGTTGGCTATCCTAGCTTAACTTGGGTTGCTCACATCAAAAATTGAGAGATTGTTGGAACCCCAAGGTTGTTTTGATGTGATCAAACAAGTTAAATTAGGTCCTGTAGTGTTTTAACCCTATGTCTAAGTGTGCAGGAACTTAGGAGCACAAGAAATCGAACGGAAGACATAGCTAGCGAGAAGAACGACATAGGAGAGAGCCGACGGGCTCGGTGCGTCTAAGGGGCGAAGCACTGCGGAAGAGTACATCGGCAGACGAGAAGAAAGCGTGTGGTGGTTCGAAGGGACGAGAAGCCAAAGCGGAAGATTACTCAAGGAGCAAGAGACGCAGCTAGCGAGAAGGTTGGCACGGGAAAGAGCCGACGGGCTCAGTGCATCCGAGGGATGAAGAGCTGCGGATGAGTACGCTAGCGGAGGAGAAGGAAGCACGCGACGATTCTGAGGGATGAGAAGCCGGAGCGGAAGCTTGCTCGAGAAAGCTGGAAGTTGGGTTCGGGTAAGCCCTATTCAGGATGGCCGAGATCACCCAACCGAGCGGAGCTGGAGCGAAAGACTTGGACTAAAGCGACCAGAGCCGAAGATAAAGGCCCAGAGAAAAAGTCAACAAAATGGTGACTTTTTCATTTGGGGCGCCCGGACCAGTCCGGGAGCCGGGAGCGATTCTGGGCATCAGAAACCCCATTTTTATCCATAATGACGTGGATTTTGACTGTTGCGTCAGAGATAACTTTTTATCTCACTCTAGGTGCCTGGAACCCTTCCAAGCATCTCGACCAAGGCTATAAATACAACCTTGGTCCAAAAGCTTTAAAAAGAAAAAACATTCTTGCAACAACACTTGTACACATTCCTGTTTTTGTTTAGCTTCTTATTTTCTCTGCGTTCACTGCTATAAAGAGGCTTCTCTACCTGAAGGAGATATTAGTGCACTTCATTTCCTTGAATTAACAACCTCCCCGATTGTAACCAAGTAAAACTTCTGGGCCTCCGTCTTTTCAGTTTATTTATCATTTCTTATGCAAGTGTTCTCTATTTAAGTTAGTTTCCCGAGAAAGGTAGTTTTTGTTTTTGTTTTGTGTAGGGGCTATTCAACCCCCTTTTTAGCCAACCAACGGTCCCAACAGACACAAGATGGTGCATCCGAGGGACCACGGACAAGGAGCAACGGAGTGAACAGAAGTGAACCTCGAGGCAAACGTGAAGGATGACACGAAGAAGAGCTGCATGCTTGAGTGCATCTGAGAGACAAAGGCTGAGGAGGAAGACTTCAAGGGCAACTCCAGAGAGGATGAGTGAGAGTGTGTACATTGACATCAGTCGACTGATACAGTCGACTAGGAGCGAACAGAATGGTTCTGTTCGCTCAGCTTGCAAGCACCAGTCGACTGCATGTTTTATCAATCGACTGGTATAATGTCATTGAGATGATGACACACAAAACCCCCACAGATTTGAACGAGCACAGTAGTCGTTGTGTGCTACCAGTCGACTGCATGTTTCAGCAGTCGACTGGTATCGGGATTTTTCAATAACCTGTATATAAGGTTAGAAGCTTGGTGAGAAAAACTTAACTGATTCAAAATTACTATTTAAGCTCTCCAAGTGACCTCCAAAATTTAATACTCTCATTCTCTTCGTCCTAAGCTCATTTTTAATCTTGTGAGAGGAAGAGATAATCTTATAAAGGTTTCTCCACCTTCGTTTTTGCATCGAAAAGGAGAAGATCATAGTAAAGCTTGATTGGGTGTGTGCGTGCCTTGGATTAGTCACCTCAAGGAGGTGGAGACCAAGTAAATCGAGGAGTTAGCCTTGTCTTCTTATTGTTTTTCAATTTTATTTCTTTTTGTACTTCCGCTAACGAATTGTAGGTAACAAATTGGAAGAAAGACTATCCACCCCCCCAATCTAGCCTAACGCAAAGTTCCTATCAATTGATATCATAGCTTAATTCGCATCGGAAGAACTCATCGTCAACAGAAGCATCAAGATGGCGTTTCAAGAGGGATATAGCACTGCTCGACCACCCTTCTTTGATGGCAACGATTTCGCATATTGGAAAGATAGGATGGAATATTATTTGATGAATGATATTGAAAATTGGTTTAGTGTTGTAGATGGATTTGAAAAACCAAAAGATGGATCGGGAGCACCTTTTCCAACCAAGGATTGGACAAAAGAGATGGCAAAGAAGGCCCAAGCAAATGCAAAAGCCACAACAACATTACAATGTGGACTCTCAAAAGAGCAATTAAGCAAAGTAGGACCATTCAACTTGGCCAAAAAGCTTTGGGAAAAGCTCATTGAATTAAATGAGGGATCAAGCGAATCTAGGAGGGCCAAGAGAGATCTTTTGTTGGGGCAACTTCAAACCTTCACCATGAAAACCAATGAGACCGTGAGTCAAATGCATGGAAGATTCAAGGAGATAGTGAATGGACTCCATGTAATAGGTGAGAAAATTGACAATAGGGATCTAGTAAGGTATGTTCTTCAATCTTTTCCTAGAACCACCTTATGGGCATCAATGGTTGATGCATATAAGGTTTCTAGAGATCTTTCTTTAGTTAAGCTTGATGAATTATTTTGTGAATTTGAACTTCATGAACAAGCTAATATGATTTCAAAAGAGAAAGGTATAGCTCTTATTGTAGAAAAGAAGGAGAAGAAAAAGAAGAAAGAAAAGAAGGTGGAATCCTCTTCATCTGAATCCGAGCAAGAATCATCGGATAGTGATGATGAAATATCGGCAAGTGAAGTGGCTCATTATGTCAAGAAGATGATGGGAAGATCAAGGAAATTCACAAGGAAGGATGTGAAGAGAATGTTCCAACCCTTAAAAGGTAAAAGTAGTCAAAGTTCAAGTTTTAACACTAATCCCATTTGTTATGGATGCAATAAGAAAGGATACATCAAGCCAAATTGCCCGGAATTAAAGAAGAAAGAAGAAAAGGAGAAGAAGAAGGAGAAAAAGAAGAAGGAAGCCATGGTGGCCCAAGCTACATGGGATACACCAAGTATAGACTCATCAGATGAAGATGAACTATGCCATGCCACCCAACATATGACATTTATGGCTTTTAAAGATGACAAAGATGAATCAAGTCAAGTAGAAGTGTCAAGTGAAGAGGATTCATCAAGTGAGGAGGAATCAAGTGATGATGAGGTAAAAGAATCTCCCAAAGTAGAATTTCTTTATAAAACTATTGCTCATCTCAAAAATGCTTTTGTTAAATCACAATTGAAGGTGAAAACCTTGAAGGAAAAGCTTAAGTCTATTAAAAATGATGCATGTTCATCTAGTGGGTCAAGCATGCTTAAGGAAGAAAATGAAAATTTGAAGAATGATGTGATTGAGTTAAGAGCATGTCTAGAGAAGTTCACAAATGGATCAAAATATTTAGATATGATCATTAGAGACTAAAGAGTCACTTACAACAAAGCCGGAATAGGATATAGACCTAAGGAAAAGGAAGTTGCATATATGTCTCTAATCAATGGTACTAGAAATGATACACTTAGGAACAAAGTTAAGAAGAATCTTAAAGGAAAGGTAAAACAAGCTTGGGTGCCTAAGAAATATTTGAATGACATTTTCAAATCAAGTGCATGGGTACCAAAGAGTTGTGTGTTTTATGTTTCCTAGGTAGAGGAGAAGAAGGATGCAAGTATGTGGATTGTTGATAGCGGTTGCTCAAGACATATGACTGGTGATGTGAGTAAGTTCTCCACAATAAATTATATAAAGAAAGGAACGGTATCATTTGGGAATAGTGGGAAGCTCGAGATTATAGGTAAAGGCACAATTGAGGTATCACCCACAATCATCATTCATAAAGTCTTATTGGTTAAAAATATGGGGTTTAATTTGCTTAGTGTTAGCCAATTATGTGATGCCAGATATAATGTAGAGTTCCACCTCGATAAGTATTTAGTTAAGAACAAAAATCTTGAAAATGTTGTGTTAAAAGGATTTAGAAAATCAAATCTTTATTATGTTGATCTTTCATATGCTTCTAACCCCTCTATTAAGTATTTGATATCAAAAGAAGAGGAAGGGTGGCTATGGCATAGAAGACTTGGACATATCAATATGAGGAATATAGCCAAGGTAGCCAAGATGGAGCTAGTAAAGGGACTACCAAAGATCAAGTACATCAAGGACAAATTGTGCGATGCATGCGAAGAGGGTAAGCAATCAAGGTCATCACACAAAGGTAAAACCTTAACTAGCACTTCATTACCATTAGAATTATTGCATTTGGATCTTTTTGATTGTCATAGAACACCTTCTTTGATAGGTAACAAATATTGTTTAGTGATAGTAGATGATTACTCTAGATATACTTGGGTTTATTTCTTGAAACATAAGGGAGAAACTTTAGAAGCAATTATAGGGTTTACCAAGAGAGTAGAAAATGAAAGAACCTCAAAATTGATAGAATTAGGAGTGATCATGGTGGAGAGTTCGAGAATTTGAACTTTTCTAAGTTTTGTCTAGAAAATGGCTATAAGCATAAATTCTCTTGTCCAAGAACACCTCAACAAAATGGTGTAGTGGAGAAGAAGAATCGAGCTTTACAAGAGGCGACTAGAACCATGCTCAATGCGTATTCCTTACCAATTTATTTGTGGGCCGAAGCGGTTAATACCGCTTGTTACATTCAAAATCGTGTCTTGATTCATAAGTTTTTAGGGAAAATACCTTTTGAACTATGGAATGACACAATTCCTACAATTCACTATTTTAAAGTCTTTGGTTGTAAGGTCGATATTCATAATACTAAAGATGACTTAGATAAATTTGAGGTCAAGCCCAATGAGGAAATTCTAGTTGGATACTCATCTACTAGTAGAGGATATAGAGTATACAACAAAATGACTTAAACGGTTGAAGAAACATCCAATGTTGAGTTTGATGAGTCCACTAGTACTTACCCTAGGAAATCATCTATTGATAAGGATATAATTGAACAAAATCAAGCCATTACTCAAGAAATACAAAATCTACGCTTAGGGGGTATGGATCAAGGGGGAGGAAGAGATGGTTCGGATGATGAAAGAAACAATGTAGACAATTATCATCCTAAAAATGATGGTTCCATAACCTTAAGGACTGTAAGGCATCATCAAGATCATCCTATTGATCAAATAGTTGGAGATGTGGCCCAAGGGATAAGGACTAGATCCTACTTTAGAGATGATACTAGTCAAATCGCTCTAATATCACAATTTGAACCAAAATCAATTGATGAAGCTTTAATTGATACCGATTGGATTCTAGCAATGCAAGAAGAGTTGAATCAATTTGAAAGAAGTGATGTATGAGAATTGACTCCAAGACCAAATGATAGTACAATTGTTACAACAAAATGGGTGTTTATAAATAAAATGGATGATCAAAGAAAAGTCACTAGAAATAAGGCTAGGTTAGTAGATAGGGGCTTCAATCAAGTTGAAGGACTTGACTATAATGAAACTTATGCCCCGGTTGCTCGATTAGAGTCCATTTAGATACTATTAGGATATGCCGTTTATATGGGTTTTAAACTTTATCAAATGGATGTAAAATCGGCATTCCTAAATGGGTTCATTAAGGAGGAAGTGTATGTGGAACAACCACCCAGATTTGAAGATATAAATTACCCAAATCATGTTTATAAACTTAAGAAAGCATTGTATGGGTTAAAACAAGCTCCCCGGGCATGGTATGAAAGACTCTCATCCTTCTTAATCTCCAAAGATTTTAGAACAGGAACAATTGACCCAATCCTATTTTTAAAGTCCAAGGATGGAGATATTTTTGTTGCACAAGTTTATGTTGATGACATCATTTTTGGTTCAACAAATAATGAACTTCTTCAAGACTTCATTAAACATATGGAAAGTGAGTTTGAGATGAGTCTAGTTGGAGAGCTAAGTTTTTTCTTAGGGTTGCAAGTCAAACAAACCAATGAAAGAACTCATGTCTTGTATTTAGACAACAATTAATAATTTTTATTATTTGGATTGTGACTTATTGTATAACATTTTCAATTTCATTAGGGTAATCTTAAACAAAATGGTGGTGTTGAATGTGACTATTGTGTGATGCGGTACATGAAAGAGATAGTCTTGGATGAAGATTTACAATTGGAGAGAAAGGTGAATTTCTTCTTTATGAAATATTTTCTTTATAAAATATTGAGTCATTTTTTATTGATCCTCAAAATTCTGTTAATGTTTCAGGTTGCAGCATCAAAAAATAAACAGTATTACAATCAATCTCAGTATGATGAAGTCAGAAGTGAATGGAGCGAATTCGTCTACTTCTATGTGGGTGCCTAAGTGTAGGCTATGATATAAATTTTAGACATGTATTTAGAGATTTACGTACAAAAGTTTTTGGGTTATGGTTAAGCATGTCTTTTATGAATACACTTTTGGATTGTATTTGATACATATTTATGATATATTTGTTTAATTTTGGTGGTAAAAAATATTGTGTTGTAATAAAATATTATAATATAATTTTTTATCAATTAAAATTGTATTGCAGTAAAATATGGTCAATTACTTTGATATTATAAATAAGTGATGAAGTAATACAACAAAAAAGACTTCGCTAATTTAAATAGTGGTGTAGTTAAAGAAATTATTTACTTCACTACTGATCAAATTTATGAAGTAGTTCGTATAAATAACTTCACTACATTGATTCTTTTGTTGTAGTAAAATATACTCTATTACTCCTATACTATGATGAAGTAATACAATAATAAATACTTCAACTAAGACAAATTATGCAGAAGTAAAATTAAATATTTACTACACCAGAATTCAAAAATTGTGAAGTTGTATACCTAATTTACTTCGTCAAACAACGAAACCTATGAAGTAATATATTATCAACTACTTCGGTCATTTTACTAGTCTCGATGAAGTAATAGAGTTTTTTTACTTCGAAAACGGCCCGATTTTGAACCGGTTTTGGACCGGTGATAGACTTCAGTAAACGTGTGGTGAAGTAAAAAATTGATCCTTTTACTTCACGTGCGTCTACTTCGGTAATTATCTACCTATTACTTCGGATAATATCCGAAGTCTATTATCGATTTTCACATAGTGTAATGCGATTAACACTCGGATTGTAGTAATTCTGGTAACAGGAGAATAAGTGTCAAAATAGTCAATCCCTTCTTTTTGTTTGAATCCCTTAGCAACTAGGCGGGCTTTGAATTTATCTACTGACCCATCAGGTTTTAGTTTTATCTTAAACACCCATTTACATCCTATAGTGGTACACCCAGGAGGTAAATCTACCAACTCCCAAGTGGCATTAGAGATAATAGAGTCCATTTCACTTTTAATAGTCTCTTTCCAGTGTTTAGCTTCAGGAGAAGTCATAGCATCTCTATATGTCACAGGATCACCTTCTATATTATAGGTGATAAAGTCCTGGCCTAAATCCGTAGACACACGTTGCCTCTTGCTCCTTCTTGGTTCTGTATACTCACTAGATTCATCTAGTCTAGAGTGACTTGAGGAAGGTGTACCCACTACGGATAGTGGGACCTCTACGGAAGAAGGCTCATTTCTAGTAGGAATACTAGATTGAGGTGTTCTCGTCTTCATAGGAAATATATCCTAAAAAAATGTAGCATCGCGAAGTTCTACAATAGTATTTGCATCTATTCCAGGAATTTCTGATTTAATAATCAGGAACCTATATGCAATACTATTTTGAGCATAACCCAAGAAGATACCATCTACGGTCTTTGGATCAAGTTTTTTCCTTTTGTGTTCAGGTACTAGTACCTTTGCAAGGCACCCCCACACTTTCAGATATTTCAAACTTGTCCTTCGGCCTTTCCAAAGCTCATATGGTGTTTTATCCCTTGACTTCATTGGGACTCTATTTAGCACATGACATGCAGTGTATAGAGCCTCCCCCCACATAAAGTTGGGTAACTCAGAACTGCCTAACATGGAATTAATCATATCTTCAAGGGTTCGATTTTTTCGTTCTGCTATACCGTTGGATTGAGGACTATATGGAGCAGTTACCTCATGGATTATACCTGTATCTTGACAAAATTTTTGAAACAGGTTTGAGGTAAATTCTCCACCCCTATCAGACCTTAACCTCTTAATAGTTTTATCGGTTTGATTCTCAGCTTCAGATTTAAAAACCATAAATTTATTTAAAGCTTCATCCTTGGTTTTTAGCAAATAAACATAACAATAACGAGAGTGATCATCAATGAAGGTGATGAAATACCTTTTATGATCTCTCGTTATTACACCATTAAACTCACAATAATCAGTATGGATTAATTCTAAAATATCAGAATTTCTATCAACTGATTTGAAGGGTTTTCGGGTTTGTTTATATTGCATACAAACTTCACATTTTTTCCTATCATTTATAGCATATTTAGGAATCATGTCAAGGTTCATCATCCTTTTCACAGTATTAAAATTGACATGTCCTAATCTGTCATGCCATATATCATAAGACTCAATGTTATATGAACAACCAATATTAGTAGATTTATTTAAAGTAGCATTTTCTACATTGAATTTGAATAAACCTTCATTAAGTAACCTTTTCCAATAAAGGTTCCTAAATGTAATATTACAACTTTATTACATTTAAAGTTCAACTCATAACCAGCACGGACTAACTTTGATCCGCTAATCAAATTCCGATGGACCGCTGGAACATGGTGCACCTCATGCAGTGACAGGACTTTTCCAGAGGTGAACCTCAAGTCAACTTGTCCTATCCCAAACACCCTAGCTGCAGAATGGTTCCTCATGGTCACGGAAGTGCCTTCAATTACCTGATAAGTAAGGAAGGCAGAGTGATCAACACAACAGTGTACATTAGCACCTGTATCAACTAACCATTCATTGGGTTGATAGATCAAGTTTAGTTCGGGTTTGAAGGTAACAAACCTATCGCTGGTGTCGTTACTAGCAGTCACGACATTTACTTGTGCCTTGGTGTTGGACGTATTGCTTTGGTTTTTCTTCTTGTCCTTTCGCTTAGGGCAGAATTTGGCATAATGTCCAACCTGTCCACATGCCCAGCAAGGCTTAGGTTTGGTTCCAGTTTTCTTTTGAACCTTTGGGTTGGGTTTCATCTTGTTCTTCATTTTCTGATTTTTGAATTTCTTCTTGTCAGATGAGACTACTACATTCGCCTTTGGAATAAAATCCATAGGCATTCTTGTATCATCATTTTTATGTTGCTTCCGATGTTCTTCTTCGATATTTAAGGCAATCATCAAATCTTCTAAAGATATTTTACCTCTCCGATGTTTAAGAGTCATGTCAAAATCTTTCCAACTCGGAGGCAATTTTTCGATGATAGACAAGACCTGAAATTTTTCAGGTAATGGCATATCTCCTTCAGCAAGACCATGAATTTGAACTTGGAATTCATGTGTCTGCTCAACTACAGATTTGCCTTCAACCATTTTGAAGTTCAGGAATTTTGCCACAGTATACTTTTCTAAACCAGAATCTTCGGAGTTATATTTTTTATCCAAAGATTTCCACAGCTCTTTAGCTGAAGAGGTTAAGCAGTACACATCAAATAGTGCGTCTGAGAGGGCAGACAGGATTCTCCCGTGGCAGAGATAATCCCATTGCTTAAACCTCTCTAAGGCAGCACTACGGGCAGGTTCCTCTTCATTAGGTGAAGGAGGGTCTGTTTCTATAACGGAGAATAGCCCTAGCGTAGTAAGCCAAAATTTCATCCGTTGTTGCCAACGTCTGAAGTTTTGCCCGTAAAATTTCTCGGGTCTAGCACTAGCCTCATCAGATCCTATTACCCTATCATTCATCATGTCTATTGATGCAGGCAATAAATTCTCTAAGAATGTTGTAAAGATAAAGCAATATAAGCAGTATTATATTCGCACCAAAAATAGCATGCAATAGACAGATAAATAAAGGACTAGGGTTTAGAATATAGTTATCCGGTTGAAGCGTCGGCACGCCGACTGTCCTTAGAGAATTTATTGTCGCCTCACGGTGCAAAGGCTCTCCAGCAAAATTCCCCCAAGATCTGACAACCGCTCGTCTCATCCGTAGGTGTACTCCAAAACGGACGCGACACTCGGACCCAACCTCAGATCGCAGGAAGACCAAGCCTCAGGACAAGAAAGCAGCGAAAAACTTGACGAGAAGAAAGCAGAAAACCGTGCAGAATGAATGGCATAGAGAAGGGAGAAGGAGGAGAAAGCTCGAGGCTTGAGTGAAGAATAGAGGTGCTGCAAGTCCCCTTTTATTCACTCTGAGAAGATACGAAGCACTGCTTCGCTAGCGAGGAAACGCGTCTCAGTGTCGCGTTCGCGTCCCTTCCTCTCACGCGCGGAACAAAACCGAAAAACCAAACTCTGGCCGAACCAGAAACCAAATTGGTTTGGTTCAGACTGAACCAAACCAGCAAAAACAGACCGGGCCGCCCGTGAGCGCAAGGGCCACGGGCTGGGGATTTGCACCACCCCCCCTGCGCGCGTTAATCGCGTACGTGACGCCCGGTTTATGGATTTCCGGCTCGAACCCCCCAAATCCACTCAATTTGGGCTTGGCTCACGCATGCGTGTAGGTCCCCTTATCATTGCTAAGCAAGGATGGAAGGGCTTCCTATATAAGCCCTTTCAAGCTTCTCCACTTAGCAATGTGGGACTAAAAACACTACAAAAAAAAATGCTTTGAATTTAAAAAAAAATTCAACATATTATAGATGGAACCCTATTTTTTAGACTTGTATTTTGAAAGATTTATATGTACACGAATTTGTCTCTAATGAATGGAGATACCTCCCATGCATAGAGGCGTCCATTTGTGTCACGCATGGATGTCATCCAGGATAAAATTACTCTCTCTATATATAATGACATTATCTTGGGCGACAGGTCCGTGCACGCCTCTTCTTTGTCGATTTTTATTATTTTTATTAATCCTATCCGAGAGTCGAGGTGACGGACGCTGGGGATGTGGCGCTCCTGTTGACCATGCGTGGACCTCTGATAAGACTATCCTGCAAGCACAAAAGCGTCAGTGCCAGGCCAGGGAGTGGTTCCCCGACGATGGCCCTCCGACGCTTAAGTCAGATCTCCGGCAAAAGCAGCAAACAAGCAAAGCAAAGAAACAAAAGTGGCAACATAACTGTAGCTACAATAGAATGAGCATACCTCTGTCGAAGCCCCTAGGGTCCTTATATAGGGCTCCCAGGAGATGCGTGCACACTTCCCAAGGCATGCACACTCCTCAAAGTATACCCTGAAAGGACGTGTTAGAAAAGCATGTCTGACGCCATACCTCAACAGCCCGAGCATATCCTTAACGTGACAGTGGAAGTTTCCACCGTATGATTCTCTATCTAATCATGCCGCCAGCCGTGCCGCCTGTTGGCGGCACTGGTTCCTAGGAAGATATCCTCAGCTACTCCCTTTGTCCGTTACTGGTCCAAGCGGGAGAGTGCCGAGCGAGAGAGTCGCTCAGCCGATCCGTGTCCGTCAGATGGCTACTCTTCATAGGGGCTGAGTGGAAGAGCCACTCGGCTAACTGTCGATGTCCTAGCGCTGCCGTCTCTAGGACCAAGCGGGAAGACCACTCGGCCGCTATTCGACTGATCTGACCTCTGTTGCCGAATGAGGGAGCCATGTCTCTGCGTTGCAGGATCCGGGGCTTGGTGAGAGTCCGAGCGAGACGGCCGCTCGGCACACGCTTCGGCGATGGACTTCTCTAAGCATCGGAAGCTCGGTACCTAGCTGAGCCATAGTGATGTTGGTCCGACAATTCCTTGATCTGACCGGATGAGTAGGGTGTCCTGTTGAACGATGATCCAGGAACGTTGACTGCCTTGATCCTGACCTTCCACGTGGCCATGACCTTCTTCTGAGCGGGCCCCACCTTACCACCGGATCACGTGTCTTCCCCTCAAGTCTAGTCGAAGGAGGCTGCAAGTCCGACTGACTAGACAAGTAATCTGGTATCTGATTGGCCAGTATATTAGTCAGATCCCGATCGACCCTGTAGGACTAATCTTCCTGTGCTGATCAGCACTCTAAGCATTTGTACTTGGAGATTTTTCCCTCAGCGTTCCCAGAGGGGCGAGAGCCGGGCGGTTAATGCTGACATCGCCCGAATCACCTCGAAATTTATGCAAATCGGCCCCATTAAGGCTGAGTACACGGTTGCACCTGGTAAGGGTGCTCATTAAAGGCCTTCCTGTAAGTGAACGCCACGTGGCACTTCTACCGTCACCGCACGATCGAAGCGACAAGGGTGATGTGACGTTCAACATTTCAAATTCAATGGCTAAATCTGTACTTTGGATTCTGCGCCCTAGATCGGATGTCTCCGGTCGATCGAACCCCATCTTTATAAAGCCGCAGCGTCGGCTTCTGTTCGATCGCTAGCATCTTCTTCGTGTGCTCCGGCAATACTGCTCATGTCCAGGGCTTCAGTGAACCTCGGCTTCTCCTCTCAGCGATCCCCTTCTATAAGCTCTTCGATCTTGCGCCTGTCTGGTTCTTTTCCTTCCGCTACTTTCCCGCTTCTGCTTTGGTGTTTTCCCGTCCCCTTTTCTATCCATCTCCCTATTATCTTGTTTTCCAGCGATGGCTAGTTCATCACAGCCATCAGACCCTGCTCCCAGCCTGTGGTACACCACCATGGAAACCCGAATTGATGCGGGCAACGCGGCGAGCCTCATAAACACCTTCGACATTCCCTCTGACCACGAGATTATCTTGGCTTCTTCGCCCGATCGGCCGAACGACTCGTCGATTGGCACGATCTGCCTGTTCAGAGACCAATTCGTGGTCGGTCTTCGATTTTCGATCCACCCATTCATAACAGAAGTTTGTAATTATTTCCGTGTCCTACTCCCCCAGCTTGTCCCTAACTCCTTTCATCTTTTGTGTGGTGTTGTCATGTTGTTCCGGCTGCACGGCATCCCGCTTACTCCACAAGTATTTCATTATTTCTATTATCCCAAGCAGTTCGAACTGGGCACCTACCTCTTCCAGTCTCGGGTCAGACTCGTCTTTTTTGACAAAATTCCTACTTCTAATAAATACTGGAAGGAGTACTTCTTTTTCCTAGACTCCCTACATGGCCGAGCTTTCGCACAACCTGGCAGGTCGGACTTCCACCTCAGCCAGATTTGAAGAAGTACAAGACCCGACTGGAATACCTCCATGAGGCGAACATGCTGTCCGACCAGAAATTTGACATCAACAAGCTACTACCGGAGGGCGTTATGTACATGTTTGGGCTAGGCTCGATCTGAATGAAGCTCCCGAGTAGCCTAGGTATGAAATTTCTTGACATTCTTCCCTTGAGTCTAACTAATTCTTTCCTTCTTTTGCAGCCGAAATCATGATGCGTGCTCGGGCGGCCCGTCTGATGAAGCTCAAGCAGGTTGAGATCGAGGCAGCTGCAGCGAAAGAGATGGCGAGCCTTGGCCTGACTCCGGTCGACTCTCATGAAGGCGAGAGCGAGGCGATGCCAACTAAAGTAGAAGGCGCTGCAGATCGGATGCCCCACACTGAACCGATTGTGGACCCATTCTCTCCTGAGTCGTAGCCTGCCACCCAAGTCGAGGGCTCGGGGTCTTCTGGTGAGGTTCCTTTACTCAAGCGCAAGAGACGCCGCATGACCACCCCGTCCCATTCGGCTACTTCGGTAGTGCGTTCTCCCGAGCGGGGTGGCACCTCTTCTCCGGTCATTCCAGAGACAGTTGAGACCATTTCTTCCGATCGGACCCTCCCACTGGCCAATCTGCCTTTGGATCCGATTGTAGCCCAGCCGATCGCGTCTCTTCCTCCAGCTCAGCGCAGGATTTTGTGATCCGACCTTCTTCCGGCTTTAGCCGGTCAGTCTTCTGGTCCTGCGGCGTCGTCCCAGAGCGGCCGCCGATCTGTTACGGCCATTCTCCACCTCCCCACGGAGGAGTTCCTGGCGACCAGCGATCAACCACAAACTCCCGAACATTAGATACTCATCTGCAGGCCACTCGCTAAGGTTTGGGAGGAGGCTATAGCGCGCGTCGCAACAATGCCGCCCGGGCTGCTTGCCAACAACCGCCTGCAAATGCCCATCGGGGTATGTATGCAATGATCACTTCGTGTTTTTACTTTTGTTCGATACTAACGTTTTTCAGCTTGGCGACAGTACTGGGTGGAGAGTGTGATGATGTGCAACTGCCTGGCCTTTGTGGAGGAGGAGCTAAAGAAACTCAAGATTTCTGGGGGAGCCTCCTCCTCCCAGGGGCCATCCGTTGCCCAATTGCAGGCTGATCTGGATAAGGCTACTTAACTCTTGGAAGCCGAGCGAAAGAAGTCGACCGATCAGGCCATTATGCTGGGCCATCTCGAGTCCCAAATAAAAACTTACGACCACAAGATCGAGCTGGCCACCAACAGGAAGAACCGAGCTATAGCTGACCTGGAACTGAAAAACCAGGATGCTCGGAATCTGGCTCAGAAGCTCAAGGGGCATGAAGACAATCTGGTTGCTGAACGAGACGGCCGATCAGCCGAAGTGGCTTCGCTCCAAGGTCAGCTGAAGACCATCGAAGAAGCTCTAGAGGTCATCCGCTCTTCTCTGGTAACTTACCAGGCGGGTGAGCCGAACCGCTTCGAGACCCTGAAGCGAGCTTACCTCCGCTCGGACCAATTCCTTGATAAGGCAGTCAAGCGGATCGTCCGATCGTTTGAGCTGGCCATTGACGCGACGCTTAGGGCTTAGCCAGCTGAAGACAAATGGCCACATCTCCAAAGCCCTATCCGACAGCGACGTTAATCATGTCCAACTCCTCGACTCCATACCTGACGAAGCTTTTGACTACATTAAGTTAGCGAGGAGTTGTAGGAAAAATTTTTGTTTAAGTCTTGAATGTATCCCCGTCGTTCGGCGATACCCTTCTTGTTAATGAAATCCATGCTCGCTCATTGTAGTGCAGCTTCCCTTTTGCATGTTTGCTCGCAGTCTCCCCGACCGGGTGTAGTCATTAGTTATATAATCCCGAACGGACGACCCCTCCGCGGGTTTGAGCTGCCATTCGACCTCGGGAATTTATCAGGTTTTACCTTTGGGGTTTAAGGTCGCCGCTCGATTGTCAATGGAGACCTGAGTTTAACGTCGTCGCTCGACGATTTGACGAAGACTCGGGTTTAAGGTCGCCCCTCGACCGCCGGTGGAGACATGGGTTTAACGTCGCCGCTCGACGGTCGGTGAAGACTCGAGTTTAAGGTCACCACTCGACCGCTGGTGGAGACCTGGATTTAACATTGCCACTCGACGGTTTGATGAAGGCTCGGGTTTAATGTCGTCGCTCGACCGCCGATGGAGACCTGGATTTAACGTCGCCGCTCGACGGCTTGATGAAGATTTGGGTTTAAGGTCACTACTCGACCATCGGTGGAGACTTGGGTTTAACGTCACCACTCGACGATTTGATGAAGACTCAGGTTTAAGGTCGCCGCTCGACCGCCGGTGGAGACCTGGGTTTAACGTTGTCGTTCGACAGTTTGATGAAGACTAGGGTTTAAGGTCGCCGCTCAACCGCCGGTGGAGACCTGGGTTTAACGTTATCGCTCGACGGTTTGATGAAGACTCGGGTTTAAGGTCAGCATTCGATCGCCGATGGAGACTATTGGAATGTATACTAAAAGCCTAACTTTTTGTATAAATATTTATTTAGAAATAAAAATCACATTGGTTAAATATCTACATTTATATGCTAAGTATAGTTATTCAATTAATTTATATTGTAGATAACATGGTGTGTGGTGTCACACAGAGAAGATCATGTTATCAGTTCCTTATAAGTTATAAATAGTAGCTCACGACTAAGATAGATAGGAACAAATCATTGGAATAGTCGTAGTGTAATTTGGTATTAGTTTATCTTGACTATAAAATTACACTAGTACACTCTGAGTGAATTGAGCAAGACCATTTGAGGTAGTATCTTTTTATACTGACTATGCCCCCAGGGCGTAGCGCAGACGGTGGACGCATGGTATCTCTGGCGTAATAGTCAGGGGTCGATTCTTAGGAACTGACGACCTGGGGTTTACCCCGCCATGCGCCTATGGCCCGTGTACCTGCATGAACCTCCCTCCATATCCGTGGGGCCGGCACTAGGGGGGTCGCTAAGGTAGCGGATCTACCTTCTTTTTTTTTATACTGACTATATAAAAGAACAATACCTTTACTGACTATATAAAAGAACAATACCTCTGTTATTATGGAAGTGTGTATTCTTAATCATGATATAATAACAAGCGCATATACTTAATATTTATTTCTTTGATTTATCAAAGGGTGTGATTTAGCTCGTTAAATCAATAAGCCCGATAAGTTGGAAAATGATATTATTTATATGGTATGTTGTTGATTATAGAATGAAACTATGCCCTAGTAATCTAGGTTGATGATGTTCCCTTAAGGAGCTCATAAGGATTGTTATGTAAACCCTGCAGGTGAACCTAATCTGGCATGACAATGAAGTTGAGTAGTACTACTCTTGGAACTAGATATTAATTAAGTGAGTTGTCAGTAACTCATTTAATTAATAGACATTCGATATCTTAAACACAAGGAGACTAACACACTCATGATAAGAAGGAGCCCATATAGTAATATGGGATTGCTGCGGTAGTGCAATAATAACTTTTTAGTGGAATGAGATATTATTGATGAACTTGAGTTGGGTGTTCGGGGCGAACACGGGAAGCTCAAACTCATCGGGAGACCAAAACCAATTTCTCCTCTCGGTCCCTATTGTAGTATCTTATTTATAAAGTCTTATATCCACCAAACCCAACTTCTTATCCACCTTAAGGTGGTCAGCCAAGCCAAGCTTGGAGCCCAAGCTAGGGTTGGCCAAACCAAGGTTAGATGGGTTCAAGTTGTGGCCGGCCCTAGCTTGGAGCCCAAGCAAGGGTGGTCGGCCACATTCACATTGAAAGAGAGTTTTAAAATTATAAATCTTTCCTTTTATAGCTTTCTTCAAAGGATTAAGAGACAGGTTTAATATCTTTCCTTATTTGTAGTTAAAAGGAATATTTTAATTTTTTGATAAATTTTAAATCTTTCCTTATGTGGAAGTCATGGTTTTAAAAGAGAGTATTAAAATTATAAATCTTTCCTTTTATAGCTTTCTACAAAGGATTAAGAGAAATGTTTGATATCTTTCCTTATTTGTAGTTTAAAGGAAGATTTTAATTTTTGATAAAACTTTCCTTTTTGTAACCATCCACATATTTTAAAAGAGAGATTTTAATTTATAAAATTTTCCTTTTATAACCAACCATGAAGGGATTTAAAGAAAGACATTTTTAATTAAAATTTCTTACCAGAAACAATTAAGGATGTTTTAATTTTTATTTAAAACTTTTCTTATTTGGAGGGCAAGGTAGGGGTCGGTCATTAAAGGTTTATAAGGAAGTTTTAAATAAATTTTCCTTCTTAAACATTGGCAAGGAATATAAGGAAGTTTTTGTGAGGGATCGGTGGCCGGCTTGAAGGGGGGTTGGATAGACGGTGCCCATAATTACTCGCTTCCTATGTATTCGTTAGTGCGCAAGCGGAATAATACAATACACATTGCGAATACGAAAGCTAAAGATAAAGAAAAGAACAAGCAAACCAATGCACGTCGATGTAACGTGGTTCGGAGATTAGGGCTCCTACTCCACGGTCGTCCATAAAGTGGGCGATCCCTATCCGTCGGTGGATTAGCCCCCGGCAAACTCTGGCTAGCTCAAACCTCCTTGTGGGTGGGAGAAACCTCGCCACAAACTCACCAAGACCTCTTGGACACAAGGGAAACCTTTGAGCACTGGTAGACTACTAATTAAACTTTAATCAAGTCTAATTTCGTCAACTATAACCAATCTCCCAAGCTTTGGTTATATAGGCCGCGGGTTGAAAATCTCGCCTACCAGTCGACTACCAAAACATGCAGTCGACTGCCCTATGTGAAAATTCGACCGTTACATCCCAACGGTCATTTACCAGTCAACTGCTAAAACACGCAGTCGACTGGTGCAGTCGACTGCTAAAATATGCAGTCGACTGATCCACACTGTCCGAACGAACAGAACTATTCTGTTCGCACCCAGTCGACTGTACCAGTCGACTGCTAAAACATGCAGTCGACTGCTACAGTACTGCTACAGTACCACTACAGTAAAACCCTAAAACTAAGATTTTACTCCGAGTACAATCTCTCGTGCACTCGTACCCTCACCCTTATGACTCACTTGACGCTTCTTTACAGCCTTGACCTCTTACCTTCAAGCCTACTTCCTTTGGCTCTCGTCCCTCGGATGCATTCAAGCTCGCGACTCGTCCCCAATGCCATCTTTTGCGTATGCCTCAAAGTCGCTTTCCTCGGCCCTTGTCCTCGCTGCCTTGTCCACGGTCCCTCAGATGCTCCATCCTTCACCAGACTCGAAGCCATCAACCTGAGTCACATGTGTATCCTGCATACCTGCATACTCACATACACATATCAAATACAAGGGTGAACCTAACTTAAATCTTTTGCCCAAACACCAAAACACATGGTTCCACGGACCATTGGGATTGTTCCAACAATCTCCCCCTTTTTGATGTTTGGCAATACGTTTAAGTTAGGGAAAACAAATAGCAAATAAACATGTTAAAACAAATGGACTTACGTTGCCAAGGTTACACACTTGGATTTACACCGCCGAATGGACTTACGATGTCAAGCCTACACACTTGGACTTACAACGCTGAAACAATGCATTATGCATTGGAACTTATCCCAAGAATCCCCCTACACCTATGCTCCCCATTGAGCTAGGAATTTTCCCACAGGGATTTTTAAGAACCTATCCCAAGGCTCCCCCTACGCAAAGACACTAAGGTTTTCCCAACTAAACCTTACTTCTCCCCCTTTGCCTATCATCCAAAAAGCTTCGAACAATATCCCAATTGTTGAAAAATTATCATCCAATTGACCCTAAACTCATGTATTTATCCCCCATGGATCCCATACATCTATACGAGCTGACCTAGTCAAAATCCAGTGCTGAAAATACTTTCAGGCTGGTATCAGTCGACTGCAAGAAGTACCAGTCGACTGCCCCCATAAAAATGAGCTTACAGAGATATTCTGTGCTCAAAAACATTGTTACCAGTCGACTGGTAACTGTACCAGTCGACTGGTACACTATTTATGAAAAAATTAGTCTTTTCTGGCCAACTTCAGAAATGCGCCAGAAATTCCACAGATCTCGAAAAATTCTCAAATTTTGTGGAGAGATCTATTATATCAATGTCTACTTGGAAAAAATATATATATAAATATATCTATCACCAATCCCAAGATTGACACAAAACACAAAACTAGCTAAAAAGTTCAATTGAACCTTGACCTAAAGTCCTAGTTTTGGCTTCCTCTTGATGTATTTGCCTATACTAACCCACAATGCATCCATAGCATTTGTTTATATGGCATCTATACATCCAAAACCAATTATCATGCTATATGACCCCAATGTCATATTTCCAAGCATGAAACACAACCCGTGTATGCCAATTCCCTAGGTTTGAGACTCAAGTCCGTCTACAAACCACTTGGCACATTTCATGACCTAACCTAGACTCCCAAGTAAAATCCACTTGAAATCTATTGGTCATGGGTCCCAACTTGACTCTTAGAGCTCCCCCTAGAGCTCTTAACCTTAGCCACCTCCCTTGGTGACTAATCCACAATGACTAGGCCACATCGGTACACCTCCGGTGACACTTGGCCTACAAACCTAACTTTCTTAACCTTGGACACTTTGTCCTTGGTTAATTTTTCCTTAACTTTAAATGACTTTCCCTTGCCATTTATTGGCTTCTCCTTGCTATAGTCATATGCAACCCTAGCATAAGACTTTCCCTTAACTTTGGAGGACTCTCCCTTGCCATGATCATTTGCCACCCTAGCACATGATCTCTCATTAGGCTTGGAGGGACTAGATCGGTATCCCAAGCCTGATCTATCATGGTTGGGTCTTTGGCTACCCAACATTATATTTAATTTCTTAGATCCAACATTGAATCTCCTAAGGAATTGTTCTAACTTATCAAGCTTTCCCCTTAAGGCTTGATTCTCCTTCTCTAGGTTCCTAACCCTAGAGTTAATTTGTCCAAATTGGACATTTTTAGACTTACCCTTTCTAGGCATATGTCTCCCCTTCTTAGGATTAATGTCTTGGGTCTCCTTAAGTCTACCATTTCTAGATTTTTCATGAATGAGTCTCCTAGGGTTTTGATCTACAATTACCCTACTCCTATCATGAGATTTGAAATCAAAATTTTGCATGGGCATATAATGATTAACATTATTTTTCCTAACATGCATGGAGGAATTTAAATTTAACTTCAATTTTAAATTAGGGTTTACCATACCCTTTACCTTTGGAGCTCCCCCTTGACTTGTTCTCCTCTTCTTTTCCCATTTCTTCAAGTGCGCCAATTTCTTGAGCTCTCCTCTCCTTGGGCACTTTGTGTGGTAGTGACCCCACTCACCACATGTAAATCACCTAATGTGCTTCTTCTCATTCTTCTTCCTACAACTCATATTAGTTTCTAAATTAACTTTAGTGAGTTTAGGGTTTACCTCCTTTACCTTCTTGAGCGAAGGACACCTACTCTTGTAGTGCCCCATCTTACCACACTCAGAGCATTTGATGTGATCCTTTGTGATCTTCTTGGTAGTTGAGGTGGAGGGTTGAGCTTCCAAGATCTCCTCTTCCTTGGATTGCTCTTCTTCCTCTTCACTTGAAGATGTGAACGGTTCCACTTCTTCCTCCCTTGAAAATGTGGATGATACCTCCTCATCTTCCTTCTCCTCCTCGAATGTTGAGCTCGTGTCAACATTCGATTGGTCCTTCTCTTCTTAGACCAATGAGTCCTTCTCCTTGGGTTCCTCCTCTTCTTGGATTTGTGTAGGACTCTCATGATCAAGCGCAACTACCTTTTTCCAAAGGTCACTTGCATTCTCGTATTTACCTACATTCAATATCACATTAGGAGGTAATAAATTAATTAAAATTCTAGTTACCTCCTTGTTCGTCTCCGATTGCTCCCTTTGCTCCTTGGTCCAATATCGACGTCGGAGACACTTTCCCTTCTTGTCCGTTGGAGCTTCAAACGGTTCCTCCAACGCAATCCATTGGTTCCAATTCATTTAGAACCACATCTCCATACGCTTCCTCAAATAGTCGAAGTCCTCGCGCTCGTATGGAGGTGGGATTCGGATGTCCCATCCGAGAGGTCCCTCCGACTCCATCTTCTTCCTCTAGCCGCTCTCTTGGCGATTAGTCCAACAAGAGCTCACCTAGCTCTGATACCACTTGTGAGGGATCGGTGGCCGGCTTGAAGGGGGGTTGGATAGACGGTGCCCCTAATTACTCACTTCCTACGTATTCGTTAGTGCAGAAGCGAAATAATACAATACAAATTACGAATATGAAAGCTAAAGACAAAGAAAAGAACAAGCAAACCAATGCACGTCGATGTAACATGGTTCGGAGATTAGGGCTCCTACTCCACGGTCGTCCATAAAGTGGACGATCCCTATCCATCGGTGGATTAGCCCCCGACAAACTCCGGCTAGCTCAAACCTCCTTGTGGGTGGAGAAACCTCGCCACAAACTCACCAAGACCTCTTGGACACAAGGGAAACTTTTGAGCACTGGTAGACTACTAATTAGACTTTAATCAAGTCCAATTTCGTCAACTATAAACAATCTCCCAAGCTTTGGTTATATAGGTTGTGGGTTGAAAACTCCGCCTACCAGTCGACTACCAAAACATGCAGTCGACTGCCCTATGTGGAAATTCGACTGTTACATCCCAATGGTCATTTACCAGTCAACTGCTAAAACACGCAGTCGACTGATCTGCACTGTCTAAACGAATAGAACCATTCAGTTCGCACCCAGTCGACTGCTCAATCGACTGCACCAGTCGACTACTATAGTACTACTACAGTAAAACCCTAAAACTAGGATTTTACTCCGAGTACAATCTCTCGTACACTCGTACCCTCACCCTTATGACTCACTTGACGCTTCTTTGCAGCCTTGACCTCTTGTCTTCAAGTCTACTTCCTTTGTCTCTCATCCCTCGGATGCATTCAAGCTCGCGGCTCATCCCCAATGACATCCTTCGCGTATGCCTCGAAGTCGCTTCCCTCGGCCCTTATCCTCGCTGCCTTGTCCACGGTCCCTCGGATGCTCCATCCTTCACCGGACCCGAAGCCATCAACCTGAGTCACATGTGTATCTTGCATACTTGCACTCACAAACACATATCAAATACAAGGGTGAACCTAACTTAAACCCTTTGCCCAAACACCAAAACACATGGTCCCACGGACCATTGGGATTGTTCCAACAGTTTTAATTATGTTTAAAACTTTCCTTATTTGCCAAGACCAAGGAATATAAAAGAGAGGGTAGAGGTGCCTCACCACACAGCAACACATCTTCTATTCCTCTCTTCTCTTCCTTGGTGGTGGTCGACCCTTTTGCTCTTCCTCTTCTCTTCATCTTTGTGGCCGACGACATCAAGACTTGAAGGTTAGATTGGTGGCCGGTTCATGCTTGGAGAAGAAGGAGAAGAAGGAGGCATTGTTTCCTAGCATCCCTTGGAGCTTGGTTGGTGGCCGAACTTCATCATCTCTTGGAGAAAGTTGGTGGCCGAAACTTGGAAGGAAGAAGAAGGCTTGAGTGGATTCTCATCTTGGTAGATCATCGCCCACATGACGTCCGAGATAAGAAGAGGAATACAATAGAAGATCAAGAGGTCTATAAGCTACATAAGGTATAACTAGTTATTAGTTTACGCATCATAACTAGTGCATCCTTTTGTATAGATCTTGTAAAACCAAACACAAGAGGTTATCGATTTTAATTCTCATTTTTGTTATCGATTTTCGTTTCAATTTCATGTTTCGATAATGTGTTTCTATTGAGGTCTCTACTGTTAAACCTTGTTTACTGTGAGAAGTTTAAATATCTGATTTATTTGAAAGGCTTTGTCTAGACAGTGGTGGATAATCTCATACCCAAGAAGGCCTAGTGCCTTGCCACGTTTGACCTAGAAGCCAATTCTTGAAATAAATGTTTGATCAACTTCCGTAATATAGTTTAACTTAGGAAGATCACATCGGTTGAACTTGAAGTAAGAATGTTAAGTTTCATTCCCAATTCAAGTTTAACTTCTAAGGGGAAAATTTGGATTAATAATGTTAAGCATCATTTGCAATCCAAATTTAACTTTAGTAGAACACATGGGTAGCTAGGATAGTTCTATGCTTGTACAAATTTTTGTACAGGGGAACTAGGACGGTATTCCGAGTAGCAACCAATAGAGACCTGGGTTTAACATCGCCGCTCGACGATTTGAGTTGTCATTTGACAAAGAATTTGGCGGACATTAGCTTTTGATTTCAGTCCTGCACTTCAAATGGCGCAGGGATATAGCAAATACATTAATTACATCAGCGCACCTCTCATCCGGCTCGATATCGCTGGAGATGGTTCGCCCTCCATGGACGTTCAAGTCACCTTCCATCCTCATCCTCCAAGTAATAGGCACCCGAGCGGAGCTTCTCCATAACCTTGAAGGGTCTGGCCCACGGGGCTTCCAGCATGGTGACGTCGCTGACCGGCTTTACCTTCTTCCACACATAGTCGCCGACCTGAAATGATTTTGGGATCACCCTTCGATTGTAGTTCTGCCTCATCCTCTGTCGATAGGTCATGATCCGGATGACGGCTTTAGCACATGCTTCGTCCACTAAGTCCAGCTCCAGGAGTCTCTGCTCGGCGTTATCTTCGTCACAGTGTTGTATCCGGTCAGACTCTACTCCAAGTTCAACGGGGACGACCGCTTCACCGTCCTACACCAAGTGAAAGGGAGTTGCTCCTGTTCCTTCTTTGGGGGTCATGTGAATCGCCCACAGCACGCTGGGGAGTTCGTCTACCCAACTCCCTCCCATATGGTCGAGCCGTGCGCGTACGATCCGCAATATCTCCCGATTGGTGATTTCTGTCTACCCATTACTATGAGGATATGCTACCGAGGTGAATGCCTGTTAGATGTCATACCCCTCGCACAATTCCCTGAGTTCTTAACCAATGAACTATCTCCCGTTGTCCGAGACGAGCCAACGAGAGACGTCGAATCGACAAATGATGTGTTCCCAGATGAACTTCTTAACCATTTGTTCGGTTATCCTGGCCAGCGGCTCGGCTTCAACCCACTTGGAGAAATAGTCGACCGTGACGAGTAGGAACTTCCGCTGACTTGTCGCTATTGGGAAGGGTTGTTAGGATGTATACTAAAAGCCTAACTTTTTGTATGAATATTTATTTTGTAATAAGAATCACATTGGTCAAATGTTTGTATTTAGTAAAATGCAATTATCCATTTAATTTATATTGTAGATAATATGGTGTGTGTTGTCACACAGAACATAACCTCAGGATATATAACTAGTATATTATATGTGTATTGAGTAGGACCATTTGAAGTTGTTCCTTTTATACTGATTGCATAAAAGAACATAACCTCTATTATTATGGATGTGCGTACTCTTAATCCCGATATAATAACAAGCACATATACTTAGTATTTATTTTTTTAATTTATCAATGAGTGATATTTAT
The DNA here is from genome assembly GCF_018446385.1 of Zingiber officinale. Taxonomy (NCBI): domain Eukaryota; kingdom Viridiplantae; phylum Streptophyta; class Magnoliopsida; order Zingiberales; family Zingiberaceae; genus Zingiber; species Zingiber officinale. The sequence goes on from NC_055988.1 coordinate 171,579,575, forward strand.
TCGTTAAATCAATAGACCCAATAAGTTAAAAATAATATTATTTATATGGTGTGTTGTTCATTATAGAAGGAAACTGTGTCCTAGTTATCTAGGTTGATGATGTCTCCTTGAGGCGCTCATAAGGATTGTTATGTAAACTCTGTAAGTGGACTTAGTCCGACATGAGAATGAAGTTGAGTAGTACTACTCTTGGAGCTAAATATTAATTAAGTGAGTTATCAGTAACTCATTTAATTAATGGACATTCGATATCTTAAACACAGGGAGATTAACGCATTCATGATAAGAAGGAGTCCATAATGTAATATGGGATTGGTGCGGTAGTTCAATAATGACTCGTTAGTGTTATGAGTTATTATTAATGAACTTGAGTTGAGTGTTCGGGTCGAACACAAGAAGCTCAAGTCCATCAGGAGGCCAAAACCAATTCCTCCTCTAGGTCCCTATTGTAGCCTCTTATTAAAAGCTTTTTTACCACCCAAAGCCCAGCTTCTTACCCAAGCTAGGGGTCGACCACATCCTTACTTGGTGCCCAAGCAAGGGGCCGGCCAAGCCCATCTTGGTGTCCAAGATGTGACCGGCCAAGCCTTGCTTGGTGACCAAGCAAGGGGCCGACCACTAAAGAAATAAAAAGAGAGATTTTAATTTTTGTTAAAATCTTTCCTTTTATAGCAATTTACAAAGGATTAAAAGAGATATTTTCATTTTAAAATCTTTCCTTTTTTGAAGTCATTCACATAGTTTTAAAGAGAGTTTTAAATTTTAAAATCTTTCCTCTTTTGTTGCCATCTATATTGATTTTAAAAGAGAGATTTTAATTTTGATAAAACTTTCCTTTTTTATAACCATGATTTAGAAGAGAAGTTTAATTTTAAACTTTCCTTTTGTAACCATCACAATAGGAAATTTAAAAGAGAGATATTTTAATTATTATTAAAATTTCCTTTTTTAGCCATGACCAAGGATTATAAAAGAGAGGTAGAGGGTGTTTTATGGGAATAATGTATAACACATAACACATATTTCTCTTGTTCCCTTAGGGTCAAAACCTAAGCTTTCCCTCTTCTCTTTTCCTTGGTGGTCGGTCCTTCTCTCTTTCTATTCTCCCTTTGTTTTCTTCTCTTAAGGCCGACGGTACATCAAGCTCCATCTTCTTGTGGCCGGTTTGCTTGGAGGAGAAGAAGAAGAGAAGGAAGTTTCCTATTTTGGTATTCCTTAGGTGGCCGAAACTTGTAGGCAAAGAAAAAGGTTCGGGTGGATTTCATCTTGGTATATCGTCGCCCACATGACGTCCAAGAGGAGGAGAGGAATACAACAGAAGATCAAGAGGACTTTAGTTGCAAAGAAAGGTATAACTAATTATTTGTTTCCACTGCATAATTAGTTTGTGTTCTTTGTATGGATCCTGAAATACCAACATAAGAGGCTATCGATTTTGTGCTTTGATTTTGTGTTTCGATTTTATGTTTCTATTGTGGTCTCTATAGTTAAACCTAAGATTACTGTAAGAAGTTTAAATATTCAATTTCTTTGAAAGACTTTCTCTAGGAAGTGGTGGATGATCACATACCCAAGAAGGTCGAGTGCTTCGCCATGTTTAACCTGGAAGTCAATCTTTGAAATAGATATTTAATCAACTTCTATAATATGGTTTAACTTCTGAAAAACACATGGGTTGAACTTGGAATAAAAATGTTAAGTTCTGTTTCCAATCCAAATTTAACTTCTGAAGAACAACTTGGATTAAAAATATTAAGTTTCGTTTGCAATTTAAGTTTAACTTCTGTAGAGCACATGAGCTGCTAGGAAAAGTTCTGTTCTTGTACAAATTTTTGAACAAGGGAAATAGAACGGAATTCTAAGTAGCACCCAACAAGGGTCCCATGATATCCATGCCACATTGGTCAAACGAGTAAGACATAGTAGACGCCTTCATCTCCTCGATCGGCCGATGCGAGAAAGTGTGATACTTCTGACAAGACAAGCATGTGGCGACCGTCCGAGCGGCGTCCTCCTGGAGGGTCAGTCAGAAGTATCCGGCCAAGAGGATCTTCCTTGCTAATGAGCAGCTGCCCAGATATCCTCTACACGATCCTTTATGTACCTCTTAGAGTATGTAGTCAGCATCCTCTGACCCGACGCACTTGAGCAGAGGTCAGGAGAAAGCCTTCTTGTAGAGCTAGTCCCCGATCAGGGTGAATCGACTAGCCCTTTTCCTTAGCAGCCGGGCTTCCTCCCAATCGGATCGTGTAGCTCCCGATCGCAAAAATTCTATCAGCACAGTCCTCCAGTCGCTCGGGAAGGTGAGTCCCTCCATCCGATTGATGTACGCCACCAAAGATACCTGCTCGGTCGGCTGTACTAATACGATCGACGAGAGTGAGCTTGCTAGTTTGGCCAATTCGTCCACCGCTTGATTCTCCACTCGGGGAATCTTCTGTATGGTTACCTCCTGGAAGTTGGCCTTCAACTTTTCGAAGGCTTCTGCGTAGAGCTTGAAACACATGTTGCTTATCTCGAATGTCTCGGTCAGCTGCTGAGCGACCAACTGTGAATCTGAGTGTATGATGACTCGGATAGCTCCGACGTGCCGAGCGGCCTATAGGCCAGCTATGAGCACCTCATACTCAGCTTCATTATTGGTCGCCCGGTAGTCTAGCTGAATGGACAACTGCATCCGCTCTTCTTGTGGGGAGATCAGCAGTATTCCAATCCCACTCCCTTGCCGAGTGGTTAACCCATCTACATATACCTTCTAGACAGCCTCTGGTTCAAGATTCTGTACCTCCATGATGAAATCCGCCAAGGACTGTGCTTTGATGGCCCTTCGGGGCTGATACTGGATATCGAACTCGCTGAGCTCTGTCGTCCATTTAATCAACCGGTCGAACACCTCTGGGTTAAGAATGACTCTTCCCAAATGGCTACTGGTCATCACAATGATGGTGTGTGCGAGGAAGTATGGACGGAGCCTCCGAGCGGCGAGCACCAGCGCATAGGACAATTTCTCAAGACCGGTGTAGCGAGACTCAATATCCTTTAAAATATGACTCAGAAAGTACATGGGATGCTCATCACCATTCTACCTAACTAATGCCGAACCGGCCGCATGCTCGGTTGAGGACAAATAAATACGAAGTGATTTGCTGGTAACAGGCTTAGCGAGTACGGGCAACGAGTTGAGGTACTCTTTAAGATCTCCGAATTCCTGGTCGCACGCCTCATCCCACTGAAACTTGGTGGATCGGCACAGTATCTTGAAAAATGGCAGACTACGGTCGGACGACTTAGAGATGAACCGCAATAGGGCAGTTATCCGCTCGGTGAGACGCTGAGTTTCCTTCAGATTTCTGGGCAGCGACATGTCTTGCAGTGCCTTCACTTTGCTCGGGTTCGCTTCAATGCCCCACTCAGTAACTATGTAGCCCAGGAAACGTTCACTCCTCATGCCGAACAGACACTTGTTCGGATTTAACTTGATTCCATATGTCCTCAACATCTAGCACGTCTCCTTGATATCAGCGCAGAGATCAGCTGCTCGGAGGGATTTGATCAGAATATCATCGACATATACCTCCATGTTGCGGTCGATCTGCCGCCGGAAGACTTTGTTCATCAATCTCTGATAGGTAGCGCCGACGTTTTTTAGTTTGAAGGGTATGATGTTGTAGCAGTAAGTTCCATCAGCCGTGATGAAGCTGACCTTCTCCTGGTCTTCCCGGGCGAGCTACACTTGATGATATCCTTGGTAAGTGTCCAGCATGCATATCAACTCACAGCCGACAGTTGAATCTACCATTTGATCGATTCGGGACAGAGGATAAAAGTCCTTCGAGCACGCCTTATTGAGGTCTCTGAAGTCGATGCAGACTCTCCACTTATTCCCGGGCTTGGAGACCAGCACCACATTTGCAAGCCAACTTGAGAATTGAACCTCCCGGATGTGGCCAGCTCCAGGAGCTTTTCTATCTCTGCTAGGATGATTAAATTCTGTTTGGCACTGAAGTCCCTCTTCCTCTTCTTCACTGCCCGAGCGTCTGGTCGGACATGGAGTTTGTGTTACGCGACCTTAGGAGAGATCCCAAGGAGCTCATGTGTCGACCACGTGAAGACATCGTGGCTCCATCGGAGACATTCAATCAGCTCGGCTTTTTGCTCGACCTTCAGATCGGCAGCTATGAAGGTAGTAGCTTCCGCTTGGCTCGGGTGGATCTGCACCTCTTTCTTCTCTTTGTAAATTAAAGTAGGAGGTTTTTCAATTATGGTGCTAACCTCTAGTCGGGGAGTCTTCCGGGCGGACTTAGCCTCTGTCTTGATCATCTCGACGTAGCATGATCGAGCGGCCAACTGATCACCCTTTACTTCTCCTACCTGATCTTCTACCGGGAACTTGATTTTCTGGCAGAAGGTTGAGACGACGGCTCTGAATTCATTGAGGGTTGGTCGGCCTAAAATGATGTTATAGGCTGAGGCGACGTCTACCACGATGAAATTCGTGGCCCTCATCCTTCGGAACTCCTCTCCGAGTGATATGGCCAGCTTGATTTGGTCGATCGGCTGGATTTCATTGCGGGTGAACTCGTACAACGGGGTTGTCATCAGTAGCAGCTCGCCCCGATCGATTTGGAGTTGATCAAACGCCTTCTTGAAGATGATATTGACCGAGCTGCCTGTGTTAACGAATACACAGTGAATGGTATAGTTTGCAATTACCGCTCGGATAATGAGGCCTTCGTCATGTAGCACTTCGACTCCTTCGAGATTTCTGGGGCTGAAGCTGATCTCGGGCCCGCTCGCATTCTCCCTGCTGCAGCCAATGGCATGGATCTCCAACCGCCAAGCGTAAGATTTTCGGGCTCAGTTAGAGTCTCCGTTGGTCGGTCCGTTGGCGATAATGTTGATCTCGCCTCGCACCACGTTGCTCCTGTTGTCCTCCTCTCGAGCGGACGGTCTGCTTCACTCATGTGTGGCTCAGTCAGGCTCGGTGCTTCGTCGATGGGGCTACTGTGATCTCCTTACTTCCTCTCGTCGTTCGGCGCCGTGGTGCCCGTGTCGCCGGTCAGGAGAGGGAGACCGGCGGCGATAACTTCTAGGCGCCGGTTGGACGACCAAATTGAATCCGCGACAATCGTACGTGTTGTGAGTTGCCGACTGGTGGAAGGAACAGAACATAGGGGTCCATACACTTCCTTTTGGTTTTGGACGCTCGGCGGCCACGTACTGAACTGCATGAGGCCTTGCTTCCTGGTGTAGCCACGCCCCTTCGGCTCGGGGTCCTCATGGTGGCTGATGGCAGATTGGCAGCCTCGGTTCGATCGACGCCGATGGTTCGGACAGCGTTTCTTTCCTCCTTGCCGCATAGGCCTCTTCCACGTTTATGTATTCGTTGGCCTTTTTCAGCATGTGGTCGTAGTCCTGAGGTGGCTTTCAGATGAGAGACCAGAAGAAATCTCCGTCCACGAGCCCTTGGGTGAACGCGTTCATCATGGTCTCGGACGAGATCGATGGGATGTCCATGGCCACCTGATTGAAACGTTGGATGTATGCTTAGAGGGACTCTTTGGGACCTTGCTTTATGGAGAACAGGCTGACGAAATGATGCAGGAAGGACATTCAAAAGTCCTTGAAGCTTTGGATGGATCCGTCTGGCAGCCTTCTGAACCATCATTGTGCCGAGCCAGAGAGTGTGGTGAGGAAGACTCGACACTTGACTCCCTCTGTGTACTGATGATAAATAGCAGCGTTATCGAACTTACCAAGATGGTCGTCCGGGTCGGTCGACCCGTTATATTCTCCGATTGCCAAGGGAGCGTAGTGCCTTGGCAGCAGATCTTGTATGATTGCCTCGGAGAATTGGCGGTTGATCCGCTCGGGCGACGAATCAGCTCAGGGCACCTTGCCTTTCCTTGCGTCCTGTACAGGTGCTTCATCTGAGGAAGAGTCCCTTCCTTGATTGGCTTGAGCAAACTCGGAGGGTGTTTGAAACAAAGCCCGATGGAATGGGATAGGTGCAGATGGAGCCTCCCCTTGAGTGTCGGTGGCCGCTTATTCTACCCCCAGATAGACAATTGCTCTGGTCGATCTTCATGGGCCGCTCGACCTCCCGAGGCCGATGTTGCTTGTTGAGCCAGTCGATCGGCTAGCGCTCTTTACTGCTGCTGCTCGACTAATTTTGACGCTCGTGCTTGTACAAGTGCGTCGATCTCCTCTTGAGTGAGCGCCGCCGTGTGAAATCGTCCAGCTTCTTCCATCCTCTTGGTTCGGATGCAGGTGCGTTCCCACAGACGGCACCAAATTTTATCTTATCCGAGAGTCGAGGTGACGGACGCTGGGGATGTGGCGCTTCTGTTGACCATGCGTGGACCTCCGATGAGACTATCTTGCAAGCACAAAAGCGTCGTGCCAGACTAGGGAGTGGTTTCCCGGCGATGGCCTTCCGACGCTCAAGTCAGATATCCAACGAAAGCAGCAAACAAGCAAAGCAAAGAAATGAAAGTGGCATAGTTACGTTGCCACTTTCGTTTCTTTGCTTTGCTTGTTTGATGTTTTCGCCGGAGATCTGACTTGAGCGTCGGACGACCATCATTGGGGAACCATTCCCTGGCCCGGCACTGACGCTTTTGTGCTTATAGGATAGTCTCATCGGAGGTCCACGCACGATCAATAGGAGCGCCATATCCTCAGTATTCGTCGCCTTGACTCTCGGACAGAATCAATTATTGTTTATTTTTTATTAAGCATAAAAAAAACTTTAAAATCAAATTTGTTGTGTGCACATGTGTAAGTTAGCGTCATCTATTCAAGTTTGGCGCACATATTATTGATGGAACCACGTTTTTTTAGACTTATCTTTTGAAAGATTTTTAATATATACATAAAAAAATAAAAATAAAAAAGAGAGAGCAGACAGTTGTTATATGCAAATAAAAGAGAGATTAATAAAATTAAATTTTAATCATACTAGACTATCCACATCAGATGTCGTCTACAACCGCTTACATAAAGGTCACATCTCGTCAGCATATAGTGTAATTAATTTTTTTTTTTAATAAAAATCTCAATCATTCTAGACACTCCTATCTCAGGAGCACTGTTTGAGCTCACATTGCTTATTTTTGAATATAGATTCTGACTGTTCCCACTATTATAATGAGAGTTTTTTAGTTCGAAGCTCTCTTTCAGTTGCTTCGCAACTTCTGTCATGTTTGACCGTTGTTGGGACCTTTGTGTCATGCATTTCCAGACACAATTTATATCATACTCCCCTTCGAGTCTAGGATCTACAACATGTTCAATGTTTCATTTGTCAAGCCTTTGGAGCACCCATTGAAGTAGGTGTACATTTTATGTACTTGGAACTATTGGAGGCAGCCCAATAATTAATTCCAAAAGAACCATTCTGAAGTTATACACGTCACTTTTCTAGCTGAGCTGGAAGGTATTGCAATACCTGACACGTAATACGATAAATTTTCAATCATAAATTTTTCACAAAAATAAATAAGTTTAATGATACTTCAGTTGAAGCTGATTGCCTAATTCTTAATCATTATATATAGAGAGAGAGTCACTAGTTAAAAATATTAGTTGGGGAAACATGGCTAATGGCTGGATATGGCTTGGAATTTTCACAATGTGCATATGCTTACTTGTTATTAGACAAAATGGAACATGCAAGATATATGATTTAAAAGTGATGATCCAAATACCACACGCTACTGCCCTATAATCCTTAATACTCATGATTCCTCTTTATTTAACTTGATGTATTTTTATTAATCTATTTCTTCAAATTTATTTGCCTACCTATTTCTAGAACTATTAATGTTTTGGGGGTTGCGTTGCATTCCGGGATAGAAAAAACATATATATTATGAAACAAGCCTTCTATTCCTTCTATTAATGTATGCAATCGCCATGGCGAAGGTGAGAAGGATCGACCAGCAAAATCTGGAATCTAGAATAATTTTCGTTTCACGTCCCATTGTTTCTATTGTTACAAACGAGTCCCGATCTTTTAAATTCAGTAACTTTTACAAAGGGAAGACTCATGATTAGGGGTGATCGTGGATCGAATTAGTTCGATTATTGGGATAAAAAATTATCCGGCCCTATTAGATCGGATAATGTAATATTATGATCCTACATCCGACCCTATATTCGGCGGTTATTATGTATTAAATATCCGACGGATTGTCAGTTATTTGGATATCCGACCCTATATCCAATGAAATATAATATATAAATATAAAATAATAAAAAATAAAATATTTTAAAATGATAATAGACATTACTCATTACACGTTGTAGTAACTAATCGTCAATAGCTGCTACAACGTGTAACAACTTATCGGCAGTAGCTACTACAACGTGTAGCAGCTTATCCGCAGTAGTTACTATAACGTGTAACAACTTATCGACAGTAATTGCTACAAGTAGGGGTGATCACGGATCGGGTTAGTTTAGTTATTGGGAGAAAAAAACTATCCGACCCTACTAGATCGGATAATGTAATATCATGACCCTACATCCGGCCCTATATCCGGCGAATTTTGTTTTTTCGGTTTGGTTCAGATCGGTATAAGCGGATTAGTCGGTTTGACGAATTGACTGCTCACCTCTACTCATGATGATATGAGTCTGTAAGTCAGTAAATAAAAATAAAAAAAAATATTGAATCATATAAAATACCTTCATATTTTTTTTGTTTATTATTTCTAGACAACTTCCTTATTTGCAAGATTTGGTTTATTTAAATATCCTTATTATGCAAATTTTGTAAAAGTAAAATTTCCATAAAATATCTTATCGCTCTTTTCGAAACACATTTTACTTTAGTCATTACCAGTATTTTTTTTTTTTTTGGAAACATTTGTTGTAGTGTTTCGAAGATTTCTAAATCACTCTAATTTAGCTACATTTCCATAAAACTAAAAACAAAAAATACTTTTCTTTGCTGCATTTAAACTCAGATAAATATTCAAGCAAATTTGTACGGCTCAGCAGGTTGCATGTTGCTGAAAAACAAAAGTAAACCTTCCTGATTGAGATGTGAAACAAAACAGGCTAGTTGACGACAAAGCTGAAGTTCACCCTCTTGTTAAATCCTGCTGGAGTTGATACTTGTGAAACACTTAAAACCGGATCAGACTGAAAATATTTTTTTTTTCTGATCAGTTCGGCTATAGCAACCAGGACGCGGAGGTTGCCTAGTTCAAACCCAAGATTTATGTTTGAAAACACTGGCTTCCACAAGTCTCAATATCATAATTTGAATGATCTTAGATATAAAATATGCTAAAAGAAAGTATTGGTGAGTATCTGCTACACTGAACATTGTTTGCCAAGGATTGGGGAACTTGCATCATACCACAAGGAACAAGAAAATAGGAAATTTTTTGTGTAACAAAGAGATGACATCGAGACAATACAGGACGCTTGTTCCAAGACGAAATAGAAGGACATACAATAGTTTTTGCCATAGAGAATAAAAGTGTCATCTACACTCCACCAAATACTATTTTTCTTCACACAAATAATAACATGTAAACAGCTACACAATAATGAATTTGAAGCAAATGATATTTCTGAACCTTAACATCCATAATGACAGTTTTAAGAGGAAAGAGTTGAGTATACCCTTGTGTTTATCTTGCTGTTGGTCTGGAAATCTCAGACATTTTAGAGACTCCGATCTCAGGAACACTATTCAGGCTCACATCACTTACTTCTGAGATTGTGTTCCCAGTGTTATAATGAGAGTTCTCTAATTCTAAGCTCTCTTTTAACTGTATCAAAACTTCTGTCATAGTTGGTCGTTGTTGGGACCTTTGTGCCGTGCATTTCAGCGCGATATCAGCGCACTTCTAAACACAGTTTATGTCATACTCCCGTTCCAGCTTGGGATCTACAACATCCTCAATGTTTCCTCTAGAAAACCTTTGGAGTACCCACTGAGCTAGGAGTACATTTTCTGTACCTGGAACTATTGGAGGTAGCCCAGTGATCAATTCCAAAAGAACCACTCCATAGCTGTACACATCACTTTTCTCACTGAGTTGAAAGGTATTGTAATACCTAACAAGCGATACAGTAGATTTTCAATCATAAATTTTCACAAAATAAACATAATACGAAAGCTGAACGACACTTTAGTTGAAGTTGATTGCTTCAATATTAGTCATTATACGGAGAGATAATCACCAGTTCAGAAGATTAGTTGTGGAGACATGGTTGGATAAGTCCATGGACTTTCACAATATGCATATGCTTGTTGTTATTGGATAAAAGGGATCTATAGTCTAAAACATGCAAGATATATGATTTAAACTTTGAGTGATGATCCAAATACCGCATGCTACTGCCCTATAAATCTTAAAACCCATGATTCCTCTTAATTTAACTTGATATAGTTTCCATTAATCTATTTCTTCAAAAAAAAAATTGCCTACTTAATGCTACAACTACTACTAATGTTTTCCGTGGTTGCATGTCATTCCTGGATAGAAAAAACATATATAGTATGAACCAAGCCTTCTTTCCTTTATTTTTTTTTTTAAATACTAAAGTAAATAGTTCAAGCACCGAGAGAGATGGATAGTTATATTAAAACATGAATCTGAAAAATGAAAAGTTCCATGATGATGAATATTCGTTTTTTTTTTTTTGGATTCCTTGGTTACAATCTTTCTACTAGGTAGAGATGGTTGCTTGAAACAACTAAATAAATTAAAAACAATAACATACTCAGGATCAAGGTATCCAGGAGTTCCCACCACTACAGTGGATATATGACTGTTCACCTCACTTAGAAAAGCTTTCGAAAGCCCAAAATCTGCTATCTTAGCTTCCAGAGTTTCACTCAAAAGGATATTTCCTGACTTCACATCTCTATGAACTAATGGTGGTTTGCATCCTTTGTGCAAATACTCTAGCCCTGCAATGCGATTTAATAGATGAAACAAGATGGTCTTAGATGAATGGTCTCAAAATCAGGCAAGGGAATATTGACACTTCGCATTATTCCAAACCTTGTGCAGCATCAATTGCAATATGAAGACGTTGTCTCCAGCTTAAAGCTCTATCATTGTTTGCCCTGCCTGCATCATGTCAAATTAACAAGCCATCAGCATTCAATAGGTTAAACAAGAAGTTAAATGGAAAGATTGAGAGAGAGCTGTGAGGGGTGCCTGGACGTAATCACTTTTTGCTACAATAAGTTAAATAAAATAAAGATTGTTTTGTATAAGTAATAGCACTGTTACTCTATTGGTCTGTAGTGCCTGGCAAAATATTGTAACATAAATAAAAGAATTTTTTTAGACATCATCATTCTCCCTTGGGTACTCTCAGTTGTGCATTCAACGTGAAAAAAACTATAATCAGTTTTATAATTAAAATATTTACTTGTACACAGCAGCAATCAAATAAGAATAGACTTGTAAGTCCCTAAAAAGATTCAGTTAACCATGTGTTTAATAGGAAAATATATCTTTAAATATTTAGATTGTAAGATGAATCTGAGTCTTGTCACCTGATTGTCATGCAATATAAAGCAAGTAGTATTATGAAAGGAACCTGCTATTAGATAATGTTATTAAATGTAGTTTCAAACCTCGCAGATGATCTTGTAGTGTTCCTTGAGACATAAACTCATAGACAAGCGCCAAATGATTTACTTCATTGCAGTAACCAACCAAAGAAACTAAATTCCGATGATGAACTCTAGTCAAGTGTTGGGCCTGAAAAAATATAATGTGTTGTTTAGGAATTAAAAACATCAAGATCGAAACTAGATCAAAGAAGCAGAAGTGAATGGGGCAGTTAATATTTTGTAGGATCTGACTAGTCATGCACAAGACATAATCGTTCAAGAATATTGCTACCACATGTCTCAATGAATAATAAAATTTTATCAGTCCATGAAAATGTTTAGTAAAATATTCAAGCTTATACATTCATTGCCCCTCCCCATATTTGGTTCCGCAGAATATCACAATTAATAATCTCAGCCATCCACATGTATATAAGATATATTTACCTCAGCAAGAAACTCTTTTGTTCCTTGTGATGATGATTGGGACAACATTTTGACCGCAATTTGAGTACCATCTTCCAAACCTCCATGGAAAACAGACCCAAATCCTCCTTTGCCTAGGATCTTTTGAAAGTTATTAGTGATGTTTTGTAATTCAATGTACGTGAATTGGCGATTCTCAAGCCGCAATGAATTATCTGCTTGCTTTGGGAAACCATTCTGTGGATCCACTGAGCTGCCTCTTGTCAAACCTTTCAAGTTTTAAATAAAAAATAAGATTGTTAAATGCATGTCAGGAAATGGATGACAGCCTATGATTACTAAACAACTGTAAGATTTTGTCATAGAAATCTCACCTTCTGTTTTCCTCACCCTCCAAACTATCGCTATCACCACAAAAAGTATTAACACTGGAACTATACAAAGAATCAAAATCACCGGTGTTGATAGTTTCTTCTTTTTTGGTGTGGGCACCACATTACACGATGTACCATTGTCACAAAGATGTGGATTCCCATCCAGTCTGGCATGAGATTATAACTTGCTTAATGGTTAAAGATATGAAGTTATGAAGAATTCTCCAACATAAAAGGAAAGAAGTAGCTTACTTCAAGGACAAATGGAACAAACTTTAATGAGAAATTATTACCCTAAGTTTAAACAGCTAAACTGCTAATATTTCTTGATTCCTTGACTAGATCTCTTTAATGATCAAGCTAGCGCTTTCATATTATGAATCCTTACATAAAAATGGAAGAACCTAAACATAAAAGTAACACAAACCTTAAGGTAAGTAACCCATTTTGTGCCATTTCAAGGAGGTTCGAAGGAACTGATCCATTTAACTGGTTGCCTGTCAAATCACTACAAGCAATGAAGACATGTGAAGTCATTTTCTACCTTTTCCATTAGTGAAAGAAGGATTAGGAACTATGCTTACAGTAGTTTGATAGAACCTAAGTTTGCTAGATCATCAGGTATTGGCCCTGTTAAATTGTTATAAGACAAGTCCCTGAAAAACATGATTAAAAAATAATTGTTAGATAATAATTCCTCCTATGACATTCCTTTGTACAAGGCTCTAAAAAGTTGCATGATTTCACAACAAATGCTTGTGTGGCCTAGCATTGATCACGACATCCAAGACTGCTAATGACTGTTTGCCATATTCAATGAATATTTAAAGGAAAAAAGAAAACAAATAGCAAGCAATGAGTAGCCTTACAAGTATTGAAGTGCACTAAGACTAGCAACATATTTGGTTATTTCCCCAGTCAACCCACTTGATGACAGATTCCTGTAGAACAATAGTGATTCGTAAGAATATTTCAGAATTTTCAAACAGTGGGTCACGGTAGTTCAAGAACAATAGTTTGAGTTAGATGAGCTTGTAGAACTCACAGAGCAATGACTCTTGGAGAATTTGAGAAGCTATAAGTACAATTTAGTCCATCCCAAACAAAAGCATTAGGCGAACATGGATCTCCCATCCAATTCCTCTGGATCCGATACCGCTCCTTGATTGCTGTCATGGCATTGACTGTAAAAAAGAGAACAATAATCAACAATGTAAGCTAGTGCCATTGCTCAAAAGAAAAATAGAAAAGAAAACTACTGACATGTGACCAGACAAAGTATCTCAGCAAAAGCATACCCCCAATTAATTAAATAATCTGCACTAAAATTCCCAACAATACCATATCAGTAGAGTCCATTGAAATAAAGATCAATCTGCTTAATATCATATGTAACTTCCAATCCCAACACTTATTTCAATCTATGCCTTTCGAACTAATGCTTTTTCTCTTTTTACTGATTATTGTTGGTCCTTTTCCAATACTAATTATCATAATTAACTTTTTTTTTCTCTGGCAAACATATCAATTTTAGGGAAATTTGAACAACTTAAAAAAAAGGTATGAGCTTTTGGTGGGCATCTAAAGCTACATTCTTCACACTCATGGGCACTGTTATGAAGGTGGGAACTTCTGTTTCCGTGCCCACTCTGCCTTAGCGCTTTCAGGAACATTCTATCGAGCAATTGCTTGGCAAGAGATTCTCCCTGTTCCACTGCAACAGAGAGAAGTGAAAAAAAAAAGGAGGGCGAAGGAACGAAAGCGGCTACATACCATCTCCAGCATCCGAGGGCACGGAGGTGTTGCTCATCATCGTGTAGAGTTCGAAGGCATTGAGGATGGGCGGGAGAGTGGAATTGCTGAGAGCCTCGAGGGAGACGTTATAGGTGGGGAACGAAGGGAAGGGCACGTTGCTGTAGACGGCGTCCGAGTAGAGGTATTCGGGGGTCATTATATGCCCCAGCCACCGGAGTCCATTCAGGTAGACGTTGAACTGCCGTGATTGATTGGTACCGGAGAGATCTAAGATCTCGGATATGTGGAGGACGGGGAAGAACTGGTTGACGTCTCCGGGGAAGGGATCCCATGGGATGACGAGGCTGGAGGAGTTGATGGGGGTGACGGCGGTCTGCATGACGACGGACGGAGCTTCGAAGGAGTCCTGGTAGAGGTTTCGGACGGTGGAGTTGGTGGAGACGTCGTTCCAGTTGGTGGAGCTCCATGGCGCCCACAACCGATCGAGCGGGTCGGCCGGATACCTAGAGAAGGAAGCGCGAAGCACATTTTACCAGTTTAGTCCAAAAATAACAAAGAAATTACTTGATTTTTTTAGAATTATAAAATTATACTCGATATATATTTATAATTTTTTATTTAAAAATACCTTTTGAATTTACCTTTCATTTGAGAAGAGTGTCATTTTAATAAATTTTAAAAGATGTGGATAAAAGATGCTCTTTTAATTTTCTACCAAATGATGTAGTAATTTCAAGAGTCGTAGATGTCTATAGGATCAAGGTCAATTTTTAGTAAGTTGATTTTTTCGAGTAATATTTTAATGTCTTCTCGGGTAGTGTGATGATTAAGAGGGAGGTGTTGTTATATAAGATTTTAAGATCGAAATTTGACATGTTCAAGTATGTCGTTTTTCATATCTTAAGTATTTATACTAATCATTAGTAGTCATTTATGATTTATCTTCTTTATATTGGTCTAACGGATTGGTGGGCATGTAAGTAGGTTATAAATTTTTTAAAGAAAAAATAGATATTATTTTATCCATATCGTAAAAAAAAAGTAATCTTTTAAAAATTATTAAAATAACAACTCATTTATAAGATTTTACCAAAAATATATCCTTTACACTCCATCTTTAAATGTTTTTTACACGATCTCTGAGTTGTTTTAATTAATTTGTATAAAGCAACTTGAAGACAATGTTTTCTACTTAAGTAGAGTAATTTTGACTAATTTAAATTAAAATTATTTCATTAGGGAGCTACTTTTGACCTAGCTTGTGGTAAAAAAGATAGTTTGTTCATATCAGTGCCATCGTCCGTCCTTAAATCAATACGGATGAAATAAATCATTGATGATTACTAACTATTAGTAGAGGTGACCAAAGCATGGAGAAAGATGTACTCATATTATATGTCAAGTTTCGATTTCAAATCCTCATATAAAATATCTTATACCTTAGCTATCCCATAAAAACAAGGTTTTTACAAGTTAATTATATATATAGCCCTCCAAAGAAAAATGACCCTTCCTCGAATTTTATAGCTTAACTAAACTAACATTTGCATAAAAGGAATAAGAAATTAATTAAAGAAAAGAAGAGGCTCAGAGATTTTACTTGGTTACAACCAGGGAGGTTGTTAATCCAAGGAAGATGAAAGCGCACTAAACTCTCCTTTAGGCGGATAAGCCTCTTTACAACAATTAAAACACTCAATTATAGAATAAGACTGAAAAGAAATGAATTACAAGTGTTATTCTGAACCATTGGCACTAGGATTGTATTTATAGCCCTAGTAGGGGCGTCTGGAAGCGTTACAGGCGCCTGGGAGGGGATAAACTTTTATCCTCGTCGCAACGGAATGTGTCACTTTGCGTTCCGGATAAAATTCTGCTTAGAGCGCCCGAAAAGGTTCTGGGCGCCTAAACCAGGTTCCGAGCGCCTGGACCAAGTCTAGCTACCCCGGACAGCTCAGGGCGCCCCAGACCGAAAAATCAGCTTTTGTTGATTTTTTGGTCCCAGTATTCCACTCCGTTTCCGCTCACCTTGGTTCGGGTCTTCCATTTCAGTTTTGTTCGCTTGGGTGATCTCGGCCATCTGGAATAGGGCTCACTCGAATCCAACTTTCGACCTTCTTGGCCATCTGAAATGATTTTTAAAAGTTTTTAAAAGAATTTTTAAAATGAGTTTTAAAAGTTCTTAAAATAATTTTTAAAAGAATTTTTAAAATGATTTTTAAATAAAATAATTTTTAAAATGATTTTTAAAAGTTTTTTAAATAATTTTTAAAATAAATTTTAAAATAATTTTTAAAAGTTTTTAAAATAACTTTTAAAATGATTTTTAAAAAGTTTTTAAAATATTTTTTTTAAAGTTTTAAAAATAATTTTTAAAATATTTTTTTAAAAGTTTTTAAAATAATTTTTAAAATGATTTTTGAAAGTTTTTAAAATAATTTTTAAAATAATTTTTAAAAGTTTTTAAAATGATTTTTTAAAAATGTTTAAAATATTTTTTAAAAGTTTTTAAAATAATTTTTAAAATGATTTTTTAAAAAGTTTTTAAAATAATTTTTTAAAAAGTTTTTAAAATAATTTTAAAAATGATTTTTAAAAGTTTTTTAAAAAGATTTTTAAAATAATTGTTTTTAAAAAAAATTAAATGATTTTTTTTAAAAAAAATTAAATGAATTTTTTAAAAGATTTTTTTAAATGAATTTTTAAAATATTTTTTTTTAAAAATGAATTTTTAAAGATTTTTAAAATGAATTTTTAAAAGATTTTTTAAAATGAATTTTTAAAGATTTTTAAAAAAAATTAAGCAAATTTTTAAAAGATTTTTAAATATTTTTTTTTAAGTAATTTTTATAAGGTTTTTTTAAAAATAATTAAAACTTAATTTAATTTAATTTAGTTTTATATAATTTTAATTTTAATTTTAGTTTAATTTAACTTTAATTTAATTTAATTTAATTTAATTTTAATTCCTTAGTTATCTCACCCTTTCTAAATTTTCAATCAGGGAATCCTATAATTTTGTGATACAAATTAGGTTCAATTTGAGGGTTTGGTTTAATTCTGTGTTAGATTCAGGTTTAGTTTTGGGCTTAACAAATAGGCATTCTTTGGATAAACTTCTAGGATATGATGAGTCACTTGGACATCATTAGAGTAACCATGCCTTCAAAGTTTTTTAAATAGTCATATCCACTGAACTTAATGCAAAACCTTGGTTTAACTAGTTAGGAACCGTAAGGGGTAGTTTCGGCTAGTTCCACTTAGGCAAATGCACCAGGTCGAAGGCACATCTTCCTAGACATGCATAGACTAAGCTTCCCTAACGTACTATCATCCAAAACTTTACCAGTACCGTAAGTCAAGTTAAACTTTTGTCCCTTTTTATTCTAGTCCTGATTACCCTGCCGGGTAGGTTGGTTTTGGTTACCCTGCCGGGTAAGTTGGTTTTGATTACCCTGCCGGGTAAATTATTTTTGGAGGTGCCAGCTATTCTGGAGCCTCCCCCTAAATTGTTGATTTTTCTTTTTAAGATTTCATGTATAATTTAATTTTAGTTAAGATTTAATGTTCAATTTGTAATTTAGATTTAAGTTTTTTTAATTTTAAATTAATTAAATTGGTCAAATTATCCTTCTTTAAGAGAGTGTATTTAATATTTGAATTTTCTTTTAATTTTATTAAGTTAATTGAATTATCTTTCTATAATAGCTTATTTTTAAAGTTTAAGTTTTTATTAATTTTTAAATTTGAATTAATTAAATTGTTTAAATTATATTTCTTTAAAGGTTTATCTTTTTAGCGTTTTATTAATTGTTAATTTTGAATTTTCTAGATTATCTTTGTTTAATATGTTATCTTTAACATTTAATTTTAAGTTTGTTAAATTTCATTTTGATTTTATCAAAGTGTTTGTTCTAAATTTATTAGATTAGTTTTATCTTTAAAATTTAATTTTTTGTTAATTAAATTATCTTGGTTTTAGATAGTATTTTCTAGACTGATTTTATCTTGATTATTAAATACTTTATTAAGGTATTTATTGAGTTTATCCATTTTCTTATTTTTAACTTTTAAATTCAAATTTATTTTATTGTTTGACTTATTTATGTTTAGATTTTCTGAATTAACTAAATTATTTGAATTGATTTGGTCATTGTTCTATTTGACCAAGTCAAGGTTGATGCTAAATTGATCAGAGTCTTGATTGACTTGATCAGACTCTAGATTATTTTGTGATTTTGAATTTAAATCATATAGATCTAGATTATCATGCACCATACTTTGGATAATTTCATACTTATCTGAATCATCATGCTGATTATTTAAACTACTATTTGCAGGGGCATCTTGGTAAATATTACTAACCTTGAGTGCAACCCCTAATTCAGTAGGCTTCTCCGTTGGATTTGACTCGAGTCCGGATTCAACTTTAACTTGATCTTCTAGTTCCATCGGTGTCTCGTGAAGCTTGATCAACTGGGTCCACAGCTCATATGCATTCTTGTATTTTTCTAGTCTGCATAAAATATTGTTAGGTAAAACATTACAAATAATTTTATTTATATTTTTGTTCAGTTTCGAGTCCTGAGAAGGTTTCCTCAATATTAGCACATTATCGAAATCTAAGCTTCCTAAGAAACATTCCATTCTTCGCCTCCAGTAGTTGAAATCTTCTTGATCGTATGGTAGTGGTTCAAGGGGGTTCCATCCTTCTTGAAGAGACATTGTTCTTGCACACAAAGAAATGCACAAAAAGATCCCAAGACATGGTCTTGGATTAGCAGTGCTGAAAAAAAATAGTATTTCACTAATTTCAAAAAAATAATAATAAAATATTAATAAAATATTAATAAAAAATATTATTTCAATTTTTAAAAATGTAATATTTTGTCAATACTAAGCAATGATGAAAAGATGATGATGTATTTTTCAAAACTAGTTTTATTTTAAGAACGAACGATATCTAATTTTTCTTTAAAAAGACACCCCCTTTGTCTGATTGGTGGTTGCACCAAATCAGAGTGGTACCTGCTCTGATACCACTTGTTGGATCATGAATTTCGATAGAGGGGGGGTGAATATCGATTTAAAAATTGTCAAAAGTACGCAGCGGAAAATACTAAAATGGAACAACGCTAACACAAGTAATTTTTTACTTGGTTCGGAACCTGTAGCGACTCATACTCTAAGGCCCGCACTCGTTGAGTGCTTTCATTAGGCAATCCACTAACAGTTCAAAGATATAATTACAAGCAATGAAAACGGTAGAGCAAGCAATGAAAGATCTTGTCGTTGTTGATTTAGCTCCAGCCTTGACCCTCCTTGAGGTTCAGGGCGCCCGCAGCCCTTCGGGGCGCCCTGAAGTGACATAGCCGAGCCAACCAGGAAGCTCCACGTGTCGATGCGACGCAATGGATAATTTTTGCACTCCGGGCGCCCGAATCCCTTCCAGGTGCCTGGACCACTCTTTCTCCAGGAAGTCCTTCTCCTGTAAGAAATGATTAGTCCGAGACAAAGTGCAAATTAAATTACCCTGCAAAATAAAGTGTTAGCATAGTTATAATCAACAAGAAGAGTATTAATTAGATTCTGTCTCTCCGAAACCGGAATCTAGTCAAGATCTCGACTTAGAGTTCCAAAATGGTTCTAAGTCGGAACGGCGCCTAAGTTCCCTTCTCGGGAATGCGTCCTTGCAGTCACTCCCCTCCAGTGACTTACCTTCACTTACCTGCCAGACGTCCTGTCAACCCTTCGACCCGTCTAGACTTCGTGTCAACTATCCGATCAGCCCGTCAACCTAACTGGAATTCATGCCAAGCGTCCGGTTAGCCCGTCGACCCGCTTGGACTTCGTGCCAGTTATCCGGTTGGCCTGCCAACCTAGCTGAGCTTTGTGTCAGACATCCGGTCAACTCGTCGACCTGTCTGGACTTCGCCTGCACACTCGGTCAGAGTGTTAGATCAACAACAAAACTAACTTAACCTATTTTGTCATTCATCAAAACCTGGGTTAAACCGTTAGTGTTAACCATACCAACACCCTTCTCCCCCTTTGATCACATTAAATAGGGTACTTTAAAACGATTTTGAAAAATCTAAATGTAAAGTCTATGGAAAATTAAAAAGTTCTGAAAGGTTTAGTTTTAAAAACTCTTAAGTAAAATTTTAAAGGTTAAGTAAAATTTCAAGAACTTTTTATTTTGAAAAAGATTTCTAATGGAAAAATTTTTAAAAATTGTTTAGATGAGATTTCTCAAAAAACTAAATTTGCTAAAGCAACTCTAATAAATATGATTTTTATTAATTAAATTTTTAATGATCAGAAATTTTGACAGATAATTTAAAGTATTTTTATAACTACTAAATGATTAACTGTTAGTCAATTAAATACTTATTTGAATAATCGACTTTCAGGCTTTGGCGAATCACTAAGCCTTCTTGGATATTGAAACAACAATCACTTTCTACATAAAGTCTTTTAAAAAAATTGGATATTTAATTTTCTCTCTGAAAGTCCTAAATCCAAAAACAATCAACTTAAACATGTTTTGGCACCCAATATAGGTTCCTTCCTACTGGGTTAATTAAAAACTTTTGAGGAATATATTTTCTAGATAATTTTCTAATTTCCCCTTGTAATATCTAAATTACCAATTTAATCTATTATAGTTCTTGAAAGTTGAAGCAGACAAATTTAAACATGCAGAATTTCTTAAGTTTTCTATTTGATCCTTTAAATTTATATTCTCAATTTTTAATTTTTCATTTTCAGTTTTAATTTAGTCGAGATCTTCTAGTCGACAAGAACCAGCTAATGTTGATTTTAAATCCTTATTTTCTTTTTCTAGCTTATAGTAATTTTTCGATAATAGTTTTATAAATTCAAACATTTTATCTAGAAGTAGAGATTGTACCTGACTTACCTTGTCGATTCGGTAATCTGAAGCTCCTCCTGAAGTACTGCTTTCTTCCAATGTCACTCCCCCTTCATCGATGCTCATTTCGGACGAGCTTGCTTCGTCTTCATCTTCTTGGTGACTTGCTACTAGCGCAAGTCCAGTGATGGCGTCTATCTCCGATTCGGATGATATGTCGTCCCATGTCGCCATTAGATTATGCTTGGGTCGGGCTGATTTCTTGTTCTTATCTTTACTCTTCAATTTTAGATAGTTATCTTTGACATGTCCTTCTTTATTATAGTGATAGCATCTTACTTTCCTTTTTCTTCATGTGCCCTGCACTTTATTAAATTTATTAGATTTAAATAATTTTTTAAATCTGCTTACCATGAATGTCGTTTCATCGTCGTCGAGAGAAGATTCAAAATCTCATTCGTTCATCTTTGCCTTTAAGGCAACGTTGTGCTTCAGCTCCTTCCTCAAATATGCGCATCTTGTTTCATGGACTTCAAATATTGAAAACATTTCTTCTAAAGTACTTAATTCTAAATCCTTAGATATATAATAAGCATCTACTAATTATGCCCATTTAGTATTTTTAGGGAATGCATTAAACGCGTACCTTAGTGAATCTCGGTTGCTTAGCTTTTCCCCGAGATTCGTGAGTCCGGTGATGAGCTATTTTATTCTTGAGTGAAGTTGTGTAACGGTTTCGCCTTCTCCTAACTTGATGTTGCTAATTTGGTTCCTGAGCAGATCCCGTCTCGCGAATTTTACCTCCGAGGTCCCTTCGTGTTGTTCAAGGAATTTCTTCCAGAGCTACTTGACTGACTCGTAGGCTCCGATCCAGTTGACTTCTTGTGGTGGTAAGACATTCAGCAGATGGAACTCTCTTTTGCCGTTTGCCACAAAGTCGGCTTGTTCCTTCTTCATCCATTGGTATTCTTCTTTGACGTCAGGTGCTACAAAACCAAATTTCATTATTAAAAATAACTCAAAATCTATCTTAAAGAATACCTCCATCTTTTTCTTTCAGCTCACAAATTCCCCCTCAAACTTCTGTGGATAGACACTTGGTCCGGTCATCTCGTGTGTTTCGTTCGGCGGTTAGTCCTCCTGAAGTGACCTCGCTTTAATACCACTTGTTGGTCTCTTGGGTGGTCGGCTAGGGGGGGTGAATAGCCATGTAAAGAAAAAAGACCCTTCCTCGAACTTTATAGCTTAACTAAACTAACACTTGCATAAAAGGAATAAGAAACTAATTATAGAAAAAAAGAGGCTCAGAGATTTTACTTGGTTACAACCAGGGAGGTTGTTAATCCAAGAAAGATGAAAGCGCATTAAACTCTCCTTCAGGCGGAGAAGCCTCTTTACAGCAATTAAAGCACTCAATTATAGAACAAGACTGAAAAGAAATGAATTACAAGTGTTGTTCTGAACTATTAAGACTAGGGTTGTATTTATAGCCCTAGTCGGGGCGTCAGAAGGGTTCCAAGCGCCTGGGAGGGGATAAACTTTTATCCCTATTGCAACAGAATGTGTCACTTCATGTTCTGGATAAAATTCTACTTCGAGCACCCTGAAGGGTTCCAGGCGCCTGGACCAGGTCCGAGCGCCACGGACAGGTCCAAGTGCCTTGGACAGCTCGGGGCACCCCGGACTGAAAAATTAGCCTTTGTTGATTTTTCGATTCCGATCTTCCGTTTCGTTTCTGCTCGCCATGGTCTGGGTCTTCCGCTCCGGCTCTACTCGCTTGGATGATTTCGGCCATCCGGAATAGGGCCCACTCGAACCCAACTTCCAACCTTCTCGAGCAAACTTTCGCTCCGACTTCTCATCCCTTAGAAACATCGCGCGCCTCCTTCTCGTCCGCCCACGTACTATTCCGTAGCACCTCATCTCTCAGACGTACCGAGCCCATTGGCCCTCTCCCATGCCGTCTTTCTCACTAGCTGCGTCTTTCGCTTGACTTCCTGTACTCCTAAGTTCCTGTACACTTAGACACAGGGGTTAGAAACCAACAGGACCTAACCTGACTTGGTTGATCACATCAAAACAACCTTGGCGTACTAACACCAAGGAGCTCCAGGAGAAATTCTTGGAACTACATAAAGGAACCTCAGAAGTGAAACTCGCTAGACGGGATCTGCTCAGAAATCAGATAAGCAACATAAAACTAGAAGAAGGTGAAACTATTGTACACCTTCACTCAAGGATCAAGGTGTAGGACCGTGAAATGTCGATAGAGGGGGGGGGGGGGGGGGGGGAATATCGATTCGAAAAATAACGAGTGTAAACGCAGCGGAATAAAAACTGGACACAATGGATTTTACTTCGTTCGGAGCCTGTGACGACTCCTACTCGAAGGCCCGTACTCCGTGAGTACTTTCGTTGGGCAATTCACTAGCAGTTCGAAATAATGATTACAAAAAACAGTACAATGAGTGCTAATGAAAATGAAAAACAAATACCGACAATAAAGACAAGAAAGGAGCGTAGTGTCGGAGCTTTGTTAGCGTCGCAGAAGTGCAGAGCAGTGGAAGACTTTTCTTTTCGTTGTGGTTCTGAAGCTCTCCTCTGACCCTTCTTTTATATGAGGCTCGGGGCGCCCTGGATGCCTTCCGGGCGCCCTGGTGAGACGTGGCAAGTCCAACCAGCGAGCTCCACGTGACGACGCGCGATCAGGATGAAATTTCCCTCCCGGGCGCCCGGATCCCTTCCGGGCGCCCGGACCCTGTTTTCCCGCAGAATCCGTCCTGCAAGACAAACGTTAGTCCGGAGGCAAATTTACCCTGCAACACAGATTGTTAGCAAAAGCAAAGTGAGTATGAATTAGCAAAAAGGAGTATGACTTAGATTCCGTCTTTCCGAGACCGGAATCTAGTTACGATCTCGACTTAGATATCCGAAATGGATCTAAGCCGGATCGACGCCTAATGTTCCCTTCCCGGGAACGCGTCCTCGCAGTCACTCCCCTCCAGTGACTTACCTTACTTACCTGCCAGACGTCCGGTCAGCCCTTCGACCCGTCTGGACTTCTCGCCAGCTATCCGGTCAGCCCGTCGACCTAGCTGGACTTCTCGCCAAGCGTCCGGTCAGCCCGTCGACCCGCTTGGACTTCTCACCAGCTATCTGGTCAACCCGTCGACTTAGCTGGACTTCGTGCCAGACATCCGGTCAGCCCGTCGACCTGTCTGGACTTCTCCTGCACACTCGATCAAAGTGTCAAACAAAAACAAACTAACTTAACCTGATTTGTCATTCATCAAAACCTGGGTTAAATCGTTAGTGCTAACCGCACCAATACAAGGAACTCATCACCGAACTCACAAATCTCAAAGAAAAGGTAAGCAACTGAGATTCGCTAAGGTACGCACTTGACGCATTCCCTAGAAATACTGAATAAGTATCATTAGTAGATGCTTATTATATATCTAAGGATCTAGAATTGACTACTTTAGAAGAATTATTTTGAATATTTGAAGTCCATGAAATAAGATGTGCAGATCTAAAGAAGGAGTCAAAGCATAACATTACCTTGAAGGCAAAGATGGATGAACGAGATTCTGAATCATCTCTCGATGACGATGAAACAACGCTCATGGTAAGAAAATTTAAAAAATTATTTAAATCTAATAAATTTAATCAAATTCAAGATACATAAAGAAAAAGGAAAGTAAAATGCTAATACTGTAATGAAGAAGGGCATGCCAAAGATAATTGAAGAGCAAAGACAAGGACAAGGAAAAGAACAAAAAGTCAGCCTTGCCCAAGTATAATCTAAAGGCGATGTGAAATGACATATCATCCGCATCAGAGATAGAAGCTCTCGTCGGACTTGTGCTAGTAGCAAGTTACCAAGAAAACGAAGATGAAGCAAGCTCGTCTAAAATGAGCATCGAGAGCATCAATGAAGTGAGAGCTACATCAAAAGAAAGTAGTACTCCAGGGGAAGCTTTAGATTACGGAATCGACAAGCTAAATCAGGTACGATCTTTACCTCTGGATAAAATGTTTGAATTTATAAAACTATTATCGAAAAATTACTATAAATTAGAGAAAGAAAATAAGGATTTCAAATCAAC
This sequence comes from Zingiber officinale, assembly GCF_018446385.1. Lineage (NCBI taxonomy): Eukaryota > Viridiplantae > Streptophyta > Magnoliopsida > Zingiberales > Zingiberaceae > Zingiber > Zingiber officinale. Next base: position 171,604,706 of record NC_055988.1, read on the forward strand.
CTTAGCTGGTTCTTGTCGATTAGAAGATTTCGACAAAGTAAAATTAGAAAATGAAAATTTTGAAAAGTTATGCATACTCAAAGTTTATTCCTTCTAATTTTAGAAATTATTTAGGACTTAACTGGTATCTCAAAAATCATAAGGGTCAAATTAGGAAAATATCACAGATATTTCTAAGAAATTCTTGATTAATCCTATAGGAAAGAATCTATATTGGGTTCCAAAATCATATTTAGACTAATTTTTTTGGAGTTAGGGCTTTTAGAGAGAAAAATAAATATTTAATTTCTTTAAAAGGCTTTGTCTAGAAAGTGGTTGTTGTTCCAATAGCTAAGAAGACCTAGTGCCTCGCCACACCCTGGAAGTCAATTATTGAAATAAATGTTTAATTGATTTACTGTGAAGCATTTGACTAATGTTTTAAATTGTTTGTCAAATTTCTAATAGAAAAATTCTGATCGTTAAAATGTATTTAACAAAAATTTTTGTTATAGTTATTTTAGCAAATTTTTCTGTGAAACTTTTGTTGGAATCCCAAGGTTGTTTTGGTGTGATCAACAAGTTAAGTTAGGTCCTGTGTGTTTTTAACCTTGTGTCCAAGTGTGCAGGAACATAGGAGCACAGGTAGTCGAGCGGAAGATGCAGCTAACGAGAAGGACGGCACGCGGTGCGTCTGAGGGACGAGGAGTTGCGGAAGAGTACACCGGCGGACGAGCAGGAAACGTGCGGTGGTTCCGAGGGACGAGAAGCCGGAGCGGAAGATTGCTCGGGGAGCAAGAGACGCAGCTAGCGAGAAGGTCGGCACGGGGTGCGATCGAGGGACAAAGACTGCGGATGAATACGCTGGCGGACGAGAAGGAAGCACACGATGATTCTGAGGGACGAGAAGCCAGAGCAGAAGTCTGCTCGAGAAGTTCAGAAGTTGGGTTCGGGTGAGCCCTATTCCGGATGGCAGAGATCACCCAAGTGATCGGAGCCAGAGCGGAAGACCCAGACCGAGCTGAGCAACACCGGAGCAGAGGGACCGGACCAAAAGTCAACCCTGTTGACTTTAGTGGTCCGGGCGCTTGGAGTTGAAATCTATCCAGATCGCGGTCAAATTGTGATCCATGAGAAGGGGATAAAATTTTATCACCCCAGGGCACCTGGAACCTTTCGGGGTGCCCCGACCAAGGCTATAAATACAGCCTTGGTCCAGAAGCTTTTGATTAACTCAGAAATTGTAATTCCAACACTTGCGTGCTTCTTTTAGAGTTTAGCTTTTTTTTTTTTTGCGCTTTCATTGCTATAAGAGGATTCTCCACCTGAAGGAGATATTCTAGTGCGACACTTTCCTTGGATTAACAACTTCCCCGGTTGTAACCAAGTAAATCCCGGTGTGCCTCTTCCTTTCTATTTTAAATTGTTTTCTTAATTTATGCAAGTGTTAGTTTAAGAAAGTTCGAGAAAGGTTGTGCTTTTAATTTATTTTCAGGCTATTCAACCTCCCTTCTAGCCGTCCACCAACGGTCCAACAAGTGGTATCAGAGCCAAGACGCTTCAGGAGGACTAACCGCTGATCGAAGCAAAGACGATGGTCGGACCGAGCATCTACCCGCCGAAGTTCAAAGGGGAATTCGCCAGCTAGAAAAAGCGAATGCAGGTATTTTTTAAAACCGATTTTGATTTAATGTTAATTATGAATTTCAGTTTTACAGCACCAGAAGGTAAGGAGAAACACCACTGGACGAAAAAGGAGCAGACCGACTATGTGTCAAATGGCAAAGCAGAGTACCATCTACTAAGCGTTCTTCCGCCACAAGAAGTTAATCGAATCGGCAACTACAACTCCACGAAGGAACTTTGGGAGAAGTTCCTTGAGCTGCACGAAGGAACGTCCGAGGCAAAGCTCGCAAAACGGGATTTACTCCGTAACCAGCTCACCAGCCTGCGACTTGGGGAAGACGAGACAATTGCGCATCTACACTCAAGAATAAAGGAAATCATCACCGAACTTTCAAATCTTGGAGAGACGGTAAGTAACCGAGATTCGCTAAGGTACACACTAAATTCCTTTTCTAGAAATTCAAAATGGGCATCACTACTAGATGCCTTTTATATTTCAAAAGAATTAGAAAAAATTACATTAGAAGAATTCTTTTACACATTTGAAGTGCACAAGTCAAGATGTGCACGTACGAAGGAGCCAAAGAACAACGTCGCCTTCAAAGCATCGAGAGACGAACCTGAGTCGGAGTCTTCTCTTGATGATGAGGAAATGGTAATGATATATGGTAAAAACAATTCAAGAATCTTTGTAAGTCTAGAAAAACTAACCATCCATAGGGTAAAAAGAAAAGGACCATTCGCTGCTACCACTGCGACAAAGAAGGGCACGTCAAGGACAACTGCCCCAAGCTAAAAAACAAGGACAAGGATAAAAGCAAGAAGCCTGTCCAAAAGTGCAAGGCATTAAAAGCGACGTGGGACGACACGTCGTCCAAATCGAAAGTCGAAGCTTTCTCCGGACTTGCATTAATGACGAGTCATCAAGTCGATGACTGCAATTCAAGCTCTTCCGAAATGAGCATCGAGAGCATCGATGAAGAAGGAGCTACGTCGGAAGAAAGCAGCAGTTCAAGGGGAGACACGGAGAACGAGATCGACAAGGTAAGTCAGGTACGATCTCTTCCTCCCGATAAACTCTTTAAGTTTGTTAAATTGTTAACTAAAGACTATTATAAGTTAGAAAAAGAAATTAAGAATTTTAAAAAAATATTAGCTAAATCTTGCCTAATAGAAGAATTCGACAGAATTAAATTAGAAAATGAAAAATTAAAAGTAGAAAATGACAATTTAAAAGTACAAGTAAATAACTTGAAAAACAATGCATGCTCATCTAATACCAATGTTAGAAAATTCAACAACTTAAATTGGTATTTTAGATATTATAAGGGACAAATTAGGAACATTTCAAAAAAATATATCCCTAAGACATTTTTAGTCAATCCAGTAGACTGAAACCTATATTGGGTTCCAAAGTCCTGTCTGACTTAAACTTAAACTTAAACTAATTAGATTTTTCAGCGAGAAAATTAGACATTAAAATTTCTTTATGAGGCTTTGTCTAAGGAAGTGATTGTTGCTCCAATAACCAAGAAAGCCTAGTGCCTCACCACGACGTAGAAGCCAAAATATTGAAATAAAATATTTAATTAACTTTCTGATAAAGTATTAAGGTTGAAATTTAATAATGCTTTAAAAAGTCTTTTAAACATTTTTAAAAAAAATTCAAAAATATTTTTTTCACTTAGAATTTTTTTGCATAAAACTTTTACTTAGAAAAATTCTAAATTGCCTAAGTTAAAAGTTCTTCTGGAAATAAAAATTTCTGCTTAAATTTTTACTTAGAAAAATTTTTAAAAATATTTTTGCAAAATTTCCTAAGTCAAGATTTTTTTAAAAAACTTCTCTTACTTAAAAGCTTTACTAGAAAATTTTCTTAATTAGAGTTTTTACTTAGAAAATTCTCTTACCTAAAGTTTTACTTAGAATTTTTTTAACTTAGAATATTTTTTTTCGTTGAAAATTATTGCAAAATTTGTCAAAGTTTCAAAATTTTTTCCCTTAGAGTTTTTCTTTGAACCCCAATTTTTTATGTGATAAAGGGGGAGAAGGAAAATTATAAGTGTAGGGGGAGGTAGACCAGAATTTTCTATCTAATTCTATCTTTTTGCACTTAATTGCAAAAATAGTTAGTTTATCTTTATGTCTATTTACCCTAGCTTAACTTGGGTTGCTCACATCAAAAAGGGGGAGATTGTTGGAACCCCAAGGTTATTTTGGTGTGATCAACAAGTTAAGTTAGGTCCTGTGTGTTTTTAACTTTGTGTCTAAGTGTGCAGGAGCTTAGGAGCACAGGTAGTCAAGCGGAAGACGCAGCTAGCAAGAAGGACGGCACGCGGTGTGTCCGAGGGACGAGGCGCTGCGGAAGAGTACACCGACGAACGAGAAGGAAGCGTGTGGTGGTTCCGAGGGACGAGAAGCCGGAGCGGAAGACTGCTCGAGGAGCAAGAGACGCAGCTAGCGAGAAGGTCGGCACTGGGTGTGACCGAGGGACGAATAATGCGGATGAGTACACTGGCAGACGAGAAGGAAGCATGCGACGATTCCGAGGGACGAGAAGCCGAAGCGGAAGCCTACTCGAGAAGACCGAAAGTTGGGTTCGGGTGAGCCCTATTCCGGATGGCAGAGATCACCCAAGCGATCGAACCCGGAGCGGAAGACCCGGACCGAGGTGAGCAGCACCAGAGCAGAGGGACCAGACCAAAAGTCAACCTGTTGACTTTAGTGGTCCGGGCGCTCGGAACCATTCCGGGCGCTCGGACCGTCCGAGCGCCCGGAGCCATTCCGGGCGCTCGGACCGTCCGAGCGCCCGGAGCCATTCCGGGCGCTCGGAGTTGAAATCTATCCAGATCACGGTCAAACCACGATCTGTGCGAAGGGGATAAAATTTTATCCCCCCGGGCACCTAGAACCTTTCGGGGCACCCCGACCAAGGCTATAAATACAGCCTTGGTCCAGAAGCTTTCAATCAACTCAAAAATTATAATTCCAACACTTGTGTGCTTCTTTTAGAGTTTAGCTTCTTTCTTTTTGCACTTTCATTGCTGAAGGAGATATTCTAGTGCGACACTTTCCTTGGATTAACAACCTCCTCGGTTGTAACCAAGTAAATCTCGGTGTGCCTCTTCCTTTCTATTTTAAATTGTTTTCTTAATTTATGCAAGTGTTAGTTTAAGAAAGTTCGAGAAAGGTTGTGTTTTTTATTTTCAAGCTATTCAATCCTCCTTTTAGCCGACCACCAACGGTCTAACAACTTTATTTAAATAATTTTTTAAAACTTTTTTCATTAGAAAATTTTCTATCAAAATGTAATTTTTTAAAAAAAAATTTGCTTAAAATTTAACTTTTTGTGAAAATTTTTATTTTCCTGTTCAACCCTTGTTAAAGTTTTCAACAATTAAAGGAGTTTTTTATTTTATAAAACTAGAGTTTTTTTTTAAAACTTAACCTTTTATACTTTTTTGTTTTCCCTTAGACTTTAAATTTAGATTTTCCAAAGTCATTTTCAAGTATTCTATTTAATGTGATTAAAGGGGGAGAAGGGAAGATTAAGTCTAAGGGGAGGGTAATTTAATTTTTTTTTGCACATTATTGACTTACAAATTTATTACCTTATTATTTTATTTTTTTATTTGTTTACCCTAATTTAACTTGGGTTGCTCAAATCAAAAATGAAAAGATTGTAAGTACCTCAAGGTAGTTTTGATGTGATCAACCAAGTCAAGTTAAGTCTTGTTGGTATTTAACCTCTATGTCTAAGTGTGCAGGAACTTAGGAGTACAGGAAGTCGAGCAAAAGACGCAACTAGCGAGAAGGACAACACGGGAGAGGGTCGATGGGCTCTGTTCGTCTGAGGGACGAGGTGTTGTGGAAGAGTATACAGGCAGACAAGAAGGAGGCGTGCGGCGTTTCCGAGGGATGAGAAGCCAGAGCAGAAGTTTGCTCGAGAAGGCCGGAAGTTGGGTTCGGGTGAGCCCTATTTCGGATGGCCGAAACCACTCAGGTGAGCGAAGCTAGAAGGGAAGAACCGGAGCAAAAGGCCCAGACCAAAAAGTCAACTAGGATGTTGACTTGGTTCGGGCGCTTGGACCAAGTACAGGAGACTAGACGGTCCAGGCACCCGGAGTCTGAACGTCTAGACCCAAAAATTCAGCCAAATGCAACGTGGAGCATTGCGTTATGATGGAGATAAAACTTTATCTCACTCCAAGTGTCTGGAACCCTTCCAGGCGATCCGACTAGGGCTATAAATACAGTCTTGATCCTAGAAGCTAAAAACAACACTTGTAATCGATTCCTATTGAGTTTAGCTTTCTAGTTGTGAGATTTGATTGGTGTAAGAGGTTTCTCTATCCAGAGGAGATTTTTACTAAGCTTTTCATCTTCCTTGGATTAACAACCTCGTCGGTTGTAACCAAGTAACTCTTTCTAGGCCTCTTTTTTTAGTCTTTTAATACTTTTTATGCAAGTGTTTATTTTGATAAAGCTATAAGTCGAGGAAGATTTTTTCATTTTGTTGTGCAGGCTATTCACCCTCCCTCTATCCAGTAGCCAAGGGACCAAAAGAATCCTCTATTGACTCAACACTATTCTTTTTACGCTTTGTCATACACCCAACTACTGTATTAATCATAATCTGATTAAAGACTGCTTTTAATGACATTAAAGTACATAACTCCAGGCATAGAATAAATGAAGGTCTCAAGTCAAAAGATCAGTTATACTCGTTCATAAGAGGAATGACCAATGATGCTTAATATGTGATCTCTTCTTAAACAGGTCATGCCCAGTGTACCTCTAAGCTCAAGGCACCCCCAAGTACAACTTGGATATCCATTCCTCGGTCTATCTCGACCTAGTCATATTCAATATTGATCTAGATATCAATGTCCCCTCATATATCTATCCAATCATGGACTATTTTTAGATTAATATACCTATTAATCTGTGAGACTTTATCATTAATCATATATATATATATATAGAAAATTAAATAATTAATGATAAATACTTTCCTTTATGAAATAATTATCCATAAAATACATACTTGTACATAAGTGCACACACTAACAATCTCCCACTTGTACTATCGCCAAACACTATAGTCTCTCTATCCTAGGCTCCTAACATGGGTCTTATGTTTCTATAGAGGTAAGGCCTTTGTGAGTGGGTCTATGATATTCTCGTTGATATCTACTCTGCTAACCAACATATCACCTCTTTGAACAATTTCTTTGAGGAGATGATACTTCCTCAATATATGTTTGGATTGTTGGTGAGACCTTGTCTCCTTTGTTTGCGCTATGGCCGCATTATTATCACAGTATATCACAATTAGATCAAAAATGCTAGGAACCATTTCAAGCTCCCCTATGAAGTTCTTAATCCACACAACTTCCTTTGCTGCCTCCGAAGTTGCTATGTATTCGGACTTAGCTGTTGAATCTGCAACTGTCTCCTACTTGGAACTCATCCAGAAAATAGTTGCACCATTCAAACAAAGCACATATCCTTGCTATGATTTCAGATCATCCTGATCTTTCTGAAAACTTGCATTAGTACATCCTCTAACGACTAATTTCTCGTCTCTTCCGAAAACTAAGAACATGTTCTTTATTCTTCTAAGATACTTGAGGATTGTCTTTACCGCAGTCCAATGACCCTCTCCAGGATCTAACTAATATCTACTCATCATGCTTAATGCATACAAGACATCAAGTCGAGTGTATATCATAGCATACATTATAGACCTTATAGTCGAAGCATAAGGTATCTTGTCCATTATACTTCTTTCCTCTTGTGTTTCTGGACATATAGCTTTAGAAATATGTATACCATGTGACACTGGTAAATATCCTCTCTTGGAGTTCTGCATACCGAATGTATTCAGTATTTTGTCAATGTATATACCTTGACTCAACCCTAGTAACCTGTTTTGTCTATCTCGATATATTTTAATACCTAAGATATAGGTTGCATCCTCAAGATCTTTCATTGAGAAACACTCTCTCAACCAAGTCTTGATAAATTTTAGGCTAGGGATGTCCTTGCCTATAAGAAATGTATCATCAACATACAACACTAAAAACGTAATCTCATTAGATCGAGAAGCGCTAGAGAGGGGGGGGGGTGAATAGCTCTCGTAGCTTTCACTCGTTTCGGATTCGTAAAATGTTCGAGAGTTAGCAGCGGAAATAATAAAGAAATAACAAACACACACAAGGACATAGGGTATTTATTTGGTTCAGAGCCTTGTGCGACTCCTACTTCAAGGCCCACGTTCGTAGAACGTTTACTTTAGGCAACACCTACTATTTCATAAAATGATTACAAATGAAGTACAATTGAATACAGAAAAATATACCGACAATAATAGAAATCGCAGATTCAGAGTTCCGGGTTATCGATGTCAAGTCGTAGCTTCGTCGAAAGGTCTCTTTAGCAGCTCGTAGCAGAAGGGTTGCTTGTAATGTGTTGTATTTAGCTGCTACCTCGACCCCCTTTTTATACTGTGCTGGAGGCACCTCTAAACCTGTCCAAGGCGCCTCCAGGCCGTCGAGTCGCACGGGTGGATCAGCATAAACCTGGTCGCACCTTATCAGGTTTAAGGCACCTTCAAGCCTCCTCAAGGCGCCTTCAAGCCCTGGTCCAAGGCGCCTCCAGCTTCATCCGAGGCGCCTCCAGCTCCTCTGGACAACTGGCTTCGGCTTGCACCCGAGGCGCCTCCAAGCACCATGGAGGCGCCTCGGACACTGTTCATCCGAGGTTGAATGTGCTCCTTTGTTCCTGCAAAATGTGTTAGTCCCAAACACAAAATCATGCAAAACAAAGTTAGCACAGAAATATGATAAATGATATTGACAGTCATTGGACTGTCCGGGTCTGACTTCGGATTTCCAACCGAAAATCCTAAGTCGACCTGACGCCTACTGTTCCCTCTACGGGAAACGCGTCCTCACATACTCCACTCAAGAGATTTACCTGTTACCAGTGCGATTCTCCTGATCGACTGGACTTTTGCTCAGCGTTCGAAGCTTCTGGACTTTCTGCTGGACTTCCGCTTCCCGGCCCGTCCAGTCTTTCACCTGGTTCGCGACACCAGGACTTTCCACCAAGGGTTACCCTCGTAGGACTTTTGCCTGAAGCTGTCGACCCGCCAAGACTTTCCGCATAGGGTTACCACCCCCTATGACCTAGGGTTACCACCCCCTAGAGTTTTCCACCTGTCTAACCGCAGCTAGGACTTTTGCCTAAGAAACCTTAGGACTTTCCTGCAAACTTGTTCAACATATTAGAAAGTAAAACACCTTAACTTTGAACCCTTTGACATAATTAAAATATAGGTTTGATCGTCGGATGCTTCCCGCACCAACAATCTCCCCCTTTTTTATTATGGCAACACGGTTCAAAGTTAAGTAGAGAAAAAATATGATAGTAAGTACAGAAATTTAAACATGAGCATATATAACAAAAAAAACATTATGCTTCCCCTTTGATTATGTTTAAGTTTACTCTTAATTTACTTAACTTTTCTCTCTCCCCCTTTGACATAAATCAAAAAGAATACTAGGAAAAGAGAAAAAATAAATATTCGATTTTAAACTCCCCCTGAAAGGCAGCACATATTTTTTTCGAAAAAATCAACTTAGCTATATTTTTAGCTTTTAAAATGATTGCGTTGAAAAAAGCACTTTGCCAGATAGCTAAGTTTAGAACATAATTTTAGTTTAACGAAAACTTGATTAAGCTTGAAAAATACTTAATTTACGGATAGATAACATAGTCAAAATATTTTCAAAAGTATTTTAACTTGATTTTTCAAAGAAAACTTAGTCAAATTTGAAATAGTTTTGAAGAAAACTTAGTTAAAGTTGTTCGAAAGATAATTAAATTTGAAAAGCTTTCGAAAAAATATTTAGTTAACTTTTTAAATTAGAAAATGATTTTAACAATAATATAACCAAATTTAAGATAATTTTGAAAGACCATTTAATACTAAGTTAAATTTGAAAAGTTTTTCGAAAGATATTTAATTAAATTTGAAAAGCTAAGTTTAGAAAAACTTTAAAAAGCTTTTCAAAAGTTACTTGATAATTAGCTTGACTCCGTTCATTCCCCCTTAATTAATGCAAAAATGAATCCCTAGGGTCCTAGAGTCCAAAATATAATAGGTCTTTTATATTTTTTCTAATTTTCTATCTCACTCATTCTAGGTTTTCAGACATGTTCAGCATATGAGTGAGTGTGAGATAAAGTTAACTTTGTCAAAAAATATTGAAAATATAAGTTTGAATTTCAAATGAGTAAATATTAAACTTTTGAGAATATATTAAAAATTAATTAGAGTTAACATTTGCAATCATAATTTGATAATATGATTTGAGAATTAAAGATATTTTAAACCCCTTTAAACAGATTAATTGAATAATATTATGAAATTAATTAACCGTTTTAAGTAATTTTGAAGTTAACTTTTCAAAGGGTTTGAAATTAATTTGAAATGATTTTTAAATGGTTTTCAAATTTTTTTTTTCAACGAATTTTGAATTTTTAAAGTATTTTTGAAATGATTTTTCAAAATAATTTTTAAAGGATTTTTAAAATGATTTAAAAAGTTTTTCAAAGAATTTCTAAAATGATTTTTCAAAATAGTTTACAAAGGATTTTAAAATGATTTTTAAAAGATTTATAAATATTTCTGAAATTCATTTTTAAAAATTTTTTAAATAATTTTGAAATTGATTTTAAAAGTTTTTTTTTTAAATAATTTTGAAATTGATTTTTATAAGATTTTTAAATAATTTTGAAATTGATTTTTAAAAGATTTTTAAATAATTTTGAAATTGATTTTTAAAATATTTTTAAATAATTTTGAAATTGATTTTTAATGAATTTTCAAGAATTTTTAAAAGAATTTTTTAAAGAATTTCCAAAAGATTTTTAATAATGATTTTTAAAGAATTTTTAAAAGATTTTCAAAATATTTCTAAAGTGATTTTTAAAGAATTTTCAAAAGATTTTTAAAATGATTTTTAAAAATTTTTTAAAAGATTTTTAAAATGATTTTTAAAGAATTTTTAAAAGATTTTCAAAAGACTTTTAAAAATGATTTTTAAAGAATTTTTAAAATATTTTCAAAATATTTTTAAAGAATTTTTAAAGAATTTTCAAAAGATTTTTAAAATGATTTTTAAAGAATTTTTTAAAGAATTTTTAAAAGATTTTTAAAATGATTTTAAAAGATTTTTAAAATGATTTTTAAAGAATTTTCAAAAGATTTTTAAAATGATTTTTAAAGAATTTTTAAAAGATTTTTTAAAATGATTTTTAAAGAATTTTTTAAAAGATTTTCAAAAGACTTTTAAAATGATTTTTTAAAATAATGGTTGATTGAGTTTAGTTGATTTTAATTAAATTTTCTTAAATTTTGAACAATTTGAACTTATTTGAATCTAGATTTATCTCACCTGATTCTAAATTTTCAATCTGGTAATCTTAAGTAATTTTGTGAGATGGTTATCTTTAATTTAGGTTATTTCTAAGGATTAATTTACATTTGAGTTAAACTTAGGTTTTCCAATTAGTCAATTAAATATGTGTTTCCATGATTGATTCCCCGGTCAGAGCGAGGCTCTAGGCCTTCTTAAGTATGAGATCATCCACCCCTTCCTAGACAGAATCGCTCAAAGAAATATATATTTTTTTTTTTTTGAAACTCCTAAATTTAACTAGCAAGTGTAAATTACGCCTAGATCTTTAAGCTATCCTAGTCTAAGCATGTATATTGCAAGGAAAATAAATAAACAAGCATCAATCAATTTTATCTATTTATTGAGATAGTTTTTCTATTAGCTCCCCCTGGATCATAGCCTCGATATGGTCTATCAAGGAAATGGATCTAATCCTTGGGGACCCAATAGTGACCAGGTCCAACTTGATTAACCAAGTTTGACTTGGGGACCCATGCTTGAATTATGTTTCTATTATTTCTATTTACTAGAGATAGGTATGATTTATATTTTCTTTTGGTTTTAAATCCAAGTCCGGATTTGTTGTAAACGGCTCGCTGTTTTCCAAGAAACAGATCCAGATTCTTGGAACCCAAGGTGAACCGTTCCAACGTGTCCTTGAGTTCTTTAATTTGAGTTTTCAGATTGGAATTTTCTTCCTCAAGTTGTTCAACTTGAGTCGAGTTTCCAATTTGAACTGGCTCAGTTAAAGAACTCAAGTCGGTCGCTTCCTTAAGGGCTGTTATCTCCTTTTGGAGTGACTTGACCCGAACGTTGGATTTAGCCAACTTTTTTAATAAGTAAGGTACTAAGTTTTGTACATTTTCTAGGTTATATATGTTAATACCAGAAATTACAGAGCTTACAGTGGGTTTTGGTCCTTCGAAAACGGATACGAATTCGTGGCTTCGCTCGGACTCGGTTTCTGATTCGCTCTCGATCTCGGATTCGAACTAGGTCTCGGTTTCAACAATATTTGCTTGTATCGGTAGAGCTAGGAAGCTCGTTTGTTCGAGCTCTTCATCGGAATCTTCGGAGGAGGACTCATCCCACGTCGCCTGCAACACCTTCTTCTTTCTAGCTTCCTTAGTCTTGATTGTAACTGCAACTAACACAACACCTCCCTCGGCCAGAGTAGTATTAGTCTGTTCAAATGATTTATCTATTAAATTGTGCTTACTTACTTTCGCATTGGAGTTATCTTCGTGTAGCTCAATCACTTTTTGCCACAACTCTTTTGCACTTGCAAAAGGGCCGATGCGGTTCAGTTCTTCATTGGTTAGGCCGCATTGTAGCATGCAGGTCGTTTTGGCATCGGCTTCAACTTTTTTCATTGTGTTAGAATCCTAGTTGATGCATGAGATAAGTTTTTCGGTGCCGTCACGAGGAAGCTCAAGTCCGGTCTGGATAATGATCCACATCTCGACTTGCGTCTTGAGGTGGTATTCCATCTGATTCTTCTAATATCCAAAGTCCTTGCCAGAAAAGAGTGGCGGGCGGACAGTGCAAAATCCTTCTTGGAATGCCATTTAAGATCTAGCACACAAATAAACAAAAAAACTTGTCCCAGAACTTAATCCTGGATTAGTAGTGCGAGAGAAGGATAAAAATAGGAATTCACGAATTTCGAAAAAAAAAATAAAATAATAATAAAATATTATTAAATTTTTTTAAAAAAAATATTATTTCAAATTTTACTAAATGCAATATTTTATCAATACTATTGAGTGGTGAAGAGATGAGAATGATTTTTTTGAAAATAATTTTGGAGGAAAAAAACGAAAGGCTTAAGGTTTTATTTTTACCCTATAAGAACAAGAAAGCGACGAAAAAAAAATGCTCGAACGGTAGTTGTACCAATTCAGAGCAACCCCGCTCTGATACTAATTGTTGGATCGAGAAGCGCTGGAGGGGGGTAAATAGCGCTCATGGCTTTCACTCGTTTCGGATTAGTAAAACGTTCAAGAGTTAGCAGCGAAAATAATAAAGAAATAACAAACACACACAAGGACACAGGGTATTTACTTGGTTCGGAGCCTTGTGCGACTCCTACTCCAAGGCCCACGTTCGTAGAACGTTTACTTTGGGCAACACCTACTATTTCGTAAAATGATTACAAATGAAGTACAATTGAATACAGAAAAATATACCGACAACAATAGAAATCGCAGATTCAGAGTTCCGGGTTGTCGGTGTCAAGTCGTAGCTTCGTCGAAAGGTCTCTTTATCTGCTCGTAGCAGAAGGGTTGCTTGTAATGTGTTGTATTGAGCTGCTACCTCGACCCCCTTTTTATACTGTGCTGGAGGCGCCTCCAAGCCTGTCCAAGGCACCTCTAGGCCGCCGAGTCGCACGGGTGGATCAGCGCAAACCTGGTCGCACCTTATCAGGTTTAAGGCGCCTTCAAGCCTCCTCAAGGCGCTTTCAAGCCCTGGTCCAAGGCGCCTCTAGCTTCATCCGAGGCGCCTCCAGCTCCTCTAGACAGCTGGCTTCGGCTTGCACCCGAGGCGCCTCGGATACTGTTTATCCGAGGTTGAATGTGCTCCTTTGTTCCTGCAAAATGTGTTAGTTCCAAACACAAAACCATGCAAAACAAAGTTAGCACAGAAATATGATAAATGATATTGATAGTCATTGGACTGTCCGGGTCTAACTTCGGATTTTCAACCGGAAACCCTAGGTCGACCCGACGCCTACTGTTCCTTCTACGGGGAACGCGTCCTCACTGTTGGAGTGTATACTAAAAGCCTAGCTTTTGGTATAAACATTTATCTAGAAATAAGAATCACATTGGTCAAATGTCTACATTTATGATAAATGTAGTTGTTCAATTAATTTATATTGTAGATGACATGGTGTGTGGTGTCACACACAGAAGATCATGTTATCAGTATCTTATAAATTATAAACAGTAGCTCACGACCATGATGGAAAGGAACAAACCATTGGAAGGTCATAGTGTAGTTAGGTATTAGTTTATCTTGACTATATAATTACACTAGTACACTCAGAGTATATTGAGTAGGACCATTTGAGGTCGTTTCTTTTATACTGACTTTATAAAGAAACAAAGACCTCGGTTATTATGGAAGTGTGTGCTCTTAATCCTAATATAATAACAAGCACATATATTTGATATTTATTTCTTTAATTTATCAATGGGTGAGATTTAGTTCGATAAATCAATAAGCCCGATAAGTTGGGAAATGGTATCACTTATAGTGTGTGTTATTGATTATAGAAGGAAACTGTGTCCTAGAGATACTAGGTTGATAATGTCCTCAAGAGGAGCTCATAAGGATTGTCATGTTAAACCCTGCAGGTGGACTTAGTCCGACATGATAATAAGGTTGAGTGGTACTACTCTTGGACTAAGATATTAATTAAATGAGTTGTCAGTAACTCACTTAATTAGTGGACATTCGATATCTTAAACACAGGGAGACTAACACACTCATAATAAGAAGGAGCCCAAAAATGTAATTTGGGATTGGTGCGGTAGTTCAATAATAGTTCTCTAGTGGAATGAATTATTATTGATAAAATTAAGTTGTGTGTTCAGGGCGAACACGGGATGCTTAATTTTATCGGGAGACCAAAACCAATTCCTCCTCTTGGTCCCTACCGTAGCCTCTTATTTATAAAGTACTATACCCACCTATACCCACCTTCTGCACCCACCAATAGGGGGCCGGCCAAGCTAGCTTGTGAACCAAGCTAGGGCCGGCCTAGGTATAAAATTGGGTGGTCGGCCCTAGCTTGAACCCAAGCTAGTGGGGGCCGGCCAAATTAAATTAAAAAAAAAATTAAAAAAGAGTTTTAATTTTAATTTTTATTATGTGGAAGAAATAATTTATTAAAGAGAATTAAAATTAAATTATCTCTCTTGTAAAAGATCTACAAAAGATTAAAGAAAAAGATTAGATCTCTTTCCTTATTTGTAGATTGGTGAGATATTTTATTTTCTCTTTAAAAATTATTCACATGTTGTAAAATTAAAATTATGGAAATTTCTTTTTATCAACCATGAAGAGATTTTTGAAGAGAAATTTTAATTTTAAAATTTTCGAAAACAAATTAGGAAGTTTTAATTGTTGATTGAAACTTGTCCAATTTGTTTTTCATGATGTGGCCGGCCACTTGAATTTAATTGGGGAAATTTTATTTTATTTTTCTCAAATAAATCATGTCAAGGAAATTAAGGAAATTTTATTGTAATTAAATTTCCTAATTTGCCTAGGCCAAGGAATATAAAAGAAGGGGTGAGGGTGCCTTCATGAGATACAACTTCTATTATTTCTCTCCCTCTTTTGTTCCTTGGTGTGGCCGGCCATCCTCTCCCTCTCTTCCTCTTGTGGTGGCCGAACCTCTCTCTTCCCTTGGAGCTCTTGTGGTGGCCGGATACTACTTGGAGAAGAAGAAGAAGAAGGAGAGAAAGCTAACATCTCTTGGAGCTTGGTTAGTGTTTTGATTTTCTTCCTTGGTGAAGCTTTTTTCTTTGTGGCCGAACCTAGCTAGGAGGAGAAGAAGGTGGTTGGTGGTTTCTTATCTCGGTAGATTGTTGCCCACACAACGTCCGAGGTTAGAAGAGGAATACGGTAGAAGATCAAGAGGTCTTTCTAGAAGGTATAACTAGTAGTTTTTCCTTTTCCGCATCATACTAGTTATTTATGGAAATAATGTAACACCCCTAGAAAGCCTAGATAAGAAAGTAAGGGTAATGAGAGTACGAATGTAGTGAAAAGAAGGTGTAGATATTCTAAGTTAAATATTAAGATGGGAAGGATTTAGATGATTAAAACTTAATAAAGTTGAGAATATAAATCATCTATGCATGATTTATAATGTATGGAATTAATGTAGACAAAAGGAAGAAATATGAGATAATATATATACATGTATGAAATATTTATGCATAATGCATAATATGGTAATATATGAATTATTATGTACAAAAGAAATAAAATGTTAGAAGAGAGATTGAACCTTGGATCTCTTGTAAGGAACATGTATAGGATATCAAAGGGGATAGGAGAATTATTGATAAGGAGAGAAAGGACTAAGTAGTTAAGAATAAGAAAGGATTCTTTTTACTTAAAAGGAAAAGGAAGTAAAAAGAAGTAAAAATATACATAACCAAGTTTTGATCCTTGGTTCTCTTGTGGATGCATGCATATGTTAACCAAGTGTGATAGGAGAGGATATTGTAAGAGGAGAGATAGGAATTTTAATTAAAGGAAAGAAAAAAGAGAAATTAAAGGAAAGAAAAGAGAGAACTCAAGAAGCATTTCTCTAGAATATTCTTATCATTAAAGAGGAGAAATAAATAAGGAGGATGAATCAAGTCAAGTTTTCCTCCCCTCATTTTAGTATAAATAGGCATGGAGGGGTGACTTCAACTTCATCCTCAACTCATTCTCCTCCTCTCCTCCATTGGTGCCGAGAACTCACTCTCTCCCTCTTTTCTTCTTCTTGTTGCCGAGCAACACAAGAGGAAGAAACCTCTTCTTCCTCCTCACTCTCTCCCTCTTTTCTTTCTTGTTGTTGCCGAGCAACACAAGAGGAAGAAGTCTCTTCTTCCTCCCCCTCTCCACCAAAAGACCTAGCTTCCTCCATTGGTGCCGAGCAAAGCAAGCAAGAAGAAGAAAGGTCCACAAGCAAGTTCTCAACTCTAGGAAACTTAAGCAAAGAAGGTAAGCTTCCCCTCACCTGTGGTACAAGGCTTTTATGTGATTTTCGGATTTATAAGGATTAGAAAACCTAAGAAAGAATTTAAGAAAATTCGGCTAAAGAAAAGGTTTTCAAATCTAGGATGATTTAAACAAGACCTCATTTCATGATAAGATTTTCTATGCTATGTAGAAGGATTCTTTTCCATGATTTTATACTGATATGATGTATGATCAGAGGAGTATCTAACCCTAGGATTTCAACCAAAAATATTTTAAAGAGGTTAGGAAGATTATTGTCTAACCAAACTAGTGCAAGGTTCCTTCTATGAAATGCTAAGGACCTTTCTATGGTTTTCTTGCTTGGAAATTAATTGGAACCAAAAGAAAACTCACTTGTATGTTTCGGACCAGAAAGGTTAAGGGTTAGGAAGACCTTCAAAATTTAAATAAACATGCTCATATGATAGGATATAAAGTTTCTCAAAGGATTTCCTATTGCTAGAAACTCATGAACTCTTTTTAGGGTTTTTCGGCCATGATAATAGGGATAGCTTAGATTAGCCTAAACAAAAATATTAATATGCTCAAGACCTCTGTGATATTATGATATGAAAGTTGATTAATGCTCTCATGTTTAATTGGAATGTAGAAAATTGGTTACATGATATAAGACATGTAAGATCACAAGAGTCCTAGCTTGTTTATGATCCAATTTTGTGTATGATGTTCTTAGTAACTTTTGCCATGATATTTACTTAGGCTTTCCATGCTTTAGGCCACTTAAGAAACCTAGCTTAAGGACTGGTAGGTTTCGGCCATGAAGGAAAATAAAAGAAAAAGGGAAAGAAACATAGGAAATGCTATACATAATGAGAAGAAATGAAATTATGTTATGTAATATGCCATGATATGTTATAGCATAGGAAATGCTATACATAATGAGAAGAAATGAAATTATGTTACGTAATATGCCATGATATGTTATAGCATAGGAAATGCTATACATAATGAGAAGAAATGAAATTATGTTACTATGATATGTTATAACATAGGAAATGCTATACATAATGAGAAGAAATGAAATTATGTTACGTAATATGCCATGATATGTTATAGCATAGGAAATGCTATACATAATGAGAAGAAATGAAATTATGTTATGTAATATGCCATGATATGTTATAGCATAGGAAATGCTATACATAATGAGAAGAAATGAAATTATGTTACGTAATATGCCATGATATGTTATAGCATAGGAGATGCTATACATAATGAGAAGAAATGAAATTATGTTACGTAATATGCCATGATATGTTATAGCATAGGAAATGCTATACATAATGAGAAGAAATGAAATTATATTATGTAATATGTCATGATATGTTATAGCATAGGAAATGCTATACATAATGAAAAGAAATGAAAAAGGAAATGCATGAAAGATTGTTAGGGACATGATATGATAGTTATGCATGATAAGTTATTTTTGTATGGTTTGTACCAAGGGTGGGCTCCGTAAACGCCCCGGGGTCGATGGAGTAAGACTTGGGCCTCGTCAGTAATGGGCCTCTGAGTGACCTAGGTCGATGGAGTAAGACTCGGGCCTAGTATGTATGCATGGTAGGGTTCAAGACTTGCTACCTTGGACCTACCTATGAAGCGCGCGCATTATGTATGTGGTACAAACCGGGATCCCCTCTAATGATGATATTAATTTCAAGTACTTATAAGTATAAGTTTTCAAATTCATGATGCATTGCCTACATATGTGCTTGAATTATCTGATGATTAGATATAATGTCATGTGATATTATGATATGAATATGAATATGATACCCTTGTATGTCGTATGCTTATGATACCTCGCATGATATTGATATGCAATGATATGAATTCGGTTTTAGTGAGTAGGAAAGGAACTTACTGAGCCACTTTCCTTGTACCGCAGATATGGGGGACGGATATTCGGAACGACGGGGCAGCAGGAGGAGCAGATAGTGATGTGTGTGGTGGTGGCTCGGCAAGAACGATTCGGACAAATTAATATTTTTAGTTATATGATCAATATATGCACATTCGAACTAATCAGAATATGTGATATCATGCTTATTTAAATAAAAGGAATGATTTAAAATTTTCCGCTGTTATAGTATAACTAAAGCATGTACGTAAGTAGTATAAGAACGTAGCGCCGCCCTTGGGTAAGAAGGGCGGGCGTTACAAATAATATCAAATACAAGAGGCTTACGTTCTAGTATTTCGAATATGTTTTTCGATGTTGTGTTCTTTTGTTTTATTTATCCTTGTGATTTGATTGTTCTTTTCGGTTAACCTAAAGTTATTTTAGGAAATTAAATATTAGCTTTCTATAAAAGGTTTTGTCTAGTCGGTGGTGGTTGCTCCCATATCCAAGAAGGTCATGTGCCTCGCCACGTCAGTACTGGGAATCAATTATGGAAATTAATATTTAATGGAATTAATAACTTAAGGCAATTTTGGTCGAACGTGTTAAGTTTCGCAGGAGACCCAAGTCAAAACCTAAAAGAACGAATAGATTAAGTTTTGGATCAAACGTGTTAAGTTCCGCAGGTGATCCAAAATTTAATTTAAAAGAACACATGGTAGCTAGGAAAAGGTTCAGACCTTTGTACAAAATTTTTTGTACAGTGGAACCTCTAGGCTTTCCGAGTAGCAACCAACAATTGGTATCAGAGCTAGGGTTTTGCCTCTGTGTATTTGGTATTAGTTTAATTATGCACATGTCATACATAATTTAGGCAGGATAATAGTAGGATGTGCTAACTTTATGGATGCAGGATCCAACTATTATGGCTTTTAGTTATTATGTGTGTGATTGGACCCTTGGACATGTCAAGGGCATTTTATTGTGTGTGCATGATTGTATTATAAAATACAGCAGGAGCTGTATTTAGTTTTATTAGGATTTTATTTTTTGATCTAGAAACATATACATTCCTTTTACGGAATATAGGATCGATGGATGTAAATTTTATTTTATGTTCGATCTAGTTTACATGTACATTCCTTCGAGGAATATAGGATCGAAAAATGTAAAAATTCTATATATGTCGCGGATCGAATCTTGCAAGGCGTGGAACCTTTTGAGGACCAGAGGCGCAGCGGAACAAGGAGCAAGATGGATGCGACAACTAGACCCGGTGGCGGTGGCCAAAGATGGCAGCAGCTAGGGTTGGTGACACACGGAGGACAGCAATAGATAAAAGCCATAATAGTTGAAAATTAGATTTTCTATTTATTGCTTTATATTGTGCTGTGTGTGCATGTTAGTATACATGACTAGTAGACTAGTATAGTTAAAATTCCTCGTTTATAAATAACTAAGTGGGAGAGGGATTTTTAAATAAATCCCATGGTCTCCATTACTGGTTTGTAAGTGATGCAAACAAGCTTGCGCGTTGGCTCTGAGTGCCTTCCTCCATAACGGATGAGCTTGTTTGTAGATCACTAGAACAGACTTCTATTTTTGGATGACTATAGGAAGTTAATTAAGAGCGTGTGATCTTCCCCAACGGAAGGAGCATAATCTTATTAATGGACTTAGTGTCAAGTAATGGTATACACTTAGACACATTTAATAGTATCCTCCCCAACGGAGTCACTACTATCACTTGTGTGACCAAAGGGAAACCAACTATTGATTTGTCATAAAACTAGATTGACAACATAATAAAATTAATAAACCCCTCTTACAAATGTTAGAATTTGTATACGTCCACACTAACGTGGCATACAAGATTCATGGTGTTTGAGGTAATTTTATTTGTCAAAAAGTTATATTGACAAGATAGTCAATGGGTAAAACCCTCCTCTTACAAATGATGAATTTGTATACGTCCACACTAACGTAGCATGCAAAATTCACGGTGTTTGAGGTGTTGGTGAATTTAAATAATATTGTTTGAGGAATCAATGTTATTTTAAATTCAAAGAGTTTTGACCAAATATTTGATCAAAGACAGATCAACTATTAATTTTATTCGTCATAAAGTAAAGTTGACGAGATAATAAAATTAATGAATAAAATCTCCTCTTCGATTTTGTATACACAAAATTCATGAAGATTTTAAGGAGTTGATTTTGACCAAATATTTTTGTGATTCTTAGGATGTTTGTCAATCCCTAGTAGTCATACTATAGAAAAAGACTTAGTAGTCCCAATTGTAATGATTGGAAATAGGACTTAGACATTAAGGTAGACTGTCTTCTTAGAACTAAGAACAATATAGGTGTATTTAATTCATTAGTTGAAACATGTCTAGTGGTGTTATCTACCAGAACCTGGAGTGTAGATACAAGATGCCATTAATCATGTCTATAATTCATTGCAGGGTTCCAGGAAACCCGAAAACTAAATGAAAGGCAAATCACCGTCCACATGGGCACTACTGTAAAAGTGGTAGCTGTTGCAGTGGGAGATGTTTATCCTTTGATAAGAATAAAATATAGATTTTAAGTAATTGTCTTTACGTACCAAGTTTAGAAAGAACATGATTTCAGTTTCTAAACTATTATAGATATTGTGTCTATTTTGATAACAAAGTTGTTATCAAGAAAAATAGGGAAGTTATCTATTCTGGTATGGTGGTTGACAATTTATAATCCAATAACTCCCACGATGCAACAAATGGAAATTAGTAACACATCTTCTAATTTTAAGAGAAAGCAACCTTCAGAAATGAACCAATTATATCTTTGACATCTAAAGCTAGGTTATACTTGAGTAGAATTCATTAGTAGCTGATGAACTTTTGGGTTCATTAGTAGTGAAAATCTTTCCAACCTGCGAGTCTTACTTGGAAGGAAAATAACCAAGAAGCTTTTAAGTCCAAGGGGTATGAAGTCAAAGATATCGGTTCATTCTGATTTGTGTGATCCTATGACTATCCAGACAAGAGGTGGTATTGAATATTTTGTATATTTTATAGACAACTATTCAAGATACAAATAAATTTACTTAATGTACCGCAAGACAAAGTACTTTGATTAGTTCAAAGAGTACAAGCCTGATGCGGAGAAATGTTAAAGTAAAAGTCACTATGGTAAGATCGCAGTGGCAAGTACCTCTTGGGAGAATTTAGGAGTCACTTATCAAAAGTAGGGATTCAATCCCAACTAACTACACCTGGTACACCCCAACAGAATGGTGTAGAAAAAGGAAGGTATAGGACTCTTATGGAAATAAGTAGATTGATGAGTTATTTAGAATATTACCAAAATCATTTTAAGGATATACTCTGGAAACGGAAGTGAATATAGTACCTTCCAAAGACAGAACTCTCTACTCATATAGAATTGCTGAATAGGCGTAAGCCTATTTCGAAGCATATTCGGATTCGGGTAGTCCAGCACATATGCAGAAGAGAGACAATGATAAGTTGGACAGGAATTCACTTGTTTGTGGGTTATCCTAGAGAAATGAAAGTAGGTTTATAGTCTTAAAAATCAGAAGGTCATTGTTAGCATCAATGACCGATTTTTAGAAAAGGGCTATGTAATAAACCATGTGCTCATAAGAAAATTTGTTCTTAAGGAAATAATAAAAGATATGTCTAATCTAGTACCAATTGTATAAGATGAGATACCACAAGGAAACTGCAACACGTATCACAAATGATACACAATTACAGAAAGTGCCTTGTTGTAGTGGGAGGGTTGTTAGGCAACCTAAATAGGTTCATGTTTTGGGAGAGTTTTTGGACTCGATCCCTGGAGGACATGAACCTGATCTTCGGTCATATAATGAAGCACTCCAAGATAAAGATGCAGCATCTTGGCAAAGAGTAATGAATAACAGAATTAGAATATATGTATTCTAATAAAATCTGGAAGCTTGTAGAATCACCAAATGGTGTAAAAGCCGTTGGGTATAAAAAGGTCTATAATAGAAAAAGAGGGATAGACAGGAAGGTAGTAACTTTCAAAGCAAGACTTGATGAAAAAGGAAACTTTTTCACTGGTAGCCATGCTTAAGTCTATCCGGATTCTTTTATCTATTTGGCAAGAGGATGTCAAGACAGCATTCCTTAATGGAAGTCTTGAAGAAAGCATCCATATAAAGCAACCAGAAGGGTTCATTACAAAGGGCTAAGAGCATCTTGTGTGCAAGCTCAATCAGTCTATAGACTGAGGCAAAGCTTCAAGGTCTTAGAATATCCGGTTTATCAAAGTCTATGGATTTAGTAACCGGATAAGTCTTGTGTATACAAAAGGTGTGATGGAAGCGTGGTGGTATTTCTTGTACTATACGTAGATAACATTTTTGGTAGTTGGAAACAATATCAAAATGTTGTCAGAAGTAAGGGTATGATTGTCCAAATAATTCGATATAAAGGACTTGGGAGAATGTATATTCTTGAGATCAAAGTAATAAGTGATCACAAGAAAAGAATATTTTACTTATCCCAAGCTTCATATATCAGAAAAATCTCTGCTCGTTTTAAGCATGCAAACTCCAAGAAAGGTTTCTTAACTTTTCAGGATGGAGTAACTTTATCTAAAGATATGTCTCTGTAGACATCAAAGGAGATAAAAGAAATAAAGGCAGTTCTTTATGCTTCGGCTGTCGGAAGCCTAATGTATGCTATGCACGAGATCAGAAATCTGTTTTGCCAAGGGCATAGTTAGCAGATATCAAAGTAACCCTGGACAAGGACAGTGGATTGCAGTAAAGCATATATTGAAGTACCTTAGAGGCACTAGAGAATATATGCTAGCTTACAAGGCAGTTAATTTGGTCCTTGTGGGTTGCATGGATTTTGACTTCCAATCGGATAGGGACAATAATAAGTCAACCTCGGGGTTTTGTGTTTACTTTAGGAGGTAAAGTCATAACTATGGAAGAGTGATAAGCATAGGTGTTTTTCTGGACTCCACCATAGAAGCTTAGTATATGGCAAGCCTCTGAGGTAGCCATAAAAGTTGAATGACTCAATAACCTCAAGATAGACTCAGATATGATTTCTAGTTTGTCCAAAGATTATTATAATTTATTGTAATAATGTTGGTGCAGTAGCAAACTCGAAGAAACCATAAGTCTATAAGGCAAGTAAACACAATAGAGCGCAAGTACCATCCAATACGAGAAATCGTATAAACGAGGAGAAGTTGTTGCCGCCTAGATTACATCAGGTGATGACCTATAGATCCTTTCACTGAGGTCCTTAAGGCAAGAGCTTTTGATGGGCATGTTGAAGGGTTAGGAATCAGATGTATGGCAGCAGATATAGCAGCTTAGTCTTTTAGTATAAGTGGGAGATTGTTGGAGTGTATACTAAAAGCCTAGCTTTTAGTATAAACATTTATCTAGAAATAAGAATCACATTGGTCAAATGTCTATATTTATGATAAATGTAGTTGTTCAATTAATTTATATTGTAGATGACATGGTGTGTGGTGTCACACACAGAAGATCATGTTATCAGTACCTTATAAATTATAGACAGTAGCTCACGACCATGATGGAAAGGAACAAACCATTGGAAGGTCATAGTGTAGTTAGGTATTAGTTTATCTTGACTATATAATTACACTAGTACACTCAGAGTGTATTGAGTAGGACCATTTGAGGTCGTTTCTTTTATACTGACTTTATAAAGAAACAAAGACCTCGGTTATTATGGAAGTGTGTGCTCTTAATCTTAATATAATAACAAGCACATATATTTGATATTTATTTCTTTAATTTATCAATGGGTGAGATTTAGTTCGATAAATCAATAAGCCCGATAAGTTGGGAAATAGTATCACTTATAGTGTGTGTTGTTGATTATAGAAGGAAACTGTGTCCTAGAGATACTAGGTTGATAATGTCCTCAAGAGGAGCTCATAAGGATTGTCATGTTAAACCCTGCAGGTGGACTTAGTCCGACATGATAATAAGGTTGAGTGGTACTACTCTTGGACTAAGATATTAATTAAATGAGTTGTCAGTAACTCACTTAATTAGTGGACATTCGATATCTTAAACACAGGGAGACTAACACACTCATAATAAGAAGGAGCCCAAAAATATAATTTGGGATTGGTGCGGTAGTTCAATAATAGTTCTCTAGTGGAATGAATTATTATTGATAAAATTAAGTTGTGTGTTCAGGGCGAACACGGGATGCTTAATTTTATCGGGAGACCAAAACCAATTCCTCCTCTTGGTCCCTACCGTAGCCTCTTATTTATAGAGTACTATACCCACCTTCTACACCCACCAATAGGGGGCCGGCCAAGCTAGCTTGTGAACCAAGCTAGGGCCGGCCTAGGTATAAAATTGGGTGGCCGGCCCTAGCTTGAACCCAAGCTAGTGGGGGCCGGCCAAATTAAATTAAAAAAAAATTAAAAAAGAATTTTAATTTTTATTTTTATTATGTGGAAGAAATAATTTATTAAAGAGAATTAAAATTAAATTATCTCTCTTGTAAAAGATCTACAAAAGATTAAAGAAAAAGATTAGATCTCTTTCCTTATTTGTAGATTGGTGAGATATTTTATTTTCTCTTTAAAAATTATTCACATGTTGTAAAATTAAAATTATGGAAATTTCTTTTTATCAACCATGAAGAGATTTTTGAAGAGAAATTTTAATTTTAAAATTTTCGGAAACAAATTAGGAAGTTTTAATTGTTGATTGAAACTTGTCCAATTTGTTTTTCATGATGTGGCCGGCCACTTGAATTTAATTGGGAAAATTTTAGTTTATTTTTCTCAATTAAATCATGTCAAGGAAATTAAGGAAATTTTATTGTAATTAAATTTCCTAATTTGCCTAGGCCAAGGAATATAAAAGAAGGGGTGAGGGTGCCTTCATGAGATACAACTTCTATTATTTCTCTCCCTCTTTTGTTCCTTGGTGTGGCCGGCCATCCTCTCCCTCTCTTCCTCTTGTGGTGGCCGAACCTCTCTCTTCCCTTGGAGCTCTTGTGGTGGCCGGATACTACTTGGAGAAGAAGAAGAAGAAGAAGGAGAGAAAGCTAACATCTCTTGGAGCTTGGTTAGTGTTTTGATTTTCTTCCTTGGTGAAGCTTTTTTCTTTGTGGCCGAACCTAGCTAGGAGGAGAAGAAGGTGGTTGGTGGTTTCTCATCTCGGTAGATCATTGCCCACACAACGTCCGAGGTTAGAAGAGGAATACGGTAGAAGATCAAGAGGTCTTTCTAGAAGGTATAACTAGTAGTTTTTCCTTTTCCGCATCATACTAGTTATTTATGGAAATAATATCAAATACAAGAGGCTTACGTTCTAGTATTTCGAATATGTTTTTCGATGTTGTGTTCTTTTGTTTTATTTATCCTTGTGATTTGATTGTTCTTTTCGGTTAACCTAAAGTTATTTTAGGAAATTAAATATTAGCTTTCTATAAAAGGTTTTGTCTAGTCGGTGGTGGTTGCTCCCATATCCAAGAAGGTCATGTGCCTCGCCACGTCAGTACTGGGAACCAATTATGGAAATTAATATTTAATGGAATTAATAACTTAAGGCGATTTGGGTCGAACGTGTTAAGTTTCGCAGGAGACCCAAGTCAAAACCTAAAAGAACGAATAGATTAAGTTTTGGATCAAACGTGTTAAGTTCCGCAGGCGATCCAAAATTTAATTTAAAAGAACACATGGTAGCTAGGAAAAGGTTCAGACCTTTGTACAAAATTTTTTGTACAGTGGAACCTCTAGGCTTTCCGAGTAGCAACCAACACTCACCTACTCCACTCAGGAGATTTACCTATTGCCAGTGCGATCCTCCAGATCGACTGGACTTTTGCTCAGCGTTCGAACCTTCTGGACTTTCTGCTGGACTTCCGCTTCCCGGCCCGTCCAGTCTTTCACCTGGTTCGTGACACCAGGACTTTTCACCTAGGGTTACCCCGGCCCCCTTAGGACTTTTGCCTGAAGCTGTCGACCCGCCAAGACTTTCCGCATAGGGTTACCACCCCCTATGACCTAGGGTTACCACACCCTAGGATTTTCCACCTGTCTAACCGCAGTTAGGACTTTTGCCCAAGAAACCTTAGGACTTTCCTGCAAACTTGTTCAACATATTAGAAAACAAAACACCTTAACTTTGAACCCTTTGACATAATCAAAATATAGGTTCGATCGTCGGATGCTTCCCGCACCAACAAATCTTACTTCCACTAACCTTCTTGTAAATGCAAGGTTCTTCTGGATTCTTAACAAAAGAAAAATCTTTAATGGCTTCATCAAATCACAGATTCCAACTCCAAGATGTTTGCTTTAGTTCATAAATGGACCTCTTGAGTTTACATAATTTATTGGCATTCTTGAATTTTATAAAATCGGGAGGTTGTAGCATATATACTTCCTCCTGTAACCTTTCATTTAAGAAAGCAATTTTAACATCTATTGGTCACATCTCATAATCCTTGTATGCTGCTATAACTAGCAAAATTCTAATCGACTTAAGCATTGCAACAGATGAAAAGGTTTCATCATAGTCAATTCCTTGATGTTGATTCAAACTCTTTGCCATAATCCTAGCATTATAAGTACTTATGTTCCCATCCATGTCAATCTTTTCTTGAAAATCTAGTTGCACCCTATGGGTTTTACCCCTAACTAGCACATCAACCAACTCCCAAACTTGGTTGGTGTACATGGAGTCCATTTCAGATTGTATGACTTCTAGACATTTCTCGGAATCATTTGAAGCAACTGCTTTCTCATAAGTCAATGGTTCATCATCTTTGATGAGTAGCACTTCCTCACCTTGGGTTACCAACCAACCATATCTATTTGGCTCTCGGTATATTCTTGTAGACTTACGTTGATCTCACATTTCTTGAGCTGTCTCAGATAAAGGAGACACTTATACTTATGGCACTGTCTCATTGTCCAACTATTCATCTTTCAACCTATTTGTGGAGTCTATAATTTCTTCAAGACTGACTTTACTCCCACTACTTGTTTTAGAAATAAACTTTCTTTCTAAGAAAGTAGCATATAGAGTAGCAATAACTTTATGCTCACTTGGGAGATAAAAATAATATCCCATTATAGCTTTGGGATAACCTACAAATGTATATTTTATGGATCTTGCTGTAAGCTTATTAGAATTTTCATTTTCACGTAAGTATCATAACCCCATATCTTAAGGTAAGACAAATTTGATTTCTTTCCAAACTATAATTCATAAGGAGTCTTATCTACTGGATGCATATGCTCCGTTGCTCAACAACTTATTGTTGGAAACCCCAAGGTTGTTTTGGTGTGATCAATAAATTAAGTTAGGTCTTGTGTGTTTTTAACCTTGTGTCTAAGTGTGCAGGAGCTTAGGATCACAGGGAGTCTAGTGGAAGACGCAGCTAGCGAAAAGGACGGCACGCGGTGCGTCCGAGGGATGAGGCGCTGCGGAAGAGTACACCGACGGACGAGAAGGAAGCGTGCGGTGGTTCCAAGGGACGAGAAAACGGAGCGGAAGACTGCTCGAGGAGTAAGAGACGCAGCTAGCGAGAAGGTCGGCACGGGGTGCGACCGAGGGACGAAGACTGCGGATGAGTATGCTGGTGGACGAGAAGGAAGCACACGGTGATTCAGAGGGATGAGAAGCCGGAGTGGAAGCCTGCTCGAGATGACCGAAACTTGGGTTCAAGTGAGCCCTTTTTCGGATGGCCGAGATCACCCAAGTGGACAGAACTGGAGTAAAAGACCCAGACCAAGGCATACTAAAATGGAGCAGAGGTCCCAGATAAACAAGTCAACTATAGTTGACTTTATGGCTTCGGGCGCCCAAAACAGTCCGGGGCGCCTGGACCTGACTTTTTGACCATATCGAGTTTTGACTCGATCTAAACGTTAGGGGATAAAGTTTATCCCTCCCAGGACGCTCGAAACCCTTCGTGGCGCCCCGACCAAGACTATAAATATAGTCTTGGTCCAAAAGCTTTTCAACAACTCAAGCAATTCATTCTTTCTACACTTGTACGCTTTCTCTGTAGTTAAGCTTCTATTTTCTGCGCTTCATCATTGTAAGAGGCTTCTCTGCCTGAAGGAGTTTTTAGTGTGATCATCCTCCTTGGATTAACAACCTCCCAAGTTGTAACCAAGTCAAATCCGATATCTCGTCCTTTCTGTTTTATTTATTTACTCTGTATATGCAAGTGTTAGTTTAAGAAGTCGAGAAAGGTTTTCGTGTTTTTGATTTTGGCAGGCTATTCAACCCCCCTTCTAGCCGGCCCAGCGGTCCAATAAGTGGTATCAAAGCTAAGGCGTTTCAAGAGGACTAACTGTCAATCGAAGCACAGATAATGGTCAGACCAAGCATCTACCCACCAAAATTCGAAGGGGATTTCGCTACCTGAAAAAAGCGAATGCAGATATTTTTTACAATAGATTTTGAGTTAATTTTAATAATAGAATTTGTCTTTGTAGCTCCAAAGGGCAAAGAAAAATATCAATGGACAAAAAGGAGCAGGCCAACTATGTGGCAAACGACAAAGCAGAATACCATCTGCTAAGTGTTCTTCCACCACAAGAAGTCAACCGAATCGGCAACTACAACTCCGCGAAGGAACTTTGGGAAAAGTTCCTTGAGCTGCACGAAGGGATGTCCGAAGTCAAGCTCGCTAGATGAGATCTGCTTCGTAATCAGCTCACCAGCCTGCGACTTGGGGAAGACGAGACAGTTGCGCATCTACACTCGAGAATTAAAGAAATCATCACCGAACTTTCGAATCTTGAAGAAAAGGTAAGTAACCGGGATTCGCTCAGGTACGCGCTAAATTCTTTTCCGAGAAATTCAAAATGGGCATCACTAGTAGATGCCTTTTATATTTCGAAAGATTTAGAAAAAATTACATTAGAAGAATTTTTCTCGACATTTAAAGTGCACGAAGCAAGATGTGCAGGTTCGAAGGAGCCCAAGAACAACGTCGCCCTCAAAGCATCGAGAGACGAACCTGAGTCGGAGTCTTCTCTTGACGATGAGGAAATGGTAATGATGGTAAGACGGTTTAAGAATCTTTGTAAATCTAGGAAATCTATCCATCCGCAAGGGAAAAAGAAAAGAATCATCCGCTGCTACCACTGCGGCGAAGAAGGGTACGTCAAGGACAACTGCCCCAAGCTAAAGAACAAGGACAAAGATAAAGATAAGAAGCCTGTCCAAAAGCGCAAGGCCCTAAAGGCGACGTGGGATGATACGTCGTCCGAATCGGAAGTCAAGGCGTTCTCCGGGCTTGCAATAATGGCGAACCATCAAGACGACAACTACGATTCAAGCTCTTCTGCAATGAGCATCAAGAGCATCGATGAAGGGGGAGCTACGTCAGAAGAAAGCAGTAGTTCAAGGAGAGGCACAGACAACGAGATCGACAAGCTAAGTCAGGTATGATCTTTTCCTTCCGATAAACTTTTTAAATTCATTACATTGTTAACAAAAGATTGCTGTAAATTAGAAAAAGAAAATAAAAGTTTAAAAGTAATACTAGCTAAATCTTGCCCTCTAGAAGATTTAGACAAATCAAAATTAGAAAATGAAAAATTGAAATCAGAAAATGAAAATCTGAAAATTCAGGTAGATAACTTGAAAAACCATGCATGCACATCTAATACAAATTTTAGAAGATTTAATTATTTAAATTGATATTTTAGATATCACCAGGGACAAATTAGGAATATTTCAAAAAAGCATGTCCCTAAGAAATTTTTAGTTAATCTAATGG
Organism: Zingiber officinale; assembly: GCF_018446385.1. NCBI lineage: Eukaryota > Viridiplantae > Streptophyta > Magnoliopsida > Zingiberales > Zingiberaceae > Zingiber > Zingiber officinale. The sequence continues at coordinate 171,635,196 of NC_055988.1, forward strand.
GCTAGAACCTATATTGGGTTTCTAAGTCTTACTTAGTCTAAATTTTAATCGAAATTAGCGCTTTCAGCGAGAAAATTAAACAGTGAATTTCTTTATGAGGCTTTGTTTAAGGAAGTGGTTGTTGCTCTAATAACCAAGAAGGTCTAGTGCCTCGCCATGACTTGGAAGCCAAAATATTGAAATTAAATGTTTAATTAACTTTTTGGTAAAGCATTAAAATTAAAATTAAATAATGCTTTAAAAATTTATTCAAACATTTTTATTTAGAAATTTCTTTCAAAAATAATTTTTACTTAGAAAAATTTTCTTTTTGCGTAATTTAAAAAAAATCTCAAAAATCAGTTTTGCCTAAGTTAAAAGTTTTTTTCTAAAATTAGAAATTTCTGCTTAAATTTTTACTTAGAAAAATTTTCAAAGTTGCCTAAGTCAGAATTTTTTTAAAATTCTCTTACTTAAAACTTTACTTAAAAAACCTTCTTACTTAAAGTTTTACTTAGAAATTTTTTTTGAGACTGTATTTATTGCAAAAACTTTAAAAAAAATTGTTTTATTGATTGTAAAAACTTAGAAATTTTTTGACTTAGAAATATTTTCTAGAAAATCATTTTTAAAATTTTCTAAGTGTTAACCCTTAGATTTTTCCTTGGAACCCCATTTTTTTTATGTGATCAAAGGGGGAGAAGGAAAAGTATAAGTCTAGGGGGAGGTAGATAAATTTTTTCTATCTTTTTGCACTTAATTGCAAATTAGGTAGTTTATTTTTATGTCTAGTTTTACCCTAACTTAACTTGGGTTGATCACATTAAAAAGGGAGAGATTGTTAGAACCTCAATGTTGTTTTGGTGTGATCAACAAGTTAAGTTAGGTCCTGTGTGTTTTTAACCTTATGTCTAAGTGTGTAGAAGCTTAGGATCACAGGGAGTCGAGCAGAAGACGCAGCTAGCGAGAAGGGCAGCACGCGGTGCGTCCGAGGGACGAGGCGCTGTGGAAGAGTACACCGGCGGACTGGAAGGAAGCGTGTGGTGGTTCCGAGGGACGAGAAGCCGAAGCGGAAGACTGCTCGAGGAGCAAGAGACGTAGCTAGCTAGAAGGTCGGCACGGGGTGCAACCGAGGGACGTAGACCGTGGATGAGTACGCTGGCAGACGAGAAGGAAGCACGCGGTGATTCCGAGGGACGAGAAGCCGGAGCGGAAGCCAGCTCGAGAAGACCGGAAGTTGGGTTCGGGTGAGCCCTTTTCCGGATGGTTGAGATCATCCAAGCGGACAGAACTGGAGTAGAAGACTTGGACCGAGGCAAACAGAGCAGAGGTCCAAGATGAAAAAGTCAACCATAGTTGACTTTATGGCTCCGAGCACCCGAAACCATTCCGGGCGCTCGGAACAGTCCAGGATGCCCAAAATGCTTCCGGGCGCTCGGACCTGACTTTTTGATCAGATCGAGTTTTGACTCAATCTGAACGGTAGGGGATAAAGTTTATCCCCCAGGGCGCCTGGAACCCTTCGGGGCGCCCCGACCAAAGCTATAAATATAGTCTTAGTCCAGAAGCTTTTCAACAACTCAAGCAATTCATTCTTTTTACACTTGTACGCTTTCTCTGTAATTAAGCTTCTATTTTCTGCGCTTCATCGTTGTAAGAGGCTTCTCCACCTGAAGGAGTTTTTAGTGCGATCATCTTCCTTGGATTAACAACCTCTCAGGTTGTAACCAAGTCAAATCCGGTGCCTCGTCCTTTCTGTTTTATTTATGTACTCTGTATATGCAAGTGTTAGTTTAAGAAGTTGAGAAGGGTTTTCGTGTTTTTGATTTTGGCAGGCTATTTAACTCCCCTTCTAGCCAGCCCAGCGGTCCAACACTTATGACATCCGACATTTCTATCATCTCATGATTGCGGAGGTTATAGAGGTAATATATAAACATAGGATCCTCTCCGATGACGAGGTACGCACACCTAAGACATTGTACTACGTGCATCCTATTATGCATTCTACTGTTCTACTTTTCGCTCGGGCGAGATACTAACTTGAGCATCGAAGAACCTTCGCCAGGGACCCTTTCCCTGGTTTTGGGTGCTGACGTGTTTTGGCTCATTTAATTGTGTGTAGGGATCCTAGCGCATCATCCAAGAGTCTTCAAATCAACCTCGAGGTGTTCGCCTAGTCAACGTAGTAGACACCTATCCAGCGTTCCACCTCCATCTTTCAAACAGGATCATATTTGATGTCGTCTGTGAAAATCGTAGCCTGAATTTGAAGCTCAGAGATGAAGAAGCTGGATGAGTCACCATCGTCGCATTGACTCCAGAGGAGCTGGAGATGTTGATTAACGCTCGGATACAAAAACTAGTACAGTAACAACAACAAGCTAAGCAGCCACTAGTAGTACTTTGCCACCCAATCTCGTCATGCTAACAATAGCACATCAGAGAGAAAGAGGAGCTTAGGAGGAAGACCCGGCGGAACATCAGCCCATTCCCTCGTCGGCTGTCTTGAACCCTCCTTATGTTCTGCCAGCTCATCTGCCTCTTGCACCTCACTCACCGATTGCGCGCCATCGAGCACTCTTCCGCACGCTGCCTAAATACTTGGGCCAAGAAAGACTACCTCAAGAATCTTCCGGAGAAGGACCTGTCTGAGAGGGGTACAAAGGAAAAGCTCTAGTAATTTGCAGCTCTCCCGAGCTGATTAGCACACCTTTCTCTCAGGGAGTGCTAGATAACAAATTGCCAAAACATTATCATACTCTGGCAATGAGAGTATACTCAAGAACAACTGACCCTGAAGACCACCTTCTGAAGTTTGAACACGCCACCCTCCTCCATCAGTATACGAATGACGTAAAGTGTTAAGTATTTCTCACCACACTCTTTGACTCAGCATACAGGTGGTTTAAGCGACTACTGTGTTGGAACCCCAAGGTATTTTGATGTGATCAAACAAGTTAAGTTAGGTCCTGTTTTGTCTAACCCTTGTGTCTAAGTGTGTAGGAGCTTAGGAACACAGGAAGTCGAGCGGAAGACGCAGCTAGCGAGAAGGACGGCACGGGGAGAGAGTCGACGGGCTCGGTGCGTCCGAGCGACAAGGTGACCGCGGAAGAGTACACCGGTGGACGAGATGAACGTGCGCGATGTTCAAGGGACGAGAAACCGGGAAGGAAGGCTGCTCGAGGAGAAGGCCGGAACTTGGGTTCGGGTGAGCCCTATTCCAGATGGCTGAGATCACCCAAGCTAGCGGAGCTGGAGCGAAAGACCCGGACCGAGACGAGCTGAACCGGAGCAGAGGTCTCGGACAGAGAAAAGTCAACTCTGTTGACTTTCTTGGTCCGGGCACCCAAACCATTCCGGGCGCCCGGACCCGAATTTTGACCAGGATCGCGTCAAACGTGATCTGATCGTTGGGGGATAAAGGCGCCCGGAACCCCTTCGGGGCGCCCCGACCAGTGCTATAAATATAGCATTGATCTGTACAGTTGAATTAACTAACTTGTAATCCATTTTCTCTGTGCTTTCTATTCTTTTGTACTGTCAACGCTGTAAGAGGCTACTCTGTCCAGAAGAGAATCAGATTGTGCGCCATCTTTGCCTTGGATTAGCAATCCTCTGATTGCAAACCAAGTAAACCCTCTGCGTCTATTTTAGATTCTGTTTATTTAGTCTCTTCTATTTTAATTACAAGTTTCGTTATCTAGTTAAAAATCCAAGAAAGGGTGTTTTATATTTTCAGGGCAATTCACCCCTCCCTTCTTGCCGGCCTCCAAAGGGACCAACATACTGGCCGAGTCTATACATAGCTTCAAGGATGTTTGCAAATCCTTTCTGTAAGAGATCGGTGGTCGGCTAGAAGGGGGGTTGATAGCTAGGTCACCCCCAACTTCGTTTCTTCTCTACAAGATTAGTTTGTGTAGCGGAAATACGAAAACTAAAACAATGAAAACAAACAAGAGAGAATACAAACGCTAACATGATTCCTTTACGTGGTTCAGAGATTGCTTGCTCCTACTCCACGGCGTGTCCTTGAGGTGGACTAACCCTTGATCCTTCGATGGATCAATCCCCGACATCTCCGGCTAGCTCTTACTCCTTCTCGGTGGAGCAACCTCTCACAAAGAATCTCTTCCTCTTTACAATGATAAAGTTTAGGTTTGGAAGGAAGAGAGTAGACTTGAAATCTTTGGGCAAAGACTAGGAGTTATTCAACAAGCATGAGTAACCTCCTTCATGTCCCAAAGCTTCCCTTAAATAAGAGGAGAGAGTTGATCAACACATCAACTCATCTCGGTACCAGTCGACTGGTACTTCCACCAGTCGACTGGTGCTACCGTTGGAGGTAATCAACAGCTACTTCGCTGCACCAACGGTCACTTACTAGTCGACTGGTCGCTAATGGCTAGCGAACAGAATGTTTCTATTCGCTCCCAGTCGACTACTTAGTCGATTGGACCAGTCGACTGCAACTTCTAGAAGTCGACTACCCCGGTTACACACTCTCACTCATCCTCTCCAGAGTCGCCCTCTTGAAGCCCTCTTCCTCGACCTTCGTCCCTCAAATGCACCCGAGCCCGCGGTTCCTCTCCGTGTCATCCTTCACGTTGCCTTGAAGTCCGCTTCCCTCGACTCCACTCCGTTGCTCCTCATCCGGCGGACCCTCGGATGTCTTCCACACCATCCTTCACCGACTCAAGAATCCGAGTCCTAGGATGACCTTCCCAAGCTTAGCTGCACCAAGCTCCTCATGTGTGTTTCACCAAGTCCTGCAAGACTTAAACACACATATCAAATACATATGAAAGCCTAACTTAAACTCTTTGACACACACATCAAAACCATGATCATACCAATCAAACCTAGGTCGATTGCACCAACACTTTCTTCATTATTTTGCTAGTAGCCGACGTTACCACAAGACCCCCTTGAGCCTCTTTTCACTCAAGCAAGGGCCTAAAGAAATTTTCCGGGTCTATATCAAGAAGTTTAACCAGGTGACCATGGATGTGCCCTCAACCACTCCAGAGATTTTGGTGAGCAACTTTTCTTAGGAGCTCACCGACAACGATTTCTTTCGTTCTCTCATCAGTTGGCCGCCTAGAGACTTCGATCATTTACTCAGTTAGGCGACCGAGTATATTGATGTGGAGGAAGCATAGGCGGCCTGGAAAAAGGAAGCCTCTGCACTCGCCCAAGCATCAACTCCAGAGCACTGAGCGCCCCCTCGGCCTCTATAGCTTGGAGGAGCTCGCACGGGTCCCCATCCTCATTATCCAGAACCCTGACCTCAAGCTATGAAACACATGGCGGTAGAGCAGGTGGAGTGTCCTGATCCCCTTAGATGGGGTTCGCCTCGATTTTGCACATACCATCGTTCTACAACTCACAATACTCAAGATTGCTATTATTATAATCAGGCAAATCGTCAAATTGCCAACTAAGAATACCACCGACGTTCACCGTCTCCTTGTCATCGCCAATATCAGAGACCAGACATTCCACCCAGGAGGGACTATCGAGTCATTGATTGGCACTAAAGGACGCCCCCACGACAAGGAGATAGGGCCTAAGTTCCCGCCCAAGTCCAGCAGGAGCAACCCCCGATCCAACAAGAAGAAAATTGTAATAACGCTGCTCGAGGTGATATTGGCATGATTGCAGGAGGACCAACTAACGGGGACTCCAACCATGCGAGGAAGTCACATGCCCACCGGTTGAAAATTCACGTGGTCTGTTGTAGCCAGGAAAAGGCACAAAGGGTCCGAAATTAGCTTTGGGCTCAAAGATCTAGAGGGGTGGAAATCTCCCATGATGACGCTTTGATAATTAAGGTTGTTATAGCCAATTATAATGTTCATGTCACTTTTATTAATACAGGCAACTCAATCAGCATCATTTTCAAGCAAGCATTCAAGCAGTTGTAGCTAAAGCTGAGCGAGCTTCAACCCATGGTGACGTCTCTCTATGGTTTCACTGGTAATGAAGTCCAGCCGCTTGGTCAAATAAAGTCGGCTGTATCTTTAGGGGAGGAGACCTCTAATGAGGACGCGCCGATTAACTTTCATAGTCGTGGACACACCCTCGGCCTATAACGTCACTTTGGATCGGTTGACCCTAAATTAATTTCAGGCAGTCGTCTCAACCTTCTGCCAGAAACAAAATTCTCTGTCGACGACCAGGTGGGAGAGGTCAAGGGAAATCAACTGGTAGCACGCAAGTGCTACATAGAGATCATCAAGACAGAGGCCAATGCTACCCATAAGAGCCCGATAATGGAAATCAACACCATCCGAAAAGCACCGTCCACCCTAGTATATGAAGAAAGAGAAGAGGTCTAAATTCGACCAAGCCGGTCGAAAGCCACTACTCAAATAGCAGCTGACCCGCCCCCGAAATTTAAAGAAGAGCTTGTTGTGTATTTAACACACAACAATGATGTTTTTGCTTGGGAGCCCAAAGAGATCATAGGCATATCATCCACGGTCATGGAGCACGTACTCCATGTCTTCCCTGACGCCCGTTCGATCAAGCAAAGAAAGAGAAATTTTAGGGCGAAACAGAATAAGATCATTCGGGCTGAATTGAACAAGTTACTAGAGGTCGACTATATTCGAGAGGTGCAGTTCCCGAGCTAACCGCTAACGTGGTCCTGGTGTTTAAGCTAGGAAACAAATGGAGATTTTGCATCGACTTCTAAGACCTCAACAAAATATGCTCCAAGGATTACTACCCCTTATTGAGAATTGACCAGGTAGTGAATTCAATTGCCTTTGGAGCACCTATTAGGCTAGGAGTATAATTTCTGTACTTGGAATTATTTAAGGTAGCCCAATGATCAACTCCAAAAGAACCACTCCATAGTTATATACATCACTTTTCTTGCTGAGCTAGAAGGTATTGTAATATCCGACACTACATATTTCCATCATAAATTTAGCACAAAAATAAATACAGTATTTTCTTAATGACACTTTAGTTGAAGTTGGTTGCCTCATTGTTAGTCATTATAGAGAAAGAAAATCATTAGTTCAAAAGATTAGTTTTGGGCCATAGATATGGTTTGGGATTTTCACAATGTGCATATGTTTATTGTTATTGGACAAAATAGATTTACAGTCTAAAATATGCAAAATATATGATTTAAACTTTGAGTCATAGTCAAAATACCACTTGCTACTGCCCTATAAACCTTAAAACTTATGATTCCTCTTAATTTAACTTGATGTATTTTCTATTAATCTATTTCTTCAAATTTGTTTGCCTACGTATTGCTACTTTTTTGTTTGCATTTATTCCAAAGATGAAAACATATATATATATATATATATATATATATATATATATATATATATATATATATATATATATATATATATATATATAAAATGAACCAAGCCTTCTTTTCTTCATTTTAAAAAATAAAGTAATATATATATATATATATATATATATATATATATATATATATATATATATATATATATATATATATATAAATGAATAGCTTCTTTTCTTCATTTTAAAAAATAAAGTAAATACTCAAAGCACCCGAGGAGCTAGATAGTTATATTAAACAATATGGATCTCAAAAGGAGAAGTTCCATGATGATTGATTTGTTATTTATTTATTTATTTATTTGTTGTTTTGGATTCCTGGGTTACTTTCTTTCTATCAGGTAGAGATGATTCTTGAAAAAAACTAAATAAATGAAAAACAATGATATACTCAGGATCAAGGTATCCAGGAGTTCCAACCATCAAAGTGGATATATGACTGTTTGTCTCACTTAGAAAAGCTTTCGAAAGTCCAAAATCTGCTATCTTAGCTTCCAGAGTTTCACTCAAAAGAATATTTCCTAACTTCACATCTCTATGAACTAATGGTGGTTTGAATCCTTTGAGCAAATACTCTAGCCTTAATGCAATTAAATAAATGGATGAATGGTTTGGAAATTAGGCAAGGAGATATTGATAGTTGACAATTCACATTATTTCAAACCTTGTCGAGCGTCAGTTGTAATATGAAGACGTTGTCTCCAGCTTGAAGCTCTAGCAATGTTTGCCCCGCCTACATATTAGGGATGGCAATGGGTCGGGTTCAGGTCGGATTCTATATCCTTCGTACCCATACCCATCGGGTATAGGATATCCGATGAGTGTACCCATATCCATTAAAGGACCGGATATATTCTATATGTGTAATATTTCTTCTTTCTATCAAACTATTATTATTCAAAAAAATATATTAAAATTAGCATCCTATTAAAAAATATATATATAATTAAAAATAGATTAAACATCTATATAATCTCCTACTAATATCAACAAAAAATAATAAGTTACATTTTAGAAAAAAAAAATTCTTTAATATATGTATATATATTATTTAATCGAGTATTCGGGTCGGGTATCGAGTATTGATAGTCCCTCCATATCCTCCTCTATTCGGGTCGGATGTCAGATCCTCCATCAGATTCGGATGAAATTGCCATCCCTACTACATATATCATGTCAAATTAATAAATCATCAACATTCAGTAATAAAAAGCAATAAGTTAAATGAAGTAAAGATTGCTTTGTGTAAGTCTTAGTTATCTTTTATTTATTAATCTTAGACATCTTTCTTATTTGCCGGATTTGTTTTATTTAAATATCCTTATAATGCAAATTTTGTAAAAGTCACATTTTCATAAAATATCTCATCATACTTTTCAAAATACATTTTCAATTAAGTCATTTACCAGATTATTATTTCATTAAAGAATTTCATCAAGATCCTAAAAAAATTACATCATGAAACTATGGAGCTTATATATATATATATATAATATAAAATATAAAATATAAAAGAAGATTAATAAAAATTATAAATAAACATTAATAAAATAACAAATATTTTTTTTAAGTATGATAATGAGAACGTAGTCAATTGGAAAAAAATGAAATAAATGGCTATACTTTAGCTAAATCAGCATCCAATTAATTATTTTTTAATTTATTTCATTTTTTTGATCTTGTGATTTTTATTTGAAAGGGAATGACTCGGCTAGGTGGAATAGTCGAGCCGAAATATAAAAATAATAATAGAACAGATAAAAAATATAAATAAGAAAATATCAAAAAAACAGGTATAATGGAAAGAACAGGTTGCTGCACAGACCCTTCCTGCTAAGCCCAAAGTTTGTGTTTGAAAGCACAGCTTTTACAAGTCTCAATTCCAGAATTTGAATGATCTTAGATATTAAATATGCTAAAATAATGTATTGGTGAGGATCAGCTACACTGAACATTATTGCCAAGGATTGAGGAACTTATATCTTAATAACAAGGAGCAAGAAAAATAGGGAATTTATTCAGTAACAAAGAGATGACATGATCAAAATACAAGATGCTTGTTTCAAGATGAAAATGGAAGAGTTTACAATAATTTTTGCCATAGAAAATAAATGTATCATCTACACTCCACCAAATACTATTTTCCTTCGCACTAACAATAACATGTAAAACACTACGTGAAGACATTCTTGAACCTTCAACCATTACGACACAATTTTAAGAGGAAAGAGTTTAGCAAACCCATGTTTATCTTACCTTTGGTTCAAAAATCTCAGTCATTCTAGACACTCCTATCTCAGGAGCACTGTTTGAGCTCACATTGCTTATTTCTGAATATAGATTCTGATTGGTCCCACTATTATAATAAGAGTTCTCTAGTTCTAAGCTCTCTTTCAGCTGCATCGCAACTTCTGTCATGTTTGACCGTTGTTGGGACCTTTCTGCCGTGCATTTCAACGCGATATCAGCACATTTCCAGACACAATTTATATCATACTCCCCTTCGAGTCTAGGATCTACAACATCTTCAATGTTTCCTTTGTCAAGCCTTTGGAGCACCCATTGGGCTAGGTGTACATTTTCTGTACCTGGAACTATTGGAGGCAGCCCAGTGATTAGTTCCAAAAGAACCACTCCGAAACTATACACATCACTTTTCTCGCTGAGCTGGAAGGTATTACAATACCTAAGACGTAATACGATAAATTTTCAATCAGAAATTTTTCACAAAAATAAATACAGTATGAAAGCTTAATGACACTTCAGTTGAAGTTGATTGCCTAATTCTTAGATATTATAGAGAGAGAGAGTCACTAGTCAAAAATATTAGTAGGGGAAACATGGCTAATGGCTGGATATGACTTGGGATTTTCACAATGTGCATATACTTACTTGTTATTGGACAAAATGGAACATGCAAGATATATGATTTAAAAGTGATGATCCAAATACCACATGCTACTGCCCTATAATTCTTAAAACTCATGATTCCTCTTTTATTTAACTTGATGTATTTTTATTAATCTATTTCTTCAAATTTTTTTGCCTACTTATTGCTAGAACTATTAAAGTTTTCGGTGATTGCATTTCATTCCTGGATAGAAAAATCATATATATTATGAAACAAGCCTTCTTTCCTTCATTAAAAGAAAACTAAATTAAATAGTTCAAGCACACAGGAGATGGGAAATTATATTAAAACATGAATCTGAAAATGAAAAGTTCCATGATGATGAATTTTATTTTCTTTTTGGATTCCTTGGTTACTATCTTTCTACTAGGTAGAGATGCGTGCGTGAAACAATTAAATAAATGAAAAACTGCAACATACTCAGGATCAAGATATCCAGGAGTTCCAACCACCAAAGTGGATATATGACTGTTTGTCTCACTTAGAAAAGCTTTCGAAAGCCCAAAATCTGCTATCTTAGCTCCCAGAGTTTCACTCAAAAGGATATTTCCTGACTTCACATCTCTATGAACTAATGGTGGTTTGCATCCTTTGTGCAAATACTCTAGCCCTGCAATGCAATTTAATAAATGAACCAAGATGGACTCAGATGAATGGTTTGGGAATCAAGGAAGGGGATATTGATACTTGACGGTTCACATTATTCCAAACCTTGTGCAGCGTCAATTGCAATATGAAGACGTTGTCTCCATGTTAAAGCTCTAGCATTGTTTGCCCTGCCTGCATCATGTCAAATTAACAAGTCAACAACATTCAGTAAGGAAAAGTAATAAGTTAAATGAAGTAAAGATTGCTTGGTATAAGTAATGGCATTGTTACTCTGTTGGTCAGTAGTGCCTGTCAAAACATTATAAGATAAATAAAAGAATTTTTAGACATCATCATTCTCCCTTTCATACTCTTAGTTGTATTGAACTTGTACACAACAGCAAGCAAATAAGAATGCACGTATTAGATTGAATATATTGTTAAATAGTTAGATTGTAAGATGAATCTAATTCTTGTCACCTGATTGTCATGCATGCTATAAAGCAAGTGATATTATGAAAGGAACCAGCTATTAGCAATGATATTCAATGCAGTTCCAAACCTCGCAGATGATCTTGTACTGTTCCTTGAGACATAAACTCATAGACAAGTGCCAAATGATTTACTTCATTGCAATAGCCAATAAAAGAAACTAAATTCCGATGATGAACCCTAGTCAAGTGTTGGGCCTGAAAAAACATAATCAGTGATGCTTACGAACTAAAAACATCAAGATCCAAACTAAATCAAAGAAACAGAAGTGAATGGGGCAATTAATATTATATAGTCTCTGACTATTCATGAACAGGGCATAATTGTTCAAGAATACTATTACTATATGTTTGAAAGAATAATAAAATTTCATCAACTCTGATTTTTTTTGTAAAATATACGAGTCTATACATTCATTCCCCTCCCCATCTTTAGTTATGCAAAATCTTCCAATGGATTCACATTCAACAACCACCTCCAACCAATTAAATTCAGCTATCCACATATGTATAAGATTTATTTACCTCAGCAAGAAACTCCTTAGTTCCTTGTGATGATGATTGTGATAACATTTTGACCGCAACTTGAATACCATCTTCCAAATGTCCATGGAAAACAAACCCAAATCCTCCTTTGCCTAGGATCTTTTGAAAGTTATTAGTGATGTTCTGTAATTCCATGTAAGTGAATTGGCGATTTTCAAGCTGCAATACATTATTTGTTTGCTTTGGGAAAGCATTATATGGATCGACTGAGCTGCCTTTTCTCAAACCTTCCAAGTTTCAAATAAAGAATAAGATTGGTAAATGCATGTCAAAAAATGGATGATGGTCTATTATTACTAAACAACTGCAAGAGTATGTCACAGAAATCTCACCTTGTGTTTTCCTCACCTTCCAAACTATGATTATCACTGCAAGAAGTATTAACACAGGAACTATACAAAGAATCACGATCACCGGTGTTGATATTTTCTTCTTTTTTGCTACAGGCATCACATTGCACAATGTACCATTGTTACAGAGATGTGGATTCCCATCCAGTCTGCATGATATTATAACTCGCTTAATGGTTAAAGATATGTATGAAGTTATGAAGAATTCTCCTACCAAAAGAAGAAAGAAGTGGCTGAGTTCAAGTACAAATTGAACAAACTTTAATGCCAAATCATTACCCTAAGTTTAAACACCTAAACTCCAAATATTTCTTGACACCATGCCTAGATCTCTTTCATAGTCAGGTGAGCCCTAACATATTATGAATCATTAAGAAAAATGGATGGACCTAAACTTAAAAGTAACACAAACCTTAAGGTAAGTAAACCATTTTGTGCCATTTCAAGGAGGTTCGAAGGAACTGATCCATTTAACAGGTTGCCCGTCAAATCACTACAAGAAATCATGAAATATTAAACCATTATCTACCTTATCAATAAAATTAAAAAAGGATTAAGAACTATGCTTACAGTAGTTTGAGAGAACTTAAGTTTGCTAGTTCATCAGGTATTTGCCCTGTTAAATTGTTGTAAGACAAATCCCTGAAAAAAATGATTAAAGAACAATTGTTAGATAATAATTCCTCCTAAAATGTTGCATGGTTTCACAACAAATGATTGTGTGGCCTGGCATTGATCCCAACAATCCAAGACTGTTAATAACTGTTTGCCGTATTCAATGAATATTGAAAGGAAAAGGGAAAACAAATAGCAAACAATGAGTAGCATTACAAGTATTGAAGTGCACTAAAACTGGCAACAGATTTGGTTATTTCCCCAGTCAACCCACTTGATGACAGATTCCTACAGAACAATAGTGACTAGTAAGAATATTACAGAATTTCCAAATGGTTGGTCCTGGTATTTCATGATCAATAGTTAGAGTTAGATGAACTTGCAGAACTCACAAAGCAGTGACTCTTGGAGAATTTGACAAGCTATAAGTACAATTTAGTCCATCCCAAACAAAAGCACTAGGGGAACATGGATCTCCCATCCAATTCCTCTGGATCCGATACCACTCCTTGATCACGGTCATGGCATCAACTGTAAAAAAGAGAAAAATAATCAACAATTACCATAATTAAGTTTTTGTTTTCTGGCAGACATCAAATTTAGGAAAATTTGAACAACTTAAAATAAAGGTTTGAGCTTTTCGTGAGAATTTGAATTGGAACTTCTTTTTCCGTGGCCACTCTGCCTTAGCCCTTTCAGGAACTGAGAGAAGTGAAAAAAAAAAGGGCGAAGGAACGAAAGTGGCTACATATACCATCACCAACATCCGAGGGCACGGAGGTGTTGCTCATGGTCACGTAGAGCTCGAAGGCATTGAGGATGGGCGGGAGAGTGGAGTTGCTGAGAGCCTCGAGGGAGATGTTATAGGTGGGGGACGAAGGGAAGGGCAGGAGGCTGTAGACGGCGTCCGAGTAGAGATATTCGGGGGTCATTACATCCCCCAACCAGTGGATTCCATTCACGTAGATGTTGAACTGCCGCGATTGATTGGTGCCGGCGAGGTCTAAGATCTCAGATATGTGGAGGATGGGGAAGAACTGGTTGACGGCGCCGGGTAAGGGATCCCATGTGATGAGGATGCTGGAGGAGTTGATGGGGGTGACGGCGGTCTGCATGACGACAGAGGGAACTTGGAACAAATCCTGGGGAAGGTTTCGGACGGTGGAGTTGGTGGAGACGTAGTTCCATCCCGGGAAGCTCCATGAACCCCAGAACCGATCGAGCGGGTCGGCCGGATACCTAGAGATAGGAAGCGCGAAGCGCATTTTACCAATTTACTCCAAAAATAATAAATAAATTACTTTGAAGACATTTCAAAATTATAAAATGAGTAAAAAAAAATAAAAGAATATTCTCGATTTCTATCATCGTATAAAGATTTTCCGATTATTTTTCTTAAAATTATATTTATTTCAATTCTATTATAGCAGCTTTATTTTTAAAATAATGTTAAAATAATTTGATTTTTAAAAATATTAAAAATAAATAAATAGAAACCAGAGGTAGCCAGACTCCATTCCCAAGTTCCATCGGTTGAATAGCACCAAACTCCGCCCTTTGTTCGCCGCTGGGTAGAGAACGGGCTTCAATGGCCGCAAGTCGATCCCCGAGATGAACGGCGTCCCCGTGCCGGTGTTCACCAGGCACACCGACAAGTATCTAAAAGAAAGAGATCACATTTAATAATGGTTCATTCAATAATCTCTTGGTTTTGCATACTGAACCATACCCGGCGGTGGCCACCGTGATGGTCTCCTTCACGTAGAAAAAGGTGGAGTCGGCCACGCTCACACTGTCCCAGTAGTTGACGCCGAAGTGGAGGTCGAAGGCCAACAGCTGTCCGTCTAGCCCGTCGTAGTTGCCGTAAAGGAACAATGCCCGGAGGAGGTACTTGGACCCCCGCGCCACCACCGGCGACCGAATGGTGTAGCCAGGGGCGTAGTCAAGATTCAAAGATATCTGGGGCTGACTATAATTGATATAAAAAATTAATCAATTCAAAAATACAAATAAAAGTATGTGAATATTAATTTTTCAAAAACATGACATAAAATATTTAATATTCAGTACATTCAAAAGCATAGAATAAAAATATTATTGAAGTTGTGCTCTTCGATTTTTCTTAGAATCAAACTCATTAATTATTGTATCATTATCAATAGTTTCCGCTAACTCCCGTTCAATATAGATGACCATAGAATTTGTTAAAAACTCTTCTTCCATCTTGTTACGAAGAGCTGTTTTAACAAGTTTCATAGCTGAAAATGCTCGTTCCGTTATTGCTGTAGAGACGGGAAGAGTTAAAACAAGACGAATCAACCTGCCAATTAAATAATATACTGTATTCAATATATAAGTAAATGATATAATTATAATATATATAAACTAATAAATAAGAAAAAATTACCTGTCAATCAAATTGTAACTTCCTGATTTGTTTGTTTCAATTAATCTTCGACATAATTCAGAAATAGTTGATAAATTCTGAAATCTTTCATGACCAACAATATCAATCTTATAGTGCTCCAATTGCATTCTCAAGTGGTGTAAATCTTGTGTATCAAAATCAAAAGGATAGAATTTCTCAGCAAGTCGATAGATGTGATCAACATTAAAAAGCTTAAAGTTTTCTTTAGGTTCCAAAGCACAACTAAGCTTAAGAAGTTCCACTGCCTCATCCTTGAATCTACTATTAAGCTCTTCAACTTGAAAATCTATTGCAGCAGTAAATACATCAAATCGATAGTGATGCTCAACTGTGATTGAATCATTTTGTTGACAAGAACGACCTGTAGCAGATTTATAACGAGCTTCCATTTGAGGTATCTCAATGTCATACTTGGCACAAACTTCTTTCACATAACTAAGTAGAATAGCAAATCCTTCTTCTCTCAAAGTCTGAAGCAAAGTTTTAGTAGTTGAAACATAGTCCATTGCATTTAAAATATCTAAAGATTTCTCTTGCAATGCTCGACAAAGCAGATTTGTTAACCCCATTATCTTTTGCATCAAATGTAATATGAATATGAAATCAAAAGACTTCATCGCTATTAGCAAACCACTAGCTTCACCACGGATGGAGTTAGAGGACCCATCATTCACCATGTTTTCTAATACGGTAATCACAGAACTATACATATCAATCATGTTACAAATTGAGTCAAAATTAGAACTCCAGCGAGTCTTTCCAGGCCGTAGTAAATTTCCAATTTGATTACATCCTCTACCAGTATCACGTTCACCAATAGCTACCATATGCGCAACTTCAGCTTTTTGAGCAGAAAGTAACTCAGCATGACATTTAGGAGACGCATTAAAGAGATTACAAATGGAATTCAATTTTGAAAAGAATAACCAAATGGATACCTCTTTTTCAGCAGCTGCAGTTAATGCTAGTTGAAGTCGATGAGCGAAACAATGTACATAATATGCACATGAACAATCTTTCAAGAATAGAGCTTGTAATCCATTCCAAGAGCCACGCATATTGCTAGCACCATCATATCCTTGTCCCCGCATGTTGTGGATATGCAAATCATAACAGCCAAGAGTATCAGATATTTTTTTCTTAAGTGTTGCAGCAGTTGTGTCAGTCACATGTACAATAGCAAAGAATCGCTCTCGTAAAAAACCATCAATATCCACAAATCTTAATACAATAGCCATCTGCTCTTTGTTAGATGTATCTCTTGCTTCATCAACTAAAATATAAAATTTTGCATCCCCGATTTCTTTACGAATCTTAGTTCTCACTTGATTGGCAAAAATATTCAAAATATCTTTCTGAATATCTGGTGAAGTATACTTTGCATTTTTTGGAGCTTTCTCTAAGACGATGCCCCCAATATTCTCATTCATTTTTCCTATAAATTTTATCATCTCAATAAAATTTCCACGATTATTAGAAGATGGAGATTCATCATGCCCTCTAAATGTGCATGCTTGTAAAGTAAGCCATCGAATGCTTTCAATAGTTGCTGTAAGCCGCAATCTGTTCTTCTGTTTTTCTTCTGAAGATTGTGCATTCATCATTTTATCAATATGACGAGGTATATTCATCAAATTATCAAGATGTTCCATAGCATTATTATGTGGTGAAGTATTGCATCCTATATGCATAAAAAATGCACATCTATCACCATCATTAACTCGCTTCCAACATTTGAATCCATCCGTCGTAAATGCAGGATTACGAGGATGCTTATGATCAAACAAGAAGCATGGAAAACAAAATGCAGCATCTTTTGAAGGAGAATACTCTAACCAAGTAAATTTTTTAAACCAATGACTTTGAAATCGTCGATTTTGACTTCCGAATTTGGTCGGTGGATACTCATTCTTAATAGGCTGATATGGCCCCATCTTAATATAAGCTTGTCTAATTTCATCCCTTTGATTAATAGGATATTTCCATATCGGAGTACGTAATCCTGGATCAAGAGAACTGATATCAATATCTGTTATAGGAGATTTGTTAGATTGTTGATCGCTTGAATTTGATATATCAATATTGGATGAAGAATTCCCTTGACTGGTCAATCTCTCCTCTTTTGCTTCAAAAAAAGAATTAATAGTTTTTCTTTTCTTCATTCCTTGAGTTTTCTGTATTAAAGTGAATAAATATAGAAATTATCATTATCCAATAATAAGAAAATATCCCTTAATAACAAATCAGATACAACATAATACGAAGTCATATGTTGCTAATATCGAAACATTAATAACTAAAATAACCAAGTATATAAATAAAAGTAACCAACTTAATGATCTAATCTATATGTCATCGAATCATTTTATCTAACCGATTAAACTAAGTATTACTTATAAATCAATTAAACTGATTAATATTTAATTATCTAATTAAATTATCTTTAATTAATTAACTAATTAATTAAAATAAATTCAATTACCTGATTTGGTTGTAGTTCTTGACAGTAAGATTGGGGTTTCACTTTCTCATCCCAAACATGTTCAGACTTGAAATATGTTACTCTATAGCAACCAAACAAAATTCCTGCAACAAATGATTTTAAATGATATATCGATTCTCGAATAATTTCATATTCATCAAAGTATCTTTCTTGTACCTCAGTTCTAAAATCTTCCCTCAATACAATATGTATATCACGATCCCAAAGAGCCCAAAACAACCAATTTGCAAAACGCAATACAAGCAAATTCTGAGCAAATTCCTTTCCCAGATATTTTGCGCGTTTAGGGAGAAGGGAGGACGCGTACGAGATGGGACAAGGAAAGCGGCGTCGGCGCTGGCGTAGGTTGTCACGCGGCAAGTAGAGAGTTGTGTGTGTTGTAATTGTGGGTCTGTGGCTGTGGCAACGTCGTTGTGGAGGCGGCGACGTGAGATGAAGCAGTCGTTGTGGGTCTATAGCAGCGTCGTTGTGGAGGCGGTATCGTGAGATGAAGGAGTCGTTGTGGAGGCGGTATCGTGAGATGAAGCAGACGTTGGTGTTGCGGCGGCGGCGGCGGCGGCGGCGTGAGATGAAGGTAAAAAAATAGGTTTAATTTGATGAAAGCATATTAGCATAGGGCTAAATTTTTTTTTTTTTTTTTTTTTGTTTTAATTGGGTGGGGCTGGAGCCCACCCTAGCCCAAGGGTGGCTCCGCCCCTGGGTGTAGCAGTTGCGGGTGCCGTTGGGGAAGGCGCGGAGGGTGCGGAGCTTCGGGGACAAAGAGTCGCTGGAGATGTTGCGGTTGACGCCAGTGTCAATGAAACCGGCGTCGGAGACGTAGGAGATGTTGGTGAGGGGGTCGACGTAGGACGAACCGGGCTCAATGCCGCAGTCGATGGAGAGGAAGCCGAGGGCGTCGGTGGACTGGGAGAGAGCTCCGGGGGAAGCCATGGTGAGGGCGAAGAGGATCGGCCACCAAAATCTGGAATCCATTTTTTTCTGGATGTATGCAATCGCCATGGCAGAGCAGAGCAGAGCATCGTTCATGTAGAATCTAGAACAATTTTCATTTCACCTCCCATTGTTTCTATTTTTACAAATGAGTCCCGGACTTTTAAACTCAGTAACTGCATTGACCAAGACTCTGGTGCTGACTTGTTCCATGACGCACCACCCGACCTTGACCCGGCTTCTGGCGGGCCCCATCAAAGCAAGGCGATGTGAGACTTGTCGAACTGGAATTACTCACCAGAAGAAAGCTCTTTTTACCGGCTCCATCTTAATCTAGGACGAATTGATGAACAGGGCCGGTCCTGAGGTATATCATCGGGGATGATGGTTTAGGGCCCCTGATTTTTAAGGCCCCCAAATTTAACATGCATATACAATATATATTATATATAATTAGATTGTTTTAATAAAAATCCAAAAAAAATATATTTTATTAGATTATTTTAATAAAGGTCCAAATATATATATATATATATATATATATATATATATATATATATATATATATATATATATATATATATATATATATATGTTATTGCATTGTTTTAATAAAGGTCCCAAAAATACATATTTCATTAAAATTTAAGAAAAAAAGAAAGAAAAAAAAAGAGTGTAAACTATCCTTTTTCCCCTTTCTAAGACTTTATTTATGGTACAACTCTTTTTTCATTAATTCGTTTACAGAAGTCAGAAGACTCTGAAGAATAAAGTCTTAATCTTGGACCCTAATTTTCTCCCTTCTCCTTTGAATATCTTCTAATTAAATTAGAAAAGTCAATTATTCAATTGAAATTTTAGTTTCATCAATATATAAACTTACAACGTAAGTTACCCACTTATCTATATTTTTTCTTATTGTCAATATTCAATGATTTTTAATATTATATTAGAGTTCAATATTTTATGATTTTTCTTGCAGATTTAAAAGTGTTTAAATAAATTATCCCAATTTTAATCATCATTAAATAGATTATATCGATTGGTTCGAGCACAAATAAGACTTTATTCCTCTTTCACTATTATTTTCACTGCTTATGTTTATTTCATTGCTAGCTTTGTTACTAGTTTTGGTGTTTTATTTTTACAATTAAAATTTGTAGTATAAACATGTTTCTAAGGAAATATCATTCTGGGAGTCAAAAAAGAAACCAAAAAAAAGAATGGAATAGATTATTAAAACTTACAACGGCGTTCTTCATAAGTTTTTTAAAGTCAGCTCTTCAATTGAATGTTCAGTTGATGAATTACAAGAAGAAAGTGAAGAAGAACTAAATGATCATGCAATAAATAAACAACAATCAAGTAATCAAAAAGAACTAAATGATTATACAATCAATGAGCGGGAAGAATTGAGATAAAGTGATGATCATAATCATCATGCAATGAATGAGCAAGAAGAATTAAGCGAAAATGATAATAATGATTTGAATGTAAATAACTTGACAATTTTATACATTGAAAATGAAGTGTTAGAAAAATTTGATTTTGAAGACCTTATAAATGATTTTACTTCTCAAAATACTAGAAGATCTAGATTTTTTTCAATAATTATTTTATATATATATATATATATTTTTTGTATTTGTAGGTATCACACATTTTTGAAGAAACTTGGGAAACGTATTTTCTATGATGTTACAATTTTTTAAGAGTCTTGAGAAATATATTTTGTATGAAGTTTATCATATTTTAAATAAAATATATTAATTTCTAAATTTTTCTATTAAATTCTATTTAAATTGTAGGTTAGTAAAAAAAAATCTTATAGAGGTTGCTTTTCTCTTTTCGCCAAGGGCCCCAAAGAGGTCCCTTTTCTTTTTTTACCAAGGGCCCCCGAAAGTCAGGGCCGGCCCTGTTGATGAAGATGCTAGGATTGAATGAATGTATCCATTGTTTACCATAATATTTTAAACGGTTCATTTTCCGTACGATTATAAGGAATTAATTTTAACTCTTATGTTTTATATTTATTTTATAATTTTAATAAAATAAATGATGAAAATCTCTCCCAAATAACTAATTAAAAAAAAAATTTTAATTTTTACGCTCCTAAATAAACCGAGCATAAGTCAAATAGCAGAAGATCCCTTTCTTTATCCTTAATAAATGTGCCAGCTATTCATCCTTAATGACGCACTTATTATAGATGGAACTTTGTTTTTTTTGGGCTGGCCACTTCAAAGATTTTCAGAATATATTATAATTTTCAAAGGAAGACTTAATCACTCAAAGGAAAGACTCATGATACAAGACTATAACTCTGGAAATAAAAATGAAAAATATTGAATCATATAAATATCTGTATATTTTTTTTGTTTAATAATTTTAGACATCTTCCTTATTTGCAAGATTTGTTTATTTAAATATCCTTATTATGCAAATTTTGTAAAAATAAAATTTCCATAAAATATCTTATCGCACTCTTCGAAACACATTTTTAATTAAGTCATTTACGAGTATTTTTTTCTTTTGGAAACATTTGTTGTAGTGTTTCAAAGACTTCTAAATCCCTCTGTACCAAAGGACAAGAAAATAGGGAACTTGCATCATATAATTTAATTGGGGAACTTGCATCATACCACAAGGAACAAGGAAATAGGGAATTTTTTGTGTACCAAAGAGATGACATTGAGAAAATACAAGACGATTGTTCAAAGATTAAATAGGACACACAATAGTTTTTGTCATAGAAAATCAAAGTGTCATCTACACTCCAAATAGTATTTTTTCCCCCACAAATAATAACATGTAAACAGCTACACAATAATAAATTTCAAGCAAATGACTTTTCTGAACCTTAACATCCATAATGACATAGTTTTAAGAGAAAAAATCGAGCATACCCTTGTTTATCTTGCCGTTGGTCCGGACATCTCAGTCATTCTAGAGACTCCAATCTCAGGAACACTATTCAGGCTCACATCACTTACTTCTGAATATAAATTTTCACTACGTGTGACTGTATTCCCAGTGTTATTATGAGAGTTCTCTAGTTCTAAGCTCTCTTTTAACTGTATCAAAACTTCTGTCATAGTTGGCCGTTGTTGGGATCTTTGTGCCGTGCATTTCAATGCGATATCAGCGCACTTCCAGACACAGTTTATGTCATACTCCCGTTCCAGCTTGGGATCTACAACATCCTCAATAATTCCTCTAGAAAGCCTTTGGAGTACCCACTGAACTAAGAGTACATTTTCTGTACCTGGAACTATTGGAGGTAGCCCAGTGATCAGTTCCAAAAGAACCACTCCATAGCTGTACACATCACTTTTCTCACTGAGCTGGAAGGTATTGTAATACCTAAAAAGTGATACAGTAGATTTCTAATCATAATTTTTTCACAAAATAAACATAATATGAAAGTTGAACGACATTTTAGTTGAAGTTGATTGCTTCAATGTTAGTCATTATACAGAGAGATAATCACTGGTTCAAAAGATTAGTTGTGAAGACATGACTGGATAAGTCCATGGATTTTCACAATATGCATATGCTTACTGTTATTGGATAAAGGGGATCTACACTCTAAAACATGCAAGATATATGATTTAAACTTTAAGTGATTATCCAAATACCGCATGCTACTACCCTGTAAATCTTAAAGCCCATGATTCCTCTTAATATAACTTGATTATTTTCTATTAATCTATTTCTTCAAAAAAAATGCCTACTTATTGCTACAACTACTACTAATGTTTTCCATGGTTGCATTTCATTCCTGGATGGATAGAAAAAACATATATAGTATGAACCAAGCCTTCTTTCCTTTATTTTTTTTTCAAATACTAAAGTAAATAGTTCAAGCACACAAAGAGATGGATAGTTCCATGATATGAATATTCATTTTTTTTTTTTTGGGATTCCTTGGTTACTATCTTTCTACTAGGTAGAGATGCTAGTTTGAAACAACTAAATAAATGAAAAACATACTCAGGATCAAGGTATCCAGGAGTTCCCACCACTACAGTGGATATATGACTATTGGCCTCACTTAAAAAAGCTTTTGAAAGCCCAAAATCTGCTATCTTAGCTTCCATAGTTTCACTCAAAAGGATATTGCCTGACTTCACATCTCTATGAACTAATGGTGGTTTGCATCCTTTTTGCAAATACTCTAGCCCTGCAATGTGATTTAATAGATGAAACAAGATGGTCTTAGATGAATGGTCTCAAAATCAGGCAAGGGGATATTGACACTTGGCAGTTCGCATTATTCCAAACCTTGTGCAGCATCAATTGCAATATGAAGACGTTGTCTCCAGCTTAAAGCTCTATCATTGTTTGCCCTGCCTGCACCATGTCAAATTAACAAGCCATCAGCATTCAATAGGTTAAAACAAGAAGTTAAATGGAAAGATCAAGAGAGAGCTGAAACGGGCGCATGGGGTGCTACAATAAGTTAAATGAAATAAAGATTGTTTTGTATAATAGCACTGTTACTCTATTGGTCTGTAGTGCCTGGCAAAATATTGTAACATAAATAAAAATTTTTTTTTAGACATCATCATTCTCCCTTGGGTACTCTCAGTTGTGCATTCGATGTGCAAAAAACTATAATCAGTTTTATAATTAAAAATTTACTGGTACACAGCAGCAATCAAATAAGAATAGACTTGTAAATCCCTAAAAAGATTCAGTTAACCATGTGTTTGACAGGAAAATATATCTTTAAATAGTTAGTGTTGGAACCCCAAGGTTGTTTTGGTGTGATCAACAAGTTAAGGTAGGTCCTGTGTGTTACTAACCTTGTGTCTAAGTGTGCAGGAGCTTAGGAACACAGGTAGTCGAGCGGAAGACGCAGCTAGCGAGAAAGACGACAGTCCGAGGGACGAGGTGCTGCGGAAGAGTACCCCAGTGGACGAGAAGGAAGTGTGCGGTGGTTCCGAGGGACGAAAGCCGGAGCGGAAGATTGCTCGGGGAGCAAGAGACGCAGGCGTCTGAGGGACGAAGACTGCGGATGAGTACGCCAGCGGACGAGAAGGAAACACGCGGCGATTCCGAGGGACGAGAAGCCGGAGGGAAGCCCACTCGAGAAGACCGGAAGTTGGGTTCGGGTGAGCCCTTTTCCGGGTGGCAAAGATCACCCAAGTGAGCGGATCCGGAGGAGAAGAACCGGACTGAGGCGGGACTGAACCAGAGAAGAGGTCCCGGACGAAAAAGTCAACGGCTGTTGACTTTGGGCTCCGGGGCGCCCGGAACCCTTCCGGGCACCCGGACCCAGTTTTTCACCAGATCGAGTCAAAACTCGATCTGAACGTTGGGGGATAAAATTTATCCCCCCCAGGGCGCCCGGAACCCTTCCAGGCGCCCCGACCAAGGCTATAAATATAGCCTTGGTCCAGAAGCTTTTGATCAAATTCAGAACTCACGCATTTCTTTCAAACACTTGTACGCTTTCTGTAGTTAGCTTCTGTTGTGCGCTTCAACTTTGTAAGAGGCTTCTCCGCCTGAAGGAGAAATTCTAGTGTGATCATCTTTCTTGGATTAACAACCTCCCCGGTTGTAACCAAGTCAAAACCTGGTGCCTCGTTTTCTGTTCTGATCTTAGTTTATTGCTTTGATTATTTTACAAGTGTCAGTTTAAGAGTTCGAGAAGGGTTGGTTTGTGTTTTGATTTTTGCAGGGCTATTCAACCCCCCCCCCTTCTAGCCGGCCCAACGGTCCTACAAGTGGTATCAGAGCCGAGGCGCTTCAGGAGGACTAACCGCCGAACGAAGCAACGTCATGGCCGGACCAAGCATCCATCCGCCGAAATACGAAGGGGACTTCTCTACGTGGAAAAAACTGATGCAGGTATTTCTTACAACAGATATTGAACTATTTTTAACAATGAAATTTGGCTTTGAAGCTCCAGAGGATAAGGAAATAGATAAATGGACAAAAAAGGAGCAGGCTGACTTCGTGGCGAACGGCAAAGCAGAGTACTTCCGCCTCAAGAAGTCAACAGGATCGGTAAATACAACTCCGCAAAGGAACTTTGGGAGAAGTTCCTCGAGCTGCACGAAGGTACGTCCGAAGCCAAACTCGCTAGGCGAGATCTGCTTCGCAATCAGCTCATTAACCTGCGACTTGGGGAAGATGAGACAGTCGCACATCTGTACTCCAGAATAAAAGAAATCATCACCGGACTCACGAATCTCGGAGAAAAGGTAAATAACCGAGATTCGCTCAGGTACGCCTTAAATTCATTTCCAAGAAATTCAAAATGGGCATCACTAGTAGATGCTTTTTACATTTCGAAGGACTTAGAAAAAATTTCATTAGAAGAATTTTTTTCAACATTTGAAGTGCATGAGACAAGATGTGCAGGAATGAAGGAGCCCAAGAACAACGTCGCCCTCAAAGCTTCGAGAGACGAACCTGAGTCGGAATCTTCTCTCGACGACGAGGAAATGGTAATGATGGTAAGAAGATTCAAGAAACTTTGTAAATCCAGATCTACTAACCATCCACAGGGGAAGAAGAAAAGGACGATCCGCTGCTACCATTGCGACGAAGAAGGGTACGTCAAGGACAATTGCCCTAAGCTGAAGAGCAAGAACAAGGAAAAGGGTAAGAGGCCTATCCAAAAGCGAAAAGCCCTAAAGGCGACGTGGGATGATACGTCGTCGGAGTCGGAAGTCGAGGCATTCTCCGGACTTGCTCTAATGGCAAGTCATCAAGACGACGATTGCGAGTCAAGCTCTTCCGAAATGAGCATCAAGAACATCGATGAAGGGGGAGCTTCGTCAGAAGAAAGCAGCAGTTCAGGGGGAGACACGGAAAACGAACTCGATAAGATAAGTCAGGTACGTTCTCTTCCTCCCGATAAACTTTATAAATTTATTAAGTTATTAACTAAAGACTGCTGTAAATTAGAAAAAGAAATAAAAAATTTAAAAATAATTTTAGCTAAGTCTTGCCCTCTAGAAGAATTAGATAAATCAAAATTGGAAAATGAAAAATTGAAACTTGAAAATAATGATTTGAAAATTCAAGTAGATAATTTGAAAAACCATGCATGTTCATCTAAAACCAATGTTAGAAGATTTAACAATTTAAATTGGTACTTTAAATATCACCCTGGACAAATTAGGAACATTTCAAGAAAATATATTCCTAAAAACGTTTTAGTTAATCCAGTAGGTTGGAACCTATATTGGGTTCCTAAATCATGCTTAAACTAAATTTTAAAATTTAAATTAGCGCTTTAAGTGAGAAAATTAAACAAAGAATTTCTTTATGAGGCTTTGTCAAGGAAGTGGTTGTTGCTCCAATAACCAAGAAGGCCTAGTGCCTCGCCACGACCTGGAAACCAAAATATTGAAATAAATGTTTAATTAACTTACTAATGAAGCATTAATACAAGAATTAATTAGTGCTTTAAAAAGGGTTATTCAAAACATTTTATTTCAATTTAGAAATTTACTTACTTAAAAAAAAATTTTAAGTTAGAAATATTTCTCAAAATAATTCTTGCAACTTGTTTTTATGAATTTCTTCTAAATATTTTTTCTAAAAACTTTAACCCTTAGATTGTTTCTCTTGGAACCCCATTTTTTTTGTGATCAAAGGGGGAGAAGGGAAAGTATAAGTCTAGGGGGAGGTAGATAGATTTAATTTTTTTTTTGTCTATTTTTTTATTTAAGGGAAAGTATAAGTCTAGGGGGAGGTAGATAGATTTAATTCTTTGTCTATCTTTTTTACTGAGGTAGATAGAGTTATTTTTTTCTATCTTTTTGTACTTAAATTGCAAATTAAGTTAAGTTACTTAATTTTATTTAAAGTCAATTTTACCCTAGCTTAACTTGAGTTGATCACACCAAAAAGGGGGAGATTGTTGGAACCCCAAGGTTGTTTTGGTGTGATCAACAAGTTAAGGTAGGTCCTGTGTGTTTCTAATCTTGTGTCTAAGTGTGCAGGAGCTTAGGAACACAAGTAGTCGAGCGGAAGACGCAGCTAGCGAGAAGGACGACAGTCCGAGGGACGAGGTGCTGCGGAAGAGTACCCCAGTGGACGAGAAGGAAGTGTGCGGTGGTTCCGAGGGACGAAAGCCGGAGCGGAAGATTGCTCGGGGAGCAAGAGACGCAGGCGTCTGAGGGACGAAGACTGCGGATGAGTACGCCAGTGGACGAGAAGGAAACACGCGGCGATTCCAAGGGACGAGAAGCCGGAGGGAAGCCCGCTCGAGAAGACCGGAAGTTGGATTCGGGTGAGCCCTTTTCCGGGTGGCAAAGATCACCCAAGTGAGTGGATCCGGAGGAGAAGAACCGGACTAAGGCGGGACTGAACCAGAGAAGAGGTCCCGGACGAAAAAGTCAACAGCTGTTGACTTTGGGCTCCGGGGCGCCCGGAGCAGTCCGGGGCGCCCGGAACCCTTCCGGGCGCCCAGACCCAGTATTTTCACCAGATCGAGTCAAAACTCGATCTGAACGTTGGGGGATAAAATTTATCCCCCTAGGGCGCCCGGAACCCTTCCAGGCGCCCCGACCAAGGCTATAAATATAGCCTTGGTCCAGAAGCTTTTGATCAAATTCAGAACTCACGCATTTCTTTCAAACACTTGTATGCTTTCTGTAGTTAGCTTCTGTTGTGCGCTTCAACTTTGTAAGAGGTTTCTCCGCCTGAAGGAGAAATTCTAGTGCGATCATCTTTCTTGGATTAACAACCTCCCCGGTTGTAACCAAGTCAAAACCTGGTGCCTCGTTTTCTGTTCTGACTTAGTTTATTGCTTTGATTATTTTACAAGTGTCAGTTTAAGAGTTCGAGAAGGGTTGGTTTGTGTTTTGATTTTTGCAGGGCTATTCAACCCCCCCTTCTAGCCGGCCCAACGGTCCTACAGTTAGATTGTAAGATGAATCTAATTCTTGTCACTTGATTATCATGCAAGCTATAAAGCAAGTAGTATTATGAAAGGAACCTACTATTAGATAATGATATTAAATGTAGTTTCAAACCTCGCAGATGATCTTGTAGTGTTCCTTGAGACATAAACTCATAGACAAGCGCCAAATGATTTACTTCATTGCAGTAACCAACCAAAGAAACTAAATTCCGATGATGAACCCTAGTCAAGTGTTGGGCCTGAAAAAACATAATATGTGATTTTTACGAACTAGAAACATCAAGATCAAAACTAAATCAAAGAAACAGAAGTGAATATGGAAGTTAATATTATGTAGGATCTGACTAGTCATGGAGAAGACATAATCGTTCAAGAATATTGTTACCACATGTCTGAATGAATAATAAAATTTTATCAGCTCTTGAAAATGTTTAGTAAAATATTCAAGTTTATACATTCATTGCCCCACCCCATATTTGGTTCCACAAAATCTCACAATTAATAACCTCAGCCATCCACATATATATAAGATATATTTACCTCAGCAAGAAACTCTTTTGTTCCTTGTGATGATGATTGGGACAACATTTTGACTGCAACTTGAGTACCATCTTCCAAACGTCCATGGAAAACAGACCCGAATCCTCCTTTGCCTAGGATCTTTTGAAAGTTATTAGTGATGTTTTGTAATTCAATGTACGTGAATTGGCGATTCTCAAGACGCAATGAATTATCTGCTTGCTTTGGGAAACCATTCTGTGGATCCACTGAGCCGCCTCTTGTCAAACCTTTCAAGTTTTAAATAAAAAATAAGATTGTTAAATGCATGTCAGGAAATGGATGACAGCCTATGATTACTAAACAACTGTAAGATTGTCATAGAAATCTCACCTTGTGTTTTCCTCACCCTCCAAACTATCGCTATCACCACAAGTAGTATTAACACTGGAACTATACAGAGAATCAAAATCACCGGTGTTGATATTTTCTTCTTTTTTGGCGTGGGCATCACATTGCACAATGTACCATTGTCACAAAGATGTGGATTCCCATCCAGTCTGACATGAGATTATAACTTGCTTAATGGTTAAAGATATGAAGTTATGAAGAATTCTCCAACATAAAAAGGAAAGAAGCAGCTGACTTCAAGGACAAATGGCACAAACTTTAATGCCAAATTATTACCCTTAGTTTAAACAGATAAACTACTAATATTTCTTAACTCCTTGACTAGATCTCTTTAATGATCAAGCTAGCGCTTTCATATTATGAATCCTTACATAAAAATGGAAGAACCTAAACATAAAAGTAACACAAACCTTAAGGTAAGTAACCCATTTTGTTCCATTTCAAGGAGGTTCGAAGGAATTGATCCATTTAACTGGTTGCCTGTCAAATCACTGCAAGCAATCAAGAAATGTTAAGTCATTTTCTAACTTTTCCATTAGTGAAAGAAGGATTAAGAACTATGCTTACAGTAGTTTGAGAGAACTTAAGTTTGCTAGATCATTAGGTATTGGCCCTGTTAAATTGTTGTAAGACAAGTCCCTGAAAAACATGATTAAAAAACAATTGTTAGATAATAATTCCTCCTATGACATTCCTTTGTACAAGGCTCTAAAATGTTGCATGATTTCACAACAAATGCTTGTGTGGCCTTGCATTGATCACGACATCCAAGACTGCTAATGACTGTTTGTCATATTCAATGAATACTGAAAGGAAAAATGAAAACAAATAGCAAGCAATGAGTAGACTTACAAGTATTGAAGTGCACTAAGACTAGCAACATATTTGGTTATTTCCCCAGTCAACCCGCTTGATGACAGATTCCTGTAGAACAATAGTGATTCGTAAGAATATTTCAGAATTTTCAAACAGTGGGCCACGGTAGTTCAAGAACAATAGTTTGAGTTAGATGAGCTTGTAGAACTCACAGAGAAATGACTCTTGGAGAAGTTGAGAAGCTATAAGTACAATTTAGTCCATCCCAAACAAAAGCATTAGGCGAACATGGATCTCCCATCCAATTCCTCTGGATCCGATACCGCTCCTTGATTGCTGTCATGGCATCAACTGTAAAAAGGAGAAAAATAATCAACATTGTAAGCTAATGTCATTGTTCAAAAGAAAAATAGAAAACAAAACTACTGGCATGTGACCAGACAATGCATATCAGTAGAGTCCATTGAAATAAAGATCAATCTGCTTAATATCATATGTAACTTCCAATCCCAACACCTATTCCAATCTATGGCTTTCGAACTAATGTTTTTTCTATTTTTGCTGATTATTTTTGGTCCTTTTCCAATACTAATTATCATAATTAACTTTTTTTTTCCTGGCAAACATATCAAATTTTGGGAAATTTGAACAACTAAAAATATATGTATGAGCCTTTGGTGGGCATCTAAAGCTACATTCTTCACACTCATGCGCACTGTTATGAAGGTGGGAACTTCTTTTTCCGTGCCCACTCTGCCTTAGCGTTTTCAGGAACATTATATCGAGCAATTGCTTGGCAAGAGATTTCTCCCTGTTCCCCTGCAACAGAGAGAAGTGAAAAAAAAAAAAAGCGGCTACATACCATCTCCAGCGTCCGAGGGCACGGAGGTGTTGCTCATGGTCGTGTAGAGCTCGAAGGCATTGAGGATGGGCGGGAGAGTGGAGTTGCTGAGAGCCTCGAGGGAGACGTTATAGGTGGGGAACGAAGGGAAAGGCACGTTGCTGTAGATGGCGTCCGAGTAGAGGTAAGGGGGGGTCACTATGTCCCGCAGCCACCGGAATCCATTCAGGTAGACGTTGAACTGCCGCGATTGATTGGTACCAGAGAGATCAAAGATCTCCGATATGTGGAGGATGGGGAAGAACTGGTTGACGTCGCCAGGAAAGGCATCCCATCTGATCACTAGCATGGAGGAGTTGATGGGGGTGACGGCGGTCTGCATGATGGCGGAGGGAGCTTCGAAGAAGTCCTGGTCTAGGTTTTGGACGGTGAAGGTTGTGGAGACGTCGTTCCAGTTGGTGGAGCTCCATGGCGCCCACAACCGATCGAGCGGGTCGGCCGGATACCTAGAGAAGGCAGCGAGAAGCACATTTTACCAATCCAGTCCAAAAATAATAAATAAATTACTTGAATTTTTTTAGAATTATAAAATTATACTCGATATATTTATAATTTTTTATTTAAATTACCCTTTGAATTTACCTTTCATTTTGAGAAGAGTGTCATTTTAAAAAATTTTAAAAGATGTGGATAAAAATGCTCTTTTAATTTTTTACCAAATGAAACTGATCTCATAATAATTTAGTTTACGAAATTGTACGCACTAGTTATGTTGTATAAAAGAGGGTAAACAAATCAACCATTAAGGCTGTTAGTGAAATTTTCAAATATTTTTTATAAAATTTGATCAAAACATTTTAGAGTTTAATTAAATTTGAACTGCAATTTAATTGTATATATAGTTTTTATAAATCCCATTAGAGATCTCCTAAAAGAAAGAATTGGATATTAAAATATTGTGTTTTAAAATTTTTTAAAAAAAAACCTGGTGTAGCCCGACGCCACTCCCATGTTCGCCCGGTTGAACAGCACCAAACTCCGCCACTCGTTCGCCGCCGGGTATAGAATGTTCTTTAGCGGCCGCAAATCGATCCCGGAGATGAACGGCGTCCCCGTGCCGGTGTTCACCAGGCACACCGAAAAGTACCTAAAAGAAAGACATCATATTTGATGATTGTTCATTCAATAATGCTCTGATTTTGCCTACTGTACTATACCCGGCGGCGGCCACCGTGATGGTCTCCGAGACGTAGAATGAGGCGGAGTTGGTCACGTTCACCCTGTCCCAGTAATTGACTCCTAAGTGGAGTTCGAAGGCCAACGGCTGGCCGTCAAGCCCGTCGTAGTTCCCGTAGAGGAACCACGCCCGGAGGAGGTACTTGGACCCCTGTGCCACCGCCGGCGACCCAATGGTGTAGCAGTTGCGGATGCCGTTGGGGAAAGCGCGGAGGGTGCGGAGCCTCGGGGGCCTGACGTCTCCCACGTAGGCGACGGAGATGTTGCGGTTGACGCCGGTGTCGATGAAGCCGGCATCGGAGACGTAGGAGATGTTGGCGAGGGGGTCGACGTAGGACGAACCGGGCTCGATGCCGCAGTCGATGGAGAGGAAGCCAAGGGCTTCGGTGGACTGAGAGCCAGCTCCGGCGGAGGCCATGGCGAGGACGAGGAGGATCAGCCACCAAAATCTGGAATCCATCTTCTTCTTCTTCCGGTATGCAATCGCCATGGCAAAGCAGAGCATTGTTTCTATAGAATCTAGAACAGTTTTCATTTCACTCCTTAATGTTTCTATTATACTAATGAGTCCTGAACTTTTAAATTCATCAAACTGCACCCCTCCCCCGAGTTTTCAAATTTCACACAAGTGGGGGAGCTAAAATCTGCTTTTAAATTAATTGAAACTATGAAGAGGACTTTGAAAAATTAAAAATAAAAGTGGCAAAAATTATATCAATTGTGCGCCCTGTTGAATAAGCTAAAATTCGATTGGGCAAATGAAAAAAGCTCTACTTTGATCACCTTTTCTACGTGGACACGATACAAAGTTTTTCACGCATCAACGCACGCCAGGCACATACGCAATCTTGCACGCTGTCGCCGTGCAGACTGCAAATCTCGTGAAGGAAGTTTGATGGTAATCGAGTCAACGAGGAGGAGATTGCGTCTGGATCTCGATGGACGTAGGCGCACATGCAGATAACACGGAGTTGACTTTTGCTTAACTCCCCGTGGACTAATGAAATCACGATGTCAAGTCGTCGCCGTATAAGTTACAAGTGGAGCCCTTCTCTCATTCGTTCAAGTTTGACGGAAAGTGTGAGCTATAGCTCTGTCACCGCCGGAATCTTTGATTAAAACGCCCAAATTATCTTCATGAAGAATCATTTCACTACGAGTTGACTTTTTAGGCAATGAGATATGATTTACGGGAAAAAAAAACAAGTGCTTATGCTCGTCGTTAATGTCCCCGTTAGTCTACCCTTAGGTTATCATGTGAAAAATAAGTCATGATGATAAAGAAATAAGAAGGATGAGAGAACGAGTTAGGTCGAATATAGGAATTTACGTCTTGTAAATTTTAAGATTCGATTCTTCACTCATTGGATGTATCATCCAACTAGACCCATGGGGGGTCATGTACTCATCATGGAGGTGACACGCCAGCACGTCGAGGAACAGCTTCGTTGGCGACAGTGGCATGCATTTGGTCAGGAGTTAAGTGTGATGATAAACAGATAAACAAATTTTTCAAGCAAAGTTTGATTTTTATGCCAGAGATTGGGCTGCCGACCAGCAGCTTGCAGCCGCGAGTTTGGCCGGTTGCCTCCGTGCAGTTGCGAGCTTGGTCTACCACCAACTCGTGGCCTCGAGTTTGGTCGTGGCCGTGAGCTTGGCCGGTCACTAGCTCGTGACTGACAACTTGGTCGACCGTCAGCCGGCGGCAGGGCCGACTCCTAGATCGCGGCTATGAGCTTTGCTTGTAGCAAGCTCGACGACTGCTCGTTTGTTGTGATTGCTTTTAATTGATTGTAATATTTTTTTAAATATTTTATAATATACTATATATATATTTTATACTCCTCTCCTGTTACTTTTTTTTTCAGGTATAATTTATTAAATTGTACTTACAAATAAGATTTTTTATAAAAACTCTTTAATTTAAAATTATATTGATGATGTATAGGTTTCTCGAATACTAAATGCATGATAATATATATTATTTATTTCATCTGAAATCTAGGTTTCTTGTAATTTAGATTGATATACATACTACAAGTTTAATAATGTACAGGCTTAACTCAAATCGTACAAGTTTAACAATGTTTCAAATTATATTCTCATTAGGTAATAATGTATATGAAAAAACACTAGATGTACAATCAATTAGAAAATGAATTTATTAGATTTATTGTTAAAGTTGAATAGTTGTGAATTTTGCTAAAGTTGAATAGTTTATGAATTTTGCTAAGAGTCATCCAGAATG
The DNA here is from genome assembly GCF_018446385.1 of Zingiber officinale. Lineage (NCBI taxonomy): Eukaryota > Viridiplantae > Streptophyta > Magnoliopsida > Zingiberales > Zingiberaceae > Zingiber > Zingiber officinale. The sequence continues at coordinate 171,668,812 of NC_055988.1, forward strand.
TATGAACAGTACAAAGTTATGTTGTCCGTGTAATTATTATAAATGTAGGAATAAAGCCTTCCGTGATGAGGATACCATGAAAATACATATATATAGAAATAATTTTGTGTCAAATTACTACAATTGGTACTATCTTTAAGACATGAAAATCAAGAACTGCGCACTCAACTGACCTTAGTGGATCAGAGCATAGCCGCTCAGGAGCAGAGGATGGCCGCTCAGGAGCAAAGGAGGGCCGCTGATGAGAAAAGAAGGGCCGAACGAGACGCGAATCAAGAATCTATCTTGGCCCATATACGAGCGATCATTACTAATTGGATCCCCACACCATATGATTTTGAGTCACAGGAGAGTCAAAACTCATCAAACTATGTTAATTATCTTATTATGAGGTTTGTTTAACTACAACTTTTTTTTTATATTTATCATACATAAATCATGTAAAATATATTTATTCTATTTTTGATATTTTAATCTATTCATTTTTAAATATTGTATTATATTTTTGCAAGAGTCCTTACTAATATATTCATCATCATCATCTGATAGCCAAAATGTGATACAGGTATCTTTTTTATTACATGTAAAAATAGTTATACACATATGTAAATTTTTTTAATTATACATATGTTATAATTTTTTAATTATACATCATTATGATCATAATATATCGTATTTGATTTTTTATAGGATTTTATATTACTACCTGATACGGGTTATAGCGAGTGAATCTCAAAGATGACATGGTGGTCAAAATCAAGGTAAGGTGGGGGCAGGCCTGACCCTGGAGGAGGGCAATCCTGGGCTATGACCCTGGGCCTAGATTTTGGGGGGCCCAATTTTTTTTTAAGTATTATGTTTTTAGTGCAGGAACGAAAAACAAATTTAGGGCAAATTTTCTTGTTTCTGCCGCCTGCACCTGCGAGATGAAAACTCGCTGCCGCCGCGATGCCGCTTGCATCTGCGCCTATGAGAAAGAGAAGGACTCAAAGATATGTCTTCTCCTTTTTCTATTTGAAATTCTCTATCCCTATCGCATCTCTTCTTTTTCTTTCGCTCACACCTCATCTAAGTTTTCAACGGCTATTTCTGTCACATCTCTTCTTCTTCTTCTTTCACTCATAGCTCATCTCATCTAAGTTTTCAACGACTATTTCTGTTGCATCTCTTCTTCTTCTTTCGCATGTCTATCCCTTCTAAAGTTTTTTTATTGTTATTTGTGTTCAGTGAAATTTTTAAGAATAGAGATGATAAATATAACCCATTAAATTAAAATTTTCATTGTGAATTGTGAGCATTGGTTGTTTATTGTCATTATAAAAAATTGCTCTCAAATTTTTGTTAGATTTGATTTTTGGAGGAGAATTTTGTTCGTTCAGTGGTGTCTGGTCTCTAGTGAGTGACTGATGTGTGACAGTGTGAGCCTCAATGGTTTCTTGCTAGCTAAGCTAAGGTGTTGCTTTTCTTTATTCACTTGAAGAATTGCTATTTCTTAATAAATTGGTACTTGCTAATCAAATTAAAAATTTCTATAGGATGTGTGCGCTATTTCTCCTTGGCCTATGACCAATTATTAATCTCTCTTATTGATGTCTCTGATTTAAAAACGAGTGAGCACCTTAAATTCATCTTCTGTCCACTTCCTTCTCCACTTCCTTATGTGATAGCTGCTATTGTAAACTTTTAGTTTCTATGTAGATTCAATGATAATAAGTTTAGGTTTACAAGATAATTTTTTAGTCATACAAATTGTTATGTTCATCATGGATATGGTGCAAAAAAAAAGAAAAAAAAAATCAGAATTTAGGAAGTATCCATTGTGCTTCAACCAATTGCATCTGTTTGGATATAGCTTGTTATATTAGCCATGATTTTGTTGTATATAAATATAATATAAGCATGAGTTAGACTTTACAAGGATCAGACAATCTAATCTTGCTTCAATGAGTCACTAGTCACTACTTCTGCTTGAACTTATGCACTTGAACTTGTGTTGTTATAATTAGTATTGTTGTTTCTTTAAGTACAACAATTTTACTAATTAGTTTTAATTTGATAATGATTTAATTTTCTTTTAACATGTGTTGTCTGATGAGATGCTTAACTTAACGACCTAGGACATTTCCGAAAACTATCATATTCCAGGTGCTATTATCCCTTTACTAGTGAAATAATTTGAATTCTCTAGTTTTTTTGTAATTATTGTGGTTTTGTACATTATAATATGTTGTCTAAAAAATATTTTTCTGGATGTGAGAAAAGGAAAAAAAAATAATAGAATAATTGACTGAATCACAAAGAGGCGCTATTAATAAATTCTTTATTAAAAGTTCTCATGAAAATGCACAAAATTCAATTATGACTGTGAATGATGTAGATGAGTGTAATGAGATTCACGATGTTAATGAAGAAAGGGAAAATTTGAGTGAACATGAAAATATTTTAAATAAGGTAGATAATGAGAATATTGATATTGATGAACAATTTATTTCTTCACTTGATATATATGATCCAAGAAATTGGGATAATCTTGATAACAATGCACGTGATATTTTAGTTGAAAAAGAGCCTATAAGAAAATTGAATATTGTATATGTTGGTGCGAAAAGCATCTGACGATCGAACCTGAGTTTTGATAATGGCAAAGGGTTCAAAGTTAAGATTATTTGTGATATAACGAGTTTGAATGAGATTGCAGGAAACTCCTAAGTGTTCTTAGGCAAAAGTCCTAGCTGCGGTTAGACAAGTGGAAAATGCTAGGGGGTGATAACCTTAGGTCCTAAGGGGTGATAACCCTAAGCAGAAAGTATTGGCGGGTCGAAGGCTTGGGCAAAAATCCCAGAGTTGGGGACTATAGGTTGAAATCCTGGTGTCGCGAACTGGGTGGAAGTCCGGACGAGTCGTGGAGTGGACTGTTGGGATCGTCGTACTCGGCTAGAGAGGGGGGGTGTGAATAGCCGCCCCAAATTCTTCGCGTTTCTTCCTACGATTAGGGTTAGCGCAGCGGAAATGAAACCGTAGAAACGAAAAGGAAGAAGACAAACCTCAAACTCGATGGATGTAACGAGGTTCGGAGGTGATACTCCTACTCCTCGGCGTGTCTGTAAGGTGGATGAGCCCTATCAATCCGTCGGTGGATGAGTCCCCGGAGAACCGGCTAATAAATACTCCTTGTGGGTGGAGAAACCTCGCCACAATAGCTTGCAACAGCAATATGGAAATACAAAGAAGAGCAAGAACAAAATACACAATGAATGTACAAATACTCGCTTGCCTTCTCGTCGACTGAAGTCCCGGATGAAGCACCAACTTCACGGACGAATGCCAACAAGCAACTCAGTCGAAGAAGCTCACACGAAGCTTCGGAGCTCAGCAAAGCTCAAGAGCACAGCTTTCAGAAGAACAGCAGCTCAGTTCAGAGGAGGAAGAAGAAGGAAGAAGTCGTACCTCTGTAGAAGCCCTCAGCCTCTTTTATACCTGCATCCACCTGCGAAGAAGAAGCCAGAAGACCGTTGTGAGCCAACGGATAGTTCTGGACCGATCAGGCTGAAGCCTGATCGGTCCAGGGTTCTTCTGATCGGTCATGGAGACTGATCAGGCTCTATGCTGATCGGTCCCCAGACCGATCAGAATGCTTTCAAAGAGAGTTTCCCAACTCTCTGTGCGTACCCTGATCGGTCCCGGGGACCGATCAGGCTTCCTGCTGATCGGTCCCCAGACCGATCAGTAAGCTCACAAAGGCACACTGATCGCTTTCTGATCGGTCTCCAGACCGATCAGGAAACCACAGTATCAGTGGATCGGTCACCAGACCGATCCAGGTCTTGGTTTTTGCCCAAACCAAGTCCAAACCAATATCCGGTCAACCTTGACCTCTTGGTACATCATGCTTAGCATCCGATCACTCCCTTGACCTGCTAAGACTCCACACCAAGTGTCCGGTCAATCCCTTTGACCCACTTGGACTTTTCTCTTCGTGTCAAGTATCCGGTCACTCCCTTGACCTACTTGACCTTCTCAACACCAGATGCCCGATCACCCTTGATCCATCTGGATTTTCCCTTGCCCGACTTCACTCACCAGGACTTTCACCTAGCTTCACTCACTAGGATTTTCACCTGGCTTCACTCACCAGGATTTCCAATCTGCCCGGCTTCACTCACCAGGACTTTCCAACTGCCTGGCTTCACTCACCAGGACTTTCCCACTGCCTGGCTTCACTCACCAGGACTTTCCCACTGCCTGGCGTCACTCACCAGGACTTTCACCTAGCTTCACTCACTAGGGTTTTCACAACTGCCTGGCTTCACTCACTAGGACTTTCACACTGCCTGGCTTCACTCACCAGGACTTTTTCCACTGCCTGGCTTCACTCACCAGGACTTATCCGTCTGCCTGGCTTCACTCACCAGGACTTTCCACATCCGGTCCAGAGAACGCGCTACCGAGCCCTTTCTGACCACAATTCGGGGAACGAGCTACCGAGCCCTCTTCGACTTCCATCCGGTCTAGAGAACGAGCTCCCGAGCCCTCTCTGACCACAGTCCGAAGAACGAGCTACCGAGCCCTCTCCGACTTCCCATGTGCCAAGCTTCCATACTTGGACTTCTCCGTGCCAAGTCTCCATACTTGGACTTTTCCCGTGCCAAGCTCCCTGCTTGGACTTTTCACCATGTCAAACTCCCTGCTTGGACTTTTCACCATGCCAAACTCCCTGCTTGGACTTTCCCCATGCTAAGCTCCCTGCTTGGACTTTTCCCGTGCCAAGCTCCCTGCTTGGACTTTTCCGAGTCAGGTCAACTCACCTCGGGTCAACCAGGTCAACCTTGACCACGGGTTGCACCCACAATCTCCCAAGCTTGTATCCTTATAAAACATCAAGATACAACTTTTTTGTTCACGTCAAACATTGTCAAACATAACTCGTCAAACATCAAAACACAACTCGAGTCAAGTCAACTCGAGTCTGGTCAACCAGGTCAACCTTAACCTAAGGTTGCACCAACAATCTCCCCCTTTTTGATGTTTGACAAAACTCATAATCAAACTTAGGTTTTCTAATATTCTTCCTTGAACATTCTCCCCAAACCTACACTCTCCCCCTTTTTGACACACATAAAAAAGAGTGAATCAAGGTCAAGAGTTTCTTTCTAATGAAGGTCTCATACCTTTCATTGAAACCCTTAATTTCCCCCTTGATACTAAGGTCAACAATTAACTTAGTGATAATCTCATATCACTCAAGTCTTTAGGAGTAAAAACTCCTCCTAAAAGTCAACTCCCCTTGACTAATAGGTAAAATTCCCTCTAAAGGTTAACTCCCCCTTGACCATTGCACCAACAATGTCTTGGAGAGTTTCAAACCTTCAAAATACCAACTCCCGAGCTGAAATTTCAGACAACCAGTCGAATTTTAGCAATTTGCCACGCCCTGATCGGTCACCAGACCGATCAGGCTCCCTCTGGATCGGTCCAGTGACCGATCCACACAGACCTGGACCGATCAGGGAACCTCTTAATCGGTCCACGACCTCTGATTTCTGATTTCTGAATTTTTCTTCTCCCGAAATTCAGAAACCTCTAGAAAATCACAGAAAATTTCAAAAATTGTAAAATTTTGAGGATACATTCCTCATAACATATACTATCATGGAAAAATAGTTTTCTATGAAAATAGCTTCCATCTTGATACAAAGTTCACAAGTCTTTGAAATAGCTCAAAGTTAACTCATCTTTGTATCACCTTGTTCAATGATGAATGCTATCACTAGAAAAGCTTCATCAAGGTTTTTCAAATCAATTTTAAAATGATTTTAAACCCTTTAATTTGGGACCATAATCTCAGGACTATATGTACATGACTCGTACACAAGTTTTTCCTATGATCCCCAATTTAAAATTAGGCTCATCTAGGTACAAGAACTATGCACCTTGATCCTAACTCATCATCCTAATATCTCACACACATCTAAGGTGTATCAAACACATTCAAGTCAATTTTGATGTGAGATATGGGTCTAGGTTATCTTAAACTAGATTTTCATGTGTTTTCTAAACTACAATTTGATCTCCATATCAAGTTGTGTTTTTGTCCTTAAATCAATTTAATTGATTATACATGCAAGAGATGATGACATGGCATAAAATAGTATCATAAATGAAAACATGTGCCAATGTCATGATGTCATGGCATAAAGTATGAAACTTAACTAGAGCATGACATATAAATAACTTAAGCATTATCATGACATTTCAAATGATGATAAATTAAGTATGATGTCATGACATGGCATATGGCAAACAATATATGGCAAATAACATGTAAAGGTATAGAAAATACCTAACTCTAGCCTTAGTTGCCATTTTTGATCATTTTGCCATAAAATCCATATTCCTAAGTGTATTAGACCTAAAATCATATACTAAGGATTTTTAGATCACTATGTGCCAATTAGATTGACCCTAGAAAACTCTTCAATTGTGATTGGCACATCCTAAACACCTTAGGAATAATTTTCCATTTCATTTCCAAGGCTTGATCACACCTTGAAAATTCCTAAAGTGCCACCTTTTGCCATGATTAGGTTAACTACCTATTCAAGTAAGGTTGTCACACCCTAACTCATCTAGCGTGATGGAATCACGCTCCTAGGGACCCAATACCTATTTGAGCTCATTGGGTTCACTAAATATTCACTAGGGATGACTTCCCTAGCAACCCTCCTAATGACCCTCCTAGGCTTTAAAGCCTTGGTCATTTGGGACTCATCAAGATCAACTCTAGGGGTGACTCCCCTTGTGACCTTGGTGATGGTCTTCCTAGCCCTAGGTCTTGTTCCATAATCGAATGGAACATTATGGTAAGTGGGCTTGACCACTTAAGACTTAGGCTTGTGACAAACCTCTCATGTCCTTGGGCTTTGGTGTTTGACCCTTAGACCCTAGAGTTGACTTCTCTAAATTCTTAAGGGCCTTTTCTAAATTGTCAAGTCTTGACCTCAAGACTTGATTTTCCTTTTCTAATACCTCAAGTTTTAATTTGTCATTTATCTTTGAGGTATTCCTAGGCATATGTCTAGTTGTTTTGGGATTTCTACCTAGGTTCTCCTTAGCCTTAGATGAGTTAATTCTAGGGTTAGCATTTCTAGAATTGTCCTTACCTAGGCTAACATGTTTAGCACCTAAACACATATATTGGTTCCTAAAGTTAACATGCTTATCATTATTAACAATTGCAACAAAACTACTAGCATGTGTCTTATTGCAAGAGTGAGACTTAAACGTTACCTTAGGGTTTGCCTTCGCTCCCCCTATTGACGTGCTCGGTCTTTTGTCCTTGTGAGGTTGCCTCCCCCTCGGACATTGACTCCTATAGTGTCCCCTTCGCTTGCATTGGAAGCACACCACGTGCTCCTTGCCCTTGTGTGTTGGGACTTCGGCTTCCTTGACCTTTGGCGTCGGTGGAGTCTTTCTAACCCTCTTTGGACATTTACTCTTGTAATGTCCAAATTCCCTACACTCAAAGCACATTATGTGTAATTTGCTAGAAACTAAATGGCTTGAGTTACCTAGAGTTGAGGATGGATGAACGCTCTCTCCTTCATCCCTTCCGGAGGTAGAAGCTTCTTCTTCTTGCTCTGAACTTGAAGAAGAACTCTCCTCCTCTTTTTCTTTAGATGTTGAGTGACCCTCAACTTCTAAATCCATTCCTCCATGAAGTGAGCTACTTGGCTCACTTGACTCCTCTTCATGACTTGAAGTGGAGTTCTCCTCATGGAACTTTGCCAAGTTGTTCCACAACTCCTTGGCATCGTTATATCCACCTATCCTACACAAAACATCATTAGGTAAAGAAAATTCAAAAATTTTCAATACCTCATCGTTGACTAGGGATTGGTGGACTTGTTCCTTGGTCCACTCCTTCTTCTCTAGGGTTTCTCCTTTCTTGTCCATCGGAGGCTTGAAACCTAATTGAACACAACTCCAATTTTCAAGATTAGTCATAAGAAAGTACTTCATTCTTACCTTCCAAAACGCGAAGTCGTCGCGATCGTAGAAAGGTAGAATTGTGACGTCTTCTCCAAATAACTCCATTCTCTAGCTCGTGCTCCCCCGGGTGTTGATCCAACGAAGAGCGACCTCGCTCTGATACCACTTGTTGGGATCGTTGTACTCGGCTAGAGAGGGGGGGTGTGAATAGCCGCCCCAAATTCTTCGCGTTTCTTCCTACGATTAGGGTTAGCGCAGCGGAAATGAAACCGTAGAAACGAAAAGGAAGAAGACAAACCTCAAACTCGATGGATGTAACGAGGTTCGGAGGTGATACTCCTACTCCTCGGCGTGTCCGTAAGGTGGACGAGCCCTATCAATCCGTCGGTGGATGAGTCCCCGAAGAACCGGCTAATAAATACTCCTTGTGGGTGGAGAAACCTCGCCACAATAGCTTGCAACAGCAATATGGAAATACAAAGAAGAGCAAGAACAAAATACACAATGAATGTACAAATACTCGCTTGTCTTCTCGTCGACTGAAGTCCCGGACGAAGCACCAACTTCACGGACGAATGCCAACAAGCAACTCAGTCGAAGAAGCTCACACGAAGCTTCGAAGCTCAGCAAAGCTCAAGAGCACAGCTTTCAGAAGAACAGCAGCTCAGTTCAGAGGAGGAAGAAGAAGGAAGAAGTCGTACCTCTGTAGAAGCCCTCAACCTCTTTTATACCTGCATCCACCTGCGAAGAAGAAGCCAGAAGACCGTTGTGAGCCAACGGATAGTTCTGGACCGATCAGGCTGAAGCCTGATCGGTCCAGGGTTCTTCTGATCGGTCATGGAGACCGATCAGGCTCTATGCTGATCGGTCCCCAGACCGATCAGAATGCTTTCACAGAGAGTTGCCCAACTCTCTGTGCATACCCTGATCGGTCCCGGGGACCGATCAGGCTTCCTGCTGATCGGTCCCCAGACCGATCAGTAAGCTCACAGAGGCACACTGATCGCTTTCTGATCAGTCTCCAGACCGATCATGAAATCACAGTATCAGTGGATCGGTCACCAGACCGATCCAGGTCTTGGTTTTTGCCCAAACCAAGTCCAAACCAATATCCGGTCAACCTTGACCTCTTGGTACATCATGCTTAGCATCCGATCACTCCCTTGACCTGCTAAGACTCCCCACCAAGTGTCCGGTCAATCCCTTTGACCCACTTGGACTTTTCTCTTCGTATCAAGTATCCGGTCACTCCCTTGACTTACTTGACCTTCTCAACACCAGATGTCCGATCACCCTTGATCCATCTGGATTTTCCCTTGCCCGGCTTCACTCACCAGGACTTTCACCTAGCTTCACTCACTAGGATTTTCACATGGCTTCACTCACCAGGATTTCCAATCTGCCCGGCTTCACTCACCAGGACTTTCCAACTGCCTGGCTTCACTCACCAGGACTTTCCCACTGCCTGACTTCACTCACCAGGACTTTCACCTAGCTTCACTCACTAGGGTTTTCACAACTGCCTGGCTTCACTCACCAGGACTTTCACACTGCCTGACTTCACTCACCAGGACTTTCCCACTGCCTGGCTTCACTCACTAGGACTTATCCGTCTGCCTGGCTTCACTCACCAGGACTTTCCACATCCGGTCCAGAGAACGCGCTACTGAGCCTTTTCTGACCACAGTTCGGGGAACGAGCTACCGAGCCCTCTCCGACTTCCATCCGGTCCAGAGAACGAGCTCCCGAGCCCTCTCTGACCATAGTCCGGAGAACGAGCTACCTGTAGGACCGTTAGAGTCGATAGAGGGGGGTGAATATCGATTCGAAAAAGACGAGTATAAACGCAGCGGAAAAATAAAATAGACACAGATGTTTTTACTTCGTTCGGAGCCTGTGACGACTCCTACTCGAAGGCCCGTGGTCCTTGACCACTTTCGTTGGGCAATCACTAACAAGTCGAAATATGATTACAGAATGAGTACAGGAAATGCAAGTGAAAATAAAGCAATACCGACAAGGAAATTAAATAAAAACCGAAGTAGCACTTTGTCGGAACTTTGTTGGCGTCGCACTGAACGTCGAGCAGCAAGACCAGTAGTAGAAGAGTTCTCAGCTTAATTGAATTCCTGTGAAGCTCCTGTCTGGGGCTTCTTTTATATGCTGTTCCAGGCGCCTGGATCCCTTCCGGGCGCCTGGAATGTGACGTAGCTGCACAAACCATGATGCTCCACGTGGCTGGATAGAATTCGCCTTCCGGGCGCCCGGATCCCTTCCGGGCGCCCGGACCACCTTGTTTCAGAAAACTCCCTTTTCCTGCAAAACAAAGTTAGTCCGAGGCAAATATGTATCCTGTAAAACAGATTGTTAGCACAGTTAAAGTTCAACAGATGGATAAAAAGAGTATGACTTAGATTCCATCTTTCCGAGACCGGAATCTAGTCACGATCTCGATTTAGACATCCGAAATGGATCTAAGCCGGATCAACGCCTAATGTCCCCTTTCCGGGAATGCGTCCTCACAGTCACTCCCCTCCAGTGACTTACCTCACTTACCTGCCAGACGTCCGGTCAGCCCGTCGACCCGTCTGGACTTCTCGCCAAGCGTCCGGTCAGCCCGTCGACCCGCTTGGACTTCTCGCCAACTATCTGGTCAACCCATCGACCTAGCTGGACTTCTCGCCAAGCGTCCGGTCAGCCCGTCGACCCGCTTGGACTTCGTGCCAGACATCCGGTCAGCCCGTCGACCTGTCTGGACTTCTCCTGCACACTCGATCAAAGTGTCAGACAACAACAGAACTAACTTAACCTATTTGTCATTCATCAAAACCTGGGTTAAATCGTTAGTGCTAACCGCACCAACAATCTCCTCCTTTTTGATGGAATGACAACCTGGTTAAGTTAGTGTTAACATATGCAAGAAACAACATGCATTTATGTGGTTTTTAAAGTTAGTTTGTATTTTCAAATTGGTTTAGCTAACTTAACCACCTAACCCTCCCCCTTTGGCATTCATCAAAAAAATAAGCAAGGGTAAATAATCAAAGTGTTGAGTTACTGCAAAAAGTAACTAGATTTTGCAATATATTTAAGTTTGGTTTAATTTTGAACACCAAAAAAATAGTCAAAATGACTTGGGGGAGACAAGTTGAATTTTTGAAGAAATATAAAGTTAATCAAGTTTCATTTTTCAAGTGTGTAAAGATTTCCAAGCATATGTTACAAGAACTGAATAAGTTTAAATATGCTATATTCAACTTTTAAACTCAGGTTTAAAAATTAGGTGGGATTAAACTTCCAATTTTACAAACACTCAGATAAATTTAACTTTTTTTTTTTGAAAAATAGTTTTCAAAGAATAAATTAGTTTTAAAATAGATTAAATTTTTTTTTTAATTAATTTCTCCCCCTGAACTTGACACTTAAAATTTGAAAATATTTGCTAAAAATATTCAAAGTAGATATATATATATATATATTTTTAAATTGAGGTAGAATTTTCTAGAGAGATTTTAAAGAGAAGATTAAAAAATAACACTTAAGGAGATAACTAAAAAATAAACCTCCTCCTTAATTTGATACTCCTTTAATTTATTAATCCTCCTTATTTATTACTTCCCGTTAATATAAAATTTTACAACCGTAACATATTTTTGTACCTAAGTGTTTTAGACGATTGTATAATTATCTTTATAAAATTGTTCATTTAAATTTGACTAACCGTAATTAATGTTAGATTAAGTTGAAATAAATTAACCTTTAGTGTAATGTTAAGTAAGATAAGTTGTTATTAATTCAATAATTGATTAATATTAATAATTTATTGATTAAATTTTGCTATAATCTAAATTTTGTATTAATTGATGAAGGTGTTAGTTATAATTTAACTTTTCATTTACTTCCTTTTAAGTTGGATTGACTTAGTTTAAAGTTGGTGGTAATTTGAAGTTAAACTCGTTATTAAACAAGGTTAAGTAAGGTTCAATTTAAGTCAAACTTTAATTATGTTTTAATAAAAATAATTAATATTTTAAAGGTTGATTAAGAAAAATGACTTAGAGTAATTTTAATATTTTTACTAAGGTTAAACCTAGGTTCTGATCAAATTAAGCTTAGTTCTCAAATAAAGTTAAACTTAAATAGTTAAGTTCTACTTATTAATTACATAATTAAGTTTAAAGTTAAAGTTAACGGAATTTAAGTTTTTAAGTTAGGTGTCTAAGTTTTAAATGAATTTAAAAGAATTATAATGATTATTATTTTTAAGGGATTTCTAACAGGATTTTAAAATGATTTTTAAAATTATTTAATGACAATTAATATACGTTCAATTTAGTTTTGATTTTAGATTAAAATTAATATCAGTGATTAATTTAGCTTAAATTTTAAGTTTAAGTTAAATTTTTCAGTTTTAATTTTCAGTTAGGTTAAATTAAGTTGAAAAGTAATGTTTAAATTAAGTTTTAATGAGTTTTAATTTAAGATCTAATTTTCAGTTAAGTTAAATTAAAAAATAATTTTAAGGTTAAAATGATATTTAAGATTAAAAATGAGTTTAAAGTCAAAATAATAATTTTTAAAGTGAAAATAGTCTATAGAAATAATTTATTATTATTACTATTTTTTTTTAAGTTAAAATAATTTTATTAAAGTGAAAAAATAAGAAGAATTTTTCAAAATGATACATAATTTTTAAAATAATTTTTAAATGATTTTTAAAAGTTTTTAAATAATTTTTGAAATAATTTTTAAGTTAAAATAATTTTAAAATATAATTTTTATATTAAAATAATTTTAAGTTAAAATAATTTTTAAGTTAAAATAATTTTTAAAATAACAATAATTTTTAAAAGAATTTTTTAAAGTTTTGAAAATGATTTTTAACAGAGTTTTTTTTTTTTTTAAATAATTTTTAAAATGTTTTAAAAGAATTTTTAAAAGAATTTTTTAAAGTTTTTAAAATGATTGTTAAAATAGTTTTTTTTAAATAATTTTTAAAAGAATTTTTTAAAGTTTTTAATATGATTTTTAAAAGAGTTTTTTTAAAATAATTTTTAAAATGTTTTAAAATAATTTTTAAAAGAATTTTTTTAAGTTTTTAAAATGATTTTTAAAAGAGTTTTTTTTTAAAATAATTTTTAAAAGAATTTTTTAAAGTTTTTAAAATGATTTTTAAAAGAGTTTTTTTTTAAAATAATTTTTAAAATGTTTTAAAATAATTTTTTAAAGAATTTTTAAAGTTTTAAAAATTGTTTTTAACAGAGTTTTTTTTTTTAAATAATTTTTAAAAGAATTTTTAAAGTTTTGAAAGTGACTTTTAAAAGAGTTTTTAAAATAAATTTTAAAAATGTTTTAAAAGAATTTGCAAAAGAATTTTTAAAGTTTTGAAAATGACTTTTAAAAGAGTTTTTAAAACAATTTTTAAAATGTTTTAAAAGAATTTTTAAAGTTTTTTTTAAAATGATTTTTAAAAGAGTTTTTAAAATAATTTTGAAAATGTTTTAAAATAATTTTTAAAAGAATTTTTTTAAAGTTTTAAAAATGACTTTTAAAAGAGTTTTTAAAATAATTTTGAAAGTGTTTTAAAAGAATTTTTAAAAGAATTTTTAAAGTTTTGAAAATGACTTTTAAAAGAGTTTTTAAAATAATTTTTTAAAGAATTTTTAAAAGAGTTTTTAAAGAATTTTAAAATAAATTTTAAAATAGTTTTTAAAGAATTTTTAAAATAATTTTTAAAGAATCTTTAAAATAATTTTTAAAGAATTTTAAAAGAGTTTTTAAAGAATTTTTAAAATAATTTTTAAAGAATTTTTAAAATAATTTTAAAAGAATTTTAAAAGAGTTTTTAAAGAATTTTTAAAATATTTTTTAAAGAATTTTTAAAATAATTTTTAAAGAATTTTTAAAAGAGTTTTTAAATAATTTTAAAATAATTTTTAAAATAAGTTTTCAAAATTTAAATTTAATTTTTAAAAAAAAATTTTCAAAATTAATAAATTTTCAAAATACTTGTAAGTTATTTAATTCGAAATTGAGTAGTTCAAAATTTAACTTAACTTATTCAATTCGAATTTTAATTTAATTAATTTAATTCGTGATTTAATTTGAAATTTGATTTAATTAATTTGATTTTGATCCTTAGTCATCTCATCCGATCTAAGTTTTCAATCAGGGGATCCTATAATTTTGTGAGATGAAATTGGTTTGATTACCGAGTTTTGGTTTAACTTGTGTTAGATTCAGACTTAGCTTTGGTTTCCACAAATAGGCATTCTTCGGATAAACTTCTAAGCTTGGTGAGTCACATGGACATCATTAGAAGTAACCAACCTTTCGAGGTTTTCCGAATAGTCCTATCTACGGAACTTAGTACTAAATCTTGGTCTAACTGGTTAGGATTCGTTTAAGGGTAGCTTCGGTCAATTCCACTTGGCCAAATGCACCAGATCGAAGCCATATCTTTCTAGACATGCGATGCCCAAGCTTCCCTAACGTACTATCATCCAAAAACTTCACCAGTACCATGAGTCAAGTTAAACTTGGTCTCTTTTTAACTAATCCTAATTACCCTGCCGGGTTAGTTTGTCTTGGGTTACCCTGTCGGGTATATTAGTTTTGGAGGTGCCAGCTATTCTGGAGCCTCCCCCTGAATTATTGGCCATTAATTTAGATTTTGGTTTTAGGTTTGTGTCGATTCTTTTTATAATTATGGTTAACTTGGTGATAATTTTGTTGATTTTTAAAATGTTTAGATTTTGAATTTGATTTAGGTTTGTATTTTGGATTTTGGTTTGGTTTATTCGATTTTATATAATGTATTTTTTTCTTAGGTATATAATATTGATTAAGTCCTACTTGCGTGGTCAGACACGCTTTCGGAACCCAAGCTAGAATGGTTGATTTATATTGGGTTATTAATGATTTGAAGGTTTTATTTGAATTCGACTTATATCCTAGTCCGGTTTTATTATAACATGCTTTTTGATTATTTAGGATTAAGTCTAGATTTTTTGATCTTGTTGTGAATTTTTCTAACATTTCTTTTAAATTGTTAATCTCATTTTTTAGTAATAAATTTTCTTCCTCAAGTGTTAGATCTTGAGTTGGATTTGAATTTATGATTTGTTCCTTGAGGTTTTGATTTTCCTCAAGAAGTGATTTGTTTTCATTTTCTAATTTAGTTAATTTACTATTTAAGCAGGAAATGATTCTAAAAATTTTTTTGTTTAAATTAAAGTATACCTCATTCGGGCCTTCGGAAACGAGTACGGACTCGTGGCTTGTTTCGGGTTCAGACCCGTCTTCATCTTCCGATTCGTTTTCTGTTTCAGCTTCGCGGGCCATCAGTGCGAGGTGGCTCTGATGTTTCTGCTCTTCTTCCTCCGATTCGTCCGAGGAGTCGTCCCACGTTGCTTTGAGTGCCTTCTTTTTGGTTGGTTTTGATTTGTCGAACTTCAGTTTTGGGCATTCATTCTTGTAGTGTCCCTTTTTATTGCAGCCGTAGCAAGTGACATTCTTTTGTTCTGAGGGAGAGCTGATCTTTTGAAGGTCCTTTTTGCTGAAGCTCCTCTTTCTCCTGGTGAACATTTTTCTTACCAAGTTCACCAGGTGTTCTTCATCTTCGGAGTCTTGGTCGGCGTCTTCTTCAAATTCAGGCTTGCTTTTCTTGGAGGAACCTGGAAATAAAGCTACACCTTTCTCGGCTCCAGCATTAGTTTGTTCGTGTAATTCTAATTCACAGAAAAGCTCATCCAATTTTAATTTAGAAAGATTCTTAGAAATTTTGTAGGCATCCACTATTGATGCCCACAAACTATTACGTGGAAAGGCGTTTAATGCGTACCTTATCAAGTCTCTGTTCTCCATCTGGTGGCCTATCGCATGGAGCCCGTTGAGGATGTCCTTGATCCTCGCGTGGAGTTGATTCGCTGTTTCTCCTTCCTGTATTTTTATATTAAAAATTTTATTTAAAAGCAGGTCTCGTTTTGTTACCTTAGCGTCGCTTGTTCCTTCGTGCAGCTCGATCAGTTTGTCCCACAGTTCTTTAGCGTTTTTGTGTGGACCGACTCTGTTTAGCTCTTCTCTTGTTAGTCCGCACTGTAGAGTGTTGATCGCTTTGTTTTCTGTTGACGCCTTCTTCTTCAAGTCAGCTGTCCATTCTTCAGGATCCAGTATATTCCCGGAGGTGTCTGCCGGAATTTTGTAAGGTCTCGTAATGCTCATCCACTGGTCAAAGTCAGTTTTGAGGTAGACCTCCATGCGCTTCTTCCAGTAAGGGAAGTCGTCCCCGTTGAAGAGTGGAGGTCGCACTGTGCTGAATCCTTCTTGTTGGGACATTCTGTGCACAGGTAAAAAACCAAAAAATATCCCAAGACTTGGTCTTGGATTAGTAGTGCGGGAAGAGAGAGAAAAAAACTAGATTCGTGTTGCACTAATTTAAATTGATTAGAGAAATATTAAGTTAACGAAACACCAGTTTTAAAATTAATTAAAAAAAAACAAAAGAAAATTCACCCCTTGTCTGATTGGTGGTTGCACCAAATCAGAGCGGTACCCGCTCTGATACCACTTGTAGGACCGTTAGATTCGATAGAGGGGGGGTGAATATCGATTCGAAAAAGACGAGTATAAACGCAGCGGAAAAATAAAATAGACACAGATGTTTTTACTTCGTTCGGAGCCTGTGACGACTCCTACTCGAAGGCCCGTGGTCCTTGACCACTTTCGTTGGGCAATCACTAACAAGTCGAAATATGATTACAGAATGAGTACAGGAAATGCAAGTGAAAATAAAGCAATACCGACAAGGAAATTAAATAAAAACCGAAGTAGCACTTTGTCGGAACTTTGTTGGCGTCGCACTGAACGTCGAGCAGCAAGACCAGCAGTAGAAGAGTTCTCAGCTTAATTGAATTCCTGTGAAGCTCCTGTCTGGGGCTTCTTTTATATGCTGTTCCAGGCGCCTGGATCCCTTCCGGGCGCCTGGAATGTGACGTAGAACGAGCTACCGAGCCCTCTCCGACTTCCCATGTGCCAAGCTTCCATACTTGGACTTCTCCGTGCCAAGTCTCCATACTTGGACTTTTCCCGTGCCAAGCTCCCTGCTTGGACTTTTCACCATGCCAAACTCCCTGCTTGGACTTTTCACCATGCCAAACTCCATGCTTGGACTTTCCCCATGCCAAGCTCCCTGCTTGGACTTTTCCCGTGCCAAGCTCCCTGCTTGGACTTTTCCGAGTCAGGTCAACTCACCTCGGGTCAACCAGGTCAACCTTGACCACGGGTTGCACCCACAATCTCCCAAGCTTGTATCCTTGTAAAACATCAAGATACAACTTTTCTGTTCGCGTCAAACATTGTCAAACATAACTCGTCAAACATCAAAACACAACTCGAGTCAAGTCAACTCGAGTCTGGTCAACCAGGTCAACCTTGACCTAAGGTTGCACCAACACGGACGTCCAGCATGAAGACCGGAAGCTTCGGACGTTGAGCAAAAGTCCAGTTGGTCTGGAAGATCAATCTGGCAACAGGTAACTTCTCCTAGGAGGAGTAGGTGAGGACGACATACTCGAAGAGGGAACAGTAGGCGCCAATTCGACCTAGAGTTTCGACGAAACTCAAAGTCAGAACCAGACAGTCAGAGGCTGTCAAACTTTAGTTTATATAAATTATTTTATGTCTTGACTAACTTTATTTTGCAGAAAATAAAGGGTTGAAAAAAGCTAGTTCGGGCGCCCGGAAGGGGTCCGGGCGCCTCGAGCTGGTCCAGGCCCCCAGAGTCGGTCTAGGCGCCCGGAACCCAAAAGTTATCGCCAAGTTGATGTGGCACGCGCGGAGTGGCCGAGCCATGTGGTCCAGGTGCCTGGAGGGGTTCTGGGCGCTCGGAACGACCTATAAAAGCAGCTTCGACCAGGAGCTTCAGGACAACACAACGAACGACTTTCGCTTCTTCAAGCTGCTCAAAAAATGCTCCCACAACGCTCGAAAGCTCCGACGATGATTCTTCTAGAGATTTCTTCATACGAAGTTGTCGGTATTGTTTTATTTAAAAGCTACTTGTACTACAACTGTAATCATTTTGTACTGTTTCGGATTGATTAGTGATTGCTCATCGAAAGCACTCTTACGTGCGGACCTTGGAGTAGGAGTCGCCACAGGCTCCGAACCAAGAAAAAATTTAGTGTTTGCGTTGTGTCTTTTTACTTTTCTGCTACGTATTTACTTAAAGTTTTACAAAATGAATAAATTAGCCATGAACACTATACAACCTCCTATAGCGTTTTTCGATCCTACAGTATAGCCTTTGAACGACACTTCTAGACATTTTTCTTTTGCTCATTATTCTAGACATTTAAGTAATGGAGAAATAAGAGACTCAAAGTGGTTGGTTTATAGTAAATATGTGGATAAAGTTTTTTTTTATTGCAAGTTGTTTAAATCTGAAACCAATAGAAGTTCATTAGCAAAGGATGGATTTAGAGATTGGAAACAACTTAGTGAACAACTTAAAGAACATGAAGATACTATTGAACATATAACTAACATGAACACTTGGAATGAATTAAAAATGTAATAAGATAAAAATCTAACAATTGATAAAGACCTACAACGAGAAATTTCCAAAGAAAAAGAGCATTGGAGACAAGTTATAACAAGAATATTAGCAGCTGTAAAATGTCTTTCTAAACGTTGTTTGACTTTTTGAGGATCTAATGAAAAACTTTATCAAGACAATAATGAAAATTTTTTGGGATTGATTGAAATGATTGCTAAATTTGATTATGTGATACAAGATCATATTAGACATATTCAAAGTAATGAAATTCATTATCATTACCTAGGTCATAAAATTCAGAATGAGTTGATTTCTATTTTAGCTAATAATGTTAAAAGTGTTATCATTAATACAATTAAAGAAATAAAATATTTTTCAATAATTCTTGATTGTACCCCAGATATAAGTTATCAAGAACAAATAACTTTTATAATACGATGTGTTAATATGTCAGGTAACAAAGTGAAAATAGATGAGTACTTTTTAGAGTTTCTAAAAGTAGATGATATATCTGGTTTAGGACTTTTTAACGAATTACAAAATGTGTTAAAATCACTTGATCTTAGTATTGAAAATATTAGAGGTCAATGTTATGATAATGGTTCCAATATAAAAGTAAAACACCAAGAAGTTTAAAAGAGGTTACTTGAAATAAATCCAAGAGCGTTGTATATGTCATGTGCTTGTCATAATCTTAATCTAACTCTTAGTGATATGACACATTCTTGTGTTAAAGCTATTTCTTTTTTTGGAGTAGTGCAATGCATATATATATATATATATATATATATATATATATATATATATATATATATATATTATTTTCAAGTTCTCCTAAGAGATGGAAAATTGTACTTAATAATATGAAGGAATTAACCGTCAAATCTTTGTTGAATACTCGTTGGGAAAGTCGTATTAAAAGTGTTCAAGCTATTAGATTTCAAATTGTGGAAGTGAGAGCAACTTTATTTGAATTAAATAATATTTGTGATGATACAAAGTCAATAAGTGAAGCTGAAAGTTTAGCTAATTCAATCGAAAAATTTGAATTTTTATTTGGTATGATCATTTGGTATGATATCTTATTTGCTATAAACATGATAAGTAAGAAATTACAATCAAAATCTATGTGCATTGACTCTGCCATGAAAAAATTAGAAGGTGTAATCTCATTTTTTTTGAAAAGTATAGGAATGATGGTTTTGCTACAAGTTTGACTATTCAAAAAATGTCTTGCATTAGATATGAATATAGAGCTAATATTTACAACAAAGCGCCATATTTTTAGGAAAAGACAATTTAATGAAAGAGAAGATGATGAAGTTTCACTATCACTAGAAGAGTCCTTTAGAATTGATTATTTTATTGTTGTTGTGGACATGACAATTGCTTTTTTAAAATGCAGATTCGAGCAAATGAAAACCTTTGAAAATATATTTGGTTTTTCATTTCATTCAAAAATATTAAGAATTTTGGATGATGATAAATTGAGAAAATATTATGTCAATTTAAAATCTACTCTAACTCATGACAGCTGATCAGATGTTGAGTTAGATGATTTATTTAATGAATTAAAAATATTACAAATGACTTTACCAAATATGATAATTTCTGCAATTGATATTCCTGAATTTGTTCAAAGTGTAAATTGTTATCCAAATGTTGCAATTACTTATAGAATTTTGTTGACTATGACTGTTACAGTAGCATTAGCTGAAAGGAATTTTTCAAAATTAAAATTATTAAAAACATATATGAGATCGTCAATGTCTCAAGAAAGATTAAATGGATTGACAGTTTTATGTATTGAGAAAGGCATCTTGGAAAATCTTTAAACTGATAATATTATAGGAGATTTTGCAAATAGAAATGCTAGAAGAAGTCATTGTAGATAAATTATATATTATTAGAAATTTATTTGGGATCTCATTTTATGATTTCGCCTAGGGCCTCCTAAGTTGAAGGATCGGGGCTGGGTGGGGGTCGAAGTCAAAATAGGGGAACGTCTCCCATATGTTTTTGTTAATCGCCCCGTGTTAAAATTTTAGGGTCCTGCCTGAGTGGTTACAAAGTAGGATGCTTGAATAAAGCCAATCAGATGTAAAGCCGATCAGATATAAGGATTTTAATATTTTACTCTAGAAGTCAGGAAATAATATACCTGATTAGTTGAGTAGTCGACCGAGTGCAAGGGAGCCTAACCAGGTGAAAATCTTACTGAGATCTAAGCGCTTAGGCCTTCTGAAAACCCCTTAGTGTAAGATTGATCGGACGAAGGTCGATCGAACACAAGGCTATTTGTGTACGCCCGGTCGGACAAAGATCAGACGGGCTTAAAGACACTTGGCCTTATAAAACTCTTAGTATAAGACTGACCGAATAAAGATCGGTCGAACATAAAGCTCTTCGTGTACGTCCAGCCGGGTAAAGACCGGACGGGCTTAAGGACACTTGGCATTATAAAACTCTTAATATAAGAATGGCAGGACAAAAGTCGGTCAAACATAAGGCTCTCCATGAATACTCGACCGGGTAAAGACCGGACATGCTTAAGAGAACACTTGGCCTTATAAAACTCTTAGTATAAGACTGACCAAATAAAGGTCGGTTGAAAATAAGGCTCTCCATGTACGCCTAACTGGGTAAAGACCGGGCGGGCTTAAGAACACTTGACCTTATAAAACTCTTAATATAAGAATGGTCGAACAAAGGCCAGTCAAACATAAGGCTCTCCGTGTACGCCCAGCTGGGTAAAGACCGGGCGAGCTTAAGAACACTTAGTCTTATAAAACTCTTAGTATAAGACTGACTTAACAAAGGTCGGTCGAACATAAGGCTCTCCGTGTACGCCCGACCGGGTAAAGACCGGTTTAGCTTAAAGACACGCGGCCTTATAAAACTCTTAGTATAAGAATGATCGAACAAAGACCTATCGAATATAAGCCTCTTTGTGTACGCCCGACGGGGTAGAGATCGGGCGGGCTTAAGGACACTTGGTCTCATAAAGTTCTTAGTATAAGGTCAGCCGGATAGAGGTCGGTCAAGCATAAGGATATCTGTGTACGCTCGGCTGGGCAAAGATCGGACAGGCATAAAGATACTTATCCTTAGGAAACTCTATATATCAGCTCGGTCGAGCACAGGTTGACCAAGTTTAAGTTACCTAATCTCACATTATCTCTAAAATAAAACTCTAACATACATAATCTATCATATGATTTCTTGAATAAAGTTTTGGCATACTATGGACACTATATTAATCTCTGAACAAATCTCTGCAGTATTTAACATATGACAGAGCAGATTGATACAACAACAAACAATATGACCGACCTTGTGGACCGACCAAGATACATTCAACAGATAAGTAATAGACAATATTTTAACAGTCTGTCATAATTGTCAGAGAATATTCCTTTGATATCTCCTTCGGAGGCTGCCTTGTTTCCCATGGGTGATTCATCTATATCAACATCCTCCTCCAATGACTTCAGAGAAAGTTTATGTTATAAACGACAAAAAAGATACATCTATGGGTACAAAAAAGATTCCTCGGAAGATCTTTGAAGAACAACTTAACAAACTCTGATTCATGAAGTCACCTCATGATCACAGAGATTGTAAGAGGTGGTCTAAAAAGACGGTCATCTCCATTGGTAAGATATGTAATTTTTGCATCTGAGACCTTCATTCGTACATCCTCTACTATTTTTCTTCTTCTATTTGCCAAGAAACTGTATTGACTTGAGCGTTGGAGGACCTTTCTAGAAATCCCTTCCCTGATCTTTGGTCACTAACGCTTCGTGAGATCGTCTGATTATGCATAGGATCGTTGAGGAGCTTCATCATAGATCGAAGAGTGAACTATTCATCAACAAACCATCCACTTGAATCAACGTATTATCTCCTCAGCCTTCAGACATGATCACTATCCTATATGATTGTATATAGATGTATTATTTGGAGTGATTTTCTATCATGGTATGAATTTAGATATCTTATTCTGGAAATTTAAATTTAGATACTTTATTATAGATAATTCGATAGTTTGTATCATGGTATGAAATTTAATTTAGTATGTTTGTATGATTGTGTTCATGATTAGTTTATAGAAATTGTGTTTGTTTGTATGATTATGATTCTATGGATTGTGTTTGTATGTATGATTGTAATTGTACATATGTATTGTGTTTGTATTATTATCGTCTGTGATGGTTTTATAAAGATATGAAAATTGTAAACAAGGTGTATTTTGAATATAAAAGTTTCCTCGTAATTTTTTTTTCTGTCAGTAAATATCGAAATCAGGTTGTGATACATCGTCAGTATACACTGAGGGAAATATTGTTTCCATCGGTGTTTACCAACGGAATCTAGGATTCCATCTATGTAATTACCAATAGAATTTGTATTCCGTCGGTGTATACCAACGGGATTTTTATTCCGTCGGTAAGTAATATTACGGGCTAGATTTTTGTTCGGTTAATACTGATAGAATTATAACTTTCGTCAATAATTTTACCAATGAAATTATAATTTTCTTCGATATATTTAGTTCTGAAATTTATTCTATTCTTATATATAGCTGCGGAATTTATATTCCTTCGGTAAAAGCGTCTCCAACACATTATTTTCCAATGATAGAAATTTCTGTTGATAATATGAGATTTTATTTAGTGATCAAAAATAAAAAGGTGAATCCATCATCTCGATGGCTCGCCTCACATTGTCTGAACAGATATAAATCACGAAAACCTTTATCCAACAATAGAAACATATATAAAGAAGGGTTAAGATAGCCAACGAAATATTCTACATCCATTTAAAATCTACCTCAAATCTATTGTTAGAACACTCCTACGTAAACCAATTACATCAGTCCACGGGAATCATGTTCTCATCATCATCGTGGTGACAGCCATCGTGAAGACGAAGGCGTACTTAAAGCCGATGGACGGATCGAAGATGCAGCAAAAACAGATTAGTTCCGTTCTTATTATTCTATCTTTCATCTTTACTATTGCAATTATTCTAAATTGTAAATCTGTTTTATAAAAGGCAGTTCCTCCTCTTCTTTAAGACTGCGTTTGATAGGGATGATAAAATTAAGATTACGTTTTCAAAAAATTATTAATATATCGTTTGATATAATTGATTAGAGATAGAATTAGGATTGATTGAGAATGAGATTCACAATCCCTAGATATAAAGAGTTATTAATAATCCTACTCTCAATCTTTTCCTAATAATTTAATTCTAATCCTATCATCCCACTAAACGGAGCCTGAAAGATTTGGAATTGAGAAAAAATATAACTTTTACAAATTTATAGACAGTGAAATACGAACTGAAAATTTTAAATCATATAAAATTCCTGTATTATATTTCTTTTATTTATTACTTTGGATATCTTAGTTACAATGGAATTTTTGTAAAAGTAACATTTTCTTTTTACATCTTTCTCGCACAAAAAAATAGCTTGTCACACTTTCCAAAACACTTCTTATATTAGTCTTTTACTAGTTTTTTTGGGGAAACGTTTGTTGTAGTGTTTCAAAGATTTCTAAATCTCTCTAATTTAGCTACATTTGCATAAAACTAAAAAACTATATATGTTTCTTTGCTGCATTTAAACCATGATAAGTATTCTAGTACCAAAAGTAAACCTTCTTTGTTTAAATCCTGCTTCAGTTGATATTTGTGAAACTCTTAACCAGTGTTTTTAAAATCGGATCAGACTAAAAACAGTTTTTCTGATCACGCAGAAACCTGAACATAGAGGTCGACTGGTTCAAACCGAGGTTTGTGTTTGAAAACACCGGCTTCCACAAGTCTCAATTTCAGAATTTCAATGAGGATTGAATATGCTAAAACAAAGTATCGACGAGGATCGGCTACATTGAACATTATTGCCAAGGATTGAGGAATTTGTATCTTAACACAAGGAACCAAGAAAAATAGGGAATTTTTTCTGTAACAAAAAGATGACATTGTGAAAATACAAGATGCTTGTTCTAAGATGAAATGGAAGAACATACAATAGTTTTTGCCACAGAAAATAAAAGTATGATCTATACTACCAAATATTATATTCCTTCGCACAAGTAATAACATGTAAAAAGCTACACAAAAATGAATTACGGTGAATGACATTTTGTACCTTAACAACCATAATGACACAATTTAAGAGGGAAGAGTCGAGAATATTCAAGTTTATCTTGCCGTTGGATTGGAAATCTCAGTCATTCTAGATACTCCTATCTCATATCTCAAGAGCACTCTTCATGCTCACATCAATTACTTCTGAGTATAAATTCTCATTGTGATTGTATTCCCAATGTTATAAAATTTGTAAGCAATATTTAAGAACAAAGTTTATGGATCATGTTCATCAATAAAACTCTTATCAATATAATAAATAATTAAACAAACTTTCAAAATGAACCAACAAGATTATATTATCAAACTTAATAACTAATCAAATAAATTTAAAACTGTAAAATTTTTAAATAATCAAACAATCATGAACGGAGTGTTCAACAATATCTAAACAAATCAAAATCAAGTTAGTAAAAAAAAACTAAAATCGAATAATCATTTTAATAATTTAATTCATTTTAAATTTGACTTGGCTTTGCTACCTTATCAAACAAATTTAAACACCATAATTTTTGACTCACCTATCTTACCGTATAAGTTACAAGGGGAGCCCTTCTTATTATTTCATTCTTCATATTTTCTTATTACACTAATTCTAATATTATAAATCGGTTTTACAAAAGGTGACTCCTTTAAAGAGTATAATGATCTGTAAAGGGTTATATACATTTCCATAAAAGTAAAAAAAAAAATATTTTTCTTTGTTGCATTTAAACTCTCATATATATTCAAGTAAATTTGTATGGGTCATCAACAATTTTTTGAATCTATCTGCAAGTTGCCTGTTGCTGAAAAACAAATGTAAACCTTCAGGATAACCGATGTTGATATCACATTGCACGATGTATCATTGTAACAAAGATGTGGATTCCCATCCAGTCTGCATGAGATTATAACTTACTTGATGGTTAAAGAAATGTACGAAGTTATGAAGAATTCTCCAATCAAAACAGGAAAGAAGCAACCGAGTTCAAGAACAAATTGAACAAACTTTAATGATAAATTATTACCCTAATTTAAATAGCTAAACTCCTAATATTTATGGACTCCATGGCTAGATATCTTTAATGATCAAGTGAGCCCTTTCGTATTATGAATCATTGAAGAAAAATGGGAATACCTAAACATAAAAGTAACACAAACCTTAAGGTAAGCAATCCATTTTGTGCCATTTCCAGGAGGTTTGAAGGAATTGATCCATTTAACTGGTTGCCTGTCAAATCACTGCAAGCAATCATGACATGTTAAGTCATTTTCTACTTTTTCCATATAATGAAAGAAGGATTAAGAACTATGCTTACAGTAGTCTGAGAGAACTTAAGTTTGCTAGATCATCGGGTATTGACCCTGTTAAATTGTTGTAAGACAAGTCTCTAAAAAAAGTGATAAAGAACAATTGTTAGCTGATAATTCCTCCCATGACATTCCTTTTTACAAGGCTCTAAAATGTTGCATGGTTTCACAACAAATGCTTGCATGGCATGGTATTGACCCTAACAATCCAAGACTGTTAATCAGATTTTGGCTCTAAAATGTTTGCAATATTCGATGAATACTGAAAGGAAAAAAGAAAACAGATAGCAAGCAATGAGTAGCCTTACAAGTATTGAAGTGCACTAAGACTAGCAAAAGATTTGGTTATTTCCCCAGTCAGCCCACTTGATGACAGGCTCCTGCAGAACAATAGTGACTAATAAGAATATTACAGAATTTCCAACGGTTGGTCCTGGTATTTCACGATCAATAGTTTGAGTTAGATGAACTTGCAGAACTCACAAAGCAGTGACTCTTGGAGAATTTGACAAGCTATAATTACAATTTAGTCCATCCCAAACAAAATCACTAGGGGAACATGGATCTCCCATCCAATTCCTCTGGATCCGATACCGCTCCTTGATCGCTGTCATGGCATCAACTGTAAAAAAGAGAAAAAATAATCAACAACGTAAGCTAATGACATTGCTCAGAAGAAACATAGAAAACAAACACTACTGGCATGTGACCAGATTAAGTACCTTAGCAGTAGCACACCCCAAAGCAAATACTAAGCAAATAATCAACACTAAAATTCCCAACAATACCATATCAGTAGAGTCCATTGAAATGAAGATCAATCTGCTTAATATCATATTATATATACCTTCTAATCCAAAAACCTATTTCAATCTATGGCTTTCGAGCTAATGTTTTATCTTTATGCTGATTTATTTTGGTCCTATTTCAACTCTCTTTTTTTTCTGGATATCATATCAAATTTAGGAAAACTAAAACAACTTAAAATAAAGGTTTGAGCTTTTTGTATGCATCTAAAGCTGTACTCTTCGCACTCATGTGCACTGCTATGAAGGTGGGAACTTCTTTCCGTGCCCACTCTGCCTTAGCCCTTTCAGGAACATTCTATCGAGCAATTGATAGGCAAGACAATTCCCCCTGTTCCACTGCAACAGAGAGAAGTGAAAAAAAAAGGGCGAAGGAACGAAAGCGGCTACATACCATCTCCAGCATCCGAGGGCACGGAGGTGTTGCTCATGGTGACGTATAGCTCGAAGGCATTGAGGATGGGCGGGAGAGTGGAGTTGCTGAGAGCCTCGAGGGAGATGTTATAGGTGGGGGACGAAGGGAGGGTCACGAGGTTGTAGACGGAGTCCGATTGGAGGTACTCGGGGGTCATTATAACCCCCAGCCACCGGAATCCATTCACGTAGATGTTGAACTGCCGCGATTGATTGGTACCGGAGAGGTCTAAGATCTCGGATATGTGGAGGATGACTAAGAACTGGTTGACGTAGCCGGGGAAGGGATCCCATGGGATGACGAGGCTGGAGGAGTTGATGGGGGTGACGGCGGTCTGCATGACGACGGAGGGAGCTTCGAAAAAGTCCACGGAGAGGTTTTGGACGGTTGAGTTGGTGGAGACGTCGTTCCACCGCGGGGAGCTCCATGGCGCCCACAACCGATCGAGCGGATCGGCCGGATACCTGGAGACAGGAAGCGCGAAACGCATTTTACCAATTTAAAATAATATTCTTTATTTCTATCATCGTATAAGGATATTTTATTTTTTTAAAAAAATAAATATATCATCCTATTTAGGCTATTTTTCATCTTAAAATTACATTTATTTCAATCCTATTATAGCACATTTATTATTAAAATAATTTTACCCAAATTAAAAAAAATAATAAGTTTAAAAAATATTTTAATATAATAAATTTTATACATAAGAATTTGATAAGTTAAATAATATCCAAAAAAGTAAGGCTTCTAATATAATTTTCAAGAATTACTTAAGATTACATAATATTTAACCAAAACATTAACTTTAATGAAATTAATTTCAATCATTAAATATTTCTAAGTGAGATTAAACTCCATGTGACTTTTCCTCATGATACATCTAATGATCATTTAAGATGTGATTGGAATATTTTTTTTATTTTCAGGAAATATATACATTAATAATAATTAAAAAAAAAATAAAAACCTGATGGAGCCCGATTCCACTCCCAAATTCCACCGGTAGAGCAGCACCAAACTCCGCCACTCATTTGCCGCCGGATACATACTGTCCTTCAGCGGCCGCAAGTCAATCCCGGAGATGAACGGCGTCCCCGTGCCGGTGTTGACCAGGCACACCGACAAGTGCCTAAAAGAAAGAGATCGCATTTGATGATTATTCATTTAATTGTTCATGGTTTTACCTACTGAACTATGTATACCAGTCCGTGGCCACCGTGATGGTCTCCTTCCAGTAGGCTAACTCCGCGGAGGTCACGTCCACCCTGTCCCAGTAGTTGACGCCGAGGTGGAGTTGGAAGGACAGCAGCTGGCCGTCGTAGTTGCCGTAGAAGAACCACGCCCGGAGGAGGTACTTGGACCCCCGAACCACTGTCGGCGACCGGATGGTGTAGCAGTTGCGGGTACCGTTGGGGAAAGCGCGGAGGGTGAGGAGCCCAGGGTTCCTGACATCGCCCACGTAATCGACGGAGATGTTGTGGTTGACGCCGGTGTCGATGAAGCCGGCATCGGAGACATAGGGGATGTTGGTGAGGGGGTCGACGTAGGACGAACCGGGCTCGAGGCCGCAGTCGATGGAGAGGAAACCGAGAGCGTCGGTGGAATGAGAGCGAGCTCCGGCGGAGGCCACGGCGAAGGCGAGGAGGATCGGCCACCAAATTCTGGAATCCAGTCTCTTCTTCCGGTATGCAATCGCCATGGCCGAACAGAGCAGATCAGAGCATTGTTTCTATAGAATCTGGAACAATTTTCATTTCACTCCCCAAAGTTTCAATTGATACAAATGAGTCCTGAACTTTTTAATTCATCGAACTGCACCCCTCCCCCAAGGTTTGGAAATACATAAATTACAGCGAGCAAATTAAAAAAAAAAAGTCTTCTTTGATCTTATTTTACAAGTGGAGCACTTCTCTCATTCCTTCAAGTTTGACGGAAAGTTTGAGCTATAGTTCTATCACCGCCGGAATCTTTGAATTGATTAAAACGTCCAAATTCTCTTCATCAAGAATCATTTCACTTCGAGTTGACTTTTTAGATACGATCGGTAACATATTGGCAGTTTGTGGACAGTCACGTACCCATCGTGGTAGTGACGTGACGGTACGCGGAACAGTTTGGTGGGGGACAGTCGCCCTGCAGATTTAGTCATATTTTAAAGATGTCACGGTATCTTAAAATTTAATTGGATCCGTCCGATCTGTAATGAGATATGGAGATAGAGAAAAATCGAGACAGAGGATCCAAACTAGTTTGAATAGTTCGGATCCTCTATCCCCGTGTCTCATTATCGATCGGACGGATCAAATTAAATATCAAGATATCATTACACATCACGAGGATACTGTACATATTTTAAAGATGTCATGATGCTTTGAGATTTAATCTGATCCGTTCGATCGACAGTGAGATACGGGACAAAGGATCCGAACTATTCAACTAGCTCGGATCCTCTGTCCTCATTTCCCTCTATCCCCGTATCCCATTGTCGATCGGACGGATCAGATTAAATCTCAAGATATCATTCCACATCACGAGGATATTACACATATTTTAAAAATGTCATAATGCTTTAAAATTTAATCTGATCTGTCCGATCGACAATAAGACACGAGGACAAAGGAAAATCAGGACAGAGGATCCGAACTTGAATGGGACACAGTAAAGTCCACGAAAACAAAGAAATGTGAAGGAAGTATTTATATTTATTTGGGAGAGAAAAAGGAAGATGAAAGATAAATATATAAAATTATCCTCAATTTATAAATAAATCATCTTAAATTTGCCAACGTACTTCTATTTCTCCCCGCAACCTTCCTTTCCATTTCTTCTCATCTCTCGTTTCAACGGACTTCCAAAACCACTGCGCTGCAACTCCTCGGCTCTAGCTCCATCTCCTAGCGGCGGACCGACGTGAAGCACCTGGTGGTGCTATCGGCACCGTGGGACCTGCACAGTGCAAGAGATGCTCCCCTTTGCATCCGGGTACACGCTCGGCATCTCAGTGGTGGACCCCCTCTTGGTGCGGGGCGAGCAGAGGAGCTTGGAGAGCAATCTCTGGCTCCTTCCCTCGCCGAAGCTGTTCGACCAGAGGCCCCTGGCGGTGGCCGTGAACAAGAGCTACTTGGCGTAGGACGTGGCAAATTTCTTGGAAGACATTGGGGTTCGAGGAAAGAGTGCGGCCGTACAGGACACGGATCTCACTAAAAAATAAACATCGGAACTCAAAAATAAACGACTTTACCATCAAAACGCCGTAGTTGTAAGTGTTCAATGATAAAATTATGATGGAAATTAATTTATCAGTAGATAAGTGATCAAGAAATATTTTACCGATAGAATTTTAATTTTCGTAATCAATAAATATATCACCTATAGAATCAAGGATTCAGTCAATAATTTTTTTTAGGGAATACTGACAGAATCAAACTTTTGTCGAAATATAGTTTCGATATTTATCAACGGAATCTTGATTCCATCGGAATTTAAAAAAAAATACACAACTAACTTGAATTAAGCGAGATCCTATTTACAATTTTCATAGATAAATAAAATCATCACGGACTATGACATTCACAATCCACACAATCACAATTCACACGACCACATTTAACACCTACAAACACATTTTCACAATACAAACATATTTCATAATCCATAATAGAAATAACCACAATTATCTAATAGAATATACAAACAAAATCTCTGACAAAAATTAAACATAATCCATACAAACAATAATAGAATATCTATACAAACAAATTAATAGAAAAAAATTATATTATCCATCTATATCCATAATCTAAATAGTACATCCATATATAAAATAATAATAGAAAAATCATGCAGAAAGTCAAATACGATAGATTTATATCATATTATGTATAAATAAAAATATTGTATATATGTATAATCAATTTTGATACCTGAAAAAAAATGTGCAAATGATAATCATCAATGTCAAACGAACTGGACTTCTAAAACATATAGTAATACACTATTTAGAAATTAGCATATTAAATTATAAATATATATATATATATATATATATATATATATATATATATATATATATATATATTTTGCATAATTTATGTATGATAAAAAAAATTGAGTTTTAGTTGAACAAATTTCATAAAAAACTAATTATCATGATCTGGTGGGTCCTAAGTCTCCTGTGAATGTCTTCTCATATTTTTTTCACTAGCCTTTAACATTTCATATAATTACTAATATTATTATGCCATGACTAGCTAATTTTATGAATGCAGAAATCATTGAAAATTTTCTATTGTTCACGACTGTCTAAGATATATGAGAGGTCGTTCATGATTCTTTCTCTAGCCAAAACAACATTGTTAAGTTATTTCATGTTGAAAGCACTCTCCAATACTTCAAGCAAGGTAGTCATTCAGTAACTATCTATTTCACAACTCTCAATTGATATTGGCAACAAGTCGATCTCTTTGAAACCTATAACTAAAATTGTTCAGGAGACCAAACATATTTTGAGAGATTTATGAAGACCAAGAAAGTGTTTAAGTTTCTAATAGAAACTTAACTGTAGAAGTATAAATGGACATCCTAGCTAACTGTGAGACAAATGATATAAAAGGAAAAGTATGCAAATTTAGAAAGACATTGTATGAGTTGAAACAGTCATCGAGAGCATGGTTTGACAAATTCACAAAAGTTTTAAAGAGTGATTGATACTCTCACTCATAAGTTGATCACACTTTGTTCACTAAGTACTTCCCAGATGGGAAAATCATAATTTTGATTGTGCGTGTTGATGGATTGTCTTTTCAGGAAATCATGGTGACAAAATTACATGTCTACAGAATTAGATATCAAAGACTTGGGGCACTTAAAGTATTTCTCGAACATGGCAGTAGAACGAATCAACAAAGACATACCTATTTTGCAACGCAAATACATACTTGATTTGTTGTATGAAACTCAAATGAGTGTGTGCAAGCCAATTGAAATTCCATGGATCCCAATACTAGGCTTATGCCTAGAACCGATGAATTAGCGACTGACAAGGGACAATACCAATGATTAGTGAGTAAGTTGATCTACTTAATGTTGGTGCAATATCCCTTAGGTCAAGGTTGACTAAGTTGACCAAGCTTGAGTCTTGGTCATAGTTTCGATGTTTGACAATACATGTTAGACACATGGACAATGCAGGTGCAGTTGTTTCATGTGGGGAGATTCTGATCAGGGACTGATCAGTGTGATTGAAGAAGAGTCAAATAGGTCAAGAGAGTGACTGGATACTTGACTGGAAAGTCCTGGTGAGTGAAGTCAGGCAGAAGGAAAATCCTGGTGAGTGAAGCCAGGTGAAAGACCTAGTGAGTGAATCTAGGCAGTAAGAAAAGTCCTGGTGAGTGAAGCCAAGCAGAAGGAAAGCCCTAGTGAGTGAAGCTAGGCAGATGGAAAACCCTAGTGAGTGAAGCTAGGTGAAAGCCCTGGTGAGTGAAGCCAGGCAAGGGCAAATCCAGTTGGGTCAAGGTTGACCAGACATCTGGTGGAAGTCCAAGTAGGTCAAGGGAGTGACCGGATACTTGGCACGAAAAGAAAAGTCCAAGTGGGTCAAAGGGATTGACCGGACACTTGGTGTGGGAAGTCCTAGCAGGTCAAAGGAGTGACCAGATGCTAGGCATAATGTACCAACAGGACAAGGTTGACCGGATGTTGGTTTGAGAGGCTTAGGACTTGGTTTTGGGCAAAAACCAAGAGCTGGATCGATCAGTGGATCGATCCAGGTGCTGGATCGATCAGTGGATCGATCCAGACCTTTCCCAGCGAACAGAGAGCCTCTGGATCGATCAGTGGATCGATCCAGAGGTCCCAATCGATCAGTGGATCGATTGGGGACGCTGCTGCTTCGCGCGATAAGCGCTGGATCGATCCATGGATCGATCCAGGCGTTTTTCCCAGAGCACAGAGGCGCTCTGGATCGATCCGTGGATCGATCCAAAGCCTCCCCGATCGATTGGGAGCAATCCAATCGATCGGGATCCGACCGTTGGCATCGATAAAGGCCGCAGGTGCACGATTCCTTCTGCATCTCTTCACCGATTCATTTCAGATCTTCACCAGCTCCTCCACAGCTCTTCTCAAGCTCGAGATCGCCAGTTCTTGAAGGTTCTTGGAGGCTCTTCCAAGTCAAGGGGCGGATCAAAGCAAGAAGAAGAAACTAGGGTTAGGGTTTGTGCACTCATTGTAAGCTTGTAAGCTTGTATTTCTTTACTACCCTTTCTTCTTCTTGTATTGAGTCTTGTAGGGCTTCTCCGCCCTTGGTAGTTACCATAAAGGAGAGTTTTATTAGTGGAGGGTGTGTGCGTTGGTGTGGATCCTTGGACTAGTCACCTATTGTGAGGTGGATACCAAGTAAACCAATCGCGTTAGCGTGTTTGTATTTGTTTCTTTGTATTTCCGCTGCGCATCCTTGAAGAAACAAGCAACGCCAAGCAACGAGCACGCGATGAGCTATTCACCCCCCCTCTAGCTACTTTTAGTCCTAACAAGTGGTATCAGAGCGAGGCCGCTCTTCACCGGAATCATCGCCGGAAGGGTCAAGCATAACAAGAAGAGTTAGAGGGTGAAGAAGTTGAAGCAAATTCATCAAAAGTCAAAGATTTCAAGAAGCTCAACTTCAAGATGCAATTCCAAGATGGACTTGGATTTGACACAAGGGTGGCTCCACTGTACACATCCACAAGCTTCGATTCTTGGAAATCAAGAATCGAAAATTTTCTTATGATGGAGATAGAGCAATGGTTTGCTCTTATGGAAGGCTTCAAGACTCCAACAAACTCAAAGGGCAAAGTTCTCAAGAGGAGCAAGTGGAGCCAAGAGCAAGTCCAAAGGTGCGAGGCCAATGACAAAGTGACCAAGCTTTTGGTCAATTTATTGCCAAGCACCATCCTTTGCAAAATTGGAGAATTTGAAGATGCAAAGAAATTATGGAGTAAATTGGCCAAGTTTCATGAAGAGATCCCCTCCACTGTACCGAATCAAGAGGAATCCAAAGAGGGAGACTCATTGGAGCGAGATCAAGAGGAGGACTCCGAGGTTGAGAGATGCTCAACCTCCGAAGAAGAAGTACAAGAAGAAGCTTCATCTTCAAGGGAGTGCAATGAAGAGAACAAGGAGGGAGCATACTCCTTGTTCCATGTACAAGATGATGAAGCCTCCACCTCTAGGATTGAGGGGGAGCAATCTTCATTGACACCGGATCAAGAGCAAGAAGAATTGTCTACATCCGAGTCAAGAAGAGAAGAGGATGAAGAAGCTTCCACCTCCACAAGTTAAGAAAAATCAAATGGAGGAGCATCACTATCGGATCAAGAGGAAGCCTCTACATCCACATCACATGGAGGAGAAAGCACCACCCCTACACAAGAAGGTATAAATGTTTCAATTAAAAATAAAAATCATATAATATGTTTTGAGTGTAGGGAAAGTGGGCACTACAAGAGCAAGTGCCCCAACTTGGCCAAGAAGAAGGGTCAAGTGACACAAAAGGGAAAGGAGAAGCCCAAGAAGACCACCCCCGGGACAAAGAAGAGCAAGGAGCACATTGTGTGCTTCTTGTGTCAACAAAAAGGGCATTACCGAAGTCAATGCCCCAAGGGGAAGAAGATGGTCAAGGCTCAAGGAGGCACTAGTCAAGGGGGAGCCTCCAAGGTAAAGAAGAAAGTAACATTTATTGAGTCTACCCCTTTACGTTATGGTAAAAAGCATGATAGTTCAAATTTTTATCATTTTAATGCAATTTACCATAAAAATAAAAATCATGAGGGCATTAAGGAAAATCATGTGGCCCTACATGCTAAGACTACCCAACCTAAGGTTAGGAAGGTAGATAGACATTTGGGCAAGAACACTAAGGATAATAGATACAAGCCCAAGAATAAAAATGCTCATGGATCAAATGAAAAACCAAAAACTAAGGACTTAGTGATAGAAAATCAAGTCTTGAGGTCAAGGCTTGATAAAATGGAAAAGACCCTAAAAAGGATGGAAAATATCCTAAAAGGGCAAAATGAGCATAGCCTAGGTCTAGGAGCACAAAGGTCATCTAATGGCCATAGGGGTTTGGGATACAAACCAAAGGCTAAGAAGAATGTAATCTTTTACCATAGGGTTCCATATAGTTATGGAATCAACCCTAGGTCTAGTGGTCAAGCCAAAAATACAAGGGAAGTTATCCCTAAGAGTATTTTTGCAACAAATGTGACTAAGACTTCTAAGAAGTCTAAGAAAGTCACAAAGAAGGTTACAAGGGAAGCAATCCCTAGAGTTGACCTAGAAAAAGTGACCAAGACTTCTAAGAAGCCAAACAAGGTCACTAGGAAGGTATCTAGGGAAGTTATCCCTAGTGAATACCTAGAGCATCCAAGGAGCACCAATAGGTGTTGGGTTCCTAGGAGCATGTTCTCTACTCCATAGATGGGTTAGAGAGTGTCAACTCCGATTAGAAGGGTAGTCAACCCAACTTTGAGGAAATTGACACTCAAGGAGCATTTTCAAGGTTTTTGTTAACCTTTGAAAATGAAATGGAATTATTATTTACTCCTTGAAAGAGTAAAATGTGCCTAATGGTGGAAAATTGATTTTATCTTAAAATTGCATAAATTGGGAAAACCTAGAGAAATACCAAGTTGGGATTTTGGTATTCTCTTAGAAATTTAAGGCAATCCGGGCCTTGATTTATGTGATTACTCTTGAGGAAAAATGGAATATGCCAACATTTGAGGATATGCTTAATTTTTAAGTGGCATAAACAAATCAAGAGATTAAAGAAATGTCAAGTTGGGTTTTGGCATTTTCTTAAGGAAATTGGGCGATCTAGGGTTTATGCTTTTTGATTTAGCTAAGTGGTTAAGGATACTTAGATAGGTAATCTAGGTATATTTTAGTTATGCTAAACCTTGCCATGATTATTTTGCCCATCAAATGTCATGACATCATGTCTATTTTTGCATTTATGTTTTATTATGAAAAATCCAAAAATACCATGTCATGACATTCATACATCAAGTAGTTATAGGATATTTTCTTTTGAAAATTATTTCATTTTGATGTATGCCATAGCATAATCATGCATTAAGTTTAATTCCTTGTAATTAAGGATAAATGGTATTTAACAACACTTATTAACAAGTGACATCCTGGGTGGATGTCGAATATCTCTAAAATGCCTAAATAGATATGCATGATCCCTAGAATAGGGCAAAACCAAATTTTACATCTCACAAAGACTTATAAGATGACTTGTATGTGTTTTGTCCACAATAGATACAAGTGAGATGTTAGGATGATGAACAAAACTCAACATGTTGATTTAGTGCATTCTTTTGAGTTTTAAGTTCATCAAAACACATAGTTATGTGTTTTCCCATCATTGGGAAAGTTAATGCACAAGTCATGTGCATTAAGCCCAAGGAATGTGATGGGATATTGGTTTTGAAAATTATTTAAAAAAAAAAAAACTTTTGAAAAATCTTGGTGAAGGCTATCTTTTGATAGTAATCACTATTGAATAGTTAGACACAAACTTGAAGAAAATGCTAAAATTTTTGCAAGTTCTCAAGTTTGTGTCAATCTTTGAAAATATGATGTATTTTCATAGAAAACTATTTTTCCATGATAAATTATACCCTAAATAATGTCTACACAAATTTTTACGATTTTTGAAATTTTTTAGAATTTTCTAGGGGTTTCTGAAATTGGCTGAAATTGAATTTTAGCAATTTCAGGCCTCCAATCGATCAGTGGATCGATTGGAGTGACTCAATCGATCAGTCGATCGATTGAGAAGGCATTTCTCGCGAGCAGAAGCTCGCTGGATCGATCAGCCGATCGATCCAAGAAGACTGAATCGATCGGTGGATCGATTCAGCAGGGTTCAATCGATTGGAACCCAACTCCAATCGATCGAAGATGCTGATTTTGGCTGGGAAAGCTTATTTTCAGCATTTTGAACCTATTCTAGTCTAGGTAACCATTCCAAACCCCTGAAAATACATTTGTATACATAAAAAGGGTGTTTTCGTGTGGAAAACAATGATGGATTGGTTAAGGAAGGCTAAGTTGAAGTTTAGGTTGAGGTTTGTTTCAAATTTTGAATATTTGAACCTCCAAACTTACAAAATTGGGTTCCCTAAAGTTTTAGGGGTTCCAAGTCATTGTTGGTGCAATGACAGAAGTTACCACCATGTCTTTAGGGGGAGGGACTCTTTAAAGACATGAAAATTATTTTTTCATAAACCTTGGAAGGTTGGTAACCTTCCGTTAAGAAAGTGCTCATGGATGAGTGTTTGAACTTGAAATGGGGATTGGATATCCTCAGTATTTCAAGTGGTCTCAAGTAGTTGAAAAATGCTCAAGGTTGGGCATTTGTCTATATTGAGAAAAAAATTTAGCGGGAAGAATGAAGGGTATGGGACCTTCATTATCGTCTTGCTCACAACAAGTGAAGTTGTGAACATTGAGGCGCAACTCTTCAGGGGGAGAGTTTTCAACAATGGATTTGTTGAAGTGTGCCCAAAATTGAGGCATGGGTTGATGTGTGCTCAAGGATGGGTTGATGTGTGCCAATAGGGGGAGAATGTGTGGTTTAAGTTAGACCTTCATTACCT
This sequence comes from Zingiber officinale, assembly GCF_018446385.1. Lineage (NCBI taxonomy): Eukaryota > Viridiplantae > Streptophyta > Magnoliopsida > Zingiberales > Zingiberaceae > Zingiber > Zingiber officinale. Next base: position 171,706,687 of record NC_055988.1, read on the forward strand.
ATGGGGGAGGACATAGGGGGAGAATGAAGGGAACCAACATTCATACTTTGGCATGAATGGAGTTAAGGCTATGGGATTAGCTTAACTCAGAATGGTCCAAACTTAAAGGTATTGTCAAACATCAAAAAGGGGGAGATTGTTGGTGCAATATCCCTTAGGTCAAGGTTGACTAAGTTGACCAAGCTTGAGTCTTGGTCATAGTTTCGATGTTTGACAATACATGTTAGACACATGGACAATGCAGGTGCAGTTGTTTCATGTGGGAAGATTCTGATCAGGGACTGATCAGTGTGATTGAAGAAGAGTCAAGTAGGTCAAGAGAGTGACTGGATACTTGACTGGAAAGTCCTGGTGAGTGAAGCCAGGCAGAAGGAAAATCCTGGTGAGTGAAGCCAGGTGAAAGACCTAGTGAGTGAAGCTAGGCAGTAAGAAAAGTCCTGGTGAGTGAAGCCAGGCAGAAGGAAAGCCCTAGTGAGTGAAGCTAGGCAGATGGAAAACCCTAGTGAGTGAAGCTAGGTGAAAGCCCTGGTGAGTGAAGCCAGGCAAGGGCAAATCCAGTTGGGTCAAGGTTGACCAGACATCTGGTGGAAGTCCAAGTAGGTCAAGGGAGTGACCGGATACTTGGCACGAAAAGAAAAGTCCAAGTGGGTCAAAGGGATTGACCGGACACTTGGTGTGGGAAGTCCTAGCAGGTCAAAGGAGTGACCAGATGCTAAACATAATGTACCAACAGGACAAGGTTGACCGGATGTTGGTTTGAGAGGCTTAGGACTTGGTTTTGGGCAAAACCAAGAGCTGGATCGATCCAGGTGCTGGATCGATCAGTGGATCGATCCAGGTGCTGGATCGATCAGTGGATCGATCCAGGTGCTGGATCGATCAGTGGATCGATCCAGACCTTTCCCAGCGAACAGAGAGCCTCTGGATCGATCAGTGGATCGATCCAGAGGTCCCAATCGATCAGTGGATCGATTGGGACGCTGCTGCTTCGCGCGATAAGCGCTGGATCGATCCGTACGAGGCGCTCTGGATCGATCCGTGGATCGATCCAAAGCCTCCCCGATCGATTGGGAGCAATCCAATCGATCGGGATCCGACCGTTGGCATCGATAAAGGCCGCAGGCGCACGATTCCTTCGGCATCTCTTCACCGATTCATTTCAGATCTTCACCAGCTCCTCCACAGCTCTTCTCAAGCTCGAGATCACCAGTTCTTGAAGGTTCTTGGAGGCTCTTCCAAGTCAAGGGGCGGATCAAAGCAAGAAGAAGAAACTCGGGTTAGGGTTTGTGCACTCATTGTAAGCTTGTAAGCTTGTATTTCTTTACTACCCTTTCTTATTCTTGTATTGAGTCTTGTAGGGCTTCTCCGCCCTTGGTAGTTACTATAAAGGAGAGTTTTATTAGTGGAGGGTGTGTGCGTTGGTGTGGATCCTTGGACTAGTCACCTCTTGTGAGGTGGATACCAAGTAAACCAATCGCGTTAGTGTGTTTGTATTTGTTTCTTTGTATTTCCGCTGTGCATCCTTGAAGAAACAAGCAACGCCAAGCAACGAGCACGCGACGAGCTATTCACCCCCCCCCCCCCTCTAGCTACTTTTGGTCCTAACACTTAACTCAAACACGTTCAGACATAAGTTTTTTAGTGAGTCGGGTGAATCAGTTTATAAGTAATCCATCTATGGATCACATGGAGTCAATGAATCGTATATTGAGATACCTAAACAAAGACCCAAGGAAAATATCTTGTGTTTAGGAAATCAGGTGATACAGTGATGATGAAGTGTCCCGCCCCGCTGTCACGGTGGGGGTCAAGGGAGGTCAAAGTCAAGACGATCAACGCATAGAAGGTATTGACCAATCGTGCTAAACATGCCCCGACCGAGGAGAGGGCTCCAACCCGTCGTCGACTTCAACACGAGGAGCATTCAAACAACTAACGCTCAAGGGAGGGCGCGTAGAAGCCGAGCCGAGCGAGTACCCCGCTCGACCGGACAACGAGATCTGGCATCGATAGAGTTCAACTTCGGCCGAGCGGCTACCCCGCTCGGCCTGACAGCAAACTCGACAGTGGCAGAGTGGACTTCGTTCAAGCAGGCGAGCATCGAGATTCTGGCCGATTGGACGGGGTACCAGAGCGGCGAATAGACGGCCGAGCAGCCAACCCGCTCGGCCTGGTGGTATAGTACGTTGATATCCCTCGACATCCTTTTAGGAATTGGTGCCGCCGACACCAGGCATGGGCTGCCAGAAGATCGTACGACGAAGGGTTCCACTATCACTTCAGAGATATTCTCGTTCCGTTAATGTACTATGTTAGGGACACTTTTCTGACAAATCTTTTCAAAGAAAGCTTTAAGATGCATGCTCACCTTGGGAAGCGTGCACGCACGCTTTCGGAACTCTATATAAAGGGGTTCAAGCATCAGCGGAGGTATGCGATATTTTACTATTACACTACAGTCTTCTTGTTGCTCCGCTCTTTGCTTCTTCTTCTTCACTGGAGACTGACTTGAGCGTCGAAAGGCCATCGTCGGGGACCCCTTCCCTGGCTCGGCACTGACGCCACTTGTGTTGTAGGTCAGAGCTAAGTCCGCATGAGGTCAGCGGGAGCGCCACATCCCCAACATCCATCTCATCAACTTTTGGGCAGGATCCTCAGGTACCAAATCTTTAGAAGTATATACTGATGTTGATTGGGCAGGGTCTCCCAATGATAGAAGGTATCCATCAAGATATTGCTCTTTTATCTAAGGATATCTGTTGGTGCAGGTGGACCGGGAAGAGAGGGTGAATTACCTATATAACACAAATTAACTTTTCCCGATCTTCCAACTTAGATTAATATCACAATTAAAAATAAAAAAGGCTAAGAAATTACTTGGTTACAACGTAGGTGGTTATTAATCTAAGACAAATGAAAGTACTAAAAAAAGTCTCCTTCGTTGAAGGCGGAGAATTTTCTTACACTCTTTGAACGCTCAGAAATAAGTTAGGAAATGAATACAGGAGTTGTTGATTTTCTATGTTCAGGGGTCTTTTTATAACCCTTGGAAAACTCTATTTGCAGCTTGAAGACACCTCCAAGATGGTCCATGGCACCTTCCATCGGATAAGTTTTATCCGCTGAGGATAAAACTCTATCCGCAGCTAACGGCTAACGGCTATCAGAAGGCGCCTTTAAAAAATGGAAGACACTTTCGTACTGTTCATCGAATGCGCCTTTTAGCCATGGAAGACACCTTCCACAGGGCAACTCAGCTCAAGGTTGATCTCTTCGCGTAGGTGATTCTCTATCTAACCAGACTTGAGCTCACTCGAACCCAACTCTGACCTGTTGGTGCAACCTTAGGTCAAGGTTGACCTGGTTGACCCGACTCGAGGTGACTTGACTCGAGTTGTATTTTGATGTTTGACTTGGGAAGATTGTCGGTGCAACCTTAGGTCAAGGTTGACCTAGTTGAGTTGCATGTTGATGTTTGACACTCGTGAGAGAGCTCTATTCTTGATATGGGACAAGAATAGATGTTTGGGAGGTTGTTGGTGCAACCGTAGGTCAAGGTTGACCTGGTTGACCTGATTCGGGAAAAGTCCAAGCAGGGAGCTTGGCACTGGAAAAGTCCAAGTATGGAGACTTGGCACTGGAAAAGTCCAAGCAGGGAGCTTGGCACGCGAAAAGTCCAAGTATGGAGACTTGGCACGGGAAAAGTGCACGGAAAAGTCCTGGTGAGTGAAGCTAGGCAGTCGGGAAATCCTGGTGAGTGAATCCAGGTGAAAATCCTAGTGAGTGAAGCTAGGTGAAGGTGAAAGTCCTGGTGAGTGAAGCCAGGCATTCGGGAAAATCCTGGTGAGTGAAGCCAGGTGAAAATCCTAGTGAGTGAAGCTAGGTGAATGAGAAAGTCCTAACTGGGATGTTAGGCAGTGTGGAAATCCTGGTGAGTGAAGCCAGGTGAAAGTCCTGGTAAGTGAAGCCGGGCAAGGGAAAATCCAGATGGATCGAGGGTGATCGGACATCTGGTGATGGGAAGTCCAAGTAGGTCATAGGAGTGACCCGATACTTGGTACGGAGAGAAAAGTCTAAGTGGGTCAAAGGGATTGACCGGACACTTAGCGAGGAGTCCTAGCAGGTCAAGGGAGTGACCGGATGCTAGGCGCAATGTACCAACAGGTCAAGATTGACCGGATGTTGGTTTGGACTTGGTTTGGGCGAAAACCATGAGCTGGATCGATCTGGTGATCGATCCAGTGATACCGAGAATATTCTGATCGGTCTGGTGACCGATCGAATAACAAACAGAAGGCGATCATGGTTCTGTGAGCTTACTGATCGGTCTGAACGATCTGATCGAGCCGCTGATCGGTCCGGGACCGATCAGGAGATTCCTGATCGGTCCGGACCGATGGGGTCCCGATCGGTCCATGGACCGATCAGGATGGAACAAGCGAAGCTTCTTTCCGATCGGTCGCATACCGATCAGATGCTCGATCGGTCCACAGACCGATCAGGGTTCTAGCCGTTGCGACGCAACGGCTAGTTTCTTCGCTGTTTCGCTGTTTCTTCTTCGCAGGTATAAAGGGGTCGAGGGCTGCTGCTGTAAAGTACTTCTTCTTGCTCTTTTTCCTCTCTTCTGCTGAAGATTTGTGGGCTGCGATAAGAGCTCTGTTGAGTTCTTCCGAAAGCTTCGCGTGAGCTTCCCCGACTGGAACAGCTGCTGCTTGCTTCATCTGGACTCCAGTCGACGAGAAAGCAAGATTGGTAGAGTGCTTGTGTATTCTTATTGTATTTCTTGCTTATTCTTTGTACTTGTACTCCTGTTTGCTGTTGCAAATAAGTGTGGCGAGGTTTCTCCACCCAGAAGGAGTTTTTATTAGCCGGTTTTCCGGGGACTCATCCACCGACGGATTGATTGGGTTCGTCCACCTTACGGACACGCCGAGGAGTAGGAGCATCATCTCCGAACCTCGTACATAGCTGTGTTAAGGTTTGATATTCTTCCTTTTGTTTCTAGTTTATTTTTCCGCTGCGCTAACGAATTGTAGGAAGAAACGAGCGATTTGGGGCGGCTATTCACACCCCCCCTCTCTAGCCGTACGAAGTGATCCTAACAAGTGGTATCAGAGCGAGGTCGCTCTTTACCGGATTAACACCCGAGGGAGCACAAGCTAGAGATGGATCAACTCGGAGACGACATCACCATTCCACCCTTCTACGATCGCGACGACTTCACGTTTTGGAAGGTAAGAATGAAATATTTTCTTATGACTAATCTTGAGAATTGGAGTTGTGTCCAATTAGGTTTCAAGCCTCCGACGGACAAGAAAGGAGAAACCCTAGAGAAGAAGGAGTGGACCAAGGAACAAGTCCACCAATCCCTAGTCAACGATGAGGTATTGAAGATTTTTGAATTTTCTTTACCTAATGATGTTTTGTGTAGGATAGGTGGTTACAACAATGCCAAGGAATTGTGGAACAATTTGGCCAAGTTCCATGAGGGGAGCTCCACTTCAAGTAATGAAGAGGAGTCAAGTGAGCTAAGTAGCTCACTTCATGGAGATGTGGATTTAGAAGTTGAGGGCCACTCAACATCTAAAGAAGAAGAGGAGGAGAGTTCCTCTTCAAGATCGGAGCAAGAAGAAGAAGCTTCTACCTCCGGAAGGGATGAAGATGAGAGCGTTCATCCATCCTCAACCCTAGGTAACTCAAACACTTTAATTTCGAGCAAATTACATATATTATGCTTTGAGTGTAGGGAGTATGGACATTACAAGAGCAAATGTCCAAAGAGAGTTAGGAAGACTCCACCGGCGCCTAAGGTCAAGGAAGCCGGAGGCCCGATACGCAAAGGCAAGGAGCACGTGGTGTGCTTCCAATGCAAGCGAAGGGGACACTATAGGAGCCAATGTCCGAGGGGGAGGCAACCTCACAAGGACAAGAAACCAAGCACATCAATAGGGGGGGCTAAGGCAAACCCTAAGGTAATCTCTAAGGTTCATTATTGCAATTCTAATAAAACTCATGCTAGTAGTTTTGTTGCAATTGTTAATAATGAGAAGCATGTTAACTTTAGGAACCAATACATGTGCTTAGGAGCTAAACATGTTAGCCTAGGTAAGGATAACACTAGAAATACCAACACTAGGATTAACACATCTAAGGTTAAGGAAAACCTAGGTAGAAATCCCAAGAAGACTAGACACATGCCTAGGAATATCTCAAGAGAAAATGACAAATTAACACTTGAGGTATTAGAGAGGGAAAATCAAGTCTTGAGGTCAAGACTTGATAATTTAGAAAAAGCTCTTAAAAACATGGAGAAGTCATCTCTAGGGTTTAAGAGTCAAAAACCCAAGTCCAAGGACAAGAAAGGTTTGGGTCACAAACCTAAGTCCCAAGTGGTCAAGCCCACTTATCATAGTGTTCCATTCGATTATGGAACAAAACCTAGGGCTAGGAAGACCACCACCAAGGTCACAAGGGGAGTCACCCCTAGAGTTGATCTTGATGAGTCCCAAATGACCAAGGCTTCAAAGTCTAAGAGGGTCATTAGAAGGGTTGCTAGGGAAGTCATCCCTAGTGAATATTTAGTGAACCCAATGAGCTCACATAGATATTGGGTTCCTAGGAGCATCTTCTCTATCCCATAGATGGGTTAGAGAGTGTCAACTCCAATTAGAAGGGTAGTTAACCCAACTTTGAGGAAATTGGCACTCAAGGAGCATTTTTCAAGGTTTTGATAACCTTTGAAAATGAAAAAGAATTATTATTTACTCCTTGAAGAGTAAATTGTGCCATATTTGAAAAATATCGATTTTAATCTTATTTGGCACAATTTAAGAAAACCTAGAGAAATACCATAATTGGGATTTTGGTTTTCTCTTAGGGATATATGGGCAATCTAGGGTTAGATTTTAAGTTAGCTAAGGCTAAGGATACTTAGATAGGGAATTTAGGTATTTTATTTGTGCTAACTTGCCATGATTGGTTGCCATATGCCATGTCATGACATCATGTTTAGTTTTATTATCATTTGAAATGTCATGATGATGCTTAGGCTAGTTCATATGTCATGCTTTATTCAAGTTTTCAAACTTTATGCCATGACATCATGACATTGGCACATGTTTTTACTTATGATATCATTATATGTCATGTCATCATCTCTTGCATTATAATCAATGAAATTGATTTAAGGATAAAAGCACATTTTGATATTGAGATCAAATTGGTGTTTAGAAAATGCATGAGAACTTAGTCTAAGTTGACCTTAACCCATATCTCACATCAAATTGACTTGAATGTGGTTTGATACACCTTAGATGTGTGTGAGATATTAGGATCATGAGTTAGGATCAAGGTGCATTGTCCTTGTACCTAGATGACCCTAATTCAAGAAATTAAGGATCATAGGGAAAGCTTGTGTACAAGTCATGTACATCTAGCCCTAAGATTATGGTCCTAAATTCAAATGGTTTTAAAAGCATTTTAAAATTGATTTGAAAAACCTTGATGAAGCTTTCCTAGTGATAGCATTCATCATTGAACATTGTGATACAAAGTTGAGTTAAACTTGAACTATTTCAAAGTTTTTGAACTTTGTATCAAGATTGAAAAATGGAAGTTATTTTCATAGAAAACTATTTTTCCATGATAGTATATGTTATGAGGAATGCATCCTCAAAATTTCACAATTTTTCGAATTTTCTGGAATTTTCTAGGAGTTTCTGAATTTCGGGAAGGAAATTTCAGAAATTCCTGTCATCGGTCTGGGGACCGATCCAGGTAAGTCCTGATCGGTCTGTGGACCGATCCAGTGAACCATGGATCGGTCTGCAGACCGATCCAGTAAGAACCAGAGAGCTTGGTGCGATCTGGTGAAGGCCTGATCGGTCTGGGGACCGATCAGAGCGTGTCAGTTTCTGATTTTCAGCTGTTGGTTTGAAATTTCAGCTGGAAGTTGAGTTTTGTGGATTTCTAAAGGTTTGGAACTCACAAAGACATTGTTGGTGCAATGGTCAAGGGGGAGTTAACCTTTAGGGGGAGTTTTACCTAATTGTCAAGGGGGAGTTGACTGTTGGGGGGAGTTTTTACTCCTTAAGACTTTTGAGGACTAGTGATATGGGATTATCACTAAGTTGATTGTTAAGTTTGGTATCAAGGGGGAAATTAAGAGTTTCAATGAAAGGTATGAGACTTTCATTAGGAAGAAACTCTTGACCTTGATACTCTCCTTTTTCTTTTTGATGTGTGTCAAAAAGGGGAGAGTGTTCATTGGAGAATTATTGGAGAACCCAAGTTAGGTTATCGGATTAACCTAAGCTAGGGGAAGAATGTCAAGGAATGTTCGAGGAAGAACATTGGAATTCTTTTTGATGTGTTTCAAAAAGGGGGAGAATTATTGGAGAACCCAAGTTAGGTTATCGGGTTAACCTAAGGGGAGAATGTCCAGAGAATGTTCAAGGAAAGAACATTGGACATTGGAAGATGGTTGGAAAACTTAAGTTAGGTTATCGGGTTAACCTAACTTGATTATGGGTTTTGTCAAACATCAAAAAGGGGGAGATTGTTGGTGCAACCTTAGGTCAAGGTTGACCTGGTTGACCCGACTCGAGGTGACTTGACTCGAGTTGTATTTTGATGTTTGACTTGGGAAGATTGTCGGTGCAACCTTAGGTCAAGGTTGACCTAGTTGAGTTGCATATTGATGTTTGACACTCGTGAGAGAGCTCTATTCTTGATATGGGACAAGAATAGATGTTTGGGAGGTTGTTGGTGCAACCGTAGGTCAAGGTTGACCTGGTTGACCTGATTCGGGAAAAGTCCAAGCAGGGAGCTTGGCACTGGAAAAGTCCAAGTATGGAGACTTGGCACTGGAAAAGTCCAAGCAGGGAGCTTGGCACGCGAAAAGTCCAAGTATGGAGACTTGGCACTGGAAAAGTCCTGGTGAGTGAAGCTAGGCAGTGGAAATCCGTGAATCCAGGTGAAAATCCTAGTGAGTGAAGCTAGGTGAAGGTGAAAGTCCTGGTGAGTGAAGCCAGGCATTCGGAAAATCCTCGTGAGTGAAGCCGGTGAAAATCCTAGTGAGTGAAGCCAGGCAGTGAGAAAGTCCTAACTGGGATGTTAGGCAGTGTGGAAATCCTGGTGAGTGAAGCCAGGTGAAAGTCCTGGTAAGTGAAGCCGGGCAAGGGAAAATCCAGATGGATCGAGGGTGATCGGACATCTGGTGATGGGAAGTCCAAGTAGGTCATAGGAGTGACCCGATACTTGGTACGGAGAGAAAAGTCTAAGTGGGTCAAAGGGATTGACCGGACACTTAGCGGGGAGTCCTAGCAGGTCAAGGGAGTGACCGGATGCTAGGCGCAATGTACCAACAGGTCAAGATTGACCGGATGTTGGTTTGGACTTGGTTTGGGCGAAAACCATGAGCTGGATCGATCTGGTGATCGATCCAGTGATACCGAGAATATTCTGATCGGTCTGGTGACCGATCAGTAACACATCAGTAGCATACTGTGTGTTAACTGATCGGTCTGGTGACCGATCGGGCGTGCTGAAGGCTGATCGACGGTGCGGACCGATCAGGCACTAATCTGATCGGTCCCCGGACCGATCAGAGGTCCCGATCGGTCCATGGACCGATCAGGGATGGAACAGAAGCGAACCCCGATCGGTCTGCATACCGATCAGGATGTTGCCTGATCGGTCCACAGACCGATCAGGGTTCTAGCCGTTGCGACGCAACGGCTAGTTTCTTCGCTGTTTCGCCGTTTCTTCTTCGCAGGTATAAAGGGGTCGAGGGCTGCTGCTGTATACTACTTCTTCTTCCTTCTTTTCTCCCTTCTGCTGAAGATTTGTGGGCTGCGATAAGAGCTCTGTTGAGTTCTTCCGAAAGCTTCGCGTGAGCTTCCCCGACTGGAACAGCTGCTGCTGTTAGGGTTTCTTGAAGCTGCTGCTTCATCTGGACTCCAGTCGACGAGAAAGCAAGATTGGTAGAGTGCTTGTGTATTCTTATTGTATTTCTTGCTTATTCTTTGTACTTGTACTCCTGTTTGCTGTTGCAAATAAGTGTGGCGAGGTTTCTCCACCCAGAAGGAGTTTTTATTAGCCGGTTTTCCGGGGACTCATCCACCGACGGATTGATTGGGTTCGTCCACCTTACGGACACGCCGAGGAGTAGGAGCATCATCTCCGAACCTCGTACATAGCTGTGTTAAGGTTTGATATTCTTCCTTTTGTTTCTAGTTTATTTTTCCGCTGCGCTAACGAATTGTAGGAAGAAACGAGCGATTTGGGGCGGCTATTCACACCCCCCTCTCTAGCCGTACGAAGTGATCCTAACATGACTTTCTCCTCGAGCAGGCTTCTTCCCAGGCTTCTCGTCCCTCGAACATCGCGCACGTCCTTCTCATCCACTAATGTACTCTTTCGCAGCATCTTGTCCTTTGGATGCACCGAGTCCGTCGACTCCTTTCTCATGTCATCTTTCTCGCTAGCTGCATCTTCCGCTCGACTTCTTGTGTTCCTATGCTCCTACACACTTAGACACAAGGATCATATACACCATGACCTAACTGAAATTGGTTGACCATATCAAAACTACCTCGGGGTACTTATAATCTTCTTCTTTTTTATGTGCATCAATCCAAGTTCAAGTTAGGGTAAAAAAATATAATAACATAACTAAAGAAGATAAAAAATAACAATTAAATAAATTAACGAAGTTTGCAAAATTAGTAAAAATTCTAAATGAAAAAAAAATCATAACTCCCCTCTAAACTTGTACCTATTTCTTCCCCTTTGATCACTAAAAAAAATAGGAAAAAATACAATAAAGTGTTAAACAAATATTTTTAGGAGTACATTACAAAAATTACTAGTAGGCTAATATTTTTCAGAAATAATTTTCAAATATATTCTATTTTTAATAATTAAGTTTTTATTTTGACACAAATAATATAAAAATTACTTTTCTATTTAAAAAAAATCTTGAAAATTTTTGTCGAATCTAAATAGAATAAGTTAGAGTAGTAGAAAAATTTTCATTAAGGAATACTTTGTATTTAGAAAAAAAATAAATCATTTCCGTAAGAAAACTAATTTTTGAAAATAAATCTATAAAATTATTTTTTCAACTCTAAACATTCTATATTTTTTCTGGATGTACGACATACATTATTGAGCAGCAGAAAAATAAAAGTTTCAAAATTTCTATTTTCTTGAATTTTTAATATTAACAATTATCTTTTCAAAAAACAATTTGTAATAAATTAGACATTACTCGAAAAAAATTAAAAATATTTGTAAAAATAGAGAATATTATGTTTTATCAAAAAAAAAATTACAAAATTTATGTCTGCAAAATAATTTTAAATTTAAAAGTATGATTTTTATTAATAATTTTATAAAAAAATAACTCAACAATAAATAAAATTTGGAAAAATATGTTTGTGGATTAAATCACCATATAGCATAGAAAAATTTTTCAACTCGAGATGCAAATAGAAAAAATTTAAACAATATATTTTTCTCATTGAGACAATTTCTATGGAACGCGTTGCAGGGTCCGACTGTAACGTCTCGACAAGGACTGTTACATCTCCAAAATTCGGGTGTAGTGCTAAATATACAAGAGTTCGCGTTATATGATTCGACTGTAACGTATCAGCAAGGAACGTTATATCTCCATGAGAACTTGAGTGTAGTATTAAATAGACAAGAGTTCTCACACCATAGGTTGGGTAAGAATAAATATGATAGGAAAACTAATAATCTAATATTTGGAACATAGAACATAGGAACTTTCACTGGCAAATCAATGGAGGTAGTAGATACGATGATTAGGAGAAGAATTAGTATTTTATGTGTACAAGAGACAAATTGGGTAGCGCGAGAAGGTAAAGATGATAGAAAACTCGGGTTTTAAGTTATGATATACTGGAAAGAGTAAAGCAAGAAATGGAGTTGGTATTACTATAAATAGTTCGTTAAAAGATGAAGTTGTAGGAGTAGATAGAAAAGATAATAGAATTATAACCCTTAAGATAATAGTGATGAAAGAAACTATGAACATAATTAGCTTATATGCACCACAAATAAGATTAGATAAAGCTACCAAATCAAGATTTTGGGAAGACTTAGATGAAATATTATAAAATATTCCACCAAATAAAAAATAATTTTAATAGGAAGTGATCTAAATGGACATGTCGAAATAAAAAAATGAAGAATATGAGAGGGTACATGGGAGTTATGGGTTTGGAACGAAAATAAGGAAAGAAAAACTATATTAGATTTTGCGATAGCATATGACCTTATATTAGCTAATACATTTTTTAAGAAAAGAGAAGAACATTTAATCATGTTCAATAGTGGGAATAATAAATCACAAATTGACTTATGGTTAGGAAGAAGAATAGAAAGATTTACAAAAATTGCAAAGTCATCCCTGGAGAAAGCTTAACTACCCAACATAGGTTGGTAGTGTTGGATAAGTTAAAGGATGGGAAGAAAAATATATTTGAGGAGGTAGAAGTACAAGCATTAGGTGAAATATACGATGACTCTAATACAACATGGGATAAGATGATATCAAAGTTAAAAAAAGTAGCTAAGAGTGTACTAGGTGAGTCAAAGGGATATGCATCACTAAGTAAGGAATCTTAATGGTGGAATGAGAACGTACAAGAGAAAGTGAAGGAAAAACGAATAGCTTATAAGGAATTATATATTTGTAAGAACGAAAATAACTTTAAAAAATATATAATAGACAAGAAAGAAGCTAAGAAAGTAGTGAATAAAGCAAAAAATGAAACTTTTGAACGATTGTATCAAAATTTAGATACAAAAGAAGGGAAAAGAGACATCTATAGAATAGCTAAAATGAGAGAAAGGAAATCAAGAAATTTTATCTAAATAAAATGTATTAAAGATAAATGTAATAGGATATTAGTAAACAATGGAGAAATAAAAGAGTGATGGAAGAGGTATTTTTATCAACTTTTTAATGAAAGTTTAGGTAACCAACTTAACATAGGTGATTTAAGTAGGTTAAATGAGTATAGAAATTTCAATTTTTATCGTAGAATCTTGTCGAGAAACACTAGAAGGTAAAGGTTTTAGCTTTGTAGATTAAAGACAGAATATATGTAATTTAAGTTTAGCAATATTAAAAGTATTGAGATAATTGTTAAGATAGGAGAGGATGAATTGATCGGAACTGAGAGCTTTAAATATTTAGAAATATTTTTGTAAAATGATGGAGGGATTGAGAGAGATGTCTTATATAGAATATAAGCAGAATGGTTAAAATGGAGGGGAGGGTCAAGTGTTTTATGTGACCGTAAATTACCTCTAAAACTTAAAAGAATGTTCTATAAAATCACAATTAAACCTACTATATTATATGGAGCTTAATGTTGGGCTATTACTCGAGCACATGAGCAAAAGATGAGAGTTGAGAGATGAGGATGTTACGGTGGATGTGTGAACATACGAGTATGGATAAAATAAAAAATGAGACCATTAGAGAGAAAATCTGAGTTGCATCTATTGAGGGAAAACTCTGAGATACACATTTAAGATGATACGAGCATGTACTTAGACGACTAATAAATGCTCCAGTTAAGCGATGCGAAACTATGATAAAGATATATATCAAACGAGGAAGACCAAAAAAGATTTGGTTAGTAACAATAAAATAAGATAAAATTTATTTAAGTATAGATGATGATATAGTAGGAGATAGAGCTCAATGACATAAAAGGATTAATATACCTGACCCCATCTAGTGGGATAAGGCTTGGTTGTTGTTATTGTAGACAATTTCTATCCTAATAATTAAAACAAATAGAGTTTAATAAAAAAAAATAGAACCCAATATAGGTTCTTGCCTACTGAATTTATTAAAAATTTTAGAGGTACATAATTTTTAAGAATTTTCCTAATTTGTCCCTGGCGATTTCTAATATATCAGTTGATTCCACCATAATTTCTAAATTTTGGTTTTCTAAAATCGTTTGAACATGCATAGCCATTTTTCAACTTTTCGATTTCTATTTTTCATTTTCTATCTATAAATTATCAAACATATCTAGGGGGCATGAATTTGCTAAATTTAATTTTAATTTAGCATTCTATCTTTCTAATTGTACTATATTCTTAGATAATATTTTGATAAATTCAAAAGATTGCTTGGGAAATAGCGCACGCACCTCACTTACCTCGTGTAATGATGCTCCCCCTTCATCGCAATTTTCCTCTAATGATCCTTCCCCTTTATCTCTGAGATATTTTCATCTTCTCTTTGGTGGTCTGTCATTAGAGCTAGTCCGGCGTAAGCTTCGATCTTGGACTCGGAGGACAACGATTTATCCCATGTGGCCTTCAGATTCTTGTGCTTTGATCTTGTTAGTCTTTTGTCCTTGTCTTTTGCTTCTTCTTCAGTTCAGGGCAGTCATCTTTGTAAGTACCCCAAGGTAGTTTTAATGTAATCAACTAAGTCAGGTTAGGTCTTGTTGGTATTTAACTCCTGTGTCTAAGTGTGTAGGAACTTAGGAGCACAGAAAGTTGAGCGAAAAACGCAGCTAGCGAGAAGGACGATATGGAAGAGAGTCGACGGGCTTGGTGCATATAAGGGACGAGGTGCTGCGGAAAAGTATGTGGGTGGACGAGAAGGAGGCGCATGGCGTTTCCGAAAGACGAGAAGCCTGAGCGGAAGATTGCTCGAGAAGGCCGGAAGTTGAGTTCGGGTGAGCTCTATTTCGGATGGCCGAGATCACCCAAGTGAGTGGAGCCGAAGTGAAAAACTCGGACGAAGGCGAGTGGAAACAGAGCGGAAGATCGGGATCGTAAAATCAACAAAAGCTGATTTTTTGGTCCGAGGCATCCCAAGCTGGTCTGGAGCTCGGGGTGCCTCGACTTAGTCCGAGTGCCCGGAGCAGAAAATTATCCGGAACGTGATGTGGCGTGTTTCGTTGCGATGGGGATAAAAGTTTATCTCCTCCCAGGCTCCTAGAACCCTTCCAGGCGCCTCGACCATGACTATAAATACAACTCTTGTCCCAATGGTTCAGAACAACACTTGTAAATGCTTTTAGTTTGTTCTACTATTTGTTTGTGAGCCATCAACGCTGTAAGAGGTTTCTCCGCCTGAAGGAAACTGTTTACTGAACCTTCAACTTCCTTGGATTAATAACCTCCCCGGTTGTAACCAAGTAACCCCTTCGTGCCTCTAATCTTAGTTTACTTTTTTTCAGACTTTTATTTTGTTTATGCAAGTGTTAGTTTAATTAAGCTGCAAAAGTTTGAGGAACGTTCGTTTTATTTTACAGGGCTATTCACCCCCTCTAGTCGACCGCCAAGGGTCCCACAGTCCTTGATGTACCCTTCTCCTTGGCAGTTATAGCATCATACCTTCCTTTTACTCCGAAAGTTCTTTTTGCCTGCAACTTATTAAATTTGTTAGATTTAATAAAGTTACTAAATTTTCTTACAATAACGTTACTTCATCTTCGTCGATTGATGTTTTGGAATCTAGATCGTCCATTCTTGCTTTCAGGGCGATCTTCTATCTGGGCTCCTTTGATTTTGCACATCTAGATTCGTGAAGTTCTAGAGTGGAAAATAAACTTTCTAATGTGCTTACCTCTAAATCTTTAGAAATATAATATGAGTCTATTATAGACGTCCAGTCTTGTGTCCTAAGGAAAACATTTAAGACATACTTAAAGAATCTCGGTTTATTGCCTGTTCTCCGAGATTCGTAAGACCGATTATTAACTCCTTCAGCTCGGCGTGCAGTTGTGCTACTCTCCTTCTCCCATCCGGAGGTTGGTCAGTTGGTTCTGGAGAAAATCCCATTTTACAAGCTTGGCTTCGGACGTACCTTTGTGTAACTTCAAGAACTCCCAAAGTTCCTTCGTTGATTCGTAGGTGTCGATTCTGCTAACTTCTTGCGGAGGTAGTACGCTTAACAGATGGAACTCAGCTCGTCCATTTGCTACGAAATCTGCTTGCTCTTTCTTGGTCCATTGGTATTCTTCTTTTCATTTCCTTGTGGGTCTTTGGGAGCTACAAAATCATATTTAATAATTAAAAGCAATTCAAAGTCTGTTTTAAAGAATATCTCCATGCGTTTCTTCTATGTCGTAAATTCTCCCTCGAACTTTAGTAGGTAGATGCTCGGTCGGGCCATCGTCTTGGTGCTTCAGTTGGCGGCTAATCATTCTGAGGCGTTCTAGCTCTGATACCACTTGTTGGTGCAAGTGGTCGGCAAGAGGAGGTGAATTGCCTATATAGCACAAATTAACATTTCCCAATCTTCCAACTTAAATTAGTAGCATAACTATAACAAAAGAAATTGAACAACTAAAAATAAAAGAGATTAAGGAATTATTTGATTACAACTTAAATGGTTGTTAATCCAATACAAATAAAAGTACAAAAAAAGTCTCCTTCGTTAAAGGCGAAGAAGCCTCTTACACTCTTTGAATAATCAGAAATAAGTTAGGAAATGAATACAAGAGTTATTGTTGATTTCTTAGGTCCAAGAGCCTTTTTATAGCCCTTGGAAGACTCTATCTGTAGCTTGAAGGTGCCTCCAAGATGGTCCAAGGCGCCTTCCATCGGATAAGTTTTATTCGCTAAGGATAAAACTCTATCCATGACTAATGGCTATCGGAAGGCATCTTCAAAAGTTGAAAGGTGTCATCATATTGTTCATCGAAGGCGCTTTCCAGCTATAAAAAGCGTCTTTCACAGGGCAACTCAGCTCAAGACTGATCTCTTCGCGTATGTGATTCTCTGGCTAACCGGAGTTGAGCTCACCCGAACCCAACTCTGACCTTCACCTCGAGCAGGCTTCCTCCCCGGCTTCTTGTCCCTTGAATGTCGTGCACATTCTTCTCATCCACCGGTGTACTCTTCAACGACATCCGTTGACTCCTTTCTCGTGACATCCTTCTCACTAACTGCATCTTCCGCTCGATTTCTTGTGTTCCTAAGCTCCTGCATACTTAGACACAGGGTCGGCCCTGAGGCATGTCACCGGGGGCGACAGCCAAGGGCCCCTAATTTTTAGGGGGTCCCAAATTTGACATACATATATAATATATATTATATATAATTAGATTGTTTTAATAAAAACTCTCCAAAAAAATTTATTGGATTAATAGAAAAAAAGAAGAAAGGTAAATGATCATTTTTTCGCTTTCCAAGATTTTATTATTTGTACAACTCTTTCTTTATTAATTTATTTACAGAAGTCATAAATTTTTAAAGAGTAAAGTATGAATCATGAACGTTAATTTTCTCCTTTCTTCTCCTTTGAATCTTTTTAAATTAAATTAGAAAATTTTATTCTCTAATTGAAATTTTAGTTTCATCAATATTATCATTCATCAATATATAAACTTACAACGTAAGTTTCTTATTGTCAATATTCAATATTGATTTTTAATATTATATTGGAGCCAATGTTTTATGATTTTTTCTTATAGATTTGAAAGAGTTAAAATAAATCATCCCAATTTTAATCATCATAGAATATATTATATCGATTGCTTTAAGTATAAACCAAGTTTTATTGTTCTTCAACTATTATTTTCACTACTTGTGTTTATTTCATTGTTAGCTTTGTTGATGGTTTTATGTGTTTTATTTTAACACTTGAAATTAGTAGTACAAATATGTTTTCAAAGAAATATCAACCTTGGAGTCAGAAAATAAACAAAAAAAAAAAAGTGGGACAGATTATTAAAACTCACAAATGTATTCTTTGTAAGTTTTTTAAAGCTAGCTCTTCAATTGAAGATTCAATTGATGAATTACAATAAAAAAGTCATGAAGAACTAAATGATCATACAACAAATGAGCAGCAATTGAGTAATTAAGAAGAACTAAATGATAATACAATCAATGAATGAGAAGAATTGAGAGAAAATGATGATCATAATCATGCAACGAATGAGCAGGAAGAATTGAGAGAAGATGATGATAATGATTTGCATATAAATAGCTTGACAATTTTATATATCGAAAATGAGGCGCTAGAAAATTTTGATTTTGAAAATCTTATTGATGATTTTACTTCTCAAAATGCTAGAAGATATAGATTTTTTTAATGATTATTTTATATTTATTTTTTTTTGTATTCATAGGTATTACACTTTTTGAAGAAACTTAGAAATATATTTTGTACGGTGTTGTACTTTTTGAAGAATCTTGAGAAATATATTTTGTATGGAGTTTATCATATTTTAAATGAAATATATTAATTTTCAAGTTTTCTTATTAAACTTATTCAGATTGTATGTTAGTATATTTTTTTTTCCTATAGAGGTCTCATTTTTCTTTTCGCCCAAGGGCCCCGAAAAGTCAAGGCCGACCCTGCTTAGACACAAGAATTAAATACAACAGGACCTAACTGAATTTGGTTGACTACATCAAAACTACCCCAAGTACTTACAAAACCTAGTAACTTGGTGAAGCAAGAAGCAAATCATGGTCGTTAGAAGTAGTGCAGAAGTTGAGTTTAGAGCACTAGCCTAAGGTATTTGCTAAGGGATATGGCTAAAGCGGCTATTAAATGATTTCAAAGTTGAGATGTCATGCCCTACTCAAATCTTATGCAACAACCAACCAATCAGCTATCACAATTGTCAAGAATCCTATCCATCGTGATCATACCAAACATGTGGAGATTGATCAACATTTCATTAGCGAGAAAATTGAAGATAAGCCAATTACCCTTAACTACATGCCATCAGAGTATCAAGCAGTTGACATCCTTACCAAGGCCTTGTTAAGACCTAATCTAAGTGAGATGAATATGATCCTTGGGTACCGCATAGATTGAGGGAAAGTGTGATGAACCAATTAAGGTGATTGATGTAGATTTATTACAGATTTATTGTACAAATTTATTACAAATTTGATTATTATAGATTTCATTTGATATTATATAATTAAAAGATTTGATTTGATAATAGCATTAGGATATAGTATATGATTTCAATTACTTAAATATGAGTATGTAATTTGTATATATAAAAGGAGGCAAGGTTATTGAAATAAAAGTGAAGTTTTACGGAGAAAACCCACAAACATTAATGCCAACTATTGAGGAATTTGTATATTAACAGAAGGAGCAAGAGGGAATATTTTTTGTGACAAAGGTAACATTGTGAAAATACAAGATGCTTGTTCTAAGATGAAATGGACGAACATACCAAAGTTTTTGCCATGTAATAACATGGCAAAACGATACACAGGAATGAATTTGAAGAAAATGACATTTTTGAACCTTAACAACCAATGGGAAAAGTCGAGCAAACCCTTGTTTATCTTATCATTGGTCCGGAAATCCCAGTCATTCTAGACACTCTTGTCTCAAGAGGAGCACTGTCCAGGCTCACATCGCTTACTTCTCAGTATGGATTCTCTCTGCATGTGACTGTGTTTGTATAATGAATGTTCTCTAGTTCTAAGCTCTCTTTCAACTGCATCACAACTTCTGTCATGTTTGGTCGTTGTTGGGACCTTTGTGTCGTGCATTTCAATGCGATGTCAGCACACTTCCAGACACTATTTATGTCATACTCCCCTTCCAGTCTAGGATCTACAACATCCTCAATGTTTCCTCTATCAAGCCTTTGGAGCACCCATTGGACTAGGTGTACATTTTTTGTACCTGGAACTATTGGAGGTAGCCCAGTGATCAATTCCAAAAGAACCACTCCATAGCTATACACGTCACTTTTCTCACTAAGCTGGGAGGTATTGTAATACCTAACAAGCGACATGACAGATTTTTAATCATAAATTTAGCACAAAAACAAATGTAGTATGAAAGCTCAAAGACTCTTTAGTTAAAGTTGCTTGTTTCATTGTTAGGATAATCACTAGTTCAGAAGATTAGTTGTGGAGACATGACTGGATATGGCCATGGAATTTCACAATGTGCATATGCTTATTGTTATTGGACAAAACAGATCTACAATCTAAAACAAGCAAGATATATGATTTTAACTTTGAGTGATGATCCAAATACCACATGCTACTGGCATATTAATCTTAAAACTCATGATTCATCTTAATTTAACTTGATTTATTTCTATTAATCTATTTCTTCATATTTGTTTGCCTACTTATTGTTACAACAACTAATGTTTTTAGTGGTTGCATTTCATTTCTAGATAGAAAAAACATGTACATTATGAGCCAAGCCTTCTTTCCTTCATTTAAAAAAAAAATACTATACTAAATAGTCCAAGCACACAGAGATGGATAGTTATATAAATCATAGGTCTCAAAGTGAGAACTTTTGAATTCCTTGGATACTATCCTTCTACTAGGTAGAGATGCTTGCTTGAAACAACTAAATAAATGAAAAACAGTGACATACTCAGGATCAAGGTATCCAGGAGTTCCCACCACTACAGTGGATATATGACTATTCACCTCACTTAGAAAAGCTTTCGAAAGCCCAAAATCCGCTATCTTAGCTTCCAGAGTTTCACTCAAAAGGATATTTCCCGACTTCACATCTCTATGAACTAATGGCGGTTTGCATCCTTTTTGTAAATACTCTAGCCCTGCAGTACAATTTAATAGATGAAACAAGATGATCTCAGATGAATGGTCTCAAGATCAGGCAAGGGGATTTTGATACTTGACAGTTCACATTATTCCAAACCTTGTGCAGCGTCAATTGCCATATGAAGACGTTGTCTCCAGCTTAAAGCCCTAGCATTGTTTGCCCTGCCTGCATCATGTCAAATTAACAAGCCATCAGCATTCAACAATAGGTTAAAACAATAAGTTAAATGAAGTAAAAATTGCTTTGTATAAGTAATAGCACCATTATTCTGTTGGTCAGTAATGCCTGGAAAAACATTGTAAGATAAATAAAAGCAATTTTAGACATCATCATTCTCCCTATGGTACTCTCAGTTGCATTCCAGTTGCATAAAACTATAATTCAATTTTATAAGTAAACTTTACTTGTACACTGCAACAATCAAATAAGAACACACATGTTAGATTAAGTCAACCATGTTTTGACAGGAGAATAAATCTTTAAATAGTTAGATTGTAAGTTTGAATCTAATTTTTGTCACCTGATTGTCATGCAAGTTATAAAGCAAGTGATATTATGAAAGGAACCAACTATTAGATAATGATATTAAATGTAGTTCCAAACCTCGCAGATGATCTTGTAGTGTTCCTTGAGACATAAACTCATAGACAAGCCCCAAATGTTTTACTTCATTGCAATAGCCGACCAAAGAAACTAAATTCCGATGATGAACCTTAGTCAAGTGTCGGGCCTGGAAAAATACAACCAGTGATATTTACAAACTAGAAACATCTATCAAACTAAATTAAAGAAACAGAAGTTATGGGACAGTTAATGTTCTATAGAGTCTAACCAGTCATGGATAGGACAATTGTTCAAGAAAATTAATACTACAATTATAAAAGAATAATAAAATTTTGTCAGCTCCTGAAAATGTTTTGTAAAATATTCAAGTTTATATATTCGTTGCCCCTCCCCGTCTTTAGTTACACAAAATCTCCTAAAGGATTCAAATTCAACAACCATCTCCAAACAAATAAATTCACCCATCCACGTATGTATGACATTTATTTACCTCGGCAAGAAACTCTTTAGTTCCTTGTGATGATGATTGTGATAGCATTTTGACCGCAACTTGAGTACCGTCTTCCAAACGTCCATAGAAAACAGACCCAAATCCTCCTTCGCCTAGGATCTTTTGAAAGTTATTGGTGATGTTCTCTAATTCCGTGTATGTGAATTGGCGATTCTCAAGCTGCAATGCATTATCTGTTTGCTTTAGGAAACCATTCTGTAGATCCACTGAGTTGGCTATGCTCGAACCTTTCAAGTTTCAAATAAAGAATAAGATTGTTAAATGCATGTTAGAAAATAAATAACGGTCTACTATTACTAAACAACTGCGGAGTTTTTCACTAAAATCTCACCTAGTGTTTTCCTCACTCTCCAAACTATGGCTATCAGCGCAAGAAGTATTAACACTGGAACTATACAAAGAATCACGACCACTGGTGGTGATATTTTCTTCTTTTTTGGTGCAGGCATCACATTGCACGATGTACCATTGTTACAAAGATGTGGATTCCCATCCAGTCTGCATGAGATTATAAACTTGCTTGATGGCTAAAGATATGTATGAAGTTATGAAGAATTTCTAGCCAAAAAAGGAAAGAAACAAGTTACTTCAAGGACAAATGGAACAAACTTTAATGCTAAATTATTACCCAAAGTTTAAACAGATAAACTCCTAATATTTCTTGGCTCCATGCCTAGATCTCTTTAATGATCAAGCGAGACGTTTCATATTATGAATCATTAAAGAAAAATGGAAGGATCTAAACTTAAATGTAACACAAACCTTAAGGTAAGTAATCCATTTTGTGACATTTCAAGGAGGCTCGAAGGAACTGATCCATTTAACTGGTTGCTTGTCAAATCACTGCAAGCAATCATGAAAAATTAAACCATTATCTACCTTTTCAATAAAGTGAAAAAAGGATTAAGAACTATGCTTACAGTAGTTTAAGAGAACTTAAGTTTGCGAGAACACTAGGTATTGGCCCTGTTAAATTGTTGTAAGACAAGTCCCTAAAAAAAGTGATTAAAGAACAATTGTTAGCTGATAATTCCTTCCAAGGCATTCCTTTGTACAAGGCTCTAAAATGTAGCATGGTTTCGCAACAAATGCTTGCATGGCTCTAAAATGGCCAGGCATTGACCCCGGCAATTCAAGACTGCTAATGACGGTTTGCCATATTCAATGAATACTAAAAGGGAAAAAAATAGCAAGCAATGAGTAGCCTTACAAGTATTGGAGTGCACTAAGACTGGCAACAAATTTGGTTATTTCCCCGGTCAGCCCACTTGAAGATAGGTTCCTGCAGAACAATAGTGACTAATAAGAATATTAAATAATTTCCAAACGGTTCGTCCTGGTATTTCATGATTAATAGTTGGAGTTAGATGAACTTGTAGAACTCACAAAGTAGTGACTCTTGGAGAATTTGACAAGATATAAGTACAATTTAGTCCATCCCAAACAAAAGCATTAGGCGAACATGGATCTCCCATCCAATTCCTCTGGATCCGATACCGCTCCTTGATTGTTGTCATGGCATCAACTGTAAAAAAAGGAGAAAAAATAATTAATAAAATGTAAGCTAATGTCATTGCTCAGAAGAAGAAAAATAGAAAACAAACTAAATTTGAACATCTCAAGATAAAGGTTTAAGCTTTTCGTGGGCATCTAAAGCTACATTCTTCACGCAAATGTGCACTGTTGTAAAGGTGGGAACTTCTTTTTCCCTTCCCACTCTGATTTAGCCCTTTCAGAAACATTCCATCGAGCAATTAACGGGCAAGATATTTCTCCCTGTTACACTGCAACAGAGGGGGGGGGGGGGGGGGAACGAAAGCGGCTACATACCATCTCCAGCATCCGAGGGCACGGAGGTGTTGCTCATGGTCGTGTAGAGCTCGAAGGCATTGAGGATGGGCGGGAGAGTGGAGTTGCTGAGAGCCTCGAGGGAGATGTTATAGGTGGGGGACGAAAGGAGGGGCACGAGGCTGTAGACGAAGCCCGAGTAGAGGTAAGGGGGGGTTACTATTTCCGGCAGCCACCGTAATCCATTCGCGTAGATGTTGAACTGCCGCGATTGATCGGTGCCGGAGAGATCTGCGATCTCGGATATGTGGAGGATGGGAAAGAACTGGTTGACGACGCCCGGGGAGGGATGCCATGTGATGACGATGCTGGAGGAATCGATAGGGTTGACGGCGGTCTGCATGACGACGGAAGGAGCTTGGAAGAAGTCCTCGGATAAGTTTTCGACGGTTGAGTCGGTGGAGGCGTCGTTCCATTTCATCTGCGTAGAGCTCAGTAGCAACCACACCCGATCGAGCGGATCGTCCGGATACCTAGACAAGGAACCGCCAAGCTCATTTTACCAGTTGAGTCCAAAATAAATAAATACATTACTTAAAGAGCTTTTATAATTATTAATTAGAAAATTATACTCGATATATCTGTGACACTAAATATTTTCAGAAAGTTCACATTTTGGGGGGGGGGAAATATTGGATTAGAAATGAATCCACCAAACTAAACTACTTCGAAATCGATGATTTTTTCATTAAAATCGAATAAATAGAAGCGATATAGAATCCATTAATAATCCAAATAACTATTTTTTTAATCTTAAAAGCATTTTTTTTTAAAAAAAAATCATAAAACAAGACTTGTCCTATTTTTTTAACCTGATGTAGTCAAACTCCTCTCCCATGTTCCACCGGCCGAACAGCACCAGACTCCGTGACTCGTTCGCCGCCGGATAGAGTCTGTCCTTCAACGGCCGCAAGTCAATCCCGGAGATGAACGGCGTCCCCGTGCCGGTGTTCACCAGGCACGCCGACAAGTACCTAAAAGAAACAGATCACATTTGATGATTGTTCATTCAATAATTCTCTGCTTTTACGAATTGAATTATACCCGGCGGTGGCCACCGTGATGGTCTCCGTCCAGTAGAATGGCTCCGCAGTGGTCACGTTCACCCTGTCCCAGTAGTTGACGCCGAGGTGGAGGTCGAAGGACTGCGGCTGGCTGTTGAGCCCGTCGTAGTTGCCGTAGTAGAACCACGCCCGGAGGAGGTACTTGGACCCTCGCACCACCACCGGTGACCGGATGGTGTAGCAGTTGCGGGTGCCGTTGGGGAAGGCACGGAGGGTGCGGAACCGCGGGGCCTTGAAGTCTCCCACGTAGGCAACGGAGATGTTGTGGTTGACGCCGGTGTCGATGAAGCCGGTGTCGGAGACGTAAGAGATGTTGGTGAGGGGGTCGACGTAGGACGAACTGGGCTCGATGCCGCAGTCGATGGAGAGGAAACCGAGGGCTTCGGTGGACTGAGAGCGAACTCCGGCGGAGGCCATGGAGAAGGCGAGGAGGAACGACCACCAAAATATGGAATCCATCTTCTTCTTCCGGTTTGCGATCGCCATGGGATAGCAGAGCTTCTCGCATTAATGCGCGTTTTATACACCATTTTGGTATCTTGAGAATTTTCATTTCACTTCCCATTGTTTATCTTGTTACAAAAGAGTCCCTAACCTCTAAATTCAGCAAATCTGCACACCCTTAAGTTTCCAATTTTTATGACACTGTTTCCAATTTTTGAAGCTAATCGATGATTCTATAAAAAAATTTTATAGTTTGACTATAAGGATAAATTAAAAAATATTAATGATATATTGATTTTAATTTAAAATGATTTAAAATTTTTTAGATCCGTTAATTAATTTTTAGATGAAATTGGATGATGAACTTACAGTGAAAAGTTTAGATCTTCTGTCTTCATTTTTTTCTGTCCTCGTGTCCCACTGTCGATCGGACGGATCAGATTAAATCTGAAGGATGATTTGCACATCACGAGGATACTGTACATATTTTAAAGATGTAAATTATCCTTCAAATTTAATCTGATTCATCCGATTAATAATAGAACATGAGAAAAAAAAAATTGGAGATAAAGGATCTGAAATATTACAGCGAGACAGTATAATTTGGATATCTGATAAGCACATTTGCATGGAGTTGACTTTGTACAACGTCACGCCCACCCTTTGACTTTAAAGTCGTCGCTGTATAAGTTATAATAAGTGGAGCGCTTCTCCTCCCTTCCAGTTTTACCAAAATTTTGGGCTCGTCACCTCCGGATTCATCAAATGGCCCAAAAATTATTCATCAAGAATCATTTAAAACTCCAAATTGAATTGTCAGCCAATTAGATATCATCGATTATTGGCAGTTGGGAGGTGGCCATGTACTACTCATCACGTCGTGAACACCCAAGTGTTGTCTGGAAATATATGATTTTTAATGAATATTTTTAAGTTAAATATTAGTTTGACATTATTTCGATAACATAATTTTACATCCAACTGAAATATTTCTGTCTCTGGCATTTGGTGTCAAACTGAAAACTAACTCAAATCCAATTTCGTAAAGTTCATTAATAATCAATTAATATCGGGGACGCTGGGCGAGCATAATCACGCCATTAATAATTAATTAATAATTTTGTTTCAATTTTTTCAATGTTAAATTCTTTTCTTGCCTTTGCTCAATGACTAGTCAAACTTAATATGCTAAGACTTTACGATGTACAAGATCAACTTTGACGGTTGGAAATTCATCATAAACTTTCCATTGATCAATATCAGGTCAATTTTGACATATCGGAAATTTATTATTTTTAATCCTTTGACCTGTTTGAACTTCTTATCTTATGTCTAACATCCGATCAGTCATGACATGTTAGGACTTCCCTTTTATCTAACATCCAATCATCATCTTGACTTGTGACACCGAACATGATAACGATTATCTTACGGGCTGACGAGAAGGGGATTAAAGGAGAAGACAAGAAAAGAAACCCCAAAAATAAAAAAAAAATCCATAGTTCTTTAGGTTTTATCAAAAAAAAAAAACTTTATTTAATATGAGAATAATCCCTCAAATAGCTAAACATACCACTTATATAGGTAAACCATATATACCTGGCATATCCAAAATACCCTAAATACTATAAAAAGAGAAATTACTAAGAATAGTAAAAAAAAAAAAAAAAAGACATCCAGTGGCTTCGAAAAAGTATTAAACGATATTTTTCGACCCGCAAGTTGGCAGTTATGCATTACACCCAGTAACAAATAATGCAGATCTCTAAAAGAGTTAAGCGTGTGTGTAAACAGAGCCTCAATCCGATATCCAAATAAAAAATTATGACCATTTGAAGATTGGATCCTCCTATGTTGGTCCTACATCAACTTGTAAAGACTTCTAACATCCAACCGACCTTAACCTACCAAAAGTTTCCGCTTGCCAACTCTCTATTGAACATTCGACTACCAAATATTCGATCAACCACTAATTCACTTGAACTTTTTCACCATTAAGTATCTAATCAAATTTGATCTACTTGATATCTTACTCAATCCAACTAACATATTGATAAAATATTGAAACTCAGCTTGAACAAATTTGAACTTAACCGACCTAATTAACTTTGACAAGAGATCGATTGCACTAATAATTTTTCTAAATATCTTGACCGTATAAACCAAGACTCGAAGGTCAACCCATTCAAACCCAAGATTTGTGTTTGAAAACACTAGCTTCTACAAGTCTCAATTTTTGAATTTGAATAATCTTATATATCAAATATGCTAAAATAAAGTATTAATGACGATCAGCTACACATAACATTATTGCCAAGGACGAAGGAACTTGTATCTTAACACAAGAGCAAGGTATCGGGGTTAAATTAAAGTCCTATATTAGTAAGATTTTATAAAGATCACGAGTTTAAAAGGATGTAAGATATCTTTATTGGCATGAGACCTTTTGAGGAGAGCCCAAAAATAAAGTCATGAGGACTTAGGCCCAAAGTGGGCAATATCATGTCATTGTGGAGATACGTGAATATCCTTTGAGCACAACAAATGATATCAGAATCATGATCCAGATCAGATGCTATGTGGGGTAACCTTGAATGAAGTTGAGGGTGGGCCCAAGGTAGGTCAGGGTGACCGGATGGCTCAGAGCGGGTCAGGGTGACCGGATACGAATGCTTGCGGGGAGGCTTAGAGCGGATCAGGGTGACCGAATGCTCGCGGAGAGACTCAAACCATGAGAGTAATTGTGTTCCTTCGTTTGAGGGGAGGATTGTTGAGGTTCAATTAAAGTCTTACATTGGAAAGATTTGATAAAGATCATGAGTTTAAAAAGATGTAAGATATCTCCATTGATATAAGACCTTTTAAGGAGAGCACAAGAGCAAAGCCATGAGAGTTTAGGCCCAAAGTGGACAATATTATATCATTGTGGAGATATGTAAACATCCTTTGGGAACAACACAAGAAAAATAGAGAATTTTTTATGTAACAAAGAAATTACATTGTCAAAATACAAGGCTTGTTTCAAGATGAAATGGAAGAGCATACAATAGTTGTTTACCATATAAAATAACAGTATCATCTAGACTCCACCAAATACTATTTTCGTTCACAATAATAATAACATTTTAAAAAGCTACACAAATGTGTTGGTGTAGTTAGCATCAATGGTCAAACTCATATTTTAATGAATGATAAATGGATTAAAGTTAGGTATCTTATTTATCTAATATTTTTACCAAGTGTATAGAAATTAATGAGTTTAGAGGACTTGACATCAAACTAAAGTTCAGTTAGGTCTGAGGACCTAATAACTACATGAAGTCTAGATATGTCAAGGTATGACCTGATATCTAGAA
Organism: Zingiber officinale; assembly: GCF_018446385.1. Taxonomy (NCBI): domain Eukaryota; kingdom Viridiplantae; phylum Streptophyta; class Magnoliopsida; order Zingiberales; family Zingiberaceae; genus Zingiber; species Zingiber officinale. The sequence continues at coordinate 171,735,064 of NC_055988.1, forward strand.
AGAAGTCTAGCTAGGATTGCAGGACCTGACAGCTAACCGAAGTCCAATTGGGTCTGCTGACTTAACAACTAGTAAGAAGATCTGGTAAATTAAGAGGCAAGTCAAGTGAGTGTAAATGATAAATATAGATAAATAGCGGAAGGTTCTTGAAAAAACTATGCATACTTAAAAATTGTTTGATTTTTTTAATAATTTTTTAAAATTTCATTTTATGTTTTGAACTATAAAGTCTAAAAAGGGATATTCTTATTTCAAATATTAATTTTGCAAATAGATGCTTGAGCTTATGTTTTTAAAATTGATAATGTTTTGCTTTCTACTTATTCCTTATACTTTACTTGTTTTGGATGAATGTCAAATAAGGAGAGTAGTGATGGGTTTAAAATAAGAAAAATTATAACACAAAATTAAACAATACTTAAGAGAATAATTAAACATCATGCTTACTATTATTTTCCCCTTAAACATTATTAATGTTGTTATTTTTTTATTATTTTTCTAACTTTAACTTGGATTGTCATTACATCAAAAGGGAGGGATTATTAGTATACTCAACACTAATAATTAAAATCGGGTGTTTTGACATATGACAAGTGGTTAAAGTTAGTTGTTGTGTTCTAAGTTGTTTACCAAGTGTGTATGACTAAAAGACTTGATGAAACCTAACACCAGGTTGAAGTCCAATTAGATCTGGAGGACCTGATAATTGATAGAAAGTGTAGATAAGTTGATATTTGATAGGAAATCCAGTTGGGTCTGCAGAACATGATAACTAATCGAAGTCCAAATGGTTCATCTAGTAGAAAGATATGGTGGATCAAGATATCAGAGTCAAGTAAGTATGCAAATGGTAATTGGAGATAAGCACTAGAGAAGAGAGATCCAGTGAGGACGAGTCCCGATGGGATTATAGGTGCTAGTCCAACTTAGATATATTTTAAAGATCTATGTTGAGATACAAACTCTGTGTTAGATTTTGATTTTGGTATGACAGGATCTAACTCATAAATATATATAAACTATTCATACATATATTTTTCTAACTCTGCTTGTTGAGACATACACATATGTTCAAATCCTACACGTATTGCCACTGACAAACCATGATTATGAGTCCAGAGTCAAAAGATATGACCTCCGGAAGATTATTATCTTGAACAGCGATTAGAGGCACCTCAAGTGAATGAAGTGAATCAAATCGAATCAAACCGAACCAAATCGGACCAGTCTGAGTGCCCAGAGATGGATGAAGTTTCAGAGATAAAGCTTTGATGAGGCACAAACACATTAGAGGTCCAGGCGCTCAGATTGAGTACAAGTGGCCATATATGGATAAGTCGGCGAAATCCCAAGATGAGATAAGTCTCGTTGAAGGTGCCCAGGGTGATTCAGGCACCTAGAAGAGGCTTATAAAAGAACCTTCATTTAGCTGTCACAATACAACTTCAATACAAGCAATTATAATCCTTCTGCTGCGCCGATCACATGCAAGCTACTTTCTTGCGACGCTGTGACATCAACTTCAAACTTCGACTTCCATTTACTACGGAGTGGTATATTTTAATTTAAGTTATAATTATTTATTATTTTTTATTGAGTAGAGGAAGTATATGATTGTTACACTTCCTTCAATCATTTGTGCTCGATTCTCTCTTTCGACGGATCCGGAAAAGATTTTTAGTGGATTGTCCATCGATAAAGTCCAAGGGAACGTGGATTTTGGAATTGGAGTTGTCGAAGTCTCCGAACCACTTGTGTTTATATTCCTTTTTGTCTTCTGCTCTATTTTTAATTCCATTGCGCACTCATATTTCTTAAAACCGAAAAAGAGAAAATTTAAAACACATGATTCATTCTCCCTCTCACATGCATTGATTTTACATGTGGTATCAGAATCAGATGACTTTGAATTGATATAGTAAGAACCGAAATCTTATTCTTAGACATCTTCATTATTTGCATAATTTTTACTATTTAAATATCCCTATATGTAAATTTTGTAAATTTACATTTTCATTACACATTTTTCTCACACATAAAATATCTTGTCACACTTTTAAAACACCTTTTAGATTAAGTCGTCTACTAGTTTTTCTTTCTTTTTTTTTTTTTGTTTTTTTCTTTTGGAAACATTTGTTGTAGTGTTTTAAAGATATCTAAGTCACACTAATTTTGCTACAATTTCATAAAACTAAAAAATTGTTTTTCTTTGTTGCATTTAAACTCTGATAAACATATTTGATTGAGATGTGAAGAGGCAAACAGACTACTTGATAATAAATCTGAAATCTATTTGTTTAAATCCTGCAATGCCTGTCAAACTCTTAACCAGTGTTTTTAAAATCGGACCAGAGTAAAAGCATATTTTTTTCTGTAACAAATAGATGACATAATCCAAGATGAAATGGAAGAACATGGATTTGGATTTAATTTTTATTAGATGGGCTAATATGTTAGCAACATAATTTATCATTGTAAACAAATCCATTAAATTATGTTATAATCACAACTTTATAATATTGAATATGGAATTATATGTATAAAATTCATTAACATGTTAGCTAGCCCTGCCACTGTTAACATTAATTCGTACCTACCGGTTTTGGACCCTATAAATATATATATCTGAATGTGGTCCCGTAGGAGAGGTAATTGCTATCTTGTTTTTTTTTTTGGATCAAAATTTTGAATCTCTCTCATCCTCCTGTGTGTTGGGATTCAAGTGTAAACTGAATTTGCCCCCACGGGCGGGATCAACCGGTTATGACATGGATTCTTGCAGCATGAGTCGAGAGGTCGAGGGTCTGCGGCAGCAAATGCGATAACATCAATATCTGTCCGTGCTAAACACCTGAGACCACCATGTCATAGCCGGACCCGTATTCACCGTGATTTACTCCCTCTCATACTTGTGGGGCCGAGTTGAGGGGGCCGCTAGGTTGGCGGTTCCAACCTTTTTGCAGCATAAGTGTAAACTGAATTTGACCCCGTGGGTCATCCGAAATGATATGGGGTGGAAGTTGCTGTAATGAGGTCATCGGGTCGAAACTCAATGACAACGGAGGAATAAATCTCCTATCCCTGTATCCCACCCGATCCGTCCCATGTTAGCTCGAGTGCTGCGATTTACCTCCCTCACAATGACCGTGGGTCCGGTCGGTGGGGGCTCTGGGGGCCAGGGTTTCGCCTTTTGCTGCAAAGTGTGAACTGAATTTGCTCTCACGGGTTGAATCAGCTGATTAGGTGCCTGCAGCTTGTCAATAAAATCGTAGGGTCGAAGGTCGCCAGTTGCACTCGAGGATAAAACCCTGGTCTGTTGTGCCAAAAATTCCTTCGACCCTCAGTCATTTATCCTGCCCAGTATTAACCGTGATTTATTTCCTCTAGAATTTTATGGGACTATGATCAGAGGACTGCTAAAGTGACGATTCCACCGTTTACCAAGTGTGAACTGAATTTATTATTTTCTTTTAATGCTTCCGTTTTCGCACCACTTCAGCCGACGAGAAGTTCCTGAATGGACGGAAGGGTTCAACAGGCCAGACCACTATATGTCACAAAGAACCGAAATCTTATTCTTAGACATCTTCATTATTTGCATAACTTATTCTATTTAAATATCCTTATAATGCAAATTTTGTAGATTAACATTTTTCATGGCACATCTTTCTCACACATAAAATTTCTTGTCACACTTTTCAAAATACCTTTTAGATTAATTTATATGCAGTCTCTAATAAAAATAAAATTTTATATACCATTTCTAGTCAAATATAATAGAAACTAATTTATCTAATTACTTCTAATATTTTTAGATATAAAAAAATTAAAAATAAATATAATTCTTTTTAAATTCAACACATTAAATTAGAATATAATACATTTTCTATCAAATTGAATACGACTCTTTTTTCAACTCAATTGAATAAAAAATATACTAAATTTTATTTAAATGATTTTTAATTGAATGAAAAATATATTAAATTTTTTTAAATGATCCGGAATTTAAGAAGAATTATATTAACTATGAAAAAAGTCGAGCTCAATTTGATAGAAAATATACTCTTTTGATAAAAAAATATACTCAATTCTAGTTTAAAGTACTAAATTTTAAAATAATTATACTTATTTTTAGACTTTTGTACCTAAAAAAAATCTGAAAAACAATTAGATAATGATATTTGAATGATGAAGTTGAAACAAATAAAATTTTACATGCAAGGAATGGAAACAAAATTTTTTAAAATTTTTTGGACATAGAAATTGCATGTAAAATTAATATTATGATTAGAAATTTTTCTCTAATTTACTATTAGATTAAGTCTTTTACTAGTCTCTCTAAATCATACTAATTTAACTACATTTCCATAAAACTAAAAAAATGTTTTTCTTTGTAACTCTGATAAATATTCAAAGTACCAAAAGTAAACCTTCTTGGTTGAGATGTGAAGAAGCAAACAGACTACTTGCAAATAAAACTGAAATCCACCCTCTTTGTTTAAATCCTGCAATACCTGTGAAACTCTTAACCAGTGTCCAGTGTTTTTAAAATCGGATCAGACTGAAAGCAATTTTTTTTTATGTAACAAAGAGATGGCATTGTGACAAATACAAGATGCTCATTCCAAGATGAAATGGAAGAACTTGGATTTAATTTTTATTAGATGCGCTAATACGTTAGCAACATAATTTATCATTGTAAACAAATCCATTAAATTTTGTTATAATCACAAATTTATAATATTGAATATGGAATTATATGTATAAAACTAATTAACATGTTAGCTAGCCCTATCACTGTTAACATTAATTCGTACCTACCGGGTTTGGACCCTATAAATATATATATCTGAATGTGGTCCCGTAGGAGAGATAATTGCTATCTCGGTTTCTTTTTGGATCAAGATTTTGGATCACTCTCATCTCACCCTACTGTGTGTTGGGATTCAAGTGTGCGGACTGAATTTATTATTTTCTTTTAATGCTTCCGTTTTCGCACCTTTTTTTTTTAAAAAAAAATACATGACAAAAGATTAAATTTTCTACAGAACGTACGTTAGAAAAAAAAAAACTAATTACCATCTCCAGCATCCGAGGCCACGGAGGCGTTGCTCATGGTCCTGAAGAGCTCGAAGGCATTGAGGATGGGCGGGAGAGTGTAGCTGGTGAGAGCCTTGATGGAGATGTTATAGGTAGGGAACGAAGGGAGCGGCGCCAGGCTGTAGACGGCGGCCGAGTAGAGGTAAGGGGGGGTCATTATACCCCCCACCCACCGGAGTCCATTCACGTAGACCGTGAACTGCCGTGATAGATTGCTACCGGAGGGATCTAAGATGTCAGATATGTGGAGGATGGGGAAGAACTGGTTGACGTCGTCGCCGGCCAAGGAATCCCATTTGATGACGATGCTGGAGCCGTGGAAGGGGGTGACGGCGGTCTGCATGACGACGGAGGGAACTTGGAAGGAGTCCTGGGGAAGGTTTCGGACGGTGGAGTTGGTGGCGACGTTTTTCAACAACGGGGAGATCGACGGATTTGGAGGCCACCACCGATCGAGCGGATCGTCCGGATACCTGTACTCCAAAATAAATCGAGTAAATAAATTAAAATAATATTATTAATAAATAAATAAATAAAAACCTGATGTAGTAGTCAGACGCCACTCCCAAATTCCACCGGCAGAGCAGCACCAAACTCCGCGACTCGTTCGCCGCCGGATACAGACTGTCCTTCAGCGGCCGCAAGTCGATTGCGGAGATGAACGGCGTCCCTGTGCCGGTGTTTACCAGGCACACGGAGAAATATCTAAAAGAAAGAGATCACATTTGTTGATTGTTCATTCAATAGTTCCCTGGTTTTAACTAGTAACTGAACTATACCCTGCGGTGGCCACCGTGATGGTCTCCGTCATGTGGTGCGAGGTGGCATTGGTCACGTTCACCCCCGACCAGTAGTTGACGTCGAGGTGGAGGTCGAAGGCCAGCGGCTGGCCGTTGTTCCCGTCGTAGTTGCCGTAGACGAACCACGCCCGGAGGAGGTACTTGGACCCCCTTGCCACCGCCGGCGATCCGATGGTGTAGCAGTTGCGGGCGCCGTTGGGGAACGAGCGGAGGGTGCGGAGATGCTGGGGGGTAACGTCGGACAAGTAGGAGGCGGAGATGTTGCGGTTGACGCCGGTGTTGATGAAGCCGGCGTCGGAGACGTAGGAGATGTTGGTGACGGGGTCGACGTAGGACGAACCGGGGTTGAGGCCGCAGTCGATGGAGAGGAAGCCGAGGGCGTCGGTCGACTGAGAGCGTGCTCCGGCGGAGAGCATGGCGAAGGCGAGGAGGATCGGGCACCAAAATCTGGAATCCATTTTCTTCTTCCGGTATGCAATCGCCATGGCATAACAGAGCTGAGCAGAGTCTTGATTGTTAAGAATCTTGAACAATTTTCATTTGGCTCCCCATTGTTTCTATTGTTACGAATGAGGCCCAAACTCAAAATTTATTATTCACTTGACTTGACGCTTCACAGTCGGTCAGTCGTCGGCTGAAAAAGTTGTCAGTAGATTTTGTACGGATCCTTTGCTGCATTTAAAGTCTCATAAATGTCCAAGTAAATTTGTACGAATTGTCTAAATTTTTAAATCAGCTTTTCATCTACAAGCGATAAGTTTCTAAAATAACTAAATCATATACGATAATATACTATAGTTTCAAAATTATGAGTATATCTACTTTTGTATTTTACCGTCGTTTTCATATCAATGAGAATCGACTTATGTTTTTCCATTCAAATTAATTTTGTTTTGGTGTGTTTAAAAAATTTATCAATCAATTTCGTTCGAGTATAAATCTAAAGATTTCATAATTATATAAAATTAATTTCTATACATCCGTCACATTCTAATAAATATAAAAATACTATGAAATATTAATTTAATTTAATACAAGAGCAAATCTACTAAGAGGATGACGTCGATTGTTACCCTCGCCGATGATGGAAATGGGGGATAAGGGGCAGAGCTTATCTAAACCAGTAGGCCCACTGCCCAGCTGCCCAGACTAGGCTCAGATAAAAAAATTTTCTATTTATTTTTAATTGTTTTACCCTAAACACTTCCTTCTCTCCGCAGATCGCAACAGTACTTCCTTCTCCTCTCCGCAACGGGCCAACGGCTAAACCTCGTCTCCTTCCCTCTCCGTAAGTTCGCAACAAGCTACGCCCTCGTCTGAGTCGTCTCCTTCCTTTTCTTCTCTACAACGCCGCTTCCTTGTCTTCTCATCAACACCACCCTCGTCTTCTTCCCTCTCCATAAATCCGCAGCAAACTATGCCCTCGTCGGACTCAATAGGCAGGTTACACTAGTCCAACTTCTTGATTTTCCATTGATTATTTCTTAAGCCAGAAGTGTGTTCCCTGACATTGATAATATATAAATTAAGAAAAAGAAAAAATCAGATATATTATTGAATTCAAAATTGATCATCGGAAATACAGAGTATAAGGTTTTTATATAATTTAGTTAAGAAATCCTAAATTCTAAATATAAAAGGGAAAAAGACCAAATTGTCCTAAAAGGTATAAACAAATAAATATATATAATCCAACATCCTCCTCAAACTCACGATGCTATAACTAGAAGTATTGAGAGTTTGTCAGATAAGAAACGAAAGCGTGAAGCAGAATGTGACTTGGTAAACATCTGTAGCTTTGAAGGAACAAAAGGTAATGTGATGGTGCCAATCTAAAGATGGTGATGAGTAACGTGACAATCAATTTCAATATATTTCGTCCTCTCATGAAAAATTGAATTACGTGTAATTTTAATAACACTCTGATTATCACACTATAATAGAGTAGGTTGATGAATAGAAATACCTATATCCGCAAGCAACCGACGCAACCAAACTATCTCACAAGTAGTTGAGGTCATGGCACGATACTCAGCTTCTGTGGAAGATCTAGAAATAATATCTTGCTTCTTACTCTTCCAAGAAATGAGGGGATCACCAAGAAAAATGTAGAAGTCAGTGGTAGATTTATGATCCATAAGATCACCAACCCAATCCGCATCAGAGTATGCACGCAGTTCAAGAAAAAAAGTAGAAAAAAATAAAAGACTTTAAAATTGAGTGCCCCGAAGATTAGGGTTGTAACGAGACAAGTCGAGATGAGCTTTGGGGTGTTCAACCTTCTTTAATAAGGTAACCCAGCCAAGCAGAGCTTAAAATGAACCAAACTTTTGAAATGATTGTTCAAACTTACCTTGGTTTATTTTTTTATGAGCTTGAGATTGTTTGAAGCTTGGCTTGTTTAGATATTATTGAGCTCTCAATTCAAGCTTGGCTTGAGCTTGACTTGTTTAGATGTTATCGAGCTCTCAATTCAAGCTTGGCTTGAGCTTGGTTCAAGCTTGGTTTGTTTAAATGTTATCGAGCTCTCAATTCAAGCTTGTTTGATTATTTGAAAATTTTAGTTGTTTGATTGGTTATTGAGCTTTATAATTTAAACTTATTTGTTTAATTTATTTTATTTTATTATTGATCATATCCGAAAGTCGATGAGATGGAATGTTGGGGATGTGGCACTCTTGCTGACCGCCTGTAGACTTCGATCGGGGCCTTCTCCCCCGGTTGGGGCATGCTTCGCCCGATCAACCGATGTTATCTGTGCATTAATCGCCTTGACTTTAACCTCCACCGTGGCAGCGGGGTGGGGCCTCTCATCATCACCGCATCAATTATTTATTTAGCATATTGAAAAGAGTTTTATTAATGAATATGATTCGTGAACATTATTCACGAACATTAACGAGCTGAACATATATATGCTCAAGCTTGTTTGTTTAGTTTAACGAGCTATTCAAGCTTGTTTATTTAATTAATCTTGTGTATATTGAACGAACATAAACAAGCTCTTACCAAACCGAACACTAAGTTTGTTCATGAACGTTTGGTTTATTTATAGCCCTACCGAAGATATCGGACTCAATGAATTGTAGTTGGTGCAGTGACAAATTGACTAACCACATGAACAACATACATAATATCTAGACGAGTCACGATGAGATAAACCAAGCTTCCAACAATAATTCTGTACAAACTAGGATCCAACAAAGGTGAGCCATCAGATGAAGAATATCGAGCATTAGTCTCAATAAAAGTATCAACAACTCTATTATCAGTAAGACGAGCACGCTCAAACAAATTAGATATATACTTTGACTGAGATAAAAGATAACCTTTCGAGGAATAAGCAACCTCAATGTCCATAAAGTAACGTAGTATACCCAAGTCTTTCATAGCAAAACAATGAGTCAACTCAGACTTTAAGGAAACAATTCCATCAAAATCATCACCGGTAATAATCATGTCATTAATATATAATGATAAAAGAATATGATCTGCACTTGTACATCTAACAAACAATGTTGAATCATGATTACTAGAATGAAAACCGAATGAAATAATCACTGTAGAGAACTTCTCAAACCAAGCACGAGGTACTTGTTTGAGACCATAAAACGCTTTACGAAGCCTGCAAACTTCATCAGGTTTGTGTGAAATACCAGAAGGTGTCATATAAACTTCTTCATGAAGATCACTATTTAGAAATGCATTCTTGACATTCATCTGAGATATTCTCCATCGAAAAATAGAAGCAACAACAATCAGAGTACGAACAGTTATCATTTTTGCAACAGGAGCAAATGTTTCTTCATAATCCATGTCATACTCCTGAGAATAACCTTTAGCAACAAGATGAGTTTTGTATCATTCGATAGATCCATCAGATTTAGTTTTAATCTTATATGTCCAACAAGAACCAATAGTATGTTTTTTTATGGCAATGGAACCAAATCTCATGTATGACTCTGATACAAAATAATTAGTTCTTCAGTCATAGCACTCTGCCAAAGTGGGTTACAAACAGCTTCTCTATAGGATTCAGGCTTAAAAAGACAATGAATAGATGCAACAAATGAAGCAAAAGAACTAGAATAATAAGAGTAAGCAAAATCTGATAGTTTAGTAGACTTACAAACACGAGTGGATTGACGATGGTGGAGAGAATGATCATCCACAACCTCAAGAGATAATTGGGTAGTGGCAGAAGGAGGAACATGTGGAGCGGATATTGCGGGAACAAAGTACCAGATTCAGTTGAACTACTAGTAGAATTTGTGGGTGAATCTTCCTCAGTATCAGTATTGAAATGATTAATACAAAGTAGATCTGACTTTGTCATATTATGTGAACTAGCTAGAATAGGAAATATTAAAATATGTTTAAGAAACACAACATGACGAGAGACATATAATTTTTTACTAATGGGATCAAAGCAACAATATCTTTTTTAAGTAATGTCATAACCCAAAAAGACACAAAGAGCAGACCGAGAGGCTAATTTATTAGGCTCAACATATGGACGAAGGATAAAGCAAGTACAACAAAAAACACGTAAAAAAGAATAAAGAGGAGCATGCCCATATAATTTTTCAAAAGGTGACAAGCCTAAACTGTGTAAGATTGGAATTCTATTAATCACGTGAGAAGCAGTAAGAATTGCTTTCCCCCAAAAGGTATTAAGAACATTGGCAGACAATAAAAATAAACAGGTTGTTTCAACAAGATGCCTATGTTTTCGTTTAGCCACACCATTCTGTTCAGGAGTATCTATACAAGAGGTTTGATGAATAGTACCATCAGAAGCAAGTAATTGTGAAAAATGATTCGAAGTGAATTCACCCCCCCCCCCCCAATAACAACAAAAAAAACTTTATTACACTAGAATATTGAGTTTTCACAATAGCTCTGAAGTTGTTGAAGATGGTAAGATAATCAAACCTGTGTTTTATTAGATAGACCCAAGTGTAACGAGTGTAATCATCAATAAACAAAATATAATACCTTGCCCCCCCCCCCCCCCCTTTTGTAGGAATAGAAGAGGGTCCCACACATCAGAATAGATAAAATTAAATTGAGCAGAAGAAAAAGAAAGACTTTTAGAAAATATTAAGGCAGAAAATTTGGCCAGTTACTACCATTATAATCAGAAATATCAGAACTTTTTAAAGGTCCTAATACTCCTATAGAAGCTAAAAACTGCAAACTAGATGTTGAAACATGACCTAAATGAGAGTATCATAAATAAAAATAAGAAGATGTACGATTCAGATGAAAAGATGATAAATCCACACTCGAAGCTATAACTTCTGGTACTTTGAGTTGATCTAAAACATAGAGTACTCCTTGCCTACGACCTGTCTCAATCAACCTCTAAGATTATGGGTCCTAAACATAATAATTGGATGAAAAAAAGACTAGGTATCCAGACTCACATAATTGACTAACAGAAACAAGATTTAAAGTAAGATTCGAAATATAATAAACATTAGTAAAAGATAAACAAGATGTAACAATTGAACTGATATCTACTAATGACATAAGAGTACCATCAGTAGTCATAATAGATATAGATGAACGGGGAGAAAAAGAAATAAAAGATGATAAATTAGATGACATATGATGAGAGGCACCATAGTCTAAAATCCATAAGGATGAAAATATACTTGAAATACCAGACTATGACAAACCTATATGAGAGGAAGCTGACATGGTAGATGGCTGTGAAGTAAGGAACTGTTGAAACTGCTCCAACATATACGGATCAGATTTCTATGAAGCATATGAACAACCAGGCATGATGACAAAACGAATAATGCTCAAAATAACCAAACTATAAGGACACATATTTGTATTATCCGTAAAAACTAGTGTCAAGATGACCCGTGGTCTCATAGAGAATTTGAGGTAAAAAAGGATATCAAACGTAGAAATCGGCAGTACAGAACGTCGATGTCAAAATCAGTAGAAAAGGATGTCAATATCAAAATCAGTAACACATGACGTTGGCACCAAAATCAACAGAAAAGAGTGTCAGCAGCGAAATCAGCAGTGTAGGACGTCGTTGCCGAAATCAGCAAAAAAGAGTGTCGGCATCAAAATCGACAGAAAAGAGCGTCGATGTCGAAATCGGCAGGGCAGGTCATCGGCATTAAAATCGGCAGGACAGGGCGTCAACGTCGAAATCGGCAGCAACAAGAGGAGACGACAGCAGCAACAGTAAGCAATAACAGGGGCGACAAAAAAATTAGGTCAGAGAAATAATAAAAAATTATTTTGATACCATGTAGAAATTAAGAAAAAGAAAAAACTAGCCATATTATTGAATTCAAAATTGATTATTGAAAATATAGAATATAAGGTCTTTATATAGTTTAGTTAAGAAATCTTAAACTCTAAATATAAAAAGAAAAAAAAATCAAATTATCCTAAAAATTATAAATATAAAAGGAAAAAAGATCCAATTATCCTAAAAATTATAAATAAATAAATATATATAAGATAAGATTTACTTGATTCAACTAAATGTTGTACTTTCTTTGAAAAAGGAGCTAGATGCTATTGTAGCATATCAACAATAATTAATTAAATTTTTATCTAACTAGAAATCATCATTACTATAAAGCTAAGTGTAGGGCCAGTGCTATTGATTTTGTTTACCAAGCAATTAGGTAAATCACAGCTCACATTTCTGGCATTTTTGTTTAGTTTGTATACAATTATTCATTTATTCTAATGTGCTACCTGTTCTAGCTACTTTTGTCTTTAAAAATATAAGTTTGTTATTTAATTTGTGCTTAATATTGATAGCTTATTTATACTTCCATTGGTAAATAGAAATCACTATGTTTTGAAACTAACAACTAAATTATTGCATCTTATAATGTGATGTTCCAGAGCATTCTCTGCTCGGTTTGGATTTTAAATTTATTTTTATTACGAAATCATTATATCTATATTGTATAGATTTTTTATAAGAATTGTGTTATTGTTAAATTGTTTACATTAAGTTTAGTAAAATAATACTTTATGTTAATAATATTTTTCTATATATTATAATTTGTAAAAAATGTTGAAATATTTTGCAAAGAGACCTAGGAGTTCAATTGATTCGTCTAGCTAGTGTTTCCAATGAAAAGTCTATTCCTCCACCACAAGGTCCACAACCACCATCTCTTCCTCTGTAAATTTTATTTGAAAAATATTGAAAATCTAAGTAGTGAAGTAGAAATTATTGTTGATCCTGGTTTACGTAAACCGATTGAAGAGTACGATGTTGGTGTTAGAGATTGTATTCAAAATAATACGTTGCTATGGGTCCTTGTCAACCTCGAGGCCATAATTTTTCAAGAAAAAAAATGGGTAAAGACAATAGATGTTTCAGAGAGGTTTGGTTTAAAGACCATGATTGTTTGAAGTGTAGTGTTTCAAAGGATGCAACCTTTTGTTTCCGATGTTATCTTTTTAGACCTAGTAATATAGCGTTTGGAGGAGATGATGTGTTTATGAGATCTGGTTTCATAAATTGGAAAAAAAAAAATTGAAAAATTCAATGAGCATGTAGGTGGAGTTGGTAGTGCACACAATGAGGCTAGAATACAATTAGAGGATTTCAAGAATCAAAGACAAAGTGTGGAGTATTCATTTTCATTGTGGAAACATGAAATTGAAGTTACTTATCGCAAACACCTGACTGTCATTTTAAAAGTAATTCGATTTTTGTTGTTATAAGGATTATCTTTTTGGGGACATGATGAGTCTTAGACTTCATCCAATAGAGGCAATTTTTTAGAATTACTCGAATGGTATAGCTTAGAGTGTCCAGAAGTTGCGGCAATAGTTGAAATGAATGCACCTAGAAATAATCAAATGATTGCCCCAAAAATTCAAAAGCAACTGATGAATGCTTATGCAGTTGAGACGACAAATGCTATTCTAGCTGATCTTGGAGATGGGTGGTTTATTTTACTACTTGATGAGACTCGTGATTGTTCAGTGAAAGAGCAAATGGCAGTTGCTATTAGATATGTGAACAAACATGGAGAGGTGATTGAACGATTTATGGTTATAATTCATGTTGCAACAACTACAACTGCTTGTTTGAAGGAGGCAATCGACTCTTTATTTGCTAAGTATGGTTTATTTACGGTGAGATTGAGGGGTCAACGATATGATGGTGCTTCAAATATGTCTAGAGAATTTAATGGCTTAAAGTACTAATAATGAAAGAAAATCCGTATACAAGGTATGTTCATTGTTTTGTTCATCAACTCCAGCTAGTGGTTGTAACTGTTGCTCAAGTAAATCAATATGTTTGTGATTTCATGTGGATTGTTGGTTCGATTATGAACACAACTGCATCATCTTACAAAAGGGTCAACAAACTTCGATAACTTGAACATGACAGAAAAGTTGAACTTCTTGAAAGAGGAGAGATTAGTTCTGGTGGAGGACTAAACCAAGAAACTAGTCTAGCTAGACTTGGAGATACACGATGGGGTTCTCATTATTCAACTTTATGTTGTATTGAACAAATGTAGCCATCTATTATAGAGGTTTTTCAAAATTTGATTGATGATGGTGATCGTTCTTCTAAGGGTTTAAGTAGAATTTTGATTGAAAGAATGGAGCGGTATGAATTTGTGTTTATTCTACTATTGATGAAATGTATATTGGCAATCAAAAATCATTTGTCAATGGTTCTACAAGAGAAAGATCAAAATATTGTGAACGCAATGCGTATGCTCAATAATGTGAAAAGCAAATTGCAAAAGTTAAGAGATTCTAGATGAGATGTTTTACTTGAGGATGTGAAGAAGTTTTGTAACATTCATTATATTCCATTGAAATAATTAATATGACAGATACCATCAACAATCATAGTAGTTTGAAAAGAGATATAAAAAATGTTAATTTTTATTACTACTACCATGTTAAAATCTTTTATGTAGTAACTTCATAATTCTTTCTTTTTATTTGCAGTCAATTAAATTCTTTTAAACGGTAGCATATTTATTAATTTTTTACTTTTATTGTTTGGTTTTTAAATTATAGGTTATTGATATTATTCTACGAGATGGATAGTCGTTTCTCTGAAACAATTACAAATTTGCTAATTTGTATATCATGTCTTGACCCTAGGAACTCATTCTCTAGATTTGATGTACAGAAGTTAATACGTCTGGCTCATTTTTATGAGAATGATTTTTCTTAGAATGAGTGTATGTTGGTTGAACAAGAGCTTAAAACATATATTAATGACGTCAAATCAGATGAACGGTTTGAAGGCATTTCAGATTTGGGAGCTCTTGCAAAGAAAATGATTGAAACAATGAAAAACCGTGTGTTTCCTTTGGTTTATCGGATGATTGAGTTAGCCTTACTTCTTCCAGTTGCTACTGCAACCGTTGAAAGGGTGTTTTCAACAATAAATATTGTCAAAACATATTTGTGAAACAGGATTGACGATGAATGGATGAATGACAATTTGGTAATCTATATCGAGAAAGATGTTTTTAATACTATTGACAATGATCCAATTTTACAATGTTTTCAGAATATGGAGTCTCGAAGAACGTAATTGTCATGTATTCGTTAGTAGACTGCTTTAATATTATTGTACGAATTTTTTCATAATATTGTACCTTTTCCTCCTATATGTGAAGTTATTTAAAAATATTTTTTAATTACATATAATTAATTAACAGTTCAAAAAAAAATTAGTTGTGCTCAACTCAGATCGTGATTGCCCCTCCATGCCTGAATTTCTAAATCCGTCACTGACCCAATATATTGAGAGTAGTGATTTTTTAAATATGAATGTATCTGAAAAATTAATTCGTGTTCAAAAAATTACTGCTCTCAATATATTTGATCAAATTGATATTTGATAATATTTTTATAATCAGGATAACTAGATGAACACATAGGAACTGGCTTCATGTCATTTTGATGTCTCTAAGTCCATGAACTAAAATCGGCTCATGGACCTAGAGACCTTGAAATGACATGAAATCACCCTCAGGGCGTAGCACAGACGGTGGCCGCATGATATCTCTGCCGTAATGACTAGTGGTCGATTCTCAGGAACTGACGACCTGGGGTTTACCCCACCATGCGCCTATGGCTTGTGTACCTGCATGTACCTCCCTCCATATCCATGGGGTCGGTACTAGGGGGGTCGCTAAGGTAGCGGATCTATCTTTTTTTCGAAATGGCATAAAATCAGTTCCTATGTATTCATCTAGTTCTCCTGATTATAAAAATACTATCAAATATCAATTTGATCTAATATATTGAGAGCGGTGATTTTTTAAATACAAATTAATTTTTCAGATACATTCGTGTTTAAAAATTACTGCTCTCAATATATTGAATTAAATTATTATTTGAGGATATGAATATAATCATAAGAACTAGAATAAATCATAAGATCTAATTTCACTTTATTCCGAGCTCTCTAGGTCCATCAACTGATTTTGGCCGAATGAACTTATAAAATTGATTTTATTTAGGTTCAATCGACCATAGTTTTAAAAAAATCACTTCTCTCAATATTTTATATTAAATTGATGTTTAATAGTATTTTTACAATCAAAAGATCTATACGAACACATAGGAGCTGGTTTCATGTCATTCCGAGGTATCTAGGTCTATTAGTCGATTTTGGTCGAAATTAACTGATGTACCTATAGACCTCGAAATGATATAAATTAGTTCTTATATGTTCGTCTAGTTCTCTTTATTGTAAAAATATTATCAAATATTAATTTGAACAAAGGTATTGAAAATAATGATTTTTAAATACGAATGTATCTGAAAAATTAATTTGTGTTCAAAAAATCATTGTTCTCAGTATATTTGATGAAATTGATGTTTAATAACATTTTTATCGTCAAGAAAATTAGATGAACATATAGAAATTGATTTCATATCATTCTGTTTGGACCGAAATCGACTTTTGATGAATTTTTCATAAAAAAGAAATTGATTCAACTAGGAAAAAATGATTTTTTTCCCAGTCAAATTAATTTGAGGAAGAGGATACAACGAAAAATAAATAGCATAATTTGATGATTTTAAAATTATGATTCATAATTTAAATATTTCATAAAATCTATTTAATTCGGTAAAAAATTATTTTTAAAATCTATTTACAGCTCGTACGGTTGCTAGCTAAAACATTAAAAGTACATTTATCGTCCCGGTCGGACCCGTACGGAAGAGGAAGAATTGACTCGGTGTATGAATTTTGGCAGAAATTGAACTACGAAACAGAATCCAAGAAGAGGTGGAATCAGGTTCATAATTGTACAGTGATCGGGCAATAGGTTCGGAGTAATTGATGCAGTGCTCGGTCAGGCTCAAAGTTGCATAATGTTAGGGAAGAGATTTGAACGTCCAAATTTTATGATGATAATATTTCATACGCTAATTATTAGATCCCTCAAAGCACTAGATCTGAGCAGCTTGCATATACAATAGATGGATCTGAAACCAAATGATACTCGTCTTCTTACTTTCGTAGAGGTGCGTAGACAAGAATGAAAATATATTACTTGGACTTCTTCCATGTTTACGTCCTTCATGACAGAAATTACTAGTAGAAGGAGTACAAAAGGTTGGCATCACCATCGTCCACGTCATATTCACAGATCTCTCCAGGTCAAAATGAAAAAATAATAATAATGGTCGGTGACCGTTACTAAGGAAAGGATGTAAATGGCATAAAAACATCATTACATATTAAGGGTGCGTTTGGTTCAGGGTTATTCTTGATAACCTTGGTTATCCATCCAAAGTTATCAACAAAAACCTTGTTTGATTTAGATATTCGATGATTCCCAAGTAATGTTCCATGTCCGACACGTCAGTAAAAGGGTCATGCAGTCCGGAATCGGAAAACCTCAGAAAACTAAGGTTTTTCTTGATTCCGGGGTTAACGAATTTTTTTTACCAAAAATACCCTCCTATAAGAAAAAACATGAAAAAAAGAAAAAATGTAAAAAAATATAAAAAAATGTTTTAAAAAATTTAAAAATTTATTTTTTAAAAAATAAATAATTTTAAAAAATAAAAAATAAAAATGTTAAAAATGTTAAAAAAAATTTTAAAATTTTTTTTAAATTATAAAAAAAATTTTAAAAAAATTATAAAAATTTAAAAAATTTAAAAAATTTTAAAAAAATTTAAAATTTTTTTAAAAAATTTAAAAAAATAAAAAATAAAAAAAAAATTATAAAAATTTAAAAATAAAATAAATAAATACAAATTAAAATTAAAAAATGTAAAAAAAATAAATAATATAAATATAAATAATATAAAAATATAAAAACATTAAAAAATAAAAAAACACATAAAAAAGTAAAAAAAAATACAAGAAAAAGAAAAGTAAAAAAACATTAAAAAATAAATAATAATAATAATAATAATAATATTATTATTATTATTATTATGTATAGTTAGTTTTGTAACTGAGGGTAATACGGTAAAATATTAAAGTAGGGTATTCATTAAAACCTTCAAACAAACAAGTTTTTGTTGCATTATCTAAATTGAACCAAACAACATTTGGTTATGTTTTATTCCCTATAACCTTGGTTATGTGATTACCTGGTAATCACATAACCAAGGTTATACATGATGACTTGAACCAAACGTACCCTAAAAACTATACTAGAAGGGTGATAATAGAAGGCAGAGTTTGCTATTTCTCATAAGATCGTATTTTTTACACTACTATTTTCTACCTCACTCAAAATCTCACTTAACTTGACGAATTATCTAAATTTTTAAAACAGCTTTTTGATCGAGAACGGTAGGTATTTTCAAAATAACTAAATCATACATCGTAATTTTAAAATTACTAAATTATATATCTACTTTCTATTTTATCTCGTTTTCGTATCAATTCGACTTGACTTGATTTTTTTCAATCAAATTGACTTTTTATTACGTGTTCAAAAAAATTTATTAGTCAATTTTCAATTTTGATTAATGGACATATAAATCTCAAATAATATGAAATCAATTCATATGTGTTCCTCTAATTCTTCTGATTATAAAAATACTATCAAATGTCAATTTGACCCAATATATTAAGAACAATAATTTTTAAAATACAAATATATTTAAAAAACTAATTCATATTTAAAAAATCACTTCTTTTAATATATTAAGTCAAATTAATATTTGATAGTAATTTTATAATCAGAACAACTAGACAAACATATAGAAACTAATTTCATATCATTTCAAAATATCTAAATCCATCAATAAATTTTAGTTAAAATCATGACACAAGGTCCCTTTGACCAAATTTTCAATTTCAATATTTGAATGATCTTAAATATCAAATATGCTAAAGTAAACGAGGATCAGGTACTCGTTACACTATTGCTAGATTAAGGAACTTATATCTTAACGAGGAAGAAAATACAGAATTTTTTTTAGCAAAGATATGACATTGTCAAATACAAGATGTTTGTTCCAAGATGAAATGGAACAACATACAATAGTTTTTGCCATAGAAAATAAAAGTAACATCTAGACTCCAGAAAATACTATTTTCCTTCACACAAGTAATAACATGTAAAATGCTACATAAGAATGAATTTGAAGTAAATGACATTTTTGAACTAATTAACAACCATGGGGAAAAGTCAAGCAAACCCTTGTTTATCTTGCCGTTGGTCCAGAAATCTCAGTCATTCTAAACACTCCTATCTCAGGAGCACTGTTCAAGCTCACATTGCTTACTTCTGAGTATGGATTCTCTCTGCGTGTGACTGTGTTCGCAGTGTTATAATGAGAGTTCTCTAGTTCTAAGCTCTCTTTCAGCTGCATCACAACTTCTGTCATGTTTGGTCGTTGTTGGGACCTATGTGCTGTGCATTTCAGTGCAATATCAATGCACTTCCAGACACTATTTATGTCATACTCCCCTTCCAGTCTGGGATCTACAATATCCTCAATGTTTCCTCTGTCAAGTCCTTGGAGCATCCATTGAACTAGGTGTACATTTTCAGTACCTGGAAGTATTGGTGGTAGCCCAGTGATAAGTTCCAAAAGAACTACTCCATAGCTGTACACATCACTTTTCTCATTGAGTTGGAAGGTATTGTAATACCTGACAAGTGATACAGTAGATTTCCAATCATAAATTTTGCACAAAAATAATGAAAGCTTAACGACACTTTAAGTTGAAATTGATTGCTTCCTTGTTAGTCATTATACATAGAGATAATCACTAATTCAGAAGATTAGTCATGGAGAGATGGCTTGATATGGCCATGGATTTTCACAATTGTGCATATGCTTGCTATTATTGGACAAAATGGATCTACAGTCTAAAACATGCAAGATATATGATTTAAATGTGATGATCCAAATACCACGTGCTAATTCCCTATAAATCTTAAAATAACTCATGATTCTTCAAATTTGTTTGCCTACTTATTGCTACAACTACTAATGTTTTCGATGGTTGCATTTCATTCATGGATAGAAAAAGCATATATATTATGAACCAAGCCTTCTTTCCTATATTTAAAAAAAAATGCAAAAGTAAATCCTTCAAGTATATAGAGAGATGGATAGTTATATTAAACCATGAATTTGAAAACGAAGAGTTCCATGACGAATTTTCAATTTTTTGGATTCCTTGGTTACTATCTTTCTCTAGAGATGCTTGATTCAAACAATTAAATAAATGAAAAACAATGACATACTCAGGATCAAGGTATCCAGGAGTTCCCACCACTACAGTGGATGTATGACTGCTCGCCTCACTTAGAAAAGCTTTCGAAAGCCCAAAATCAGCTATCTTAGCTTCCAGAGTTTCACTCAAAAGGATATTTCCTGACTTCACATCTCTATGAACCAATGGTGGTTTGCATCCTTTTTGCAAATACTCTAGCCCTGCAATGAAATTCATTAGATGAAACAAGATGGTCTCGGATGAATGGTCTTGAATTTATGCATGGGGATATTGCTACTTGACAGTTCACATTATTCCAAACCTAGTGCAGCGTCAATTGCCATATGAAGACGTTGTCTCCAGCTTAAAGCCCTAGCATTGTTTGCCCTACCTGAATCATGTCAAATTAACAAGTCATCGGCATTAAATAGGGAAAAACAATAAGTTACATGAAGTAAAGATTGCTTTGTATAAGTAATAGCACTATTACTCTGTTGGTCAGTAGTGCCTGGCAAAACATTGTAAGATAAATAAAAGCATTTTTAGACATCATTCTCTCTTTGTATTCTCAGTTGTATTCAACTTGTATAAAACTATAATTCAATTTTATAATTAAAAACTTACTTGTACACAGTAGCAATTGACTACCATGCAAGTTATAAAGAAAGTGATATTATGAAAGGAACCGATTATTAGATAATGATATTAAATGTAGTTTCAAACCTCGCAGATGATCTTGTAGTGTTCCTTGAGACATAAACTCATAGACAAGCCCCAAATGATTTACTTCATTGCAGTAGCCGACCAGAGAAACTAAATTCCGATGGTGAACCCTAGTCAAGTGTTGGGCCTGGAAAAATGCAACCAGTGATGTTTACAAACTAGAAACATCAATATCAAACTAAATCAAAGAAACAAATGTGATGGGGCAGTTAATGTTGTGTAGGGTTTGACTAGTCAGGGAAAGGAGAATTGTTCAAGAAAACTATTATTACAATTCTGAAAAATAATAAAATTTCATCAGCTCCTTATTGAAAATGTTTTGTAAAATATCCAATTTTATATATTCGTTACCCCTCTCCGTCTTTGGTTACACAAAATCTCCCTATGGGTTCACATTCAACAACCATATCCAAACAAATAAATTCACATATTCACATATGTATGAGATTATTTACCTCAGCAAGAAACTCTTTAGTTCCTTGTGATGATGAATGCGATAGCATTTTGACTGCAACTTGAGTACCGTCTTCCAAATGTCCATGGAAAACAGATCCAAATCCTCCTTTGCCTAGAATCTTTTGAAAGTTATGAGTGATGTTCTGTAATTCTGTGTATGTGAATTGGCGATTTTCAAACTGTAATGCATTATCTGTTTGCTTTGGGAAACCATTATGTGGATCCACTGAGTTGCCTCTTCTCAATCCTTTCAAGTTTCAAATAAAGAATGAGATTGTTAAATGAATGTCAAAAGATCTATGACGGTCTACTATTACTTAAAGAATTTCAAGAGTTTATCAAAGAAATCTCACCTTGTGTTTTCCTCACTCTCCAAACTATTGCTATCAGCAGAAGAAGTATTAACACGGGAACTATACAAAGAATCACGATTGTTGATGTTAATGTTTTCTTCCTTTTTGGTGCAGGCATCACATTGCACAATGTACCATTGTTACAAAGATGTGGATTCCCATCTAGTCTGCATAAGATTATAACTTGCTTGATGGTTAAAGATATGTATGAAGTTGTGAAGAATTCTCCAACCAAAAAGAAAAGAAGCAGCTAAGTTCAAGAACAAATTGAACAAATTTTAATGCCAAATTATTACCCTAAGTTTAAGTAGCTAAACTCCTAATTTTTCTTGACTCCATTCCTAGATCTCTTTAATGATCAAGCGAGCCCTTTCGTATTATGAATCATTAAAGAAAAATGGAAAGACCTAAACTTAAATGGAACACAAACCTTAAGGTAAGTAATCCATTTTGTGCCATTTCAAGGAGGCTTTTAGGAACTGATCCATTTAACTGGTTACCTGTCAAATCACTGCATGCAAATCATGAAATGTTAAACCATTATCTACCTTTTCAATAAAGTGAACCATTATCCGCGTAAGCCGGATACTTGGTGCCAATTAAAAAAATTAAAAATAAAGTGAAAAAAGGATTAAGAACTATGCTTACAGTAGTTTGAGAGAGCTTAAGTTTGCTAGAACACCAGGTATTGGCCCTGTTAAATTGTTGTAAGCCAAGTCCCTAAAAAAAAGTGATTAAAGAACAATTGTTAGCTGATAATTCCTTCCATGACATTCCTTTGTACACGGCTCTAAAATGTTGCATGGTTTCATAACAAATTCTTGCATGGCCTGGCATTGACCCCAACAATCCAAGACTGCTAATGACTGTATGCCATATTCAATGAATATTGAAAGGAAAAAAAAAACAAATAGCAAGCAATGAGTAGCCTTACAAGTATTGAAGTGCACTAAGATTAGCAACATATTTGGTTATTTCCCCAATCAGGCCACTTGATGACAAGTTCCTGCAAAACAATAGTGACTAATAAGAATCTTACAGAATTTCCAAACGGTTGGTCCAGGTATTTCATGATCAATAGTTTGAGTTAGATGAACTTGTAGAACTCACAAAGCAGTGACTCTTGAAGAATTTGACAAGCTATAAGTACAATTTAGTCCATCCCAAACAAGAGCACTAGGGGAACATGGATCTCCCATCCAATTCCTCTGGATCCGATATCGCTCCTTGATCGCTGTCATGGCATCAACTGTAAAAAAAGAGAAAAAAAATGTCAGCTAATGTCATTGCTTAGAAGATAATTAGAATATTAAGCAAATAATCGGCACCAAAATTCCCAACAATATCATATCAGTAGAGATCAACCTGCTCAATATCACATGTAACTTCCAATCCCAACACCTGTTTCAATCTGTGGTTTTTTTCACATTATGCTGATTTGTTTTGATCCGTTTTTCACATTATGCTTAGTATCATAATTTAGTTTGTTTTCTGGCAGACATATCAAATTTAGGAAAATTTCAACAACTCAATATAAAGTTTTGAGCTAAGAATTTGAGTTGGAAAAAAATCATGGGCAACAAGAGAAGTGAGGAAAAAAAAAGGGGCGAAGGAACGAAAGCGGCTACATACCATCTCCAACATCCGAGGGCACGGAGGTGTTGCTCATGGTCATGTATAGCTCGAAGGCATTGAGGATCGGCGGGAGAGTGGAGTTGCTGAGAGCCTCGAGGGAGATGTTATAGGTGGGGAACGAAGGGAGGGGCACGAGGCTGTAGACGGCGTCCGAGTAGAGGTAAGGGGGGGTCATTATATAAGCCAGGAATCCATTCACGCAGATGTTGAACTGCCGCGATTGATTGGTGCCGGTGAGATCAAAAATCTCGGATATGTGGAGGATGGGGAAGAACTGGTTGAAGTGGCCGGGGGAGGGATCCCATGCGAGGACGAGGCTGGAGGAGTTGATGGGGGTGACGGCGGTCTGCATGCCGACGGATGGAACTTCGAACAAGTCCTCGGACAAGTTTTCGACGGTGGAGTCGGTGGAGACGTCGTTCCAGTTCCACTCCGATGAGTTCCATGGCGTCCACACCCGATCGATCGGGTCGTCTGGATACCTAGACAAGATAGCGCGAAGCACATTTTAGTCCAAAAATAATAAAAAAAACTTAAAGATATTTTATAAATATAAAATCATACATATATATTTGTAAAACTAAATATTTATAGAAATTATTGGTAAAAAAAATCGCCATATTAGCGATCGAGGATAGATCTCTTGGACCATTTTTTTTATGATTCAAGAGATGTGTCACTCGCATTTACGGTCGGATCGTGGTCGCAATCCGATCGTAAATAGTTGTGATCCCTTCCTGACTTCACCGTCCCTATCAGGTTATAGTTTTTGTTCGGAGCGAACGGTCAGAGGTCGCCCGAAGGCCTCCGGTGGTGGATAAGTGGCCAGATTATTGGGCGCCGAGCGAGGGTGTCCTCCAGGCGGCCGGAGGTCGCCCGTTCCGAACAAAAACTATAACCTGATGGGGACGATGAACCCAGGAAAGGATCGCAATCATTTGCGACCGGATCGCGACCGCGATCCGGACGCAAATGCGAGTGGCACATCCCTTGGACCACAAAAAGTGGTCCAAGAGATCCTGCCTCATTAGCGGTCTTCCAAGCATCCCAATATTACCGGTAGAAAGATAAAGTAGAGAAATTCAAATGGCAAATTCCTGTGCGGATCTATAGAAACAGTGAAACCCTCAATTGAGTTTCAAATTATCAATTTTTCGTATTCAGTTCAGGTCATATTTTCGTGTCCAGTCAAAAATTATCATCCCTATTAATTATAATATTTTACCAAATCATATAGGTAAGTTTTTGAAATTATCAAATCATATAGGGTAGTTTTAAAATTACCAAATCATATGTCTATTTCCTATTTTATCCTTATCAGTCGAATCGATTTTATTTTTAGTAAAACATTGAATTTTTTATCAAATCAGTCGATTGATTTTTTTTAATCAATTGACTGATTTTTTTTTTTTTATCAAAGCTGGTTTTAGATAAAATCAGTTGATGGACCAAACAACCTCAGTTGATTATATCCATACCTTCAAACGTCAATTTGACTCAATATATTAAAAGCAATGATTTTTTAAACATAAATATATTTGAAAATTTTAATTCATATTTAAAAAATCATTACTCTCAATACATTAAGTCAAATTATTATTTAAGGGCATGGATATAATCAAGATAGCTAGACAAACACATAGGAATAAGTTTCATATCAATCTGAGGTCATTTAGTCTATCAACCGATTTTACTCAAAATCAGCTTTGGCAAAATCAGTCGATTTTGAGCAAAATCAACCAATGAACTAAATGACATTGGATTGATATAAAACTAGTATTTATACGTTTATCTACATCTCTTGATTATATTAATGTCCTTAAATGTCACTTTGACTAAATATATTGAAAAAATAATTTTTTGAACACGAAAATTTTAATTCATGTTCAAAAAATCATTACTCTCAATATATTCGATCAAATTGGTATTTGAAAGTATGAATATAATCAAGAGACGTAGACGAACATATATGAGTATAAATATAATCAGGAGAGATAGACGAACATATAGAAACTAGTTTTAGGTCAATTCAAGGTCATTTGGTCCATCAGTCGATTTTTATCCAAAACAGACTGATTTTTGTCAAAATTAGTTGATGGACCAAATGACATCAGATTAACATAAAACTAATTTCTATGTATTCGTCTACCCCTCCTGATTATACTCATGTCCTCAAATATCAATTTGACTCAATATATTGAGAGCAATAATTTTTTGAACATGAATTAAATTTTTTAAATATATTCATATTCAAAAAACTATTGCTCTATATTGAGTCAAATTGATATTTAAAATTTAAGAGCATAGATATAATTAAGAGAGATAAATGAATACATAAAAACTAGTTTAATGTCAATTTGAGATTGTTTGGTCTATCAGCCGATTTACGAAT
This sequence comes from Zingiber officinale, assembly GCF_018446385.1. NCBI lineage: Eukaryota > Viridiplantae > Streptophyta > Magnoliopsida > Zingiberales > Zingiberaceae > Zingiber > Zingiber officinale. The sequence goes on from NC_055988.1 coordinate 171,761,215, forward strand.
TAATTTTTTCAAGCACATTTATGTTCAAAGAATCATTACTCTCAATATATTAAATAAAATTGACATTTGAGGACATGCATATAATTAGAAGAGATAGACGAACCTATAAAAATTAGTTTCATATCAATCGAGGTCATTTGGTCCATCAGTCAATTTTGAGCAAAATTGACTAATTGACCAAATGACCTCAGATTGATATGAAACTAATTCATATGCGTTCGTCTACCTTTCCTGATTATTTCTATGCTCTCAAATACCAATTTGACCCAATATATTGAAAATAGTAATTTTTTAATATGAATTAGAATTTTTAAACATATTCATGTTCAAAAAATCATTGTTTGAGGGTATGAATATAATCAGGAGAGATCGACGAATACATAGAAACTATTTTCATATCAATTCGAGATCATTTGGTCCATCAACTGATTTTACCTAAAATCGACTTTGATAAAAAAAATAAATCAACCAAACATTAGTTAATATAGAGACCGTTAATATCACGGATCTATATTTAATCCATCAACTTATTTTATATTTAGTGAAATTAGCTTGGCACTAGAGACCATTAATATAGCGATCTATATTTTTAGTGAAATTAGCTAATATTTTTATAATATTTAAACCAAACATTAACTTTAATGATATTAATTTTAATCATTAAAAATTTCATAATAAGATACTCTCTCTATATATATATATTTAAAATTATAAAAACCTGATGTAGGCAGATTCTGCTCCAAAGTTCAACCGGGCGGACAGCACCAAACTCCTCCACTCGTTCGCCGCCGGATAGCGATCGTCCTTCAGCGGACGCAAGTCGATTCCGGAGATGAACGGCGTCCCCTTTCCGGTGTTCACCAGGCACACCGACAAGTACCTAAAAGAAAAGAGATCGCATTTGATGATTGTTCATTCAATAATTAATTTTCTGGTTTTGCCTACTGAACTATACCTGGCGGTGGCCACCGTGATGGTCTCCGTCCAGTAGGATGATTCCGCAGTGGTCACGTTCACCCTGTCCCAATAGTTGACGCCGAGGTGGAGTTCGAAGGACTGCGGCTGACCGCTGAGCCCGTCGTAATTGCCGTAGACGAACCACGCCCGGAGGAGGTACTTGGACCCCCGGGCCACTGTCGGTGACCGGATGGTGTAGCAGTTGCGGGTGCCGTTGGGGAAGGCGCGGAGGGTGTGGAAACGCGGGTACAAACCCACGTAGGCGACGGAGATGTTGCGGTTGACGCCTGTGTCGATGAAACCGGCGTCGGAGACGTAGGAGATGTTGGCGAGGGGGTCGACGTAGGAAGAACCAGACTCGATGCCGCAGTCGATGGAGAGGAAGCCGAGGGCGTCGGTGGATCGAGAGCGAACTCCGGCGGAGGCCATGGCGAAGGCGAGGAGGAACGACCACAGAAATCTGGAATCCATTTTCTTCTTCCGGTTTGCAATCGCCATGGCGAAGCAGAGCCTCTTCACATTGATGCGCGTTTTATACACCATTTTGGTGTCTTGAAAATTTTCATTTCGCTCCCCGTTGTTTCTCTTGTTACAAATGAGTCCCGAACCTCTAAGTTCATCAAAAGTGCGCCACCGCCAAGTTTTTTAATTTTTTATGACCCCTTTTCCTTACATTAATTTAGTTCGGCTTGCCTAATTTTATGAAGCTAAAATTTACGCTGAAAAATAATCAAAAGTAATGAAAGGGCTTCGAAAAATAAAAAAAAGGGCATTTTATAGAAGAGTAACTAAGTGTCTGTATTACTCAAATCATATATATCTAACTTTTCGAATATTTAAATCATCTATCATATTTTTGAAAAATACTCATCCTATTTCTCTATAGCTCAATAGTCAATTTGGTCTGAATAATTAATTTGATTTGAAATAGATTAATGGACCTAAAACTTCAAATCACTTCAACTAAACTAACATACTTTTAAAAATCTTACTTGTTCGGTCCGATTTAAATTTGATAGGTTAAATTGAGAATAATAAATTAAATTGATAATATATCATTAAATTTTCATTTTATCAATTTTAAAATTATTATTTTTAATTTATGTTATCAAATTTAACATAGATATATTAAAAAGATTTTAAAAATAGATTTAAAAGTTTCTAAATCTGAAATTGGAAGATATATCCTATAGAACAAGAGGATATTTCAAAAATATAGCATATAATTTGGGTATTCTAAAATTTAGATATGTGATTTGGATAATAAAAAATATTCTAAAAATTAAAAAAATATTTCCACTCAATCAACCAGATCAACTGAGATATTTTTATGGATCAAAAGGAAGATCTCTTTATATATATTGATAGTCATCATTTATAAAATAAGTAGAAATTATTAATTTTTACTAATATATGTAAGTAGATCATCTCTGAATCCCAAAATACGGATCCGAGGATCTGGTCAGACATACGCGGTTGACTGACATTAACTGTGCACTTTATTGGAATATGAAAATTTTACAGGGGCAAATTGAAAATGTTCCCTTTGATCTAAATTTCTTCTCCAAGCAAGATACAACGTTTACCGCGCACCAACGCACGCCAGGCGCGTGGGCGGCCAGTCGGCTGACTTTCCAGCTGTGCACGCTGTCCTGACGCAGACTGCAAATCTCCTAAAGGACCAGGACAGGAAGGGTAGTCAACGAGGCCGAGATCGCTTCAGGATCCTGGCGGACGTACGCGCACAAGCAGATTTGCACGGAGTTGACTTTGCACAGCATCACGCCCATCCTTCGCTTTGACTTTGAAGTCGTCGCTGTATAAGCTATAATAAGTGGAGCGCTTCTCTTCCCTCCCACTTTGACCACCTCCGAAACCTTTGGATTGATCAAAAATTATTCACCAAGAATCATTTAAAACTCCAAGTTAACTCTTTAGCCAATTGGATATGATCGTTTATTGGCAGTTGGGAGGTGGCCATGTCCTGCTCATCACGTCGTGAACAGCCAAGTGTTGCCTGGAAATATATGATTTTTAATGAATATTTTTTAAGTTAAATATTAGTTTGTCATTATTTTCCTAACATTATTTTGTATCAAACTGAAATATTTTTTATTTTTGCGATTTGGTGTCAAACTGAAAACCATCTCAAATCCCAATTTTGTAAAGTTCATTGGTCGATTAATACGCCCTAATTGATTGATAACTTTGTTTTAGTTTTTCCAATAATGAATCCTGGTCTTGTCTTTGCTCAATATCCAATCAAACTTAATATGCCAAGATTTTTTGTTGTCCAACGTTAGATTAAGCTGACGTGTCAGGAATTCATCATAGATTTTCCGTTGACCAACATCAGGTCAATCTTAACTTGTCAGGAAGTTATCATTGCCAATCCTTTGACTTATTTAAATTTCTTATCTTATGTCTAACATCCGATCAATCATGGTAAGTATCAATCATGGTATATTAGGAATTCCCTTTTGCGTGATATTCGGTCACCTTAACTTGTAACGTAAGATAGGATAACAATTATCCTACAAGCTGACAAGAAAGAGGATTAAAGGAAAAGACAATATGAGAAATGCCAAAAATAAAAAAGAAATCCGTTGTTCTTTGAGTTTTATAAAAAAAAAAAAATACTTTATTCAATATGGGGGATAATCTCTCAAAGAACTAAATATAACGCTTATATAGGTAAATCTAAACCATATATACTTGCAAATCCAAAATACCCTAAAAAAAGAAATTACTAAACATAGTAAATACAAAGATGTTCAGCTACTCTAAAAAACTCAAAAAATGGTGTTTTTTATCGTAAAGTTGGCAGTTACGTGTTATACCTAGTAATAAATATAGATATGTAAAAAAACTACGCGTGAACGTAGACACAGCCTTGATTCGATATCCGACTCAAAAGTTATGACCATTTGAAGTTTAATTCTCTTATGTTGGTCATACATCAACTTGCAAGGACTTCCAACATCTAGTCGATATAGACCTGCTAAAACTTTCTGCTTACCAACTCTCTAATGGACATTCGACCATCAAATGTCCAATTAATCATTAACTTATTTAGACTTTTTTACTATTAAATATTCGATCAATTTTGATCTACTTGACGTCTCACTCAATCCAACTAGCATATTGATAAAATATCAAAACTCAACTTAAACAAATTTGAACTTAATCAATCTAATGAACCTTGACAAGAGATCGATTGTACCAATAATTTTTTCTAAGCATCTTGACCACATAAACCAAGATATAGAGGTCGACCCATTCAAACCCGAGAATTTTATTTGAAAACACTAGCTTCCGCAAGTCTCAATTTCTCAATTTGAATGATCTTAGATATCAAATATGCTAAAACAAAGTATTGATGACAATTGGCTACACCTAACATTATTGCCAAGGATTGAGGAACTTGAATCTTAACACAAGGAGCAAGATAAATTGAGAATTTTTTCATGTAACAAAGAAGTGACATTGTCAAAATACAATACAAGAGGCTTGTTTCAAGATGTAATAGAAGAACCTACAATAGTTTTTTACCATATAAAATAACAGTATCATCTACACTCGATCAAATACTATTTTTCTTCACAATAGTAATAACATGTAAAAAACTACACGAATGAATTTGAAGCAAATGACATTTTTGAACCTTAACAAACATTGTGACACAGTTTTAAAAGGGAAGAGTCGGGCATACCCTTATTTATCTTGATCTTAGTCCAAAAATCCAAGTCATTCTAGGAACTCCTATCTCAGAAGCACTTTTCAAGTTGATTGTGTTTGTAGTGTTATAATGGGAGTTCCCTAGTTCTAATCTCTCTTTTAGCTACATCACAACTTCTAAATATGTTAGGTCATTGTTGGGACCTTTGTGTCGTGCATTTCAGCGTGATATCAGCATACTTCCACACATAGTTTATGTCATGTTGTCCTTTCAGCCTGGGATCTACAAATGTTGGCTAGGGTTCTGTGAAGAGGGATTTCTGCGAAGTGTCAAAAGTTGTCGCGACTTCTCACCGCAAACGACGTGAAACTTGCCATGTCAGCAAATCGCATGAAACCACAGCAACCGCGCCGTAGGAGATCAATATATATATATATATTACAACTATATATATTAATAGTTATAAGATATCCAACTTACGTCGACTAATCCTGAGGATTATCGACTTGACCTCACAAAAATTTTCCACCGACCACTTGGATAAATCGAGAAGAACTACATATTCAATAATATATTAAATATACATGAGCAAATGTAATATTCAATTTAGCAAAAATTGACCAAAATCAGTTGATGAAGCTAGAGAGTTCAAAATGACATGAAACTAGGTCTTATGTGCTAATTTGTCTTATTCTCCTAATTATATTCACGCTCTCAAACATCAATTTAACATACTATATTGATAGCAGTGATTTTTTTTTAACACGAATCAAATTTTTTAATTGATTGCCCCACATCAGGTCAACCTTGACGTGTCATAAATTCATCATTGCTAATCCTTTGGCCTATTTGAAGTTCTTGTCTCATGCTTAACATCCGATCAATTATGGTATGTTAGAACTTCCCTCTTGCATAGCATCCGGTCACTTTAGCTTGCAAGGATTTTCAATATCCAATCGACCTTGAGCTACAAAAACTTTCTGCTTACCAATTTCCTATTGGACTTTCAACCGTCAAATATTCGATCAACCATTGATCCACTTGAACTTTTCCACTGCCAAATATTCTATCAACTTTGAACTATTCGACATATCACTCAATCCAATTAACATATTGATAACACATCGAAACTCAGCTCGAACAAACTCAAACTCGATCAACCAAATCAACATTGATAAGAGAACGATTGCATCAATAATTTTTTCTAATCAGCTTGACCGCATAAACCAGGACACGGAGGTCGACCAGTTCAGACCCGAGAAAACACTAGCTCCCACCAGTCTCAATTTCTGAATTTGAATGATCTTAGATATCAAATATGTTAAAACAAAGTATTGATGAGGATAGGCTACACGAAACATTATTGCCAAGAACTTGTATCTTAACACACGGATCAAGAAAAACTAAGGAATTTTTTCTATAACAAAGAGATGACATTGTCAAAAACAGAAGATGCTTGTTTCAAGATGAAATGGAAGAACATACAATAGTTTTTGCCATAGAAAATTAAAGGATCATCTACACTCCACCAAATACTATTTTCCTTCACACAAGTAATAACATGTAAAAAATTACACAATAATAAATTTGAAGCAAAAGACATTTTGAACCTTAACAACCATTTTGACAATTTTAAGAGGGAAGAGTCGAGCATACCCTTGTTTATCTTATCGTTGGTCCGGAAATCTCAATCATTCTAGACACTCCTATCTCAGGAGCACTATTCAAGTTTATATTGCTTACTTCTGAGTATGGATTCTCACTGTGTGTGAATGTGTTCACAGTGCTATCATGAGAGTTTTCTAGTTCTAAGCTCTCTTTTAGTTGCATCACAACTTCTGTCATGTTTGGTCGTTGTTGGGACCTTTCTGCAGTGCATTTCAACGCAATATTAGCACACTTCCAGACATAGTTTATGTCATACTCTCCTTCCAGTCTGGGATCTACAATATCCTCAATGTTTCCTTTGGCAAGCCTTTGGAGCACCCATTGAACTAGGCGTACATTTTCTGCACCTGGAACTATTGGAGGTAGCCCGGTGATAAGTTCCAAAAGAACCACTCCGAAGCTATACACGTCACTTTTCTCGCTAAGCTGGGATGTATTGTAATACCTGACAAGCAATACAGCATATTTCCAATCATAAATTTTGTACAAAAATAAACATAGTATGAAAATTTAACTACACTTTAGTTGAAGCTGATTGCTTCATTATAGTCATTATACAAAGAGATAATCACTAGTCAAGTAGATTAGTTGTGGAGACATGGCTGGATATGGTCTGGGATTTTCACAATGTGCATATGCTTTTTGTTATTCGACAAAATGAATCTACAGTCTAAAATAAGCAAGATAGATGATTTAAACTTTTGAGTGATAATCTAAATGCCACTGCTACTACCCTATAAACTTAGAACTCATGATCCCTCTTAGTCTGACTTTATGTATTTTCTATTAATCTATTTCTTCAAATTGGTTTGCCTGCTTATTGCCACAACTACTGATGTTTTCAATGGGTGCATTTCATTCCTAGATATGAAAAGCATATATATCATGAACCAAACCTTCTTTCCTTCATTTTAAAAAAAAAGGTAAATAGTTGAAGCGTGCAAGATGGATAGTTATATTAAACATGGATCTCAAAATGAGATGTTCCATGATAATGGAACTTTTTGTTTGTAAGTTTGTTTGTTTTGATAGCTTGGTTACTATCTTTCTACTAGGTAGAGATGCTTGCTTGAAACAACTAAATGAATGAAAACCAATAACATACTCAGGATCAAGGTATCCAGGAGTTCCCATCACTACAGTGGAAATCTGATTGTTCGTCTCACTTAGACAAGCTTTCGAAAGCCCAAAATCTGCTATCTTCGCTTCCAAAGTTTCACTCAAAAGGATATTTCCTGACTTCACATCTCTATGAACTAATGGTGGTTGGCATCCTTTGTGCAAATACTCTAGCCCTGCAATGCAACCCAATAAATGAAATAAGATTGTCTCAGATGAACGGCCTGGAAATCAGGTAAGCAATATTAATAATTGACAGTTCACATTATTCAAAACCTCGTGCAGAGTCAATTGCCATCTGAAGACGTTGCCTCCAACTTAAAGCCCTAGCACTGTTTGCCCTGCCTGCATCATGGCAAATTAACAAACCATCAGCATTCAGTAGGGGAAAACAATAAGTTCAATGAAGTAAAGATTGCTTTGTATAAGTAATAGCATTGTTACTATGTTGGTCAATAGTGTCTGGCAAAACATTGTAAGATAAATAATGAATTTTTAGACAGCATCATTATCCCTTTGGTACTCTCAGTTGCATTCAACTTGAAAGAAAATTATAAATTAATTTTATAATTAAAAATTTACTTGTATAGAGCAACAATCAAATAAGAATACACTTGTAAGTCCTTGAAAAGATTCATTAACTATGTATTTGACAGGAGAATATATCTTTAAATAGTTAGATTGTAAGCTGAATCTAATTCTAGTCACCTGATTGTCATGCATGCTATAAAGCAAAGGATATCATGAAAGGAGCCAACTATTAGATAATGATATCAAATGTAGTTCCAAACCTCGCAGATGATCTTGTAGTGTTCCTTGAGACATAAACTCATAGACAAGGGCCAAATGATTTACTTCATTGCAATAGCCAACCAAAGAAACTAAATTCCGATGATGAACCCTAGTCAAGTGTTGGGCCTGAAAAACATAATCAGTGATGTGTACAAACTAGAAACATCAAGATCCAAACTAAATCCAAGAAACAGAAATGAATGATACAGTTAATATTCTGTAGGATCTGACTCGTCATAGATAGGACATAATTGTTCAAGATACTATTAATACATGTTTGAAAGAATAATAAAATTTCATCAGCTCCTGATTTTTTTTGTGTAAAATATACGAGTTTATACATTCATTCCCTCTCCCCGTCTTTGGTTATGCAAAATCTCCCAATGGAATCACATTCAACAACCATCTCCAACTAATTAAATTGAACCATCCACATATGTATAAGATTTATTTACCTCAGCAAGAAACTCTTTAGTTCCTTGTGATGATGATTGTGATAGCAATTTGACTGCAACTTGAGTACCGTCTTCCAAATGTCCATGGAAAACAGACCCAAATCCTCCTTTTCCTAGGATCTTTTGAAAGTTATTAGTGATGTTAAGTAATTCCATGAATGTGAATTGGCGATTTTCAAGCTGCAATGCATTATCTGTTTGCTTTAGGAAACCATTCGATGGATTCACTAAGCCACCTCTTCTCAAACCTTTCAAGTTTCAAAAAAAGAATAAGATTGTTAAATGCATGTCAGAAAATGGATGACGGTCTACTATTACAAAACAATTGCAGAAATATCACCTTGTGTTTTCCTCACTCTCCAAACTATGGCTATCAGCGCAAGAAGTATTAACACCGGAAATATACAAAGAATCACGACCACCGGTGTTGATATTTTCTTCTTTTTTGGTGCAGGCATCACATTGCACGATGTACCATTGTTACAAAGATGTGGATTCCCATCCAGTCTGCATGAGATTATAACTTGCTTAATGGTTAAAGATATGTTTGAAATTATGAAAACTCTCCAACCAAAAAAGGAAAGAAGCAGCCGAGTTCGAGAACAAATTATCAAACTTTAATGCCAAATTATTACTCAAAGTTTAAACAGCTAAGCTAAACTCCTATTATTTCATGACTCCTTGCCTAGATCTCTTTAATGATTAAGCAAGCCCTTTCATATTATGAATACTTAAAGAAAAAGGGAAGGACCTAAACTTAAAATTTACACAGACCTTAAGGTAAGTAACCCATTTTGTGCCATTTCAAGGAGGTTCGAAGGAACTGATCCATTTAACTGGTTTCCTGTCAAATCACTGCAAGCAATCATGAAATGTTAAGCCCTTTTCTACCTTTTCCATATAATGCAAGAAGGATTAAGAAATATGCTTACAGTAGTTTGAGAGAATTTAAGTTTGCTAGATCATCAGGTATTGACCCTGTTAAATTGTTGTAAGACAAGTCTCTGAAAAAAGTGATTATAGAACAATTGTTAGCTGATAATTCCTCCCATGACATTCCTTTGTACAAGGCTCTAAAATGTTGCATGAATGACTGTTTGCCATATTCAATGAATTTCAAAAGTAAAAAAGGAAAACAAATAGCAAGCAATGTGAGTAGCCTTACAAGTATTGAAGTGCACTAAGACTAGCAACAGATTTGGTTATTTCCCCAATCAGCCCACTTGATGACAGGTTCCTGTAGAACAATAATGGCTAATAAGAATATTACAGAATTTCCAAACGGTTGGTCCCGGTATTTCATGATCAATAGTTTGAGTTAGATGTTCTTGTAGAACTCACAAAGCAGTGACTCTTGGAGAATTTGAGAAGCTATAAGTACAATTTAGTCCATCCCATACAAAAGCAATTGGGGAACATGGATCTCCCATCCAATTCCTTTGGATCTGATACCGCTCCTTGATCACTGTCATGGCATCAACTGTAAAAAAGAGAAAAATAATCAACAATATAAACTAATGGCATTGCTCAGAATAAAAAATAGAAAACAAACACTACTAGCATGTGACCCGTCTAAGTATCTTAGCAGTAGCACACCCCGAATCAAATATGAAGCAAATAATCAGCACTAAAATTCCCAACAATACCATATCAGTAGAGTCCATTGAATAAAGATCAATCTGCTTAAATATCATATGTACCTTCCAACACCAATTATACTGATTTTCTCTTTATACTGATTTGTTTTGATCCTTTTCCAACACCAATTATCATAATTAAGTTTTTTTCCTGGCAAACAAATCAAATTTAGGAAAATTTGAACAACTTAATGTGCACTGTTGTGAAGGTGGAAACTTCTTTTTCCGTGTCCACTCTGCCTTAGGGCTTTCAGTAACATTCAATCGAGCAATTGATAGGCAAGATATTTCTTCTCCCTGTTCCACCGAAAGCGGCTACATACCATCTCCAGCGTCCGAGGGCACGGAGGTGTTGCTCATGGTGACGTATAGCTCGAAGGCATTGAGGATGGGCGGGAGAGTGGAGTTGCTGAGAGCCTCGAGGGAGATGTTATAGGTAGGGAACGAAGGGAGGGGCACCTCGCCGTAGACGGCGTCCGCGTAGAGGTAAGGGGGGGTCACTATATTCCCCAGCGTGCGCAATCCATTCACGTAGTAGCTAAACTGCCGCGATTGATTGGTTCCGGAAAGGTTAAAAATCTCGGATATGTGGAGGATGGGGAAGAACTGGTTGACGTCGCCGGGGACGGGATCCCATGCGAGGACGAGGATGGAGGAGTTGATGGGGGTGACGGCGGTCTGCATAACGACGGAGGGAGCGCCGAAGAAGTCCCCGGGGACGTTTTCGACGGTAGAGTTGGTGGAGACGTCGTTCCAGTTCCGCTGCGAGGAGAAGCTCCATGGCATCCACACCCGATCAACCGGGTCGGCCGGATACCTACGAGGAGGCGCGGAGCACATTTTACCAGTTTAGTCCAAAAATAATAAAGAAATTATTTAGAGATTTTATAAGGGCAAAAACAAAAAAGGATGACCTTTTTTTCAATTAACGTTAAATGACATCCCATTAATGTAAATTATCCGAAATACTCCTAAACCAGATTTTAAAATTTATAACGATTGGTATGATTATTTTATGTTGATTTTATTTATTAGAAAATTATAATTGTATCAAAATAATATTTTAATAAGTAAATCAAACTAAGAAAATTATATGACAATCATTATATTTTAAATAAATATTATTTTATCATAATGGACTGTATGTATAAGTTAACAAATAGATAGCCCAATGTATAACAACTAATCGCTAGATTTTACAAAAATATCATTATCTTATATTGATTTTAGATATTAGATTAAAACGATATCTCAATAAACAAATTAAACTAAAAACACTTTATAACATATATATATTACATGAAATCATTTAATCATAATCAAAATTTAACTAACAAGTAGGTATTATAATATGTCTAGTTTAACTTCTACAATAATATAAATATCTTATGTTGATTTTGTTTATCGAAGAGTGATAATATGATTAAAATAATATTTCAATGAGTAAAATAGACTAAGAGATTATTATGATACCCACTACATTTCAAATGAATATTATTTTATCACGATCGAATAGAAGTTTGTAGGTAGCTGATATGCCCCTAGGGCATAGCACAGATAGTGGGTGTATGATATCTCTGACCTAATAGTTAGAGGTCGATTCTCAGAAATTGACGATCTATTTTTTATAATATAGAATAGAATTATTTTAATTGATTTAAAATTACTATTACAAAAAATGTTATTTATTAACTTGATTAAAATTATATAAGCTTGACTAAAATAACTTTAATTTGGTTAAAATCCCTTTGAAAATATTATAGGATCCTAATTCCTATAATAATTTTGATTGATTTTAATTAAGATGAAGATAAATTTACACAATTTAAATAAATTTGATAAAAATATATTTTAATAAATATTAATTTATATATAATAATTTAATTAAATTGAGTTTATTTATTTTACACGTAGCAATTATTATTACAATAATGATAAAATAAAAATATACTAAAGTGTTATTTTAATATTTAATTAATTTTTGATTAAAGGTTAACAAAGTTTCAAAAATATATTATATAATTTTTTAAAACTTATACTAGTTGCCATTCAATTACTTTTGCAAGTCATTTAATAATTTATTTCTATGGATAATTCCAATCTAAACCATATGATATTTTCATAGAGGTACGAAAAGTCAAAAATTAAAAATAAAGTATTGAATAGTTTGTAAAGTAATTTAATCTAATATTAAAAAAAATATCGTGAATGATAAGTACTCTAGTTTCTTATATATAAATAAAAAAGACATAAAATTATGTAAATTATAATGATATTAAATTAGTGAGTCATATTATGAAATTTTAGGAAAAAATAATAGTAAAAAATATAAAGAAAAATCACGATAATTGAAAATCATTTGAATTTATACTTAGAAGGTTGACAATAGAAGTTATTCAATTTATACTTATACATGATATTCATCGACTTAGAAAAAACTTATGATTTAATCATAAGTAAAATTATATAGAGAATTCTAGAAAAAAAAATTATTAGTATAGCTTATATTGAATTAATTAAGAATATATACGAAGATATAATAATAAAAGTGAAGATTCCAAGCTGATTAACTGAAGTTTTTTCCATAAGGATAGGATTATATTAAAGATTAACCCTAAGTTCGTATCTTTTATGTTAATTACAAACTCATTGGATATATCCAAGATATGATATCATGGTGCATGTTGTTTGCCAATAATATTATTTTAGTACATGAGATAGTGAAAAAGGTAATGCTAAACTTGAATCTAGCTCAACGAAAAACATAAGAAGTGAAAGGTTCTAGGTTTAGTAGAGTACAAATGGAATAGAGGATAGAGTATAATATAAATTTAAATTTAGTAATATTAGACGTAATGAGATAATTGTTAAGATGGAAGATGATGAGTTATTTGTAACTAAGAGTTTTAAGTATTTAGAATTATTTTTTTGCAAAATATAGAGAAATTAAAAAATTGTCTTATATAGAATACATTAAAATAGAGGAGAGAGCATCAAGTGTTTTTTGTGTCGTAAAGTACCTCTAAGATTTAAAGTAAAATTTTATAAAATGAATTTTTATGTTATAAAGTACCTCTAAGATTTAAAATAAAATTTTTATAAAACAACGACTAATTTGCTATGTTATATAGAGTTGAATGTTAAACTATGACTTGAGCATATAAGCATAAGATGAAAGTTACATAGATAAGAAAGAATGTTAAGGTGGATACGTGGACATAAAAAAATGGACAAGATAAAATAATAAAAAAATTTAGAGAGAAAGTCGTGATTACACCTATTGAAGGAAAAACTCTAGAAGATACACTTAAAATGGTACGGATATGTACATAGTGACCAATAAATATTTTAATTAGATGGTGTAAAAGTATAACAAATGTGCAAATTAAATGAGGAAGAAAAAGATTTAAAAAACTTGATTAACAATAATAAAATTAGATAAAATATATTTAAATATAAATAATTATATAGTAGTATATAGAGTCTAATAACGTAAAAGGATTTATATACATGACCTCATCTAGTGAGTTAAGATTTGATTGATTGATTGTTGTATACTAGTTAGCATTAAAAAGAAAATGAAACTGTCACCTGGGTGGCTCCTCTATGGTGACCTCCATTATCTGAAAGGAAGGTAAATCATGAGAGGTTTCGCTCAGTAAAAGGAGTGCATGTAAAGAGGGGTTGAGACAACTAGGAATACATTTCACACCCGTTAAAAATTATAATCTGGTAGGGGCCGATGAACCCAAGAAGGGATCGTAACAATTTACGGTCGGATCGCGACCATGATCCGATTGTAAATACGAGTGACATATTCTCTGAACCACAAAAAGTGGTCCAGGAGATTCGGATTGATTTAACTCTGTGTGAATTTTGGTCCTCCTATGATCAATTTTTTAGGGATAAAATCCTATGATCATTTAAGAAGTGCAAAGTGATTTTCAAGATTTTTATTTACAAAACTTATATAATAATAATAATAATAATAATAATAATAATAATAATAACCTGACATAGTCAGCCTCCTCTCCCAAGTTCCACCGGCTGAAAAGTACCAAACTCCGTCGCTCGTTCGCTGCCGGGTAGAGACTGTCCCTCAACGGCCGCAAGTCGATCCCAGAGATGAACGGCGTCCCCGTGCCTGTGTTCACCAGGCAAACCGACAAGTACCTAAAAGAAAGACATCACATTTGATGATTGTTCATCCAATAATTCCCTAATTTTAGCTGCTATACACTGTACCCGGCGGTGGCCACCGCGATGATCTCCGTCCTGTAGGATGACTCCGCGGTCGTCACGTTCACCCTGTCCCAGTAGTTGACACCGAGATGGAGGTGGAAGGACTGAGGTTGGCCGCTGAGCCCGTCGTAGTTGCCATAGAAGAACCACGCTCGGAGGAGGTACTTGGATCCCCGCGCCACCGCCGACGACCGGATGGTGTAGCAGTTGCGGGTGCCGTTGGGGAAGGCGCGGAGGGTGAGGTACCGCCGGGCCCTGACGTCGACCATGTAGGCGACGGAGATGTTGCGGTTGACGCCGGTGTCAATGAAGCCGACGTCGGAGACGTAGGAGATGTTGGTGAGGGGGTCGACGTAGGACGAGCCGGGCTCGAGGCCGCAGTCGATGGAGAGGAAGCCGATGGCGTCAGTGGACTGAGAGCGAGCTCCGGCGGGGGCCATGGCAAAGGCAAGGAAGATCTGCCACCAAAATCTGGAATCCATCTTCTTTTTCCGGAATGCAATCGCCATGGCAGAACAGAACAGAGCAGAGCAGAGCAGAGCTTGTGCTAATTTTATAGTATCTAGAACAATTTTCATTTTACTCCCCATTGTTTCTCTTGTAACAAATTATTCCCGACTTGTAAATTCATTACATTTGTGAGTAAGTTTGCTGTTTAATTTAATAAGAGTTTATTTTTTATTTAATATCTGTAAAATCAATTAAATGAATAATTATATATATATATATATAACCATTAATATTTATAGATAAAGATTATAAATTATTCATAGCTAATATTTATAAATAATTTACACGAATAAAGTTTCTAAACTATATTTATTAATAAAATATTTATCAAACTTATAAAAAAAATAAGAAGTTTTTTTAAAAAATAAATGACAAATAAAATTGTAATATAAACTCACTAACCAATCGAAATTTAAAATTTGTTAAAGTTTCAAATAATAAAATAAACTTAATAGAACTTGGGAAAGAAAACCAAGCTAAATTTTGATTAGTTTTAGACTTAATTTTTTTATTAAATAAGTTTGAATAAAATAAAATTTAGCACAGCTTATCTAGTTTTCCCCTTACAAATGGCGAAGCTAAATTTTATTTTGAAAAATAATCCAAAGTATTGAGAGGGCTTTGAAAAATAACAAATAAAATAAAGGTGAAAAAAAATCAATTTTTTTTATTTCCACTCGCCCAACCATGAGTCATGATAGAAACACGGTTGACTTCAATATCAACTGTGCGCTTTGCTCAAAAGTTTACAGGGGGGCGAATTGCAAATTTTTCCTTTGATCTCGTTTCCTACTCCGAACAAGATACAACGTTTACCACGCACCGACGAACGCCAGGCGGACACTTGGCCAGTCTTCTGACTTTTTATCTGTGAACGCTGTCCTGCAACATACTGCATATCTTCTCAAGACCCGGTCTGGGCGGGGAGTCAGCAGGCGAGATCGCTTTTGGATCCCAGCGGACGTACGCGCGCCCATGCAGATTTGCACGGAGTTGACTTTGTACTTCATGACGCTCATCCATTGACTCTGGAAGCCATTAAGTCATGTCCTCGCCGTATACGTTATATAAGTGGAGCCCTTCTCCTCGTCACCTCCGTAATCTTTCAATCGATCAAGCTACCCAAAATTTGTTCATCGACATTCATGTAAAACTCCAAGTTGACTTTTTAGTTTATTAGATAGAGGTCTCTCTGATGAGCAGATGGTAGGTGGTCATGCATCATCGTTGTACTTACTCATCACGTCATGAACACTGCCTCTGAAAATATAATGATGTGGCAGAGATGGCTGAGGCATGTGTCGAGCCCAAGATATAGTCAATACGAAATCAAGTAATGTCGACAAGCGATCGGGTCAAATAGACTCGACTTAAGACTGAGCTCGAATCAAGCCAGCTCAAATTAAGACCGGATCAAGTCAACATACGGAAAGGTGCATGGAGCCACACATTATAGTTCGACCTAAGCCAAGCTCGAGGAGATACTCAGTCAAAGGAAGGCAGCGAGCGGAGAAAATGCTACCCAACAAGTAGTAGGATCCATAAGTTTGGATCAGAGTGAAACCTGATAAAATCAGATCTAAGGGTTAATAAATCAGTTTTGGCAAAGCCCAACAAATGGGGTATATCTGAAAAGTTTTGGGATGATATAAAAGGGTCAAGTAAATCCTTATCTCATCTTGGACCAGGGTTTCCGCTCCTTCCTAGGGAGAGGGTTTTCCTTTTCTAGGAAAACCCCTAAGGTCACCATTCCAAGAGTCCTCAATGATCCGTCCACCCTCAGAGAATGGAGATCCTCTCGGAGACATTGCCACCATCTTGCTAAGCTCTTCCTTCTTCTTTCTTTTAGATTTAATTTGAATTGTAGAGTGTTATTTTTTATGTTTTTTGGTTGTATTTCCTTCTCTATGGTATAGTTCTCTAGATTTTAGGAGTAGAGAGTAACTATAATGTGATGCTGATATACAACTATGTATTTGGTCATTTCCTTATGATATGTTTGCATCTTGTTCTTATTTGATTGATAGATTGTGTGTGTTGTATGTGCAATTGGATGTGGAGGATTGATCACTATGTAGGGGAGATACTCTAGATTGTATGACTGTGGGGTTTGACGTGACAGAGGGTGACCTTTTATGTGGACTTTCTAGAGTTATCACCTTAAAAGAGGGTCAATTCTCTGTAATAGATTAGCTAATTAGGGATTAATGGGTTTTCCTCAATTTGATGTTAGGAAGTAGATTATGTAATCTAGATTGTATAACTATGGGGTCTCATGTGATAGGAGTATTCCTTTAAATAGACTTTCTAGTGTTACCTATTTACTTAGTAGCATTGAAATTGGGGTAAGCACTCCAATATAATCTTCACAAGTTTGTATTGGGGATTTGGTTAGAATCCCTATAAGTATGTAAACTTGGACGATAAGGAGGTGAACAATACATAGAACATCAATTAGTATCATAGTAAAATTGAAATCCTAGAATCATTCTCTCAAACCAATGTCTCTCATTGATTGCTCGCTCTTCCTCGACTCTCTCTCTCTCTCTCTCTCTTTCTCTCTCTCTCTCGCTTACAAGTCTTCACATAACTTTAATCGTCTAGATAACTTTCTTTGCAAACTTGACTAGTGCTTAATCAACAATTTTTGTGGATCGATATTTTATTACTTGATGATACAACCATACACTTGCGGTTTGACATTAAAACTCGTGCTTGAGAGTGGAATGCAAAGAGAGATCAAAAGCTTCCCAAACTTGATGAGGTATGTTGAGCTCAACGAACATCAGAAGTATAGACTTGAAAATTGATGAGATTAACCAAGACAAGATTAATTGGTCCTTCTTAAGTCAATAATATAAGATGGATCATCTTTTTTAGGTGAGGATTAAGTACCATCAATATGACAAAGTAGATTATGAAGACAAAGCAAAGAAGAAATTATAATTTCTAAAGTAAATAATTACCCTGGTAAAATTTAACAAAAAAGAAGGAATTGTATGAATAGGGAAAGAGATATTTTGTGATGATGGAGGGATCTTAGTGGAATTCGAAGAAGATATTTTTCTCTCTATATTTTTTTCAAAAAGAAATAAAGATACGGTAAAAATAAAATATAAAAAAAATGAAGAAATAACAAATCTAAATTAGAAGACAACTCCGACTTGCTGCAATGAATGTCTACTACCGTAGGTTACCAAGAGCTGCTGTGGATAGGGAGAAGGTGCCGAAGTTGCTGCCGAGGGAGGAGGAGAGAGCTGCTCTTGTTGATAAAAGATGAAGAAAAATCTAATACCATGAAAGAAAGAAAGAAAGAAAGAGGAAAGATGATAATAATTTTGGATGATCTTATTGCGGAAGGTAAAAGACTTACTTATATAAATTATTTAAATAATAATAAAAATATTAAATATGATATACAATCATATTAATTATAATTGTAGCTATGCATATAGTAAATTAAAAAATATTATTTTTTGCTATGAGATTCATGTCAATCTTGATGATGTCAAATTTAATAAATTTTGATTGATTGAAATTAATTCAAAATTATTATCTATTATTAATAATAATTATAATTTAATTAGTGGTTGAAGATATGTACGAAGGTATGCAGAATTCTCCAACTAAGAAAGGAAAGAAACAATTAAGTTCAAGAACAAATTGAACAAATTTTAATGTCAAATTATTACCCTAAATTTAAACAGCTAAATTCCTAATACTTCTTGGCTCATGCCTAGAGATCTCTTCAATGATTAGGCAAGCCCTTTCATAATATGAATCTTAAAGAAAATAGAGGTATTTTCGTACCCCCTAAGACACTCTCCTCCCCTGTTTTATGCTTAGGGTGTCTGCAATGTGGGTTTATAAAACCCAAAAAGTTGGGTTTTGTAAATCCAATTACATTACATGACTTCAAAAAGTTTAGAATTAAAGAAGCCAGCATTCAATTTTGGATGCCGACTTCATATTGCTTTAAAGAATATAAAATTAAATGCACATGGGTCTCATGCTAGTTGCCAAGCAAATATTTAAATTTTTTATTTTTTTAAAAAAAGCTTAATTAAATGAGACAATAGACAACGTCCATTTTTGTCAAATGAACGACAATGTTCATTTTGCAAAATTGACCGACAACGTTCATTTGCCAAAATGAATGTTATCTGGCAACGTCTATTTTTTAGACAATGGTAAAAATATGACAACGTCTATTTTTTAGACAACGGTAAAAAAAACGGCTATTTAATATTTAGACAATGTTGTTTGGTAACGTCGTTGTAAAATAGTCGTTATAAACTATCTGTTACAAATTAGTCTATATATATCAATGTAGAAGTTATGATTCTTCATTCCATTGTATTTCTGATTTGAACCACTTAAAACTTTATTTATATTCGAAATGTCTGAAGATCTTCATCGCTCTAGAGAAAATAATATCTGTGAATTTTGGATAAATGAGATGTGGAAAGATGCGGAAGATGATGTTGATCGAATGATGATTACACTACTTGAGCAGGAAGAGTAGAGACGTCAAGAAACTCGAAGTTCTCGAAGAGCTACAAATCGGAGGTATGTGGATCGGGATCGTGAAGACAAACATGTTCGCCTTGTCCGAGATTACTTCTCGGATGTTCCAACATTTCACGCTGAAGTCTTTCGACGACGATTTCACATGCGAAGAGAGTTATTTGTTCGCATAGTTGATGCTCTGACAGATTATTCAGAGTATTTTAAGTGGAGGAGAGATGCAATTGGAAGGAAAGGTTTGTCACCACTTCAAAAATGCACGGCGACTATTCGTCAATTGGCATATGCATCCCCCGCCGACTCTCTAGATGAGTATGTACGGATGGGTGAGAGAACTGCTCTTGATTGCTTGATCAACTTCTGTCGATGTGTGATCGATGTGTTTGGGGCACGATACTTGCGAAGACCCAATGCTGCTGACACTCAACGCTTGCTTCAAATGCATGGGCAGAGACACGATTTTCTTGGAATGTTGGACAGCCTTGATTGCATGCATTGGGAGTGGAGGAATTGCCCCGTCGCTTGGAAAGGTCAGTTTACTAGAGGCGATTATGGCGCCCCAACAATAATTCTTGAAGCTGTCACGTCTACAGACTTGTGGATATGGCATGCTTTTTTTGGCGTCGCAGGGTCGCGTAACGATATAAATGTTCTTAATGAATCACCTTTATTTAACGCCGTCCTACAGGAAAATGCTCCGGATGTTAATTTCACAGTAAACGGCACATCATATACAAAAGGATACTATCTAACATATGGTATATACCTGGAATGGGCTACGTTCGTGAAGAGCTTTCATGTCCCGAGGATCCCAAAAGGAAAAAAATCAAGGAGAGGCAGGAGGCTACAAGAAAGGATGTGGGGCGAGCGTTTGGAGTGCCCCAAGTTCGTTGGGCAATAATTAGAGGTCCTGTGCGATCTTGGTACAGAAATGACTTAAAGGATATCATGTATACCTGCACTATTTTGCACAACATGATTATTGAGGATGAAGGAGAGACATCAGTCAATTGGTCGGATGAAGACTCTCCTCCACCGGCACGAATAGTCATGGGCTTTACCCCAAAATTTCGAGAGTACCTCCAGAATTATAGCGAGCTACTTGATAGAGAAGTGCATCACCAGCTTCAAGCTAACTTAGTTGAACATGTCTGGACACGTTATGAATATAATTAGTGAGGAATAAGTTAATTATTAATTAATTCTGTTTTAATTATGTTCTATGTTTTATTTTATTATCTCATTGTAATGATTTATTTATTAATGTTGCAAATTATTAAATTTTCAATAATATTTTTATGAAATTATTTTGTTTGTAAATAAATTTAGTGAACAAAAAATATAGCTAATTATTATATATTAATTATTAAATTAATAATTAATTTAAAAATATTAAATAAAACTAATATATATTATTAGTAAATTAATTAACATGTATATTATAAATATATATTTATGATAATATATAAATAAATAGTAAATAAGATAGTAAATAGAAAATATAGATAATGATGTGGTGGGTCAAATATAAAGTTGTTTGTTGGGTTTATGATTGTAGGAAGAGGTTTATAAAAGTTATAGATTTTTTATTTTTAATGTGGTAGTGATGTGGCATAGTAGGTCCCATGATAAAATTAGGTTTAGGGCATCCGTAGTCGTAAACCTCTTAAAGAGATTTATGTTCTGTCACATCATTGTCATATCAAAAATTAAAAACCTTACTTCTTTTTAAAACCACTCTCTATTATCATAAAATCTCTCTCGTTTAAAAATTTCATTTTTTTAAAAATTCGCTCTTTATCCTCTCTGTATTATTTTTTTATAAACCTGGTCTCAAGATTTTGATATAGGTTTATAAAAAAAATATAAACCTCACCTATGTAGTGGAGGAGGGGTTTATATTAAGAGATTTATAACATAAATTATATACTATAAACCTCTCACTATAGATCTCCTTATAAGTTTAGGATTGCGGTTACTCTTATACTCTTTTACATTTTTTTTTAAAAATTTTGTTTCTTGTTTCTATTGGTTTTGTCTTTTTGAACCAGTTTTTTTTTTATCAATTTTATTTATTTTTATCATTTATTCTTTTTGAATATTTTTTCTTATTATAGGTTTGCAATCTTTTGTTTATTTGTTAGTCGTAGATTTTAGGAGTTATTATTTATAAAAATTTTAAAAAACATAAAAATATGGATCAAAATAAAAATTATATATATAAAATTAATAAAAATATTAACAATTAATTGTAAACATATTTATATTTTACGAATAAATATTTTTTTTAAATGAAGAGTACATGTACTTATACACAAAAAAATAAATGAAAATATATAAAAATAGAAATTTTAATCAATATTATCTCCAAATTCTGCTTCTAACGTGTTTGATGGTGTACCTATTATTTCGTACCACAAATGAATACGTGCCCTATAACAAATGATTCATCCTTTAGCTTCGTACAATGAATGTTGTCACCACCATATTGGAATGGGTGGTACAAGGTAATGAGGGTATAAGAAAACTTGCACGAAGGTAATACCAATATGAACAATAGTTATTTCTCGACACTCTTAGTTTAGAACTGGAGGAATTTGACATGTGTCAAAAATTAAATAAAACAAAAAATGATGGAAAAAACAACAAATAAAACTTATTAAAAACAAAACTAATAAAAAAATAAAACTAAATAAAAATTAAATAAAACTGAAAAAAATACAAAATATATATATATATATAAAGAAAGTGAAGTGTCTAAATAAATAAGAAGGTAATTTAAGGAATGGAGAAATTCTAACGTTTGCTAAAAATTATATAAAATAAAAAATATGGAAAATTAATAAACAAAATTGATTAAAAAAATAAAACAAAATAAAAATAAAAAAAAACAAAAAATACAAGTAATTAAAAGAAAGTGGGGTATAGACGTCATTTAAAAGGAAAGATAGGGGGAGCAATTTGCTAAAGAAAAAGTGAAGGAGCTAAGTTAAATGTAACACAAATTTTTTGACATTTCAAAGAGGTTCGAAGGAACTGATCCATTTAACTGGTTGTCTGTCAAATCACTACAAGAAATCATGAAAAGTTAAACCATTATCCACTATTTCAATAAAGTGAAAAAGGATTGAACTATGTTTACAGTAGTTTAAGAGAGCTTAAGTTTCTATTAAATTGTTGTAAGACACAGCCCTGAAAAAAAAATGATTAAAGAACAATTATTAGTTAATAATTCCTATATATAGGGCTCTATTTATCGTCGCGCGTATAGAATTCGAAAACCTACATAAACTGTAATCATTAATTTTCAATCCCAAATTCCGACATTTAAACCCTTTGTAGGGTCTTTTTGCTATCTTTTATAATTTTTATTTTTTAGATATTTATGATAATTTTTATATTTCTATATTTTTTAGAAAGGATTTATATCCACATTTTGATTTGAGTTAAGAATATTAAGTTAACTATTTTTATTTTTGGATAAAAATATATTTTCTTTCTTTACAATATTAGAATTAACATATGTTAATTGTAATTATTATAATTTCTTTTCTTATTTGAGTCTTAGGTTATAGTTTATATAAGAGTCATATTTATATGTTGAGAGATTAACCCCTCAAGCTTGAATAAAAATTTTCTTTCTTGGATGTTCCTCTTCTTATTTTTTTCCTCAATTTTCCTTTTCACATCAGTCCGCAGGATAATCGCTATCCTGCCTAGTGTCAGTTGGTATCAGAGCGCGTGAAAGTCATCAACAGATCCAATGGCGAGTCGTCGTGGTCGTAGTCATAGTTGCAACAACATGCAGGCTTCAGTGATGGAAGCTGAGCACCGTGGTCGTAGCATCGAGGACATAATGATGATTGAGGATTTATGGAGGCAAGTTACAGATTTAACCCAACGTATGGCGGTACGGGATCTCAAAGATTGTGAGATTTCAGATCGTGGATCTAAGGATAATGAAGTAACTAATTAACAAAATTAAATTACATCTGGTGGGGCCCCAGGCTACAGCCCGTGTACGTCAATGCATGGCTCTGCCCTTGATTGCGAGTGTTGTTGGGGAAGGCGCGAAGGGAGTGGAGCTAATGGGGCCTGAAGTCGCCCATGTAGTCAACGAAGATGTTGCGGTAGTGTACTAGTGTCAATGAAGCTGACGTCGGAGATGTTGGGGAGGGGGTCGACGGAGGATGAATCAGGCTCGAGGCCATAGTCAATAGAGAGGAAGTCGAGGGGGCCAGTGGATTGAGTGAGAGCGAGCTCTAGCTAGCTAAATCCTAAATCGTGTATCCCTAGCTCACTCACCTAGTGGTTAATCAGTAGGGATGACAATTTCCTTCAAATTCGATGTGTAAATATCTGATCCGAATAGAGGAGGGTATGGAGGGAATTTTAAACCCGATTAAATTATCAGGTATTTGGGTATGAATATTTTCGGATTCAAGTATGAAGACAGATATGATAAATTCCTACATATACCATACCCGATATATATATAAAAAGAAAAAAAAATTTAGTTTGTCACTTTACCGACGCCTTTTTATTGTAACGACCCGGCCCATTTGGCAACCCTCGGGTAGTCGACCGTCAGCCGTGTCGTTACTCACTAGGTCTTCCCACCCCTGGCCAGTGGATTATCCTATCACTTGACTATCAGGATTCATAAACTCTAGTACTTAAGCCTGGAGATCTAGAGTTCGAGTCCTGGGGGAGGCAAAAATCCACCAGCCAGAAGTGGGAAGACTTAGTGAGTAACGGCACGGTCGACGGTCGACGATCGACGACCTAAGGGTCGCCAAATGGGCTGTCAAATGTGCCAGGTCGTTACAATTATCTCATCTTCTTAAAAATAAGAGCATTGTAGGTAGTAATAGGATAATGAGTAGGGTATAGATATCCGACCTTCCGATGGGTATGGAGATGAAAGTTAAATACCTGATAGGATAGAATCTGCGACGAATTCTAAATTCGTCTCACAATTACCTAATATTGTTATATATAAATTTAAACTTTCCAAAGTCGATTGAGGTACCTAGAAAGCTCGGAATAACATGAAAATAATTTCTTTGGGTTTCTATAAATCGCTAGATTATATAAATATTCTCAAATATAAATTTTACCTAACCGATGATTTTTTGAATGCTAATGTATCCGAAAAATCTTAATCATGTTCACAAAATCAACAATCTAAAATTATTAGGTAAAATTAATATTTGAGGTTATTTATACAATCAGGAGATTTATATGAACTTACAGGAACATTTCATATTATTCTGAGTTCTTTAGGTACCTCAATCTAGTTCGGAAAGTTTAAATTTATATATATATATATATATATATATATATATATATATATATATATATATATTCTACTACAAATCTTGGATTCATTACAGATTCAATGATGAACATCAATATTCGTTACAAATTTTGCGATGAACCCATTATTTGTTATTGAATTTGCGATGAATTTAGGATTTGTCGTAAAATTTGCGACGAGTATTGAAGTTCGTTGCTAATTTCCAATGACTTTTGCAACGAATAATATTTTGTTGCTAATTTGCGATGAAAATATTCTTGTTGTAAAATTGATTGCTAAATTGTGAGAATTTTTATTTTTGTTGCAAATTTTTTCATATATTAGTAACGAAATTTTTAGACGTAAATATTCATCGCTAAATAGCAATTTTTATTTATTTATTTTTTTTAGTGGAAGACCAGCTTTGAACTAACAAATCTTTATAATAACTTTTTTTTGCCAACTGATTTTATTTTTATTTAATCAAGCCATTCATATTATTTTGGTACAAGTTATGATTTTATTCTATCAAATTACTGCTAATTCGAGATAGGAATTGTTTGATGCCAATTTAGTTAACTGGTTGTGTGTGTATGTGTTTATACCTATGTCTATCCTCTTTTATGCTTGTAATTATTTTACAATTGTATCTATTCAGTTTATGAATCAGTTGTATTTGAAAAACGTAGAGAAAGTTGATACAATTTACCATCTTTGATATCGCTAAATGTTGATTAGAAGAAATATCATGAAGCTGCCTTATGTTTTCAAGTTTTCAAGTCGTTGACAAGAAGAAATATTGTGTGCATTTTTCATATATACTCCTCACAATTTTTGGAGTTTACAAGAATCATATTCATCTTCTGCTTCTCCAGATGAACTGAAGGCATTAATAAGTAATAGTAGTGCAAAATCTCTTTTGTCTCAGGTTAAAAAAAAAATTATGCAAATAAATTTCAGAATTCGAGCTTAATTAAAAAAGAAAAATGGTAAGATAATAATTATAAGTGTTTATAATTTTTTTACTTTATTAATTATATCGAATGAGAGTTTTGGTACCATGATAAATTTATTATTGTGTGATCGGTGAATTAATTTATCAGAATAGTTAGATATTTTGAATTATTAAAATAAAATAAAACTAAAAATAATAAATGATAGATGCACGGTTGACTTCTATGTCCACCGTGAGCTTTGCTCAAAATATGAAAAAACTACAGGGGGCGAGTTTCAAAATTTTCCCATTGATCTCATTTCCTACCCCGAACAAAATACAATGTTTACCACGCACTAACGCACGCCAGGTGCCTGCTCGTCCAGTCGAATGGCTTTCCGTATGTGCACGCTGTCCTGCCGCAGACGGCAAATATCCTCAACGACCAAATCGGAATCAGGTGTTAATCCTAGCGAACGTACGGGAATTGCACGGAGTTGACTTTGTAATTCATGACGCCCACCCTTAGACTAACACCAATAAGTCAAGTCGTCGCCGTACGTATAAGCGGAGCCCTTCTCCTCGTCACCTCCGCAACCTTTGAAATTTGAATGATCCAACTGCCTAGAATTTCTTCATCAAGAATCATTTAAAACTCCAAGTTGACTTTTTTTTTTGCCTACACGGCCGGCAAGATATAATCGATCAGGTACTTAACCTCTAAGTAATCCTATAATAATTTTATAGTTACGTCAAAACTCCCTTTTAATAATTTATTTACAACTCTAAGTTAATTTTTTAGCCGATAAGATATGATCTATGAGATGAGTGAATTGCATGAAGCTTCTCTATATATATGGGATCTTAAAGAAGAGTTGTAGTCTTATTCTATATTATAAAAAATTATTTTAATGACTGAAACTTATAACTACCAAATCATATGATAACAATTTACAGTTGGTTCCTCTTCAAAAAATAATATAAACAATTCCTGATTTATTTATTTAGAAGGGAGTAATTGTTACATCGTATAGAAAAGAAAAACTTTGAAATAAACTCTAGATTTTAAGTTTAACAATCTTTGGGAATCATACCATCAATGAGTATAATCAAGGATTGAGGTAATGACTGTATATACTTCGAAGGGTAATAACTAGGCGGTAGCTTTGAATCTGAGATAACCGGTTTGATCCTATGGAAATTTTCCATCGGCCGTAAGAATAAATTGGGAAAGTGTACATGGAAGTCCATCATGATAGTCAACATTCTCAAATAAAAAAAAATCCCAATAATTCTGATATTTGATGTTATCTTATCTAGTTAATCATTTTGTTTCAAAGGGCAATAATACGGTGATGTCGTAGTAGTTGTGATTGTTGTTAGAAAAGGTTCATAAGTCAAGGAAATATCTCACTTGCTGCTCCACGAAGTTAGTGATGTATTCCCTCGAGATGTTTGTATTTAAGCTAAAGTCGATATAAAAGCCTCATAGACATAGTTTGAGATAAAATGAAATAATATTGTCAAAAACTATGATTATAAATGAACCAAACATTTGTGAATAAACTTGGTGTTTAGGTTGGCAAAAACTTATTTTTGTTTATTCAATATACAGAAGATCAATTAAAATAAATAAGTTTGAATAACTCATTAAACTAAACTATATAACAAACTCAAACGCATATGTTTAGCCCGTTAATATTTGTGAATAAAGTTTATTAATAATGTTAGTACACAATATTCAAGAATTATGTTCATTAATAAAATTTTTATCAATATATTAAATAAGTAAAGATACTTTCAAAATAAACAAACTAGTTTAATAACCAACTAAACAAACTTAAAATGTACGAGTTTCAAACAATTAAGCTTGAGAGTTCGATAATATCTAATAACAAACTAAAAAAATAAGTCAAGTTTGAATAATTATTTCAACGACTTGATTCATATTACGCTCAATTCGACTTGACTTGATTACCTTACCAAATAAACTTGAACACTACAAAATTTGACTTGTTTTGACTCATTTACGATCCTAACAAAAAATAACAAAGTGACGTTTACGTTTCTTATCAAAAAATGAGTCCCTATAGAACTAATAACCAATTTTCCATTGATATCGAATACAATGTATGAATTAATCCGTGAAAATACATAGAGTTTGATAATAATAATAAAAAAATCAGCGCCCCCCAAGATATCCTATTTTTAGATAAAAATGACCAGGAGGTAGCCCTATTCAAACCCGGTGGATGTTTGAAAACACTAGCTTTCACAAGTCTCAATTTTAGAATTTGAATGATCTAGGATGATATTTAATATGCTAAAGTATTGATGAGGATCGGGTACACTGAGCATTATTGATAAGGATCGAGGAACTTGTAACTTAACACAAGGAGCAAGAAAATAGGGATTTTTTTTTCTGTAACAGAGAAATAAGAATGGCATTGTCAAAATACAAGATGCAATTGTTCCAAGATGAAATGGAAGAACACACAATAGTTTTTTCCGTAGAAAATAACAGTATCATCTACCCTTCACCAAATACTATTTTCCTTCACACATAATAAATAACATGTAAAAAGCTACACAATTATAAAACAGAAAAAGATACGATAGTTTTTTGCACTGAAACATAGAGGAGTGAAGGTGGTAACTTCTTTGTCCTGGTCCACTCTGCCTTGGCGCTTTCAGGAACATTCAATCGAGCAATTGATAGGCAAGAGATTTCTTCTCCCTGTTCCACCGAAAGCGGCTACATACCATCTCCAGCATCCGAGGGCACGGAGGTGTTGCTCATGGTGGTGTAAAGCTCGAAGGCATTGAGGATGGGAGGGAGAGTGGAGTTGCTGAGAGCCTCGAGGGAGATGTTATAGGTGGGGAACGAAGGGAGGGGCCCGAGGCTGTAGACGGAGTCCGAGTAGAGGTAAGAGGGGGTCATTATATCCCCCAGCCACTGGAATCCATTCACGTAGATGTTGAACTGCCGCGACTGATTCGTACCGGAGAGGTCAAAAATCTCGGATATGTGGAGGACGGGGAAGAACTGGTTGGCGTAGCCGGGGATGGGATCCCATGCGAGGACGATGCTGGAGGAGTTCATGGGGGTGACGGCGGTCTGCATGACGACGGAGGGAACTTGGAAGGAGTCCTGGGGAAGGTTTCGGACGGTGGAGTGGGTGGAGACGTCGTTCCAGTTCCACTCCGAGGAGTTCCATAGGTCCCACACCCAATCGATCGGGTCGTACGGATACCTAGACAAGGAAGAGCGAAGCACATTTTACCAGTTTAGTCCAAAAATAAATGATTTTGTAATATTAAATCAAAACATTAAAGATTTCTTGATAATAATAACCACCTGACGTAGTCAAACTCCTCTCCCAAGTTCCACCGGTTGAACAGCACCAAACTCCGCGACTCATTCGCCGCCGGGTAGAGACTGTCCTTCAACTGCCGCAAGTCGATCCCGGAGATGAACGGCGTCCCGGTGCCAATGTTCACCAGGCACACCGACAAGTACCTAAGAGAAAGAGATCGCATTTGATGATTGTTCATTCAATAATTTCCTAGCCTTGCCTACTGAACTATACCCGGCGGTGGCCACCGTGATGGTCTCTGTCCAGTATAATGACTCCGCGGTAGTAACATTCACCCTGTCCCAGTAGTTGACGCCGAGGTGGAGTTCGAAGGACTGTAGCTGGCTGCTGAGTCCGTCGTAGTTGCCGTAGAAGAACCACGCCCGGAGGAGGTACTTGGACCCCCGCGCCACCGCCGGTGACCCGATGGTGTAGCAGTTGCGGGTGCCGTTGGGGAAGGCTCGGAGGGTGCGGAGCTTCTGGGACCTGACGTCGGATAAGTAGGCGTCAGAGATGTTGCGGTTGACACCAGTGTCGATGAAGCCGGAGTCGGAGACGTAGGAGATGTTGAGGGGATCGACGTAGGACGAACCGGGCTCGAGGCCGCAGTCGATGGAGAGAAAGACGAGGGAGTCAGTGGACTGAGCGCGAGCTCCGGCGGAGGCCATGGCAAATATGATTAGGAACGGCCACCAAACTCTGGAATCCATCTTCTTCCGGTATGCAATCGCCATGGCAGAACAGAGCTACTCATATTTTTATAGTATCTAGGACAATTTTCATTTCGCTACCCATCGTTTCTCTTGTTACAAATGAATCCTGAACTTCTAAATTCATTGAACCGTGCCTTCCCCAAGTTTTCAATTTTTATGACTTCTCTGCGAGTTTAGATTTGATTCGACTTGCCTAGTTTACATCCTTACAAATGGTGAAGCTAAATTTTACTTCAAAAAGTAATCGAAAGTACGGAGAAGGCTGTGAAAAATAAAAAATAAAAATAAAGGTGGCAAAGATCAAATTTTTATTTCCCCTCACCCAACCATGGTCTCTACGGTTGACTTGGATACCCATTGTTTGCTTTGGTCGAGATATGAAAAATTTACAGGGGGCGAATTGAAAACTTTATCTTTGATGTCATTTCCTATTTCGAACAAGATACAACGTTTATCACGCACCGACGCACGCCAGGCGCGTGCTCGGCCAGTCGGCTGACTTTCCAGCTGTGCACGCTGTCCTGCCGCAGACTGCAAAATGCAAATCTGCTCGAGGACCAGGTCCAGGTCTGGGCGTGGAGTCAACATGCGAGATCGCTTACGATCCCTGCGGACGTACGCGCACATGCAGATTTGTAGGGAATTGATCAAACTGCCCAAGATTTCTTCATCAAGAGTCGTTTAAAACTCCAAGTTGACTTTTTTTTAGCCGATTAGATAAGATATGATCGATCTCAGATACGCAGTTAGTAGGTGGCCATGTATTCATCAGTTGTACTTACTCATAGCGTCGTGTCTCCGAAAATATATTAATGTGACGGAGACGGTAGGACCATGTGGCGGATCCAAGACTTAGTCAACATGAAGCCAAGTCGGTCCAACTAGCGATGGAATTCGGGTCAAGTCGATCCAACTCAAGATTGAGCTTGGATCAAGCCAGCTGGACTTAAGATCGAGTTGAAAGGTGGAGCCACACAACCATAGTCCGGCTTCTCAATAAGTAGTGCTTCTCAATCTTTATAGCTTGGCCAAACTTCGGGCTCGTCACTTCCGATCCCCGGAACCTTTGAATTGATCAAACTGCCCAAAATTTCTTCATCAAGAATCGTTTAAAACTCCAAGTTAACTCTTTAGCCGATTAGATAGGATCGATATCAGATGGGCAGTTGGTAGGTGGTCATGCACTTGGTCCAAATGAGCTGAGCCAAATTGAAACGAGCCGAGTTGAGATCGACCTCGAGAAAATTAAAGAGGCTCGGCTCGAGCTTGAGTGAATTTGTAAATTTGAACTCAAGTTTAGCTTGGCCATCTAATCATAGGCTCATTCGAACCTTCGACCAAGAGTAGATCCAATGAAACCCTCTTGCCACGAATGTCTCCTCAATTTATTTTTTTAAATAGTAATTATTTTAAATATTATAATATTGAATTAGCATGACTCGATGAGCCATCGAGTCAGTATTAAATGGACTCGAATATTAAACGAGTCGGTTCTAGCTAGGTCAACTCTGAGTTTGAGTCGAGTTTTGACTGGGCAGCTCGTGAGCGACTTGATTCATTTGCACCCCTAATACAGACTCTCCATTTACCATCTGGTTTAGACACCAAAGCCACATTAGCGAGCTAAGTAGGGAATTGAACTTCTGGTATATTCCGACTTCCATTAATTAGGTGATCTCTATTTGAATTACTAGATCTTGCTATGATGAGAAGTTGCACTTCTTTTGTTGAACGGGCTACACTTTTGACAATGTGTTCAACCGATGAACAATTATAGTGGGTGAAACGCTCGTAATGTCCTTAGAGGACCGGGAAAAGATATCATAATAGAGACATGCAATTAGTTCTTGTTTTAGCTCTGAAGGGAGGTTGATTGCTACTCGAGTGTCTCTGTCTGGTCGGTCTGGATGAATTCGTATATTTTCATGATTCTCCTCAGGTAAGGATATTGGTGTCTTTTAGATAGCTTAAATAACATCATTATTTTGAGTTTGACAGATTTTGTACGAGTCGATTCAGAATATATTCATATAGCATTTTCTTACCACTAGTTGGTTACATTTTACCGCCCCGACTTGGCTCCACACTGGAAATTTGATTCCAGATGAAAGGTAGAGAATATCGCTTGGAAGGTACTTAGTGTTGACCTCCCTAGTATAACATTGTAAACTGAGGCAGTGTTTACGATTATAATGTTTGTCGAGTTCATATTAGCAGCACCTCTCCCAAGGAAAGGGAGAGGTTAATAGAATCGATAGGTTGTACCTTATGTCCCACGAAACCATATAGGGGAGTATGTGTGGGATGCAGCTCCTCGTCATCCAACTACATTTGATTGAAAGCAATTTTAAAGATGATGTTGGCAGAACTGTTAGTGTCAATGAATACTCTCTTTATTCGATAATTAGCGATAAACCTTCAATTACCAAAGCATCATCATGGGGGGCCTCGACTCCTGTCAGATCCTCGGGTCCGAAATTTTTGGAAGGACCTTGTCCTCTTCCCCGACTGGTCCTAATAGTATAACTTTTCAGTCTTCTGCCATGAGCCCTTTGGACTTGAGTAGAGTCCCCATCCGTTGGTCCACCCAAGATTATGTTTACGGTCCCTTGAACGTCAATGTTGTCCTTTGTATCTTTTTCTCTAGCCTTCTAACGAGACCGAGAAGAGCCTAGGGGTTCTTTTGAGGGTGAAAGAGATTGCCGACTCACGGGTCGATCGATATCACGGTGGCAACAACTTATAGGGTTCAAGAGATTTCCTCTTGCTCAACTCACTCTGATTGGTGTTCCATTGGTCAACTATTCATTTTAACTCCCTTGCATACTTTTGATAATTTTGAATGGAATGAGTGCATGATTGATGATAGGCATAATACTTAGTTACCTCAAGGGATCATCAACCAGATTTGGAAGAGGAAGTCGAAACTATCTCCACGGCTTGTACCAATTTTTCTCCCCTCCAATTTGTGAATTCCGATTTCAGAAGGGTGAAGGAGCTCTCCGATCTTCATGAGTGGGGACAAGAGCCGAAGTAGGCATTTCTTTTCTCTTAGCTGATTGGGCTTCC
The DNA here is from genome assembly GCF_018446385.1 of Zingiber officinale. NCBI lineage: Eukaryota > Viridiplantae > Streptophyta > Magnoliopsida > Zingiberales > Zingiberaceae > Zingiber > Zingiber officinale. The sequence goes on from NC_055988.1 coordinate 171,794,172, forward strand.
TCAACTTGAGTATGCTTAAGTGTCTGGACTTATAACCCTTCAAAATTAGTTGGAGGTTCTTTTAACTAAGAATATGAAAAAATCTTCATCAACCAAGCTTTGAGAGAAAGCTCCAACCTGCACCTCTAGGTAATCGAGGGAGTATCCATGACCATTCGATTAAACCGTTACATGTATTTTTTCAGGGTTTCTTTGAATTTTTGTCTAAGAGAAAGCAAATCATGTAGTATTTTCTGATATCTTCGACTAGCTGCAAAATGTTGCATGAAGATGGCTTTAAATTCTTCAAAGGTCCCAATAGAAGAAGCAGGAAGTCGACTAAACTATCTCTGCGCCGAACCTGAGAGAGTAATTAAGAAAACTCGACACTTGACACCTTTTATATACTGGTGTAATAAAGAAACATTTTCAAACTTGCAAATGTGATCTTATAGATCTATAGTACTATTATATTCCTCGATCTGCAATACATGAAAATGCTTTAGCAATTTATATGGAGGATGTCTTTTGAAAATGGATGATCTCGAGGGGCCTTTGATCTACTGAATTCAAGGCATGTTCCCCTTAGAAAACCTCGATGAGAGGTTTTGCCAGAAGATTCTACAAAATGTTCTCTAGTGACGAAGCTAATAATCGGTATGGGAGAAACAATTTGTCGCGTTCCCGTAGGCCAAGTTACCTTTTGATGCACGGGGTCACTTTGATTGACTGGGGTGGCGATTCGGTTGAAGGATTGCCCGTTGGAGGATGCGAGGGTTGCCCCTTTAACACCGCTTGCATCATCGTCACTACCAATTTGTCAAAATCTTCTGCTGCCATGGCAATGACATTTGGTCTTCCGGCATCATCCATCTTCACGTTCTGGTTCAAATCTTAACTTAGTTTTCCCATAGACCATGTCAATTTGATCCTACCCATGAGCGTCGATGAGTGAATCACTAGTGAGTTGGCTCTGTTGTCAACTTAATTGTCAATAGCCAAATAACAATGAGGATGATGATGAAGTTAGGAGCCTAGACGAAGATAAACAAAAAGGAGAGGGTTATAATTGTAAGTACCCCAGGTTGGTTTTGATGTAATCAACTGAATTAAGTTAGGTCCTGTGTTATTTTAATGTCTTGTGTCTAAGTGTACAGGAGCTTAGGAACACAAGAAGTCGAGCGAAAGATGTAGTAGATGAGAAAGATGACATAGGAAGCGAGTCAATAGGCTCGGTGCATCCAATGGATGAGAATCTACCGAAGAATATATCGATGGATGACAAGGACACACGCGGAGCATTCAAGGGACAAGAAACCAGGGAGGAAGTCTGCTCGAGGAGAAGGTCAGAGTTGGATTCAGGTGAACTCAACTCTGAAGGGCCGCAGATCACCCAAGGAAGCTAGAAGTTTGTTGCCTCCATGGAGGGTGCCCTGGCCTTCATAGAGGGCGCCCTCGCGCCTCCATGGAGGGTGTCCTCGCGCCTCCATGGAGGGTTCCATCGCACCTCCATGGAGGGCACCCTTGCCTCTACAGAGGGCGTCCTCGCACCTCAAGTGGAAGTACCTTTAGCTGTCGATGACCGTTAGCTGAACGTTGCTAGTGTGGATAAAACTTTATCCACTGGAGGTGTCCTGGATGTCATTGGAGGCACCTTTAACCCACAGAAACCAATAGTAACATCTGCCTAGAATGCTATAAACATCATCCTGGAGCTAGGAGTTAAGCACAACAACTTATACTTCATTTCTTTACTCCTTCTCTGAGCTTTCAAGTTTGTAAGAGATTTATTTGCCTTCAATGAAGGAGTTTTTAGTTAGTGTTTCATTTACCTTGATTAACAACCACTTAAGTTGTAACCAAGTAATCTCTGATGTCTCTTACTTTTTTATGTTGTTATTTTTAATCATTTAAATTAATTGTCTATCCTTACTAAGTTTGAAAGCAAGATATTTTTTATTTATTTTTCAGGGTTATTTACCCCCCTCTAACAGGCCTCACCTAGACTTACAAGTGATATCAAAGTCAAACCGTTCAAGAAGGACAATCCACCTGTTAAAGCAAGGGAACAATGGTTGAATCAAGTATCTACCTGCCAACGTTTGAGTGGGAGTTCACTACATGGAAAAAGAAAATAGAGGTATATTTCAAAACATATTTTAATTTATTATTAATAATCAAATATGATTTTATAGTACCCAAACACTACAACAAAAGTGACTTTCCGCAGCGCATCATCAACGGCGTACAATTAAAGTGCACCGTTAATAATCGTTTTTACGGCGTGCACAATTATGTGCGCTGCGAATAGTATAATATTTATACAAACGACAGCGTGCAGAAAAAATACGCTGTCAATAAACTTTTCTACGGCATGCAGAGTGTGCTGTTAAAACTTAATATTAACGGCATGTGGAGCGCGCTGTTAATAGTTCACTACAATAAATATGACTTTCTATAGCACGTTATTAACGACACATGGTTAGGGCATGTCGTTAATGATAATTTTTACGGCGCGCTCAATTAAGTGCGCTGCGGATAATATTATTTTTTTATAAACTGCAACGTGCAGAAAAATATATGCTGTTAATAAATTTTTTTATGGCGTGTAACATACATTGTTAATATTTAATATTAACAACACATTTTTTTAAATATAAATATTAACAGCGTGTGCAAAATGCACTGTTAAAAATTAGAAAAAATGTAGTACTTTTGTAACCCAATGTACCACACCAGAATTAATCCGTGAAACCCTTCCTATGCCGCCGCCCATCCCTTCGCGCCTTTGCCTCTGCCCAAAACCCTATACACGCCACTGCCCTGCGCGACTTCGACTTCGACTTCGTCTTCCTCTCTGCCCTTCGCCTCCTTCGTCCCTAACGCTAAGGCGACCTTCACACTACCCTCGAAGATGAGAACGAGGAGGAGGTGCCAAAGAATGGGGAGGATTTCGATTTTGACGGAGCCGTGGCGGAGAAGGCAGCCGGCACGATCGGGGTCAAATTAGGGTTCCATGGGAAGGGACAGGGAGAGGGATTGGGTGATCGAACTCATTGTTCTCTAGCTCCTTCCTCAACGCCAACGGCCAGTCGGACGCGGTCGCGAAGGTGGGCCGGATCTACTCCCGCGGCCTCCTGCCTCAGCTCATCTCCTTCACCCTTTATTACCCAATGCAACGATTCCTATAGGCTCAAAACATCATCAACCCCATGGCCGTCATCGTCGTCGCCGTCCTCCTCTTCCATATCCTCATCTCCTAGCTTGCCGTCTTTGTCCTTGACTTCGGCCTCCTCGGCGCCTCCATCACTCTCAGCATCCCTTGGTGGGTGCTCGTCCTCTCCATTTGGCTCTACATCATCCTCATCCCTTCCTGCAGGGCCACCTGGACTGACCTCTCTATTAAGGTCTTCACCGGCATCTGGCTCTTTTTCAAACTCACTGTTTCATCAACCATCATGCTCATGTAAGTCAACCCTCCAACTTTCTCCCCCTCTCTTCCTCTTCCCCCTCGCTCAAACTCACATTCATCATAGCTTGGAGATTTGGCACATCCAAGGTTTCGTACTGATCACAGGCTACCTCCTAAATCCAGAAATCTCACTCAATGTCATATCTATCTGGTAATCAATGACCACACAGCTTATCAATTCCTATCTAAATTTCTTACTGACAGTGTGATCGATTCCAGTGCAAATTAGTGGAATTGGGACTTCATGATCATGCTCGGCTTGAGCAATGCCGCAAGGTTTGACGACTACTGCACTTGCATCAATCTCCATGAATCATTCACTAATAACCAGAGGTTGTTTGTTGAAGTGTGAGGATAGGGAATGAGTTGGGGGCTGCTCATCCTCGAGTCGCTAAGTTTGCAGTCCTTGTTATGGTGACGACCAACTTAATCCTTAGCTTGATCATCAGTGTGTTGGTCCTCATACTGCACACGCTCTTGCGCAAGCTCTACACCAGCAATCATTAATCTAACTCCTCTACTTTCCATCTCCATTTTCTTGAATGGAGGTTTGTCAATTCTGTCTAGTACAACATTGATCTAAAATTCTATAATTATTTTTTTAATGGACGACTAGCTTCAAGTGTTCACGAGGATGGATGATGTAGGAGTTGCTATTGGAAGTGGGTGGCAAGCCATAGTGGCTTATGTAAATGTGGGTGCTTATTACCTGATTAGACTTCCCATCGGCATTGTTTTTAGATTCAAGTAGTTTAGCTACTACTGTAAGTGAAAACTAAGATTTAAATTACTCTTTTGATCTGTTTTGATTTAGGAAAAATATTAAACAATTGTTTTGATGCTGCTGTGGCTCAAGGAATATGGTGGGGATTGATCATTGGAGTCTTTGTTCAAACGATCTCTCTCATCGTCTTAATTGTCAGGACAAACTGAAATAGAGAAGTTCTCAAACTGCTGCTCACCCATGAAACACTTTTTTTTCATAAAAAATTATCAAAATTTTCATTGTCTAAAAATGGTGATAGAATTTTTTCCCTCTTTTAGCCTAATGAAATAGGACATATGAGAATGACCTCTGTTTGCAAGTGGACAAAGCGATCAAACGCTTGAAGCATACTGTTGATGAAGATACTTTAGCGATAGTCGGCGACATCAAGTGACTAGTCAGCAAAGTTAAGTTTTGTGAACATTTCGTGTAGTATGTGATTTACACTGAAAAAGAATTCTTTCATGTTGTTCAGTCACTTTGCTTATTCTTCAAATCCAGAAATATATTATACTTTTCTAGCAACTTCTGTAGTACAACTTAGGCATAGAAATAACTACTAGACTTACTAATGTAGCTGCATATGGTAGTTGCAGGTCTAACCTTCTGTTGTATGAATCTAGACTTGGGATGATTAGGTTTTGGTTCAAGTATTCTTGTTAGGTTTTGGTCCATAGTAAGCTACATTATCATTCTCTGCTTGAAATGGAATCACATAATTAGTTGTTACATTTCGATTTAGACCATTTTTCAAGATATACTTATTGTTCTTGTGAGATGTCATATTGATCTATTTGAAATGGAATCACATATTGTAATGTATGTTTTTTTAGTATAGTTAGCAACTTCTATGTTCTCTTTGTGCAACTACTTTTGAGATTCCAACTTACTTTAATTTGTTGTGTAAATACATATTGTAAATATTCACATTTGCAAGGCATGATATATTATTAGTTTGGGTGAAAGACAAGGTGCTTCCCTCTAATTTTCAATCTAACTGTTTCAGATTCTTTACACACCTACAAGGTAGAAAATCTGCAAAAGCTTGGTGAAGATGAAGAATATGCTCGAATTATGGCAAGACTAGAAGAACTAGAAAAGATAGAGGAGCTTGAAAATAGAAATACTTCAAAAGATAACACTCAAAAGAATGAGCACAGTTCGTGATGGAGATGGGGTAGCAAAGCTAGAGATAAAGATAAAGATGAGGACATTGAGGTTGGTCATAGTCTCTCGACATCAGATCATAAATATGAAGCTGAGAGATGAAGGCTAAGATAGAAGTCTTGAAAACGGCACAAATACTTGTGGCAAGTGGAATACTTGGATGCATTTTAGATTAAAGCAGTGTTGGAACATTGTTGACAGGGAAATCTTTGATTGTTAGAAATTCCTGATTTTTGTACTTGACTTAGAGAAATTTGTGAGCTTTGTAAAATTATTATTAGATGAATAAAAGTTATGTATTCACATTTTTATTATATTTTATAATTTTTTATTTCTATTTTAAGTGATCAATAAATTATGATAATTTTTAAATTTTAAATTTAAATTATATATTTTAAATAAATATTAGTGATAATTGTATGATATTTTAACTGCAGCGCGCATCGCGTGCTGCGAATGTTGTTAACAACAGCGCACCGTGTGCGCTGCGAATGCTTTTAACCGCAGCGCGCGATGCGCGCTGCCGTTGTTTTATGACTTTTAACAGCTTGTAGTTATGCAGCGTGCAATGTGCGCTGCGGATAACATATTTGCACGCTGCGGAAAGTCATATTTGGTGTAGTGAAAGATCCACATAGAGAAGAAAAGGAAGAACATCTGTGGAACAAAGAGCAAAATGACTTCGTAGCAAAAGAACTTCCACCCCAAGAAGTCAATCGGATTGGCAACTATGACTAACTTTGAGAGAAATTCTTGAAGTTTCACGAAGGGACATCAGAAGTGAAGCTAGCAAGATGAGACTTGCTTTGAAATCAACTCAACAACTTCTAACTTGAAGAAGGAGAAACTGTTGCTTAGCTACATGCCAAACTCAAGGAACTGATCACCGGACTCACCAACTTCGGAGAAATTGTAATCAATCGAGACACCTTGAGATACACACTTAATGCCTTCCCGAGGACCTTGGACTGGACATCGATAATTGATTCCTATTATATCTCTAAGGATCTTGAGGTAAGTATCTTATAAAGTTTATTTTCTACCTTGGAATTATACAAAACTCAATGTGCAGGACTAAGAAAAGAAAAGGGTCATGTTAGAACTTAGCACTAGAAGCCAAGGAAACCAGACTAAATTCAAGTTCATCAGCGGACGAAGACAAGCAAGCATACGTGGTAAGAAAACTAAATAAGTTCATTAAGATTAATAAATTTAATAAGACGCGGGCCAAGAAGTTCCTCCTTGGAAGAAGAAGAGTTTGATACTACAACTGTGTTGAAGAGGGACACATCAAAGATAACTATCCGAAGTTGAAGAGTAAAGAAAAAGACAAAGGCACAAGAAAGTTCAAACAACAGAACCTCAAAGTAACGTGGCATGAGTCGTCAACAGAAGAATCCGGGGATGAAGAATACGCTGGAATCACACTTACATCCATCTACCAAGAAGAAAGCATTAATGAAGTGGGAGTTACTTCAGAGGAAAGCTGTCATGAAGGGGAGCATCCAACTTCAAATCCGATACAGTAAGTAAGATATGTTTTCTAGCTCCTCACCAATTATATGAAGGTATTAAACTCATGTCTAGATCTTTATGTAAACTTAGATATAAGAATATCAAATTGAAAAAGGACAATATGGATTTGAAAACAATCATAGCTAAAGTATGTCCACTAGAAGAATTCGACAAAATTCAAATGGAAAATTCTAAATTAAAAGATCAAGTAGAAAGATTGAAAAAGAATGATGCAGGCTCAAAGTTTTGAAATTTGCGAAATAATAGAGGATTAAATTGATATTTTAGATTTCATAAGGGTTAAATTAAAAAAGTGACATGAAAATATATTCCAAAAATATTATCTTGTTAATCTAGTAGATAAAAACTCATATTACGTTCCCAAATGTTCAAAATTTAATTTACTTTAGTTTTAATATTGTATGTAAAAATTAATTAATAGACCTGTTGTTTATATTTACTACCTAATTTTTTTTATGAAAAATGAAATTATTTTATGCTAATAGAAAATTTTTCAAAATTTTTACCTTCATATTATTTTTTTATGAATTTTCTAATAAAAATTATATTTTTAAAATTAAAATTATTTTTGAAATTAATTTATGAAAAAATTAATTTTTCTATAATATAACATAAGATTTTCTTTTGATATAAATTATTTTGAAATTTATTTTTACCCGTGGTTGTTTTGATATGATCAACTAAGTTAGATTAGGTCTTGTTTGATTTTGAACCCTGTATCTAAGTGTGCAGGAGCTAAGAGCACAGGAAGTCGAGCGGAAGACGCGGCTAACAAGAAGGATGGCACGGGAGAGAACCAACGGGCTTGGTGCGTCGGAGGGATGAGATGCTGTGGAAGAATACACAGGTGGACGAGAAGAACGTGTGCGACGTTCGAGGGACGAGAAGCCGGAGTGGAAGCCTGCTCGAGGAGAAGGCCAGAAATTGGGTTCAGGTGAGCCCTATTTCAGTTGGTCGCAATCACCCAAGCGACCGGAGCAGCAGGAGAGCGAAAGGAGCTGAGCAAACCTGCTGGAGGTGCCCTCAACAGAGGTTGAAGGTGCCTCCGAGACGTCCCATGCGCCTCCGCCATGTTCAAGCAGAGGGCACCCTCCGTAAGCAAGGGAGGTGCTCTCCATGCCTATGGAGGATGCCCTCACCTGGCCAAAGTGGTCATTGGCAGCGGATAAAGCTTTATCCGCTGCTGCCTTGCTGGAGGCACCCTCCATCGACCTTAGAGGCACCCTCAAGGTACGGATAGAATTTCTATGAGCTATAAAAAGGTCCATGAAGTTAGGAAATAGTACAACAACTTTAGAATAACTACTGTAATCATTTCCTACTCTTTTCTGATCTTTTTCAAAAGAGTGTAAGAGGCTTCTCCGCCTACAGAGAAGGAGATTTTTCTAGTAGAGCTTTGCAACCGTCTTGAATTAACAGTCACCCAGGTTGTAACCAAGTTAAATCTGTTTGCCTCTTCTTTTTATTAGTTGTTCATTTGAGTTTATAATTATTATGATAGTGTTACTAATCTTAGTTGGAACAAGGGAAGGGTTTTTGTTTTATTTTTTCTTAACAGACGTTGCACCCTCTGGTCGACCCCGTCGCTACGCCAACAATTTTTACCGTTATATTAATTTTATGAATTTTTTATCGACAGCAATGTTTGACACATTAAACTTGTTGAAAATTCATTTTTAAAAATTTTAATTTTTGTATGGACAGACATTATACTTAAAATTTTCAGAAAATTTAGCATAATTTTTAAAAATCTAAAACTATTTTTAACATTAAATTTTTAAAACTATGCATTTCTAAATATTCATTTTGAGAATAGAAAAAATAATTTATTCATCAAAATTTTTATACTGATCCAAAAATATCTTTGATATCGACAAAAATTTTCAATATTTTTTGAACATTTAAAGTAATTTTTAAATTAATTTTGATAAATTTGAGACTTAATTCTTAAAAACTAATTTCTATGTGAATTAATTTCGGTAAAAATACACAACTTTGAAATGTTTGTATCCGACCCCTATAAAAAAATTTAGATTTTTTTCTTATTTTTTTTGATGTGATCAAAGGAAGAGAATAACTAAAGGTTAAGTTTAGGGGATGTTTTAATTGCATTTATCACTTGCAATTATATGACATATTTATTTAGTTGCAATTATAATTGTCATATTTAAGTTATTGCTTATTTGTTTAATCCTAATCTTAACTCATGTTGATGCACATCAAAAAGGGAGAGATTGTAAGTACCCTACATTGATTTTGATTTGAACAACAGAGTTAAGTTAGGTCCTGTGTTGTTTTGATATCTTGTGTCTAAGTGTGCAGGAGTTTAGGAATACAAGAAGTCGAGCGGAAGACATAGCGGACAAGAAGGATGACATGAGAAGCAAGTCAACGGGCTCGATTCATCCGAGGGACAAGAAGCTAGGGAAGAGTACACCGGTGGACGAAAAGGACACACGCGGAGTGTTTGAGGGATCAAAAGCCGGGGAGAAAGTTTGCTCGAGAAGAAAGTCGGAGTTGGGTTTGAGTGAGCTCAACTCTAGAGAGTCGAAGATCACCCAAGCAAGCTGGAAGCTTGCTGCCTCTATGGAGGGCGCCCTTGTGCCTCCATGGAGGGCACCCTCAGGCCTCCATGGAGGGCACCCTGACCTCTATGGAAGGTGCCCTTGTGCTTCCATGGAGGGTGCCCTCATGCCTCCAGTGGAGGCATCTTGAGCTAGGGATGTAAATGAGCCGAACCGAGCAAAACAGTATTAAGCTCGAGCTCGGCTCGTTTAAGTTATATTCGGGCTCGAGTTCGGTTCGAGCTTGAATTGAACTTTTATCACAAGGCTCGAGCTCGACTCATTTTGGAATTACTAAGCTCACGAATAGTTCAAGATCGGTTCGTTATTAGCTCGATTATCATAGTTAACGAGCCTAACTCGTTAAGCAAGCTCGAGCTCGATTTTGGGCTCATTTTAGAGCTCATTTTTGGGCTCGTTTTAAGGCTCGTTTTATAGTCTTGTTAAACGAGCTCGAAAACTCATTTGAATAAATATTCAACAAACCTAACAACTAAAATAATATAAACTCAACACATTATTGAACATCCCAAACTACTACACTAAACTTCCAAACTCAACACACTATTGAATATGTTCGGAGCCGTTAATCGAGCCGAGCTCAAGCCCGAGTTTACGAACATATAAACGAACATATAAACGAACATGTTCTCGAGCCCTTTAAATGAGCCAAGCTCGAGCCCGAGTTCACGAACCTATAAACGTGCATGTTCTTGAGTCCTTTAAATGAGTCGAGCTCGAGCTCGCGAGCCTATAAATGAACATGTTCGTGACCTCACGAGTCGAATATCCTTAAGCTCGAGCTCGGCTCGATAAAATTGTCGAGCTCGAAATTGAGCTCGAGCTCGGCTTGATAAGCTAAACGAATGAACTCAAACGAGCTTTTTACCGAATTGAGCTCCGAATAGCTTGTGAACCGTTTGGTTTATTTACATCCCTACCTTGAGCTATCAATTACCATTAGTTGACCTTTGTGAGCATGGATAAAACTTTATCCACCGGAGCTACCCTAGATGTCATTAGAGGCGCCTCCAACCCACCGAAACCAACGGTAACATCTGGCCATAATGCTATAAATAGCATATTGGAGCTAGCAGTTAAGCACAACAACTTGTACTTCATTTCTTTACTCTTTCTTCGAGCTTTCAAGTTTTAAGAGGCTTCTTCGCCTTCAATGAAGGAGTTTTTAGTAGCGTTTCATTTGTATTAAATTAAATCACCTAAGTTGTAACCAAGTAATCTCTGGTGTCTCTTACTCTTTTATGTTGTTATTTTTAATTATTTAAATTAACTATATATCTATTCACCCCACCCCCTCTCCTTTAGCCGGTCTCACTTGGACCTACAATAATGATAGCTAGGGGGTTCTTAGCGCATCCACTCCAACGCTCAAGTTAAAGGATGAAAAAGTTGAGTATTAGTGTTTGGATATACATAGGTGTGCTAATGTACTTGGATACTAGAAAGAATTACCTTTTATAAGGAGATCACATCCTCTTTCATTCTCTCCCTTTTTCCATGTTGTTATTATTTAATTCTTTAAATAATGTAAGATTTGTTCACACTATTATTTTTTCTTGAAATAATTTGAGATTTGTGTGATGATTATCCTTTTCTTGAAATAATCCGAGAGTCATGCAAAGATTTATTCTTTTCCTGAAATTATCCAAGATTCGTGTGATGATTTATTCTTTTCCTAAAATAGTCCTCCATCCCGCGCCACCAAGAGGTCGAGAAACCAAGGGATAGTGACCCAAGATTCGAGAATCGGTAGGCTAAGGAATTAAGAGCAAGGGCGAAGTCAAAATTTGTAGCCTGCTCAGGCTACAAATGACCTTCTGAATGCCCCTAGGCTAAAACCCTTTTGTTTTAATTGAAAATTTCAAAATTCATATGATTAATAGCTAAAATTAGCATAATTTACTATAGACCCCTCAGGTTACAACTCGAGTAAACTCCTACTTAGCTCTGCCTGTGACTAGGAGGGCAAAGAATTGTGGATCAGGAGACTAAGGAGCCAGGAGGCCTGAGAGTCAGGGTCGGGAGGCTCGAGAGGCCGAGAGGCCCGAGAATGCGGGTCGAGAGGCCGAAAGGCCTAAGAGTCAAGGGCCGAAAGGCTAAGGAGCCTGAGGTTAGGAGGCTAAAGAGCCGAGAGGCCCGAGAGGCCTAAGAGTAAGGGGTTGAGAGGTCCAAGAGGCTGGAAAGCCTGAAAGTCGAGGACCAAAAGGCTAAGGAGTTGGAAGACACTAAACTTTCCCCTGTTGAAACTATCTCAGTAGTTTTCACCAATCTTCTCTTCTCCATATGACGCCTACTGATCATTCTCCGGATCAGTCGTCACTAACTTGGATCCCTTGCCATTGTCGGCGACTGAATGATGTATCATTAGCGAGTGCCATTGGAGAAGACATGGAGGGTGTGGAGTTGGGGAACAAAATGTCACCGGAGATGTTGTGGTTGACGTCGGTGTCAATGCAGTCGATGTCAGAAATATAGGAGATGTTTGTGAGGGGGTTGACGTACGACGAATCAGACTCGATGCCGCAGCTGATGGAGAGGAAGTCGAGGGCATTGGTAGATTGAGAGAGAGCTCTGGTGGAGGCCATGGTGAAGGCGAGGAGGATCGGCCACCAAAATCTAGAATCCTCCTTCCAGAATGCATTCGCCATGGCAGAACAGGGCATAACAAAGCATAGCAAAGTACCTATAATAATTTTCATTTCACTCCCTATTGCTTTTCTTGTTACAAACGACAATTTACTAAAAGACGTATCCAGGTTTTCGAATTTACCTAAAGGCGTATGCTACTTTGTTATTTACCGAAGGATGCACCTTTTTACACGTTTGTCCCATTCTACCCTATGATTACTTTTCTTTTTTATTTTCTATGTCATTTTTCTCTCTCTTCTCTTTCTCCTATGCATGCAACGTTTTTTTATTTCCTCTCCTCTTTTTTTCCTTTCTTTTGCACGTTGATTCTTCTAAAAATATTTTAACACCTCTGAGAAGTTGAACTAAACAATGGATAGTATATTTGAAGTCCTTGCAACCTCAGAAATTCACAGGAACAGAAATGGGTGCAAACGAAGCTCTTTAGGTCTATCAATGGGTTTTGGTCGAAATACACTAATGAACCTAGAGAGCTCTAATTGCACTTATTTCAATTCCTGTGGATTTCTTGCAAGTAGTTCAAATATGTTATTCATTGTTTATTTTGATTTCTCAGAGGTGTTAAAATGTGATAAGAAAGAATCGTCAAAATTCTCCACGTTGTGCCTGATAGGGAATCATATTAGGCCCAACATGGGCCTGATATCATTCCATATCAAGGCCACATTGGGCCTGATATGATTTCATATCAGATCCAACATGAGTCTGATATCATTCTATATCAGGCACACATTAGACCTGATATGATTCCATATCAGGCCCAACGTAGAGAATTTTGATTATTCTTCCTTATTACATTTTAACACCTTTGAGAAGCCGAAATAAACAATGGATAGCATATTTGAACTCTTTGCAACCCCCAAAATCCACAAAAACCCCATTGATGGATCAAGAGAATTTCAATTATACTCATTTCAGTTTCTGTGTATTTCTGGGATTGCAAGGAGTTCAAATATATTATCCATTGTTTATTTCGGCTTCTCAAAAGTGTTAAAATACTTTTAGAATAATCGACATGTAAAAGAGAGGAAAGAAGAGGAGAGGAAAGAGAAGAAATATTGTATGCATATGAGGAAAGAGAAGATAGAGAGAAATGATAAAGAAAATAAAAAGAAAAATAATCAAAAAGATAGAATGAGAAAAGTATAGTAAAAAGATATATCTTTTAATAAATAATAAAATACTACTTTTAGTAAATTCAAAAACTTGAATACGCTTTTCATAAATTACCGTGTTACAAATGAGTCCCGAACTTCTAAATTCATCGAACTGTGCCTTCCTCAAGTTTTCAATTTTTATGACTCTCTTTGCGAGTTTATTGATTTTTATTTTATATATATATATATATATATATATATATATATATATATATATTATATAATATAATATAAAAGGATGATAGGGTGTATATTTCTGTCGCTCCCTGAACTTTATAAATATATATATACTAGGCATACACAGAGTGACCAATATATCAAGTATATATATACTGGGCGCCGACCATGTGCATACTTGTGCGCACCTGCGTATCTTTAGATTTTTTTATTTTTTTAATTTTTGAGCTCCAATTATACCAATTAAATTTTTTGATTGGATTATAATATATTTATATATATATATATATATATATATATATATATATATATATATATATAGTTTGTAATTATTATTTTTAGAGCTTAGGTCTTGTGGTAATTTCTTAACTATATTTATTAATAAAGCTTTATTAAACTTGTAATTAAACAATGAAGTTCAATAACTAACTCAATAAAATTGTAAAATGTAAAAAAATAAATAATCAAAGAAGAAGAAAAAATCAAATTAAATTTGAATAACTATTTAGCGGCTAATTTTAGATAATTATTTTATTAAATAAATTTGAATAAAATAAAATTTGATTAGGTTGGCCTAGTTTACACCCTTACAAAATGGCGAAGCTAAATTTTACTTCAAAAAATAATCTAAAGTATTGAAAGGGTTTTGAAAATAAAAATAAAGAAATAAAGGCGGCAAAAATCAAATTTTTTATTTCCACTGATCCATCCACGTGGCAAAAAGTGATTTGGCTCCTCCTAAACATAGAGCAAAATGCAAATAGATAATTAAATCATATTATGCAACGGCATCCTAAATGGATGAGTATTTTTTTTTCCATGGAAAATAAATTCACTAGAATCAATCTTTGGTATGTTTGATTCAAGTTATGTATAATCTTGATTATGTGATTATCTAATAACCACATAACTAAAATTATAGGGAATAAAATATAACTAAATATTGTTTGGTTCAATTTAAATATTGTAACCAAAATTTGTTTGTTTGAAGGTTTTAATAAATAACCTAATTTAATATTTTACTATATTACCCTTAGTTACAAAACCAACTATACATAATAATAATAATAATAATAATAATAATAATAATAATAATATTATTATTATTATTATTATTATTATATTACTAGTATTATTATTTAAATTATATATTTATTTTTTACTTTTTTTCACGTTTTTCTTTATTTTTATATATTTTTTTATTTTTTTTATTTTATTTGTTTTTTTGATGTTTTTTATTTTTTTTAGTTTTTTTTGTTTTTAAATTTTTTATTTTTTATTTTTAAAGTTTTTTTAAATTTTATTATTTTTTTATTTTTAAATTTTTATTATTTTTTATTTTATTTATTTTTTTTACTTTTTTTGTTTTTTAAAATTTTTTTAATGTTTTTTACATTTTTATTTTTTTATGTTTTTAACGTTTTTTTATTATTTTAAATTTTTTTAAATTTTAAATTTTAAATTTTAAGTTTTTTCTATTTTTTAAATTTTTTATGTTTTTTATATTTTTTTAATATTTTTTAATATTTTTAAAGTTTTTTACAATTTTTTATTTTATTTTTTTTTTTAAAAAAATATGTTGTTTTTATTTTTTATTTTTTTCTTTACATTTTTCTTTTTTAACATATTTTTCTCTTATCCGAGGGTATTTTGGATAAAAAAAAATTATTAACCCCGAAATCAAGAAAAACCTTAGGGGGCGTTTGGTACGCGCGTTTTCCATTTTCATTTTCTGGAAAACGCGCGTTTTCTGGAAAATGATGTTTGGTTTGTGTTTTCCGCGCACATTTTCTAAAAATTTGGCTATCGTTTTCTAGAAAAACAGAGAATGACAAAAAGTCGTTTTCTGTTTTCTAGAAAACGCGCGTTTTCCAGAAAATGAAAATGAAAACGGTGCAAACCAAACGCACCCTTAGTTTTCCGAGGTTTTCCGATTCCTGGTTGCATGCCCCTTTTGCTGACGTGTCGGGCATGGAACATTATTTGGGAATCATCGATTACCTAAACTAAACAGGGGTTTTGTTGATAACTTTGAATGGATAACTAAGGTTATCAAAAATAACCTCCAACCAAACACACCCTTTAAATTATTCTCACTGTCATCAAATGTAAAGAAGCGACGTGAGTTATTCACTCCCTCTCTCTAATTTATATAAGTCCTAATTAACAACGATGAGGACCCCACAAGTCATCCGAGTTGGTATGTGGTGGGATGCTTGCCACATGAGGTCGCGGGGTCGAAACTAGGGATAGTCGGGGCATAAATCCCCGGTCCCTGTGCAACTCACCCCATCTGCCACATGCTCGCTCAGGATGTTGTGATTTACCTCCCTCGTGATGGCCTTGGGTCGGGTGCGGCAGGGGCGCTAGGGGCGAGAGTCAATCCAACAGTAGCTGATCCAAAAAAAACCGACCCAAGAGGAGTCAACCTAAACCATCCGAATAGGAGTCGACCTGCTGGAGGTGCTATGCTCCAATAAACCAAAGAGGTAGGCCATCCCTTGATCCCAACCAAATCATATGTGATTTCTAATGAATACTAGTGTGATCGTGCACACGCGTTGCGTGTGTAATATAATAATATATAAATTATTTGAGTCCCAGGAATAAACTACCGTAATGAGCTTTCATATGGAAAAAATTATTTTAATTTAATATTATACTTATCTTAGTAAAAGAAATTAAGAAAAGTATATTTTTTAACATCGTCAGCTTAAAATATTTATAGAAACTTCTTTAATCATAATGTTATCAATTTTAAGATGTGGGACTAAAGAAAACTTTAGTTTTTTTATATAAAACAACCAGAGAAAATTAATGATGAGAAAAATTCATAATAATACGTCGTAGTTGAGTCTCAAACTCTAGATCACTGATTGTTTCTCTTGTGGAATTACTAATAAACCTTGGAATTATTTTTAGTGTGAATAGAAAAAAAGGACAGTAACGTAAATTTATTTTAGGCTTCACCAAAATTAGTTAGTAAAGGAGGGAGATTTTTAATAAAATAGTAAGAAATTATTTGGGTCCCAACAATAAACTACCGTAATGAGCTTTCATATGGAAAAAATTATTTTAATTTAATATTATACTTATCTTAGTAAAAGAAACTAAGAAAAGTATATTTTTTAACATCGTCAGCTTAAAATATTTATAGAAACTTCTTTGATCATAGTGTTATCAATTTTAAGATGTGGGACTAAAGAAAACTTTAGTTTTTTTATATAAAACAACCAGAGAAAATTAATGATGAGAAAAATTCATAATAATACGTCGTAGTTGAGTCTCGAACTCTAAATCACTGATTGTTTCGCTTGTGGAATTACTAATAAACCTTGGAATTATTTTTAGTGAGAATAGAAAAAAAAGGACAGTAACGTAAATTTATTTTAAGCTTCATCAAAATTAGTTAATAAAGGGGGGAGATTTTTAATAAAATAGTAAGATGTTTAAATTAATATTATTTTGACAATATTTCGATGACATAATTTTGCATCAAATTGAAATATTTTTGTCTCTGCTAATTCAGTTGACACCTAGAATATTGCAATGTAAAGAATAATCTAAACAATTCCTTGATTTATTTATTTAGAAGGCAATGATATCTTTCTTAGAGGAAAAAAAAAGCTTAGATTTTAAGTTTATCAATCTTGGGGAATCATACCATCTATGAGTATAATCAAGGAGTGAGATAACTGACAGAAGAATAAGAAAAATAAATAGATAGAAAGATATATTGTATTAATGTTTATCTATAATCACTATTATTGATATACTATTTAAAGAGAAATAATGATAAATAAAAATTCTTAATTTATAGGATCATGATAAATACAAATAAATATACATCTTAATTTGCGGAATTAGATACGATCACTAAACATTTGGAGATAATTGTCAACCTGATCCGAAATCCTTAAAATCATGGGAAGTATATCCCTTAACACTGACAAAGCCAGTGACAGTTCTATTCGGCGAAGGGCAATAATCCAATTTGCATCAGTAGCTCGACATGAATATTGGTTGAATGCAACGACGAAGTTACCATTCTTAGTGTGAAGGTTTTCTCGTTCCAAACTGCTCTTTAGTTGTGCAACCACATTCTCCATACTCGGCCTTGCTTGGGGTGCTTGAATAAGCATCCTAATGTCATCAATCGACTATTGATCAATGAGTCAAGTTTGTAGTAGGGTTCAGAACATCATGTTTGCTACTACAGTGCCTTCGTCAATTGTTTAAACTCAATCAATCCACTCCAAACTTTTTATTTGCTACTATTAGTATCATTAGTCAATTGCTCAAATTCATCAATCAATTGTTATTGTAGCACTGAAATTGTTCACAATCCTTGTAACACACTTTCTTTTCACAATCGATTGACACCGAACAAAGTCGATTGATTCATTGTTCATGGTGCTGAAAACTCCTCAAACCCCAAATTTGAAGTTTAAGGTTCATCAGTCGATTGATACACCCTATCAATTGATTGATAATTCTATTAAGCTTTTCCAATGCTGAATTCTTGTCTTGCTTAATTGGTTTACCTTAACCTACCATGACTTTCTTTGCTAAACATCCGGTCAACCTTAATTTATCGAAATTTTTCATTACCCAACATCAAATCAACCTTGATATGTCAGGATTTTGCCATTGCCAAACATCCAATCTCCTTTGACATATTTGGACTCTTGTATCATGCCTAACATCCGATCAGTCAAGACCTATTACATCTAGACATCTGATCAGTCAAGACCTATTACATCTAGGCATCTGATCAGTCAAGACCTATTACATCTGATCACCTTAACTTGCAAGAACTTCCAACATCCAATCAATCTTGACTTGCCAAAACTTTTCGCTTGTCAACTCCCTATTGAACTTCCGATCGCCAAATATCCAATCAACCATTGACTCACCTGAACTTCTCCACTGTCAAGCATCTGATCACTCGATCCAACTAACATAATGATAAAACATCAAAACTCAGCTGGAGTCAACTCAAACATGATCAACCTTCATCATAGATCAATTGGACCAATAATTCTTTTTGATCAAGTCGAGCATAGAAACCAGGACACAGAGACAGAGGTAGACCAATTCAAACCCGAGATTTGTGTTTGAAAACACTAGCTCCCACAAGTCTCAATTTCTGAATTTGAATGATCTTAGGAATCAAAAATGCTAAAACAAAGTATTGATGAGGATCAGCTCCACTAAACATTATTGCCAAGGATTGAGGAACTTGTATCTTAATATAAGGAGCAAGAAACACTTAGGGATTTTTTTTCTGTAACAAAGAGATGACGTTGTCAAAAAATACAAGATGCTTGTTTCAAGATGAAATATAATTACAATAATTTTTACCATAGAAAATAAAAGTATCATCTACAGTCCAACTATTATTTTCCATTCACACAAGTAATAACATGTAAAAAGCTACACAATAATGAATTTGAAGCAAAAGACATTTTGAAACTTAACAACCATTATGACATGGTTTTACGAAGGAAGAGTCGAGCATACTCTTTTTTATCTCGCCGTTGGTCCAGAAATCTCAATCATTCTAGACACACCTATCTCAGGAGCACTGTTCAGGCTCACATTGTTTACTTCTGAGTATGGATTCTCACTGCGTGTGAATGTGTTCACAGTATTATCTTGAGAGTTCTCTAGTTCTAAACTCTCTTTTAGCTGCATCACAACTTCTGTCATGTTTGGCCGTTGTTGGGACCTTTGTGCAGTGCATTTCAACGCGATATCAGCACACTTCCAGACACAGTTTATGTCATACTCTCCTTCCAATCTAGGATCTACAACATCCTCAATGTTTCCTCTGGCAAGCCTTTGGAGCACCCATTGAGTTAGGAGTACATTTTCTGTACCTGGAACTATTGGAGGTAGCCCAGTGATAAGTTCCAAAAGAACCACTCCGAAACTATATACATCACTTTGCTCGCTAAGCTGGGAGGTATTGTAATACCTGACAAGCGATACAACGGATTTCCAATCATAAATTTTGCACAAAAATAAATGTAGAATGAAAATTTAACTACACTTTAGTTGAAGTTGATTGCTTCATTGTAGTCATTATACAGAGAGATAATCACTAGTTAAGTAGATTAGCTGTGGAGACATGGCTGGATTTGGCGTGTGATTTTCACAATGTGCATACGCTTGTTGTTATTCAACAAAATGTATCTAGAGTCTAAAATATGCAAGATAAATGATTTAAACTTTGAGTGATAATCCAAATACCACTGCTACTACCCTATAAATCTTAGAACTCATGATTCCTCTTAGTCTAACTTTATGTATTTTCTATTAATCTATTTATTCAAATTGGTTTTCCTACTTATTGCTACAACTACAGATGTTTTCAATGGTTGCATTTCATTCCTGGATGTGAAAAACATATATATCATCAACCAAACCTTCTTTCCTTCATTTAAAAAAAGAGGTAAATATTCCAAGCACGCAAGGAGATGGATAGTTATATTAAACATGGATCTCGAAATGAGATGTTCCATGATAATGAAACTTTTTTGTTTGTAAGTTAGATTGTTTTGATACCTTGGTTACTATCTTTCTACTAGGTATAGCTAGATGCTTAATTGAAACAACTAAATGAATGAAAAACAATGACATACTCAGGATCAAGGTATCCAGGAGTTCCCATCACTACAGTGGATATGTGACTGTTCGTCTCACTTAGAAAAGCTTTCGAAAGCCCAAAATCTGCTAACTTAGCTTCTAGAGTTTCACTCAAAAGGATATTTCCTGACTTCACATCTCTATGAACTAATGGTGGTTTGCATCCTTTGTGCAAATACTCTAGCCCTGCAAATACAACTTAATAAATGTAATAAGATTGTCTCCGATGAATGGCCTGGAAATCAGGCAAGCGATATTAATACTTGACAGTTCACATTATTCCAAACCTCGTGCAGAGTCAATTGCCATCTGAAGACGTTGCCTCCAACTTAAAGCCCTAGCACTGTTTGCCCTACCTGCATCATGGCAAATTAATAAACCATCAGCATTCGGTAGGGAAAACAATAAGTTCAATGAAGTAAAGATTGCTTTGTATAAGTAATAGCATTGTTACTATGTTGGTCAACAGTGTCTGGCAAACATTGTAAGATAAATAATGAATTTTTAGACATCATCATTATCCCCTTTGGTACTCTCAGTTGCATTCAACTTGAAAGAAAACAATAAATTAATTTTATAATTAAAAATTTACTTGTTCAGAGCAACAATCAAATAAGAATACACTTGTAAGTCCTTGAAAAGATTAATTAACCATGTGTTGACAGGAGAATATATCTTTAAATAGTTAGATTGTAAGCTGAATCTAATTCTAGTCACCTGACTCTCATGCATGCTATAAAGCAAATGATATTATGAAAGGAACCGATTATTAGATAATGATATTCAATGTAGTTCCAAACCTCGCAGATGATCTTGTAGTGTTCCTTGAGACATAAACTCATAGACAAGGGCCAAATGATTTACTTCATTGCAATAGCCAACCAAAGAAACTAAATTCCGATGATGAACCCTAGCCAAGTGTTGGGCCTGAAAAAAACATAATCAGTGATGTTTATGAACTAGAAACATCAAGATCCAAACTAAATCAAAGAAACAGAAATGAATGGGGTGGTTAATATTCTGTATTATCTGACTAGTCATGGACAGGACATAATTGTTCAAGATATTATTAATACATGTTTGAAAGAATAATAAAATTTCATCAACTCCTGATTTTTTTGTGTGTAAAATATACGAGTTTATACATTCATTCCCTCTCCCCGTCTTTGGTTATACAAAATCTCCCAATGGAATCACATTCAACAACCATCTCCAACTAATTAAATTGAACCATCTACATATGTATAAGATTTATTTACCTCAGCAAGAAACTCTTTAGTTCCTTGTGATGATGATTGTGATAGCAATTTGACCGCAACTTGAGTACCGTCTTCCAAATGTCCATGGAAAACAGACCCAAATCCTCCTTTGCCTAGGATCTTTTGAAAGTTATTAGTGATGTTCTGTAATTCCATGTATGTGAATTGGCGATTTTCAAGCTGCAATGCATTATCTGTTTGCTTTAGGAAACCATTCTGTGGATCCACTGAGCCGCCTCTTCTCAAACCTTTCAAGTTTCAAAAAAAGAATAAGATTGTTAAATGCATGTTAGAAAATGGATGACGGTCTACTATTACAAAACAATTGCAAGAGTTTGTCACGGAAATATCACCTTGTGTTTTCCTCACTCTCCAAACTATGGCTATCAGCGCAAGAAGTATTACCACCGGAAATATACAAAGAATCACGACCACCGGTGTTGATATTTTCTTCTTTTTTGGTTCAGGCATCACATTGCACGATGTATCATTGTTAACAAGATGTGAATTCCCATCCAGTCTGCATGAGATTATAACTTGCTTAATGGTTAAAGATATGTATGAAGTTATGAAGAACTCTCCAACCAAAAAAGGAAAGAAGCAGCCAAGTCGAGGGCAAATTGAACAAACTTTAATGCCAAATTAACAGCTAAGCTAAACTCATAATATTTCACGACTCCTTGACTAGACCTCTTTAATGATTAAGCAAGCACTTTTATATTATGAATCCTTAAAGAAAAAGGGAAGGACCTAAACTTAAAATTAACACAAACCTTAAGGTAAGTAACCCATTTTGTGCCATTTCAAGGAGGTTCGAAGGAACTGATCCATTTAACTGGTTGCCTCTCAAATCACTGCAAGCAATCATGAAATGTTAAACCATTATCTACCTTTTCAATAAAGTGAAAAAAGGATCAAGAACTATGCTTACAGTAGTTTAAGAGAAGTTAAGTTTGCTAGAGCACCAGGTATTGGCCCCGTTAAATTGTTGTAAGACAAGTCCCTAAAAATAAAAGTGATTAAAAAACAATTGTTAGCTGATAATTCCTTCCATGGTTTCACAACCAATGCTTGCATGGCCTGGCATTGACCCCAACAATCCAAGACTTATTGACTGTTTGCCATATTCAATGAAAACCGAAAGGAGGAAAAAAAAAGAAGAAAACAAATAGCAACCAATGAGTAGCCTTACAAGTATTGAAGTGCACTAAGACTGGCAATAGATTTGGTTATTTCCCCAGTCAACCCACATGATGACAGGTTCCTGTAGAACAATAGTGACCAATAAGAATATTACAGAATTTCCAAACGGTTGGTCCTGGTATTTCTTGATCAATAGTTCGAGTTAGATGAGACTGTAGAACTCACAAAGAAGTGACTCTTGGAGAATTTGAGAAGCTATAAGTACAATTTAGTCCATCCCAAACAAAAGCATTAGGGGAACATGGATCTCCCATCCAATTCCTCTGGATCCGATACCTCTCCTTGATCGCTGTCATGGCATCAACTGTAAAAAAGAGAAAAATAATCAACAATATAAGCTAATGACATTGCTCAGAAGAAAAAAAAATAGAAAACAAAACTACTGGCATGTGACCGGACTAAGTATCTCAGCAGAAGAGTCCATCGAATAATCCGTACTAAAATACCCAACAATAATATCAGTAGAGTCCATTGAAATAAAGATCAATCTAATTATGTACCTTCCAATCCCAACACTTGTTTCAATCTATGGTTTTCAAGCTAATGTTTTTTTCTCTTTATTCTGATTTGTTTTGATTCTTTTCCAATACCAATTATCATAATTAAGTTTTTTTTTCTGACAGACATATCAAATTTAGGAAAATTTGAACAACTTAAAATAAAGGTTTGAGCTTCTCGTGAGCATCTAAAGCCACATTCTTAGTGCAAATTAATCAGCCTTCGCCCTTTCAGGAACATTATATTGAACAATTGATGGGCAAGATATTCCTCCCTGTTACACTGCAACAGAGACAAGTGGAGAAAAAAAGAACGAAAGCGGCTACATACCATCTCCATCATCCGAGGGTACGGAGGCGTTGCTCATGGTCACGTATAGCTCGAAGGCATTGAGGATGGGCGGCAGAGTGGAGTTGCTAAGAGCCACGAGGGAGATGTTATAGGTTGGGAACGAAATGGGCAGGTGGCTGTAGACGGAGTCCGATTTGAGGTAATCGGGGGCCATTATATCCCCCAGCAACGGGAATCCATTCACGTAGATGTTGAACTGCCGCGATTGATTGGTACCGGAGAGGTCAAAGATCTCGGATATGTGGAGGATGGGGAAGAACTGGTTGACGTCGCCCGGGAAGGGATCCCATGGAAGGACGATGCTGGAGGAGTTGATGGGCGTGACGGCGGTCTGCATGACGACGGAGGGAACTTGGAAGGAGCCCTGGGGAAGGTTTCGGACGGTGGAGTTGGTGGAGACGTCGTTCCAGTTCCACCCCGAGGAGCTAAATGGCGTCCACACCCGATCGATCGGGTCTTTCGGATACCTTGACAAGGAAGAGCGAAATGAGTAAACAAATTAAAAGAATATTCTTTATTATATAAGTATATAATTAAAAAATATTTTTTTAAAAAAAATAAAAACCTGATTACTTCAGATTCCTCTCCCATGTTGTACCGGGAGGACAGAACCAAACTCTGCAGCTCGTTCGCCATCGGGTACAGTCTGTCCATCAGCGGCCGCAAGTCGATCCCCGAGATGAACGGCGTCCCCATGCCGGTGTTCACCAGGCACACCGACAAATACCTAAAAGAAAGCGATCGCATTTGATGATTATTCACTCGATAGTTTATTCTTGGTTTTACCTACTGAACTATACCCGGAAGTGGCCACCACAATGGTCTCTGGCTTGTAGGCTGACTCCGCGGTGGTCACGTTCACCCTGTCCCAGTAGTTGACGCCGAGGTGGAGGTCGAAGGACTGCGGCTGTCCGCCTAGCCCGTCGTAGTTGCCGTAGAAGAACCACGCCCGGAGGAGGTACTTGGACCCTCGCACCACCGCCGGCGACCCGATGGTGTAGCAGTTGCGGGTTCCATTGGGGAAGGCTCGGAGGGTGAGGTACCGCCGGGGCTTGACGTCGCCCACGTAGGCGACGGAGATGTTGCGGTTGACGCCGGTGTCGATGAAGCCGGCGTCGGAGACGTAGGAGATGTTGGAGAGGGGGTCGACGTAGGAGGAACCGGGCTCGATGCCACAGTCGATGGAGAGGAAGCCGAGGGCGTCGGTGGACTGAGATCGAGCTCCGGCGGAGGCCATGGCGAAGGCGAGGAGGATCGGCCACCAAAATCTGGGGTCCATCTTCTTCTTCTTCTGCTCCTTCGGGTATGCGATCGCCATGGCAGGGTTTAGCTTCTACCCATCAATGCGATTCCGGTCTGGTGTTTTTATAGGTGGCAAAAGTCAAATTTTTTTATTTCCAGTTTGAACAAAATAAAACTTGTTTCGGCTTATCTAGTTTTAGTCTTACAAATGAAGTTGAATTTTAGGCGCGTGCTCGGCCAGTCGAATTACTTTCTGTTGGTATCGGTCTTACACTTTCCAGCTGTGCACGCTGTCCAGCCGCAGATTGTAAATCTCCTCAACGGCCAGGCACTGGCCGACTTGGGGTGGACTCAACGAGAGCGCGGGAGATCCCTTCTGGATCCCAGCGGACGTACGCGCTCATGCAGATTTGCACGACGGCCACCCTTTGACTTCATAAACCACAAAAGTCAACTCGTCGCCGTATAAGTTAATAAGTGCAGTGCTTGATCACACTGTCCAAAATGCCTTCATAAAAAAAAAAAAAACAAAAAAAAAAAACGATCCCCCATTAACTCATCCCTAGATTAATACAGAGAAAATAAATCACGAATGATTACTAATCATTAGTGTAAATGGCAAAGACACGAGAGAGGTCATGCTCGATCACGCCTTCATCAAGAATCATTTAAATTTTGCGAATTTCTTCCGAACGGACAGCTAATTAGTACATAATAATATTATTATCATAAAATTTAGAGATCAAACTAGTACTCGTATGTATTTTTAATCTTTTTATATACTATTCAACTTTATAAGTCTAATAGTTATTTATATTTTACTTTCGTGTTAATTTAAGGATGAATTGAGAGAAATCTTGAGAGTGAATTAATCATCTTTTGTCCCAATTTAAAATTTTGCAATTGAAGGATGTCAAGGCTACAGTGAGTGGAAGGGGCGTCAAGTTGATCTCAACTTTATTGAGATTTAAACTCATGTGCTAATCATTAGACCGTCCCAAATAAACATCAAATTGACTTTTATGCCATTACATTTGATCAATCACGGATTGGTATCACATCGTGAACAGCTAATAAATATTCTTTTAATTAAATATTAGTTTGATAACGTAATTTTGCATCAAACTGATTTTTTTTTTTTGCAATGTAAAGAATAATCTAAACAATTCCTTGATTTAGAAGATAGTATTCCTTACATCGTATCTTTCTTAGAGAAAAGAAGAAAATCAACTCTAGATTTTAAGTTTAACAATCTTGGAGGAATCATACAATCTCAGAGTATAATCAAGGATAGCGACAGTTCTGTACTTCAAGGGGCAATAATCTGGTTTACATCTAGTAGCTCGACGTGAACATCGACTGACTGCTAGCGACGGAGTTACCGTTCTTAATACGAAGGTTCTCTAGTTCCAAGCTGCTCTTCAGCTGTGCAACCACATTCCCCATGGTCGGCCTTGCTTGGGGTGCTCGTGCCAGGCATCCTAGTGCGGTATCAATGCACTTCCAGACAGAATTCACATCGTACTCACTGTGCAGTCTTGGATCAACAACGTCCTCTACGTTTCCTCGGGTGAGCCTTTGGCGGACCCAGACTGAGATGTGTGCCCTATCTGCGCTGGTTACGATTGGAGCTTGCCCGGTCACCAGCTCCAAAATGACCACCCCAAAGCTATAAACATCACTTTTGCTACTGAGCTGGCTGGTAACGTGGTACCTGAGTGAGTTAATAAGAATTACGACTTCATACGCGAAATGAAACGAGAGGTACTGAGCAAATTAAAAAATTGTGTTAGGAAAAGCATCTGTTTCTCAGGAGAACAAGAGAAGCGAGAAGGCAAGTACTCTGGATCCAAGTATCCTGCTGTTCCCATCACTACGGTCAATATATGAGTGTCTGCCTCGCTTAAAGTCTTTGATATTCCAAAATCTGCTATCTTTGCCTCGAACCTTTCGCTCAGGAGTATATTTGCTGTCTTGACATCTCTGTGAATGATAGGTGGTTTGCAGGCCGTGTGCAGATACTCCAGTCCTAAACATCACCAGAAGTTAGAACCTATGAAAAATGATGGCCATAGATTGACCGGAGCAACAAACTTGGAAAGCACACAGATACGTTGTGCTAGAACCAAACCTTGTGCAGATTCAACTGCAATCTGGAGACGCTGCCGCCAACTTAAAGATGTCATGTTCTGTGTTCTTCCTGCAGTTTGAGTATGAGAGCAACTTATCGATACTTGTTCTATATTTGAGAAATATCAGACCAGTGCATAAAGAGCCTTTTAGATAATTGACTATCATTGTCATTCTTCATATAACAGATAATTCCAGTATGATTTGGCCCGTGTCCAAAAAAAAATAGATCAAAAATATTTGAAAACAATTACTACTGGGGATGGTAATCTGATTGAAACATTGTGAAAATGGCAATGAGAATTGGAAACTCGGAGAGACAATATTAAGATGATTATGAATGTTTTGGGAGGGAATTGAAATACTAGAGAATAAATTTAGATGATGATTAAAGTTTAACCTTCATCAATAACTAACTAACTAACTCAGTTGTTATATTTGTTGTAAATTAACTTCATATTATGGGCACAACCTAAATCCTTTTTAAGTAAAAAAAGCACCTGAACTTTGAATGTGAACTACAGGAAGTAAAATTCATTAAATACTAATCCAGCATAATTAATCACATTATCACAACGGTTCGATGTAGATGAAGATTCATGAATTTTAGTAGTAGTGACAGACTTTGAATGTGATCTACAGGAAGTAAAATTCATTAAATACTAATCCAGCATAATTAATCACATTATCACAACAGTTCCATGTAGATGACGATTCATGAATTTTAGTAGTAGTGACTGACTGGTAAGTGCCCTAGAGTCTGATTGAGATGTGCTAGCATGAACATATTCATAGAATACAAGTTAGTTAAAGTTTCAAACCTTTCAAATGATCTCGTACAGTTCCTTGGGCCATATACTCATATACGAGTCCCATATAGTTTCCATCCTTGCAGTAGCCAACCATAGAAACTAAATTTCTGTGATGAACCCTCAACAGAAACTGAGCCTATTAAAACAATAGGAAAAAGAAGAAAACAGGTCACGACATCCCTCAAATAAAAATGTTTACACGGAACAAACGCAAATGAGGGAGGGACAGAATATAAAATGATATAGTCTCTACCATCCGAAAGTTCAGAAGTTGAGAATACAAGAGCATTTCAAGGTTTGGGTAGATTTACTGATGTTGAGTTTTAAAATATATGATATCTAGCTAATATGAAAAAAGGATTAAATTCTATTACCTCAGAAAGAAATTCCATAGGTCCTTGAGGTGCTGCTTCAGATCTCATCTTCACTGCCACTTCAAGACCATCTTTTAAGCACCCATAGTAGACAGTCCCAAATCCTCCTTCACCAAGGACTCTGTTGAAATTATTTGTTATATCCTTCAACTCCAAGTACGTGAATTGGCGATTCTCAAATTGCAGTGGGCTGCTTTGGACCTCTTGGTGCTTCTGTATTTCGTTGAAGATAGGTCGTTTTTGTTGGTTTACAGGATTACCAATCCCATATCCTTTCAAGTACAGTATCATCAAATCAAAGAAGATGAATTAGAGAGCTATTTGATTTATAAGTGCATCTGAGACTAAGGCTGGAAATGGCATAGCATTTGCATTTCAAAAATGAATTAGAAAATGCATTGTCTAAAAGTAGTTTAACGTTTGATGATCTAAATCTACATTTGGTAAAGCTATACTCAAAAAGCTTCTTTTTTTTCCTTATAAGTAAAATAATGATAATATAATAAATAATAAGAATAAAATGTACTATTGTTTTTTTTTCATAATAATAATAATAATATCTTTACATCTCAACTTCTCAGCTTTTTACTCATATGGAATATAAAATTAACTTTTATGTATAGCTATTATCTTAAAATATAAATATCTTGGTGATTAAATTATTATTTTTTATTATAAAAATATTATAGTATGATTTTATATTTATAATAAAACATTAAAAATACTATTTCTTGGACTTATATATCATAATGTTTTTAGTACAATTACTTATTAGCACATAATTACTAAATGCAATATTTTAATACTTCATAATCCATATTGAATATTTTTAATTTACTAAAATAATATTTATTTAATTAATGCAATATTACTTCAATTATTTATTCTTATACATTATCACCCAACAAACAATATAATTTACTAATAATATTTTATGTTTATCGTGTAAGTAAAAATAATAACCTTTTAGTTTCTTAACAAAAAGTTAATTTAAACATTGATTTTTTAAATATTATATATTATGTTACAACATATTGTAAAATTAAAATTTTTATTATTTTCATAATATTAATATTTGTTAAATATTGCATTATTTATCTAATTATATTAGTTTTGGAAGTATATAAAAACTACTCGAGAAGATTAGCTTTATAAAGCACACTCCCCACTTGGGTTGCAAAAATTGACTTTGGGAAGGTGGTGTTTAAGTAATATCACTATTCACATTAGTTTATCAAACAACTTTTAAAAATTGCAACAGTTTCACTTCAGAAATGCTTACCCGTTTTCTTTCTGTATCTACAGACAAGGAATACCACCAAAACTAACATCAGGAGAGGAAGCACACAAAGAGTTACAATTACAGGTGTTGATATCTTCCTCTTTGTTGATGATGCTATTAGCTGACATGAACTTCCATCAGAACAAAGATAAGGATTTCCTTCAAATCTACATTGATTAACATCCAAATCAGTGAACTAAGCCAATTCATTTAAGTAAAATAATGGTAAAATTTAAGCTAAATTTGGAAAAAAAAAAAAAGGAGGAGTTGGTAACAATCAAATCAATGCTGAATTCACTTTCCTAGAAGATTTATGCCATTATGGCTTTGTAGATCTCATAGAATAAGCATATGATTGCGAATTTGTCTATTATTCGTCAAAAAGTAGAAATGCTTAAGATAGGTGTAGCTCAAATTTCCAAAAGACCTAAATTGCATTCTTCTTATTGTTCATCCTTCCTCTGTTCGATGCAGGAAGGGAAAATTAAAGTTCTAATCTTTATTATTCTGATAATAAAAAATGAAAGATATGATGATCTGTAAATCAACAAACCTCAATGTGAGCAATTCATTTTGTGTTTCTGCAAGAAGTTCAGAAGGAATTGATCCAGTTAAATTGTTATTAGTCAAATCTCTGCAAAAAAGCCATAAGATGACAACAAAGATTAGTATGAGCGCATTTAATGATAAAAACAAAATTATAAGGAAAATGCTTACAAGAGTTTGAGGGAAGATAAACGCCCTAGAAAACCAGGTATTGTCCCTGTTATGTTGTTGTTTGATAAGTCCCTGAAAAATGTTACTAAAAATTCATCATCACTATGTACAGGAAAATGATTGCCTGAGCGGGATATAGCTTATATCCCTTAGCCTGTGGGGATAAAATGCAAATGAAATAATATCCAAATGACTAATATTATAGGTAGAAAGTATCTGTGAACAGGAAATAAGTTAATTTCTACAAGAATATGAGTTTTTGTTCTAGCTGCCCTGATGTGCCTGATACTTCTGATGGCATAATCATATCCTGCCTTTTGTTTTGTAACCATGAACACTACATAAGTTTGCAATTCATTATAGCAAATTTTCACCACACTTTTATTCATGTGTAACAAACTGTGGTCTCATACATGTTTGTCACTTGAAAGTGCAGCAAACATGTGATGTTTTAGTGATAAAAATGGTATCTGGATAAGAAAAAGAGATTGATGGCTTTACTAGATGTTTGACAAAAAATTGAGAGAAGAGAACGGAATCAGAAGCACTTACAAGTACTGGATTTCTCCAAACCTAGCAAATGCAGTATTTATTGTACCAGTTAATCCACTTGAGGACACATTTCTGCAGAATATGTAATGAAGCTAGAATGTTATACCCTTGCCTATTGAAATTGATGAAAACACTAATATGCTAGTTTATTTTAATTTAATTCAGTTAAAGAAAATATACATGCTTGTGATCCTTGGAGGATCAGATAAGCTAAAAGTACAATTTATTCCATCCCAAGCAAACCCTCTTGGAGAACAAGGATCTCCTCTCCAATTTCTTTTGATCTGATACGACTCTTTTATTGTAAGTATGGCATCAACTGGAGAAAACAAATATAAAGCAGAATAATTTTATCAGTGTCTTAGAAACAGCAAAAAAAGGGAATAAAAGAAACTTAACGTGGATGCAACAAAAAAATAACAGCGAGTCCCAAATATTTGGGCTGTATCAGCCGTGCTGTCAAATAAAGGGTACAAAAGAAACTTATCTAGCATACAACATAAACAACAAACAGTGAGTCGTAAATGGTGTATCAGCAATGTCCATGCACAAGTAACTGTAAACAGTTACAACATAATGACTAAAAATATAACATCTCAAATGTGAAACCAGAGTACGCAACTTAGCTTACGAAATACCCTTGCATTATAAACTCAAAACATAAACGGATATTAACAGTGTGGTTTATCTCATTATCACAACACTAAGTTGGCTTCTTAACTCAATTAATCTTACATTCATAATTCCTTCAAAACAAAATATAGCTTGGGCATAAATGTACCACAAGATTACTTTAGAAGGAACAAAGACTACCAATTAGCTATGTCATTAGATTAAAATGATAGTAAAAGCATCACAACTACTTTAAGCTAAAGAGTAAGTTAAACTAGCATAATATCCCGAATGTGAAGCAATGTTAGAAATTAAACAACCTCATGTGTTTCATAAGCGTTATATCAAACATCCTGAGGGCACGACGACTGCTGTCATGAATATATCACAGTCGAAGAACATAACTTTATCCCCTAAGGGGAAAGAAAATAAAGTGAAAAGCTTACCATCCTCACTATTCGTTGCCACATTTGAGTCGCCCATCCTGGTCAAGATCTCCATTGCATTGAGGATAGGCGGCGGGGTGGAATTGCTCAGCGCCTGAAGAGTCATGTTGTACTGCTGATATCCGACGATGGGATTGAGGCCGTAGACGTAGTTCTTTATGAGAAGAGGCGTGTCGAAAGGTTGGTTGTACCAGAGAAAATCGTTGAGGTAAATGTAGAATTGCCTCGACATGTTGCCGGTGAGGGTCAGGAACTCGGAGAAATACAAGACGGCCAAGACCTCGCTGAGATCGCCCGGATCCAACTTCCACGAGTAATAGAGATTGCTGGAGTTCGCGGGGGTCACCGCCGTCTGCATCACCACAGACGGCGCCTCGAAAAAGTCAATAGCGAGGTTGTTAACGGTGCTGCTGGTGGATATCTCGGTCCAGAGGGGGCTGTTGATGTAGGGATCCCATAAGCGGTCGTATTTGTCGTCGGGATACCTGACGGCGACGACGACGGCGACGGCGACGAGGCGAAATCCATCGGAGCAAAAAAACTTTCAATCCGGTAATTTCGGCGTCGGTTAAAAAAAGGAAAAATAAATAAAACCTTATTTTAAAAATTAAAATTAAAATTGTTTAAAGCATTTTGATTTTAATAAAAATTTAAAATATATTTTTAAAAGAATATTTTAAATTTCAGTTTTCGCTTAATTTACCTGATGGTCCCACTGGTGGGTCCCATGTTAAGCCTATCGAAGACCACCATGCTGCGGGTGGCGTTCACCTCCGGGTATATGCCGTCGCTCAACGGCCTCACGTCCATCGCCGACACGAACGGCGTCCCCTTCCCCGTGTTCACCAGGCACACCGAGAACGCATCGTCCAGCGCCACCGCCAGCGCCTCCGTCCAGAAGGTCGTCGCTGGGTCCGTCAAGTTGATCGTCTTCCACAGATTCACCCCCAGGTAGAGATCGAACGAGATCGACCGGCTGTTCCGCCCGTCGTAGTTCCCGTACATGAACATCGCCCTCAGCAGGTACTTCGACCCCATCGTGACCCCGGTGATGTCGTAGCAGTTGCGGCTGCTGTTCGGGAAGCTTCGCACGTTGAGGAAACTTCTCGCTTGCTGCTCGGTGACGTGTTCCCTCGAGATGTTCGCGTTTACGCCGGTGTCGATGTAGGAGCCGTCGGAGACGTAGGTGAGGTTGGTGATTGGATCGCTGTAAGTAGATCCCTCTTCGATCCCGCAGTCGATGCTTATAAACCCTAAAATTAAAAATGGGGGGATTTTCTTTTCTTCTTCAAAGTTTGCATTTTTTAGAGTGGATGCGGTTGGGATACACACCTTGAGTGTCTGGTAACTGGCAGTGAACTCGAACGACGGCAATGGCAGCGAAGCCGACGAGGAGACAGCACCAAGCGACAGTCATCTTCTCCAAGATCGGCCGCGTCCTCGGAAATTGTCGCCTTCTCCTTCTCTCAAGGTGATGATGTTCAACTTGCTTACTTTAGTAGAAATTCTGTGAATGTTAGCTTTGAGAGGTGGAGTAGAAGATAGGCATTTCTTCATGCACGTAACAATTTGGAGTCGTTGACCTTGACTTGCTAACACGCTTGTAGAACAAACAAAACTGCATTTTTGTCAACCATTGCCGACAATCTTTTGAGCAGTTGTGATCATTCACAAAGGATTTTGCGGTTGCTTGGTCACTGGGATTGAACTAAATGAATTCTTTTGTGCCGTAGCCGAAATCTTTGAATTGATCACAAGTTGCAGCAAGAAAAATCCAATAGGACAAGGGTACGGACATAGGAAATGTATCTTGTTATTTCGGCCATAGATTGACTAATTGCAGGGTCACAATTAGGCTTGGAATCCTGCACATGGCTGTCGCTGTTGAGTTGAATTATAATGAACCATCCTGGTTGTTGGCCATTAGCAATACGCAATAAGATCTAATAAGATTTGCCAGTTTCTGTTCAAGATTGTGAAGCTGAGAAGATAATTCACGCTGGTTATTTGCTATGCATTCATCAATTGAAGTTCCTGTGTTCTGTTTCCTTGATGTAGCCAAATATTAGAGATTGATATGCATAAGATATATTAACCTAATACTTCTTTAGGAAAAGATTGTGCCGACTTTAATTGTAATCAATTTGGAGAATGAACAAGAATTGCTGATTTATGGACACTTAGCTTTTCTCTTTATCTAGTTTATCTGCCTGTTCAAATTGATCTTTTTCTGTACTTCATGAGATTGTTGTTGTATGTAGCATAAATAATCAAGTTTGATAACATTACAAAATCTCTATTATTATGGACCTTAAAAAGCCACATGTGGACTTGGCAAAGCAAAATTTAGAGTCAACTTCTTGCATACTTAAAAATCGAAAATACGAGCTGGGGGATTCACACATCCATTGACTGGTATTTTTTAAATTTTTTTTTATATTTGCTTGGTAAAGTGAATCAAAAGAAAATTTTGCTACACAAACAAAGTTAATTTGGTATCCTTTACAAGAAGCGTTTATGTGTAGGCTAAGTGTTGCAATCTAATGTTGGTTTTGCTAATTCTGATCACTTGTCTGATTGCATGGGAGTGGATGTAAATTGCTGCGAGCATCAGGATCATGTTAAAGAACCATTGCAATTCTAAGCTTTCACTCCGTGGGAGATAGAGAAAGCAAAGCTCAGCCGTGTAATCGCCTTGCTGATTTCCTTCAGAAGAGAAAAAAAACTCAAATGCTCGGGTATTCAAGCCATCTTCCCCAAACGGGCATTTATTTTCATGATCTTCAAGAGCTCTTGATTGCTGTGTTGACTGAGCACTCTTTATTGCCGACCATACTTTGAACTGCATTTTCTATAGTTGACTTCTACATCATTTTTTTTTAAATTTTTAATAAAATCTTGTGTGGCAAGATTTTAATAAAATCTTGACGAGCTGTTGGAGTGCTGAAGTCAATGATTTCCCATTTTGACTAGGAGATTGTGTTGTAATTTGAACATATTAAAATCAGCATCATCAAGGATGCATGACCAATACAATGTGGCATTGTCTGTTCAATAGGCCACCAAAATAAATCAAAAGTGCAAAATAGAATAAATGGGAAAGTTGAAATGAATCTTAACAGACGTCCAGCCACAAGTTTTTTAAATATTGATAGGAAGAGAGAGAGAGGGAGAGAGGTGGCCAACTTTAAGGTGATGTTAAATATTGATAGGAAGAATTTAAAATAAAAGGATGGTTCATTCACGCTTCGTAAAAATTATAAGCAAGTTGCAATTTTCTTGAGAAGTCAGAATGGCTGAATCATGGAAGTCTCCTGAATTAAAATAAGGCTAGTGCAAAGATATATGGATTTTACAAGTGAGTGAGACCTTCCCCTCCTGTAGCATTTATATAATTAAGAAGCATTGACTCAATGCAATGGAAAAATGCAGGAGAAACAAGCGAGGAAATCACCTTTGAACCATTCATCTCAAGTATTACAATTCTCTTGGCAAGGCTATGTAGATTTCTACAGATGATTTGCCAAAGGGAACGTAGAGTTCAATTCTAGCATCTTTGATAGCATACGTTACAGCTGATAAAAACTCCTAATATCTTGATGAACAAATTGATCCAAACACTACATAAAATGCATCTTTTGCAAATTGAACATATCGAGTTTCCTCACTGGGACTATATCAATGAAGTTTTAACAGCACTATCTGGGCTTTTGGAGTGAGAGGATCTTAGTCGCAATCTTAACAATAGCCTCCATCCGCATAGCCACCAAATGGGTTAGCTGCTCCTCTTGTGCTGACTGATCATTAGTGTCGCCATTCATATTATTGAGTTCTCCACTATTTGGTGACCAGGTTACCACAAAGGAGAAGGCAGGGTCATACTGATTTGGCACTTGGATAAGCTCTTTTCTACCGCCTGTAGACTCTTTATCGACCATGATGTCTTTCACATGATCTGAAAAACAGGCTCTAAAGTTTTCCATGCACTTGCTCCCTGAATCAAGGCTCAAGTAGATGAGGACCTCCCAGCATGCAAGGAACATTTTCTTGTTGATCTTTAACTTTTGTCGAGCAAGCGTTATTAGATTGGCTGGGGGGATAAAGCTGGGCTTGGAACTTAGCTTTGATAGATTCTCTTCCTTTAGCCGCAAAACGACCGAGTCAATGGCTGGCTTTACTGGATCAAAGCCAAGCAAGCGGTTGGTGTCTATGCGGGTTCGAAGGTACTGAAGGTACTCCGAAGGATCTTCGACAGTCACATCATATACATTTTCAGATAATGCAACAGAATACACAGAGTCAAAGAGAAGTTGTCCATAACCTTGACCCTGGTATTGGGGCAATACTAAGATCTGACTAGGGAGAAAATGAGATGAATCAGCAAAAATATC
This sequence comes from Zingiber officinale, assembly GCF_018446385.1. Lineage (NCBI taxonomy): Eukaryota > Viridiplantae > Streptophyta > Magnoliopsida > Zingiberales > Zingiberaceae > Zingiber > Zingiber officinale. The sequence goes on from NC_055988.1 coordinate 171,830,180, forward strand.
CTCAGCTAAACTGACAAGAACCATAAAGAATCACACCTGACCAATTCGGAATCGGATACTGTCAGGGTAATGGAAGAAACGATAAACAGTGGCAAAACCAAGCACATTGGTAACAATAGATATCCCTGAAGGATCTTGAACCTTCTTCACAGCTAAAAAGATATCCCAGTTTGGATCAGTTACTTTGATAGCACTGCCACCTAAAACAAAGAAAACAAATCCACCACAAGAGATGTGAAATGGAAATAAGTTTAGATGAAGACCTTTTATATGACACAAAAATATCAAAGATACCATCGACAAGCATAAGCACAAGAGGAAACAATCGACTGTAAAGCAAACCAACAGCTGGGCTGTGCAGCTTCATCTGAACGACCTGCACAGAGCAAAACAAAGCAGAGATTACGTATCAAAACTAGAAATCAAGAAAACATCTAGCAAGTGATTAACATTTGCTAGTAAACAAGGTACTTTACATTGATGAAGCCAGTGAAAGAGATTGAAAATGCATGTAGATGATGATAAATTCCAATAAGAGCATTAGGCAAAATCATGTTTGTGGGAAATTTCTTAGGTTTTGTTTTCTAGCGTACTTGAATTGCATGTTGGAATATCTGACTGCTTATGACAAAATAGTAGCAAGCTGATTAATTTCTAGATAGACTTAAATCACTTGAGATTCAAATCACTAACATACCTCAATGACTGAACCATCAGCATCGTTCACTAAGGAATTACAAGTAACACCAGCACCATCAGCAATAACACTACTGATATCCAGAATAAATGATATCAGAGTAAAAAAATTATTACAAATTTAATGAAGTTAGAATAAAGAACAGTAGTGAGCAAGAAGTTCAAAGTCTACCTGATGTAATCTCTGTTTGTTGAAAATGATTGAAGGAATTGTTCTTTTGCAATCAATGATTCACCAAATATATCCTATCAGAAAAGACAAACATCCAATGTGCTAAAAAAAGTAGAATCCTACAAGGAATAATAGTTCCATGCAAGTGAAGATGGCATACCCGAAGAGCTGGATTAAGATCAGTGATCCCTTTTCCACGCTGAAAAAAATTTTATAATGTCCAAGTTTGGGATTAGTTTAGAAGATGAAAATACATATTGATAATTATAGGTCATATGAGTGTCAAGCCTCTGAAAAATAGACAAGAAACAAGCTAATTGCATGAAGAAAAATAGGTGAGTGTTAAAAAATGGAAATGAACTTCACAGCTGCTAAAATTCCTAGACCAGAGGGATGCACCATGAAAATTTGAAAAAGAACATGTCTTCATTTGTTAACGAAGTAGCAATGAGCATAAACTTTTGTTCTACTGATGCAAGTGCTCAAACAAAAATATCCTTAATTGTGATAAACAAGAATAACAAACCACCATGACTTTAAAATTGACTACAAGGATTGGCCCATTATCAACTAATCTCTGGAATGCTCTCTACTCTCACTAGTTATTTTCAAATTATCATTTTCCAGCATAACAAGGGAACCTTTTCGAAAACAATTAGTAATCCAGTAATCATAAAGAATATATAACCATAACAGCCAACAACATTTTTTATTTAGTAAGAATAAGAGAGAAGCATGCCACCATGAATAACAATATCTTGCATGGCATTGCAACTATATAATGGCACTTACGTCACTTTTATTCTCAAAAGTAACCTCAGCGTAAGCATGAAAAGACACCAAATTTAACCAAACATTAACCTGCAAAAGGAGAACCTTTATTGTAAAACTTGCATATTAACAAAAAATTATATAATATTAATAAATAACAAAGAGAAATTTGAAGGTACATTTCGAACAATAGAAAGCTAAATTAATATTTGAAAAGTGCTTGAACAAACACATTCATGAAACTCTGGTCGTTGCAATTGTTAGCTAGAAAAAAAAAATTAGTCACTTTTTCATATTTTCCACAATGCAAAGATAGAAGATATGTAACTCCATGTTGATGTTTTTCTCAAAAAACAAAAACAAAAACAAAAACAAAAAAAAAACAGTTGCAGAATTTCCTCTTCCATGACTATGACCACCTTATACTGCAATCAACTTTTTCACTTCTTTTTCATATCCTGGAAAATTGACAATGTCATCCGCATAACTACATAAAAACAATCTAGCTAATTCTTACGCACAAGATGTCAATAATAAAGCGAGCAAATTAAATTGTGGTATCAGTTGAGTGACAAATAACATTAAGACACAACATCCATAGATGAGAGTTAAAAAAGATACCTTTCACTTCAGGGAAAAAAAAAGAGCTAAAAGACACCTTCAGAAGTAATGGTGCAAAGTACTAAAATAATTTAGAAAACTCATACGCAGTTTTGAAATAGGGATAACTGTATGATTTTATTTTATTTTTGGGAGAGGGGTTAACAGTCTACCTTTAAGTTCTTATAGCCATATATCTTCTCATCTACATTGAAAAATTGATTCAGATCAATTGGTTTGATGCACAAGCTGTCTGTTGCACCCACTTCATCTTTATTTTTTACTGCAGTCAATGAAGCATATGTAAATAACCTTTGATGGTGGTGAAAATTCCAAAGAATATGATAGATAGGTGTTCAAAAGAACATAAGGTGTTTTCATTGCAGCCAAGGAAAGCATATGTCAATAACCTATGACGGTGATGAAAATTCAAAGAAATGATAGAAAAGTGTTTAAAGAACATAGGTATTCTATTCTTGAAAATGATGCAAGAAGCATGATTTTACTTGCCTCAAAAACTGCCATATTTACCCAGACAAAAGCCACTTCTTGTCCTAAGAGATGATATCATTCTTAAAAATCACATGCATGTTCTCTCCCTCAAACTTCATGGACCAGGAACATAAAATTCTTTACATGATTTGCTTTTTGTAATTGAGATAGAGAGATTATATATTTTTTCTAATATATGAATTTATGAAACACGTGTCGATATAAGTAAAAAAAAATGAAAGATAAAAAAAAACATATTTCCCTTTCTGTGCCTTTAAAGTTGCTTTGGCTCAATCTTTAAGCTCAAAAACTATTGATGACCTTTGCTACAATTTCTGCAAATGTTTCAACAAATCATTGAGTTACCTTACTAGGAAATATGGCACAGGATATACCTCAGATCAGTGCATGCTAGATCTGTGTATGATATGGAAGGTACGATAAGAGATTAAGCATCTCTACAGCTTTTATGTAAACTCTTTCCAAATTTACTGATCAAGAATCAGTCGCTAGTCACTTTCTTAGGGTGTTGAATATTGTAAGATAGCAACCCACAATCCCACATAACCTCCATATTGTCTCCTCATGGGTAGCATCTTGACTAACAGACTTCTGATTTTCTGAACACGATTTTAGGAAATGTTTGTTGAGCCCAAACAATAAGCCTGTTGATTAGGCAATTCGCCAACCAAGCTGTGGTTTCATCATGGACTCTTGGAATATTTTTTCAAGATTTTAAAGAATTAAATGCAAGGTGAGACAATATAAGCAAAAATCCCTGGAGATTGTTGTTCTTGGGAGAGGGTGGACCTCTTTGTTCTCAGACAATGCATTCAGTGATTAAAATATTTGCAGACTTGAAAATTACACAAAAAATTTCAACAGCTAAATTTAAGTATATTTAGATGTATTTTCTATTACCAGCCATTTCAAGCCACCATGAAATTTGTGCTCGATATTTGGTCATTAAAACTTGTATTCAAGAATGAAAAAGATCCTCGACTCAAACAAAGAAAAGATTTCAAGCATGATACAAATGATATACACAAGATGAACTGGTAAAACATAATTCAACAGTCAAACTATTATTTCAGATTCTGAGGAGACTAGGGCAAACTCTGAAGTTGAATTTCCAAATGGACAATGAGAATCTTATACAGGTAACTATTAATTCAAATTCTCACTGGACAGAAAAAGAATAAACAATCAAACAGAAATATATCATTGAAAAGCTTGAATCTATCTATTATATAACAATCATCACCACCCAATCTTACCTAAGGCAGGAGGCATCTTTCATTCAAACAAAATATATGACTAACAGGTTGCCACATGAAACTATTTGCATAATTGTACTACCTATTGTGAAATTCATATTATTCCTATAAGCTCAATTAACTTTGCATATGATTTAATGAATCTTCAATCTCTATAGTGTAAACTCACTTTATAATAGCCCTCATGCCTCACCAAAAGATAAGAATCAAAATGCATAAATGACTAATTTGCTTCATGGAGAATCATCAATTCTTTTTCAGATTTAAAAATCAATTTTTATAAAAAGGAAAAAAAATCCCTTAAGAATTTCTCATGTTTTGCTCATCGTTAATGAATTGTACAAAACACAATGAAAATACAAAAATATTAAAAGATCAATCAGTAAAGGGTTTTAAATGATAATAAAAAGATAGATTTCACAAAATGCAACAATAGAACACAGTAAACACCACTCTAAACTTTAAATTGTTCATAATTCCAGGGAAATGTGATGCAAAAAAACTGTATAGAAAAGGCAATAACATAGCAGAATCTTACCGAGGAAAATCTTAATACACTCTTCTGGCTCAACTCCAGGATCTGCAGTGTTAGAATTTTTTTTAAAAAAAATATCATGGAATAGCCCCATAGGAAGATAGTATTATGAGAGTGCAAATGGTTAGAAAAAAGCAGAACAGCACACATTTTCAGTCAAGGATATTGTTGCAACTAGAATATCAGGCTATATTATTGAACATAAGAATCCCTCATATTCTACTAAGTTTGATCCTCTATGAACCTTCAGTTCCGGTATGGAATTAGTACAAGTTCGCATGGCAAAATCATGGTACTCCTGTTGCGAATCTTGCAGTAACGCATTATCATTGTGCAATCAGCAAGGTCAACTAGGCACCAGAAGAAAAGAAAAAGGTAAAAAAAACATTTTCTTGAATCATAAAGGTAAACTAGCATTCATAAATAACAATAGCTGCATCCAACCAGCACATGTATCACAAAAAAAAATGAGATGGAAAATGCACACTCTTACAAGAAAAGTACGGAGTGAAAGCTTCAAGCTGTTAATGGACACATTTAGAAACGGGCACGAAATAACAGAATTAAAGACTTGCTGTTGTAAATAACGACAACAGAAAACAAAAACTAATATTTTTTATAAAATATTACCAATCTCTGCGAAACCAACGCGCTTGCGCTTCTTGGGTTCAGCCGAACTGTCGCTGCCTTTATGTTTCAGCGGCATCCTTCTTCGTCGGATTCCTGAGCGTAAGTGAGTCCCGGATCAAGTAGGGAGAAGCAGTGGAAGCCTAAGAACTTGGGGAGCGAGGAGGAAGAAAACCTATGGAGAGCAGCGTGCCTAGGGTTTTTGAGCGACCAGAAAAAAGAGGGGGAAATGAAGAAGTTAAGCGGGAAATGGGAGCGGCATTTTATAGGCACTGGGACCATCGGAGGCAAGTAAATAGGCCGGACGAAGCGGCCCATTAATCACCAGCCCAAATAAAAATCCTGCTTCTTGAGCTCCTGCTCGTTTACTTGGATGGACGTTTACTTGGCTGGATGAACAATAGTATACAAATTGAGGGCCAAGGGCCAAGGATTATGGTATATTTTTTATCACTCTTCCAATCACTCTAATTTTTCAATTTAAACAAAGGGAAATATATGATTTTTTATAAATAATTACTAAATCATTTTCTAAATTTTTAATTGTATCATATATTTCTTTTGTTTGTGCTCTTCCAATCACGTCACTCTAATTTTATAATTAATTTTTATATAGTGTACCAAGTGTGGAGCCTATTCATTCCGTTTAATTAGTTTAACTTTATTTGATTATTTAAAAATATATATTTTAAAATTTACTTGGTTATTAATGAATTAAATAATATGTGTTCACTTTATTCATTCCGTTCATTTAGTTATTTTTATTTATTTATTTAATTAACCTAAATATACATGTTAAACAGACACAAATAAGTATTTACCGAATTTAATATCAAATTTACTCGAAAACACTTACTTCACTTGCAACCCTTCTTCAACTCCATCAACTTCATAACTAAATGTCACTTTCTCCTCCTCCTCCTCTTTCGTCTCTCAATGATGTCACGATAAGGCATTTAGATTATCATCTAGGTACTCACTATTCGATCCTTAATTATGACATATTTATAAAAAAAAAAATCTTCAAATGAGTGCACAATCAAAGTATGCTGAACTTTTGGATTAGCTGTCGAATGTGCTTCCTGATTTATCTGATAACCAGTAAAAAATTTTTGTTAGGCTGAACAATCCTCCTAAATATCCTAAATATAATTGATCTTGTCCGAACGCTGAGTCGATGGACGCTGGGCACGTGGCGCTCTTCCAACTGATGATGTGGATCTCTGACCGGCGGTATGGAGCTCCGGCGAACCTGCAAGGAAGTCGAGCCGGGAAGGGGTTCCCGGCGACGACCCTCCGACGCTCAAGTCAGGCAAGAGGAAAACGATGAAGTGGCTCCGAATATGAGAGATTGCGTACCTCTGTCGAAGTCTGAGGGCTCTTATATAGAGCTGTGGGGAGGCGTATGCACGCCTACCAAGGCGTACACGTGTCCTTTACCATACTTTAGTATGAGCTTGCCTGACACCATACTGCTACAGTCCGAGCACCTCTCTGATGGGACGGTAGAACCTTCTGTCGTAAGATTCTGCGCATGGCTTGGTCGTTGAACATGTCTGTTGTCAAAAGATGTCTCCCAATGTCCCCTTGTCCTTGTCTCCTTTTTCCCCGAGCCGAGCGTCCATCTGCTTGACAGGCATCAGTCCGACCTGGCGTCGGAATCGGTTCAATCGGAAGAGTCCCGGTCGCGTGCTCGGCTGAAACAGTTCCTTCACAGAATTACCATTTTACGCCTCAGCCGAGCGAACTACCCGCTCGGCCCGGCGACCTTGTTCACCATGAGCGTCGGAAACCCGACTCCCCGTCGGGTTGTCTTTGATTCCGCCCAGACTCGTTCCGCGGGTCGACCCACCCTTCTCCGATCGGCTGGCCTTCATGCTTACCCTTATGACTTTTGACATCCACATGGCGTTGACTCCCCTTCAGAGAGGGTCCCCAGACCTTACTGCCGGATCACTTGCCTCCCCTTCAAGTCTAGTCGAAGGAGGCGATTAGTCCTACTGACTGGACCGCCAGTCACGCCGAGCGGCGTCTGTGAAACTATCCTCCGCTCGGCCCCCACGGGGATAGCTATGACCTCAGTCAACGTCGTCATTCCTCGGATCTTTTCGAAATTGGCGCCAATCTTCGACATTAAGGTCGGGCATGCGCTTTGCACCTCGTGAAGGCGCTCATTAAATGCTCTCCAGTGGTCGAATGCCACGTGGCGCTGCTGCCGTCATCGTACGGCGGCGGCGTCGCGGGCGACGAGACCGAGGCGGTTCGAAATGGACGACCCGATGCATGCTTCGGTTCCCGTGACCTGCATCCGACGGTGGAGGCCGCTCGGGCTCAACCCTATAAAGCCTTCGCCTTCTCCCCCTCCTCGCCGCATTTGTGCTTTCGCGTGTCCCGCAACCTCCTTTTGTGCTTCAGTGCTCCGGTAGCTTCGGTTCTCCTCTTTCCGACGATTCCATGTTCCTCGTCGATCTTCGTTCTTCTCTGTAAGGTTCTTCTTCTTTTCTATCTTTGGTTCTGTGTTTTCTTTGCGTCTCTTTCCCGAGTTTTGGTCCTCGGGGCACTATTTCGTTTGTCATCCTCTTCCTTCTATCATCTGCACTTCTTCGCCTTTTGTGGTGTCATCTGTTCGGACAATGGTCAGTTCCTCTCAGCCTCAAGACCAAGCCCTCGGCCCGTGGTATACTGCCATGGAGTCGCGCTTCGATCGGCGCGACGCCGATATTCTGATGGACAATTTAGACATCCCCTCTGATTTTGAAATTATCTTACCCTCCCCCTCCGCTCGGCCACACAAACCGCCGCGCGGAGCTTTCTATGTTTTCCGCGACCGGTTCATAGTCGGTATGCGCTTTCCAATCCATCCCTTCATCGTAGAAGTTTGTAATTTTTTCGGCATTCCGCTCGGAAGCTCAGTCCTAACACCTTCCGCCTTCTATGCGGCGTTGTTGCCTTGTTCAAAATCCACAACATTCCCCTCCGACCGGAGGTCTTTTATTATTTTTATTACCCTAAACAGTCCGAGCTGGGTACTTACATGTTCCAGGCTCGGCCCGGTTTAGTCTTCTTTAATAAACTGCCCTCTTCCATTAAACATTGGAAAGAGTATTACTTCTATCTGCGTCTTCCCGAACGGGCCGCTTTTCGAACCCAGTGGCAGGTCGGACCGCCAATCTCCCCTGAGTTGAAGAGGTTCAAGACCCGACCGGACTATCTTCACGCTGCCAACATGCTAGCCGGTCTGAAGTTCGACATCAACAAATTCTTACCCGAAGGGGGTGATGTACATCTTTGGTTTGAGTCCGATCCGGCCCCCCTTACCGAGCGGCTTCGGTAAGAATTTTACTTGTACATTCGCCTTGATTGCTAACTGATTTTCTCATTTTTCCTTTGCAGCGGACATTGTCATGGAGTCCGTGATGCCCAGAATTTTGAAGAGGAAAGCGGCGGCGCTCGAGGCCGCAGCTGCCAAGGAGATGGAGGCGCTTAACATTGAGTCGGTCGGCTCACACGAATGGGAGAGCGGGACTCACAAGGAGTCGGCCGCTCAAGCCTCCGCCCGGGATGTGTCCAGAGGCGCCACCCCCTAGCAGGGGCTACCTGTCCATGAGAAAGGCTCCGCTCAGGAGGAAGAGCGCCCTCTCCGACAAAAGAGGCGCCGAACGGACACACCACTTCGCTTGGCCACTTCCGCGGTCCAGCTGTCAGAACGGACCACCGCCGATTCTCGCGGCAAAGCCCCAGCGGTTGAGGCGATTTCGTCCGATCGGACCCCATCCCAGCTCGATGCGTCCGCGGACCCCCTCGAGGTCGTTCCTGTCAGCGCCCTTCTGCCCGCTCCCCGTCAAGTCCAACGCTCGATCATTTTGTCCCAGTTTTCTGCGCCGGCCTCCGATCCTTCCCCAGTTTCCGCCCAGACGACTCCCGGTCGGCACCGTACCATCAGGGTCTCCCTACATCTCCCCACCGAAGAGCTAATGCCTGAGTCCGATCGGTCAACCGCGCCCGAGCACATGATCACCATGAAGGGGCCACTAGCGGACATGTGGGTCGACGCTCGGGCACGAGTCGCGATGATTCCACTCAGCAATTTGGCCAATAGTCATATGCAGCAGGCCACGGGGGTAAGCGTGTTTTCTCAAGTCCTTTCCGCATTCTTTCCGATCGGCTATTAGCAATCTTGCTTATGTCAGAGATGGGTGGAGGAGATTGCCGTCTCCAACCGCCTGGCCATGGTGGACGCAGAGTTAAAAAGGTTAAGGAGTTCGGGCGGCGCGTCCTCCCAGGGTCCTTCCTACGCCGAGCTGCAGAAAGAGCTCAAGAAGACCCAAGACCTGTTGGCGGCTGAGCAAAAGAAAACGGCCGACCAGGCCCATACTTTGTTCGAACTCGAACGACAGGTCAAATCACTGGACCGCAAAATAAGTCTGGCCACCTAGCGGAAGAAAACGGCTATCTCCGATCTGGAGAAGAAAAATGTCGAGGCTCGGGGCCTGAAGCAACGAGTTAAGGAGCTGATGGATCAGCTGGCCGGCAAGAAGACGGCCCGATCGGACGAGGTGACGAAGCTTGAAGCTGCCTTACAAGAACACCAGGCCGCCGCCGACGCCTCCCGAGCTGCCCTCAAAGAATACCAGGAGGCTGAGCCGGGCCGGGTCGCCGCCTTGAGACTAAATTACATCCGTTCGGTCGAATTCTCAGAAAAAGTATGCGAGCGGATGTATAATGCTTTTGAGCTTGCCATCACCGCTACGACGAACTACCTGAAGTCCAAGGGTCAGCTCCCTGACTCCGTCAGCATCCCGGCACAAGACCATGTGGCGCTCCTTAGCACTATCCCTAAGGACCTTTATGATTTTCTTGAATAGAAGTCTTTGTGTAATTCGGTCGTTCGACCAAAAAACTTCCTTTTTTGTAATTCGGCTGCTCGACCCTAATTTCTCTAATTTCAATGAAAATTTTATCTTTGTGCAACTTCATTTTTACCTTGCATGCTTGTGGGTGATTGGTCGGGGCCTATGACACACAAGTCGACCGACTAGACCTCCCGAGCGGGCGTAGGTGGCATGCGACTTGTCACTACTTTCCCTTGCCGCTTATCTTCAAGCGTCTTTTGTTCCGGCCGGAGGGTTTATAGTCGTCGGTTCGACTCTCGATATTTAACGTCGGAGCTTGACGATCTTCCGCCCGAAGGGTTTATAGTCGCCGGTTCGACTCTCGATATTTAACGTCGGAGCTCGACGGTCTTCCGCCCGGAGGGTTTATAGTCGCCGGTTCGACTCTCGATATTTAACGTTGGAGCTCGACGGTCTTCCGGCCGGAGGGTTTATAGTCGCCGATTCGACTCTCAATTTTTAATGTCGGAGCTCAACGGTCTTCCGGCCGGAAGGTTTATAGTCGCCGGTTCGACTCTCGATATTTAACGTCGGAGCTCGACGGTCTTCCGGCCGGATGATTTATAGTCTCCGGTTCGACTCTCGATATTTAACGTCAGAGCTCGACGGTCTTCCGGCCGGAGGGTTTATAGTCGCCGGCGCGACTCTCGATATTTAACGTCGGAGCTCGACGGTCTTCCGGCGGGAGGGTTTATAGTCGCCGGCGCGACTCTCGATATTTAACGTCGGAGCTCGACGGTCTTCCGGCCGGAGGGTTTATAGTCGCCAGCGCGACTCTCGATATTTAACGTCGGAGTTTGACGGTCTTCCGCCCGGAGGGTTTATAGTCGCCGGCACGACTCTCGATATTTAACATCAGAGCTCGACGGTTCTTCCGACCGGAGGTTTTATAGTCGTCGGCGCGACTCTCAATATTTAACGTCGGAGCTTGACGATTCTTCCGACCGGAGGGTTTATAGTCGCCGGCGCGACTCTCGATTTTTAACGGTGGAGCTCGACGGTTTTCCAGCTGGAGGGTTTATAGTCGCCGGCGCGACTCTCGATATTTAATGTCGGAGCTCGACGGTCTTCCGGCCGGAGGGTTTATAGTCGCCGGCGCGACTCTCGATATTTAACGTCGGAGTTCGACGGTCTTCCGCCCGGAGGGTTTATAGTCGCCGGCGCGACTCTCGATATTTAACATCAAAGCTCGACGGTTCTTCCGACCAGAGGTTTTATAGTCGTCGACGCGACTCTCAATATTTAACGTCGGAGCTTGACGGTTCTTCCGACCGGAGGGTTTATAGTCGCCGGCACGACTCTCGATTTTTAACGTCGGAGCTCAACGGTCTTCCAGCTAGAGGGTTTATAGTCGCCGGCGCGACTCTCGATATTTAACGTCGGAGCTCGACGGTTTTCCGGCCGGAGGGTTTATAGTCGCCGGCGTGACTCTCGATATTTAACGTCGGAGCTCGACGGTCTTCAAGGCTAATTTCAAGACGGACGATATACGCCCTGCCGAGCGACGTTCGGCGAATAATGCCAAATGTGTTTTATCACTTTGCTTCCTACATTAAAAGGACACAGGTGACCAAGACACACATAAAATGAATTACATCGGTGCACCTCTCACCCAGCTCGGTACGGCTGGAGATGATTTGCGCTCCATGGTCGATCCAGCTGCCGTCCATCTTCATCCTCCAAATAATAGGCACCCGAGCGGAGCTTTTCGATGACTTTGAAGGGGGGCCCGCCCAAGGAGCCTCCAGGTTGCCAATGCCCCCGGTCGACTTTACTTTCTTCCATACTAGGTCGTCGACCTTTTCTGTAGTCTCGGTTGGGCGCCTCGTCGGATGAAGATTCTCGATCACGGTTAACTGTTGCGACTTCAGGAGGCGTACGGAATAGGGTCCGATGAAATGGAACCGTGGCAGGTGGTGCTTCCGCTCGGCCTCCTGACGCTGACGTCGCTTGTTGCTCCAGCCGCTCAGCTTGCGCCTTCTGTTTCTGTTGCTCCACAAGCTTAGCTGCTCTTGACTCGATTAGAACTTCGAGCTCCTCCTGGGAGAGCATCACGGTGTGCTGTCGTCCAGCTTCGTCCATCTCTTCCGCTCGGATACAGGTGCGTTCCCACAGACGGCACCAATTTGATCCTGTCCGAACGCTGAGTCGATGGACGCTGGGCACGTGGCGCTCTTCCAACTGATGATGTGGATCTCTGACCGGCCGTATGGAGCTCCGGCGAACCTGAAAGGAAGTCGAGCCGGGAAGGGGTTCCCGGCGACGACCCTCTGACGCTCAAATCAGGCAAGAGGAAAACGATGAAGTGGCTCCGAATATGAGAGATTGCGTACCTCCATCGAAGTCTGTGAGCTCTTATATAGAACTGTGGGGAGGCGTATGCACGCCTACCGAGGCGTACACGTGTCATTTACCATATCTTAGTATGGGCTTGCCAGAGGAGCATGTCTGACACCATACTGCTACAGTCCGAGCACCTCTCTGATGGGTCGGTAGAACCTTCTGTCGTAAGATTCTACGCATGGCTTGGTCGTTGAACATGCCTGTTGTCAGAAGATGTCTCCCAATGTCCCCTTGTCCTTGTCTCCTTTTTCCCCGAGCCGAGCGTCCATCCGCTCGGCATGCATCGGTCCGACCGGGCGTCGATATCGGTCCGATCGGAAGAGTCTCGGTCGCGTGCTCGGCTGAAATAGTTCCTTCACAGAATTACCATTTTATGCCTCAGCCGAGCGAACTACCCGCTCGGCCCGACGACCCTGTTCACCATGAGCGTCGGAAACCCGACTTCCCGTCGGGTTGTCTTTGATTCCGCCCGGATCTGTTTCGCCGGTCAACCCACCCTTCTCCGATCGGCTAGCCTTCATGCTTACCCTTATGACTTTTGATCTCCACGTGATGTTGACTCCCCTTCAGAGAGGGTCCCTCGACCTTACTGTCGGATCAATAATCAATAAGAGTAATTAAAATTATTAAAGTACAACGTCCATTGGCTGGCAAGGAGGAGATATATGTCCCTAAGCATATAATCGTTTATCCTCGTTGTCGAGTTCCAAACATATCACATGTATATAAATATGAATACAAAATAGGAAAAGGACACTTAGAGGAGAGAAAGCTTTAGAAGACCCCTTGAACTTCACTTAGGATTAACGTTCGAAATGAAGTGATGAAGAGGGATTTTTAATTTAAAATTAATTATTGAAACTAAACCGGTCAAAGCACATGTGCAAGCACGTGCCTCCATTCAAACAAAAAATCATATGCTAAACAATCTATAGCATATGGTAGTTATGATCATTGCAAATGTTGAATATAAGTATTATAGATAAATATTACAAAATAAATAATGTCTATATAAAAAAAATAGAAACAATTTGATAATCTCAATTAACAGGGTCGGAAAGTATGCGTGGTGGCCAGCACAGAAGCCAATCATCCTTTAATTGTGCTCTCATTTGAAGAAAAAATTTATATAAATACGCATAGCCGGGGATCGAACTACTTCATTGACTATCTATAGGGTGACTGATCCGGATTCACGGAAGTTTCCCACCGGCCGTTGGAGTAAATTGGGAAATGCACGCGCAGTGGCGTAGCTAGAATTTGCATTCGGGGGGGGGGGGCGAATTCAAGTTGACCACGACACACTATTGAGGTCACACCCAACTTCGTCACCTCACTGCGAGACTATGACCAAAGCGAGACCTCACTGTGAGGCCACCACCATGCAGTCACTGAGAGGAGAGGGAACGGGAGAAGATCATGCATACCGACAAGATGCATGCCAATGTCGGAGATCGAAGAGGAGAGGAGAAGAGTGTGCCATAGATCGGAGAGAATGTCGATTAGAGAGGAAGATTTTAGGGCGTTGGGAAGAAAAATCGAGAATAAAAACCTTAATTAGAGAGTTAATTAGTGACGGAAACTTAGTTGAGTTGCTAAAATAGCGACGAAAACTTATTTTGTTGCTAAAATAGCGAGGGAATTAAGTTTTCGTAACTAATTAAATAGGTTAAATAGGTATAGAGATGGATGTCGGTTGCTACTCGGAAAACCTAAAGGTTCCACTTGTATAAAAATTTTGTACAAAGGTCTGAACCTTTTCCTAGCTACCATGTGTTCTTTTAAATTAAATTTTGGATCGCCTGCGGAACTTAACACGTTTGATCCAAAACTTAATCTATTTGTTCTTTTAGGTTTTGACTTTGGTCTTCTGCGGAATTTAACACGTTCGACCCAAATCACCTTAAGTTATTAATTCCATTAAATATTAATTTCCATAAATGGTTCCCAGTATTGACGTGGCGAGGCACATGACCTTCTTGGATATGGGAGCAACTACCACCGACTAGACAAAACCTTTTATAGAAATCTAATATTTAATTTCCTAAAATAACTTTAGGTTAACCAAAAATAACAATCAAATCACAAGGGAAAAAAAATAAAAGAACACAACTTCGAAAAACATATTCAAAATACTAGAACGTAAGCCTCTTGTATTTGGTATTATTTCCATAAATAACTAGCATGATGCGGAAAGAAAAAGTACTAGTTATACCTTCTAGAAAGACCTCTTGATCTTCTACCGTATTCCTCTTCTAACCTCGGACGTTGTGTGGGCAACGATCTTCCGAGATGAGAAACCACCAAGCACCTTCTTCTTCTCCTAGCTAGGTTCGGCCAACACAAAGAAGCTTCAACAGGGACGAAGAACAAAACACCAACCAAGCTCCAAGGGATACAAGTTTTCTCTCCTTCTTCTTCTTCTCCGAGTAGTATCCGGCCACCACAAGAGCTCCAAGCCAATAGAGAAGGTTCGGCCACCACCAAGAGGAAGAGAGGAAGAGAGGTTGGTCGACCACAACACCAAGGAAAAGAGGGAGAGAAATAATAGAGGTTATGTCTCATGAAGGCACCCTCACCCCTTCTTTTATATTCCTTGGCCTAAGCAAATTAGGAAATTTAATTACAATAATTTTTTTTAAATTTCCTTGACATGATTTAATTGAGAAAAATAAAATAAAATTTCCTCAATTAAATTCTAATGGCCGGCCACATCATGAAATCAAATTAGACAAGTTTCAATCAACAATTATAACTTCCTAATTTGTTTCCAGAAATTTTATAATTAAAATTTCTCTTCAAAATCTCTTCATGGTTGATAAAAAGAAATTTTCATAATTTTAATTTTACAACATGTGAATAATTTTTAAAGAGAAAATAAAATATATCACCAATCTACAAATAAGGAAAGAGATCTAATATCTTTCTTTAATCTTTTGTAGATCTTTTACAAGAGAGATAATTTAATTTTAATTATCTTTAATAAATTATATCTTCCACATAATAAAAATTAAAATTATTTTTTTCTTTAATTTAATTTGGCCGACCCCTCTAGCTTGGGTTCAAGCTAGGGCCGGCCACCCCAATTTATACCTAGGCCGGCCCTAGCATGGTTCCCAAGCTAGCTTGGCCGGCCCCCTTTAAGTGGGTATAGAAGGTGGGTATAGGTGGGTATAGTATTCTATAAATAAGAGGCTACGATAGGGACCGAGAGGATGAATTGGTTTTGGTCTCCCGATAAAATTAAGCATCTCGTGTTCGCCCCGAACACACAACTTAATTTTATCAATAATAATTCATTGCACTAGAGAACTATTATTGAACTACCGCACCAATCCCAAATTACATTTTTGGGCTCCTTCTTATTATGAGTGTGTTAGTCTCCCTCTGTTTAAGATATCGAATGTCCACTAATTAAGTGAGTTACTGACAACTCATTTAATTAATATATTAGTCCAAGAGTAGTACCACTCAACCTTATCATCATGTCGGACTAGGTCCACCTGCAGGGTTTAACATGACAATCCTTATGAGCTCCTCTTGAGGACATTATCAACCTAGTATCTCTAGGACACAGTTTCCTTCTATAATCAACGACACACACTATAAGTGATACCATTTCCCAACTTATCAGGCTTATTGATTCATCGAACTAAATCTCACCCATTGATAAATTAAAGAAATAAATATCAAATATATGTGCTTGTTATTATATTAGGATTAAGAGCACACACTTCCATAATAATCGAGGTCTTTGTTTCTTTATAAAGTCAGTATAAAAGAAACGACCTCAAATGGTCCTACTCAATACACTCTAAGTGTACTAGTGTAATTATACAGTCAAGATAAACTGATACCTAATTACACTATGACCTTCTAATGGTTTGTTCCTTTCCATTTTGGTCGTGAGCTACTGTTTATAATTTATAAGGTACTGATAACATGATCTTCTGTGTGTGACACCACACACCATGTTATCTACAATATAAATTAATTTAACAACTACATTTATCATAAATGTAGACATTTGACCAATGTGATTTTTATTTCTAGATAAATGTTTATACCAAAAGCTAGGCTTTTAGTATACATTCTAACAATCTCCCACTTATACTAAAAGACTAAGCTGTCATATCTGCTACCATACATCTGATTCCCAACCCTTCAACATGCCCATCAAAAGCTCTTGCCTTTAGGACCTTAGTGAAAAGATCTATAGGTCATCATCTGATGCAATCTAGGCAGCAACAACTTCTCCTCGTTTATACGATTTATCGTATTGGGTGGTACTTGCGCTCTATTGTGTTTACTTGCCTTATAGACTTATGGTTTCTTCGAGTTTGCTACTGCACCAATATTATTACAATAAATTGTAATAATCTTTGGACAAACTATAAATCATATCTAAGTCTATCTTGAGGTTATTGAGTCCTTCAGCTTTTATGGCTACCTCAGAGGCTTGTCATATACTAAGCTTCTATGGTGAAATCCAGAAAAAACACCTATGCTTATCACTTTTCCATAGTTATGACTTTACCTCCTAAAGTAAACACAAAACCCCGAGGTTGACTTATTATTGTCCTTATCCGATTGGAAGTCAAAATCCATGCAACCCACAGGGACCAAAATAGCTGCCTTGTAAGCTAGCATATAATCTCTAGTGTCTCTAAGGTACTTCAATATATGATTTACTACAGACTAATGTCCTTGTCTAGGGTTACTTTGATATCTGTTAACCATGCCCACGGCAAAACAGATATCCTGTCTCGTACACAACATTGCATACATTAGGCTTCCTAGAGCCGAAGCATAAGGAACTGCCTTTATGTCCTTTATCTCCTTTAATATCTTCGGAGACATCTCTTTAGATAAAGCTACTCCATGCCTAAAAGGTAAGAAACCTTTCTTAGAATTCTGCATGCTTAAAACGAGCAAGGATTTTTCCAATATAAGAAGTTTGGGATAAGTAAAATATTCTTTTCTTGCGATCCCTTATTACTTTGATCTCAAGAATATATACATTCTCCCAAGTCCTTTATATCGAATTATTTGGACAACCATACCCTTACTTCTGACAACATTTTGATATTGTTTCCAACTACCAAAAATGTTATCTACGTATAGTACAAGAAATACCACCACGTTTCCATCACACCTTTTGTATACTCAAGACTTATCCGGTTACTAAATAAATCCATAGGTCTGGATAACTTTGATAAACCGGATGTTCCAAGACCTTTGAAGCTTTGTCTCAGTCCATAAACTGATTGAGCTTGCACACAAGATGCTCTTAACCTTTTGCAATGAACCCTTCTGGTTGCTTTATATGGATGCTTTCTTTAAGACTTCCATTAAGGAATACTGTCTTGACATCTACTTGCCAAATAGATAAAAGAATCCGGATAGACTTAAGCATGACTGCCAGTGAAAAAGTTTCCTTTTTCATCAAGCCTTGCTTTGAAAGTTTCTACCTTCCTGTCTATCCCTCTTCTCCTATTATAGACCTTTTACACCCAAAAGCTTTTACACCACTTGGTGGTTCTACAATCTTCCAGATTTTATTAGAATACATATATTCTAATTCTGTTATTCATTACTCTTTGCCAAGATGCTGCATCTTTATCTTGGATTGCTTCGTCATATATCCGGAGATCAGGTTCATGTCCTCCAGGGATCGAGTCCAAAAACTCTCCCAAAACATGAATCTTTTTAGGTTGCCTAACAACCCTCCCACTACGACAAGACACTTTCTGCAATTGTGTATCATTTGTGATACGTGTTGCAGTTTCCTTGTGGTATCTCATCTTGTACAGTTGGTACTAGATTAGACATGCCTTTTATTATTTCCTTAAGAACAAATTTTCTTATGGGCACATGGTTTATTACATAGTCCTTTTCTAAAAATCGGTCATTGATGCTAACAATGACCTTCTGATTTTTAAGACTATAAACCTACTTTCATTTCACTAGGATAACCCACAAACAAGTGAATTCCTGTCCAACTTATCATTGTCTCTCTTCTGCATATGTGCTGGACTACCCGAATCCGAATATGCTTCGAAATAGGCTTACGCCTATTCAGCATTTCTATATGAGTAGAGAGTTCTGACTTTAGAAGGTACTATATTCACTCCCGTTTCCAGAATATATCCTTAAAATGATTTTGATAATATTCTTAATAACTTATCAATCTACTTATTTCCATAAGAGTCCTATACCTTCCTTTTCCTACACCATTCTGTTGGGGTGTACCAGGTGCAGTTAGTTGGGATTGAATCCCTACTTCTGTTAAATGACTCCTAAATTCTCCCAAGAGGTACTTGCCACTACGATCTTACCGTAGTGTCTTGATACTTTTACTTTGTCGTTTCTCCACATCAGCCTCGTACTCTTTGAACTAATCAAAGCACTTAGACTTGCGACACATCAAGTAAATATATCCGTATCTCAAATAGTTGTCTATAAAATAGATGAAATATTTGAAACAACCTCTTGCCTGGATGCTCATAGGATCACACAAATCAGAATGAACCAATTCCAATATATCTTTGACTCCATACCCCTTAGACTTAAAAGCTTCTTGGTTATTTTTCTTTCCAAGTAAGACTCGTAGGTTGGAAAGATTTCCACTACTAATGAACCCAAAAGTTCATCAGCTACCAATGAATCCTACTCAAGTTAATATAACCTAGCCTTAGATGCCAAAGATATAATTGGTTCATTTTCGAAGGTTACTTTCTCTTAAAGTTATAAGATGTGTTACTAATTTCCATTGTTGCATCGTGAGAGTTATTGGATTTATAAATTGCCAACCAACGTACCAGAACAGATAACTTCCCTCTTTTCCTTAATAACAACTTTGTTATTAAAAGAGGCAGAATATCAAGTTCTTTGAATAGTTTAGAAACTGAAAACTAGTTCTTTCTAAACTTGGTACGTAAAGATAATTACTCAAAAATCCATGTTTTATTCTTATCAAAAGATAAACATCTCCCACTGCCACAGCTACCATTTTTACAGTAGTGCCCATGTAGACGGTGTTTTAATTTTCATTTAGTTGTCGGGTTTCCTGGAACCCTGCAATGAATTACGGACATGATTAATGACATCTGTATCTACACTCCAGGTTCTGGTAGAGAACACCACTAAACATGTTTCAACTAATAAATTAAATACACCTATATTGTTCTTAGTTCTAAGAAGACAGTCTACTTTAATGTCCAAGTCCTATTTTCAATCATTACAATTGGGATTACTAAGTCTTTCTTATAGTATGACTACTAGGGGATTGACAAACATTTTAAATTCTAAGAATCATAAAAATACTTGGTCAAGATCAACTCCTTAAAAATCCCCATGAATTTTGTATGCCACGTTAGTGTGGACGTATACAAAATCGAAGAGGAGATTTTATTCATTAATTTTATTATCTCGTCAACTTTACTTTATGACGAATAAAATTAATAGTTGATCTGTCTTTGATCAAATATTTGGTCAAAAACTTTTGAATTTAAAAAAAAATATTGATTCCTCAAACAATATTATTTAAATTCACCAACACCTCAAACACCGTGAATTTTGCATGCCACGTTAGTGTGGACGTATACAAATTCAACATTTGTAAAAGGAGGGTTTTAACCCATTAATTTTATTATCTTGTCAACCTAACTTTTTGACAAATAAAATTAATAGTTGGTATCATTTGGTCACACAAATAATAGCAGTGACTCCGATGGGGAGGATACTATTAGATGTGTCTAAGTGTATACCATTACTTGACACTAAGTCCATTAATAAGATTATGCCCTTCCGTTGGGGAAGATCACACGCTCTTAATTAACTTCCTATAGTCATCCAAAATGGAAGTCTATTCTAGTGATCCACAAACAAGCTCATCCGTTATGGAGGAAGGCACTCAGAGCCAACGCGCAAGCTTGTTTGCATCACTTACAAACCAGTAATGGAGACCATGGGATTTACTTAAAAATCCCTCTCCCACTTAGTTATTTATAAATGAGGAATTTTAACTATGCTAGCCTACTAAATATGTAAACTAACATGCATACACAGCACAATATAAAAGCAATAAATAGAAAATCTAATTTTCAACTATTATGGCTTTTATCTCTTGTTGTCTTCCGTGTGTTGTCATCCCAAGCTGCTGCCATATTTGGCCACTGCCACCGGGTCTAACTGTCGCATCCATCTTGCTCCTAGTTCCGCTGCGCCTCTGGTCCTTAGAAGGTTCCACGCTTTGCAAGATTCGATCCGCGACATAAATAGAATTTTACATTTTGATCCTTTATTCCTCGAAGGAATGTACATGTAAACTAGATCGAACATAAAAAAAATTTACATCCATCGATCCTATATTCCATAAAAGGAATGTACATGTAACTAGATCAAAAATAAAATCCTAATAAAACTAAATACAGCTCCTGATGTATTTTATAATATAATCATGCATACACAATAAAATGCCCTTGACATGTCCAAGGGTCCAATCACACATATAATAACTATAAGCCATAATAGTTGGATCCTGCATACACAAAGTTAGCACATCCTACTATTATCCTGCCTAAATTATGTATGACATGTGCATAATTAAACTAATACCAAATACACAGAGGCAAAACCCTAGCTCTGATACCAATTGTCGGTTGCTACTCGAAAAACCTAAAAGTTCCACTGTACAAAAATTTTGTACAAAGGTCTGAACCTTTTCCTAGCTACCATGTGTTCTTTTAAATTAAATTTTGGATCGCCTGCGGAACTTAACACGTTTGATCCAAAACTTAATCTATTTGTTCTTTTAGGTTTTGACTTGGGTCTCCTGTAGAACTTAACACGTTCGACCCAAATCACCTTAAGTTATTAATTCTATTAAATATTAATTTCCATAATTGGTTCCCAGTACTGACGTGGCAAGGCACATGACCTTCTTGGATATGAGAGCAACCACCACCGACTAGATAAAATCTTTTATAGAAATCTAATATTTAATTTCCTAAAATAACTTTAGGTTAACCAAAAAGAACAATCAAATCACAAGAAAAAAAAAACAAAAGAACACAACTTCGAAAAACATATTCGAAATACTAGAACGTAAGCCTCTTGTATTTGGTATTATTTCCATAAATAACTAGCATGATGTGGAAAGAAAAATTACTAGTTATACCTTCTAGAAAGACCTCTTAATCTTCTACCGTATTCCTCTTCTAACCTCGGACGTTGTGTGGGCAACGATCTTCCGAGATGAGAAACCACCAAGCACCTTCTTCTCCTCCTAGCTAGGTTCGGCCAACACAAAGAAGCTTCACCAAGGACGAAGAACAAAACACCAACCAAGCTCCAAGGGATACAAGTTTTCTCTCCTTCTTCTTCTTCTTCTCCGAGTAGTATCCGGCCAC
Source organism: Zingiber officinale (assembly GCF_018446385.1). Lineage (NCBI taxonomy): Eukaryota > Viridiplantae > Streptophyta > Magnoliopsida > Zingiberales > Zingiberaceae > Zingiber > Zingiber officinale. The sequence goes on from NC_055988.1 coordinate 171,851,998, forward strand.
CACAAGAGCTCCAAGCCAATAGAGAAGGTTCAACCACCATCAAGAGGAAGAGAGGAAGAGAGGTTGGCCGGCCACAACACCAAGGAAAAGAGGGAGAGAAATAATAGAGGTTGTGTCTCATGAAGGCACCCTCACCCCTTCTTTTATATTCCTTGGCCTAAGCAAATTAGGAAATTTAATTACAATAAAATTTCCTTAATTTCCTTGACATGATTTAATTGAGAAAAATAAAATAAAATTTCCCCAATTAAATTCTAATGGCCGGCCATATCATGAAATCAAATTAGACAAGTTTCAATCAATAATTAAAGCTTCCTAATTTGTTTCCGGAAATTTTATAATTAAAATTTCTCTTCAAAATCTCTTCATGGTTGATAAAAAAAATTTCCATAATTTTAATTTTACAACATGTGAATAATTTTTAAAGAGAAAATAAAATATCTCACCAATCTACAAATAAGGAAAGAGATCTAATATCTTTCTCTAATCTTTTGTAGATCTTTTACCAGAGAGATAATTTAATTTTAATTATCTTTAATAAATTATATCTTCCACATAATAAAAATTAAAATTATTTTTTTTTAAATTTAATTTGGTCGGCCCCTCTAGCTTGGGTTCAAGCTAGGGCCTACCACCTATTTAGACCGGCCCTAGCTGGTTCCCAAGCTAGCTGGTCGGCCCCTTTAGGTGGGTATGTAGGTGGGTATAGTACTTATAAATAAGAGGCTACGATAGGGACCGAGAGGATGAATTGTTTTGGTCTCCCGATAAAATTACATCCCGTGTTCGCCCCGAACACACAACTTAATTTTATCAATAATAATTCATTCCACTAGAGAACTATTATTGAACTACCGCACCAATCCCAAATTACATTTTTGGGCTCCTTCTTATTATGAGTGTGTTAGTCTCCCTGTGTTTAAGATATCGAATGCCCACTAATTAAGTGAGTTACTGACAACTCATTTAATTAATATCTTAGTCCAAGAGTAGTACCACTCAACCTTATCATCATGTCGGACTAGGTCCACCTGCAGGGTTTAACATGACAATCCTTATGAGCTCCTCTTGAGGACATTATCAACCTAGTATCTCTAGGACACAGTTTCCTTCTATAATCAACGACACACACTATAAGTGATACCATTTCCCAACTTATCAGGCTTATTGATTCATCGAACTAAATCTCACTCATTGATAAATTAAAGAAATAAATATCAAATATATGTGTTTGTTATTATATTAGGATTAAGAGCACACACTTCCATAATAACCGAGGTCTTTGTTTCTTTATAAAGTCAGTATAAAAGAAACGACCTCAAATGGTCCTACTCAATACACTCTAAGTGTACTAGTGTAATTATACAATCAAGATAAACTGATACTAATTACACTATGACCTTCTAATAGTTTGTTCCTTTCCATTTTGGTCGTGAGCTACTGTTTATAATTTATAAGGTACTAATAACATGATTTTGTGTGTGTGACACCACACACCATGTTATCTACAATATAAATTAATTGTACAACTACATTTATCATAAATGTAAACATTTGACCAATGCGATTCTTATTTCTAGATAAATGTTTATACCAAAAGCTAGGCTTTTAATATACATTCTAACAATGGAATCGATAACGAAATTTAATTTTTGTCGCTAAATTACGGATCATAATTTTTTTTGATCGCTAATTAGTGACGAAAATTAAATCCTGTTGTTAATTGCAGGTGTTCTTGTAGTAAATTATACGATGAGACGCAGTAAATGATATGATTTAATTGATCAAATTTTAAACGATCGTCAATGAAATTGATCACCTTCCTATAACAAATCAAACATTAAATATATAGAAGATCTCAATATCTATAAATATTTGACATACTTAACTAGCAAATAAAATTATAAATATATGAAAATTTAACACTATTTGTTTTTCCAACACTTAAATTCGTAATCGAAAGAGATAAAGCAAGAAAATTTTACCTCAATCAAAACGCGTTTACTGTGAAGCGTCGACAAAGCGACGACGACAACGCTGGCAGCAAATGATAGCGGTGCTGGTGATAGCAGCGATAGCAACGTGGATGACAACAACATCAATGTGCGGCGAAGGATTTTGACAGTAAAATTAAGGTTAGGGAAAGAATAATAAAAGGATTATGAGAGGAAGAAGACCACGGGAGAGAAAAAAGAAAAGAGGATTAGAAGGAGAAAGAAAACACAAGAGGGGAGAGGAGTACAGGCAATGGGAGAGAAAAAAATATTGAGAGGAAAAAAAAGGTTGGCAAGAAAGAGATAAGAAAAATGTTTGGATTCTTATTTGTTTTAATTGAATATTTTGTGGAAAAATCTTGAAATTTTTAGAATTTATAACTGAATATTTTTTTTTAAAAAAAATTACTATCTTATTTTTTTCCCAAAATTTCAGGGAGACAGTCGCACCCCCTCGGCCCCATGTAGCTATGCTCCTATGCATCAGCGGTCAGCCCAGTATTTTTTAGTTACGGCTCCTATTTAGAAAAAAATTATATATATATATATATATATATGTATATATATATATATAAAATAGAGATTTTAGTGGGGGATGATAAAAGTATATTAATTATCTGGATGTGATATCTCAACGTAAAAATCATGCACGTGAACAGCGAGAAGAAAGAGACAGAGCCGGTCAATCTCAAAAATATTAAATTTCAATTATTATTTTTTAATTATTAGAACATTTTAATTACCTTAAATAAAAATCTTAAATATTTATAAGATATACCGGTTTGCCTGCTCCGCCGCAAACAGTCCCCGTGCAAGCCGATACGACATGTTCGATCCGATGGTGACGGACTTAAATGAGTGTGTGTCGTGATGTGGCAAACGCTCACATGGAAAGAGGTTGGATACAGCCAATATCCAGCTGTACTCGAGTGGGCCCCTTTCCACCCCTCTCCCCATTATTTATTTTTATTTTTTTAGAAAATAAATAAATAAATAATGAATAGGTATGCATTTAATTTAATTTATTTATTTTTAAAATTTTCTCTTCGTTTTATATGAGCAACGAGCGAGCGACGAGTCGAGCGACGAGATCGATGGAGCCTTGCCGGTTTGTTCGGCTCATCGTCGAGTCGCTGGTTCTCAAGCTTCCGGCCGTGGCCAAACCGGCGGGTCCAGGCGTGCACCCCTCCGCCACCCCCTGTTTCTGCACGCTCCACCTCGGGCACGGGCCCTCCGCCGCGGTCAGGAGTACCGTTCCACTCCCTGTCTCCGCCGACCCCACCTCCTCCACCAGTCTCATCGAGGCCCCGGCGATGCCCGCCGTCGCGGAGCCGGTCGTCATCAGCCTCGACCCGGAAACCGTGCAGCGGCTCGCGGCCCGGCGGTCCGGCGCCAGCCTCATCGTCGCGGTCTACGTGGGCCGGGCTGGCGGCCGCGCGTGCGGGCTCGCGTCGGGCCGGCTGCTGGGGCGCGTCCGCGTGGCGGTCGACCTGGAGGCGGCGCCGGCGCGGCCGACGGTGGTGCAGAGCGGCTGGGTCAGCGTGGGGACGGGGAGGACTGCCGCGCGCCTCCATCTCGTGGTGCGGTCCGAGCCGGACCCGCGGTTCGTCTTCCAGTTCGGCGGCGAACCAGAGTGCAGCCCGGTAGTGTACCAGGTTCAGGGAACCGGCGGCGGAGGCCACAGCGGCCGCAATCTGCAGCCGGTCTTCAGCTGCCGCTTCTCGGTCGAGCGTCGGCGGAGCACCAGATCCCTGTCTCTGTACGTAGTTAATTAATTATTGCTTTTCTCTCTGTTCCAATTAAAAAAATTTGAAAAAAATAAGATTATTCTTTTAAAAAAACATAAAGTGAAAAAGAAAGATTCGAAATTAAGGAATGTAGAGAAAAATGATTATGATGCGTCCAAAATTTGTACTTGATTTAGCTTTGCTTGCGCGGTTGGAAAAGGTCTAATTGGATACCTGTCTAATTGGTCTATGAAATCTATCATATCTTACTTTTTTATTTTTTATTATTATTTTTAAAATTAAAAGGGCGTTGTTCTATGTTAAACAACATTAAAGGACAGTCCTCTGTGTTTTGGTTTTCAAATTATATCGATTTTAACATTTTTTTTATATGAATTTTAGTTAAAATTATTTTTTGTTTGAGCAGTTTTTAGAATTTTGAAAATTAAAAATAATGAGTTTAATTACGTGCGCAGCAGATCTCTGGCGTCGACTGTCTCGCGCAGCGACAGCATCCGAAGCTGGTTCGCCGGCGGCGAGAGGGAGCATCAGCGGCGGCGGGAGCAGCGCAAGGGGTGGACGGTGACGATCCACGACCTCTCCGGATCGCCGGTAGCTGCAGCGTCCATGGTGACGCCCTTCGTGCCCTCCCCGGGCTCCGACCGCGTCTCGCGCTCCAACCCCGGGGCCTGGCTCATCCTCTGCGCCGTCGGGACCTCCGGCACCGCCGACTCGGCCGCCACCAACTGGAAACCGTGGGGCCGCCTCGAAGCCTGGCGCGAGCGCGGGCCCGCCGACGGCGGCGCTCTCGGATATCGATTCCAGCTGGTGCCGGACGCCGCGGGCGCCGACGTGCCCATCGCCGAGTCCTCGATCGGCGCCCGCAAGGGCGGCCAGTTCCGCATCGACGTCACCGCCGACATGGCTGGCGCTGCCGCCGGCTTCGTGATGGGTTCCACCGTCGAGGGCGAACGAAAGCAGAGCAAGCCGACGGTGCAAGTCGGCGTGCAGCACGTCTCGTGCATGGCTGACGTGGCCCTCTTCATCGCGCTCTCCGCCGCGGTCGATCTGAGCATGGACGCGTGCCGCCTCTTCTCGCAGAAGCTGCGGAAAGAGTTGTGCAAGGACCAGCAAGACTCCGGCCTTTAATCCCCTCCGCCATTTCATCGAACACTTGTCCTGCAAACCGACGCAAGGCTTTAAAGAAGGAACAAGCCTCGGCTCCTTGAGTGTGATTCATTTTTGTCCACATTTTAATTCTTTGATTCGATTTGTACATCGATGTTTGTTAAATCTTGAAAGAGTTTTTGCGTGAAGGTGTCCTCTTTAGCACCCCATTAAGACTCGAGGTTCTACGAATCAACCTGCTTTAACAGACATATTTAATTTAACCTCTTTTGGTGTTGATCGGAGGAAGGTTTTGAACCGGGAAATTAAGAGGAAGAAGGGGATAAGATAGACTTCCAAAGAAGAGAGAGAGTTGTTCCTGTCGCTAGAAGAGCCTGTGAAAAGTAAAAGAGTAAGGAACGGAGTTTAAACGTAGATCAGATTATCCTAGTTTTCCACTTCACCCTCCTCGTCGTTGGAAGAGCCTATGAAAAATAAAAGAACAAGGAAAGGAGTTCAAACGTAGATCAGATTACCCTAGTTTTTCATTTCGACGCTCAAATCAATTTTCAGCTATACCCTAAATGGAGAAGATAAATAATGTTGGAGAATAATGAAAAATGAATGTATGTAGCAAGGAGTATCCAGTGTATACCTTGACTTGCGAGGCAAGGCTTTTTAGAGCATTCACGGTAGTTAGGTATATTTTTTCCAAGTATTTGTGGTCCCTATTTCCATATCACTATTCAAATATCCTATTATTTAAATATCCTGAATTTCATCATGAAATATCTCACAAATCAAATATTTATGGATCACATCCATCAAATATCCCAACTCCGCAACAAATATCTCACCAACTAAATATTTATGGATCCCACGATCATTTTATTAACTTACATTTAATTTTAAGAAAAATACAATATAAGATGTACAAATTTAAGAAAAATACTACTTTATATGAATATAAATATTTTACAAATTTGATATTGAAATACATAGGTACAAACAATATTAAAATAATAAAACACATCACGATAAATCATATAAATTACAAACTATAATTAATAAAATAAACAAGGAGCGAATAATAAATCATAGAAATTAACTACATATTTAATTTTTTTTCTTCAGTTGCTGATATATCGTTAGATGATTTTGAAGTTGAGTATCTGTCATACCTCGTGTGTCCATTACGAGGAGTTGATGTGCTTGGATGAATTGATTTACTTTCTTATTGTTATTATACTCTTCCAAAAGTACCATTGATTGTTGCACAACCTGATTCAATTCATCAATTAGGTCTACTCTTTCTTAGTCTTTTATCTCTGCTGCCTTTTGTCCCATTGGACGAGATCGTCTAATTACCCCGTATAGTTTTGATGTGATCAACCAAGTCAGGTTAAGTCATGTTGTTTTTAACTCCTGTGTCTAAGTGTGCAGGAATTTATGAACACAAGAAGTCGAGCGACAGACGCAGCTAGCGAGAAGGATGACACGGGAGAGAGCCGACGGGGTCGGTGCATCGGAGGGACGAGGTGCTATGGAAGAGTACTCGGGCGGATGAGAAGGAGACGCGCGATATTTCCGAGGGACGAGAAGCCAGAGCTGAAAACTGCTCAAAGTTCGGAAGTCGGGTTTGGGCGGGTCTTATTCCGGATGGCCGAGATCACCCAAGCGAGCGGAGCTGGAGCAGAAGACCCGGACCAGGGCAAGCGGAACCGGAGCGGAAGACCAAGACCGAAAGTCAACAGGATGTTGACTTTCTTGGTCCCGGTGTCCAGACCGAAAATTTTAGTCATTCGCAACGTGTCACGTTGCTGTTAGGATCCTTCGTACGGCTAGAGAGGGGGGGGTGTGAATAGCCGACCCCAATCTTTCTCGTTTCTTCCTACGATTAGGTTAGCGCAGCGGAAATACAAAGTAGAAAGAAAACAGGAGAAGAAAATCAAACCTTAACACAGCGATGTACGAGGTTCGGAGATGATACTCCTACTCCTCGGCGTGTCCGTAAGGTGGACGAGCCCTATCAATCCGTCGGTGGATGAGTCCCCGGAGAACCGGCTAATATCAACTCCTTGTGGGTGGAGAAACCTCGCCACAATCACTTGCAACAGCAAGCTAAGAGTACAAGAGAATAGCAAGAACAAAATGAATGTAAAACAAACAAGCTTGCCTTCTCGTCGATCTGAGGTCCCGGATGAAGTAGCAACTCCACGGACAGATGCACAAAGCAAGCCACCGAGAAAACGCCGGGAAGCTCACGCAAGCTTCGGCTGAGCTCAAGAAAGCTCGAGCACCGAAGCGAAGCTTGCAGAGAGAACTTCCGAAGGAAGAAGAAGAAAACCTTGTAGAAGCCCTCAGCCCTTTATACCTGCGAAGAGAAGAAACTAGCGGTTGCGTCGCAACGGCTAGAACTCGATCGGCCCGCACCGATCGGGAGAGGTGATCGTCTCGATCGTCCGTGGACCGATCAGAGGAGGTGGATCGGTTCACGATCGATCCCCTTCCTTTCCCCTTCTCGCGATGCTCGTCTCGATCGGTCCACGCATCGACAGATATGGCCCGATCGGCCCGTGGATCGATCACCGCCTTCTTTCGCCTCGTTTGCTTCGATCGGTCACCGATCGATCAAGAATCAACAGAGCTTCTCGATATCTCGATCGGTCACCGGACCGATCGAGATAACCATCGATAGCATATCGATCGGTCACCGATCGGTCACCGATCGGATGAGCCATATCATTGATCGGTCTGCATCCGATCCAAACTTCTCACCCTAAACCTAAGACTTCCACACCAACATCCGGTCAACCTTGACTGTTGGTACATCATGCCTAGCATCCGGTCACCCTTGACCTGCTAGCACTCCCCGCTAAGTGTCCGGTCAATCCCTTTGACCCACTTAGACTTTTCCACACCAGATATCCAATCATCCCTGATCCATCTGGATTTTCCTCTTCGTGCCAAGTATCCGATCACTCCCTTGACCTACTTGGACTTTCCAACACCAGAAGTCCGATCATCCCCGATCCATCTGGATTTTCCTTGCGCTTCACTCACGGGACTTTCCACCGGCTTCACTCACCGGGATTTCACACCGCCTAATATCCCAGTTAGGACTTTCTCATTCACCTAGCTTCACTCACTAGGATTTTCACCTGGCTTCACTCACCAGGATTTTCCCGAATGCCTGGCTTCACTCACCAGGACTTTCACCTTCACCTAGCTTCACTCACTAGGATTTTCACCTGGATTCACTCACCAGGATTTCCCGACTGCCTGGCTTCACTCACCAGGACTTTTCCCCGTGCCAAACTCCCTATTTGGACTTTTCACGTGCCAAGTCTCCATACTTGGACTTTTCCAGTGCCAAGTCTCCATACTTGGACTTTTCGCGTGCCAAGCTCCCTGCTTGGACTTTTCCGTGCCAAGTCTCCATACTTGGACTTTTCCCCAAGCTCCCTGCTTGGACTTTTCCGTGCCAAGTCTCCATACTTGGACTTTTCCCGAATCAGGTCAACCAGGTCAACCTTGACCTACGGTTGCACCAATAATCTCCCAAACATCTATTCTTGTCCCACATCAAGAATAGAACTCTCTCACGAGTGTCAAACATCAACATGCAACACAACTAGGTCAACCTTGACCTAAGGTTGCACCGACAATCTTCCCAAGTCAAACATCAAAATACAACTCGAGTCACGTCAACTCGAGTCGGGTCAACCAGGTCAACCTTGACCTAAGGTTGCACCAACAATCTCCCCCTTTTTGATGTTTGACAAAACCATAATCAAGTTAGGTTAACCCGATAACCTAACTTAGGTTTTCAATCATCTTCCAATGTCCAATGTTCTTTCCTTGAACATTCTCTGGACATTCTCCCCTTAGGTTAACCCAATAACCTAACTTGGGTTCTCCAATAATTCTCCCCCTTTTTGACACACATCAAAAAGAATTCCAATGTTCTTCCTTGAACATTCCTTGACATTCTTTCCCTAACTTAGGTTAACCCGATAACCTAACTTGGATTCTCTGATAATTCTCCAATGAACACTCTCCCCTTTTTGACACACATCAAAAAGAACAAGGAGGGTATCAAGGTCAAGAGTTTCTTCCTAATGAAAGTCTCATACCTTTCATTTGAAACTCTTAATTTCCTCCTTGATACTAAACTCAACAATCAACTTAGTGATAATCTCATATCACTAATCCTTAAAAGTCTTTTGGAGTAAAAACTCCCCCTAAAAGTCAACTCCCCCTTGACAATTAGGTAAAACTCCCCCTCAAGGTCAACTCCCCCTTGACCATTGCACCAACAATGTCTTAGAGAGTTCCAAACCTTTAGAAATCTAAAAACACCACTTCCATAACTGAAATTTCAGACACCAGCTGAAAAATCAGAAATTCGGCACGCCCTGATCGGTCCCCAGACCGATCAGAATCCCCCTGGATCGGTCCCCAGACCGATCCACGCTTCACTGATCGCACTGGATCGTTACTGATCGGTCACCAGACCGATCAGAACTTCCCTGGATCGGTCCGGTGACCGATCCACACTCTGAAATCAGAGATTTCTGATTTCCCTTCCCGGAAATTCAGAAACTCCTAAAAAATTCCAGAAAATTCGAAAAAATGTGAAATTTTGAGGATACATTCCTCATAACATATACTATCATGGAAAAATAGTTTTCTATGAGAATAACTTCCATTTTCAAATCTTGATACAAAATTCAAAAACTTTGAAATAATTCAAAGTTAAGTCAACTTTGTATCACAATGTTCAATGATGAATGCTATCACTAGGAAAGCTTCATCAAGGTTTTTCAAAACAATTTTGAAATGATTTCAAACCCTTTAATTTGGGACCACAATCTTAGGGCTATATGTACATGACTTGTACATAAGCTTTCCCTATGATCCCCCAATCTCTTGAATTAGGTTCATCTAGGTACAAGAACTATGTACCTTGATCCTAACTCATGATCCTAAAATCTCACACACATCTAAAGTGTATCAAACACATCCAAGTCAATTTTGATGTGAGATATGGGTTTAGGTTATCTTAGGCTAAGTTCTCATGCATTTTCTAAACACCAATTTGATCTCAATATCAAATTGTGTTTTTATCCTTAAATCAATTTCATTGATTATTAATGCAAGAGATGATGGCATGGCATAAAATGATGTCATAAATAGAAGCATGTTCCAATTTCATGATGTCATGGCATAAAGTATAAAACTTAAAATAAGCATGACATATAATTAGCCTAAGCATTATCATGACATTTCGAATGATAATAAGTTAAACATGATGTCATGGCATGGTATATGGCAAACAACCATGGTAAGTTAGCACAAATAAAATACCTAGATTACCTATCTAAGTATCCTTAACACCTTAGCTAACTTAAAATCTAAACCTAGATTGCTCAAAGTGCTTCAAGAAAATGCCCAAATCGAAGTTGGCATTCCTATTTTTCTTGATTAATTTATGCCACTTAACATTAAGTATATCCTCAAATATTGGCATATTTCATATTTCCTCAAGAATAGCACATTTTTAATTAAGGCCTAGATTGTCTTAAATTCCTAAGAGAGTACCAAGACCCCAACTTGGTATTTCTCTAGGTTTTCCTAACTTGTGCCAATAAAGATTAAAGTCGATATATTTTTTTTCAAATATGGCACAATTTACTCTTCAAGAAGTAAATGATAAATCCATTTCATTTTCAAGGATTCACAAAACCTTGAAAATGTTCCTTGAGTGTCAATTTCCTCAAAGTTGGGTTAACTACCCTTCTAATCGGAGTTGACACTCTCTAACCCATCTATGGGGTAGAGAAGATGCTCCTAGGAACCCAATACCTATTAGAGCTCATTGAGTTCACTAAATATTCACTAGGGATAACTTCCCTAGCAACCCTCCTAATGACCCTCTTAGGCTTTAAAGCCTTGGCCATTTGGGACTCATCAAGATCAACTCTAGGGGTGACTCCCCTTGTGACCTTGGTGTTGGTCTTCCTAGCCCTAGGTTTTGTTCCATAATCGAATGGAACATTATGATAGGTGGGCTTGACCATTTGGGACTTAGGTTTGTGACCCAAACCTTTCTTGTCCTTGGGCTTTGAAATTTGACCCTTAGACCCTAGAGTTGACTTCTCTAAATTCTTTAGGGCATTTTCTAGAGTGTCAAGTCTTGACCTCAAGACTTAATTTTCTTTCTCTAAAACCTCAAGTTTTAATTTATCATTCTTTCTTGAGGTGTTCCTAGGCATATGTCTAGTTGTCTTGGGGTTTCTACCTAGGTTCTCCTTAGCCTTAGATGAGTTAGTCCTAGAGTTGGCTTTCCTAGTGTTATCCTCATCTAGGCTCACATGTTTGGCACCTAAGCATGTATATTGATTCCTATAATTAACATGCTTATCATTCTTGACAATAGCAATAAGGCTACTAGCATGCATCCTACTAGAATTGCAAGAATGTGCCTTAGAGATTACCTTAGGGTTTGCCCTAGCTCCCCCTATCGATGTGCCCGGTCTCTTGCCCTTATGAGGTTGCCTCCCCCTTGAACAATGACTCCTATAGTGTCCCCTTTGCTTGCATTGGAAGCACACGATGTGCTCCTTGCCCTTGCGTTTCGGGACTCCGGCTTCCTTGACCTTTGACGCTGGTGGAGTCTTTCTTACCCTCTTTGGACATTTACTCTTGTAATGTCCACGTTCCCTACACTCAAAGCACATAATATGTAATTTAATTGAACTTAAATTGCTTGAGTTACCTAGGGTTGAGGGTGGATGCGAGCTCTCTTCTTCATCCCTCCCGGAGGTAGAAGCTTCTTCTTCTTGCTCCGAACTTGAAGAAGAACTCTCCTCCTCTTCTTCCTTGGATGTTGAGTAGCCCTCAACTCCCAATTCGCTTCTTCCATGATGTGAGCTACTTGGCTCACTAGGCTCCTCTTCATGGCTTGAAGTGGAGCTCTCCTCATGGAGTTTGGCCAAGTTGTTCCACAACTCCTTGGCATTGTTGTACCTATCTATCTTGCACAAAACATTATTAGGTAAAGCAAATTCAATAATTTTTGTTACCTCGTCATTGATTTCGGATTGTCGGATTTGCTCTTTCGTCCACTCCTTCTTCTTGATAGGTTTTCCTTCCTCATCCATCGGAGGGGAAAACCCTTCTTGTACACAAAACCAATTTAACATATTAGTTCTAAGAAAATACATCATCCTTACCTTCCAATATGTGAAGTTGTCGTGAGACTCGTAGAAGGGTTGAATGGTGATGTCTTCTCCATAGAGATCCATCTCTAGCTTTGCTCCCACGGGTGTTGATCCGATGAAGAGCGACCTCGCTCTGATACCACTTGTTAGGATCCTTCGTACGGCTAGAGAGGGGGGGTGTGAATAGCCGACCCCAATCTTTCTCGTTTCTTCCTACGATTAGGTTAGCGCAGCGGAAATACAAAGTAGAAAGAAAACAGGAGAAGAAAATCAAACCTTAACACAGCGATGTACGAGGTTCGGAGATGATACTCCTACTCCTCGGCGTGTCCGTAAGGTGGACGAGCCCTATCAATCCGTCGGTGGATGAGTCCCCGGAGAACCGGCTAATATCAACTCCTTGTGGGTGGAGAAACCTCGCCACAATCACTTGCAACAGCAAGCTAAGAGTACAAGAGAATAGCAAGAACAAAATGAATGTAAAACAAACAAGCTTGCCTTCTCGTCGACTGAGGTCCCGGATGAAGTAGCAACTCCACGGACAGATGCAACAGCAAGCCAGTCGAGAAAACTGTCGGGGAAGCTCACGCGAAGCTTCAGCAGCGGTTGAGCTCAGCAAAGCTCGGAGCACCAGAAGAAGCAGAAGCTTCAGGCAGGAGAGAACTTCCAGAAGGAAGAAGAAGAAAACCCTGTAGAAGCCCTCAGCCCCTTTATACCTGCGAAGAAGAAACAGCGAAGAAACTAGCCGTTGCGTCTAGAATTTCGGGAGAACGATCAGAAATCGTATCAGAGAGCCGTGGACCGATCAGAGGAGATCCTGTTCGGTCCCGAGAAGTCTGATCGGTCCACAGACCGATCAGGACATGGCCTGATCGGTCTGTGGATCGATCAGCCTGCCTTTCTTTTCGCCTCTGTTCGCTTACTGATCGGTCACCAGACCGATCAGTAACCGAACAGAGAGCTTCTGTTCGGTATCTGATCGGTCACCAGACCGATCAGATAACCATCAGTAGCATACTGATCGGTCACTGATCGGTCACCAGACCGATCAGATGAGCCATGTATCATTGGATCGGTCTGCAGTCCGATCCAAACTTCTCAGCCCTAAACCTAAGACTTCCACACCAACATCCGGTCAACCTTGACCTGTTGGTACATCATGCCTAGCATCCGGTCACTCCCTTGACCTGCTAGCACTCCCCGCTAAGTGTCCGGTCAATCCCTTTGACCCACTTAGACTTTTCCACACCAGATATCCAATCATCCCTGATCCATCTGGATTTTCCTCTTCGTGCCAAGTATCCGATCACTCCCTTGACCTACTTGGACTTTCCAACACCAGAAGTCCGATCATCCCTGATCCATCTGGATTTTCCCTTGCCCGGCTTCACTCACCAGGACTTTCCACCTGGCTTCACTTACCAGGATTTCCACACTGCCTAATATCCCAGTTAGGACTTTCTCATTCACCTAGCTTCACTCACTAGGATTTTCACCTGGTTTCACTCACCAGGATTTTCCCGAATGCCTGGCTTCACTCACCAGGACTTTTACCTTCACCTAGCTTCACTCACTAGGATTTTCACCTGGATTCACTCACCAGGATTTCCCGACTGCCTGGCTTCACTCACCAGGACTTTTCCCCGTGCCAAACTCCCTGTTTGGACTTTCCCAGTGCCAAGTCTCCATACTTGGACTTTTCCAGTGCCAAGTCTCCATACTTGGACTTTTCGCGTGCCAAGCTCCCTGCTTGGACTTTTCCGTGCCAAGTCTCCATACTTGGACTTTTCCAGTGCCAAGCTCCCTGCTTGGACTTTTTCGTGCCAAGTCTCCATACTTGGACTTTTCCCGAATCAGATCAACCAGGTCAACCTTGACCTACGGTTGCACCAATAATCTCCCAAACATCTATTCTTATCCCACATCAAGAATAGAACTCTCTCACGAGTGTCAAACATCAACATGCAACACAACTAGGTCAACCTTGACCTAAGGTTGCACCGACAATCTTCCCAAGTCAAACATCAAAATATAACTCGAGTCACGTCAACTCGAGTCGGGTCAACCAGGTCAACCTTGACCTAAGGTTGCACCAACAGTTGCGTCGCGATAGGGATATAATTTTATCCCCCTCCAGGCGCCCCAACCAGGGTTATAAATACAGCTCTGATCCCAGAGGTTCTAAATAACACTTGTGATTCATTCTAGTTTTATTTTGTTCTGTAATTGAGTGCTTCAACTGCTGTAAGAGGCTTCTCCGCTTGAAGGAGATTGTTTACTGAGCTCCAACTTCTTTGAATTAACAACTTCCCCGATTCTAACCAAGTAACCCTTTCGTGCCTTTTATTTTTTAGTCATTTATTTTGTTTATGCAAGTGTTGATAGTTTTTAAGCTATAAAGATCGAGAAAAGTTCATTTTAATTTTGCAGGGTTATTCACCCCCCTCTAACCGGCCGCCAACGATCTAACAATTGGTATCAAAGCGGGGTTCGCTTCAAGAGGACTAACTGTCAAACGAAGCACACGAGATGGCCGGATCAAACATATATCCATCGAAGTTCGAGGGAGAATTCGCAAGCTGGAAGAAAAAGATAGAGATATTTTTTAAAACATATTTTGAATTATTAATCATTATGAAATATGGTTTCGTAGCCCCGTAAGACAACGAAGAATATCAGTGGACTAAGAAGGAGCAAGCCGACTTCGTGGCAAACGACAAAATAGAGTTTCATCTACTTAGTGTTTTACCACCTCAAGAAGTCAACTGTATCGGAGTCTACGAGTCAGCCAAGGAGCTCTGGGAGAAATTTCTAGAACTACGCGAAGGGGTCTCAGAGGTGAAACTCGTGAAACGGGACATGCTCTGAAACCATATCAACAACCTTTGGGGTAGAAGAAGGTGAAACTGTTGTACACCTTCACTTAAGAATCAAGGAGCTAATCACCGAACTCATGAATCTCGAATAAAAGGTAACAAACCGAGATTCGCCAAGGTACACACTTAACGCATTTCCTAGGACTCCAGAATGGTCAACATTAGTAGATCCGTACTTCATCTATAAGGATTTAGAGGTAAGCACTTTAGAATAACTTTTTTCAACTTTTGAAATTCATGAGTCAAGATGTGCAAGTTTAAAAAAGGAATCAAGGTAAAATATTGCCTTAAAAGTAAAAGTGGACGAACTAAATTCTGAGACATCACTTGACAATAACGAAACGACTTTAATGGTAAGGAGATTTAAAAAATTATTTAAATCCAATAAGTCTAATCAAGTGTAGGGTAAGAGATGAAAAAGAAAGGTAAAATGCTACCACAGCAATGAAGAAGGACACGTAAAAGACAACTGTCTAAAATTGAAAAACAATGACAAGAATAAGGCTACAAGCACAGGCAAGAGACCAATCCAGAAAAGACACAAGAATCTAAAAGCGACATGTGATGAAATCTTATTAAAATCATAAATCGAGGACTATGTCGGAATCACGTTAATGGCATGTCACCAAGAAAAAGAGGACAAAGCAAGCTCTTCCGCAATGAGCATCGAGAGCATTGATGAAGGGAGAGCAATATCAGAAGAGAGCAACTCTACAGGGGGGAGTCTCAGATGATGAAATCGATAAGATAAGTCAGGTACAGTCCTTACCGCCTGATAAGCTATTTAAATTTATAAAGTTTCTGACTAAAACATATTATAAATTAGAAATAGAAAATAAGAAGTTAAAATCAATATTAGCTGTTTCTTGTCGATTAGAAGATTTTGATAAAATAAAATTAGAAAATAGAAATAAAATATTTGAAAAATCCTGCATGCTCACATATTAAAATATATATAATGGTTTAAATTGGTACCTTAGATATCACAAGAGCCAAATTAGAAAATTATCAAAGAAATATATTCCTAAGACATTCTTAGTTAATTTAGTTGGAAGACACTTATATTGGGTTTCAAAATCATGTAGAAATTAAGTTTTTGAAAGTTTAACTAAGAGATTTTTAGAGAGAAAATTAAATATTTACTTTCTTTAAGAGACTTTGTCTAGAAAATATTTGTTGTTCCAATAACCAAGAAGGCCTAGTGTCTCGCCACAATCGGAAAGCCAATTATGAAAATAAATGTTTAGTTGACTATCTATTAAGCATTTAATTATAATTAACAAATGTTTCTAATGTTTGTCAAACATTCTGTTAGAAACTAATTAGATATTAATTTTAAAGAATTTTTTTTTATCTTAACGAATTTTGCTTGAACAGTTAGATTTCTTTTTTAAATTTCTAGAAGAAAAATTTTCAATTTTTTTTTAAATTCAGAATTTTAAACTTTCATATTTTTAAATTTTTCCTTCGACTTTAAATTTATATTTTTTTTCAAAATTATTTTTAAGGTACCCCATTTCCAATGTGCTCAAAAGGGGGAGTAGTAGATATTAAGTCTAGCGGGAGGATAGTACAACAAAATTATTTTGTACTTGTACAAATTTTATTTTTACTTGCAAAATTTTTATAATTGGTATTTATTTGTTTACCCTAACTTAACTTAGGCTTGACTATATCAAAAAGGGAGGAAATTGTAAGTACCCCGTGATAGTTTTGATGTGATCAACCTGTTAAACCCCGTGGTTGTTTTGATATGATCAACCATGTTGGGTTAGGTCCTACTTGTTATTTGATCTATGTGTCTAAGTGTGCAGGAGCTTAGGAGCGCAGGAAGTCGAGCGGAAGACAAAGCTAGAGAGAAGGACGACACGAGAAGGGAGTCAATGGGCTCGATGCATCCGAAGGACAAGAAAGTTGAGGAAGAGTACACCGATGGACGAGAAAAATGTGCGCGGCGTTCGAGGGACGAGAAGCCGGGGCGGAACCTGCTCAAGGAGAAGGCTGAAAATTGGGTTCGGGTGATCCCTATTTTGGTTGGCCGCAATCACCCATGCATTCAGAGCCTCGGAAAAAGAAAACAAGTCAAAAGGAGCTGGAAAAGGTAGCTAGAGGCACCTTCAACGAAGTGCTGAAGGCGCCTGCGCTGACTGCAGGCTTGGAGGCGCCTTCATTGCCTTGAAGGCGCCTTCATTGCCTTGAAGGCACCCTCAACCTTGTCCAGGGCACCCTCAACCTTGTCCAGGGCGCTCTCGAGGCCATTGGAGGCGCCTCCGACCTGGCCAAAGTGGCCATTTGTAATCGGATAGAGTTTTATTCTATCAAACCCCTTGGAGGTTTTCTAAGTATAAAAGAGAAGTTTTATAAGAAAGAAAAAAAATACTCAAAAAATTTTCTAAGTTAAAATTTTTTTTTTAAGACTTTGCAAAAATTCTTTTTGGGAAAGAATCGTAACTTATGATTTTTCACGTAAAAGTATTTTTCTAAGTATAAAACTATTTTGAAAAAAATGTTTGAAAAACTCTAAAAGCATTAATTAATTCTAATATTAATGCTTTATTAGTAAGTTAATTAAACATTTATTTCAATATTTTGGCTTCTAGGTCGTGGCGAGACACTATGTCTTCTTGGTTATTGGAGAAGAAATCACTTCCTTAGACAAAGCCTCATAGAGAAATTCGCTGTTTAATTTTCTCACTGAAGGCGTTAATTTCGTTTAAACTTTAGACTAAGCAAGATTTAGGAACCTAAGATAGGTTCTAGCCTACTGGATTAACTAAATATTTATTAGGTACATATTTTATTTAAATATTCCTAATTTGTCCCTCGTGATATCTATAATACCAATTTTAAATTTTAAATTTTCTAAAATTAGATGAGCATGCATGATTTTTCAAATTATCTACTTGAATTTTTAGATTTTTATTTTCTAATTTTAATTTCTCATTTTCTAATTTTGATTTGTCTAATTCTTCTAAAGGACAAGATTTAGCCAAAATTACTTTTAAAATTTTAATCTCCTTTTCTAATTTGCAACGGTCTTTTGTTAATAGTTTAACGAACTTAAAGAGTTTATCGGGAGGAAGTGATCATACCTCACTTACCTTGTCGATCTCGTTGTTCGTTTCTCCCCCTGAACTGCTGTTTTCTTCCGACGTGGCTCCCCCTTCATCGATGCTCTCGATGCTTATTTCGGAAGAGCTTGACTCGCAATCGTCGTCTTGATGACTTGCCATTAGCGCAAGTCCGGAGAATGCATCAACTTCTGACTCCGACGACGTATCGTCCCACGTCGCTTTTAGGGTCTTTCGTTTTTGGATAGACTTCTTACCCTTCTCCTTGTCCTTGTTCTTCAGCTTGGGGCAGTTATCCTTGACGTGCCCTTCTTCGTCATAGTAGTAGCAACGGATCATCCTTTTCTTTTTCCTCTGCGGATGGTTAGTAGATCTAAATTTACAAAGCTTCTTGAATCTTCTTACCATCATTACCATTTCCTCGTCATCGAGAGAAGATTCTGACTCAGGTTCGTCTCTCGAAGCTTTGAGGGTGACATTGTTCTTGGGTTCCTTCGAACCTGCACATCTTGATTTGTGCACTTCAAAAGTAGAGAAAAATTCTTCTAACGAAATCTTTTCTAAATCTTTAGAAATGTAAAAGACATCTACTAATGATGCACATTTGGTATTTCTAGGAAAGGAATTCAAAGCGTACCTTAGCGAATCTCGGTTACTTACCTTTTCTCCGAGATTCGAGAGTCCGGTGATGATCTCCTTGATTCTCGAGTGCAGGTGCGCAACCGTCTCGTCTTCCCCAAGTCGCAGGCTGGTGAGCTGATTGCGAAGTAGATCTCTTATGGCGAGCTTGGCTTCAGACGTCCCTTCATGCAGCTCGAGGAACTTCTCCCAAAGTTCCTTTGCCGAGTCGTAGTTCCCGATCCTGTTAACTTATTGAGGCGGAAGAACACTTAGCAGATAGTATTATGCTTTGCCGTTCGCCACGAAGTCAGTCTGCTCCTTTTTCGTCCAATTGTTTTTCTCCTTACCTTCCGGTACTGTAAAACCAAATTCCATTGTAAGCATTAATTCAAAATCGGTGGTAAATAATACTTGCATCAGCTTTTTCCAAGTGGCAAAATCCCCTTCGAATTTCGGTGGGTGGATGTTTGGTCCGACCATCTCGTTGCTTCGTTCGACGGTTAGTCATCCTGAAGTGCCTCGGCTCTGATACCACTTTTGGGACCGTTGGGCTAGCTAGAAGGGGGGTTGAATAGCCCTAAAAACAAAAACAAAAATACCCTTCTCGACTTTTCAAACCAACACTTGAAGAATAATAAAATAAACAGAAAATAAAAAACCGAAGCACTGATTTGACTTGGTTACAACCGAGGAGGTTGTTAATCCAAGGAAGATGATCACACTACTATCTCCTTCAGGCAGAGAAGCCTCTTTTACAGCAGTGTAGGCACAGAAAAAGAGAAACTAATTTAAACAGTGGAAGCGCACAAGTGTTGTTACAATTTCTGAATTGATTGAAAAGTTTCTGGACCAAGACTATATTTATAGCCTTGGTCGGGGCGCCTGGAAGGGTTCCGGGCGCCCTAGGGGGGATAAAACTTTATCCCCCAACATTCAAATCGATATTGACTCGATTTGGTCAAACTTCACGGTCCCGACGGTCGGAAGGGTTCCGGGCGCCCCGGACCCCCAAGTCAACAGATGTTGACTTTTCTCCGTCGGGACCTTTGCTCCGGTTCGGTCCGGGTCTTCTACTCCGGATCTGCTCACTTGGGTGATTTCTGTCATCCGGAAAAGGGCTCACCCGAACCCAACTTCCGGTCTTATTGAGCAGGCTTCCCTCCGGCTTCTCGTCCCTCAGAACCGCCGCGTGTTTCCTTCTCGTCCACCAGCGTACTCATCCGCAGTCTTCGTCCCTCGGTCGCACCCCATGCCAACCTTCTCGCTAACTGCGTCTCTTGCTCCCCGAGTAATCTTTCGCTCCGGCTTTCGTCCCTCGGAACCACCGCACGCTTCCTTCTCGTCCACCGGTGTACTCTTCCGCAGCACCTCGTCCCTCGGACGCACCGCGTGCCGTCCTTCTCGCTAGCTGCGTCTTCCTATCGAGTACCTATTCTCCTAAGCTCCTGCACACTTAGACACAAGGTTAGAAACACACAGGACCTAACTTAACTTGTTGATCACACCAAAACAACCTTGGGGTTCCAACAGGAGGCACCCTCTATCCCTTTGGAGGCGCCCTCAAGACTCGAGATAGAGTTTCCAGGAGCTATATAAAGGCCCCTGAAGGTAAGAAATTAATCATTCAATTCTGTATCAACTTCCTAGCAACTATTTGAGATTCTAGTGTGTAAAGGCTTCTCCGCCTTCAGAGAAGGAGACTTTTCTAGTGCGCTCTTTTCAACCACCTTGGATTAACAACTTTCTTGGTTGTAACCAAGTCAAAACGTTGAGTCTACTTTTCTTTTCAGTTATTTCATTTTAATTTTTTATTGTTGTTATTATTTTTAAGTTGAAAGTTTGAGGAGGGTATTGTTTTTAATTTTATAGGCAATTCACCCCTCCCCTCTTGCCGGCCCCGCTGCACGAACACAACCAAGTCAGGTTAGATCCTATTAGTTTTTAACCCCTGTATCTAAGTGTACAGGAACTTAGGAGTACAAAAAGCAGAGCGACAGATGCAACTAGTGAGAAGGACGACACGGGAGAGAGCCGAGGGACTCAGTGCATCCGAGGGACAAGGTGTTGCGGAAGAGTATGTGGGCAGTCAAGAAAGAGGCGCACGTTGTTTCTGAGGAACGAGAAGCCAAAGTGGAAGACTGCTCGAAGAACGGAAGTTGGGTTCGGGTGAGCCCTATTCTGGATGGCTGAGATCACCCACGCGAGTGGAGCTAAAGCGGAAGACTCGGACCAAAGCGAGCAGAACCAGAGTGGAAGACCGGAATTAAAAGTCAACAGGATGTTGACTTTCTTAGTCCGGGCGCCCAGACTCGCTGGACTCCGGGCGCTTGGAACCCTTCCGGGCGTCCAGACCAAAAATTTTAGCCATTCTCAATGTGGCGCGTTACGTCGCGATAATGATAAAATTTTATCTCCCTCCAAGTGCCTGAAACCCTTTCCAAGCCCTCGACCAGGGCTATAAATACAGCGTTGGCCCCAAAGGTTCAAAACAACACTTGTGATTCATTCTAGTTTTGTTTTGTTCTGTAATTGAGTGTTTCAACTGTTGTAAGAGTCTTCTCCGCCGGAAGAAGATTGTTTACTGAGATCCAACTTCCTTGGATTAATAACCTCCCTGGTTGTAACCAAATAACCCTTTCATTTCTCTTATTTTTTAGTCATTTATTTTGTTTATGCAAGTGTTGATAGTTTTTAAGCTATAAAGATCGAGAAATGTTCGTTTTAATTATGCAGGGCTATTCACCCCCCTCTAGTTGGTCGCCAGCGATCCAACAGATCAGACTTCTCTATCATCTAGATCAACAGTTATGTTAGGATTAGAAGAGTCAGTATGTGCACCTGATGATTCTGATGTTCTTACTTTCTTTATAACCCATTGCTCTGACGATTGAGAAGCATACATCGGACTATCTTTCACGATCCTCCACACATGCTCATATTGGAAAGTAGTCTTAAAAGTACTTTTGTATTTTTCATGAGCTCGCACCATCAAATCCTCGTCACTCCATCCTCTTAGTCGATCATTATATCATTTATTGTAGATTCCATTATATCTATTCACAATCTTTTTCAACGAAGCCCAATGAGATTTTGCTTTCTCCGTAGTTCTCTTTTTAGCTCTCTTATCTCAATTAGTATTTTAGTATGTCACCACCCGTTTTCAAAAAGACTCACTCTTCTGGGCATTATCATCTACTGAATCTTCACTTATAATCATGTAGGCCACTACAAGGAGCTTATCATCTGCTACTGTCCATTCTGTTCACTTGCTATGATCTTCATCTAATTCGTTGTCCATCTCTGGTGCTTGATTGAGAATAATATCATCATACCCTATTTTAGATGAGAATGGAGGAAATTGTAAATCAGGGTCCGCATAAGGTATTTTTGTACCTTTATCACCGTCAGTTGCATCAACACCAACTCTTCTCGATTCAATTAATTGAATCTCCGATGATTGAAATAAATTAATTCCATGAGATGAGGTTTGCATGAAATATTGTCTACTCTGCCAATATTCAGGAGGATATGTATAAAACAGAGCTTGAAGGTCGTCACTTAAAGAATTTGGATAACTTTAAAAATTATGGTAATATAGTGGTGGGTATGGAAAAGGTTGGAAATTTGGTCGATGTTGAGTGAGAAATGGAAATTGAGGATTGAACAAATTAGGACGAACTCGAGAATTTTCTTCACTAGAATTTTCATCAATATTTGGAGAGTTGAACAAATACCTAAAATAATGACTAAATTTTTTATCCACTCCTCTCTAATTTTTTTTATATGAAATGAGTGTGGAATTGAAAGGAACAACGTATATATAGTGGAAAATGAACATTGTCCAACGTTTGAAAAAAATCGAACGTTATTTTTCAAATGTTGATTAACGTTCAATTTTGACTTCTTTTTTTTTACGTTCGGTTTTTATTCTATTTTTATTTTTTTCTCAAAAATGTTTAAAAAAACATCAATAAATTAAAAAAGCCCCTTAGGTCACTAACGCTTTGTTGGCTCGTCTCGCTGTGCGCTGGATGTTGAGAAGACCCTCTGGATCTCCAAAAGTTTATCTTCCTCGGAGCCAGCACACCTTCTTGCATATTTCAGACAGGATCAGTCGTGTTTCCTTACCTTCGAATCGGGAGTTCCTTCGTGTAGTTCGATGAGCTTATCCCATAGCTCCTTTGCATTCTCATGTGAGCCGACTTGGTTGAGTTCTTTTGTGAGTCCGCATTGGATCATGTTCAACGCTTTGGAGTTGATCTGAGCTTTCTTTTTTATCTTCTAGACTTCATCTTTCTAGATCGAGTGGTACTTTTGTTGCTTCATCTACAGGCGCTCGATACCCTCGTCGGATGATGAACCATTGCTCGATGTCCATTTTCAAATACACTTCCATCCTTTTCTTCGAGTACGGAAAGTCATTTCCGTTGAAGAAAGGAGGACGAGCAGTGCTGAATCCTTCAAGTTGAGTCATTTGATTGCTAAAAAAGAAAACTAGAAGGAGGTAGCAAGACTTCATCTTGGATTAGTAGTGTTTGAGAAAAGAGATATGTTAACGACTTGATGTTGGTGCAATCGGCTTCCAGGGGTTTGATTTTTGACAATATACCTAAGTCTAGTCAGTTTGACCAAGGATTGATCCAAACAAGACTTAATGTTTGGAAGCGACTAGCAAAAAAAAGTCCTAACTTAGTTAGGCAAGGGGAAATCCTAAGGTGAGGTAACCCTAGGTGGTAGAAGTCCTGGTGAGTGAAGCTAGGCAATGAAAATCCTAGGAGGAGGTAACCCTAGGTGGTGGAAGTCCTAGTGAGTGAAACTAGGTAATGAAAATCTTAGGGGGGTGTAACCTTAGGTGGTGGAAGTCCTAGTGAATGAAGCTAGACAATGAAAATCCTAGGGAGAGGTAACCTTAGGTGGTGGAAGTTCTAGTAAGTGAAGCTAGATAGTGAAAATCCTAGGGGGAGGTAATCCTAGATAATGATAAAATATTGGATATAGTTTAAGTATGAAGCCTAATAGGTCGGATAGACTTACAGAAGTGCAGCTTGATCCTAAGGGATTGACCCTTAGGTGGTAGACTTGGAGGAGAGACCTCTAAGCAAAAGGTAAGTCTAGTAGGTCGAGTAAACTTACAAGAGTGTGACTTGATCCTAAGAGATTGACCTTTAGGTGATAGACTTGAAGGAGGGACCTCCAAACAAAAGATAAACCTAGTAGGTATTGGACCCCGTGGTTATTTTGATGTGATCAACCAAGTTAAGTTAGGTCCTGTTTGGTTTTGATCCCTGTGTCTAAGTGTGCAGGAGCTTAGGAACGTGGGAAGTCGACCGGAAGACGCAGCTAGCGAGAAGGACGGCACGGGAAGGGAGCCGACGAGCTTGGTGCGTCCGAAGTACGAAAGAGCTGCGGAAGAGTACACCGATGGACGAGAAGAACATACGCGATGTTCGAGGAATGAGAAGCCGGACAAAAGCTTGCTCAAGGAGAAGGCTGGAAATTGGGCTCGGGTGAACCCTATTTCGGTTGGCCACAATCACCCAAGCGATCGGAGCTTCAGAAAAAAAAAAGGAGTCAAAAGGAGCTGGAAAAGTAAGTTGAAGGCGCCCTCAACGAAGTGTTGAGGGCACCTTCACTGCTTACAGGCATGAGGGCACCCTCATTGCCTTGAGGGCGCCCTCCATAATGTCCAGGGTGCCTTCAAGGCCATTGAGGGCGCTCTCGACCCAGTCTACTTGATCGTTTCGAATTTGGATAAAGTTTTATCCGATGCCTCGGCTAGAGGCACCCTCAACCCCTTTGGAGGCACTCTCAAGACTCGAGATAGAGTTTTTAGGAGCAATATAAAGGCCCCTGGAGCTAGGAATTAAGAATTCAACTCTGTATTCAATTCCTAGCAACATCTGAACTTTCTTAGTGTGTAAAAAGACTTCTCCGCCTACAAAAAAGGAGACATTTCTAGTAGAGTTGTTCAACCACCTAGGTTGTAACCAAGTCAAATCCCTGAGTCATCTTTCTTTCCTTTCTTTTATTTTATTTTTATTTTATTGTTACTATTTTAGATTTGAAAGTACGAGGAGGGTAGTTCTTATTTTGCAGGCAATTCACCCCTCCCCTCTTACCGACCCCGCTGCACCAACAAGTGGTATCAGAGTTAGACCGCCTCAGAAGGATTGACTGCCGACTGAAGCATCAAGATCAAGACGATGGCCGATGCAAGTATTCATCCCCCGGAATTTGACGGAGACTTCGCTACACAAAAACGCCGAATGGAGGTATTCTTCAAAACAGAGTTTGATATTCTTTTAATTATGAAATACGATTTTGCAGCCCCAAAAGACAAGGAAGAATACAACTGGATGAAAAAGGAGCAAGCTGATTTCGTGGTCAACGGAAAGGTAGAGTTCTATCTGCTTAGCGTCCTGCTACCCCAGGAGGTAAGTCGGATCAGAAGCTACGACTCTGCCAAAAACCTCTGGGAAAAATTCCTGGAGCTCCACGAAGGCACCTCAGAAGCGAAGTTAGCAAAGTGCGACATCATCCAGACTCAGCAGGCAAATCTCCTGATGAACAACGATGAAAATATAGCGTAACTACAAGCGAGAACTAAGGAGCTGATAACTCAATTAAGCAATCTCGGAGAAACAATAACAAACCGAGACTCAATACGGTATGCGCTCAACGCCTTCCCAAGAACTCCAGAATGAGCGTCCTTAGTAGATGCATACTACATCTCTAAGGACTTTGAGGTAAGTACGCTAGAAAATTTATTTTCTATACTTGAACTTCACGAATCTCGAATTGCATAACCTAAACAAATAGAGAAGTCAAATCTCAATATTGTCCTACAAGCCGAGATGGATGATCCCGACTCCGAAGCATCGATCGATGAAAATGAAATGATACTATTGGTAAGGAAGTTAAATAATTTTATTAAAACTAATAAATTTATATCGCAGTTGAGAAAGCATTAACGCAACAGAAGGACAGTCCGATGCTACAACTACAACGAGGAAGGACACATCAAGGATGACGGCCAAAGTTGAAGAAAAGGGACAAGGAGAAGTCCTAAAGACCGACGTCCACTAAACGCAAGAGTCTGAAGGCTACATGGGATGAATCATCATCCTCCGAATCTGAAGTCGAAGCCTTCTCAGGATTAGCACTGATGGCCAACCATCAAGTATAAGAAGATGAGACCAGCTCAGAAATGAGCATATATGAAGGGGGAGGATCATCAGAAGAAGAAAGCTGCGATAAAAGGGGAGCATCAGAAATTGAGGTAAGTAAGGTACGTGCTCTAACTCCCAAGCAATCCTTTCAGTTTATTAAAATGCTTACTAAAGACTTAGTTAAGTTAGAAATGGAAAATAATGATTTAAAATTAAACGTAGCAAAAGCATGCCCTATAGAAATATACGATAATCTAAAATTAGAGAATGAAAAATTAAAAATTGAAATTGAAAAATGATCATGCATGCTTAGATAAATTTCAAAAATCAAAACTTAGAACTTATGGGAAATTAAATTGGTATATTAAACCTCACCAAGGACAACTTACAAAAATTTCTAGAAATTATATACCTCCTAAGTTTTTGATTAATCTAATAGGAAGGAACCTATACTGGGTTCCAAAATCTTTTCTAGATTAAATTTTTGTAAGTTAGCGCTTTCAGCAAGAAAAATTAAATAATTAATTTGTTTATGAGATTTTTGTTAGGACCTTCGGATAGCGGCTAGAGAGGGGGGGTGTGAATAGCCGACTTCAAATTATCGTTTCTTCCTACAATTTAGGTTAGCGCAGCGGAAATACAATGTAGAATTGAAAGTGGAGAAGATCAAACCTCAAACACGATGATGTAACGAGGTTCGGAGATGATACTCCTACTCCTCGGCGTATCCGTAAGGTGGACGAAGCCTATCAATCCGTCGGTAGATGAGACCCCGGATAACCGGCTAATATGAACTCCTTCTGGGTGGAGAAACCTCGCCACAATCTCTCTTGCAACAGCAAGAATGGAGTACAACCAATAGAGAAAGAAAACAAGAACAATATAAATGTAAAAACACTTTGCTTGCCTTCTCGTTGACTGGAGTTCGATGAAGCAGCAACTTCACGATGTCAATAGCAGCTGATCACCCAGTCAAGGGAAGCTCACACGAAGCTTCAGGAATAGGGAGCTCAGCAAAGCTCAGATCGCAAGAGTGAGGAAGAAGGAAGTTGTGTAGAGGCGCCCAGCATCTGATTTATATCTGCACCTGCGAAGAAGAAGACAAATAACAACACAGAAATCTAGCCGTTGTGTCGCAACGGCTAGGCCTGGACTGATAAGGCTCCACCCTGTTCGGTCTGGGAGGCTCCTGATCGGTCTGTGGACCGATCAGGCCCTAGGCCGATCGGTCCCCAGACCGATCCCCATACTTGTTCTCGTTTCTGATCGCTTCCTGATCGATCTATGGACCGATCAGTAGGCTTCCTGATCGGTCTACAGACCGATCAGATAACTCACAGTGACCTCTGTTTGGTTACTGATCGGTCACCAGACCGATTAGATAAACCTGAGTATCACTGGATCGGTCTGCTGACCGATCCAATGCCCATGTGGATTTAGAGCTTCTCATCCCTAAATCATAAGGCCTTCCTGGTCTTGAGAACGGGCTACCGAGCCCTCTCTGACCTAGTCTGGAGAACGAGCTACCGAGCCCTCTCCGACTTCCACGTCCGGTCCAGAGAACGAGCTACCGAGCCCTCTCTGACCTAGTCCGGAGAACGAGCTACCGAGCCCTCTCCGACTTCGTCCGGTCCAGAGAACGAGCTACCGAGCCCTCTCTGACATAGTCCGGAGAACGAGCTACCGAGCCCTCTCCGACTTCCCATGCCAAGCTTCCATACTTGGACTTCTCCCGTGCCAAGCTCCCTGCTTGGACTTTTCCATGTCAAGTCTCCATACTTGGTCTTTTCCCGTGCCAAGCTCCCTGCTTGAACTTTTCTGTGCCAAATCTCCATATTTGTACTTTTCCCGTGCCAAGTCTCCATACTTGGACTTTACCCGAATCAGGTCAACTCAAGTTGGGTCAACCAGGTCAACCTTGACCAAAGGTTGCACCCATAATCTCCCAAGTTTGTATTCTTGTCAAACATCAAGATACAACTTTTCTATTCTCGTCAAACATCAAAATACACCTCGAGTCAGGTCAACTCGAGTCGGGTCAACCAAGTCAACCTTGACCTAAGGTTGCACCAACAATCTCCCCCTTTTTGATGTTTGACAAAAACCATAATCAAGTTAGGTTGACCCGATAACCTAACTTAGGTTTTCCAATAGTTCTCCAATGCTCTTCCTTGAGCATTCTCCCCAAATTCCAATGTTCTTCCTTGAACATTCTCTAGACATTCTCCCCCTTTTTGACACACATCAAAAAGAGTGAATCAAGGTCAAGAGTTTCTTCCTAATGAAAGTCCCATACCTTTCATTGAAACCCTTAATTTCCCCCTTGATACTAAATACAACAATCAACATAGTGACAATCCCCATATCACTAATCTTAACGAGTAAAAACTCCCCCTAAAAGTCAACTCCCGCTTGACCAATAGGTAAAACTCCCCCTTGACCATTGCACCAACAATGTCTTGGAGAGTTTCAATCCTTTAGAAATCTAAAATACCAACTTCCAGCTGAAATTTCAGACAATCAGTCGAAAATCAGCATTTTGGCATGCTCAGCCCTTTACTGGATCGGTCACCAGACCGATCCACACTTCCCTGGATCGGTCCAGTGACCGATCCAGACCTCCCTGGACCGATCAGGATCTCCTCTGATCGGTCCACGACTCTCTGATAAGATTTCTGATTTTTCTCCCGAAATTCAGAAACCCCTAAAAAATTACAAAAAATTACAAAAATTGTAAAATTTTGAGGATACATTCCTCATAACATATATTATCATGGAAAAATAGTTTTCTATGAAAATAACTTCCATTTTTTAATCTTGATACAAAGTTTGAAAGACTTTGAAATAGCTCAAGGTTAATCCATCTTTGTATCAACTTGCTCAATGATGAATGCTATCACTAGAAAAGCTTCATCAAGGTTTTTCAAATCAATTTTGAAATGATCTTAAACCATTCAATTTAGGACCACAATCTTAGGGCTAAATGTACATGACTTGTACACAAGTTTTCCCTATGATCCTCAAATTCGAATTAGGCTCATCTAGGTACAAGAACTATGCACCTTGATCCTAACTTATAATCCTAATATCTCACACACATCTAAGGTGTATCAAACATATCCAAGTCAATTTTGATGTGAGATATGAGTTTAGGTCATCTTAAGCTAAGTTCTCAAGCATTTTCTAGACAACAATTTGATTTCCATATCAAATTGAGTTTTTATCCTTAAATCAATTTAATTGATCATAAATGCAAGAGATGATGACATGACATAAAATAATATCATAAGTGAACATATGTGTCAATGTCATGATGTCATGACATAAAATATAAAACTTAAATAAGGCATGACATATAACTAACCTATGCATTATCATGACATTTCAAATGACAATAAACTAAATATGATGTCATGACATGGCATATGGCAAACAATATATGACAAATAACATATAAAGGTATAGAAAATACCTAATTCTAGCCTTAATTGTCATTTTGATAATTTTGATCATTTTGCCATAAATTCTATATTCCTAAGTGTAATAGACCTAAAATCATATACTAAAGATTTTTAGATCACTATGTGCCAATTAGATTGACCCTAGAAAATTCCTCAAATGTGGTTGGCACATCCTAATCACCTTAGGAATAATTTTTAATTTTATTTTCAAGGCTTGGTTATACCTTGAAACTTCCTAAAATGCCACCTTTTGTCATTATTAGGTTAACTACCTATCCAAATAAGGTGGACACACCCTAAACCATCTAGCGTGATGAAATCACGCTCCTAGGAACCCAAAACCTATTTGAGCTCATTGGGTTCACTAAATATTCACTAGGGATGACTTCCCTAGCAACCCTCCTAATGACCCTCCTAGGCTTTAAAGCCTTGGTCATTTGGGACTCATCAAGATCAACTCTAGGGGTGACTCCCCTTGTGACCTTGGTGATGGTCTTCCTAGCCCTAGGTCTTGTTCCATAATCGAATGGAACATTATGGTAGGCTTGACCACTTGAGACTTAGGTTTGTGACTCAAACCTCTCATGTCCTTGGGCTTTTGCTTTTGACCCTTAGACCCTAGAGTTGACTTCTCCAAATTCTTAAGAGTCTTTTCTAAGGTGTCAAGTCTTGACCTCAAGACTTGATTTTTCTTCTCTAATATCTCAAGTTTTAATTTGTCATTTTTCTTTGAGGTATTCCTAGGCATATGTCTAGTTGTTTTGGGATTCCTATCTAGGTTTTCCTTAACCTTAGATGAGTTAATTCTAGGGTTGGCATTTCTAGTATTATCCTTACCTAGACTAACATGTTTGGCACCTAAGCACATGTATCAGTTTCTATGGTTATCATGCTTATCATCATTGGCAATTGCAATAAAGCTACTAGCATGTTTCTTATTAGAATTGCAATAATGTGCCTTAAAGGGTACCTTAGGGTTTGCCTTAGCTCCCCCTATAGATGTGCTTGGTTTCTTGTCCTTGTGAGGTTGCCTCCCCCTCGGACATTGGCTCCTATAATGTCCCCTTTGCTTGCATTGGAAGCACACCACGTGCTCCTTGCCCTTGCGTATCGGGACTCCGGCTTCCTTGACCTTTGGCGCCGGTGGAGTCTTCCTAATCCTCTTTGGACATTTACTCTTGTAATGCCCATATTCCCTACACTCAAAGCACATTATATGTAATTTATTTGAAATTAAGTTGCTTGAGTTACCTAGGGTTGAGGATGGATATACGCTCTCTTCTTCATCCCTTCCGGAGGTAGAGGCTTCTTCTTGCACCAATCTTGATGAAGAACTCTCCTCCTCTTCTTCCTTAGATGTTGAGTAGCCCTCAACTTCTAATTCCATACCTCCATAATGTGAGCTACTTGGCTCACTTGACTCCTCTTCATGACTTGAATTGGATCTCTCCTTATGGAACTTAGCCAAGTTGTTCCACAACTCCTTGGCATTGTTGTATCTACCTATCTTACACAAGATATCATTAGGTAATGAAAATTTAAAGATTTTAGTTACCTCGTCGTTGATTATGGATTGGTGGATTTGTTCCTTCGTCCACTTCTTCTTCTCGAGAGGTTCTTCTTCTTTATCCACCGGAGGAATAAAACCTACTTGTACACAATTCCAATTTACTAGGTTAGTCATAAGAAAATACTTCATTCTTACCTTCCAAAACGCGAAGTCGTCGCGATCGTAGAAGGGTGGAATCGTGACGTCTTCTCCAAGTTGATCCATTCTCTAGCTCGTGCACCCCCGGGTGTTAATCCGACGAACAGCGACCTCGCTCTGATACCACTTGTTAGGACCTTCGGATAGCGGCTAGAGAGGGGGGAGGGGTGTGAATAGCTGACTTCAAATTATCGTTTCTTCCTACAATTTAGGTTAGCGCAGCGGAAATACAATGTAGAATCGAAAGTGGAGAAGATCAAACCTCAAACACGATGATGTAACGAGGTTCGGAGATGATACTCCTACTCCTCGGCGTGTCCGTAAGGTGGACGAAGCCTATCAATCCGTCGGTGGATGAGACCCCGGATAACCGGCTAATATGAACTCCTTCTGGGTGGAGAAACCTCGCCACAATCTCTCTTGCAACAGCAAGAATGGAGTACAACCAATAGAGAAAGAAAACAAGAACAACATAAATGTAAAAACACTTTGCTTGCCTTCTCGTCGACTGGAGTTCGATGAAGCAGCAACTTCACGATGTCAACAGCAGCTGATCACCCAGTCGAGGGAAGCTCACACGAAGCTTCAGGAATAGGGAGCTCAGCAAAGCTCAGATCGCAAGAGTGAGGAAGAAGGAAGTTGTGTAGAGGCGCTTAGCATCTGATTTATATCTGCACCTGCGAAGAAGAAGACAAATAACAACACAGAAATCTAGCCGTTGTGTCGCAACGGCTAGGCCTGGACCGATCAGGCTCCACCCTGTTCGGTCTGGGAGGCTCCTGATCGGTCTGTGGACCGATCAGGCCCTAGGCTGATCGGTCCCCAGACCGATCCCCATACTTGTTCTCGTTTCTGATCGCTTCCTGATCGGTCTGTGGACCGATCAGTAGGCTTCCTGATCGGTCTACAGACCGATCAGATAACTCACAGTGACCTCTGTTTGGTTACTGATCGGTCACCAGACCGATTAGATAAACCTGAGTATCACTGGATCGGTCTGCTGACCGATCCAATGCCCATGTGGATTTAGAGCTTCTCATCCCTAAATCCTAAGGCCTTCCTGGTCTTGAGAACGAGCTACCGAGCCCTCTCTGACCTAGTCTGGAGAACGAGCTACCGAGCCCTCTCCGACTTCCACGTCCGGTCCAGAGAACGAGCTACCGAGCCCTCTCTGACCTAGTCCGGAGAACGAGCTACCGAGCCCTCTCCGACTTCGTCCGGTCCAGAGAACGAGCTACCGAGCCCTCTCCGACTTCGTCCGGTCCAGAGAACGAGCTACCGAGCCCTCTCTGACCTAGTCCGGAGAACGAGCTACCGAGCCCTCTCCAACTTCCCATGCCAAGCTTCCATACTTGGACTTCTCCCGTGCCAAGCTCCCTGCTTTGACTTTTCCATGCCAAGTCTCCATACTTGGTCTTTTCCCGTGC
The DNA here is from genome assembly GCF_018446385.1 of Zingiber officinale. NCBI lineage: Eukaryota > Viridiplantae > Streptophyta > Magnoliopsida > Zingiberales > Zingiberaceae > Zingiber > Zingiber officinale. The sequence continues at coordinate 171,884,385 of NC_055988.1, forward strand.
CAAGCTCCCTGCTTGGACTTTTCCGTGCCAAGTCTCCATACTTGGACTTTTCCCGTGCCAAGTCTCCATACTTGGACTTTACCCGAATCAGGTCAACTCAAGTCGGGTCAACCAGGTCAACCTGTTGGAGCCCCAAGGTTGTTTTGGTGTGATCAACAAGTTAAGTTAGGTCATGTTTATTTCTAACCTTGTGTCTAAGTGTGCAGGAGCTTAGGAGCACAGGTACTCGAGCGGAAGACGCAGCTAGCGAGAAGGACGGCACACGGTGCGTCCGAGGGACGAGGTGCTGCGGAAGAGTACACCGGCGGACGAGAAGGAAGTGCGCGCGATGGTTCCGAGGTACGATAGCCGGAGCGGAAGATTGCTCGGGGAGCAAGAGACGCAGCTAACGCGAAGGTCGGCACGGGGTGCGATCGAGGGACGAAGTCTGCGGATGAGTACGCTGGTGGACGAGAAGGGACACGCGGCAATTCCGAGGGACGAGAAGCCGGAGGGAAGCACGCTCGAGAAGACCGGAAGATGGGTTCGGGTGAGCCCTATTCCGGATATCAGAGATCACCCAAATCAAGCGGATCCGGAGCAGAAGACCCGGACCGAGACGGGGACTTAAAGGAGAAGTGGTCCCGGACAAAAAGTCAACTACAGTTGACTTTTTGCTCCGAGGCGCCCGGAATGCTTCCGGGCGCCCTGACCCTGACTTTGACCAAGATCGCGATTTACGCGATCTGAACGTTGGGGGATAAAGTTTTATCCCCCTCAGGGCGCCCGGAACCCTTCCAGGCGCCCCGACCAAGGCTATAAATATAGCCTTGGTCCAGAAGCTTTTAATCAGTTCAGAAATTGTAAACAACACTTGTGTGCTTCCACTGCTTTGATTAGCTTCTTTCTTTTTGTGCCTACACTGCTGTAAACGAGGCTTCTCCGCCTGAAGGAGTTCTTAGTGCAATCATCTTCCTTGGATTAACAACCTCCCCGGTTGTAACCAAGTCAAATCCGGTGCCTCGTTTTTATGCTTTATTTTCTGCTTAATCTATTTTTCAAGTGTTAGCTTAATTGTTCGAGAAAGGGTTGTGTTTAATTCAGGGCTATTCAACCCCCCCTTCTAGCCGGCCCAACGGTCCTACAAGTGGTATCAGAGCCGAGGCGCTTCAGGAGGACTAACCGCCGAACGAAGCAACGAAATGGCCGGACCAAGCATCCACCCGCCGAAATACGAAGGGGATTTCACCACATGGAAAAAACTGATGCAGGTATTTCTTACAACCGATATTGAACTATTTTTAACGATGAAATTTGGCTTTGAAGCTCCAGAGGACAAGGAAATAGATAAATGGACAAAAAAGGAGCAGGCTGACTTCGTGGCGAACGGCAAAGCAGAGTACTTCCGCCTCAAGAAGTCAACAGGATCGGTAAATACAACTCGGCAAAGGAACTTTGGGAAAAGTTCCTGACTTCGAAGGACGTTGAAGCGAAGCTCGCGAGAGAGATTTGCTTAGAAATCAGATCAACAACTGCGACTGGAACAAGGCGACATCGTGCATACCTCGATTAAAGAAATAAATCAGGACTCACGAATCTCGGAGAAGAGGTAAGTAACCGAGATTCGCTCAGGTACGCGCTTAATTCATTTCCGAGAAATTCAAAATGGGCATCACTAGTAGATGCTTTTACATTTCTAAGGACTTAGAAAAATTTCATTAGAAGAATTTTTTCAACATTTGAAGTTCATGAATCAAGATGTGCAGAGAAGAAGGAGCCCAAGAACAACATCGCTTGAGACGTACAAGATCGGAATCCTCTCTCGACGACGAGGAAATGGTAATGATGGTAAGAAGATTCAAGAAACTTTGTAAATATAGATCTGCTAACCATCCGCAGGGGAAGAAGAAAAGGATGATCCGCTGCTACCACTGCGACGAAGAAGGGCACGTCAAGGACAACTGCCCCAAGCTGAAGAACAAAGACAAGGAGAAGGGAAAGAAGCCTATCCAGAAATGAAAGGCCCTGAAAGCGACGTGGGACGATACGTCGTCCGAATCCGAAGTCGAAGCATTCTCCGGACTTGCACTAATGGCGAGCCATCAAGACGACGACTGCGATTCGAGCTCTTCCGAAATGAGCATCGAGAGCATCGATGAAGGGGGAGACATGTCGGAAGAAAGCAGCAGCTCAGGGGGAGAAACGGACAACGAGATCGACAAGGTAAGTCAGGTACGATCTCCTCCTCCCGATAAAATGTTTAAGTTCGTTAAACTGTTAACAAAAGACTGCTGCAAATTAGAAAGTGAAAATAAAAATTTAAAAGTAATTCTAGCTAAGTCTTGTCCCTTAGAAGAATTAGATAAATTAAAATTGAAAAATGAAAAATTGGAATTAGAAAATCAAAATTTGAAAATTCAAATAGATAACTTAAAGAACTATGCATGTTCATTTAAAACCAATTTTAGAAGATTTAATAATTTAAATTGGTACTTTAAATATCACCCGGGACAAATCAGGAATATCTCAAGAAAACATGTCCCTAAAAACCTTTTAGTTAATCCAGTAGGTTGGAACCTATATTGGGTCCTAAATCATGCTTAAATTAATTTTAAAATTAAAATTAGCGCTTTAAGTGAGAGAATTAAACAAATAATTTCTTTATGAGGCTTTGTCTAAGGAAGTGGTTGTTGCTCCAATAACCAAGAAGGCCTAGTGCCTCGCCACGACCTGGAAGCCAAAATATTGAAATAAATGTTTAATTAACTTACTAATGAAGCATTAATACAAGAACTAATTAATGCTTGAAAAAGGTTATTCAAAACATTTTATTTCAAATTAGAAATTTACTTAGAATTTTTTATATTCTCAAAAATCATTTTTTTTAAGTTAAGAATCTTTCTAAACAAGAAATCTTAGCTTAAATTACTTAGAAAAAATTTCTAAATTTCTTAAAAACTTAGAAATTTTTTTATACTTTTTCTAAGTATTTAACCCTTAGATTGTTTTTCTTGGAACCCCATTTTTTTTGTGATCAAAGGGGGAGAAGGGAAAGTATAAGTCTAGCGGGAGGTAGATAGATTTAATTTGATTTTTATCTTTTCTCTATCTTTTTGCACTTAAATTAAAAATTAAGTTAATTTACTTAATGTTATTTAATGTCTATTTTTAGCCCTAGCTTAACTTGGGTTGATCACACCAAAAAGGGGGAGATTGTTGGAGCCCCAAGGTTGTTTCGGTGTGATCAACAAGTTAAGTTAGGTCCTGTTTATTTCTAACCTTGTGTCTAAGTGTGCAGGAGCTTAGGAGCACAGGTACTCGAGCGGAAGACGCAGCTAGCGAGAAGGACGGCACACGGTGCGTCCGAGGGACGAGGTGCTGCGGAAGAGTACACCGGCGGACGAGAAGGAAGTGCGCGCGATGGTTCCGAGGTACGAAAGCCGGAGCGGAAGATTGCTCGGGGAGCAAGAGACGCAGCTAACGCGAAGGTCGGCACGGGGTGCGATCGAGGGACGAAGTCTGCGGATGAGTACGCTGGTGGACGAGAAGGGACACGCGGCAATTCCGAGGGACGAGAAGCCGGAGGGAAGCACGCTCGAGAAGACCGGAAGATGGGTTCGGGTGAGCCCTATTCCGGATATCAGAGATCACCCAAATCAAGCGGATCCGGAGCAGAAGACCCGGACCGAGACGGGGACTTAAAGGAGAAGTGGTCCCAGACAAAAAGTCAACTACAGTTGACTTTTTGCTCCAGGGCCCCGGGAATGCTTCCGGGCGCCCGGACCCTGACTTTGACCAAGATCGTGATTTACGTGATCTGAACGTTGGGGGATAAAGTTTTATCCCACCCAGGGCACCCGGAACCCTTCCAGGCGCCCCGACCAAGGTTATAAATATAGCCTTGGTTCAGAAGCTTTTCATGAGTTCAGAAATTGTAAACAACACTTGTGTGCTTCCACTGCTTTGATTAGCTTCTTTCTTTTTGTGCCTACACTGCTGTAAACGAGGCTTCTCCGCCTGAAGGAGTTCTTAGTGCAATCATCTTCCTTGGATTAACAACCTCCCCGGTTGTAACCAAGTCAAATCCGGTGCCTCGTTTTTATGCTTTATTTTCTGCTTAATCTATTTTTCAAGTGTTAGCTTAATTGTTCGAGAAAGGGTTGTGTTTAATTCAGGGCTATTCAACCCCCCCTTCTAGCCGGCCCAACGGTCCTACACAACCTTGACCAAAGGTTGCACCCACAATCTCCCAAGTTTGTATTCTTGTCAAACATCAAGATACAACTTTTCTATTCTCGTCAAATATCAAAATACACCTCGAGTCAGGTCAACTCGAGTCGGGTCAACCAGGTTAACCTTGACCTAAGGTTGCACCAACAATTTTGTCTAAGAAAGTGGTTGTTGCTCCAATAACCAAGAAGGCCTAGTGCCTCGCCACTGCCTGAATGCCAAATTATTGAAATAAAATGTTTAATTAACTTGCTGATAAAACATGAAAATAGGAATTAAACAATGCTTTAACAATTTTTTTAAACATTTGTTGGAAATTTCTCAAAAAATACTTTGTTTAAATTCCCTAAAATACTTTGTTAGAGTTCTTTATTAACTTAGAATTTATTTTGAAAAATCCTACCTCATTTTTTGCCGTGAACAAAGGGGGAGAGATAGGAACAAGTTTAGGGAGAGTTAATATTTTTTTTAATGGGTACTTAAATATTTTTTGTATTGCAAATTCTATTATTGCAATCTTTATGCTTAAAATGTTAGTTTAGTAATTTCTTTAAATTATTACTTGTCTTGTCTATTTTTTTACCCTAACTTGAACTTGGGTTAATGCACATCAAAAAGGGGAAGATTATTGGACCCCGTAGTTGTTTTGATGTGATCAACCAAGTTAGGTCAGATCCTGTTTGGTTTTGATCCCTGTGTCTAAGTGTGCAGGAGCTTAGGAATGCAGGAAGTCGAGCGGAAGACGCAGCTAGCGAGAAGGACGACACGGGAAGAGAGCCGACGGGCTCGGTGCGTCCGAAGGACGAAAGAGCTACGGAAGAGTACACCGATGGTCGAGAAGAACGTGCGCGACGTTAGAGGGACGAGAAGTCGGGATGGAAGCCTACTCGAGGAGAATTCCGGAAATTGGGTTTGAGTGAGTCCTATTTCAGTTGGTCGTAATCATCCAAGCGATCTGAGCTTCAGAAGAAGAAAAAAAGTCAAAAAGAGCTGGATAAGCAAGCTGAAGGCGTCCTCAACGAAGTGTTGAGGGCGCCTCCGCTGCCCACAGGCATGAGGGCGCCCTCATTACCTTGAGGGCACCCTCCACACTATCCAGGGCGCCCTCAAGGCCATTGAGGGCACCCTCGACCCAATCTACTTGACCGTTTCGAATTTGGATAAAGTTTTATCTGATGCCTCAGCTGGAGGCATCCTCAACCCCTTTGGAGGCACCCTCAAAACCCGAGATAGAGTTTCCAGGAGCTATATAAAGGCCCCTAGAGCTAGGAATTAAGAATTCAATTCTGTATTCAATTCCTAGCAGCATCTGAGCTCTTTTAGTGTGTAAAAGACATGAACGCGTGCAGTTTTACTTGTTTTGGAGCCTTCGGCGACTCCTATTCCAAAACTCATGTCCCGCGGACCTATCAATGGGTCATTCACTAAAAGTCTCTTTCATAATCGCCAGAAGAGGGGATCAAGTACAAAAGAATCCGAAAAGTGTAATAGACTACACTTTTCGTTTGCAGAAATTAAGAACAAAAATTAAATTATATTACCAAACATTTTCGTAGACGGTCTCCTTGAGCTTGGTGTTTAAACGGCTTCTCGACAACAGTCGAGCATAGCAGAGTCACAATAGGATAGCAGCAGGAAGCTGGAGCAGTCAGAAAGCCAAATTAGGCGAGTAGGAGCTCGTGTAGAAGTTGATGTTGAATGCTCTTTTATATAGGGTAGAAGGTGCCTTCTATAGCCTTGAAGACACCTTCAATCCCTCAAATTTAATCCCGATCAATTCGGCTCTTATCGGTGATGAATTCTGAATTTTATCCATTGGAAGGCGTCTTCCATTGCACTGAAGGCGCCTTCCATAAACAATGTGGAAGGCGCCTTCTATAGAATGGAAGGCGTCTCGGACACTGTTTACCTGAGACCTTTTATGCTCCTCTTGCTTTGCAAAACGTGTTAGTCCAATAAACTAAATAACCTGCAAGACAATGTTAGCATAGTAATAATAAGGAGTAGTAATTATATCCTCTTTCCTTAAGATCAAAATCTAGTCAATGTCTCAATTTAGGTTTCCAAAATGAACCTAAATTGAACCGACGCTTACTATCCCTTCGAACGTGGGCATATCCTCACTTAGTCACTCTTCTTTAGTGACTTACCTCTACTTACTAAGTGTAGAGTTATCTTCTAAAATCACACATCCGGACTTTAGGAATCAAACATCCCGACTTATCGGAATTATATATCCGGTCTTCACTTATCGGGAATTAGACATCTTGATCTGTCGGAATCGTACATCTGGTCTTCTCCACTCGAGAATCGCACATCTCGACTTGCCGAACTCACACATCCGGTCTTCATCCATAGGGAATTGCACATCCCAACCCTTACTAGAATCTCATATCTAGGCTTTAACCTGCCAAGAAACGAACATCCTGACTGGGGTGTGTGTGTGTGTGTGTGTTTGTGGACTTGTGCACCTCTCGACTCAAGGCGCCTCCAATGCACTAGGGGGCAAGGGGAGGGGCGCCTTGGTCGAAACTTTTTTTTTATAGCGTCGAGGCGCCTGTATCTAATCCAGACGCCCCAATTCAATTGATTTTTTTTGTTAATTTTTTTTTAGCTCTGGAGTTAAGCCAATTAGACTTTGTCTTTAGGGTTTAGGGATTGGATTATAGTATCCAAGCTAAAAAAATAAAACAAAAAAAAAATTTAGGTGCTCGCAGGGTATGTATTTAGGATGTCTAATGACATTTTTAATTTTTTATAGCTCCGAAGTTAAACCAATTAGATTTTTACCTCTAAAATTTAGGGGTTGGATTATAGTGTTTAAGTTAAAAAAATATATAAAACTAAAAAAATAGATACTCACGAAGTATAATATATATATTTAGGATTGAAGATTTAGAAAATATTAATTTTAAAAAAAATAAAAATAAAAGGTAAATTGAGGCGCTTGGATTCTAGGTGCCTCAATGTTGTATAAAAAAAAAGAAGTTATTGACGAAGGCACCTTGAGTCGAGGTGCACACAAGTCTGCAGTAGACGGTTGATATGTTTTTGTTGAACAATGATAAGTTGGATGTAAAGAAGAAAAATTATTAGTGTTCTTGTCCGAAAGTGGAGAAGATGACAAGCTGGGGATGTGGCTGAAAGTTTGACGGGGCGAAGACTCCAATAGGTCCTGCAACACAAAAGCGTTAGTGTTGGGCTAGGAAGAGATTCCTGACGATGACCCTCCAATCCTCAAGTCAGTTTCCGGTGATGTGGAGGATAGCAAAAATGTTGTAGCAAAAAAGCATGTAGAATAATAAAGTTGTGCATACCTCCGCCTATAGATTAGAATCCCCTTTTATAGTCTACTGTAGTATCTGTGCACACATCTCAAAGCGTGCGCAAGTTCCCAAGCGTCCTGTTAAAAAACAAGTCAAAAAGTATCTCTGACGCCTTTTTTTAAGTGAACATGCATATCTCTGATGTGACAGGCTGTGATACAAACCTCCAAAAGAATACGAGGAGATACACGGATGGATTCCGCTATAGGTCGACCGACATCTACTCGGCAGGAGACCATTGCTCGGTTGTGCTGAACATCACAATCCTCCTTCACTCATCTTATTCGTAGTCGGAGGGCTGCATTAAACCCGAACGAACACGTCGCCCGTTCGACCAGGACGATGGCGGAGGATGTAGTGTCTATCTATCTCTTAACTTTATGATGTCCGTTCGGCCATAATTGACTCTTTCGAACATACCGCTCATCTAGCCATAACTAGCCAATTCGGCCGATCAATGGCCAACATTTTTTTTACGTTCTTTGATTTTGACATGCACGTTAGCCGATCTTACTTGTTTTGACTTGTCTTTGATGGATCCCTTTTCATCATCGTATTAATTAGTATAAAAAATATCTAATCCTTTAATAGATATAGGAATGGATATCTGATATCCGATAAGTATGAAAGCGAAAGATATAAAATCTGATCTGATAGATTGTTATCCCTAAATATCGGGCACCAGAGACAACGATTGAATTGCACATCTAGCATGGTGGGACCGTTGACCAAGTGTCGTCCCTGTCTTCAGCCAAGAGGGGTCCTGACAGCCAAATACAAAGGCCGCGATAGTCAAAAACAATTTAGGAAGTTGAAATCGAAGATAACCAGCTCTCGACAAAAGTCTCCGTTATAGGGGACTCCTAAATACGAGTGTTAGCAGGGCTGCGCCTCAAAGAAGGTAGCTGGACCTCGCGGAGAGGAGATGGCTCATTATCTCCGAATACATCGTGCTCGACCAATAAACCTTCAAAAGCTTCATGCAGAAAGGACAAAATCAACAATGAGCGACTGGACCATTAACTAGTATCATGCGCCCTGCGTCACTCCCCCTCAGAGTTAATTAAGACCTAACTCAGTGCCCTCAATGCTACTCTGCATGCATGAAGGCACGAGGAAGATGAGAGCAAATTGCTCACCCAGTCACTCGACCTAAACAACCCACACACAACCACCCCACCACCACCACAAGCTCACCTCATGCATGGCCCATTGCCCATTGCCATAATGCCATTAGCAACCTGCAACAGCATAATGGATGCTTAGTCTGCAAAAAGGATTGATCCTGAGACAAAAATTTATAAGATTAATAAGCAAGTCGAGGTACAGTGTCTCTTTTACTGGGAACAGAAACTTCAGTTGTACAACATCATAACAAGCTAAATGATGTTGATGAATCCGACTCGGAGATGGAGAAGTTTCAGTTTTAGTGCTGTAAATGACAAAAGTGTAAGGTTTCACTCACAGTGTGGAGCCACAGTCCATTCCATTATACAAATGATGCTCTCTGTGGTTTTTAGCGAAGCGTACCAAACAGTTCCTTTTCTTGGTGTTCATGGGATGCCATGGAGGGAGATCACGGGCTGCTGCAGCGACAACAACAATAAACAAAAGAAAGGATAAAACCAGGATGAAAAGATGCAGCAACAATAACCACAAAATGGGAGAATATGGAGCAAGAATGTGAAGGGAGGCAGATCAAAAATACCATGTACGCATGTATAAAAGCACCTCTGCCTTTAATTTCTCGGTGGAAGGACCCGTGATCTCTCTCAATTCATCTTCTATCTTTTCTGCTCTGCATTTCCACAGACACGTTGCGGGCGTCGCCCAGACGATGTTCAGATTACGAGGAATTGCGTTCGCCGTGGTTCTCCTGCTGCTGGTGGACTCCGGGGAGGTCCAGTGTCATACCAAGGGGCTCCGGCTGCCGCGGCGGCAGAAGAACTCCACGCAGGTGGAGTTGGCCGAGCAGCAGTTCATGAGGTGGGTCTGGTTCGTCGGTGGCCTCCGGCATAGCGTGTTCAGCAGAGCGCTCAACAAGGCGTTCCCTTCCTACACGCTCACTGTTGACAAGAAGCCATCGGTCGGAGATTTCACCACGATCCAGGCCGCCGTCGACTCGCTCCCGCTGATTAACTTGGTGCGCGTGGTGATCAAGGTCAATGCCGGCACGTACACGTGAGTGAGCATTCTTCGTCGTCTCCTCTTTGGCTACTTGTACATTGGTCGATCGCTTGATTACCGGGGTGTTAATCATGGAGCAGGGAGAAGGTGGAGATTCCGGCGATGAGAGCCTTCATCAGCATACAAGGAGCGGGAGCGGATAGCACAGTGGTGCAGTGGGGCGACACCGCGGAGACACTCGGGCCGAGAGGACAGCCAATTGGCACCTTCAATTCAGCCACCTTTGCCGTCAATGCTCCCTATTTCATAGCCAAGAACATAACCTTCAAGGTAAGCAATACCGACAATGACACCTCCCTGTTCCAGCGCCCAATCCAACAACCCTTGTCCTTTTCTGCTCTCACAGAACACCACCCCTGTTCCACGACCAGGGGCTAGGGGGAAGCAAGCGGTGGCGCTGAGGATATCGGGGGACACCGCCGCCTTCGTGGGATGCAAGTTTCTGGGGGCGCAGGACACGCTCTACGATCACCTCGGCAGGCATTACTACAAGGATTGCTACATCGAAGGCTCCGTGGACTTCATCTTCGGCAACGCTCTCTCCCTCTTTGAGGTCAGCTTCTACAAAATCATTGAGCAAAAATTGCATCTTGAGCATCGATTATTCGTTCCAAACAATCAAACAAAACAAAATCCATTAAAAACGAACACAAGCCTGGCCTCTTCTCAGTCACGCCTTGCTCAGCGAGGCACTAGGTCGAACAGGTGGCGGGCGCGCCTCGGGCGTAGTACTCACCGGTGAATGCGTGGTGCTGGTTGCAGGGCTGCCATGTGCACGCGATCGCGCAGAACTACGGCGCGCTGACGGCGCAGAACCGGATGAGCTTGCTGGAGGATACGGGGTTCTCGTTCGTGAACTGCAAGGTGACAGGGTCGGGGGCGCTGTACCTAGGGCGGGCGTGGGGGACCTTCTCCAGGGTCGTCTTCGCCTACACCTACATGGACAACATCATTCTTCCCAGAGGATGGTACAATTGGGGCGATCCCAACCGAGAAATGTAAGCCTTCTCCTTCCTCCGCCTCGCTTCGTCTCCTCCTCCTCCGCCGCCGCCGCCGCTCGCTTCTCGGCGTCGCTCAACCCTCACTCTGTTTTATCGATAAATCCTTATCATTTCTAAATTTTTCACTTTACCACATCAAATTTAGTGCTCATAACACTTCCAATCTAATTTCAAAAAAGTACTAATTGTTTCTCAAATTCCATAAATGACCCTCAACATCTAGCTATCATTGAAACTTAAGGTTTAAGAGATACTACTCCACTTTTGATCTCCCCTAGATTGTCTTTGCGAATGGATCGCAAGAATTTAGTTACGAGAGTATTCATCTTATCGCAATAAAGAACATTAAGATTTATTTATTCTCCTTCCTTTGGCTTCTTCTTTGAAGTTATTTATACTCTTCCAAGGACAATTGTTTTTGGTCCCCTAAACTCTTTTTTTGCCTTTCATGTTGAAACCTTCTTTCTAGTAGCTTTTCTTCTTTCCCATTCCAACCTTTTTAAAAAGTGATCTCTTATGCGCACGCATTGGAATCAAACTTTTGTATGGGTTCACCTCATGAGTGCAAAAGGAACTACTTATATGTCAAGTTGAGTCGATTGAATTTTTGTTTTCACTTTCATGTTTGAACTTGTTATCAAGTTATCTACTACAATCTTTCACAGGACTGTGTTTTACGGGCAATACAAGTGCATGGGGCCGGGCGCAAGCTATGCGGGAAGGGTTTCATGGTCGAGGGAGCTCACCGACGAGGAAGCCAAGCCATTCATATCCTTGACCTTCATTGATGGCTCTGAGTGGGTCAAGTTGTGATCTTTTGGTGCCACCAAATAACACAAATCATTCTTATTCGCATTCTTCCAATAGTAGCACCTATAGCTTCTAGCGAGCTACTCATGTTGATTTAATGTTCTTGCTTGCTCGTGTTTAAGGCGAAAGATAAAAAATGGAAAATCCACAAGTTGGTCTCAATATATACAAAATATTTTTTTCAAGAGCGAGAAAATGAACAACTTAATCGAGTTGTTCTAAACTAGTTTTGTTGTCCAAACTTAATGGAGTGTAAAGCTCCCTCATATTGATGGAGTTGAGGAGTTTCTACATAGGAAAAGTAGTTGACAATAGCTCAATATCTTTTGCTTTGACTATTAAAGAATTTGATCAAAGAGTTGGAGGGAGGGGAGCTAAAATGGGCGAATCTCCAACAATTTTGTATCATTGAATGATTTTAGTGGTTATAATGAAGGGGTTAAGATGCAAGGGCAATCAAGGACTGATACAAAATCGAGAGGAAGCTACCCGAGGCAAAGGCAACTCCTCCTTTCACAGTTCTTGCAAGGGTTTGTTTGTGTTTTTGATGTCAACAACAGCAATTCTGCAACCATTGCATTGAATTGATGCTGAGTGCAAACTGTTCTTCGAAATGCTCCAATGAAGTTTAAGAGTGGTAGATTACCGCTTGATAACAGTCCTTGTGGATTTGTGTGGTTGCCCTTGAGCAAAGCTGCTATGCATGGTTAAGAGCAATTGTTCACACAATTAATGTCTTTGGGGTGTTGTCCCTGTTGTGTGAGGTGGCATTTTTACTGCATGAAGATGGTTTGTGATGAGTAAATAAATAATCAGCGATGGCAGATAAGTTTCTGCAGCATGTGATCTCTAGCACACAACATTCTTCAGTTTCTGCTAATTGATTGCTCCTGTGATAACTATAGTCACTTTTGCGGGATTATTTTGTTTTTTTTATATATATCTTGCGTGCCTTTCGTTTGCAGAAACACTTTCATCTAGATTTATCTAATCCTTTGACTTAGCTCTGAATCTCAGCAGGTCACATGTCTCAGAGACTCTTGTAGACCTTTTAGGGTTCATAATCATCCAGTCTTGGATTTTTTTGTTTGGTTTTTTCGTGTGCACATTCATAGTTTTCGTGCTGAAACTTTCACTGCAAACTGTGCGAAAAGCTCATCCATTTTCAATTGGCGGATTCAATTGGGTTTCTGAAACAAAGAGGCTAAGGAGAAAAAACAGTTGCATACAGATTCAAATCAAACAAGGAGAATCTACACGTTCCTTCAGTCTCAGAAATTAGAGATTCTCAATGGCGTGAAGAACCATCCTTCTACTGCATCCTATCACCACATGCTGTCCAAGTAGTAGTCCCTTAGCGCCTTACTGCTCTGTTTTGGTACACTCTGCGTCCTTACTTTCGCGGCGAAGGACGTCGTCTTCGCCATGTGGCTCAGGCGGCTTGGAGTTTCCGGCCAGTGGCCATGGCAGTTCTGGGTGAAGGGTGATCTGTCAGGGTGCTGCTGCTGCTGCTGCTCCCGCGCGTTACAGTTGGAAGTTGCTCGCCTGAACGATTTTGACTTGAGTTGGTGAGTGTCCATCTCGACGATCTTTGGGCTCCGATCGAGACCGGATCTCGGCTCTGTTCCCATCTGCTTGCGCCTTGTACTGATTCTATCCTGCTAAGAACACGATGGGGATAAGATGGATCCAGAATTTAGGGTTTGGTTGATTGTGGTCTTACGTAGGATCTTCTGTGGCAGAACTGTTGTGGGAGTCTTGGGCTCCTCTGTTGAGGCGGCCATGCATGGGACTGAACTCTCACGAGAGCTTGCAGTCTGCGGAGGGCCACGGCGGCTTGTTTCCTCACGAGGTAGCCTCGGACGAGGGCCTGCAACTTCACCAGGGCTTTGAGTGCCCGAAGAGCTTTCTTCGCCTGTTCCACGACGGCGGCCGTTAAATTAAGCAGAGGAAGTTGGAAATGGAAGACGAGGAATGCGGTTCGGCCTCACCAAGTGACCCCTGAAGGCGGTTTGGATCTTGACGGCGGCCCACCAGGCGTAGCTCCCCTGCAGCAATGCCCTCGGCTGCCTATCCAGTCTCTGGAGCCGCCACACCGCCGCCTGGGCGGACGACACGGCAGCGCTGGCGGCGGCCGCGGTGGCGACGGCCACCGCGATCGCGTGTTTCCCCTCCTCCTCGCTCTCGTCGTAGAAGGAACTCAGCCACGCCACGTCCGTCGCCGATAAGGGACTCTGTCGTCCCGTGCTCTCCTCCTGCCGGAGCTTGACGTTGGCGATGGCGAAGCTCCATCTCTTCCGCTCCTTGACCTCGTAGCCATTGATGCTGGCATTGTCTTTCCCGCCCGCCTTCGCCTCCTTCTTCCCCCACAGAACACTCCTCAGCCACCTCGTCGCTCGGCCCATCGCGATCGACTCGAGCTCTCCCTCTCAAAAGCTACAAAACCAATTCACAGATGGCGATGCAGAGGCCTCCATTTTATAAGAGACGATAAGAATCGAGAAAAAATAATGGAAGAAAGAAGCAATCATTCGATTGCTCCACTTGGAACAGTCAAAAAGTGGTGGACGCGCTGCTCTTACAATGATCGTCGTCTCGTGCCTGCCAACCTTCGCCACAAACGACAGGGAGAGTGAGGGTTTTGCCCGATGAAAGAGCGGAAAATTCAAGCAAAATCAATTCCCTCCTCTGTCTCCGCCACCTGTAGGCTGCTCCTTCCTCGCGGCGGTAGTCTCCATCTTTGACTCGACGTCCAGCTACGCAAACGATGGATGAGCGAAGATCACCTCAAAGAACGAAAAAGTTCGGAGCTTTCCACAGAGCCAAGCGACAAGCAGTGATGAACCTGAGCTCAATGCTTACAGCAATGTCGGAGGTGGCAGGGTGGTGGTGGAGTCTCAGTGCGACCGCCTCTCCTCTTCCTCTGCTCCCACTCACTCTGTTATCGCTGCTGGAATCTTTCTACACGCCCAATGATGCATATCTTTCAGCAGACGGCGGAGAGCGAGGCGGAAGAGGAAAGCGAAAAGGAAGATCCTGCCTTTGGCCAGCCATATCTTGCTCGTTTTGGGGCGGTCAGTGGGCTAGTTTAGTACGCTGCAGTGAGAGAGTACAGAGAAAGCATGATGCGGCTTTGATCTCAAGGAAAAGGAATGGAGTAGTGTTGGATGGAGGCGGAGGCCGCGGCATATAAAATGGTTGGAAATGGAGAGAGAGAGAGATGCCGATCGATGCTGCGGTGGCGATCATGACGTAACGGAGGGAGGGAGGGAGAGCGGTGGCAGGAAAGGGCGATGGTGGGCCGCCCACCGCCATGGCCGCCTCTGCCATGGACGTGCTTCAGGAAACGTGGGTTTATATTGTAATTATGGGAAATATCAAACAAATTTAAACCCTGCAATTATTTTTCATATGGACTAAAACAATAAAAAAAAAACATTTCGTTTTAAAGGTTTGTATAGTCAATTTTGATTGAAACATCTTATTTTAATTTTAAGAAAAAAAATTACAATAATTAGCTCCTTGATAGTTTCACCGACACTTATATAATAGTGTTTTGCTTGAATTTAACTAATTGAACGATCAATATTTTTTTCTTAGACAAATGAATGTAGGAATATAAAATGGATTTTTTAGAATAATTAAAATAAATAAAAATATTTTTTTAAATATTTTGAAAAATGCTATTGTAATTTTAATAATTATTATTTAATCATACGAATTATCAAATATTATTGTGACATTAAGAAAACACTTGCAGGTAAAAAATAATAATTTAGTACTGTTGGATAAAAATATTATAAAATATAAAGACAGTAATACAATCAACTTTTACCAAGGTTTGGTGGAGTCAAGTGGCAAGAAAGAGAGCCCAAAAGCTTAGTCGTAAGTAGAATTATAAATGTATTAAATGTTGGTGAATAAATTTGACGTTGAAATTGGTAAAAGTTTATTTATACTAGTTTAATATACATAAAGTGAATTGATTAAATAAATATAAATAATTTATTAAACAAAATGAAATAACTCTTGTCCGAAAACTGAATCAACGGACGTTGGGCACGTGGCGCTCTTCAAATTACTGACGTAGATCTTCGACCGGTCGTACGGACCTCCGGCGAACCTGCAAGGAAGTCGGGCTGGAATGGGGTTCCCGGCGACGACCCTCCGACGCTCAAGTCAGGCAAGTGGACAACAAAGAGGTGGCTTCGAATATGCGAGAGTGCGTGCCTTCGGTGAAGAATGAGGACTCTTATATAGAGCCAGGAAGAGGCTCATGCACACATACCGAGGTGAATACGTGTCCTCAGCCCATACCTCAGTATGTGCTTGTCAGAAAAGCTTACCTGACACCATACTGCTACAATCCGAGTATACCTCTGATAGGACAAAGGAACCCTCTGTCATAAGATCGTGCGGAGGGCATCCGGGCGGACGATCGTTGGCTAAGAAGATCCTATTGGCCGGGTATTTCTGGCCAACCTTGCAAGCAGACGCCGCTCGGACCTTCGCGACGTGTCTTTCCTGCCAGTAGTATCACAACTTCTCCCACCGACCAGCGGAGGAAATGAAAGCAGCTACCGTATCCTATCCGTTCGACCAGTGGGGAATGGATATTGTGGGTCCATTTCCTATGGCGACCGGTCAGCGGAAATTTCTACTGGTGGCTATCGACTATTTTTCCAAGTGGGTGGAGGCCGAGCCACTAACCAAGATCACCGAGTAGATGGTCAAGAAGTTTATCTGGCAGCATATAATTTGTCGTTTCGGCATCCCTCGTCGACTCGTATCTGATAACGGACGACAGTTTGCGGGGAAGCAGCTCGAAGACTGGTGCAAAAGTTATGACATTGAACAACACTTTACTTCCGTGGCGTATCCACAAAGCAACGGCCAAGCGGAAGTAACCAACGGAGAAATCCTTAGAATTCTTCGAGGCCGACTGGACCACATGGGAGGAAGATGGGTGGATGAGCTGTCAGACGTCTTATGGGTCATCCGCACGACCCCAAAGGAAGGAACGGGCGTCACGCCTTTCCATTTGGTGTATGGCGGTGAAGCGGTTATTCCGGTCGAAGTCAGCGTCGAGTCCGTCCGGATCCAGAATTATGATGATGATAACGCCGAGCGGAGGAACATGGAGCTGGATTTGGTCGACGAAGAGCGAGCCAAGGCGTCCGTCCGGCTGATGGCGTACCGGCAAAGAATGAAGCAGAACTACAACCGGCGCGTGATCCCTAGAGCATTCCAAGTTGGCGACCTTGTCTGGAAGAAAGTAAAGCCAATCGGCGACGTTGGCAAGCTAGAGCCTCCTTGGGCGGGCCCTTCAAAGTCATCGAAAAGCTCCGCTCGGGCGCTTATTATTTGGAGGATGAAGACGGACGGCGGCTGGATCGACCATGGAGCGCAAATCATCTCCAGTCGTACCGAGCTGGGTGAGAGGTGCGCTGAATGTAATTTTATATATGTTTTGGTCGTCCATGTCCTTGTAATGCAGGAAGCAAAATGATAAGATAGCAAATATCTTCGCCGAACGGAAGTGTTGAAATTAGCCTTAAAGGTCGTCGAGCTCCGACGTTAAATATCGAGAGTCGAGCCGGCAACTATAAATCCTCCGAACGGAAGACCGTCGAGCTCCGACGTTAAATATCGAGAGTCGAGCCGGCAACTATAAACCCTCCGAGCGGAAGGCCGTCGAACTCCGACGTTAAATATCGAGAGTCGAGCCGGTGAATATAAACCCTCTGAGCGGAAGACCGTCGAGATCCGACGTTAAATATCGAGAGTCGAGCCGGCGACTATAAACCCTCCGAGCGGAAGACCGTCGAGCTCCGACGTTAAAAATCGAGAGTCGAGCCGGCGACTATAAACCCTCCGAGCGGAAGACCGTCGAGCTCCGACGTTAAATATCGAGAGTCGAGCCGGTGACTATAAACCCTCTGAGCGGAAGACCGTCGAGCTCCGACGTTAAATATCGAGAGTCGAGCCGACGACTATAAACCCTCCGAGCGGAAGACCGTCGAGCTCCGACGTTAAATATCGAGAGTCGAGCCGGCGACTATAAACCCTCCGAGCGGAAGAAGACATAAAGAGGGACTTTGTAAGTCAATTTGGCCGATCGGTCAACTAACCAAAAGCACTTCGTAAATGTCCGGCGGAAATCTCGTTTGCAAAACAGGATATATTCAGCCGAGCGGACTAGCTATCCAAAAGACTTCGTAAAAATCCCTTTCGAACACGAGAAAGATGGGAGGAAAGGCGAATGACAAGGAGAATTAAGGGAATACAAACAACGGTAGTTGGTAATCCGACCGGCTAGCACACATACTGATTAATAAATGAAAAGGCAAGCGAAAGGATAACATTTAAAACCTTAAGGCCGAGCGCCTGAATTACAAAAAGGTGACCGTTTTTAGCCGAGCGGCCGAATTACATATAAACTTCTATTCTAGATAATCGTAAAGATCCTTCGGGATGTTGTCAAGGAGCGCCACTTGATCTGCGGCCGGGATGAGAGCAGAGTCGGGAAGAAGACCCTTGGACTTTAAATATGTTGTGGTGGCGGTCATAGCGAGGTCAAAGGTAGTGTACATCCGTTCATAGACTTTCTCTGAAAATTCGGCCGAACGGATGTAGTTTAGCCTCAAGGCTGCGACTCGGCCAGGCTCAGTCTCTTGATATTCTTTGAAGGCCGCTTGGGAGGCGGCGAGGGACTCCTGCAAAGTTTTCAGTTCATCCTTGTGCTTAATTGCATCGGTCGAGCGGTCCACCTTCTCCTCATCGAGCTGCTCCATCAGCTCTTTAACTTTTTGCTCCAGCCCCCGAGCCTCTACATTCTTCTTCTCCATATCGGAAATAGCCGTGTTCTTCCGCTCGGTCGCTAGGCTTATCTTGCGATCCAGTGATTTATTCACGCGATCAAGTTCGATCAGATTGTGAGCCTGGTCGGCCGTCTTCTTTCGTTCGGCCTCCAACAGATCTTGGGTCTTTTTGAGCTCCTTCTGAAGTTCGGCATATGAAGGGCATTGGGAAGGAGCGCCACCCGAACTCCGTAGCCTTTTGAGCTCCTCGTCTACCATGGCAAGCCGATTGGAGACAGCAATCTCCTCCACCCATCTATGACAAAAGAAAAATTATTAGTAGTCGATCGGAAAGAATGTGTAAAGGACTTGAGAAAATGCACTTACCCTGGTGGCCTGTTGCATGTGGCTATTGGCCAAGTTGCTGAGTGGAATCATCGCCACACGCGCCCGAGCGTCGGCCCACATTTCAGCTAAGGGCCCCTTCATTGTGATCATGTGCTCGGGCGCGGTGGGTCGATCGGCCTCGGACAACAATTCTTCGGTCGGGAGGTGAAGTGAGACTCGGACGGTGCGGCGCCGACCAGGGGTCGTCTGGGCGAAAGCCGGCACAGAAAACTGGGACAAAATTATAGAACGATGGACTTGGCGGGGAGCGGGCGGAAGGACGCTGACTGGAATGGCCTTAAGAGGGTCCGCAGACGCGTTAAGTTGGGAGGGAGTCCGATCGGACGAAATCGCCTCGATCTCTGGAGCTTTGCCTCGAGAAGCGGCGGTGACCCGCTCGGATGGATGGATCGCAGAAGTAGCCGAGCGAAGTGGCGTATCCGCCCGGCGTCTTTTTTGTCGAAGGGGACGCTCTTCCTCTTGCGCCGAGCCCTCCTCCCGAGCGGAAAGCTCTCGACTTGCAGTTGCGCCAGCCGTTGGCTCTGGGAGAGAAGCCTGAGCGGCCGACTCCCCAGCATTTGTCCCGCTGTCCCCCTCATTAGAGCCGACCGCCTGGATGCCGAGTGTCTCCATTTCTTTGGCCGCCGCGGCTTCGAGCGCCGTCGCCTTCCTCTTCAAAATTCCAGCCATCACCGACTCTATGACAATGTTCGCTGCAAAGGAAAAAAGAGAAAATCAGTTAGCAATTAAAATGAATTCACGAAGTAAAATTCTTACCGAAGCCGCTCGGAAGGGGGGTCTTGATCGGACTCAGACCGAATATATACATCACCCCTTCAGGTAGGAACTTGTTGATGTCAAATCTCAGACCAGCCAGCATGTTGGCGGCATGAAGATAGTCTGGTCGGGTTTTGAATCTTTTGAGCTCTGGTGAGGTTGGTGGTCCGATCTGCCACTTCGTTAGGAAGGGTACCCGCTCGGGAAGGCGAATATAAAAATAAAATTCTTTCCAATGCTTATTGGAAGAGGGTAGTTTATTGAAGAAAACTAAATCGGGCCGAGCCTGGAACATGTAGGTGCCCAGCTCGGACTGTTTATGATAGTAGAAATAGTAAAAGACCTCTGGACGGAGGGGAATGTTATGGATTTTAAATAGGACGCCGCCGCCGCATAGAAGGCGGAAAGTGTTGGGGACTAGGCTTCCAAGCGGAATTCCGAAAAAGTTGCAAACTTCAACAATGAAGGGATGAACGGGGAGTTGCAGACCGGCAGTGAACTGGTCGCGGAAAACGCAAAAGGCTCCGTGCGACGGTTTGTGTGGCCAAGCGGAAGGAGTGGGTAAGATAATTTCGAAGTCAGAAGGGATGTCAAAACTATTTATCAGAACGTCGGCGTCGCGCCGATCGAAGCGCGACTCCATGGTGGTATACCATGGGCCGAGGGCTTGGTCTTGTGGCTGGGAAGAGCTAGCCATTGTTCGAGCGGACGAAATCAAAAAAGGCGAAGGTAGAAGATAGGAGAAAGAAGACAGCAAACGAAACGATGCCCCGAGGATCGAAACTCGGGAAAGAAATGCAGAGAAAACACAAGAAACAAAGAGAGAAAGAAGGAAAACCTTACAGAAAGGAAGGAGGATCGACGAAGAACGCGGGATCACCGGAAAGGGAGAATCGGAGTCGCCGGAGCACTGAAAACGCCGAAGCTTATGGGCACGCGAGAGCAGAAATGCGGCGAAGGCAGAGAAAGCGAAGGCTTTATAGGGATGAGCCCGAGCGGCCTCCACCGACGGATTCAGGTCGCGAGAACCGAAGCACGCATCGGGCCGTCCATTTCAATCTCCTCGGTCTCGTCGCCTGCGACGCCACCGCCGTACGATGACGGCAGTAATGCCACGTGGCATTCCACCACGGGAGAACATTTAATAAGTGCCTTATCGAGACACAGAGCGCGTGCTTGGCCTTAATGACGGAGATTAGCGCGAATTTCGAGGAGATCCGAGGGATGGTGGCGTTGACTGAGGTCATAGTTAGCACCACATCGGCCGAGCGGAGGTCCTTGTATGAGCCGCTCGACGAAACAATCGTCCAGTCAGTCGGACTAATTGCCTCCTTCGACTAGACTTGCAGGGGAGGCAAGTGATCCGGCGGTAAGAACAGGGACCCCCCTCTGAGGGAAGTCAACGCCACGTGGAAGTCAAAGGGTCAAGCGCCCGACCGGAGAAGGGGAGACCGGTCGGCCGAACGGGGTCTCAGCGGAATAAAAAACAACCCGACGAGGAGTCGGGTCTCCGACGCTCATGGGGAACAGGCTCGCCGGGCCGATCGGGAAGCCCGCTCGGCCGAGACAGAAAACAGCAATACTGTGAACAGTCAGCAGAGCACTCGACCGGGAATCTCCCGAGCGGACTAGAACATACGATTGGCCGGACGTGAGGGGACTGCCGACCGGCCGAACGCTCGGCATGGGATAAGAAGAGACAAAAGGACAAGGGAACATCATCTAACAGCGGGTATGTTCAACGACCAGGTCATACGCATGATCTTATAACAGAGGGTTCCTTTGTCCCATCAGAGGTGTGCTCGGACTGTAGCAGTATGGTGTCAGGTAAGCTTTTCTGATAAGCACATACTGAGGTATGAGCTGAGGACACGTATTCGCCTCGGTATGTGTGCATGAGCCTCTTCCTGGCTCTATATAAGAGTCCTCATTCTTCACCGAAGGCACACACTCTCGCATATTCGAAGCCACCTCTTTGTTGTCCACTTGCCTGACTTGAGCGTCGGAGGGTCGTCGTCGGGAACCCCATCCCGGCCCGACTTCCTTGTAGGTTCGCCAGAGGTCCGTACGACCGGTCGAAGATCTACGTCAGCAATTCGGAGAGCGCCACGTGCCCAACGTCCGTTGATTCAACTTTCGGACAGGATCAACGTCAATCAATAAAACTAATATCAAAATAAACAACGAAATTTTAAAATTAATAAATAAATTTATATTGTGAAATTCAATAATCAATCAAAAATTTTTATACAATCAAATAAGTTTCAACCTAAACGAATCAAATTCAATTTAAATTTAAATCAAACTTATAAGACATAAATTCAGCCAAATTTAAAAATTATTTTGATAGCTTTATGTATTTTAAGACTTAACTTGATTCGTTTATCTCATTAAATAAATTTAAATGTTATAAAATTTAATTCGATTTGACTTATTTAGCATACTACAAACATTCACATCAATTATTCTATCTAAAAATTTTACTTTAAATTTTGAATAAGATAGTTAAAAAAATATTTGTATTAGCTACCTATCTATTCACTAAATTTTATATTTATAAATAATATTTCTCTAAATTTCAAAAATAATAGATTTGATTCTCTAAATATTATAAAGGAGAGGGGAAAAAAATACTAAAGCTAATATATGGTATAGTGAAAAGTATATAAAAAAATTTAATAAAATATTTTTCTATTTTAAATTATAAATCTTAGATAGAAAAATTGATATGACAGTTGTCCTAGGTAATTGGATCAGAGAGTAGGTCTCTTGATTTTTTTTATGGATCAAGGATGGACTACTTATAATCGTGACCGTGATCTCATCGTAATTTATTGTAATTTCTTTCTGTATTTCTCGTCCTCTCCATATTATAATTTAGTTTGGATAATATAACCTAAAGCTACTTGAAGATCATCGGTGGTGGACAAGTAGCTAGATTACTGAATGTCTAGTGGAAGTGACATTCGGACCGATCGTCATCTCCAAATCAAATTATAATTTGAAAGGAATGATGAATTTAGGAAATAATTGTAATTAATTATGATTAGATCATGATGATAATCCGATTCATAATTATTGTAATTGTGAATGATTCATCCCTTAATTAAACAAAAACAAAAACAAAAAAAATCAAAGATCTGCACTCATTGGATCAGATCGAGCGCAGCAGGGACCGCGAATGGTCCGCGGCAGCCGTGCTAGGTAATCGGGTGAGCTGAGCCTCAACCTCGGTTCCTCCTGACGCCGCCTCTCGCCGTCAGGCCTCATATTGCGTGCCGCCTTCGCGTCACTAAAGTGCCTCGTCCCGCTCAAACACCTGCAAAGCCCAGACAAGCCATCGTGCGAGCTCTGCTCTTCATCTTCCACTATTCATATAATTCACTGTTTCCTCTTCCTGTTTTTTTCTTCCAGATCATAATCAGAATGCCGATCACTCAACGCTCTTCATCCTTATCCACTTCTTTTCGAACAAATGACTGCAGTCACTTTACTGTTTGACTCTACTGTAACTATTAATTTCTTTGGATACACATGTGCTATAATTCTCAATGAGACAAACCGGAAGTTAGGCCAAAGCACACCGTCTTGTTGCTTTATAAAATATGAGTACGTTCATTTTCTTTCTAATCTGTCTCTCAATTATATGAAAAAAGTTATAGTTAATCATTAAATTTGTTAAAAGGTGATTGTTTATCTATATAAAATTGATTCTTTATTATATTATAATAAATTTATCATCTTTTAATCAACAAGACATTCTTAGTTCTCAGTGGTCCAATCGAAAGCACTACAGCTAGATGATGTCCATGCATGAGCCATTCATGAGCTGTTTCGGTCAAGTCAATGAGGCGTGGAGACAGAAAGGAGTGTGTCTGATTCACTGAACTGAAGCTGAGCAGCAGCAGTGCAGTGCATTTTGCCTGCGACCGAATGCATGGCAGTAAAGGAGGGGCCTTTCAGCTGCTTTCTAGGAGGATGTTTGTTTGAATGTTTCAGAGGAGAGGCACTGTAACTGCAATTTAAAATTGATGTAAGAGGCATGTCATGCTACATTAAGCTCGGTCGGCTTCTGAGTGTGCATAAGAGAATCTACCGTTTTGCTGGATCTCATCGGGACGTTTTCTCCCTTGTTAGACCTAGGTAAATCAACATGTGTCAAAGGACCGCTCTTCCAATGCCTAAGTCATCATTAATGTAGAAGCTAAGAAGGTAGTAAAAACCTTGTACAGAGGTCCCAAATCCTAATGGGTTATTGGATTTTGAGTGTTGTGGATTGTGATTAATCGAGCAGGATCTGTGCCGCGAACGTTGACCTACTGAGTTGGGTATCAATTGTGTTCTAGATTTATTCGATAGATGAATTGGTGTTATGGTGCAGGACTCTGTGCATTGATGGCTGTGGTTTGATTGTTTGAGTGGAGAAATTTGATTTGCTCTCTGTTTTTGTCCTCTTTTCCATATTGAAAACGTGAAGACAGAAGAAGGAGATCTAGCAATTCAATAGAGGAGCAACGGAACCAACAAATTGGGGAAAAAGTTAGATGGTTGCTCCCTAGGTCTCTTCCGATGTGTACCTCTGCGTATCATAGAGGTGTCGATCGAGTTAGGCCGAAATGCTCTCAATGGGACCGACTCAATTCGTGCATGATTGGCAAGGGTCATTTCTTAGTGGGTCACACTGTGTTAAAGATGGCTAGGTCCATCGGTTGGACTAGGCAGCATGGGCTCAGCTCGTGTTCTGAGCCGAGCATAGCCTAGTTCTAAACCATGCAAAGCATGACGAAAGTAAAATTTAAAAGAAAAAAGTATGCCTACAAAGAGATGTTATGGAGAGGCTATTGATTGTCACGTTGGCGATCAAACCTATGAAAATCGAAATAATGACTTCATATAGTCCGAATGTCTTAATGCAAACCCTAATTTAGGGGGAAACAAGTCATCCCAACCCTTGATCATTGGGTCTTGACTATAAAAGATTCTAAATACCTCCCTTATGTACTAGTCATTATTCCAAAGGCTAATAGTCGTCCGTGATTTACCTCCTCCGTGTTGGTCCTAAGACGGATTGGCCGGAGTATTGGGAGCGAGCGTATTCATCTTTTGCCATATTGACTATAAAAGATTCAAGCAAGAATTTAATTAGATTTGAAAGATATTTTGTAGGCACATTTCGAGATCAATTAAGTACAATTGATGATTGTGAACCTTCGTTGGAGCCTATAATTCTACCTTTAGACATCGAGAGGAAGAGAAGTGGAACAGAAAAGGAAGAAATTAAGAAAAAAAATTTTAACATAAAAAGTAAGATAAAGAAGATTAAAATAACAAAAAAACTTATAATCATGTTCTCTTTTTCATTTTGACTCCCTCAAAAAAACTTATAACTTCTTCGTCTTTGATACCTATCTCTTCCGCTTCATGTTCAAACAATTAATTAGATCATGGATAATTATGGCTTCAACACAATAATTAGATAAAAAATAATAATTTTGTGTTGTTATTTATTGTCAATTATATAATTATATAAGTCTAAAGATACATGTTGTCAAGTCATTGCTTTAGGAAAGTGGAGATGCTCGAACAGATCGTTCTCCTACTTTTGCTTGTTAACTAATAATTGTTCTTGTTCAATCATTTCAATTCAATTACGAGAAATTTGTTATTAATCTTTGCATTGAGAAAGTTTAGTTCATAAGAACGACCTTGATTAGTTCTTCAATTTACAAATGATGCCATTTCTTTACCTAAGCCTAGTCATTTTCGCTATTTTCTTTGTTTTCGACGTGTTTGAGATCAATTCAATGAGTGAAAATCGTTGTCACTTGAATTTGTTATGATTCTCACTTGGGAGAGTTGATGAGAGTTATGTTTAATCATCAATGCCAGAGCCGTAACTTCCATGAGGCCAGAGAGGCAACCGCCTCAGGGCCCAACCCAATAAAGGGCCCATTTTTTTAATTATACCTAAAACAAAATGAGAGGCATAGATCCTAAATGACCGCTAAACCTATACTCACGCTTTCGAGGGATGCACCGATGCATGACTCTTCTTTGAATGCAATTTCTTCTCTAGTGTTGCTCTTCTTTGCATGTGATTTTTTCTCCAGTGTTCTTTTCTACCAATGCATGGATTCACTAAACAATAGGTAATTCTAATCTTCTTCTTTGACCATCTTCTTCGTCTTACAATATGCGACACCAATTGTATCCTAATCGTGCAACAACAGTCGTTTGTGCGACCTAATCACGTCAATTTTCACAGTGGTTATCTCATGCAATATGGGCTGGTGGTTGGCCTTTGCTCGTGTAACCTAGTTACACGGCGCGGTGGTTGTTGCACGCTATCCCAGTCGCTTGTGCGAATGACAACCTAATTGCATGTTGGTTACTGCTTGTCTCCTTGCTACTACCAGCCACCGCTCAGTGTTATATGATATACTAAATGAGCTATCAATATTATAGATTGAGAAAGAAATAGTCTGACAATTGGATTATTCAGATTTTATAAATATTTTTATCTCTAAAATAGCTAGACAAGTAGTGTTTATAAAAATATATTATTTTTTATTTATTTATGTATTTAGTATATATATTATTTGTAAATTGAACTTTATCATTATTTATAGTAGTAAAAGGGTCATTTTTTATATGCGCTTCAAGCCCTATCGAAAACAAGTACGGCTCTGATCAATGCTAGTCTCTTTTGATAAACTAATTCAGCTAAGACTTCCTAAATAGGCTATGAATCTTAATTCGTGATGAAAAGTTGTCTAAATAAGCGCATTTACATTCTAATCAGTAGTATTATTAATTTTTATAAATTAATATTTTAAAATCAATATTAAAAGATGAGTTACACATTTATGTAAATTTATATAAAAATATGAAAAGTTTTAATATAATCAAGTTTTTAATGTAATAAATTTTATAATATAATGCTATATATTACTATATTTGGTAATGTAATGTAATTATAAGGATAATTATATTCTTTTATTTGGTATCCAATATTTTTTATAAGGAATGTAATGTTGGGACCTTGACGTCCGCTAGAGGGGAGTGAATAGCATCTCATCTAAATCGATCGCTTCTTCCTACACTTGTTAGTTACGCAGCGAAAATACAAACAAACAAGTAGAAAGCTAATCTAAATACAAGACGAAAAATGTAAACCAAGCTACATGATCATTTAACGTGGTTCGGAGATTAGGGCTCCTACTGCACGACTGCCTGTAAGGTGGACGATCTCGATCCGTTGTTGATGACTCCCCGACAAACTCCGGCTAGTTCACATAGCTCTTTGTGGGTGGAGAAACCTCACCACAACTCTCACAAGAACATTTGACACACTAGGGCACAGGTAGACTATTAATATGGGTTAATCATCTCTATTTCATCAACCTCAACCAAGCTCCCAAGTCTTGGTTATATAGGTCACGGGTTGGGAAATCACGTCTACCAAAACCATCAGTCGATTGCCCTCTGTGGAAATTCGATCGTTACAGCCCAACAGCTCGATACCAGCCCTCTGTTCGCTCCCAGTCGACTGGTGCAGTCGACTACAATGGTCGATTGATTAAACCACCAGTCGACTGCTACAGTAACGCTACAGTACACACACTAATCCTAGGATTTAACTCCCGAGTACATTCACTCAGCACTCGTCCTTGCCCGACCAATCTATACCTAGCCTTCTAATATCCTCCATTAGCCTTGCGTCCCTCGGATATCTCCCCATCATTCACGTCTTACCTTTTGGAGCTTCCATCGACCTTGTCATTGTTGTCGGGTCTTCCTTTGCCAAGAGGTCGCACCTCCGGAACTTTATCCATTGCCAAGGCACACTTGAATTTATGTTGCCAAGACTACATGCTTGGGCTTACATCGCCAAAACTCATCATTGGACTTTCCTCCTTTGTAAAGATCACACTTGGACTTCCCTTGTTATACTTGTATCCTGCACGCTCATAATACATATCAAATACAACAATAAACCTAACTTAAACCTTTACCCAAATATCAAAACCTATAGTACCCAGATTGCTCCAACATGTAATTCGTATTATTATAAAATGACAAAAATATCCTGCAACGTTAACGACGACGATCGGCATTGGCGGCGACATAAGTGACCTACGGTGGTGGCAGCGCCGTTGGTGACCAGCGGCGGTGGATGGCAACGGCGGCGAGTGGTGGCTACCAATAATTGGTGGCGGTGGCGGTCGATGGCAGAAGCAACGTCGGTGATCGATTCATGACGAAAATAGACTAGGGGTATATTTGATAGTAAAATTTTAGTTAAACAGTAATCTTGTAATGTAATCGGATTACACGATGTTGATCTTGTAATTCAAATTATAAAACTTTATTACCTTTTTAATACATATTACATTACATTATAACTTTTAAATTATATTAAGCCCCCAGGACGTAATGGTCAGGGGTCGATTATCAGGAACTGACGACCTGAGGTTTATTCGCCATGCGTTTATGATATATATACCTGCATATACTTCCCTCTATATTCGTGAGACTGGAAACCGCTAAGGTAAATAAAGTAATTAATATTGTAATATAATATAATTACATTACTGGATGAATTACCTCCTACCAAATGTAACCCCTAAAGCCCAGCCTACCTCCTTCATTATATAATGCTAAAATCCATCCCAACTTAATTTAGTTTAAATTCGTTCCTATCCTCTATATTTTTAGATCCGTCCCTTTCTGAATATAGCTCTGTTTCTAATATGAGTTACACATTTCAGAACGAGACATCTCAATCTAGTCAAAATTAGGGTTTAGGGATGAGCGAAGGTATCTTCTTGTAAATATACAAGTTCTAGTCGTTTAACAGATATAATTAACGAGTTTTTTTTTCCTTTTTTGAAAGAACGAGGATATAAAAATATTAATAAATACAAGGGTGCTCAAGTAAATTACTTAATTTAAAAAACATTTTTTTAGAAAATTTGGCATGCATCAAATTTGTATTTTTGTTTGTTTATTCATTTCGCCACTCAATAATTTTATCCATTACTTTATTTATGCTCGCATCCCATTCATGCTTGCGTGGAATCAATTATCCATCGTGAGAGTAAGATCGTACACATGTACTACTGTTAATTAACACAAGTATATATTTTAGGGCTTTTAAAATGTTAATATTATTAAATTATTATTATTATTATTATTTTTATTTTTATCTCCAACGACCTTTTTGTTTTTCCTACTGGAAAATAGGAGTCGATGCCCTCCCTACCCCGGTAGCCCGGTCCTCGAGGTTGGCAAAGTCCTGAGGAAGCCACCTTCAAGATCCCTCCTTTCCCTTCCTCTGCGATCCTAATCGAACACAGGATGGTGCGGATTCTCACAAAGTTTCATCTTTGATCTTGTGATTTCTGTTTTCTTTTTTGATATCCCGTGGAGGGATCTTGGAAGACGGGGCTCCAAGCGTCGGATCGGCTAGGAACAGCTCTGGTTCGGGAGGCATGGGGAAGGTGGCTGTGACGACGACGGTGGTGTGCGCTGCGGCCGCGTGCGCCGTGGCGGTGCTCGTTGTGCGGCACCGCATGAGGAGCTCGGGCCGGTGGTCTCGGGTCGCTGCGGTGATCAAGGAGTTCGAGGAGCGGGCCGCCACGCCCATCGGGAAGCTGCGGCAGGTGGCGGACGCGATGACGGTGGAGATGCACGCAGGCCTCGCCTCCGAGGGCGGCAGCAAGCTGAAGATGCTGATCAGCTACGTCGACAACCTGCCCACTGGGTATATGCCTTTTTCCCTTATCCGAAAGGAACCTCTTTGTTGTGTATGTCAAACGATCAATTTTATATGTATTGTGTGGAATCTTGAAAGTTTGCTATTTTGGTCGCGATCTTTCTTTTTATAAACTCCGCAGAGTTTAGTTATTTCATAGTGGCATGTTGGATCTCGTATCAATTTAACAGAGCTAGGAATAGACTAAAGTTAATAAGAGAAGAAAAAAACTAGGTTTCAATTGTAATGTATTCTCCTATTATCTTCCTTCTCTCTGTTTGTGCCTTCTTCACCCTGATTTCAATAGAATTTATGGATGCTCTTTCTAGCCCTATTTTGATAATAAATGGGACGATCAATGGATCAATGGGGCACACTTTGGTGAATGGGCAATCTGCCCTTCCTAACACTAGTCAATTTTAGCTGGAGTGATGATAGCATGGTCAATCTGAGAGGGATCAATGATTGCTTTAGACATGTGGAATACTTGCAGAATTTTATTTACTTCATATCATTAGCTGTCTTTGGACTTAACAATTTTGAATCTTTACAAGCTTTCAAAAGTTTTGAAGTTGTTGCACTTCTGTGTACCTGGATCTCATTGGAGTACAATAAGAAAATTTTATGAGAATTTGCTAGTGAGAACTGCCTAATTTTTCTATCTTCTTGAATGCTTTCCATCGTTAGCTTTCCTAATGTTTTGGGTTTTTTTTTTTTAAATATTCCTTGTGAGATTGCTTTATATGCTGCTAACTGTCGGTAACGTAGCATTAGAGACTTGTAAGTTCAAGCCAGTGATCTATTTTACTTTTAATCGTACCATGCATCTAGCCTGCAAGCATTGGCTTGAGAATTTTAGTTAACTCATGTCTGCCTTAAAGAACGCCTGAAGTACTATTGTGAATAAAATTTTCTGACGAAAAAAAAAGAAAAACTAATTAATTTTATGCTGAGAGTATATATATGAAACATATATCATTTAGGAAATTTCATTTAAATTTCCACTTGGATTTATGTCTGAATGAAGAACGGTCCTCAAGAATGAATTGAGGCTAGAATTAAACTGCTGTATTTTTTTCTAGTGTTGTATTCAATCTACAACTTCAAGTTTATGTTGACATTCTAAACTAACACCTCCGAGTCCTTGGATATTATTTACAAGGGATGAGATGGGATTGTTTTATGCTTTAGACCTTGGAGGAACCAACTTCCGAGTACTTCGTGTTCAACTAGGAGGGAAGGAGAAACGTGTTGTCAAGCAAGAATTTGAGGAGGTCTCCATACCACCACATCTAATGGTTGGAGGCTCAGATGTAAGTGAAAAGTCCTGATTGTTATGTTAATTATTCATTTTTGACATCTGTAGCACCTACCACCTTTCTTACATTTGAGAACATTTTCAGGAACTTTTTGATTTTATCGCTTCAGCTTTAGCAAAATTTGTTGCTGCTGAAGGTGATGATTTTCACCTTCCTATTGGTAGGCAGAGGGAGCTTGGATTCACCTTCTCTTTTCCAGTGAGACAAACTTCAATTGCATCAGGCACCCTAATTAAATGGACAAAAGGTTTTAATATCGATAGCACGGTAATTCCTGACCACCTTTTAGCTTCATTCAGTGAAATTCTCTCTCCCGTTGCTTGATGAAACTAGTTTTCTTGCTTGACCATTTTGTAGCTTACTTTAAAAAAGCTTCTGGCTTTGTTCCCTGTTGAAAGTCAGACAGAGTAATTTGTAATTTTCTAAAAAAAACAATGCTCATATTTTCATTGTTTTATGAACCTTTAGATTTTAGAATATAATTTGCAATAGAAGCTAGAAACACTTTTTGTATCTCTTCACTATGTTTTGTGTAAATAGGTTCTTCGAAATCTGTTGGTTCTCATATAATTATTAGACTATCAAATTATGATTTGCAGCTGAAACTGAAAATTTCCATCTTTGTTTGATGTTTTTCTTTTCTAATGATCTTTTGCTAAACCTCAAGGATTTTCATTAAATTAGTCCATAATCTTTGGTGCTCTTTTTATTTGCATATCTGGTTAAGTTGATGTTTCCATGATCTTATCTAAGCATGATGAGGGAACATAGGATCAAGGTGTAAGATCGTAACACCTCAATCTAATTCCAGTTTTACATGGGATCTAGATCATGTTGGTCATTTGGGCTTCTAAGATTGTAAGATTTTTAGGTCCTAATGACGGCCTTGCTACGAGGAGAGAACGATGAAGAAGATAAACATTATTTTGAAACTACAGGCTTGCTTTTCCCATTTGTTTCCATTCATCATGCTTATAAATTTATCACAAACAGTTACAACCAGGGATTAAATAGGATGGTTTTAAAACTACAAAAGCAAATTAGGAAAATCCTTTACTTTATAATCTTACTTTGGTTTATGTTTTTTCTCTACTAATATTTAATTTCTTCAAATTTCTCAAAAGACTTGTGGCCATGGAACACTTTGTTTTTCGGTCTCTCAATTCGCTCATTGAATGCACATTTCTTGCAGATTTATATCAATTGGTAGCTTAAAAATCTCAGTCTATGGCCATTATGTTTGGCAATTGATTTAATTAAATGATTGAAATTGGAGCTCTTAGATATATCTGAAGTATTTTTTGGCATTGCTTGTTGTGCAAGTCATACATCACAATCATTTTTTACTTCAGTTTGTTAATGCTTTTGTTAAAAGCAGGTTGGGGAAGATGTGGTAACTGAGTTGACTAGGGCCATGGAAAGACAAGGCCTGGATATGCGAGTCTCAGCACTGGTATGTTTCTCTTATACCTTTCCCTATCACTGAAAGATTTGTCCACAGGTATCAATTTGCTGTCAATTGACTGTCATAATCAAGATTAGATTTGGTAAATGCTGGCTGTAATTCTTTGGTACAGGTGAATGATACAATTGGGACATTAGCCGGTGGGAGATATTTTGATCATGATGTAGTTGCTGCTGTGATATTAGGCACAGGGACGAATGCAGCTTACGTAGAGCGTGCTCATGCAATACCAAAATGGCATGGTCTCCTACCCAAATCAGGGGAGATGGTAAGTGCCAGCTCCTCTAATATGGTTACGACAAATTAATCAAGCAAGGCTATTGTCTAGCTGTTCACTGGTCTATTTTTCATGGTTTAAATCGTTAATATTTAGGTTATCAACATGGAGTGGGGAAATTTCAGGTCATCTCATCTTCCTCTAACAGATTATGACCAAGCACTAGATGCAGCGAGTTTGAATCCTGGTGAACAGGTGATGTGTATGTTTACATATTTTTTTGGTTATGAGGAATTGTATCAATTTATAAAATCAATTAGATTTTTTGTTGCAGATTTTTGAAAAGTTAATGTCTGGAATGTACCTGGGTGAAATTTTACGAAGAGTACTCCTAAAATTAGCTACTGAAACTGCGTTGTTTGGAGATACTGTCCCACCAAAACTTGAAACTCCATTCATACTCCGGTATATTTGATCTTTACTAACAAATTAATGCTCTTTAAATTCTGTTGCTTGGGACTGTTGTCCATATTATTGACGATAAAATTTCCATTTTAGCTATAGGTAGCTAGGATTTGCACTTGTTGCCTTCCATACAGTAAGTTCTCAAAAAAACAAAGGAAAAAAACGAAAGACATCATGGTAGACATATCATATCCTTAATCATCTATCTCTTGTAACTCAATCATCTCTGTTAGCGGTTTAGCTAAGACCAGTTGAATACAAATAATTCAAAGTATGCTATGTTGAAATATATAAATTATCTCGTCATAGCAAATTTGGAAGTGAGATTTCCTTGATCATGGTTGCCCCATCTATTGGAGTTAGTGATACCATTGAAATCTATACAAGGCTATGCCATTATAACTAGTAACGTTCAGTTCAATTTTTTTTGTTATTGCATTGTCTTGAGTTTTATTTGGTCTTTCTTTACCCCTTACCCCTTCCACACTAGTTGATTTATTTCGTTTTAACTATAGGATCGATTAATTACATTTGAACATATATAAATATAGTGGTGCATATTGATACAAGTCTAGAGAAATGAGATAGGATATTCAACAAATAGTCAATAAATCAAATGTCAAATTTGCTCCTAGCAGTTAACTAATATTCCAAATGTACTTTTTGAGCAATGATGGAGAAATGTCCTGATCAAGATATAAGCGCTCGCAAAAGCATGATTCAATATACATGAAACACTAAGATCTCAAGTGTCTTCACTTTTTTGAAGGGGAGTTCCCACAATCTGTACAATTTCATTAATTGCAAACGTGGTTAAACATGGCATTGTCATGTCTGACAATTTAGGTCCCAAAAAGCTATTGACACAATATATATACGGTGGGAGAAAATTGTTTGAACATATTTATATTTCCAAATATCATATCCTGAATTATTGAGAAACATCAATTTAGATTAAAGAGCTGGTACTTGGAATGTAAATGAACCAATTGTGTCTGTTCCTGTTCCTGTTTCTTTTGGTATCAAAAATTGAAGAGGAACAAACTTGGGCATATTTTTAAGCTCAATACAATATGCAAATGAGCTTTGAACATTTATGACGACAATTTAATTAGTATGCACGGAAGCTTGTGGGTAGTTCATGAACAGACTTGTTCTCAAGCTTGTCTAGTAACTTGTTTGCTCAAATATATCAATGGTATTATTCTTGTTTTATTTCTTGAGATTTACAAATTTTTATGTTATTAATATCAATGATATGGTAAAACTGAAGAAATAACATGAATTTTGTCGGTGTATTATGTTTTAGCTAACTTATATGGATAACCTTGTGTATACTGGAGCTTGATCAGAGCTCCATTCGAGCTCACACTATGAACTTTTTATAAAAAATCTTGAAAACAACCTTGAGCATATTTTTTTTTTCTGAGGAGCAAGTTTGAACATAGCTGAGATTAGCTTGAATTGGCTCGTTTACGGCCCGAAGAGATGGGTTAAAGAGTATTAGTAATCAGAAAATTAACTCAAAAGTGAAGGTATATTACAACTATCAACTACTGTAAGTGATAGTCTGGTTACAGGAAAGAGTGTCCCAATGAATCACCATAGATCGTAGATTACATGACATCAAGGATTAAACTCTTAGTAATGACATCACTCTTTCTCGAAATTCTTGATATTAGTCATCAGTAATCAAATCCAATTTTATTTCTAGCTGACCAATATATTTGTGATTGAATGAACACAATGATAGGGCTTAAATTTTAATCCATCATCTCATATATCTAACCGTTGCCAATTAACTTTTGGGCTCTCCTAAAGTGTATAATGAATCCATTTGGATCAACCCTATATAACTAATTGAACTAACTATAATTAGTATTAAGTGCAATTAAATAGTATGATTTAATGAACAGAAATAATGATTATTTGCAATTTAATCGGTAATTCTAGTATTGCACTTGGATTAGTTTCAAATAGAAATCAGCTAGTTATGCCTAAAATGAATTTGGGTCCAGTGACTCTTTATTAATTGAACTAATCCAGAATCCAATGAAAGAATAATGCCATGGTTATGATTTAAACTCTTGTAATTCATGAGGCATTACTATAATCTTGAATTATGAAAAAATAAAACAGTGAAAATTCTATCGCTTGCACCAAACGAATATTGGATTATACCAAATGAATTATGATATATTTTTACTCAATCGCTCATTATTTTTTGACTCAGCTTCCAATTTAACGACTATCTGAGTATGCTCAGATACTCAATTCTTGGTAAATACCTCCCTTATGTGCTAGTCACTATTCCAAAGGCTAGTAGCCGCCTGTGATTTACCTCCTCCGTGTTGGTCCTGGAACGGATTGGCGGGGGCGCTGGGGGCGAGCGTATTCGCCTTTTGCTATAATCAGATACTCGATTCTTGCCCAATGGCAATCCAAGTCCATGGAGTTGCCTGAATGACTGAATATTCTAAGGCAGGCAATGCAGCTTATCAGACTTAACCGATATTTCCGATGAACAAATTTCATTGATTTTAGCACCTTTATGATACCTCTACAAGCACAAATTTTGAAATGATAAGCTTAACTTGAACTAGACTTTTTATCACAATAAAATGTAATTTGTCGCCATGTCTGTCTATCTTCTTCTCTTCACTAGGACAATGCAAAAATAACAAACTGCTCTTCTTACCATCATCTTGACTCATTTAATTTGCAAATGGAGAGTTCATCTTAGTTTCATAACCCTTTTAAGTTGATCAACGATTTTGTTCTTATTCACTAGCCAAGTTATGACGAATCTTAAACTTCAGTTTACATTATAAATTTTTTATGTTGTCTTGTTGCTCAATTCATGATCTAAAATTCATAGCAAAGTATGAACTGCTTGTACTGGTTTTAACTTTTTCGTTGTAGTGTGTTTTCTATCGCGAAATCATCATCTCTCTTTCTTTCTTCACAGTATGTTTTTCTGATCAAATTTCCAAATTGAGTTTCACAGGACACCTGCCATGTCAGCCATACACCATGACAACTCACCTGATCTAAAAGTGGTCGGGACTAAGCTGAAAGAACTCTTGGGGGTACATATTTGTTCCCGTCTTCCCGAGATGATCGCATCCTTACTGTTTTTTTAATGCAAAACATGTATTTCTTATCGAATCTTATCCTCCTTGGGTTACAGATCCCTAATACATCTCTCAAAACCAGAAAAGTGGTCGTCCAAATCTGTGACATAGTTGCCAAGCGCGGCGCTCGCTTGGCTGCAGCCGGCATAGTCGGCATTCTGAAGAAGATCGGGCGTGATGCTCCACCAAAGGACGGCAGTAAACTCCCAAAGACCGTCATTGCGATGGATGGAGGGCTCTACGAACACTACACCATATTCAGTGATTGTTTGCAGAGTACCCTCAAGGAGATGCTTGGGCCTGAAGCCTCGACTTCCATCGTCATCAAGCTGGCGAACGATGGGTCAGGCATCGGAGCATCTCTCCTCGCAGCATCTCACTCGCAGTATCTAGAGCTCGAAGAGTCCTAACGAGCATCTTGTTGTTTTATTTTATCTGAAGGAAATGGTTAAGTTAACCTTTGAGATAGGCATATGATAGCAAGTAGAAACAAGGAGGTACTGCCCATCACAAGAAGAGCAAAGACTTGTGTGCATTCTGCAATTGCCATTGCCGCGCAGCACTGTCCGCGGTTAGTTTTTCATTCTCTTCGGTATATTCCCCCCTTTTCACTAATAAAAAATAAATGGAGACGATCCGATCTGATCGCCTTCTTTAGTTTATGTCGATGAACTGCAACCTCCGGAGCAAGTTGCTGTTCCAGGAAACTTTTCAGTTTTTTCTGTTACTTTGTTCATCTCCATGGTTTCCTTGTGCCTGAGTGCATGGTTATGAAATAAGACTGCTGCTGTTTGGATTTCTTTTGCTGAGCTGCATTTCGATCCCTGATCTTATGGCGGTCTTTTCTTGAGCTCGCCGTGAGCCAGACGGTGAGCTTGCGCGAACTAGCCTAGCTATGAACTCGCGGCAAATTGACTAGTGCAATCGACTGGATTTTTATTTTGATATTATTGAGTAAATCAATCAGCCATTGGCATCAAAGATGCTTGCAGTTTGATTCGCCGGAAAATTGTAGATTCTCGGCGTCACGGAGCGGCGAGGTCGAAGAAGGCTCCCTTCTTGGCCATCAGCTGCGCGTAGCTACCCCGCTCCACCACCTTCCCTTCGCCAAGGAAGGCGATGGAGTCGACCTTCTTGATGGTGTTGAGGCGGTGCGCCACCACCACCGTCGTCCTACCCACCATGATCCGGTCCAGCGCCTCCTGCACCGCCCTCTCCGACTCCACGTCCAGCGCGCTAGTCGCCTCGTCCAGCAGCAGAATCCTCGGGTTCCTCACGATCGCCCTCGCGATGGCGATCCTCTGCTTCTGCCCTCCCGATAGCTGCGCTCCCCTCTCCCCGCTGTTGGTGCCGTATCCGTCCTTCAGCGATCTGCATCGATTTCGTTCGTTTAGTTATGATCAATCTCTCGATTGAATTTGATAGGAATGTTGTTGTGGTTGATGGTTATTACGAGATGAAGTTGTGGGCGTTGGCGGCTCGTGCGGCCTCGACGATCTCATCCTCTGTGGCGCTGGGTTTGCCCAGGGCGATGTTGTCGCGGACGGTGCCGGAGAAGATGACCGGGTCTTGGCTGACGAGCGCGGTGAAGCCGCGGAACCAGATGAGGTCGAGCTCCCGGACGTCGGTGCTGTCGATGCGGACGACGCCGCGGTCGACGTCGTAGAAACGCAGGATGAGGCTGACGACGGTGGACTTGCCGCAGCCGCTGCGGCCGACGAAGCCCACGCTCGTCCCGGCCTTCACCTCCAAGCTGAAGTCACGCAGCACCGGGCAGAGCGGCCGCGTCGGGTAGGTGAAGTCCACCTTCCGGATTTCGATCTTTCCTTGTATCTGCTTGGTCTCGCCGTTGGAAGAAGGGGAAGAAGAAGTTGATATGAAGGACTGACGGTCCAACACCTCGAAGACCGACGCCACGGCGGTGGCGCCCTTGGCCAGGTCGGAAGTCATACTGCTGGCCTCGGCGATTACCTTTCCCGTGCTCACCAAGATGAAGAAGGTCTTGAATACGTCTCCGGCTGAGATCTCGCCGGACTGCGCCAATCTCCCTCCGTACCAGAAGTCCAACGCCCACGACAGAAACGACAGGCACGGCGCACTCCCGGTAGCCAGGCCCGCCACCCACGCCTTCTTCCTCGACGCCCTCACCGGCTCCTCCTGCGCCTCCTTGAAGAGCTCCAGCACCTTGTCGGCGCACCCGAAGGAAGTCACCATCCGGTGGTTGTACACTGCCTCGATGGCGATCTGCGTGCTGCTGTGCTGCGCCTTCGCCAGCGCCACCGACACCCGAGACAGCACCACCTTCTTGGCGTAGTGGCAGATCATCGTCGAGGGCTGGATCGCGATCATGACCAGAGCCAGCTTCCAGGCGATGGCCAACCCCATGGTCATGGCGACGACCACGCCGGAGGCGGTCTGGAGCAGCAGGGACAGGCGATCGGCGACCAGCGTTTTCACCAGCGCCGCCTCGTGGCTCAGCCGCGAGCACAGCGCGCCGCTGGAATGCTCGTCGTCGTCGAACCACCCCACCTCGAAAGTTAGGATCTTTTCCAGCGCCCGTATCCGAATGCGCTTCGTCAAGCGCTCGCCCATGTAAGCGAAGTTGTAGTGCTGTAACAGATTGACGATGATCGAAACCAGAGAGAGGGCGGAGAAAATTAGGGCAAAGCGGCGGATGGCGGCTTTCATCTCGTCGTGGTCTTGGAGGAAGAAGGCGGCGATCATGCCGCCGATCGAGAAGGCGTAGATGGGTTGAACGGATCCAAAAACGACGGCGGAGAGGCTGCCGACCACAGCCTGCTTCCACTCCGGCGCGTTCATGGCGATGAGCCGAGAGAAGGAGGGCGCAGGGGAGGCGGCGACGGAGGCGGTGGATTGGTCCTCGGAGAAGGCGGGGCTGGCTTTGGTGAGGCTGAGGCGGCTCGCGCTGCTCCTGGCGACGGAGGAAGGGCGGAAGGATTCCGGCTCCGGATCGAGATTGCTCGGGATCCTCTGTAGCTTCACCAGGCGCGAGTAGTGGCTGTTTTTCTCGGCGATGAGCTCGTCGTGGGTGCCGATCTCCACGATCCTTCCGCAATCTACCACCGCGATTTGGTCGGCGTTCTTAATCGTCGACAATTTGTGAGCCACCACCTGATCCATCACAACGGCGACAAGGATTTATGCTTCGTGTGTAGCAGATCAAGAAGAGGGAAAAGATTAGGGTTTTCTTCGTTTTTACCAGTGTTGTTCTTCCCATGGAAGCTTGATCGAGGGCATTCTGCACCAGCTTTTCCGATTCAGAGTCGAGCGCGCTCGTGGCTTCGTCGAGAAGAAGAATCGCAGGGTTCTTGATGATCGCTCTGGCGATGGCGATTCTCTGCTTCTGGCCGCCGGACAGAAGCGCGCCTCTCTCCCCGATCTTGGTCTCATATCCCTCCGGCAATTGCCTGATGAAGTTGTGGGCATTCGCTGTCATGGCCGCCGCGAATATCTCGCCGGCGGCGGCGCCTGGCTTCCCCACCAAAATATTCTCCCGGATCGACGTCCCGAACAGAGCATGTTCCTGGCTCACCAGCCCCATCTTTGCCCTGATCCACTTCAGCTGCAGCTTCCTGATGTCCACGCCGTCGATCCTCACCGCGCCGGCGTCCGCGTCGTAGAACCGCTGCAGCAGCGCAACGGCCGTCGACTTCCCGCTCCCGCTGGTGCCCACCAGCGCCACCGTCTGCCCCGCCGGGACCCGGAGGCTGAAGTCCCTCAACACGGGCACCTCCGGCCGCGAAGGGTACGCGAACTCGACCGATTCGAACGCCACCTCGCCGCGCATCTCCTCCATTTTCAACCCCTTGGGATCCTCCGCATAGATTCGCGGCCGCCTGTTGATCCTCTCGAGTATCCTCTTCGCCGCCACCGACGCCTCCGCGAAGTGCTTCACCTCCGG
This sequence comes from Zingiber officinale, assembly GCF_018446385.1. NCBI lineage: Eukaryota > Viridiplantae > Streptophyta > Magnoliopsida > Zingiberales > Zingiberaceae > Zingiber > Zingiber officinale. The sequence continues at coordinate 171,924,161 of NC_055988.1, forward strand.
CAGCGCCATGCCAAGAGATCTACGTACACCGATCCATGGATTTCATTTCACAGCCAGAAACAAACACAAAGGACTAAGAACGCTTACAATCCGCCCAAAACGAAGGAAATTCCGGCGGCGTAAATCCTTCCGCCGCTCTCGCCGTGGTACATCACCAGCCCGCTGCCGTACCAGGCGAGGAACGCCCAGATGGCGAAGGACAACCCAGTGCTTCCCACCGCGAGTCCCTTGGCGATCCCCTGCTTGATCCCCAGCCTCACCGTCTTCTCCAAGATGACGGAGTACCTCTCCGCGATGCTCTTCTCGGCCGTGAACGAGTAGATGGTCTTGATCGAGCTCAACGCTTGCTCCACGATGGCGTTGGCTTTGCCGTACGCCTCGCGGGACTCGCGCGACAGGTAGACCAGGTACTTGCCGTAGATGAGCCCCGGGATAACGAGGACGCCGACGAGCGGGAGGGCGACCAACGACAGCCTCCACGAGAAGTACGTCGAGAAGGCCAGGCCGGAGATGAAGGTGGAAGAGTGCATGATGAACAGAGGCACCTGACCAGTTTGCATATATTATGAAATTTAAAATTAAAATCATATATTTTTTTAAAAAAATAGAATTAAATTTTAAATTCAATCAATTCGATCAGTTAATTATATTTAATGGATCACCTTCTCGCTGAGCACTTCTTGAATGAGAGCAGTGTCCTTGGAGATGCTGTTAATGACCTCTGCGGTGGTTGCCTCCTGCGAATCAAAGAAGGCAACCTCTTGTCTCAGAATCGCCTCCAAATACTTGTGCCTGATCCTCAGCACCTGCCTCTCGCTCGTTCTGCTCCAGCAGTACCCTTCTGCAGAGCAAATTAAGCATCAATTACTGTCTCAAATGATAAGGAATTAAGATCAGCTAATTAATGACATGGTAATTACCCATGAAAGCCACCACCAGAGTTGCTAATCCCACGTACACGAAGTACAAGCAGTGCTGCAGAAACCACAAACCAAAAAACAAATAAATAAATAAACAAATAATGTTTTAAAGAAGAAGAGTGTGAAGTAGTTAGGACCTTTTTCACGTCCTGCATGAAGTCTGCATGGTTATGACCACTGTTTTGAGCGTTGCCGGCGCCTAAGCTGTTCATGACGGCGCTCGCGAAGAGAAGAAGGCAGTTGATGGAGCAGCCGTCGCCGACGGCTCCGAGCGTCCCCGCCGCCATCAGAGCGACGTCGGCCCAATCAGCGAACAGGAAAATCCCAGTTCTTGGTCGGCTTTCGCCTTCTTCAGCTTTGCCTTCTACCTTGTTCCCCTCGTCCATTTACTGCTTAATTTGGTTTGAGCTTTAGAAATGGAGGAGGGAGCGTGTGTGTGTGTGTGTGAGAGAGAGAGAGAGAGAGAGAGAGACGTTCAGAGAGGTAGCTAGCTAGCTCTCTCTATGGGCAAGGCCGTATATATATAGAGATGCGCTCGTGCCCAAGTTGCAGAGAATAAATACAAGCATAAGTGGCCAAAGATTAATGGAATTTTAAATTCGGTGTAAGACTTTATTTATATTCGATTAATATAAAAAGGTCAATTAAATAAATGAATAAGTCTAAACGTTATTATGATCTGTCCAAAATTAACACGTGGTTAGTGGTGTCTGACTGTTCCTGTGTGGAAGAGAGAAATAGAAATGTTTTGAGTGAAAGAATTATCCCAAGAAAATCATCTTACTCATACTTAGTACTTTAGTAAAATCGTGATCATTAAGAATTGAAACTTCTTTTGTCACCATGATGATTCCGAATTGATTTCAGAATCCGTCGGATTGAGATGATGTCTTATCAAAAATTCTTAAAATTTAATTATACATAATTAATAATTATAAAAAATATTAAAAAAAATATTTATTTACATTAATAATTTTGTATCACGTCTCATATTACATTATTACATTTATAAATTTAAATTAATTAATAATTTAATTAATATTTTGACATGATAATACTCAATAATATTTATATTTTCTATTAAATAATAGAAGAGTATAAAATATTTATTAACATCACCACCACCACCATAATAATAATAATAACAACAACAATAATAATAATAATAATAATATCACATTCAATATCAAGTCTATTCCCTTGGTTTATAATGTTAAGACACTTGAGAACTAGGAAAAATAGCTTGCTTCGATTCTTCTTGATTTTGCAGTAGATATTTGAAGTTGAACACATCATAAAGTTAACATTTTCGATTTTCTTGGTCTCCATCTCTTTGAGATGACTAATCCAAGGGTGTCAACTCTCATGATCTCATTCACTATAAAATTTTTCATTCTTAGAAACTTTATAGAGGTGAAGGAATTTAGTACAGATTGTTCTCACAAGAACAAAATACAAGTAACACCAAAGACGAATGGGAATGAAAGCATAACACTTTACAATGAATTATTTGCTTTGAATGCTTGCTTGTCGCTTTGAATTACCTCTTGATGGTTGGAAATACATCAACACTTTTCCTTTGAACCCTAAAGAACTGGTGTGAAAGAAACTCCACGAAAACTCCTTTTTTAGGGTTCTTTATGTGCCTCCTAATTGATTGACCTCATCCCCAATTGATTACTACGTCAGCTCAATCATTCAAAACCTGCAGAGCAACTCTTTTTTGTCGTCCAATCAATTGGTGAATCATACCAATCAATTGACAACTTCTAATTTATTAACCTAATTGATTCAGAATCTTTTTGTTCTTGCGAAAAGTACTTTAATCAATTGGAGCTACTGAATCGATTAAGCTAATTAATTTAGTAACCTTTTTTTTCTTCATGAAAACACAACTAATCAATTGCCCTAATCTATTGGCTTGCTGAATCAATTGCCCCAATCGATTCAACAAGCTTCCATTCGCTCACGAGAAACCTTCAATCGATTGCACTAATTGATTAACCTATGTTGAATCAATTAACCTAATCAATTTAACAACCTTTTGTGCTTCACAAAAATAGCTCTCAATACCTTAATCGATTACCCAATCCTAACACCCGAAATCTAATTTTAGGGTTTCTTTGCTCAACATCCGGTCAACCTTAACCTGCCAAGATTTCTTCACCAAGTGTTCGGTTAACCTTTGACATATTTGGACTTTTTATCTCGTGCTGATCTGGTCAACCTTTGACTCACTTGGATTTTACCTTGTCAACTTTTTGTTGGACTTTCTTTCTTTGCCTAATCTCTAGTTAGGTCTAGTTACTCAGTAGGCTTCTCACCTAATCTCTTTCCGTTGCCTAGCTTCTAGTTAAGATTTTATGCTGCCTAACCTTAGTTAGGACTTTCCGGTGCCTAACTTCTAGTTAAGACTTTCTCTTATCTAATCTCAGTTAGAACTTTTCGTTGTCTAATCTTCAGTTAGGACTTTCCATTACCTAATAATGCTAAGACTTCTATTGCCTAGTTCTCAACTATGTCTTTCACCCCTAGCCTCGTTAAGACTTTCTGTTGGATCGAGACACACGTGTGGGGTGGAGGGGGGGGGGGGTGAATTACATGATTTTAAAACTTATCCTTTGGTTTTGAAATCAAAATATATGTAGCGAAAATTTTAAACAAAAAAATAGAAAACAAGAAAACATGACTCAATCGATTTTACTTAGTTCGGAGCCTTCGACGACTCCTACTCCAAGACCCAGGTCCCGCAAACCTATCGACGGGTAATTCACTAAATACCTCTTCCAAAGCCATTGGAAAAGGGATCGAGTACAAAAAGAATAGGAACAAGTATAACATGCTATACTTTTCCCTTTGCAAAAAGTAAGTACAGAATTTAACTTTGTTACCCAACACTTTCAATGATGATCGGATTGCTCGATGTCGGACGGCTCCTTAGCAGTAGTAGAGTGTAACAGCGTCGTAGCAGAGCAACAGCAGGAAGCTGGAACAGTCAGAATGCCAATCGGACGCGTACAAGCTTGTATGAGAGATATCTTCAATGGCTTGGTCAAGATGCTCTTTTATGGAGTATGGAAGACACCTTCCATAGTCCTGAAGGCACCTTCCATAGTCAAAGTTTTATCCTACAAAAATCTACTCTTTATTGTAGACAAAGTTTGATTTTATTCGACCGAAGATACCTTCCAAGCTCCCGAAGGCACCTTCCATGAACAGTACTGAAGGCGCCTTCTAAGCTACCGAAGGCGCCTTGGGATTGTTTACCCTACACCTTTTGTGCTCCCTTTGTTCTACAAAATGAATTAGTCCAATATAGAAATATTTACCTTGCAAAATAAGGTTAGCATAATGATAATATGATTAATTTATGACTTAGACCATGTCCTCTATACCATGATTTAGTTAAGGTCTCAATTTAGGTTTTTAAAATGGATCTAAATTGGGTCGATGCCTACTGCCCTTTCAATCGGGGCGCACCCTTATTGAATCACTCTCCTTCATTGACTTACCTCCATTTATCTGCCAAACATTTGGTCTTCCAGATCTGTTTCGACTTTCTCTAGTCTTGCTTAGTATCTGACCAAGCTAATCTACTAAGACTTACCTACAACATTGAGTTAGCATAATAGATAAAAGAGTAATGTAAAACAATGTTAATACATTTTAAGATTCGCTGGTGCGGTCGATTGGAAACCAGTTGATCACACATACTTAGAGTTTACTCTTCCAAGACTTCTCATTACCTAGGGTTATCTCCCCCTAGGATTGCTCAACTTTACTAATGTGCGTAGATTATATATGTTATTTTGTATTGTTTAACGCATATCTTTATGTATTCATTGCCTATGATCTATGCTTTTGTACCCTTTATCATGCTAATTTCAGCATAATTACTATTTTATGTCCAGAGATCTGCTTAGTGTCTATTTTTATTTCCAGGAGTAGTTTGGAACGATAAAGGATTTAAAATATGCAAAAGAAGACAATTTGAAGAAGACTATGATCTCGCCATGTCTTCGCCATGGTGAGGAAAGAAAAGGATTAGAGTGCCCAAGTTATGGGGCATAAGCAACAACTACTTCCAGAGTCAAATTGGATCTGGCCATGCCTTGAGGCATGGCCAGGAGAAGCTCCAGAAGGTGGCCATGCCAAAAGGCACGACCAATGAACCAGCAAAGACATTGGTCATGCCAAATGGCAAGGCCGGGAAGGAGGATTAACACAGAAATGGTTTAGACCGTGCAAAATGGCATGGCCAGGAGCCAGCACATGTAGATTTCCAAACAAAAATGAACTTGGTCATGCCTTGAGGCACGACCATGCCTCTAAAAGTAAAAAAAAAATTACAGGATTGAAGATCAGGCCATGCCGAATAGCATGGCCCAGAAGGATAAACAGAGCAAGCTCTAGGCCAGAAGCCAGAGATAGCTCTGGCCGTGCCAAATGGCATGGCTGGGTCCTCAGAGCCAAAAATAACTTATCTCTGGCTGTGCCAAATGGCACGGCCAGAAAGCAAGAGAGTGGTTTGGCTCGTACCAAATGGCATGAGCCGTGCAACTAGGCACGACCACCCCATGCCCCTAAGCATGGCCACCCTATGCCCTCACCTTTATATAAGGGGCACTTCATCCCCTTTGCAAGGGAGGAGGTTCCTGTTGGGGTTGCAAGGTTGCAAACATAGTCCCACATTGAAAACACATGGAAAAGATCATGGGTTTATAAGAGAAAGATATCTCCATTGGCATGAGGCCTTTTGGGTAGAGCCCAAGAGCAAAACCATGAGGGCTTAGGCCCAAAGTGGACAATATCATGTCATTGTGGAGATATCTAAATTCTTTTCGATCCTACAATTGGTATCAGAGCCCGGACTGCCAGAAGGTTTAACCGCCGACTGTGCACAAGAGCTATGGTCTGATTGAACCATGTGAGTACAATATTGACCTCGAACAAAGAAAGTGGGGGCTCCTATGTTCTGATCAAGAGGACCAGACACCAGGCAGGAAGTCCTAGTTGCGGCTAGGCAAGGAAGTCCTAGTAGGTCGGGTGGACCGAGGGGCAGGAAGTCCTAGTAGGTCGGGTAGACCGAGGGGCAGGAAGTCCTAGTAGGTCGGGTAGACCGAGGGGCAGGAAGACCTGGTGGGTCGAGGATCGGACGTGGGAAGCCCATGGTCCTTTGTTTGAGGGGGGGATTGTTGGGGTTGCAAGGTTGCAAACATAGTCCCACATTGAAAACACATGGAAAATATCATGAGTTTATAAGAGAAAGATATCTCCATTGACATGAGGCCTTTTGGGTAGAGCCCAAGAGCAAAACCATGAGGGCTTAGGCCCAAAGTGGACAATATCATGTCATTGTGGAGATATCTAAATTCTTTTCGATCCTACAGTTCCAAGGTGGGAGGAGACCCTTTAGGTTAAATCTTTGCACCCGGAGTCATCATCTGGACCCTTGGAGATTGTTCTATTGCTTCATCCTCATTGACACTCTAAGACCTGCATCCTCTTAGTACCCTAAGGTAATTTTGATGTGGTCAACCAAGTTAAGATAGATCCTATATTTGTTTGATGTCTTGTGTCTAAGTGTGCAGGAACTTAAGAGCACAGGAAGACGAGCAAAAGATGCAACTAGCGAGAAGGATGACACGAGAGGGAGTCGACTGGCTTGGTACATCCGAGGGACGAGGCGCTGCAGAAGAGTAAGCTAGCGGATGAGAAGGAGGCGCGCGACGTTTCCGAGGGATGAGAAGCCGGAGTGAAAGATTGCTTGAGAAGGTCAAAAAATGGGTTCAGGTGAGCCCTATTCAGGATAGTCGAAATCACCTAAGTGAGCGAAATCAGAGTAGAAGACTCGAACAAAAAGTCAACTAGGAGTTGACTCTAGTCTGGGCGCCCGGACCAGGTCTGGGCGTCCGGATTGTTGGGACCATTCCTTTCTTGTTTTCATCAAGAAAACTACCCTTAAATGTTTATAAAAGAATTTCTTAGGATTAGGGATGATTAACATGACTAAACGTGACTTAATAGACCAAAATTAGACCATTTCAGCTAAAAATTAGCTTTTTCAATCGATTGAAGTTGAGACTTAATCGATTGAAGCCTTTCAATTGATCCACTGATTGATCTATGAAGGTTGTTAGTGAAAAATGACTTGAATCGATCCATGCAGGGTTCAATCGATCGACTAATCGATTCTGTGAGCTTCTGTTCGCGAGAAAACCCAATTCAATCGATCGACTGATTGATTGAATTGTAAGTACCCCGTGGAGGTTTTAATGTGATCAACCAAGTCAAGTTAGGTCCTGTTGTTGTTTGATGCCTTGTGTCTAAGTGTGCAGGAACTTAGGAGCACAAGAAGTCGAGCAAAAGACGCAACTAACATGAAGGACGACACGGGAGAGAGACGACGGGCTCGGTGCGTCCGAGGGATGAGGTGTTGCGAAAGAGTACGCTGGCAGACGAGAAGGAAGCGTGAGGCGTTTCCGAGGGACGAGAAGCCGGAGCGGAAGACTACTCGAGAAGACCGGAAGTTGGGTTCGGGTGAGCCCTATTCCGGATGGCCGAAATCACCCAAGCGAGTGGAGTCGGAGAGAAAGATCTGGACCGAGGCGAGCAGAACCGGAGCAGAGGACTCGGATGTTAACTTTTTGGGTCCGGGCGCTCGGAACCCGAATCTTATCATGATCATCGTGGACATTGACCGATGCGTCAGGGATAGAATTCTATCCCACTCCAGGCGCGTGGAACCCTTCCAGGCGTCCGGAAAAGAGCTATAAATATAGCCTTGATTTCAGTAGTTCATAATAACAACTTGTAAATTATTCTCTTTCTGTTCTACTTTTGATTGTGAGCTATTAACGTTGTAAGAGGCTACTCTGCCCGAAGGAGATCTTCATAAGTGCGCTTCATTTTCTTTGGATTAGCAATCTTCTGATTGCAACCCAAGTAATTCTCTTTGTGTCTCTGTCTTTTTAATTAGTCTCTTATTTTTTAATACAAGTGTTCATAATTAAGTTATAAGTCAAGAAAGGGTTGAGTTTGTTTGTGCAGGATAATTCACCCCCCCCTCCTGTCGGTCATCAAGGGACCTACATGAACCTCCCCAATTGATTGGTTGATCGATTGAGTTTTTGATTTACTGAAATCAAGTTTCAGCCAAAATTCAAAAATGCCCTAATAATTTTACAAAATTCTAAAAATCATGAAAGTTCATGTAGATATTATTTAAGATATATACTATCATGAAAAAATAGTTTTCTAAGAAAATACATCTTATTTTTAAAAATTGACACAAAACTTGAAACCATTGAAAAACTTCAAAGTTTCTTCCTAATTTGTGTCAAACTATGCAATGATGATTTCTATCAAAAGATAACCTTCACCATGGTTTTTCAAAAACATTTTGAAATGATTTTCAAAACCAATTTCCAACCATGTTCTTTGGGTTAAATGCACATGACTTGTATATTAGCTTTCCCAATGATTGAATAACACATAACTATGTGTTTGAATGATACTAAAACTCAAAAAAGATGCACTAAATTAACATCTTGAGTCATATTCATCTTCCTAATATCTCACTCGTATCTAATGTGCACTAAAACATATACAAGTCAACTTATGGTCTTTATGAGATGTGGATATTAGTTTTTCATAATCTAAGGAATCATGCATATCTATCTATGCATTATAAAACTGATCATCCACCTAAGATGTCATTTGTTGATTAACGCCATTATCCTTAATTACAAGAAATTTAAAATAATGCATGATGATTTATGACATACATCAAAATGAATAATTTTTAAAAGAAAACATACTATTGCTACATGATGTATGTATGACAAGGCATGATATTTTTTATGTTTTTATTTTTCATAATAATTATAAATGCAAAATACGATGTCATGGTATATGATGGACAAACAATCATGACCATTAATATATATATATATCAATTTTCTTAGCTAGATTATCTATCAAGTATCCTAAATTAATTTTCTTAGCTAAAATTTATCCTAAGTTGCCCTCATCACCAAATAAAATGTTAAAAATCCTAACTTGACATTTCTTTCACCTTTTTCTATTTGTACCAATTTAAATTAATCACAATTCCTTAAATTTTGACACATTTTACTCTTCTAAAAGAGTAACCACTTAAATATTTTTTATTTTCAAGGAGTATAACTATCCTGAAAATGTCCTCCAAGTGTCAACTTCTTCAAGGTTAGGTTAACTACCCTTCCAATTGAAGTTGACACTTTCTAAATTCATTTAGGGTAAAGAAAACATACTCCTAGGAACCCAAAACCGATTAGTGCTCCTTGGGTGTTTTAGGTATTCACTAGGGATACCTTCCTAATAACTTTCCTAGACTTCTTAGAAGCCTTGGTCATGCTACATTCCTCTTGGTCAACTCTAGGGATAACTTCTCTTGTGACATTCTTAGGCTTCTTAGAAGCCTCAGTCATGTTGGTCTTCTCAAGGTTAACTCTAGGGATGACCTCCCTTGTAACCTTGACTTGATCCCTAGACCTAGGATTGGTTCCATAACTATATGGAACACTATGGTATGACGTCACGTCCTTCTTGGTTTTAGGTTTGTATCTCAAACCCCTATGGCTATTGGATGATTCTTGTTTATATATTCCTAAACCTAGGTTATGTCCATTTGACCCCTTTAAGATTCTTTTCATTTTCTTTAGGGTCTTCTCTAATTTATCAAGCCTTGACCTTAAGGATTGATTTTCAATCCTTAAGTCCATGGATTTGGAATTTTCTTGATTCCCATGAGCATTTTTATTTTTAGGCATATGTCTAAAATTCTTAGAGTTCTTGCCTAATTTGTTATCTACCTTCCTAACCTTAGGTGAGGTAGTCTTTGCACGATACGCTACATATTTTTCCTTAATCCTATTATGCTTCCTATTTTCATGATAAATAGCAATAAAATGTGTAAACCTGGCATACTTTTTATCATGTGTAAAAGGAATTGGTTCAACAAATGATACCTTGAGTTTCTCCTTAGAAGCTCCCCCTTGAGTTGAGCTTCCTCTTTTGACTTTGGCTGGATTCTTCCTTTTTAGACATTGACTCCGGTAATGTCTATTTTGTTTACACAAGAAGCACACAATGTACTCCTTGCTCTTGTGTACCATGGGGCCAACCTCCTTAGGCTTCTCCTTATCCTTTGGTGCCACTTGACCCTTCTTCTTGGCTAATTTATAACACTTACTCTAGTAGTGTCCTTTTCTTTACACTCAAAATAAATGATATGATCTTTATTATTTATAATTAAATTTCTATATCTTTACTTATATTTGATCCGGATGAAGAGACTTCTTCTTGATCTGACATTGATGTTCGATGCTCCCCCTCAATCTTTGAGGTGGAGGTCTCTTTATCTTCATCCTCATGTATATGAAATAAGGAGTATACTCCTTTGCCTTTGTCTTCGTGCTCTCTAGAGAATGAACCTTCTTCTTCTTATTTTGATGTTGAGCATCTCTCAATTTCGGATTCCTCTTCTTCTTGATCCAATGAGTTGACCTTTTTAGATTCTTCTTGATTTTGTATATTGGAGGGATCTTCATGAATCTTAGCCAATTTACTCTAAAGCTCGTTGGCATCCTCAAATTCTCCTATCTTTCTCAAGATATTGCTTGGCAATAAATTGACCAATAATTTGATCACTTTGTCATTGGTCTCGCTTCTCGTAACTTGTTCCTCGCTCCATTTGATCTTTTTGATGAACTTGCCTTTATCATTTATTGGAGCTTGAAAGCCTTCCATTAGAGCAAACCATTATTCTATCTCTATCATTAAGAAGTTTTCAATTCTTAATTTCCAAGAATCGAAGCTCGTGGATGTGAATGGTGGAGGCATCCTTGTGTCATATCCAAGTCCATCTCAGAAAACTATTTGAAGTTAAGCTTTTGAAATCTTTGACTTGATGAAATTGGTGCTTCAATTTCTTCTTCCTCTAGCTCGTTGCCCTTCTGGTGATGAGTCCGAAAAAAGCGACCTCGTTCTGATACCACTTATTAGGACACTTTGGAGCTAGAGGGGGGGGGGTGAATAGCTTCTCACGCTTCGATGTTGATGATTTACAGCGGAATAGACTCGAAGCAAGCTCCTAATGCTAACACAAGGATTTACTTGGTATCCACCTCAAAAAGAGGTGACTAATTTATGGATCCACACACCGGGAACACTCTCCACTAAGAAAGAAACTCCTTCTTGGAACAACCGGAGGTGAAGAAACCTCTTACAATACTTACACAAGTGTACAACTCAATGAAGAAATAAATACAAGAATACAAGGGAAAACCTCCTTCTTGCTTGAACTCGTGTAGCTTGTAGATGCCCCTTGACCTTGGAAGTGCAACAACACTTATCTCCAAGATGCTTTGAGAAGCAGCAATGAGTAGTTGTAAGCTCAGTAAAGAGAATAGGAGAACCTCTCCAACGGCTTTATCCTGCCATGATCTAGGGCTCCCAATTGATTGAGCTTGCTCCCAATCGATTGCCATGTCAGATCCATGCAATCCCAACAATCTAAAACCTACATCCTGCGTAACAGTCATATCCCAATCGATTGACCAATCGATTGGAGAGACTTGATCAATTGACCGATCGATTTAGAGTGTCTCTATGCTCTTCACAATCTTGCTAGAAAATAAGCACCAATCGATCAACCGATCGATTGGATTATCCCAATCGATCAACTGATCAATTAGGGAACACACTGTGCTCTTCGTGTGAGCAGCCTCCAATAGATCGTCTGATCGATTGCTATAGCCATAATCAATCGGTTGATCGATTGCCATAGCCCTAATCAATCGGCTGATCGATTGCCGTTGGAGCTATCAATTTGGGTTAAGCCCGTCGGGTTGGCCCGCTCCGCCAAACAATTTAAGCGAGTTGGGTTGAAATTTTATCAACCCAAGTCCGCTGCGGGTCGACCCGCCTAGGCCCGCGACCCGCACGGGTCAGCCCGCGATGGACTTGGGTTGGCCCGCGGGTTGAGAAACATATTGTGTAAGCAGTTTAGATCAGTAGTCAATGCTGCAACTGCGAGAGTACCAGGAGTTAAATTGTAGCATTTCATTATCTTCTTCGTTGAGAGGAATACTAATTAGGAAAAGCCCATACTTGTGAAGTTGAGTGTGATAGACAAAAGTTACATAAATATATATGCACACAAAGTCGATTAATCTTAAAAGTAGATGACCTTCTTATTTGATTCATTTATGGGATAAATCTGAAACATACATTATGCACAATGAAAAGCTTGGTGTGTGTACCCAAACTAGATGACCTTCTTAAAAATAGATGACTTTCTTATTTGATTCGTTTATGCACGTACAACCAGGGTACCACTGATCTAAACTGCTCGACGCACAGTCAAGAGTCCTAATTACTATTCCCCTTCGTTGCACAATTTTATGTCAGTTTATTATCTTTCTTTGTTATAATTTTAAAATAAAAATAGTACTTTTGACCCAACATAAGTACTTGTTTATTTCCATTTATATTTAAAATACTTGTTTATGAATATATTTGATTGATAAAATATATCCAAAGTAAAACATTGAAGATATAAACTATTTTTTAATTTTTTTAAAAAATTTGATAGGCCTGCGGGTTGGCCCACCAAACTCGCGACCCGCCTTGGATTGGGTTGGGTTGGAAATTTTCTAACCCGCCAAGTTGACGGCCCGCCCCGCCCCGCCAAATAGTTGGCCCACCACGGGCGACCCGCCCCGCCATGGATTGACCCGTCTGACAGCTCTAATTGTCGTAGCCCCAATTGATTGGCTGATCGATTAGGCTGTCCTTACTCGTAAAACTCTCCCGATCAATCAACTGATCGATTGGACTCTGGTTCAATCGATCGGCTGATCGATTGACCAACCTTAACTTGACTAACTCAAGTCTAGGGTCCCAAACTCAACATCCGGTCAACTGTAATTTGTTAGGACTCACACATGCCTAGCATCTGGTCAACCTTGGCCTGCTGAGACTTCATTACCAAGTGTCCGATCAATTCTTTGACCCATTTAAATTTTTCTAGCCATGTCAAGTGTCTGGTCAATCTTGACCCACTTGGATTTATGTTCTCGTGCCAAGTGTTTGGTCTTGCATAACCTACTTGGACTTCCAAACACCATGTGTCTGGTTACCCTGGATCCACCTGGATTTTCACACGCCTTACTTCACTCACTAGAACTTCTTTATTGCCTTGCTTCACTTACTAGGACTTTCTTATTACCTAGCTTCACTCACTAGACTTTTAAACTGTATAGCTTCACTCACTAGGACTTTCACTTGACTTCACTCACCAGGATTTTCTCACTGTCTAGCTTCAGTCATTAGGTCTTTTACCTGGCTTCACTCATCAGAATTTCTCATCTGCTTAGCTTCACTCACTAGGTTTTCTACCGAGCTTCACTCATTAGGATTTTCCAATTGCCTAACTTCACTTACAAAGACTTTCCATCTGCCTGACTTCACTCACCAAGACTTTCCACACCAAGTGTCCAGTTAGTACTGGCCCACTTGGATTTTCATCATCTGCCAACCTTTCTATTGGACTTGCTCTTACCTAACTTCCAGTTAGGACTTTCTAGTCAAGTATTCGGTCAATCTTGATGTACTTGACTCATCTTCATACCAAACTGGTCAAACATTAATCAGAGAAGAATTGCTCCAACAGTCTTCCCTAATGGGTGATTGCACCTACAATCTCCATACATTGTTAAACATCAAAACTCAAATATTAAGACTCAAGCTTGAGCCGACTCAAGCTTGAGCCAATTCAAGTGTAGTCAACCTGGTCAACCTTGACCTAGGGAAATTACACAAACACGGATCACCCGGGGTAGCCAGGGTGCCCCGAGTGTGAGCCTTGGTCGCGGGCTCGCGGGTGCGAGCCCTAATCCCAGTAGTTCAAAATAACTTATATATGAGTTTTTTTACTGTTCTACTGCTTTGATTATGTTCTTCCAACTCTTGTAAGAGGTTTCTCCGCCTATAACGAAAGGAGAATTTGATTAGTGCATCAAAGTCTTGAATTAACAACCTTCCCGGTTGTAACCAAGTAAAATCGGTAGCTTCTTTATTTTAATTAGTTTATCAATTCTTTTTATACAAGTGCTTTAATATTTTAAAAGATTGAGAAAGGTTTCATTTTCTTTTTGAAGGAAAATTCACCCCTCTTGCCAGTTGCACGGGTCCTAACACATCTAGGGGTTTCACTCGACATCAAAGGATAAGCTTCTTCTCTCATTTTTTTGGATTTTCAAAGTTTCTATCATTTTGAGTTCTTGAATTATATATCTTTCAATTATGGAGTAGATCTGTATTGTTCTAAGATGTAGGGAGTAATTATAATGTGTGAATGATGTAAAACTCTATGGAATTGCTAATTTCCTTATTTGATGAAGCTTGTATGACACTTGTTCTGTTTGATGAAATGCTTGCAAGAAAGCTTCCTTTATGGACATGAATTTATCTATCTAGATTGCATTGTATGTGTAGATCTCAGTTCTGCACTAGAACATTGTTGTGTGTCTAAATCTGTGTGTGAACCTAAACTTTTATTGAATGGATGCATAGATTGTTACCTCTTTTGAGTGTATGTTCGATATAGCTCGACATGGCTTTAGGATGCTTGTTTAACATTGAGTATCTAAGGCAACTATCCTTCTATATGGATCATAACCTCCTATGAAGAACAGTTCCATATATTAATGAGTCTTTCACTTGACCTAATGGGTTTTCCTTAATCATATGTTATGCAAGTGACCTACTTAATCTAAAGACGTAAACTCGGGGGAGGCCTTGTGACAGGAGGTACTTTATTGAAAATTCGGACTCTCTAAGTTATTTCTTCACCTGATGACATACTTGGTTTTTAACAGGGAAGGTACTCCGATATATAGTTGCGGGTGGTAATCGGTAGTAGTTTAGACCATCCTGCAAGCATAGAAGTGGAGAACTAGGAATGGACAAATACATATCACAATTCACCATTACAATGAAACTGAAGGCCTAGAATATCTTCTTGAATTTAGGGCTTCCTCAATTTTCTTTCTTCTATTTTCACATTTTAGTTGATAATCTCAAATCAAATAATTATCAATTTTGTCTAGCTAAATTTGAAGTGTAAAATCAATTAGCATTTGATCCTCAGTCCTCGTGGGATTGACTTATATAAATTTTATTACTTGATAGCGCCAGTGCGATTGTGACCGGATACCAGTCGGCCACACAAGCTTAGAGTTTACTCCTCAAGAACTTTTCATTAGCTAGGGTTACCTCCCCCTAGGATTGCCCAACTTTACTCACTAGGACTTTCATTGCTTGACTTCACTCACCAGGACTTCTGTCACCTAGCTTCACTTACTAGGGTCCAGCTTCACTCATCAGGACTTCCACTGCCTAGCTTCACTCACAGGGCCCAACTTCACTCACCAGGACTTCCACTACCTAGCTTTACTCACTAGGACCCGACTTCACTCACCATGACTTCCACTTACCTAACTTCCAGTTATAACTAATCACTCAGTAGACTTCTCACTTGTCTATCTTTCGATTATAACTTACCCTTGCTAGTCATCTAGTCCTGATTAGACTTCTCTCTTCTAAATATTAAGTCTTGTTTGGATCAACCCTTGGTCAAACTGACCAGACTTAGGTATATTATCAAACATCAAAACCTTAAAAGTCATTGCACCAACGCTTTCCATTTGCTTAACCCCTAATTAGGACTTTTATAGTTAAGTATCTGGTTCTCCCTTGACCTACTTAAATTCTTTCTCACACATTGTCAAATATCAAAACTCAAGTTTGAGCAAACCCAAGTTTAAAAAAACTGGTTAACTTTGACTTGAGTACGATTGCACCAACAAACAAGATGACCTAATATAAAGGCCAACAAAATAGCTAACATAGTGGAAACTATTGAATCCTTTGATTTGAATATGAACGTCAGAAATAATCTTCTAAAGACTTGTTGATTCTACAAAATACCGGACAATAGACATTCAAAAACTTGTCATTTTGAGAAAAAGAAATGACATAATATTATTAATAAAAAATAACTTAAAACAACTAAATAGATATTTAGATAGTCTCAAAATTCTAACAATAACCATGCAAAAGACAAAATAATAATAATAATAATAATAATAATAATAATAATAATAATAATAATAATAATAATAAAGACTAAACATCTTTCGAGTCGTCGAAAAGGTTTTAAATGATATTTTTTAGATTTAAAATTAGGAGATTAAGAGTAAACCTTTAAGCTAACTATAACTATCTAAATGAGCTTCGATTTGATAATATTATAGGTCCCATGGTTCAACCTAAGTTAAAAGTCATAATCTCTCAAAGTTTCCACTGATCATATTATGATCCTACCAATCACATTCGATCCTACTGATCTTGCTGTGCTTTTACTACAAAATCGATTCTACATGATCCAATATCTATTTATGCTTCTGGATCATAGGATCTTGCAATCTTATGATCCAAAATCATAGGATCGTGCAATCCTACGATCCAGGATCGCAATTTTATAAACTATGCTCATACCTCATCCCTAGATTACCAAACTCCTTTTATATCCTTTACCAAGTAATAGTTCCCATTATGATATTCCTTTAGCAACAGCTGCCAACTCCCTTAGCGACCCTAACAATTTCTCTGTAATGACTAACATTTATCATTATTGGTTGTCTTCTTTATCGGTCGACCCTTCTTAAAATGTTTCATTTTCATGTAAGCCTTCATCCATTAACATTCCAAAACTCCCCCATGCTCAAGTCATAAGTGTAAGTACCATAGGTTGGTTTTGAAGTGATCAATCGAGTTAAGTTAGATTCTGTGTCATTTTTATGCCTTGTGTCTAAGTGTCATGGAACTTAGGAACATAAGAAGTTGAGTGGAAGATGCGGTGAGCCAGAAGGATGGCACAGGAAATGGGTCGACGACCTCTGTGGATCTGAGGGATGAAAAGTTACTGAAGAGTATATTAGGGGACGAGAAGGACACGCGTGGAGCATTCGAGGGATGAAAATTCGGGGAGGAAGCCTCCTCGAGGAGAAAATCTGAGTTTGGTTTGAGTGAGTTTAACTCTGTGTTGGGACCCTTAGAGGCCAACTAGAGGGGGGTGAATAGCCCCTGCATAAAATCAAACAAAAAATACCTTCCTCAACTTATAACTTAAACAAACACTTGTATATAAAAAAAATAAGGAAACTAAAAAGATAGAGGCTCAGAGGATTTTACTTGGTTACAACTGATGAGGTTGTTAATCCAAAGAATAATGTCGCACTAATTTTTCCTTCAGGCGGAGAAGTCTCTTTACATCAATGAAAGCTTAGAAAAGAAGAAGCTAAACGAAAACTGAAAGTGTGCAAGTATTGTTACTCAGAAAGCTTGTTGTGTTTAGCTTCTTGGACCAAGGCTGTATTTATAGCCTTGGTCGAGGCGCCTGGAAGGGTTCCAGGTGCCTGGAGGGGGATAAAATTTTATCTCCTTCGCAACGAATCATGGTCAAACGTGATCCGGATACAACTTCATTCTGAACACCTGGACCAGGAAAGTCAACCATGTTGACTTTTTTCAGTCCGGGCCTTCTACTCCGGCTCCGCTTACTTCGGTCCAGGTCTTCCGTTCTAGCTCCGACTCTGCTCACTTGAGTGATTTCGGTCATCCGGAATAGGGCTCCTAAGTTCCTGCACACTTAGACACACTTCCTGTGCTTCTAAGTTCCTGCACACTTAGACACAGGGTTAAACACAACATGACCTAACTTAACTTATTTGATCACATCAAAATAACCTTAGGGTACCAACACTCTGGATGATCAGAGCATCACCCAAGTGATTAGAGTTGTTCATTCTCAGATGAACAATGCTCAAAGTACCTCCAAAATGCATGAAGGCGCCCTCGTGCCTCTCTTGGAGGTGCCCTCCTATCTCTCTTGGAGGCGCACTGGAGCTCTCTTGGAGGTGCCCTCGCACTTCTCTTGGAGGCACCCTGAAGCTCTCTTGGAGGTGCCTTAAAGCTTCCATAGAGGTGCCTCCAATGAACAGTAGTCGTTGGCTGATCGTTGAAGAGTGGATAAAATCTTATCTACTTAGAGGTGCACTGGATGGCTTGGAGGCTCCTCGAAGCAAGAGTTGTTTTTTTCAGGAGGCTGTAAAAAGTCACTAGAGCTACGAATTAGATAACAATCACTGTATTATTTTTCCTAGCTTTTTCTAAACGTTCAAAGTCTCTAAGAGGCTACTCCACTTTCACGAAGGAGTCTTTTTAGTAGAATTTTTTTAAAACTAATTTAGATTAATAACTAGTTAGATTATAACTAAGTAAATTTATGAGCCTTTTTATTTTTTATGTTATTATTTTTTATATTAATTAGTTGTACTTAGTTATTATTGTACCCTTGCTAACTTAGAAAGCAAGAGATTCCTCTAATTTATTTTAGGACCTATAACAAGTGTCGAGCATCAAACGATCCCAGGGTTCACATACACGAGTCCTAAATGTCTAATAATGAACGATCCTGAGCTCTTGCATACTTGAGTTCCAAGTGTCGCACACTATATCTTCCTCCTCATTCTGATTCGATCGATCTAAACACATCCTATGACCCAGTCCATGTATCCACCTCTTAGTCTTCTAGGTTTCTTAATCATGAACTATTCATTTGAATAATATTCATAATCATTATTTTAGGACAAAATTTATCAATTATATTTATCAATAAATTTTTTATCAAATTTGCAAATAGATAAATAAACTTTTAATATTCAATATTTAACCAGATAAATTTAAAAATATAAAAAAATTAAATAATAAACAAATTCAAATTGAAAATTCGATAACATCTGAATAAATTAACTTCAAACTCATAAAAAATATATGAAGTTAAACTTAAACAACTATTTTAAAATTTTAATTCATTTTAGACTCACTTGACTCTTATTAAAAAAGTATTACAAAGTTTGTGAATTCTTTTTCTGCTGCTTCCATGATCGTCCATAGAAATGCAAACTACTTATCATGGATCTTTACAGGACCTTTCTTTTGTTCAGCCTAATGTTGCTTTAAGGGTTTCCACTATGGAAAAGAAAATTAAGAAAAGTTTTTATAAAGATGGGCAATGATCGATCGAACTGTCCCAAGTCGGTGCCTTTCATTGTCTGCAATTGATTACCCATCTTTTAATCTTTCTTTTGCTTTTCAGCGTTGATTTGTTTATAATTAGTTGAAACTTTTCTTTAAGAAGTTGTGTAGCTTTATAAGATCTAAATCGATCATACTTTTATTGATCATTTCAGAATGTGTAAATTGCATCATATATATCTTTCAACAACCTTTTTAACGAACTCAATTGTGTCAAACTTGCTTCCACGGATATGGTATAGTGGTAAATACTTAGGGTGTGTTTGATTTAAGATTATCATATTATATGATTATCCATTAATCATATAATCTTGATTATGATTATCAAATTGCCACAATTGATTATGAGGAATGAAACATAATTTGATATTGTTGGGAGTAATTCATGTAATGTAATAAAACTTTATTTGTTTAGAGGTTTTAGTTTATAATCTAATGTAACATTTTATTGTATTACTTGGTTAATGCTAAACATGATGATATTATATGCTTATCCAAATTCAAAATTAAAAAAAATATATATAATAATATTATATGCTTGTCCACACCCTCGATTCAAGTGCAGAGAGAATTATATAAATTGTCGGATTGATGCTGTGATTCTATTTATTTTAATTTCTGAAAATTAAAATCTAAAAATCTATATAATAATGATAATGTTATTATTAATAGTGACATATAAATAAAAAATTGAATAATATTTTAATTTTTTATTATTTTAAAAAATAGATAATTTTATCGGGCTTTAGGTTAACTTTATTTTGTTTATCCTAACTTTAGGTAGGAGTTCATTAAGTTAATTGACTAAAGTTTTAATCAAAATACCTAAGTTAAAAAAACAAAAATCATTCTTTTTCTTCCTGTTGCCCACGACCCGCTGCCCGCTGGTCTCTGCCGCCATCCTATGGGAATGACGACGATGTTGGCTATCGTCACTTGTTGCCACCTCCGGTCGCTGTGCCTCTGCCGTCTCTGCACACCTGCTGTCGTCGTCTGTCATTCGATGGTCGTTGTTAGCTGTCGCTATCTTGCACGAATGGCGGTGACATCGGTCGTCGCCACTTGCTGCCACCTCCAGCCACCGCTGCCATGCACAAATAAAGCTTCGACGATAACCTGCTCGAGTGAAGGAACCAGTGTCGCCCCGCTCGTGCTAGATGACCACGCTCGGATCCAATCGTACTCTGATCTTTTTAAGGATAATTTCAGAAAAGTTTTTTGCTTAACCATTGGAATCGAGAAAAACCTCGGTAGCTCGAAGCAATCCAATTTCAGGTTGGATGCTCTAATTCATGATGTTTGCTGATGTTTTAGAATTGAGAAAAACTTCAGAATCGAGACAAACCTCAAAGCAAAAGTGGTTATCGCAAATAACCGTAGGCGGATAACCAGCAAGGTTATCTGCAATGACAATTATGGAAAATAATTTTGAATTGATTTCACTCAATTGAAATATATTATATTTAAACATCACAATCAAGATCGGTATTACAATCAATCGACATGAATCAAATAGCAAAAATAATACTTCCAAATCTATTATATTTATTACTATGCTTATAAATTATATGTCATATTTAATTTTTCCATTATTATTTGGACAATTTGTATAAATAAGCTTATTGACTTTAGTAAATATAGATCAAAAAATTATTTTCTATTCTATTTCTTTTCTTCATCTATTAGTTTCCACATGATATTAGAGTAATCTTCTCTTTCTCCCAATTTACCTATTCCGAATTTTTGTTATATCAGCTACAGGAGTTTCTACATCCAGGTTTGATATCATCGTCTATAGTGCGACAATCTTGGCAGCTTCAACAACAATAACTTTTCTTCTCCTTTCATCAACAACTCTTTTCTATCGACGGCAACAACTTCGACAATGTTGTAGCAAGATAAAGTTGTTATTGTTCATTTTATTTTTCTTTTCATTTTTTTTCCTTCACCATGTTTTTTTCCATTTTTTAATCATTGCGCCATCACAAAATACATCTCTCTCTTTTCATATGGTTCTTTTCTTTTTTCATTAAGCTTGATTATGATAACTATTTACTTTGAAAATTATAATTTCTTTCTTTACTTTAGGTTCATGACTTACTTGGTCATGGCGATGGTACTTCATCCCTAACTCAAAAAGATGATTCATCCTATGCTATTTGGTTTAAGAATAATCAATTAGTTTTGTCTTGGTTAATATCATCAATTACTGAGCATGTACTTCCCATGCTCGTTGGCCTCAACACCTCTCGTCAGATTCGGGAGGCTCTTGATCATTCTTTTGCATCCTACTCTCAAGCACGGATTTTCCAACTTCGTCTACAATTACAGTCTATGCAATGAGTAGATGCCTATATCAATGACTATATGCAATCTATCAAGATCATTGCCAACAACCTAACCGCAATTAGGCATTCATGCAATGAGGAGATGACTATATCAATGACTATTAATGCATGTTCTTGTAGGTTTGGATCCTTAATATGATAGCTTTGTTCCTAGTATGACAACTCACATGGATCAAGCATCACTCGAACCTCTTCATGGTATGTTATCCTCTCATGAAAGACTTCTACAAATACAATCTCAAAGGATGTCAGATTCTCTATCTTTATCGGTGCACATGATTAGCAAAGCTCCACAATCTGATCAATATAATTAGTCTCCTCCCCAACATGGTTATCAAAATCAGATTGGAGGTTTTAAAGGCCGAGGTCGAGGCCAAGGTCAAGGACACTGTCAGATTTGCTTCAACTATTGTCATTATGCTCAAAATTGTTATAAAAAAAATATGATTTAAATTTTTTAGGAGGACCTATATCATCAAATCGACCCCCTCTCTCATCTTGACAATTTAGTTCTCAATCATCTCATTCTGGAGCATTATCACTCTCCATCTCTCCTAATGCAACATCATCAGTTCCTGAAACCCTAGGATGACATCCGGATTCTGGAGCGACTCGTCATGCCACATCGGAGTATGATATTCTTACAGAAGCTTCGTCTTATCATGGATCTACTATGATACAAATAGACAATGACTCAGGTTTGCAAATTGATCACATTGTAAACACATTATTTCATTCATATAGTCGTACTTTTTACATGCGCAACACTCTTCATGTTCCTTTTATCACTAAAAATTTATTTTTTGTACGTCAATTTGCTCTTGATAATAATATATTTTTTGAATTTCATCCTCATTATTATCTTATGAAGGATTTCGCAACAGGAACTATTCTTCTCCAAGGGGGCACTAAAAATTGTCTTTATCATCTTCAACCCACCTCTCTCAAAACTTTTATTGGAGAATGCATGGACAAATTCTCTTATCATACACGTCTTGTCATCCGTCTCTACGTCTTGTTCAGGATATTATTAATCATTTTAGTTTATCAACTTCTTTAGCATCATGATCTCATTTATGTGAAGCTTGTATGAAAGTAAAATCTCATAAACTACCTTTTGTATCCTCTACTCGCAAATCTAGCTTTCCTTTGGAAACTATTCACTCTGACGTATGGAGTCTTGCTTCTATTCTTTCTAATCAAGATTTTTTTTACTATGTTATTTTTATTGATAACTTTAGCAAGTTTACTTGGATTTTTCCTATGAAAAAAAAATCTGATCTCTTCGATATTTTTTATTGTTTTCAAAAGCATGTTGACCATTATTTTGATCATAAAATACTCTCCATTTATTTTGATTGGAGTGGAGAGTATCAAGTACTTTATCATCATCTTACTTCCTCTAGCATCTTCCATCAAGTCTTTTGTCCTCATACTCCTGAACAAAATAGATCTGTCGAGAGAAAACATCGTCATGTGGTTGATATTTCATTAGCTCTTATTAATCATGCCTCAGTTCCACTTAAATTTTGGGATAATGTCGTCCAAACTGGAGTCTACCTTATCAATCATTTATCCACTCCACTACTTCAAAATAAGTGTCCCTTGGAAAGACTTTATAATCATCTTCCAGATTATTCTTTCTTTCGTATCTTTGGTTGCCCATGTTAGTTATCCTTGGTTACGACCTTACTCTAAATACAAGTTAAACTCCTTTCTCTCTACAATGTATTTTCCTTGGTATAGTAATTTACATCATGGGTACCGTTGCCTCCATATTTCGACCGGACGGATATATATTTTTCGACATGTTATTTTTGATGAATCTCTTTTTCTGTTTGCAGTTGCTACCTCAGATCCTCCTTCAAATAATCAAGACACCTATCTAATATCACTGAACAATATACTAGAATCCCCACATATTGATTCAGCAGGACATATTGAAAGTACAAGAGGGATGATATCTTGGGTTCTGCTCCATCTCCATAAATTCCTGTAGACTCAACGGCTAGTGGTGATCCACTCTCTAGTTCTGATTCTCATCTGTCTGATTACTCATCTGTCTGATTACTCATCTTTGAGTAGCTCTGATGATGATACTCCTCAACGAATATTTCCTCTAAGCGATATTTATGCGCTATGTCAACCAGTTTCCACTCATTATTCTCTTCAACGTGCTCTTATTGCTTCTTTAAATTTTGTTGAACCTTCTAGCTTTAAACAGACAGTCAAAGATTCAAATTGGTATGCTGTGATGACTATATAATTTGATGCTCTTCTTCGCAATGCAACTTGAAGCTTAGTTCCTCGTACTCTATCTATAAATATTGTGGGCTTTAAATGAGTTTATTGAATTAAATATCACACAGATGGATCTATTGAACTTACAACGCTCGCCTTGTTGTTAAAGGTTTTAATCAACAATCAGGTATTGACTTCAATGATACTTTTAGTTTAGTCATCAAAATTATAACTATTAGATTGCTACTATCTATAACTATTAGCTCCAATTGACTGATACGACAATTAAATGTTTCCAAAGCTTTCTTTCATGAACACCTTGAAGAAACTGTTTATATGAAACAACCACATGGATTCATCCACCCGCATCTTCCAACACATGTGTGTCGACTTCAAAAATCTATATATGGTCTTTGGCAAGCACTTCGTGCATGGTTTCATCATCTATCTACCTGACTTCATATTTAGAAATTTTTTGGCTTAAAAACTGACTCTTCCCTATTCTACAAATGCAACGAGGAATTTTTAATATTTATTCTGATTTATGTGGATGATATATTAATCACTGGTAGTGATAAAAACGACATTACTACTTTACTCCATCTTGTTCGTCAAGAGTTTCCTATTCGGGATCTTGGCAATGCTCATTTTTTCCTTGGCATAGAGTTTCTCTCATATTCTGAAGGTTGTCTTCTCTCTCGGAGCAAATATATTACTGGACTTTTACAACGAGCTAAAATGGATGGTGCACGTCCTATCTCCACACCAATCATCGAAGGTGATTTCACTACACCTTCATCCTCCTCTTCAATGTTTGACCCCAGATCTATCGAAGCATTATTGGTATCCTACAATATGTCACTATTACAAGACCCAATATTATTTTTGCTGTGAATCGTGTCTGTCAATTTATGTATGCTCCTACTGAACACCATTGGGAATGTATTCAGAGAATTCTTCGATATCTCAAAGACACTATTCTATATGATTTTATTTTATATTGTCAGTTCTCATGAGAGTTGATTGCCAACAGTGATGTAGATTGGGCTGGATCTCCCGGAGATAGACGTTCTACTAGTGGATATACCATATTTCTTAGGTGAAATCTTGTTTCCTAGCTTTCAAAGAAATAACCTACAGTCTCTCGCTCAAGTACTGAAGCTGGATATAAACCTATAGCTAACGCGACGTCAGAAATTATTTAGCTACAATCTCTTCTTTCAGAATTACACTTTCCCCCCACTGCTACATTCAAAATCTAGTATGATAATATTGGAGCTACTTATCTTGCGGCAAATCCTGTTTTTCATGCTCGTACCAAGCATGTAGAAATTGATTTTCATTTTGTTCGTGAGCGTATGACAACTCGACAACTTTTAGTTTCTTACATCTCTACTGAAGATCAAATTGTCGATATATTTACCAAGCTATTATCCAAATAATGTTTCACCAAGTTAGCACTCAAACTCAATGTTCAGGCACTCCCGTTGAGTTTGTCAGGCGTATTGGCAATAATGAAAAATAATCTCAAATTGATTTCAATTAATTGAGATTTTTTATATTTGACATCACAATCAAGATCGACATCACAATCAAGATCGACATGAATCAAATAGCAAACATAATATTTCCAAATCTATTATATTTATTGCTATATTTATAAATTGTATGTCATATTTAATCTTCCTATTATTGTTTGGACAACTTGTATAAATAAACATATTAACTTTAGTAATTATTCTTTGTTCTATTTCTTTTCTTCATTTATTAGTTTCTACAATGTGCGATAACCCTGAGCCAAACACGTCCGTAGGGAAATAAATAAAAGGATTAGAGTTCAAATACCAGTAGAGACGAATTCTAAAAGTTAGCTTCTAAGTGTTCATAAGTTGTATTTTGAATCTATTCGATAATCAAACTAGGGGAAGGCAATCTATCTCCACGGTTAATCGGACAAAGCTTTGCTTGTTTTCTTTTTATTTTTTTTTAATGAGTTTGATTTATTTAGATATTATTGAGTTCTCAATTTGAACCATGTTTAAAACTTTTATCCATTTATAAATTTGTTAAAAACTTAATTTGTTATTTGTAGATATTATGCAAAATATTAACCAACTAAATATCAATTGATTTGGTACATATTGATTAGATCATATAAATAATCTCTTACTAACCTAAACACTAAAACTACTATAACTAATTAGTCTTTATTCCACTGAGTGGATCAATTATATGCATATTCTCGTTACGAGCTCAATCTGTCACTATATTATCCTGTCTATTTAAATAAAATTTATTCTATTTCATTATCATTAATTAGATTTCACAGCTCATAAGTTGTCAATTATGCTTTTTTATAATTAAGTTTGCTTTATGAATCATAAAGTCCACCAGCATTAGTGTCCAACTCTGACCAATTGCAACCTTTTTTCTGCCGTATATAAATCCACCAACTTTATGTAAAGTTTGAAAGATTTCCAATCTTTTTCTCAATTGGTTAAACCCTATTTTAATTTAGAGTTTCTGATCATATTCCACATTGTTCATAGTGGTTGCTTTCTTTCTCATTTGAAACTTTTACTCGAGGAGAACGTCCATGGACGGATCGAATAGATCATGTCGGCCAACAACTAACCTATAATACCGCATAGCTCGTAGAACAAAACACACAAGAAAGAAATGGAATCGCTATCCTTAGAGAATAGAATAACAAGGAATAGAATAGATTGGCCTATTCGATCGGATCGCTTGACTCAACCCGTTTGATCATACTCAACCCGTTTAGTAGATAAGAAATGCTATTCCTAAGCTATGAGTTAGGAAGAATATTCATAGGAAATAGCATAACTATTCTTGTGAACCAAACGTGCCATAAATCTTTGGGGTGAGCTATCGGTTTCTCTTTGGTACCTTATGCCGGAATATAGTTTTTAGGTCACGTTTATGCATCTATATATGCACATGTTGAAGGTGTCAAGAACACTACTAAGCTGTTCGTAATGCCCACACAAATTAAGTTCGATACCATGATCCAATTGTGAGGACAAGATATGCCCCTAAAGTAAATGACTAAAGTTAAACAGTGCAAAAAAACATATCACATTTCGGTCGCCGCGGTACTCTTGAAGAATGAAAGAGAAGAGGGAAGAAACGATGCTTACGAACCACCAATTCTAGCTCTTGTGTCGTTAGGGTTCTTGGCTATAATAGACTCCATGAGAGAAACGAGAAGTTCTTGTAGGATCACTCGGGGAATGCAAGTAGGAGACTCGAAGATAAGATAACTAATCCCACTTAAAAAAGTGCTAATGGCTTCTCTTTAATTTAGTTGAGGATGAGAGCATGATAAACATGGACTAATTAGCATTCGGTTTGACGACTAAACTAAATGTACGTGTTAGAAAAGTTATAATTATCGTTTTTGATACTAAGATGTAGTCGAGAGAAGAAATGAAAGGGATTGTTTTAACAAATATATTGTAGAATTCTTGAAAAAAAAATGATAGTGAAATATAACAAAAAGCAACTTTAATGGCAAAGAAGCATTGCTTTGGCAGAGAAAAAGATTTGCTTTCAGCATGAATGGTCATGGAGTTGGATGGGACTTGTGTTCGAGCATCTTTTTATTACTGTTAGATTCGAGTGAACTTTAATCTCTACGATTAGTCTATCGGCGGTTGAGGTTGAGTTTCTTTAAGATGAAGACCCCTTCGATAGTGTTCTCATGGGGAAATGCATCAAATATATATATATATATATATATACTTTGAAAGATGATTAATACGGACTTAAAGGTTCAACTTTAAGGCGAGCATAATGAAAGTGTAAATAAGGACTTGTTCAAAAGTTCGAAAGTTGGATCAATAAATTAGGTAAAGACTATCAAAACGTGGTTAAGGATTCATTAGTAACCGTCCTATAGAGCTTTTTATAATGTTACAAAAATATTTTACGGTTTAAAAAAATATATATTTAAAATTTAATATGATTTTTATAAAATTTATAAATTCCTCTAATTACAAGAATTATTATTGAGGAGGATTTATGCGGACGCTCCTATCAGTGCAGCCCATATAAGTGTTCGTACATATGGGCCCCTAGGGAGATTGGGCCACGTCGGGCCCATTCCTCTTGTAGGCTTTTTCTGTATATAAAAATAAATAATTTAAATTAAAGGTACAAATTAAAAGAATATCTATTATTTTTTATTATAATAAAAAAATCATTGTACCTTAAAAAATATCAAAAATGTATTCCATCGGCACTATCTTATAAAAAATTAATTTAATTTTTTATATTAAACATTAAATTTATAAAAATAAATACTACATTTGATTTTAGCCAAAAGGCCAAAAATATATATATATATATATACTTTCTAACATCGTCGGTTGAAGTATTTATATAAGCTTCTTCATTTGTGGTATTGTCAATCCTAAGATGTGAGACTAAAGTAAACCACGACAATACATATGTTTTTATATAAAATACAATCAGAGAAAATTATTAATAAGAAAAAAAATATTAATATTAAAATTATTTTCAATAGGAAAAAAACATATATTAACATAATTTAATTTTGAGCTTCACCAAAATTAACTATTAAATAATCTAGATTCTTAATTAAATAGTAAAATATATGATTTTACTTTTTCATACTTTTATTAAAATAAAAATGTGATATCGCTTACCCTAAGAGGTTCAATATCCCAGGGCGGAACTAGAATATTAATTCAGTGTAGGTAACCAATAATATAATATAATTTATAAAAAAATATATAAAAGTTTATAATCATAAAACACAATAAAATAATTACCTTACAATTGTTTTTTTCAAGTCTTCCTATTTTGAAACATTTGTACAATAGTTTTATTAACAACAGTAAGAAATATATCTTTTTCAACATAAACAATAAAACTATCATTCATCTAATTTTCACTCATTCGATTGTGCAATCTATCTTTAACAATTCTCATCGACAAAATTAATGTCAATGTCAAAAGCTTATAAATCAACGGATACACTAAATTTTTCTTTGACATAACTAACTTCTCTGAAAGATCACAAAGACCTTTCAATCCATGAAATGCTTTGTTAGAACGCATATCACATGTATAAGTTTCAAGTTAATTATCAAGTACGAGGAGATCAAATCTTGAGAAATTTTGTGGATAAAACTTAGCTAGTTGTATTAATTTTGTTGGTATCCCATGGTAGTTTTGATGTGATCAACCAAGTTAAGTTAGATCCTGTGTATTTAAACCTTGTGTCTAAGTGTGCAGGAGCTTAGGAACATAAGAAGTCAAGCGGAAGACGTAACTAGCGAGAAGGATGACACAGGAAGAGAGTCAATGAGCTCGGTGCATACGAGAGACGAGGTGCTGCGGAAGAGTGCATCGACAGACGAGAAGGACGCGCGCAACAGTCTGAGGGATAAGAAGCCGAGGAGGAAGACTGCTCGAGGAGAAGGCCAGAACATGGGTTCAGGTGAACCCTATTTTGATTGGTCGAAATCACCTAAGCGAGCGGAGCAGTGGAAGAACCAAAGGAGAAAACTTGGAGCTCGGTAGTAGCTGCTGAAGGCGCCTTTAAGTGGATTGAAGGCACCCTCGCACTCTTCTGGTGGAAGGCGCCTTCCATGAAGGGTTGAAGGTGACTTCGACTGGACAAAACTACCGTTGGCAAAGGATAAAGTTTTATCCTTGTCTTGCTGGAGGTGTCTTCCAGCTTGTTGGAGACACCTTTCAGCCTCCGATAAGATTTTCTATGGGTTATAAAAAGACCCCTGAACCTAGGAATTAAGTATCAACTCTTGTATTCATTTCCTAGCAACTGTTTGAGCGAGTGTAAGAGGCTTCTCCGCCTTAATCGAAGGAGACTTTTAGAGATTTTTATTTGTCTTGGATTAACAACCATCTAGGTTGTAACCAAGTAAATCTTGTACCTCTTCTTTCATTTTGTAGTTGTTTAATTTACTTGTTATAATTATACTGTTGCTACTACTAGGCAATTCACCCTCTCTTGGCGACCCACCGAGACCAACAAGTGGTATCAGAGCACAACAGCTTCAGAAGGACTAATCGTTGACTGAAGCACCAAAATGATGGTCGGACCGATAATCTTCCCACCGAAGTTCGAGGGAGAATTTACGTCTTGGAAGAAACGCATGAAAGTATTTTTCAAAACTGATTTTGAAATTCTGTTAATAATTAAATATGATTTTGTACCTCCCGAAGACTCCCAAGGAAATGAAAAGGAAGAATACCAATGGACTAAGAAGGAGCAAGTAGACTTCATAGCGAATGGACGAGTCGAGATCCACCTACTCAGCGTACTTCCACCCCAGGAAGTAAATCAGATCAGAGATTACGAATCAACAAAAGAACTTTGGGAGAAGTTCCTGGAGCTGCACGAAGGAACTTCCGAAGTAAAGCTCGCGAGACGAGACTTGCTCCGGAATCAACTGACAAACCTTCAGATGGAAGAAAGCGAAACTGTTGCACATCTGCACTCGAGGATCAAAGAACTTATCACCGGACTCACGAATCTCGGAGAAAAGGTAACGAATCAAGATTCGTTAAGGTATGCTTTAAATGCATTTCCTAGGACACTCGAGTGGACATCTATAGTCAACTCATTTTACATATCTAAAGTCCTTGAAGTTAGTTCATTAGAAAATCTTTTTCCCACTTTTGAACTTCACGAATCAAGATGTGCAGTCTTGCGAAACAAAGGAGAAAAGATAGCTCATAGCATAGCACTAAAAGCCAATCAAAAGGAAGAACCGGATCAAGACTCCGAGAATTCAATAGATGCAAATGAAGCAACATTATTGATAAAGAAATTCAATAGATTTATTAAATCTAATAGATTCAAGTCGTAGACAAAAAAGAACTTCAGAAGCAAAAGAAAGGTACGATGCTACAACTGCCAAGGAGAAAGACACATTAAGGACGACTACCCCGAACTAAAGAAGAGAGAGAAAGATAAGGGCAAAAGATTGACGAGATCAAAGCACAAGAATCTGAATGCAACTTGGGATGAGTCGTCGTTCTCTGAGTCCAAGATCAAGGTTTACGCCGGACTAGCTTTGATGGCAGATCACCAGAGGGACATTAAAAGTTCCTCAGAGATGAGCATCGACGAAGGGGGAGAATCCTCTAAAGAAAGCAGTGACGAATGGGGAGCATCAGAACACAAGATAAGTGAGGTATGTGCCTTATCTCCTAAAAAATTATTTCAATTTGTTAAAGTACTTTCTAAAGATCTATTAAATTTAGAAAAAAAAAATGCTAAGTTAAAATTAAACTTAGTAAAGTCATGTCCCCTAGAAATGTATGATTTCTTAAAAATAGAAAATTAAAAATTAAAATAGAAAAACTAGAAAATTACTACACATGCTCAACTCAAACAGGATTTCGAAATTTAAATTACAGACAACTAAGTTGGTATATCAAAAACCATAGGGGTCAAATTAGAAAATTTTCCAGAAATTATGTACCCCCAAATTTTTAGTAAATCCGATAAGAAGAAACCTATACTGGGTTACAAGATCATGCTTAGATTAAATTGTTATAATCCATTCAGCATACTCGAAAATAAAATTAAATATTACTTTTCTTTAAGATATTTTGTCTAGAAGTGGTTGTTGTTCCAATATCCAGGAAGGCATAGTACCTCGCCACAGCCTAGAAGCCGATTACTGAAATAAATATTTAATTGTCTAAACTATTAAAATGTTAACGGTCATAAAATTATTTTTAAACATTTTAAACACTTCTTCAAACTCTTGATGAATGTTTACCCAAATTTTTTCCCAAATTTGTGTAACACTTTATTATATTATTTCTCATTTTTTAATGTGATCAAAGGTTAAGATAAGTAAAAGTTCAGGAAGATTAAGGGGGAGTTAGGAATTTTTTTTTAATTTTGAATTTTGCAACTAATTTGTTTAAATTTATTACAACTTTGTTTAAATTTATTGCAACTTTATACTTATACATTCATCATGTTAGTATGCTATGTTTTTTTTAAGCCCTAACTTGAACTTGGGTTGATGCACATTAAAAAGGAGCTTAGGAATACAAGAAGTCAAGCGGAAGATGAGCTAGCAAGAAGGATGGCACGGGAAGAGAGTCGATGGGTTTGGTGCATCCGAGAGATGAGGTACTACAGAAGAGTACACCGGCAAACGAGAAGGACGTGTGCAGCGGTCCAAGGGACAAGAAGTTGGGGAGGAAGACTACTCGAGGAGAAGGCCGGAAAATGGGTTCGGGTGAGCCCTATTCCGATTGACCGAAATCACCCAAGCGAGCGGAGCAGCGAAAGAGCCAAAGGAGAAGACTTGGAGCTCGATAGTAGCTGCTGAAGGAGCCTTCAAGTGGATTGAAGGTGCCTTCCACCAGAAGGGTTCACTTGAAGGCGCCTTCAATTGGGCAAAATTGCCATTGACAGAGGATAAAGTTTTATCCTTTTTTGCCTTGCTGGAGGCGTCTTCCAGCTTGTTGGAGGTGCCTTTCAACCCCGGATAAGATTTTCCAAACTATAAAAAGACCCTTGGACCTAGAAATTAAGTATCAACTCTTGTATTCATTTTCTAACAACCGTCTGAGCATTCAACGAGTGTAAGAGGCTTCTTCACCTTCATCGAAGGAGACTTTTAGAGATTTTCATTTGTCTTGGATTAACAACCAGGTAGGTTGTGACTAAGTAAATCTTGTGTCTCTTCTTTCATTTTATAGTTATTTAATTTACCTATTATAATTATACTATTGTTACTAATCTGAGTTGAAAGATCGAGAAAGACATTTCATTTTACAGATAATTCATCCTCTCTTGCCGGCCCACCGGAACCAACAAATTTTTCCTTGTCAAAAGATAAAAATGAATTTTGTGGACACAAGCAAGTTACATAAAGAAGTAAATCCACACCTGTCTCTGAGAAACAATCATTTAACTCTTGAAGTTGCATATCAATAACACCATATAATAAATCAACATGATAGTGATACAAATTTGTCACTTCTGGTGGATTACGATAAAGATACCCATGTGGAGTCTAACGTGTGAACATATCATCCATTTTAAGAACATCAATATAATGTTGTTGAGAAAAATAGTGAACCTTTTCTAAGAATGAATCTCAACCATCATCTCTCATGCTTTGGAGTTGGTGGTTGCATGATTGTACTAAATCCATTGTATTCACAATATCCTGATTTTTTTTTTGCAATATCATCAACAATTCACTCGAAATTCCTAAGATATGTTTCATCATGTGAAGATTGAATGCACAATAAAATGGAAATATTGACTCTAATAATTTAAATGTCTTAGTTTTTTATCGGGAGAACTGGAATTATGTTTAGAAATCACTTCAAGCACATCACTGATGCAAAGAACATAGAAATTAAGCTGATTAAAGAATTATAATGTGACCTCCAACGTGTATCCCCAGCAGGTTGAAGGGTAGTTTCTTGATTAAGTCTCTGATCACTTAAATTTCATCCCTCTTTAATGCCTCAATAATCAAATCTAAATGTTTCTCCTTAAGAATATCAAACTATTTGTAGGATGATCCAACAACATTTTCCACAATACCAACAACGTGAAAGAAATAAGAAATAGAAAGATTTTTCTTGGATACGACTGTAAGAACTAGTTGAAGTTGATGGACAAAACAATAAATGTAAAATGCATATGGGGTTTCCTTTAAAATAAGTGCTTTAAAACCATTAAATTTACCCTGCATATTACTTGAGCCATCAAAACCTTGTCCTCTCAACTTGACATGCTCAAATAATATTTAGAGAAAACATCTTATCAATAACAACTTTAAGTGAGAGTGTTGTAGTAATGGTTGTAGGACCGTTAGATTCGATAGAGGGGGGGGGGTGAATATCGATTCGAAAAAATAAGAGTTTAAACGCAGCGGAAAAGTAAATGAACACAGTTGTTTTTTACTTCGTTCGGAGCCTGTGACGACTCCTACTCGAAGGCCCGTGGTCCTTGACCACTTTCGTTGGGCAATCACTATCAATTCGAATATTACAGAGTTAAGTACAAGAATTGACAGATAAAGAAAATACCGACAATAGAATTGAAACAAAGCCAACACTGAGTCGGAGAGCTTTTCGTAGCGTCGCAAGAGCACAGAGCAGCAGATCTTGGATTCTTAGTTGATATATAGCTCCACCCTTGCCCCTTCTTTTATATGAAGCTCAGGGCGCCCCGGATCCCTTCCAGGCGCCCTGGTGAGACGTGAGCTCCACGTGGCGACGCGCAATCAGGATAAAGTTTGCCTCCGGGCGCCTGGATTCCTTCCGGGCGCCCGGACCCTGTTTTCCCGCAGAATCCGTCCTGCAAGACAAACGTTAGTCCGGAGGCAAATATATATCCTGTAAAACAGATTGTTAGCACAATTAAAGTTCAACAAAGTAATAGCAAAGAGTATGACTTAGATTCCATCTTTCCGAGACCGGAATCTAGTCACGATCTCGACTTAGATATCCGAAATGGATCTAAGCCGGATCGACGCCTAATGTTCCCTTCCCGGGAACGCGTCCTCGCAGTCACTCCCCTCCAGTGACTTACCTTACTTACCTGCCAGACGTCCGGTCAGCCCTTCGACCCGTCTGGACTTCTCGCCAGCTATCCGGTCGGCCCGTCGACCTAGCTGGACTTCTCGCCAAGCGTCCGGTCAGCCCGTCGACCCGCTTGGACTTCTCGCCAGCTATCCGGTCAGCCCGTCGACCTAGCTGGACTTCTCGCCAAGCGTCCGGTCAGCCCGTCGACCCGCTTGGACTTCTTGCCAGCTATCCGGTCAGCCCGTCGACCTAGCTGGACTTCGTGCCAGACATCCGGTCAGCCCGTCGACCTGTCTGGACTTTTCCTGCACACTTGATCAAAGTGTCAGACAACAACACAACTAACTTAACCTATTTGTCATTCATCAAAACCTGGGTTAGACCGTTAGTGCTACCCGCACCAACAATCTCCCCCTTTTTGATAGAATGACAACCTGGTTAAGTTAGTGAAAACATATGCAAGAAACAACATGCATTTATGTGGTTTTAAAGTTTGTTAGTTTGTATTTTCAAATTGGTTTAGCTAACTTAACCACCTAACCCTCCTCCCCCTTTGGCATTCATCAAAAAATGAACAAAGGTAAATAATCATAGTGAAGACTTACTGTAACAGGTAATCAAATTTTGAAAGATAACTAAGTTTGGTTCAAAATTTGAAAGATAAAAGTGTAATTTTTAACACAAAGTTAAAAAATAGTCAAGTTGACTTGGGGTAGACAAGTTGAGTTTTGAAAAGTTAAAGTTAATCAAGTTTAACTTTTCAAGCGTGTAGAAATTTTCAAGACAGGTTTTTCAAATTTACTTTTTATGTTTAAGTAACATTTAATTTTCAAAAAGGTAAATTTTTCAACTTCGATTTTTCAAACAAAGCAAAAATTAAACTTTTCAAGAAATAAAATTTTTGCCAAAATTAATTTTTAAGGCTAATTTTGGAAATAGTTAATTTTTCAAATCAGGTTTGAAAATTAGGTGGGATTAAACTTAGTTAAATTTAACTTTTTGAAAACTGGTGTTTTAAAAATAAGTTAGTTTTAAAATAGATGTAAAAAAGTATTTTTCAAACACACAAAATTTTAATTAATTTCTCCCCCTGAACTTGATACTTAGAAGTCTGAAAATATTTGCTAAAAATATTCAAGGTAATAATTTTTTTTTTTTTAAATGAGGTAGAATTTTCTAGAGAGATTTTAAAGAGAAGATTAAAAAAATAACGCTTAAGGAGATAATTAAAAAATAAACCTCCCCCTGAATTTGATATTCCTTTAATTTGATATTCCTTTAATTTATTAATCCTCCTTATTTATTAATTTTTCTAGGGGATTTAAAAGAAATTGAACCTCCCCCTGAATTGGTTACTCCCCTTAATTTAATATCTCCCCTTTAATACTAAGGTTTGGTTGTGTTAAATTTCAAAGCCCTAACACATTTGTCTAATTTAGTAATACATATATTATTATCTTTGTATCCTTGGTATAACTGTTTATTTGAATTTGATTAATCAATTATTAATTAATTTTAGATTCAGGTGCTTAACTTTAGTTTAAGGTTAAATAAGATAAGATTTTATTAATTCAATAACAGTTAAGCATTATCAATAATTTATTGATTAGTTTTTACTTGATTTAATAATTTAATACTTAGTGAAATAATTTAAATTTCATATTACTTGATTGAGCTGGTCAATGAAAGTGTTAGTTATAATTATGATTATTAAAAAAAATTTTAAAGGGATTACTAAAACAGCATTTAAAAGGAATTTTAAATGATTTTTATAATATGTTTTATGTCAATTAACATATGTTTGATTCAGTTTTGATTTTAGATTTAAATTAATATTAGTGGTTAATTTAAGTTTAAGTTTAATTTCAAGTTCTAAGTTAAAAATTTTAATTTTAATTTTAATTTTAATTTCAATATTAAGTTTTAATTTAAGATTTAATTTTTAGTTAAGTCAAATTAAAAATTAATTTTAAGGTTAAAATGATGTTTAAGATTAAAAATGAGTTTAAAGTCAAAATAATAATTTTTAAAGTGAAAATAATCTATAGAAATAATTTATTATTACTATATTTAGGTTAACAAAATTTCATTCAAAATGATACAAAATTTTTAGATAGTTTTAAAATGATTTTTAAAAGTTTTTTTTTAAAATAATTTTTGAAATAATTTTTAAGTTAAAATAATTTTTAAGTTAAAATAATTTTTAAAATAACAATAATTTTTAAAAGGTTTTAAAAGAATTTTTTTAAAAGAATTTTTAAAGTTTTTTTTTTTAAATGATTTTTAAAAGAGTTTTTAAAATAATTTTTAAAATGTTTTAAAATAATTTTTAAAATAATTTTTTAAAGTTTAAAATGATTTTTAAAAGAGTTTTTAAAATAATTTTTAAAATGTTTTAAAATAATTTTTAAAAGAATTTTTTAAAGAGTTTTTAAAGAATTTTTAAAAAGTTTTTTAAAGAATTTTAAAAAATAGTTTTTAAAGAATTTTAAAAATAGTTTTTTAAAGAAATTTAAAAATAGTTTTTAAAGAATTTTAAAAATAGTTTTTAAAGAATTTTACAAATAGTTTTTTAAAGAATTTTTCAAATAATTCTTAAAGAATTTTAAAAATAGTTTTTAAAGAATTTTAAAAATAGTTTTTAAAGAATTTTTAAAATAGTTTTTAAAGAATTTTAAAAATAGTTTTTTAAAGAATTTTTAAAATAGTTTTTAAAGAATTTTTAAAATAGTTTTTAAAGAATTTTTAAAATAATTTTTAAATATAGTTTTTAAAGAATTTTTAAAATAGTTTTTAAAGAATTTTTAAAATAGATTTTAAAGAATTTTTAAAATAGTTTTTAAAGAATTTTTAAAATAGATTTTAAAGAATTTTGAAAATAATTTTTAAATATAGTTTTTAAAGAATTTTTAAAATAGTTTTTTAAAGAATTTTTAAAATAGATTTTAAAGAATTTTTAAAATAGTTTTTAAAGAATTTTTAAAATAGTTTTTTAAAGAATTTTTAAAATAGATTTTAAAGAATTTTTAAAATAGTTTTTAAAGAATTTTTTAAAATAGTTTTTTAAAGAATTTTTAAAAATAGTTTTTAAAAAAATTTTAAAATAGTTTTTAAAGAATTTTTAAAATAGATTTTTCAAGAATTTTTAAAATGGTTTTTAAAGAATTTTTAAAATGGTTTTTAAAGTTATTATAATTTGAATTTGAAATTCGAAATTTAATTTTAATTAAATTTAATTTAATTTGAAAATTAATTTTAATTTGAAAATTATTTAATTTAATCCTTATTCATCTCACCCGATCTAGATTATCAATCAGGGAATCCTATAATTTTGTGAGATGAATTAGATTTAATTATAGATTTTGGTTTAACTTGTGTTAGATTCAGGTTTAGCTTTGGTCTCAACAAATAGACATTCTTCGGATAAACTTCTAAGCTTGGTGAGTCACCTGGACATCATTAGAAGTAACCAACCCTTCGAGGTTTTCCGAATAGTCCTATCCACGGAGCTTAGTACCAAACCTTGGTCTACCTAGTTAGGATCCGTAAGGGGTAGCTTCGGTCAGTTCCACTTGGCCAAATGCACCAGATCGAAGCCATATCTTTCTAGACAGCGATGCCCAAGCTTCCCCAACGTACTATCATCCAAAACTTCACCAGTACTACTTGTCAAGTTAAACTTTTTGTCCCTGTTTATTCTATTCCTAACTACCCTGCCAGGTAGGTTGGTTTTTGGGTACCCTACCGGGTAAGTTTGTTTCGGTTACCCTGTCGGGTAAATTATTTTTGGAGGTGCTAGCTATTCTGGAGCCTCCCCATAAATTGTTGATTTTTATTTTTAAGATTTCTTGTATAATTAGAGTTAGTTTTAGTTAAGTTTTAATGTTTAATTTGTAATTTAAATTTAAGTTTTTAATTTTGAATTAATTAAATTGGTCAAATTATCTTTCTTTAAAAGAGTATATTTAATATTTAAATTTTCTTTCAATTTTAATTTTATTGGGTTAATTGACTTATCTTTCTTTAGTAGCTTATTTTTAAAGTTTAGGTTTTTATTTAATTTTGAGTTAATTAAATTGTTTGAATTATATTTCTTTAAGGGTTTATCTTTTAACTTTTTATTAATTGTTAATTTTGAATTTTCTAGATTATTTTTGTTTAATATGTTATCTTTAACATTTAATTTTAAGTTTGTTAACTTCCGTTTTGATTTTATCAAAGTGTTTGATTTTATCCTTATATTTTCTTTACCTTTTAAGTTGATATAATTAGTGGAATTTATTAAATAAGTCTTATCATTAAAATTTAATTTTTTGTTAATTAAATTATCTTGGGTTTGGATAGAATTTTCTAGATTGATATTGTCTAGATTATTAAACAATTTATTAATTGTGTCTAGATTGATATTGACCTTGTCATCCTTTTTGTTTGAATTTTCAAATTTGTTTAGGTTTAAATTCGAATTTTTAGATTTATTAATTATTTTCAGATTTTCTGTATTTTCTAAATTAATTATATTTGTTTTATCAGAAAATATCCTAGGGGTATTTTCTGTATTTTCTGAATTAATTATATTTGTTTTATCAGAAAATGTCCTAGGGGTATTTTCGCAAGTATTGTCATGTACACTATTTTCACATATACTTTCAGATATATCCAAATTAACATGCACATATTTTAAACTACTACTAGCAAGGGTGTTTTGGTAAATATTACTAACCTTGAGCGCAACCCCTAATTCAGCAGGCTTCTCCGTTGGATCTGACTCGAGTCCGGATTCGACTTTAATTTGATCTTCTAGCTCCATTGGCGTCTCATGAAGCTTGATCAACTGGGTCCACAGCTCATATGCATTCTTGTATTTTTCTAGTCTGCATATGATATTGTTAGGTAAAATATTACAAATAATTTTACTTACGTTTTTATTCAGTTCCGAGTTCTGAGAAGGTTTTTTCAATATTAGCATATAATCGATATCTACGCTTCCTAAGAAGCATTCCATTCTTCGCCTCCAGTAGTTGAAATCTTCATCGTACGGTGGTGGTTCATTGGGGTTCCATCCTTCTTGAAAAGACATTGTTCTTGCACACAATGAAACAAAGACAAAATCCCAAGACTTGGTCTTGGATTAGCAGTGCTGGAAAAAATAATATTTCACTAATTTTTTTTTAAAAAAATAATAAAATATTATTAAAATATTAATAAAAAATATTATCTCAAATTTTTGAAAATGTAATATTTTGTCGATACTAAATAATAGTGAAAAGATGTCGATATTTAATTTTTCTTTCAAAAAGTCCCCCCTTTGCCTGATTGGTGGTTGCACCAAATCAGAGCGGTACCTGCTCTGATACCACTTGTAGGACCGTTAGATTCGATAGAGGGGGGGTGAATATCGATTCGAAAAAACAAGAGTTTAAACGCAGCGGAAAAGTAAACGAACACAGTTGTTTTTTACTTCGTTCGGAGCCTGTGACGACTCCTACTCGAAGGCCCGTGGTCCTTGACCACTTTCGTTGGGCAATCACTATCAATTCGAATATTACAGAGTTAAGTACAAGAATTGACAGATAAAGAAAATACCGACAATAGAATTGAAACAAAACCAGCACTGAGTCGGAGAGCTTTTCGTAGCGTCGCAAGAGCACAGAGCAGCGGATCTTGGATTCTTAGTTGATATAAAGCTCCACCCTTGCCCCTTCTTTTATATGAAGCTCAGGGCGCCCCGGATCCCTTCCAGGCGCCCTGGTGAGACGTGGCAGGTCCAACCAGTGAGCTCCACGTGGCGACGCGCAATCAGGATAAAGTTTGCCTCCCGGGCGCCCGGATCCCTTCCGGGCGCCCGGACCTCCGGGCGCCCGGACCCCTCCCTGCAAGACAAACGTTAGTCCGGAGGCAAATATATATCCTGTAAAACAGATTGTTAGCACAATTAAAGTTCAACAAAGTAATAGCAAAGAGTATGACTTAGATTCCGTCTTTCCGAGACCGGAATCTAGTCACGATCTCGACTTAGATATCCGAAATGGATCTAAGCCGGATCGACGCCTAATGTTCCCTTCCCGGGAACGCGTCCTCGCAGTCACTCCCCTCCAGTGACTTACCTTACTTACCTGCCAGACGTCCGGTCAGCCCTTCGACCCGTCTGGACTTCTCGCCAGCTATCCGGTCAGCCCGTCGACCTAGCTGGACTTCTCGCCAAGCGTCCGGTCAGCCCGTCGACCCGCCTGGACTTCTCGCCAAGCGTCCGGTCAGCCCGTCGACCCGCTTGGACTTCTCGCCAGCTATCCGGTCAGCCCGTCGACCTAGCTGGACTTCGTGCCAGACATCCGGTCAGCCCGTCGACCTGTCTGGACTTTTCCTGCACACTTGATCAAAGTGTCAGACAACAACACAACTAACTTAACCTATTTGTCATTCATCAAAACCTGGGTTAGACCGTTAGTGCTACCCGCACCAACAATGGTAACATGTTCAATTCTGATAAAACACTCATTTGCATGCCCACTACTATCCACATAATGCGAAACAGCTGACATTTACTCCTTTGATGACACATCACGAGATTCATCAACTAAGATAGAAAACAATGAATCACCACTATCTTTGATAATAATATTAATTATTTTAGTTGCACAAGTACTTACTATATCATTTTTGTAATTTTTAGCAGTATTTTTCAATATCACATCATTAATTTCTTTATTATGAGCACCTAAAAACTCTAGTTGAATAAGAAAATTTCTTGGATTAAGAGAACCTTCAGTTTAATTGTGACCTGAAATAAATTCTCTTGTAGCAGCAAAATTCTGATACAATCAATTGAAGCATTGAGACAGATATGATAATCATTCCATATTTGCTTTGACTGTTTTATGCAAAATTAATTGAATGTGCTCATATGTGGAACCCAATTTTTTTTTTCCATGTCAATATTCATGCAAATAGTGATTCGGATAAAAATGAAATTTTAAGTTACATCGCATCATGAATTTAGTGCCAAGGAATTAAATATTTTATAAGATAAAACATCAAATCAATAAATATCAAATTTAAGAGATAAAATAGTCAAAATTTGAAATAATGCGACAACCCATAAGAACATTTTTCGTCATCTCAAACAATTATAAATATTTTTTCGCGACCTAAATAATTTCAACATTATTATTATTATTATTATTT
The DNA here is from genome assembly GCF_018446385.1 of Zingiber officinale. Classification (NCBI taxonomy): domain Eukaryota; kingdom Viridiplantae; phylum Streptophyta; class Magnoliopsida; order Zingiberales; family Zingiberaceae; genus Zingiber; species Zingiber officinale. Next base: position 171,965,646 of record NC_055988.1, read on the forward strand.
TTAATCCTCCCTCAACACCTCCATATAAAATCATGCAGAAAAACGTAAAAGTTACTGGGTCGAGTGCTTTTGCTGTAATGCAGTCCACTCAAGAATCCTGCCCCTCAGCCTCTGGCTCATGCTCACCTACACCAATCAACCATAGTGACTCTAAAGACTCAACAAGTACAAAATTTGTAAATAACAAGTACTAAATATGCAAATTAAACACATGCAAATTTAATCTAAGTGCACTAAGTAAATGTTCATGAAAAAAGGCATGAATGGACTTGCTCAAATAATTTCTTATGAAATCAGCTACCAGACTATGGCTACTCAACCTCAAGTCACTTGATCAAGCTCTAACCATAGTACTAAGCTGGTATGACATCCCAGTCTTTATCTGGAATCCATACCTGTCAAGTGCAGGGCCCCTCGGTGCTTATCCGAAGTCCACTACGCGTTAATTTGATATGGCCAACTGAGATGTCTCTCGACCCCATATCTGCCAAAGAGCAACTACAATTAAATCACCTCATTCAAAATATTTTCCTCGCCTCAAACCTCAGAACTCTTTTCTTGCCTCAAAAAATTTCTTCTTTTCTTTCGCTCGAAAAATTCATAAATGTAAAAATTGAAATAACTACTTGGACATCATAAAATATGCTTAAAAATATCAAAACAATCATTTCAAGTCAATCGGCTGCCCCTAGGAACCCAAAACTAGACTTGCTCAAATCAGCTCTGGCAAGACGTAGTTTGAGTGGCATGATCGTAAAATTCATAACTAATTCATTATTAATCCAAATCGCTCCCTGTTTGAACCCACACGATCCTAGCTCAAAGGGATATTTTCTGGACTTGACCCTAACTATATAGACTTATGAGAACAGCCTGTGCGACTCAAACAAACCCACTGGTCATGCACAGGCAGCAAACCAGCCATGTTCTGATCGTAAAATTCATAACTTATTCACTTCTAATCCAAATCACTCTCTGCTTGAACTCATGCGACTCTAACTCGATGGGATATCTTTAGACTTGACACTAACTATACAAACCCACGAGAACAGCCTGTGCAACTCAAACAAACACACTTGTCATGAACAGGCAACAAACTAGCGCATGTTCTGACCGTAAAATTCATAACTTATTCACTTCTAATCCAAATCGCTCCTCATTTGAATCCACACGACCCTAACACGATGGGCTATCTTCTGGACTTGACCCTAACTGTACAGACCCACGAGAACAACCCCAAACTCCTTCGATCCACAACTCTCCATTGCCCTAGTCTCCATTCGACCAACAACCATTTCGGCCAGCAGCCTTTCCCTTCGAACAAGCATACTTTTAAGGACCCTAGGCAGCCTTGACATGAAAGGAATATCATAAAACATCAACTTTAACATCATATTATGACTGAAACGAAAAATGAAAGCATATATCATGACATGTAATACATATGGATGAATGGTGCATCAAGAAAACTTTGTACCTGCCTTCACTTGAATAACTTATAACCATGACGTCACAATATAGCAAAGGAGGCTGGGGAATACATGAACACCACTAAATCTCTAAATTCGAAACTTGAAAATTGAAGGAGAAAGCCTTGGGGGGGGGGGGGGGCAAGGGTTCTAGGGTTGGCTCCTTGCCCCTCCCTTTTTTTAAAGAAAAATGGGTTGATTTTGTGTACATACGTGATATGACCGATCAATCATATTTATATAAGAGGAGACTAAGTGGTTTTAGGATTTTTGTTTTTTTTTGCAATATGTATAAAGTTGCTAAACAATAATTATAAGTGATCCGGTAGTAAGAGCGGGCCCCCCCTTCTTGCAAAGTCAACGCCAAGTGAAAGTCACCGGGGCAGCCGCCCATCCGAGAAGAGTGTGGTCCGACCGGACGGACGACCGTAGACGGCCGGCCCGACCGGACTGCCGGCCGGCCGATGGAATCGAATACCCGGATGGGTCCGGCCGGCTCGCACTTATGGTTGGAAGACACCCTGTCAAATCGGGGTTCCGACGCTCAGTTAAAAAGGTCACGGACCGAGCTGACCTTTTGACCGGCCACAGTCATAAAGCGCCCCTGTTTATTAGTCTCCACAAAGCACAGGTAAACCACTGCGTATGTCCGGTCGGATGTTGAGGGAGCTGTCCGCTCGGACGACAAGTTTGGAACAAGGAAAAAGACCCGAGGATTTCTCCTCTGACAACCGGTAGGTTTCACGTGTGTGTCATGCTCCAAATCTTGTGACAGGGGATTCTGCTGTCCCATCGAGGGCATGCTTTGACTGTAGCGATATGGGTCAGGTAAGTTTTCTGACAGCCACATACCTAGGAAAGGACAGGTAAGCTTTCTGACAGCCGCATACCTAGGAAAGGACAGAAGACACGTATGCACCTAGGTACGCGTGCCCAGACCCTTCATAGCTCTATATAAAGAACCTCGGGTTTCATCGCCAGGTATTCGAGATTTTGGAAGCCACTTTGTTCATCGTAGCCACCGACTTGAGTGTCGGAGGGCCGCGGGACACCCCTCCCGCTCGGTTTTTCGCAGTTCACGGAGCACTCGAGGATCCAAGGAGCGCCGCATCCCGCGTTCGTTGACTCTTGGTTGAGCAGGATCAATTTGGCGTCGTGCGTAGGGCGCCTCCGCATTCGAACAAGAACAATGGGCGAGGTGGGCGACAACACGGTGGCGCTTTCAACGGAAGAACTCGGCGCTCTGGTCGAGATGAGGCCGCCAAACTTGTGGAGCAAAAGCGAAAGCCGCGCCGAGCGGCCGGAGCAACAAGCAACATCTGCGTCGGAAGCACCTCGTGCCACCGTCGCATTCCATCGGCCTTATTTCGCACCCCTGAAGCCATACCAGGCCGAAGAGATAGAGGATCTTCTTCGATGAAATGCCAAGGCGGGATGACGGAAGGAAAGCTCCCCGAGCGGACTCCTCCCTCGAGCGGATCAATCGCCAATTTTGGAGGCTATTCTACAAGACCCTCTACCCCGTGGCTCCGACGATCGGCGAGTACAATGGAACAACTGACCCATGATCTGGGTAAGTTCGATAACACTGCTACGCTCCATCAATATATGGATGGAGTAAAGTGCCGAGTCTTTCTTACGACCCTCTGGGATCGGCTCAGCGGTGGTTTCGGAGGTTGGACGGATCCATCACTAGCTTCAAGGACTTCGAGCGGCCTTCCTCCACCACTTCGCTAGCGATCGGCGTTATCGGAAGACAAGTGTCAGCCTGTTTGCCATCAAGAAGGAGCCCAGGCCTACATCCAGCGATTCAACCAAGTGGCGATGGATATCCCAACGGCCACATCGGAGACGATGATGAATGCCTTCACGCGGGCCTTGTGGATGGGGACTTCTTCCGGTCGCTCATCCAAAGCCGCCCGAGATTATGATCATATGCTACATCGGGCCAACGAATACATAAACGTGGAAGAAGCACAAGCACTTTGGAAAGAACTCCGAGCGGGCACTGTTCATGCCGAGCGGAAAGACGCTGCTCAGACCACCCAAAGGACCGAAAGCAATTGATCCCCACGCCGGATCGCACGCAAGAAGTGGTCCGCTCATTCAAGCCAAAGAAGAGGTGGACCCCTATGTTCGCACCTTCCACCAGACGGATCGCACAACACGAGGGATTGTCAAGTCTTCCTTCGTGGTCAATCCCGTTCCCAGGAAAGCGAACGACGGTCTCCTCCCATCGACGGAGACAAAGGACCCATGAAGCCGACCCGAGCGGCGACATCAGCAGACACCCGATCGGCACGGATCTCCGAGGCAGGAGAATCGCCAGGCGTCAGAACGGCCGTCCACTCGGAAGAGGAAGACAGAGCAATACTTCCCGGCGAGATCAGCGTTATTCTGGAGGGTCGACCGGAGGAGACTCCAACCGAGCCAGAAAGCGTCGTCGGCTGCAGATCCACGCGATCGGCTGTAGCCAAGAGCGAGCAAGTGGACCGAAATCACTTTCGGTCCCGAGACTGGAAGGAGTAGAAGTGCCCCACGACGCTCTGCTCATTAAAGCGGTAATAGCAAATTATACTATTCATCATATTTGTTGACACAGGAGCTCGGTCAACATCATATTCAAGAAGGCGTTCGATCGGTGCAAATTGATCGTCTTGCGCCATAGCGACCCGCTCACGGGTTTACAACGAAGTTCACCGTCGGACAGATCCGGTAGCTACCTCCGGGAGAGGAGCTCAGGAGGACCAGGACAATAAACTTCGTGGTGGTCGACTCTCCCTCGTCCTACAACGTCATTTTGGGACGACCGGCGCTCGGCGAATTTCGAGCAGTTGTCTCAACTTTCCACCAGAAGATAAAGTTCCCCATGGAGGACAAAGTAGGAGAAGTACGTGGAGATCAGCTAGCAGCTCGGCGGTGCTATATAGAGATGGTCCGAGCAGAGGCTTGTTCCGCTCGGAAGGCGCCCCGAATTGAGGTGCACGCCATAATCGAGAAACCTCCTGCTTTAATTTACGATGAAAAAGAGGAAGTTCAGATCCATCCGACCCGATCGGAGGCCACGACTTTTATCGCTTCTGATCTGGAGGAGGAGCAGAAGGAGGAGCTGATCCAATGCCTCCAACGAAATCATGATGTTTTTGTCTGGTCGACACATGAGTTGCCCGGAATTTCGCCGAGCCTAGCGCAGCATGAGTTGCATGTCCGTTCGATCAATGGGGAATGGATATTGTGGGTCCATTTCCAATGGCGACCGGGCAGAGGAAATTTTTGCTGGTAGCGGTCGATTATTTCTCCAAATGGGTAGAAGCCGAGCCACTAGCCAGGATCACCGAACAGATGGTCAAAAAATTCATATGACAACACATCATCTGTAGGTTCGGTATCCCTCGCCGATTGGTTTCCGACAATGGGCGGCAATTCACAGGGAAGGTGCTGGAAGATTGGTGCAAAAGCTACGGCATCGAGCAACACTTCACGTCTGTGGCTTATCCCCAAAGCAACGGCCAAGCCGAAGTAGCCAATCGGGAAATTCTCCATATTCTGCGCGCTCGGCTCGACCACGTGGGAGGAAGTTGGCCGGATGAAGTGCCGGGTGTTTTATGGGCCATCCGGACGACTCCTAAGGAAGGAACGGGCGTTACACCTTTTCATCTGGTGTACGGCGGTGAAGCGGTCATTCCAGTTGAAGTCGGCGTAGAGTCCGTCCGGGTCCAGTGTTATGATGAAGTCAACGCCGAGCAGAGGAATATGGAGCTGGATATGGTTGACGAAGAGCGTGCCAAAGCATTCGTTCGGCTGATGGCGTACCGTCAACGGATGAAGCAAAACTACAACCGGCGCGTCATTCCCCGATCATTCCAGGTCGGCGACCTTGTCTGGAAGAAAGTCAAGCCGGTAGGCGATGTCGGCAAGCTTGAAGCTCCGTGGGCGGGTCCCTTCAAAATCATCGAAAAGCTCCGCTCGGGCGCGTATTATTTGGAAGATGAGGACGGTCGGCAGCTAGATAGGCCGTGGAGCGCAAACCACCTCCAGCCTTACCGGGCGGGGTGAAAGGTGTGCCTATGTAAATCATCCTGTGTACGTCTTTCGACTGAATACTTGAAATGCAGAAATGAAAAGTCAAAAGAACGAATATAAGGCATCGTCATCAAGGAACGAAGGCCCCGCGCCGCTCGGCCGGAGGTAAAAGGGTCGAACCGAGCGCGCGAGTATCGAAGGCCCCGTACCGTCTGGACGGAGGGAAATTATCCGAGCCAAAGTGCTCGACGAAGCAGATCCTGAGCCGTTCGGCTAAGCGTACGTTCTCCAAGTTGGGCGAAAGGTGCGCTAAATACAAATTTATATACTTTTTGGTCGCCTATGTACTTGCGATGCAGGAAGTAGAAAGAGGAAAGCACATTGAGTATTCTCTGCTGAAAGGAAGGCCAAGGTCGCTCGACCTGGCAAGGAGTTAGCCTTAAAGCCGTCTAGCCCAGACGTTAAACCGTAGAGCCGCGCCGACCGGCTATAAATATCCGAGCGGAAGACCGACGAGCTCCGTCGTTAAAGATCGAGAGCCGCGCCGACCGGCTATAAATATCCGCGCCGACGAGCTCCGTCGTTAAAGATCAAGAGACGAGCCGACGTCTATAAACCCTCCGAGCGGAAGACCGACGAGCTCCGTCGTTAAAGATCGAGAGCCGCGCCGACCGGCTATAAATATCCGCGCCGACGAGCTCCGTCGTTAAAGATAGAGAGCCGCGCCGACCGACTATAAATATCCGCGCCGACGAGCTCCGTCGTTAAAGATCAAGAGACGAGCCGGCGTCTATAAACCCTCCGAGCAGAAGACCGACGAGCTCCGTCGTTAAAGATCGAGAGCCCGCCGACCGGCTATAAATCCGTACCGACGAGCTCCGTCGTTAAAGATCAAGAGACGAGCCGACGTCTATAAACCCTCCGAGCGGAAGACCGACGAGCTCCGTCGTTAAAGATCGAGAGCCGCGCCGACCGGCTATAAATATCCACGCCGACGAGCTCCGTCGTTAAAGATCAAGAGACGAGCCGGCGTCTATAAACCCTCCGAGCGGAAGACCGACGAGCTCCGTCGTTAAAGATCGAGAGCCGCACCGACCGGCTATAAATATCCGCGCCGACGAGCTCCATCGTTAAAGATCAAGAGACGAGCCGGCGTCTAGAAACCCTCCGAGCGGAAGACCGACGAGCTTCGTTGTTAAAGATCGAGAGCCGCGCCGACCGGCTATAAATATCCGCGCCGACGAGCTCCGTCGTTAAAGATCGAGAGACGAGTCTGTTGGGATCGATGGTCCTCGGCTAGAGAGGGGGGTGTGAATAGCCGCCCCAAATCATTCGCGTTTCTTTCTACAAACTAGGGTTAGCGCAGCGGAAATAAGAACAAGAAACGAAAACAAGAAGATCAAACCTCAACGCGTCGATGTAACGAGGTTCGGAGATAAACTCCTACTCCTCGGCGTGTCCGTAAGGTGGACGAGCCCTATCAATCCGTCGGTGGATGAGTCCCCGGAGAACCGGCTAATAATCACTCCTTCTGGGTGGAGAAACCTCGCCACAAAGTTTTGCAAAAGCAATACAAGAAGGAGTATACAGCAAGAAGCAAAATACAATACAACTGTAAAACCTTCACTTACTTGCCTTCTCTTCGACTGGATGAAGCAGCAGCTTCAAGCGACGCCTACAACAGCAGGAAACCAGTCGTAGAAGCTCACACGAAGCTTCGGAACTCAACAAAGCTCAAGAGCACAACAGCAGCTCAGTAGAAAGAGAGGAAGAAGTTGTCGCGCAAGCCCTCGACCCCTTTATACTGCGAAGAAGAAGAAACTAGCCGTTGCGTCGCAGCGGCTAGAACCTGATCGGTCCACGGACCGATCAGGCCCTTGATCGGTCCCCACCGTCGGTTAGTCTACGGAACCTTACGTGCGTACTCGATCGATGCGTGGACCGATCAAGCTGTTGGATCGGTCCACCGATCAACTCTGGCCGTGCTTCGCGACGTCGTCTCTGATCGGTCCCCGCATCGGGACACTGATCGATGCGTGGATCGATCACCGCCTTCTTTCGCCTCTGTTACTGGCGATCGATCACCGATCGATGGCAAGAATCAACAGAGTTTCTGGATATCGATCGGTCACGGACCGATCGAGCAAACATCCGGATCGGTGCGGTGACCGATCCGAGCAATTTTGCCCAAACCAAGTCCCAAGACTTCAAACCAATATCCGGTCAACCTTGACCTATTGGTACTTCATCCCTAGCATCTGGTCACTCCTTGACTGCTAGAACTCCTCGCCAAGTGTCCGGTCAATCCCTTTGACCTACTTGGACTTTCCAACACCAGTCCGATCATCACGATCCATCTGGATTTTCCTTGCCGCTTTACTCACGGGACTTTCCACGGCTTCACTCTGATTTCACACCGCCTAACATCCAGTTAGGACTTTCCCACTACACGGCTTCACTCACGGGACTTTCCAACCGCCTAACATCCAGTTAGGACTTTCCCACTGCTTCACTTCCAGGACTTTCCCGTGCCAAGTCTCCATACTTGGACTTTTCCGGCCAAGTCTCCATACTTGGACTTTTCGATGCAAGTCTCCATACTTGGACTTTTCGCCAAGCTCAGCTTGGACTTTTTCCGTGCCAAGTCTCCATACTTGGACTTTTCGCCAAGCTCCCTACTTGGACTTTTCCGTACCAAGTCTCCATACTTGGACTTTTCCCGAATCAGGTCAACCAGGTCAACCCTGACCTACGGTTGCACCAATAATCTCCCAAACATCTATTCTTGTCCCACATCAAGAATAGAACTCTCTCACGAGTGTCAAACATCAACATGCAACACAACTAGGTCAACCTTGACCTGGGTTGCATCGACAATCTTCCCAAGTCAAACATCAAAATACAACTCGAGTCACGTCAACTCGAGTCGGGTCAACCAGGTCAACCTTGACCTAAGGTTGCACCAACAATCTCCCCCTTTTTGATGTTTGACAAAACCATAATCAAGTTAGGTTAACCCGATAACCTAACTTAGGTTTTCAATCATCTTCCAATGTCCAATGTTCTTTCCTTGAACATTCTCTGGACATTCTCCCCTTAGGTTAACCCGATAACCTAACTTGGGTTCTCCAATAATTCTCCCCCTTTTTGACACACATCAAAAAGAATTCCAATGTTCTTCCTTGAACATTCCTTGACATTCTTTCCCTAGCTTAGGTTAACCCGATAACCTAACTTGGGTTCTCCAATAATTCTCCAATGAATACTCTCCCCTTTTTGACACACATCAAAAAGACAAAGGAGAGTATCAAGGTCAAGAGTTTCTTCCTAATGAAAGTCCCATACCTTTCATTGAAACTCTTAATTTCCCCCCTTGATACTAAACTCAACAATCAACTTAGTGATAATCCCATATCACTAATCCTCAAGAGTCTTAAGGAGTACAAACTCCCCCTAAAAGTTAACTCCCTCTTGACAATTAGGTAAGACGTCCCCTAGAGGTCAACTCCCCCTTGACCATTGCACCAACAATGTCTTTGAGAGTTCCAAACCTTAGAAATCCACAAAACCCAACTTCTGAAATTTGGACCAACAAAAAAAATCGAAATTGGCACGATCGATCGGTCCCGGACCGATCGAATCTGGATCGGTCCCGGACCGATCCACGCTCCGATCGCTTGGATCGATCACCGATCGGTCACCGGACCGATCAGAACTTCCTGGATCGGTCGGTGACCGATCCACACTCTGAAATCAGATTTCGATTTCCCTTCTCCGGAAATTCCTAAAAATTCCAGAAAATTCGAAAAAATGTGAAATTTTGAGGATACATTCCTCATAACATATACTATCATGGAAAAATAGTTTTCTATGAGAATAACTTCCATTTTCAAATCTTGATACAAAATTCAAAAACTTTGAAATAATTCAAAGTTAAGTCAACTTTGTATCACAATGTTCAATGATGAATGCTATCACTAGGAAAGCTTCATCAAGGTTTTTCAAAACAATTTTGAAATGATTTCAAACCCTTTAATTTGGGACCACAATCTTAGGGCTATATGTACATGACTTGTACACAAGCTTTCCCTATGATCCTCCTTTTCTTGAATTAGGCTCATCTAGGTACAAAAACTATGCACCTTGATCCTAACTCATGATCCTAATATCTCACACACATCTAAGGTGTATCAAACCACATTCAAGTCAATTTGATGTGAGATATGGGTTAAGGTCAACTTAGGCTAAGTTCTCATGCATTTTCTAAACTACACTTTGATCTCAATACCAAAATGTGTTTTTATCCTTAAATCAATTTCATTGATTCTTAATGCAAGAGATGATGACATGGCATAAATAAATAACATAAATGAAAACATGTGCCAATGTCATGATGTCATGGCATAAAGTTTGAAACGAAACTAACACATGACATATAGATAACCTAAGCATTATCATGACATTTCAAATGATAATAAAATAAGTATGATGTCATGGCATGGCATATGGCAACCAATCATGGGAAGTTAGCACAAATAAAATGCCTAAATTCCCTATCTAAGTATCCTTAGCCTTAGCTAACTTAGAATCTAACCCTAGATTGCCCATATATCCCTTAGAGAAAACCAAAATCCCAATTATGATATTTCTCTAGGTTTTCTTAAATTGTGCCAAATAAGATTGAAATCGATATTTTTCAAATATGGCACAATTTACTCTTTAAGGAGTAAATAATAATTCTTTTTCATTTTCAAAGGTTATCAAAACCTTGAAAATGCTCCTTGAGTGTCAATTTCCTCAAAGTTGGGTTAACTACCATTCTTATTGGAGTTGACACTCTCTAACCCATCTATGGGGTAGAGAAAATGCTCCTAGAAACCCAATACCTACTTGAGCTCATTGGGTTCACTAAATATTCACTAGGGATAACTTCCCTAGCAACCCTCCTAATGACCCTCTTAGGCTTTAAAGCCTTGGCCATTTGGGACTCATCAAGATCAACTCTAGGGGTGACTCCCCTTGTGACCTTGGTGTTGGTCTTCCTAGCCCTAGGTTTTGTTCCATAATCGAATGGAACATCATGATATGTGGGCTTGACCATTTGGGACTTAGGTTTGTGACTCAAACCTTTCTTGTCCTTGGACTTTTGACCCTTAGGCCCTAGAGTTGACTTCTCTAAACTTTTAAGGGCCTTTTCTAGGGTATCAAGCCTTGACCTCAAGACTTGATTCTCCTTTTCTAATACCTCAATTTTTGATTTATCACTCTTCCTTGAGGTATTCCTAGGCATATGTCTAGTTGATTTAGGGTTTCTACCTAGGTTTTCTTAACCTTAGAAGTGTTAATCCTAGGGTTAGCATTCCTAGTAGTATCCCTATCTAGGCTAACATGTTTAGCTCCTAAGCACATGTATTGGTTCCTAAAGTTAACATGCTTATCATTATTAACAATTGCAACAAAACTACTAGCATGAGTTTTATTAGAATTGCAATAATGAACCTTAGAGGTTACCTTAGGGTTTGCCTTAGCTCCCCCTATCGATGTGCATCCCTTGTCCTTGTGAGGTTTCCTCCTCTTCGGACATTGGCTCCTATAGTGTCCCCGTTGCTTGCATTGAAAGCACACCATGTGCTTCTTGCCTTTGCGTGTTGGGACTCCGGCTTCCTTGACCTTTGGTGCCGGTGGAGTCTTCCTAACTCTCTTTGGACATTTGCTCTTGTAATGTCCACACTCCCTACACTCAAAGCATATTATATGTAACTTATTTGAAATTGAGATGCTTGAGTTACCTAGGTTTGGGGATGGGTGTGAGCTTTCTTCTTCAACCCTTCCGGAGGTGGAAACTTCTTCTTCTTGCTCCGAACTTGAACAAGAGGAACTCTCCTCCTCTTCTTCCTTGGATATTGAGTAGCCCTCAACTTCCAATTCGCTCCCTCCATGATGTGAGCTACTTGGCTCACTAGGCTCCTCTTCATGGCTTGAGGTGGAGCTCTCCTCATGGTACTTGGCCAAGTTGTTCCACAACTCCTTGGCATTGTTGTATCCTATCTTACACAAAATGTTAGTAGGCAATGAAAATTCAATTATTCTCGTTACCTCTTCGTTGATTTCGGATTTGTGAATTTGTTCTCTTGTCCACTCCTTCTTCTCAAGTGGTTTTCCTTCTTCATCCACCGGAGGAGTAAAACCTTCTTGTACACAAAACCAATTCATTATGTTAGTCATAAGAAAATACTTCATCCTTACCTTCCAATACGCGAAGTCGCCGCATTCGTAGAAAGGTGGAATGGTGACATCTTCTCCATAGAGATCCATTCTCTAGCTTTGCTCCCACGGGTGTTGATCCGTCGAAGAGCGGCCTCGCTCTGATACCACTTGTTGGGATCGATGGTCCTCGGCTAGAGAGGGGGGTGTGAATAGCCGCCCCAAATCGTTCGCGTTTCTTTCTACAAACTAGGGTTAGCGCAGCGGAAATAAGAACAAGAAACGAAAACAAGAAGATCAAACCTCAACGCGTCGATGTAACGAGGTTCGGAGATAAACTCCTACTCCTCGGCGTGTCCGTAAGGTGGACGAGCCCTATCAATCCGTCGGTGGATGAGTCCCCGGAGAACCGGCTAATAATCACTCCTTCTGGGTGGAGAAACCTCGCCACAAAGTTTTGCAAAAGCAATACAAGAAGGAGTATACAGCAAGAAGCAAAATACAATACAACTGTAAAACCTTCGCTTACTTGCCTTCTCTTCGACTGGATGAAGCAGCAGCTTCAAGCGACGCCTACAACAGCAGGAAACCAGTCGTAGAAGCTCACACGAAGCTTCGGAACTCAACAAAGCTCAAGAGCACAACAGCAGCTCAGTAGAAAGAAGAGGAAGAAGTTGTCGCGCAGCAGCAGCCCTCGACCCCTTTATACCTGCGAAGAAGACAGCGAAGAAACTAGCCGTTGCGTCGCAACGGCTAGAACCCTGATCGGTCTACGGACCGATCAGGCCCTGTGCTGATCGGTCCCCAGACCGATCAGTTAGTGCACAGTACTTAGAGGTTGAGACTCTCCTGATCGGTCCATGGACCGATCGGAGCTCTGATCGATCCCAACTCTGGCTGTGCTTCCGCGACATCGTCTCTGATCGGTCCCGGACCGATCGGGACCTTGATCGATGCGTGGATCGATCGCACCGCCTTCTTTTCGCCTCTGTTTGGCGATCGGTCACGGACCGATCGATGGCAACAGAGTTCTGACCGATATCGATCGGTCACCGGACCGATCGAGGAAAGTATCGGATCGGTCGGTGACCGATCCGAGCTTGGTTTTGCCCAAACCAAGTCCCAAGACTTCAAACCAATATCCGGTCAACCTTGACCTATTGGTACTTCATCCCTAGCATCGGTCACTCCCTTGACTGCTAGAACTCCACCAAGTGTCCGGTCAATCCTTTGACCTACTTGGACTTTCCAACACCAGTCCGATCATCCCGATCCATCGGATTTTCCTTGCCGCTTTACTCACGGGACTTTCCACGGCTTCACTCACGAGATTTCCACACCGCCTAACATCCAGTTAGGACTTTCCCTAGCTTCACTCACCAGGACTTTCCAACCGCCTAACATCCCAGTTAGGACTTCCCACGCTTCACTCACTGGACTTTCCCGTGCCAAGTCTCCATACTTGGACTTTTCCAAAGTCAAGTCTCCATACTTGGCCTTTTCCAGTGCCAAGTCTCCATACTTGGACTTTTCGCGTGCCAAGCTCCCTGCTTGGACTTTTCCGTGCCAAGTCTCCATACTTGGACTTTTCCAGTGCCAAGCTCCCTACTTGGACTTTTCCGTGTCAAGTCTCCATACTTGGACTTTTCCCGAATCAGGTCAACCAGGTCAACCCTGACCTACGGTTGCACCAATAATCTCCCAAACATCTATTCTTGTCCCACATCAAGAATAGAACTCTCTCACGAGTGTCAAACATCAACATGCAACACAACTAGGTCAACCTTGACCTAAGGTTGCACCGACAATCTCCCCAAGTCAAACATCAAAATACAACTCGAGTCACGTCAACTCGAGTCGGGTCAACCAGGTCAACCTTGACCTAAGGTTGCACCAACAGAGTCGGCGTCTATAAACCCTCCGAGCGGAAGGCCGACGAGCTCCGTCGTTAAAGATCGAAAGCCTCGCCGACCGGCTATAAATATCCGTGCCGACGAGCTCCGATGTTAAACATCAAGAGACGCGTCGGCGTCTAAAAATAATCCGAGAGGAATATCGTCGACACGGCAATTACCCGCAGCCGATATTGTTAGACCGACGCTAAGTTCCGCTCAGACTCGAGGTATAAAAGGTTCTGGTCGGCCTATAATGAGCGAGTCTTGCTAGCAACACAGAATGATATTTGGCCGTACGGAAGGGCTGGGGAAAATACTTGCAAGAATGCACCTCGAATGCCAAAGGGGTGATAGCGGACGAGCGGACAGCACAGGTATTAACAAGTGGACGGTGCAATAAGATAGAGTACACGAAAGGAAAACATTTCATTAAAATTAAAAACCTTAGGCCGAGTGGCCTAAGTACAAAAAGATTCATGTTCAGCCGAGCGGCGAAATTACAAGAATTACTCGATGTAGTCGTAGAGGTCCCTCGGAATGTTGCTCAAGAGCTCCACTTGATCGCCGGCCGGAATATTGGTGGACTCCGGAAGAAGGCCCTTCGACTTCAAATAGGTCATAGTAGCCGTAATGGCCAAGTCGAAAGCCGAGTACATCCGCTCGCAAATTTTCTCCGAGAACTCGGGCGATCGGATGTGGCTTTGTCGGAGAGCGGCGACTCGGCTCGGCTCAGCATCCTGGTATTCTTTGAAGGTCGCCTGGGAGCTTGTGAGGGCCTCATTCAGACTTTCAATCTTCTCCAGTATCGGTGGCGGCTGCCTTCTCCGGTCGAGTGCTTGTCGACTCCTTTATCTTCAACTCAGTGCCCCGGGCCTCCACGTTTTCTTCTCCATCGGAGATGGTCGTGTTCTTCCGAGTGGTGGCGAGTTATCTTCGTGTCAAGCGACTTGACTTGTCGCTCGGACTCGGCTAGGGCGTGGGCACAGTTGTTTTCTTACGCTCGTGACCGGTGAGTTTGAGCTTTCTTGACTCTCTTTGCATTTCATGATGGAAGGGCCTTGGGAACCGCCCGGACCGCCTGCCGCCCTCAGTTGCCTTATCTCCTCGTCCGCCATAGCCAGGCGGATGGAAACTGCTATCTCTTCCACCCATCTCTGAAGCAAGACGCATTTGTTAAAAGCCGGGCGGAAATATCCAGACAAAACTTCAAAAAGAAACAAACTTACCCCCGTAGCCGCTTGCATATGGCTGTTGGCTAAGTTCTGGAGAGGGATCATTGCTACTCGCGCCCGAGCGTCGGCCCACATCTCGGCGAGGGGCCCTTTCAAAGTAATGGTGTGCTCGGGCGCGGTGGGCCGGTCGGCTTCTGGTAGCAACTCTTCAGTTGGAAGATGAAGAGTAACTCGTATTGTGCGACCGTGACCAGGGATCGCCCGACCGGGATCAGAAGCTGGCGCAGAAAATCGCGAATAGATGGTCGAGCGTTGGACTGAACGACGAGCAGGGGGGAGAGTGTCGACCGGAGTGGCCTCAACCGGAGTAGGCAGCTCGTCCCAGTCAGAAGGCGTCCGATCGGACGAGATGGTCTCGGGCACTGGCGCCTTGCCTTTAGCAGTCGCAGCGGCCCGGTCGGGGGGTTGGACCGCGGAGGTAGCCGAGCGCAGTGGAGTCTCCACCCGGCGCCTCTTTTGCAGCGGCTGTTCCTCCTCCCGAACGGATCCTTCCTCGGTGGCTGTTGGTTCCCTGGAGGGGGCAGCTCCGCTGGCCGTCTGCTGTTGAGAGGTCAGAGCGGCCGATTCAGCCTGGGTGCTGCTCTCTCCTTCGTGAGAACCGACCGGCTGAATACCCCGCGCCTCCATTTCCTTGGCCGCCGCGGCCTCCAGCGCCGCTGCCTTTCTCTTTAGAACGCCGGCCATCACCGAGTCCATGACGATTTCAGCTGCATGAAAAGAAGAAGAAATCAGTTAGCAATTAAAGCAAGTGCCCAAGCAAAATTCTTACCGAAGCCGGTCGGAAGTGGGGTCCGTATAGGACTCAGCCCAAAAATGTACATCACTCCCTCATGAAGAAGTTTGTTGATGTCAAGCCGCAGACCGGCTAGTACATTTGCGGCGTGAAGATAATCCGGTCGGGTCTTGAATTTCTTCAACTCGGGAGTAGGAGGTAGACTGACCTGCCACTGGGTCGGGAAGTTTGGCTGACTGGGCATGCGGATGTAGAAATAATAGTCCTTCCAATGTTTATTGGAAGTGGGTAGTTTATTGAAGAAGACCAGACCGGGCCGAGCTTGGAACATAAAGGTGCCCGGCTCGGCTTGTTTAGGATAATAGAAATAAAAAAAGACCTCCGGACGGAGGGGAATGTTGTGAATCTTAAACAAAACGACAACGCCGCAGAGGAGACGGAAGGTATTTGGTACTAAACTTCCGAGCGACACGCCAAAATAATTACAGACGTCTGCTATAAAGGGATGCACGGGAAACCGCAGACCGGCGGTAAATTGGTCGCGGAAGACCGAGCGGCGGTCGGTGTGGCCGAGCGGCGGGACCAGCTAGACGAACTTGATATCCTCGGGTATTTCAAATTGTCGACCAAAATATCAAAATCCCGTTGTTCGAAACGGGACCGCATGGTAGTATACCATGGGCCTAGGGATTGTTCTTCGGGATGAGAGGAACTGGCTATGATCCGAATAGGAGAAATCACAAAAGGAAGTTCCAAAGACGAAGAAATGGAATTTCAAAGACTGGAGCTAGGGGAAGAAAGGCGAATTCGATACCGAAAAGGAAGGAGGAAAGCTCTAAAACCTTACTGAAGGGAGATGGATCGAGGAGAGGCGCCGGACAGCGTCAGAGGGCAGCAACAAGACCGCCGGAGCTCCAAAGCGCAGAGAGCAGCAGTAGAGGTAATGGAGGCGTGTGAAGGTGAAAAGGAAACGAAGAATTTATAGGGTGAGGGTCGGGCGGCTTCCACCGTCGGATCCAGGTCACGGGAATCAAAGCACACATCTAGCCGTTTATTTCGAATTGCTTCGATCACATCACAATATCATGCAACCGCCTCCGTACTCTGGTGGCCTTGCTCCACGTGGCAGTCAATCATTCGGAGCATTTAATGAAGGTATGATCGGCCTTGATGGCGAAGATTGGCGCAGAACGCGAGGAGATCCGGTGAAGGCCATCGTTGATTCATTCAAGGATATTTCTACGGCTGACCGAGCGGAGAGTATTAGCATTGAGGAGCCGTTCGGCTAGACTCACAATCCAGTCAGCGGACTATTCGCCTCCTTGACTAGACTTGAAGGGAGGCAAGTGATCCGGTAGAGCGGCCCCCTTCTTGCAAAGTCAACGCTAAGTGAAAGTCACCGGGCCGCCCATCAGGAGAGTGTGGTCCGACGGACGGACGATGAGCGGCCAGCCGGGCCTGTCGGCGATGGAATCGAATACCGGATGGGTCCGCGGCTCGCACTTATGGTTGGAAGACACCCTGTCAAATCGGGGTTCCGACGCTCAGTTAAAAAGGTCACGGACCGAGCTGACCTTTTGACCGGCCACAGTCATAAAGCGCCCCTGTTTATTAGTCTCCACAAAGCACAGGTAAACCACTGCGTATGTCCGGTCGGATGTTGAGGGAGCTGTCCACTCGGACGACAAGTTTGGAGCAAGGAAAAAGACCCGAGGATTTCTCCTCTGACAACCGGTAGGTTTTACGTGTGTGTCATGCTCCAAATCTTGTGACAGGGGATTCTGCTATCCCATCGAGGGCATGCTTTGACTGTAGCGATATGGGTCAGGTAAGTTTTCTGACAGCCACATACCTAGGAAAGGACAGGTAAGCTTTCTGACAGCCGCATACCTAGGAAAGGACAGAGGACACGTATGCACCTAGGTACGCGTGCCCAGACCCTTCATAGCTCTATATAAAGAACCTCAGGTTTCGCCGGTGAGGTACGTATTCTGAGATTTTGGAAACCACTTTGTTCATCGTAGCTTACCTGACTTGAGCGTCGGAGGGCCGTCGCCGGGACACCCCTCCCGGCTCGATTTTGCTGCAGGTTCACCGGAGCACTCGAGGATCCAGCAGGGAGCGCCGCATCCCTAGCGTTCGTTGACTCTTGGTTCGAACAGGATCAATAAGAGTGCTAGTCAAAAGCCTAGCCATTAACCCGTTTCTACGCACTAATTGGTGAAATTAACTCTAAAATCTTTTAAATGCCCCCCCATTGCTTTTTAAAATTTCCTAAGATAAGAAAAGTAAGCTCAAGAATAAATTTTATAGAAATAGCCCTTACCTTGATGTTCCCGTCCTCTCCTTTCGAGGTTCGTATCATCAAAACTAAAATTCTAAAAGAACTCATCATTAAACAATTTAAAAAATAAAATAATATGATAATGGAATAAAGTTCATAATACTACTACTAATAGTAATACTAGAGTTTGTGATTTAGTAGTGAAATTTTCGGACGCTACATCATCTTTATCAAAGCTTCACAATTCATTCGAGCTTTATGATGTTCACTATCATGCTAGCCAACATGAATATTTAACCTATCTTTACCCTTTCAATTTGTAAATCCTCCGTTAACAAAAGTTTCTTCTCTTGCTTGCTTTCCCTTAGTTGTCTTGAAGAGATAACAATACAAACAATATACAATATCCTTTTCTATACTATATTCCAACCAAACATCAAATTCCTTAAATAAAAAGGATTGAACCGTCTAAATTGACTTACTCTAAATTTTTTATTTTGTGAATTCATATACTAAAGGTTGACATGGACTCTTTTGTAAATATGTCATTCGAACTTGATCTCTAATATTAGTATTATAATCATAAATTGGAGTTTTTAGTCCATGATCTACCGGTCATTATGAAAAATCAAATTCTTCAACTCTAACCTCTCCAATATTTTGTTCTTATAATTTTGAATATTTGCTTTTAAAAAATCTATGCATTATTGATAAAATAATTTCCTAATGAAAATAAACAAAAAAACAATGAGATAAACATAAACTAAATTAATTAAGAATACGATGAGTCAACATTAGAACTAATGATGATGATAACGTTAAATCTATAATTGCGGAAATGAAGAATAATGGATGGCTAGAAGCCACATTGTCACCGTTGAGATGCGGTCGTTGCCCAGCTACCCCCAATAGCGATCTAACTGTACAAGGCAACAGTCACTGCTCCACTAAGCAATGATGCGGTCGTGCAAGTTCGCAACTGCCTCATGAGTAGCAACGTCACTACCTAATAGGGCAGTGGCCTCGTCGCTAGCACCGAACGATAACATCGCTGCCTAACGGGGGCAGAGGCCACTTCGTTAGATGTTAGCACTAATTGACGTTGTCATTTGAGCAAGATAAAAATAAGTTTAGGGACCTAGGGATTAGGGTTACCTTTGGCTTTGCGCTTTTAACTTGCTGCGGAGTGCGGAGAGGGCTTGCTTGTGTTGGGGTTGCAAGGTTGCAAACATAGTTCCATATTGAAAACATATGGGAAAGATCATGGGTTTATAAGAGAAAAGATATATCCATTGGTATGATGCCTTTTGGGTAGAGTCCAAGAGCAAAACCATGAGATCTTAGGTCCAAAGTGGATGATATCATGCAATTGTGAAGATATCTAAAGTATTTTTGATTCTACAATTTGTATCAAAGCTCGGACTGCCAGAAGGTTTAACCGCCGACTGTGCACAAGAGTTATAGTCTGATTGAACCATGTGGGTACAATATTGACCTCGAACAAAGAAAATGGGGGCTCCTATGTTCAGTTCAAGAGGACCAGATACCAGACAGGAAGTACTAGTTGCGGTTAGGCAAGGAAGCCCTAGTAGGTCGGGTGGACCGAGGGGCAGGAAGACCTGGTGGGTCGAGGATCGGACGTGGGAAGCTTGTGGTCCTTTATTTGAGGGGGGGATTGTTGGGGTTGCAAGGTTGCAAACATAGTCTCACGTTGAAAATACATATGAAAGATCATGTCTTTATAAGAGAAAAGATATCTCCATTGATATGAGACCTTTTGGGTAGAGCCCAAGAGCAAAACTATAAGAGTTTAGACCCAAAGTGGACAATATCATGTCATTGTAGAGATATTTAAATTTTTTTCGATCCTACAGCTTGCTCTTGCTGTGGTCCTACAAGTACAAGTGTGAAAAGTCTATATAGGGTCGGTAGTGCGGAGAGGTCGTGGAAGGGGAGACGGGAAAACGTGTTGGACCCCGTGGTAGTTTGATGTGATCAACCAAGTTGGTTAGGTCCTGCTGTGTTTGATCCCTGTGTCTGAGTGTGCAGGAGCTTAGGAGCACAGGAAGTCGAGCGGAAGACGCAGCTAGCGAGAAGGACGGCACGGGAAGGGAGCCGACGGGCTCGGTGCGTCTGAAGGACGAGAGAGCTGCGGAAGAGTACTCTGGTGGGCGTGAAGAGCGTGCGCGGCGTTCGAGGGACGTGAAGCCGGGACGGAAGGCTGCTCGAGGAGAAGGCCGGGAATTGGGTTCGGGTGAGCCCTATTCCGGTTGGCCGCAATCACCCAAAAGAACGGAGCATCGGAAGCTGAAGAAACCAAGCTGAAAAATGGAGCTGCCAGCTTGGAGGCGCCTCCAGCAGGCTTGGAGGCGCCTCTATCATGAAGGCGCCTTCAACCCTGTTGAAGGCGCCTTCAACCCTGTTGAAGGCGCCTTCAACCCTGTTGAAGGCGCCTTCAACCCTGTTGAAGGCGCCTTCAACCCTGTTGAAGGCCCCTTCAACAGGTCAGATTTGACCGTTTGCGTTGCGGATAAAGTTTTATCCGCTGACTGAGCTGGAGGCACCTTGAACCTTGTTGGAGGCGCCTTGGACCCTCGGGATAGACTTTCCAGGAGCTATATAAAGCCCCCTGGAGCTAGGAATGAAATAACAACTCAAGCAATCAATCTGTACTCAATTCCTAGCAACTAAGTGAGCGTTCTAAGTGTAAAAAGGCTTCTCCGCCTACAGTAAAGGAGATTCTGATAGTAGAGCTTTTCATCGCCCTGGATTAACAACCTCCTTGGTTGTAACCAGGTTAAATTCTGTTTCTGTTTCTTTTTCTATCTCCTTAATTTAGTTGTTATTTTATTGCTGATTTAAATTCTGAGTTGAAATCCGAGGAAGGTATAGTTTGTTTTTGTTTTCAGCAATTCACCCCCCTCTTGCCGGTCTCCGGTGTACCAACAAGTGGTATCAGTGCCTGATCGCCTCAGAAGGACTAACTGCCAACTGAAGCACTACGATCAAGACGATGGCCGGAGCGAACATCCATCCCCCGAAGTTTGACGGAGACTTCGCCACCTGGAAGCACAAAATGGAGATATTTTTTAAAACCGATTTTGATATTCTTATTACAATGAAATATGGTTTTGCAGCGCCGAAAGACAAAGAAGAAAACACATGGAGCAAGAAGGAGCAAGCCGATTTCGTCGCCAACGGAAGGCGAGTTCCACTACTCAGCGTTCTGCCGCTCAGAAGTAAATCGGATCGGAAGCTACGACTCAGCGAAAGATCTCTGGGAAAAATTCTTGGAGCTTCACGAAGGTACTTCCGAAGCGAAGCTAGCGAAGCACGACATCCTCCGGAACCAGTTAACGAACCTCCGGATGAACCAAGGCGAGAAGGTAGCGCAACTCCAGGCGAGAATCAAGGAGCTGATAACGCAACTAACGAACCTTGGAGAAGAGGTAACTAACCGGGATTCTATCCGATACGCGCTCAATGCCTTCCCGAGAACTCCAGAGTGGGCCTCCTTAGTAGATGCGTACTACATCTCTAAGGACCTCGAGGTAAGTACGTTAGAACAATTATTTTCGACTTTTGAACTTCACGAATCTCGAGTTTCAGAGCCAAATGGAGTAGAGAAGACCAGTCAGAACATAGCTCTAAAGGCAAATGTAAATGGTTCTGACTCCGAAGCCTTAGTCGACGAATCCGAAGCGGCACTACTGATAAGACGCTTCAATAAATTTTTTAGTACTAATAAATTTAAATGGCAGAGGCATCATCGAAAGAAGAGGACGGTTCGCTGCTACAACTGCAACGAAGAGGGACACATCAAAGATGACTGCCCAAAGCTAAAGAGAAAGGAGAAAGAAAGGGCAAAGCCAAAATACAAGAAACCAGAACCCTCCAAGTACAAGAATCTGAAGGCTACTTGGTCAGATTCGTCAACCTCTGAGTCGGACATTGAAGAATTCTCAAGGTTAGCGCTATTGGCGAACCATCAACCGGAAGAAGACTCAAGCTCAGAGATGAGCATCGATGAAGGGGGAGGAACATCAGAAGACGAAAGCAGCAGTGAAGGGGGAGCGTCACCAGACCAGGTAAGTAAGGTACGCAATCTAACCCCAACTCAATCTTTCAAATTTATCAAGTCTCTTTCTTAAGAGTTAGATCAATTAGAAAAAGAGAATGCTGAACTAAAGTTGAACTTAGCAAGAGCATGCCCGTTAGAAATGTATGATCATCTAAAATCAGAAAATGAAAATTTGAAATTAGAAATTGAAAAATTGAAATCTGATGCATGCTTAAATCAATTTCCAAATTCAAAATTAAGAATTTATGGTAAATTAAATTGGTATATAAGGAAGCATCAAGGTCAACTTAGAAAAATACCAAGAAACTATGTACCCCCTATGATCCGGTAGTAAGAGTGGGCCCCCCCCTTTTCTTGCAAAGTCAACGCCAAGGGGAAGTCACCGGAACAGCCGCCCACCCAGAGGAGAGTGTGGTCCG
Organism: Zingiber officinale; assembly: GCF_018446385.1. NCBI lineage: Eukaryota > Viridiplantae > Streptophyta > Magnoliopsida > Zingiberales > Zingiberaceae > Zingiber > Zingiber officinale. The sequence continues at coordinate 171,987,986 of NC_055988.1, forward strand.
ACCAGACGGACGGCCGTAGACGGCCGGTCCGATTGGACTGCCGGCCGGTCGATGGAATCGAGTACCCGGAGGGGTCCGGACGGCTCGCACTTATAGTTGGGAGGCACCCTGTCAAATCGGGGTTCCGACGCTCAGTTAAAAAGGTCATGGACCGAGCTGACCTTTTGACCGACTGCAGTCATAAAGCACCCCTGTTTGTTAGTCTCCACAAAGCACAAGTAAACCACTGCGGATGTCCGGTCGGATGTTTAGGTATCTGTCCGCTCGGACTACAAGTTTGGAGCAAAGGAAAAGGCCAGAGGATTTCTTTCTTTGACAACCTGTAGGTTTCACGTGTGTGCCATGCTCCAAATCTTGTGACAGGGGATTCTGCTGTCCCATCGAGGGCATGCTTTGACTGTAGCGATATGGGTCAGGTAAACTTTCTGACAGCCGCGTACCTAGGAAAGGACAGGTAAGCTTTCTGACAGCCGCATACTTAGGATAGGACAGAGGACACTTATGCACCTTGGTACGCGTGCCCAAACCTTTCACAGCTCTATATAAAGAACCTCAGGTTTCATCGACAGGGGATTCTGGTACGTACTCTGAGACTTCTGGAGCCACCTTGTTCATCGTGATTTACCTGACTTGAGCGTCGGAGGGTCGTCGCTGGGAATCCCCTTCCCGGCTCGACTTCTGTGCAGGATAGCCGGAGCATCTCGACACTAGTTGGAGATCTACATCAGCGAGCCTTGGAGCGCCACGTGCCCAGCGTCTGTTGACTTCTGGTTCGGACAGGATCAAATTGGCGCCGTCTGTGGGAACGCTCCTGCATCCGATCGGGTACAATGGACGAGGCTGGACGACAACACACGGTGACGCTTTCAACAGAGGAACTCGACGCCCTGGTCGAGATAAGGGCCGCCAAACTCATGGAGCAAAAACAAAAAGCATCCGCCGAGCGGGCGGAGCAACAAGCGACATCTGCGTCTGGTGGCCGAGCGGAAGCACCTCAAGCCACCGTCGCATTCCACCGAGCCTTGTTTCGCACTCCTGAAGCCGCACCAGCTCGAAGAGATAGAGGCTCCTCTTCAGATGAAATGCCAAGGCGGGATGACAGAAAAGGGAAAGCCCCCCGGGCAGACTCATCTCCCGAGCGGACCAATCGCCAATTCTCGGAAGATATTTTACGAGACCCTCTGCCCAAGCACTACGTGCCTCCGACGATCGGCGAATACAATGGAACAACGGACCCGGATGATCATCTGGGTAAGTTTGATAATACAGCCACGCTCCATCAATACACCGATGGAGTAAAGTGCCGCGTCTTTCTTACCACTCTCTCGGGATCGGCTCAACGGTGGTTCCGTAGGCTGCCGGACGGATCCATCACAAGCTTCAAGGACTTCCGAACGGCCTTCCTCCACCACTTCGCTAGCAGTCGGCGTTATCAGAAAACAAGTGTTAGCTTGTTCGCCATCAAGCAAGAACCAAAAGAATCGCTTCGAGCTTACATCCAGCGATTCAACCAAGTGGCGATGGACATCCCAACGGCCACATCGGAGACGATGATGAATGCCTTCACGCAAGGCCTTGTGGATGGGGATTTCTTCCGGTCGCTCATCCGAAAGCCGCCCCGAGATTATGATCACATGCTACATCGGGCCAACGAATATATAAATGTGGAAGAAGCGCAAGCCGCTCGGAAAAAGGAAACTCCAGCCGAGCGCGCACCTGTTCATGCCGAGCGGAAACAGCACACCGCTCAGCAGCCACCCAGAGGACCGAGGGCCGAAGCAATTCGATCCCCTCACGTCAGATCGCACGTACAAGAAGTGGCTGCCGCTCGGCCCAAGCCAAAGAAGAGGTGGACCCCTATGTTCTGCAAATTTCACCAAACGGATACGCACAACACGAGGGATTACCGAAGCCTTCCCTTTGTGTCCAATCCTGTTCCCCGGAGAGCCGAACGACGGTCTCCTCCCCTCGACAGGAGGCAAAGGACCCAGGAAGTCGACCGGACCCGCATAGAGAGGCGACATCACCAGACGTCCGATCGGCATAGATCCCCAAGACAGGAGAGTCGCCGGACGTCCAGAGAACGGTCCCGACCGTCCGCTCGGGAGGAGGAAAATAGGAGCAATACTTCCCGGGGCGAGATCAACGTTATTGCTGGCGGACCGACCGGAGGAGATTCCAACCGAGCCCGAAAGGCGGCCGTCCGGCAGCTGCAGATCCACACGGTCGGCTGTAGCCAAGAGCGGGCAAGTGGACCGGAAATCACTTTCGGGCCTGGAGACTTGGAAGGAGTAGAAGTGCCCCATGACGACGCGTTGCTCATTAAAGCGGTAATAGCAAATTACACTATTCATCGCATATTCGTTGACACAGGGAGCTCGGTCAACATCATATTCAAGAAGGCGTTCGATCAGCTGCAAATTGATAGAGCCGAGCTGCTGCCCATGACTACCCCGCTCTACGGGTTTACGGGCAACGAAGTTCAGCCGGTCGGACAGATCCGGCTGGCCACCTCACTGGGGGAAGAGCCGCTCAGGAGGACCAGGACAATAAACTTCGTGGTGGTCGACTCTCCATCATCCTACAATGTCATTCTGGGACGACCGGCGCTCGGCGAATTCCAAGCGGTTGTTTCAACCTTCCACCAGAAGATAAAGTTCCCCGTGGAAGACAAAGTAGGAGAAGTGCGTGGAGATCAACTAGCAGCTCGGCGATGCTATATAGAGATGATCCGAGCAGAAGCTTCTTCCGCTCGGAAGGCCCCCCGAATCGAGATGAAAAGTCAAAGGAGCGAATATAAGGCATTATCATCGTAGCGCGAAGGCCCCCGAGCCGATCGGCCGGGAGGTTTATGTGGTTAAGACTTGTAAGCAAATAACCCATGCCGTTCGGCCGGAAGTAAATTGGTCGAGCCAAACGCTCGAAGAACGAAGGCCCCGCGCCGTTCGGCCGGAGGTAAATGGGTCGAGCCAAACGCTCGAAGAACGAAGGCCCCGCGCCGTTCGGCCGGAGGTAAATGGGTCGAGCCAAACGCTCGAAGATCGAAGGCCCCGTGCCATTCGGACGGAGGTATATTATCCGAGCCAAAATACTCGATGAAGTAGATCCTGAGCCGTGCGGCCAGGAGGGCATTATCCAAGCTGGGGGAAAGGCAAAGAGCTACGCCGAACGGAAGTGTCAAAATTAGCCTTGACGGCCGTCTAGCCCAGACGTTAAACCGTAGAGCCGCGCCGTCCGGCTATAAATATCCGCGCCGACGAGCACCGTCGTTAAAGATCAAGAGACGAGCCGGCGTCTATAAACCCTCCGAGCGGAAGACCGACGAGCACCGTCGTTAAAGATCAAGAGCCGCGCCGGCGTCTATAAACCCTCCGAGCGGAAGACCGACGAGCACCGTCGTTAAAGATCAAGAGACGAGCCGGCGTCTATAAACCCTCCGAGCGGAAGACCGACGAGCACCGTCGTTAAAGATCGAGAGCCGCGCCGACCGGCTATAAATATCCGCGCCGACGAGCACCGTCGTTAAAGATCAAGAGACGAGCCGGCGTCTATAAACTCTCCGAGCGGAAGACCGACGAGCACCGTCGTTAAAGATCAAGAGACGAGCCGGCGTCTATAAACTCTCCGAGCGGAAGACCGACGAGCACCGTCGTTAAAGATCGAGAGCCGCGCCGTCCGGCTATAAATATCCGCGCCGACGAGCACCGTCGTTAAAGATCAAGAGACGAGCCGGCATCTATAAACTCTCCGAGCGGAAGACCGACGAGCACCGTCGTTAAAGATCGAGAGCCGCGCCGTCCGGCTATAAATAACCGCGCCGACGAGCTCCGTCGTTAAAAATCGAGAGACGAGTCGGCGTCTATAAATAATCCGAGCAGGCCAACCGTCGAGCTCCGAGGTTGAACATCGAGAGGTTCGGATCGTCGCATAACCAGCGATTCTTGGTAGCAACACAGAATTATGTGCGGCCGAACGGAAGAGCTGGAGAAAATACTCCAGCGATTCTCCAAAGGTGTGATGTGACAGGAGATGAGCGGATAGCACAAGTGTTAGCAAGGGGACAGTGCAAGAAGATAAAATACACGAAAGGAAAGCATTTCATTAAAATTAAAACCTTAGGCCGAGTGGCCTAAATACAAAAAGGTTCATGATCAGCCGAGCGGCTAAATTACAAGAATTACTCGATGTAGTCGTAGAGGTCCCTCGGAATATTGCTCAGAAGCTCCACCTGATCGCCGGCCGGAATATTGGTGGACTCCGGAAGAAGGCCCTTCGACTTCAGATAGGTCATAGTAGCCGTAATGGCCAAGTCGAAAGCCGAGTACATCCGCTCGCAAATTTTCTCCGAGAACTCGGGCGATCGGATGTGGTTTTGTCGGAGAGCGGCGATTCGGCTCGGCTCGGCATCCTGGTATTCTTTGAAGGTTGCCTGGGAGCTTGTGAGGGCCTCATTCAGACGTTCGATCTTCTCCGCATCAGCCGAGCGGCCTGCCTTCTCCCGATCGAGCTGCTCCGTCAGCTCTTTTATCTTCGACTCCAGGCCCCGTGCCTCCACGTTTTTCTTCTCCAGATCGGAGATGGCTGTGTTCTTCCGAGTGGTGGCCAGAGTTATCTTTGTGTCAAGCGACTTGACCTGTCGCTCGGACTCGGCTAGGGCGTGGGCCTGGTCAGCTGTTTTCTTCTGCTCAGCAGCCAGCAGAGTTTGAGCTTTCTCCAGCTCTTTTTGCAGCTCGGAGTAGGAAGGTCCTCGGGAGCCGCTCGGACCACCTGCCGCCCGCAGTTGCCTTATCTCCTCGTCCGCCATAGCCAGACGGCTGGAAACTGCTATCTCTTCCACCCACCTCTGAAACGAGAAGGCGCAGTTGTTAGAAGCCGAGCGGAAATATTTTAGGCAAAACAAAAACAAAAAACAACGAAGAACTTACCCCCGTAGCCGCTTGCATGTGGCTGTTGGCTAAGTTCTGGAGAGGAATCAGTGCTACGCGCGCCCGGGCGTCGGCCCACATCTCGGCGATGGGCCCTTTCAAAGTAATAGTGTGCTCGGGCACGGTTGTCCGGTCAGCTTCTGGCAGCAACTCTTCAGTAGGGAGATGAAGAGTAGCCCGTACTGTGCGGCCATGACCAGGGATCGCCCGACCGGGATCAGAAGCTGGCGCAGAAGATCGCGAATGGATAGTCCAACGTTGGACTGAACGGCGAGCAGGGGGGAGAGTGTCGACCGGAGTGGCCTCGACCGGAGTAGCCTCGTCCCAGTCGAAGGCGTCCGGTCGGACGAAATGGTCTCGCACAGCGCCTTCCCTTTCGCAGCCAGGCGGCCCGGTCGGAGGGTTGGACCGCGGAGGTAGCCGAGCGTAGCGGGGTCTCCACTCGGCGTCTCTTTTGCAGTGGCTGATCCTCCTCCCGAACGGACCCTTCCTCGGGGCCGTTGGTTCCCTGGAGGGGTAGCTCCGCTGTCCACCTGCTGAGAGCGGCCGATTCAGCCTGGGTGCCGCTTTCTCCTTCGTGAGAACCGACCGGCTGAATACCCAGCACCTTCATTTCCTTGGCTGCCACGGCCTCCAGCGCCGCTGCCTTTCTCTTTAGAACGCCGGCCATCACCGAGTCCATGACGATGTCAGCTGCAGGAAGAGAAAAAGAAATCAGTTAGCAATTAAAGCAAGTGCCAAAACAAAGTTCTTACCGAAGCCGGTCGGAAGTGGGGTCCGTATAGGACTCAGCCCAAAAATGTACATCACTCCCTCGTGAAGAAGCTTGTTGATGTCAAGCCGTAGACCGGCTAGTACATTTGCGGCGTGAAGATAATCCGGTCGGGTCTTGAATTTCTTCAGTTCGGGAGGGGGAGGTAGACTGACTTGCCACTGGGTCGGAAAGTTTGGCTGACTGGGCATGCGGATATAGAAATAATAGTCCTTCCAATGTTTATTGGAAGTGGGTAGTTTATTGAAGAAGACCAAACCGGGCCGAGCTTGGAACATAAAGGTGCCCGGCTCGGCTTGCTTAGGATAATAGAAATAAAAGAAGACCTCCGGTCGGAGGGGGATGTTGTGAATCTTGAACAAAACGACAACGCCGCAGAGCAGACGAAAGGTATTTGGTACTAAACTGCCGAGCGGCACGCTAAAATAGTTACAGACGTCTACTATAAAAGGATGTATGGGGAACCGCAGACCGGCGATGAATTGGTCGCGAAAGACACAGAAACCGCCGCGCGGTGGTCTGTGAGGCCGAGCGGCAGGACCAGCTAGGCGAACTTCGATATCCTCGGGGATTTCGAAATTGTCAGCCAAAATATCAAAATCCCGTTGTTCGAAGCGAGATCGCATGGTAGTATACCATGGGCCTAAGGATTGTTCTTCGGGATGAGAAGAACTGGCCATGATCAGGACAGAAGAAATCAAAAAGGAAGTTTCAAATACGAGGAAATGAAGTTTCAAAAACTAGAGCAGAAGTGCGAATTAGATATCGGAAAGGAAAAAGGAAAGATCTAAAACCTTACTGGGGGAAGAGGGATCGAAGAAAGGCGCCGGATAGCGTCAAAGGGCAAAAGCGAGATCGCCGGAGCTCCAGAGCGCAGAAAGCAACAGTAGAGGTGACGGAGGCGTGTGAAGGTGAGGAGGAAATGAAGAATTTATAGGGTGAGGGCCGGGCGGCCTCCACCGTCGGATCCAGGTCACGGGAATCAAAGCATACATCTAGCCGTATATTTCGAATTGCTTCGGTCACATCAAAATATCACGCTGCCGCCTCCGTATTCCGAGAGCATCGTTCCACGTGGCAGTCAATCATTCGGAGCATTTAATGAAGGTATGATCGACATTGATGTCGAAGATTGGCACAGAACGCAAGGAGATCCGGTGAAGGCCATCGCCGACTCATTCAAGGACATCTCTACGGCTGACCAGGCGGAGAATACCATCATGAATGAGCCGTTCGGCTAGACTCACGGCCGGTCAGTCGGACTATGCGCCTCTTCGACTAGACTTGAAGGAAGGCAAGTGATCCGGTAGTAAGAGGGCCCCCTTTCTTGCAAAGTCAACGCCAAGGGAAGTCAGCCGCCCACCCGGAGGAGAGTGTGGTCCGACGGACGGACGGTAGAGCGGCGGTCCGATTGGGTCGATAGAATCGAGTACCGGAGGGTCCGGACGGCTCGCACTTATAGTTGGGAGGCACCACGTCAAATCGGGGGCCTTTCGATTAAAGGTCATGGACCGAGTGACCTTTGTGAGCCAGCGATCATAAAGCACCCTGTTTGTTAGTCTCCACAAAGCACAAGTAAACCCTCTGCGGATGTCCGGTCGGATGTTTAGGTATCTGTCCGCTCGGACTACAAGTTTGGAGCAAAGGAAAAGGCCGGAGGATTTCTTTCTTTGACAACCTGTAGGTTTCACGTGTGTGCCATGCTCCAAATCTTGTGACAGGGATTCTGCTGTCCCATCGAGGGCATGCTTTGGGTTAGGTAAACTTTCTGACAGCCGCGTACCTAGGAAAGGACAGTAAGCTTTCGACAGCCGCATACCTAGGATAGGACAGAGGACACTTATGCACCTTGGTACGCGTGCCCAAACCTTTCACAGCTCTATATAAAGAACCTCGGGTTTCATCGACAGAGAATTCGCACGTACTCGAGACTTTCGGAGCCACATCGTGATTTACCTGACTTGAGCGTCGGAGGGTCGTCGCTGGGAATCCCCTTCCCGGCTCGACTTCTGTGCAGGATAGCCGGAGCATCTCGACACTAGTTGGAGATCTACATCAGCGAGCCTTGGAGCGCCACGTGCCCAGCGTCTGTTGACTTCTGGTTCGGACAGGATCACCCTAGATTTTTGAATAATCCTGTAGGAAGGAACCTCTATTGGGTTCCAAAATCTGTGCTTAATTAATTTTTTTTTTTAAAAAAAAATTAAAAGCTTACAGTGAGAAAATTAAACATTGAAATTCTTTATGGAAGCTTTGTCTAAGGAAGTGGTTGTTGCTCTAATAACCAAGAAGGCCTAGTGCCTCGCCACGACCTGGAAGCTAAAATATTGAAAGAAAATGTTTAATTAACTTTCTGAAAAATCATTAAACAAGAATTAAATAATGCTTTGAAAGTTTATCAAATATTTGTTAAAATAAACAAAAATTCCTTAGAATTTTTTTTAAAAAATTCTAACTTAATTTTTTTTTGAATTAGAAATTTTCTTCTGGAAAATTCTAATAGTTCATTCACTTGACACAGCAACATACTTAGGATTTTTTTTACTTAGAAATTTTTTAACTTAGAAAATTCATTTTTAACTTAGAAAATTTTCAAAAAACTTTAATCTTACTTGAAGATTTTTAAGACCCCATTTTTTGCTGTGATCAAAAGGGGAGAGAAAAGTACAAGTTTAGGGGGAGTTAAAAAAAAAATTAAAATTAAAATTTCTTTTTCTATTTATTGTTGCAATTTTACTAATTGTAAAAATTATACTTAACTTGTTAGTTTAGTAATTTTTCTTTAAAATTACTTTTATGTCTATTTTTAACCCTAACTTGAACTTGGGTTGATGCACATCAAAAAGGGGGAGATTGTTGGACCCCATGGTAGTTTTGATGTGATCAACCAAGTTGGTTAGGTCCTGCTGTGTTTGATCCCTGTGTCTGAGTGTGCAGGAGCTTAGGAGCACAGGAAGTCGAGCGGAAGACGCAGCTAGCGAGAAGGACGGCACGGGAAGGGAGCCGACGGGCTCGGTGCGTCCGAAAGACGAGAGAGCTGCGGAAGAGTACTCCGGTGGGCGTGAAGAGCGTGCGCGGCGTTCGAGGGACGTAAAGCAGGGACGGAAGGCTGCTCGAGGAGAAGGCCGGGAATTGAGTTCGGGTGAGCCCTATTCCGGTTGGCCGCAATCACCCAAAAGAACGAAGCATCGGAAGCTGAAGAAACCAAGTTGAAAAATGGAGCTGCCAGCTTAGAGGCGCCTCCATCATGAAGGCGCCTTCAACCCTGTTGAAGGCGCCTTCAACAGGTCAGATTTGACCGTTTGCGTTGCGGATAAAGTTTTATCTGCTGACCGAGCTGGAGGCGCCTTGGACCCTCGGGATAGACTTTCCAAGAGCTATATAAAGCCCCCTGGAGCTAGGAATGAAACAACAACTCAAGCAATCAATCTGTACTCAATTCCTAGCAACTAAGTGAGCGTTCTAAGTGTAAAAAGGCTTCTTCGCCTACAGTAAAGGAGATTCTGATAGTAGAGCTTTTCATCGCCCTGGATTAACAACCTCCTTGGTTGTAACCAGGTTAAATTCTGTTTCTGTTTCTTTTTCTATCTCCTTAATTTAGTTGTTATTTTATTGTTGATTTAAATTCTGAGTTGAAATCCGAGGAGGGTATAGGTTGTTTTTGTTTTCAGCAATTCACCCCCCTCTTGCCGGTCTCCGGTGCACCAACAAAACGAAGGGTGCATTTTTTTTAACTCTGGTACATTTTTTTTTTATTATTTGACCATAAAAATTATATTAGTAAAATTTGTTATCTAGGCCCAACTGCCTACACTGGGCCTTAAGAGGCTCCGCCTCTACAGTATCATTTATTCTAGGTTAAGACACAGACAGATAAATCATAGAGATTATTTTATCCTAGCGTAACGACCTTTACATAATGTAGATTAGACACCCAACTAAGTATTCATTAAGAATTGACCTCAATACATATTAGAAAAAAAATACTCATATAAGTACTGAGAATTAATCTCAAGACTTATTAGAGCTGCACCAATCCATAGGACAACCTTTTGAACACATTTTAGTGATATATTAAAAATACACATTTATAGGATTATTAATAAAATCATTGTAGGTTAAGTTTTTTAAATTTTTTTATCAAAATCATTTCAATAATATTTAAAACATTATAAAATTATTAATTAACTGCTGTAACATTGTAATGACCATTTAATGACTGTAATATCCAGTCAATAAATAATTGTTATAATAATTTTATAGTGATTTTAATTTCATAAAATAATTTTGATATATTTAAATAGTTTTAATTAAGTTAATAAAAAAATTTAATATAAAAATTTATATGTATTGTAATTTTGATAAGTTAGGACGTTGTAATAATATTAAAATTAAAATACATGTATTTTTAAGAGAAAATATATTAAGGTGCCCTTTGACTTCTTTTTTGGAAAACATTTTGTATGATTCAAATAATTACGAGTCAATTTAATAATAAATATCAATTTAATTGAATTATTACTTAAAATTTGCATTTCTTTTAAAATCTCATAGTATTTTTTTAAAAAATAAAATTGAATCTATAATAAAAATATATAATATTATTTTTTCACATATTTTAATTATATATTAAAATACACATTTAATTGTCTTAGAAAAATAATCCTTCAATAAAAAAAAATGCTTTTCCTGTTACCATCGGCTGCCCACTATATTGGTAATTAGGTTTAGGGTTTAAGGCTTCTAGCAAGAAAAAAACCTAATTGACAACGATGAACTTCCGCTTCCATAACCTGTTGGGAGCTCCCTACCGCGGCGGCAACGCCGTAGTGACGGCCGACGGCGTCCTCCTCTCCCCCGTCGGCAATCGCGTGTCCGCCACCGACCTCCTCAAGTCCCAGTCACAGACCCTCTCGTTCGAGGCCTCCGCCAACATCTCCCGCATCGCCGTCACACCCGACGGCTCCTTCCTCCTGGCCGTCGACAGCAACTCCCGTGCCCTCTTCGTCAACCTCAGCCGCCATGTCGTTCTCCACCGCATCAAGTTCAAGCGGCCCGTTACTGCCCTCCGCTTCAGCCCGGACGGCGAACATATCGCCGTTGGCCTCGGTAAGCTCATTCAGATATGGCGGTCGCCTGGCTTCCGGAAAGAGTTCTTCCCCTTCGAGCTCGAGCGGACCTATTCAGACTTCGTCGGCACGGTTACTACACTGGAATGGAGCCCCGATTCGAAGTACCTCCTCGCTGGATCAAAGGATCTTACCGTCAGACTCTTCTATTTAAAGGAGAGAAGAACAAACAAGCCATATTTGTTTCTAGGGCATAGGGATAACATAGTGGGTGCTTTTTTCTCAACTGACAAGATAAGCGGTACTGTTGTTAGGGTTTATACCATTTCGAGAGACGGCGGGTTATTTACATGGAAATTGGTAGAAAATTATGATTTTGACGGTCACAAGGAGCCTGACTCAGACCCTCCTTCACCTGGTACACCTGAACAGAAGACTTCTGAAAGAGATCAAGCTGCAGAGTCCATGGATATTGATGATAATAAGCGAAAGAGGAAAAAAAAGGGTGGTGATGATGGCGCTGAAAAGCCTAAGATCCTTTTGCATAGAGCTAGATGGGAGCTTGTTAAGAAGGATTACTTTATGCAGGGCTCTGCAAAGGTAGCCGCTTGTGATTACCACCGAGATTTGGATATGGTGGTAGTCGGACATTCCAATGGTGCTTTTGGTCTGTATCAGATGCCGGACTTTGTTTGCATCCACTTGCTTTCCATTTCGAGGGAGAAGATCACAACTGCAGTGTTCAACAAGCTTGGCAATTGGCTGACATTTGGTTGCGCAAAGCTTGGGCAATTACTTGTGTGGGAGTGGCGATCAGAGAGTTACATATTGAAGCAACAAGGACATTATTTTGACGTTAACTGCATTGCATATTCACCCGACTCACAGATGATAGCTACAGGAGCTGACGATAACAAAGTCAAGGTAAAACAATATAATTTAACCAAAGCATTTTATGTTAGACATCATTTAACGCATTGTTTACAATATCAATTGTTGGAGTAATCCGAGTCTCTTACATTGTGTTTAATTAACATAGAAAAGATAAAAAAAAAGTGTATCTGATTCTTCTGTACACAAGTTATAAAAAATTTATAACCCTGTTAACAACTTAAAATTTTATCTCAGTGAATCAATTTTTTTTTTTTAAACTATTTAGTTTAAGTTATTTTTTAAAATATTAACATCATATGTGATAAGTTCAGTAGAGGAATTGCAATAAACATTGTTGTTGTTGTTTCATTGCAGGTTTGGACAGTTTCATCAGGGTTTTGTTTCATTACTTTTGCAGAGCACTCTAATGCTGTCACAGCACTCCATTTTATGGCCAATAATCATACTCTTATAAGTGCATCACTAGATGGGACAGTTCGCGCTTGGGATTTATTCCGTTACCGGAATTTTAGGACTTTCACTACCCCTTCTCCTAGACAATTTGTCTCTTTATCATCAGATCCAAGTGGTGAAGTGATTTGTGCTGGAACTCTTGATTCATTTGAGGTATATTTCTTTGTAGCTGGGTTTTGTAGTGCTGTGACACTTGAGCAACTTGATGCCAAAATCTTCTTTGATATCTTCCTCCAGATATTTGTTTGGTACATGAAGACTGGGCGCTTATTGGATGTTTTAGGTGGCCATGAGGGACCAGTGCATGGTCTAATGTTTTCCCCGACAAGTGTAAGTGATATCTTTTATTTTACTGCAACACTAAATTTATTTCTGTGATCTTTATGCTATTAGAACGGATTGAATTTAGCATACAATGGTCATTTAACATATAATTCTGAATTTTTTTATTCACGGCTTTCTTCAGCACTGGCATCTGTTTAATTCCTGTCTTCGTATTTCACATAATGTATTTTTACTTGTTATAGGTTAAACCTAATAGTTTAAACAGAAAGATTGCAAATTAATCATGTTCTTATGATTATGAAGTGATGCCTTATGTTATTTCAATTTACAGGCATCTCTAGCTTCGTCTTCTTGGGATAAAACTGTTCGCATATGGGATGTTTTTAATGGGAAAGGCACTGTTGAAACTTTTCCTCATACACACGATGTTCTTACTGTAGTATATCGTCCAGATGGAAAGCAACTAGCCTGCAGCACATTAGATGGTCAGATTCACTTTTGGGATCCTTTTGAGGGAGTGTTAATGCACACTATTGATGGTCGCAGGGACATTGCCGGCGGACGTCTCATGACAGATAGGCGATCAGCTGCTAATTCAACTTCAGGAAAATATTTTACAACTATATGCTATTCTGCAGATGGAAGCTACATTTTTGCTGGTGGAAATAGTAAATACATATGCTTGTATGATGTTGCAGATAAGGTTAGTCATTTTTGTGGATTTAGCATTCTGTTTCTTTGTGGCTTTACTATAATAGAAGCTGCTAATGCTTTTTTTCCGATTATCTCACTATTGAATTCTGATCGGCAAAACTGGTAAATTAAGGATATAATGCAAAGAGTGGTCCCTTTTTTAACAACTCGAGATGTAGGCTTTCGGGTTAAGTGGTTGGCCCATCAACTTTAACATCAATTATATTTACCCACACATGAAGAGGTGTCTTAAGAATATACAATAACCAAGCTTTATCCCACTAGGTAAGGTTGGTTATATTGATTTTTCTACACCATTAGGCTCTATCTCTTACTATATCATCATTTATATTTAAATAAATTTTATGTTATTTTTTTTGTCTTCCTCTTATTCGTTTGATGTGTACATTTGTCATAGTTTCACATCGTCAAATTAAAACATTTATTGGTTGTTTAAGTACATACCCATACTATCTTAAACAACTCTTGGAGTTTTCCCTCAATAGGTACAATCCCTATTTTCTTTCTAATATTTTCATTTCTTATCATGTCTATCCTTGTATGTCCGGATATCCACCTTAATATTCTCATCTCTGCAACTCTCATTTTCTTCTCATGTGCTCGAGTCATAGTTTAACATTTAGCTCCATATGACATAGCAAATTTAATCAACGTTTTGCAAAGAACAACTGACACTCTCCTCCATTACTAAGTGCTAGACTTATCAGTTTAAGAATACAAATAAAAAAAATGATTGCTTTCTTAATAACTCAGGTTTTGAAAAAAACTAAGTGCTAAACTGATCAGCTTGTACAAAATGTTCAATGCCTTAGTCATAAATCTAGGATAAATAATTATGCTTTGTGCTGCTGATTGCCTTTGCAAAATCATTTCAAAACCTTAGCTACAATTGAATCTATCTCCAGTTTCTTTTCTATATTAGTTAGTATGTGTTTGGTAGCATTCTTTTAATCTTGTCTCTGTTAGATGTATCAAATTTAGGATATAATCCATTATTTGTTGTCATAATCATCTGCAGTTTTTCACTTTGAATATCTAATAGTAGTATTACACTTTTATTTCCTTCAAATTATTGGTGATAAATTTGCCAAAGGGCATGGGGTCCTCATTGTTTCCTTAATTTACCAGGTACTTCTTCGTAGATTCCAACTCACTCGAAATCTCTCCTTGGATGGAGTCCTTGATTTTTTGAACTCTAAGAAGATGACAGATGCTGGCCCATTGGATTTAATTGATGATGACGACTCTGATGTTGAAGAAGGGGTTGATCAACAAACTCGCAGAAGTCTGGGACAGGATTTACCTGGAGCTGTGTTGAATCGCGGACGACCTGTTGTCCGTACGAAATGTTTGAGAATCGCACCAACTGGAAGATCATGGGCTGCAGCTACCACGGAGGGAGTCCTCCTATACTCTGTTGATGACTCCTTCGTGTTTGATCCAACTGATCTTGACGTGGATGTGACTCCCGAGGTGCTGCACGCTATATTTGAATCTATGAATTGTTGCTTCATTATCTACTTTTAGCAACTGATATTCTATTATTATATAGGCTGTTGATGAAGCTCTGAAGAGGGATGAGTCGCAAAGGGCATTGTTGCTCAGCCTTCGATTGAATGAAGATTCGCTGATCAAAAAATGCATTTTTTCAGTGAAGCCTGCGGATATTCCTTCTGTTTCCTCATCGATGCCATTCAAGTACCTGCAGCGTATTGTTGAAGCATTTGCTGGTCTTTTGGAAAGTTGTCCTCATCTTGAATTTCTTCTTCTCTGGTGCCAGGTACGATGTCAAACTCAAGGTAATTATAAATCGATAACTCTGTCTATTAGATTGTATCTAACATTCTTTTGTTTTTTTGGTTTTAGGAGCTCTGCAAGGCTCATGGTAATGCCATTCAGCAGAATTCTCGAAGCCTGCTGCCAGCATTGAGGTCCTTGCAGAAATCTATTTCCATGCTGCATCAGGATCTAACAGATACATGTTCATCCAACGAATATTTACTCAGATACTTGTGCTCAACAAGCACCACGCCAAAATAGACTCGTAATCCAACCTTTTACTAAAATTTTGTACTATTGTACTCTTAGCTAAATTTATCCCGCAATATTTTTAGTGGGTTGAGTTGCACAATCTTAAGTTGTATTTTCTCATTGTATTGATCTTGCGGCCAAGTGTTTTTTTGTGTTTCTGAGGGGGAGGGGAAATATTCTTCCCTTCTTCGATGGTGCTGTTTGACCTTGTATTGATCTTGTGCTATTCTTCCACTTGCTTTCCTGTACATTGATTCCTTGTTGGGATGGCAGTTTAAGAAGCACCATTTATGAATTGTAAAAAGTTCAAGTGACACAGTTTGGCCAGTTGTTTAATGATCGATAGACTTTCTTGCAGAACATGAACTTCTTTCTATTATTCATAGTCTGATCAATCTCGATCATCTGAAAGCCTTACCTTCAGTATCAGGTAAGTTTTGCAGATTTCTGTTGAAGGAAAAGTCTAATTCTCGTATCAATTCCTCTCTAACAATGTGTATGTTACTTTATTTGAGATAGGTTCAAGAACTCTGGGCGAGTTCACCGATCATCATTGCAGACTGCAGGGCTCTTGGTGACTCTTATCTACATTGGTTCTCTGCAAATTTGTTGGACCGGATTATCCCGTTCATCAACCGTGCAACCCGCTCAGCGCCTTTGCCGGGCCGGAGCGCTGCCATGTCCCCGACCTCGGAGCAGGGTGGATCCCCCACGCACCACCCGCCGGGGACGAAGCTCCCGTTGGCCCGGCCGAGGAGCTGCTGGTCAATCCGGTCAAGCACGTGGCCGTCGCGTGGGAACTTGCGCGCGAATGGTGCGCCGCTGCTGACCATCTGTGGGAGGTCGTCCAGCGTCAGCACGTGCGGGTGCTGCTTTGGCGGCACGTCCCACCTGATGTAGTGCAGGTCGTGGTTTGCCACCGTGCCGGCGAACTCCGGCGCGTTGCAGATCACCGTCTGGAAGTAGCCCTCCGGCGCCGAAACGAAGTTGGTGTAGTACATGAGCAGGATCCTGGGGAGGTTGTCCCACCCCCACACGCAGAACTCCAGGAACTCACGCGACAGCGCCACCCACGCAGACCCTGACAGAGGAAGAAAGATGAATCGATGAACCAGTCCAGTTCGATCGATCGAGGATCTCACCTGTGAACAACTTGAACGCAGTTGGCAAATCTCTCTTCTGCGACACCCAGAACACGTTGGTCTTCTTGTCCAGGTACAATCCGGGGTCGACGATCACCGGCTTCGCTCTATGTTCTCTGCAAACTCCACAACTCGATTAGCGACGGCGGCGGAGCGATTCATCAAATCGCAAGAAGATAGCCAGGTTTACTAACTCTTTCCACGCCAATCGGCTCGTGTGCTCCACGAAGCTTATGTTCCTCGGCAAGCTCGAAAAGGCATGGAGGATGTCTGCCATCGGAATCAAGAACAGAAACCATAAATTGGGTTTTTTTTTTTGTAGGGGAGAGGAATTGATTGCTTGTGGGGGGAGAATTTTGATACCGTCTTGTGTGACGAGAGGGTAATCGGAGGCGCTGAGATTGATGAACCAGTCCCAGTCCTTGCTCTGTTTCAGAAGCAAAGCGCCGGCGTGGAGCGTGTTGGCGACCATCGTCGGCCCGCGGTAGGTGACCATGTTGGCTTTCTCGATGACTACCACGTTGCCCACGGCGGCGAAGAGGCTGTCGTTGGCGACGCGCGCTGCCAGGGCCTGCCGCTCCATTGCCGGCGCCTCCCGGTCCAAATGGACGACATAGAAGTTGCGCGGGTGGTACAGCGCCCGCAGAGCCCGCCACAGCCGGTCCAGGTCGCCCTTCGACCCGGAGACCAGGTACGCCAGTCGAGGAATCCTCGCGGTCGGTGGCGGTGGAGGAGGAGGAAGCGGGGGCGCGGGGAGGTAGAAGACGGTGCGGAAGTAGGGGAGGAGACCGACTGTCGAAGCGGCGACGGAGAGCAGGACGAGGGCGACCGAGACGAGCAGCAGCGGCCACAGGCGGCGGCGGCGTCGCTCCATGGTGAGCCTCGCGAACGCCGCCATAGACTTCATGATCTCCATGGCGAATCGATCGGTGCACCTGTAACCTCGATCCATGGAAACCAAATGAAGCACACCGCACGCGTGATCACCAAACAAAATTGAAGCAGAAAAAAAAAATCCTCAAAATTCAACGCCATGCAATCTGCAATTTATAGAATCGTCAACCGCAAGAACTGAACAATCACGCACTCAAAAACAAAAAAAAAAAAAACTGAGCCATTGAGAAAGCGTGAGAATTCCAAAAGAGAAATTTCATGAAAGATCAATCTGCAATTTTATTATTGTTTTTTTCCCGGGGGCGTAACATGGTGGCCGTATGATATCTATCGTCAGAACGTTAAAAAGTAACGGATTTATTTTTTTTATGAAGGAGAAAATTTTCATTTTGCCCGACACCCTTCACAATTTAAAATACTACATTTTACTTCCTATAATTCTATAAACACTAAATATTAACCGACTATTTAATCCCCACATTAATTTAGTAACCATTAATTAATAAAATTAGTGAAACGGTTGGCACATTAAACCCTTGTTTTTACTAGTAATCCTAATTAATTAACTGCATAACATATTTTTTTTAATGACTAATGTGTTTATCTCTAGGGTTACGGTACAGTGACAGGACATCCAGATTATCATCCAGACACCCACGATTCGAGCCTCAACTATGATGAATTTATAAAAAAAAATTCTCCAAATGAGACACGCAACTAAAGGATTCTGAGCTGTTATGAGCGCTTCCTGATTTACCTAATTAATAATTTTTTTAATGATTAGTGTGCTATTCTACTGAGGTGTCATGGTCGTCCCAAGTGTACTTGTAGCTTGCGTAGTTATATCGACGATTGTGAAAGAGTTATGAGTGAGGTTGAAGAAAGTAAACGTTGACTTGGAGAGCGTGTGGAATAAGAATCAATTCATTCAAACTTTGAATAAAATGATTGGTAAGTAAGTAGGTAAATGCAAAAGTTCATTTCTAATGAAAGAATTTAATTTATGTTCGAATCATTATCTTAGAGTAAAACGTAGGATAAAACTATATACAATTGATTACCCTTTATATTTTTAATTAATTTTTTTATAATATTCTTTTGTTTTGTTAACTTTTTATCGTTAAGGTTGCAGTACTAATGCCGTAAACATTCATTTGGATGGCTTTTGGAAATTTCTTGTGATTGGAGGATTCGATCACGTGGCGAATAAAATAAACAAAATAAGTATTCCTCCACAAATGAGTCCAATTGATCAAAATTAGTTTGTCTATAAACGTGGCAACAATCTTGTCCAGCATATTGTTTAATATCCACGTCAAAAAATATATATATATATAAACTTGCTCCTTGGAATTAAATATAATTTTTAGAAAATATATAGGATTATAAAATTTTGTAGTCAAATTTTGTGAAGATTTTAATATTTTTAGGTTATTTTAATAATGTCATTCTAAATTGATTTTCTCTTTCATAAAACGGGCCGCGGGGTGGGTTCTTCTAGCCCAATCCATTTAACTAACGGCCTAAACCCTAAAAACCCCAAAGCTCATAATAATTTCTAAAATACAATTAATTTTTTTAAATAAATTACGAATAGGAGTTTCTTAGAGCATGTATATCAATTACAGTATCTAAAGATTTTATCTTAAATTTTAGATAGGATAGCTAAATTTTTTTTTGCATCAATTATCCTATCAATTTTTTAAATTTTACATTTATAAATAGTACTTCTTTAAATTTAAAAAATATCTTTAAACATTATAAAGGAAAGAAAAAAATAGAAAAATTAATATATAATGTAATGCAAAAGTGAATATCCTAAATTATGTATTTTAGATAGGAAAATAAGCATGGATGCTCTTAAGAGTTACACAAGTGCAATATTGTTTTTTCAGAAATTTTAAATGCGAATAATTGTGAATTAACAATTTGATCAATTAATTTTCTCGAGGAATATTTTATTATACGAGAACGAATTAAATAAAGATCATGATTCCTACGACCAGCGTTGCAATTCTAAGCATCCATTTCCCCGAGTGATCACCGGCGCCGGCGGTTGCTGCTGACTCGGATGGACCAGGCGCCGGCGACAGCACCGGAACTGAGGTCTCTCCGGTTGGAATTGGAGGGAAGGCAGGAGGCCGAGCGCTGGCCTTCGGTGAAGGCGACGGAGCTGACGCCGGTGGAGTAGCAGGGTCGGAAGTTTCAGACGGCGGCGACGCAGCCGGGGGAAGGACAGGCGTTGGAGAGAGGGAGGGCGGGGCAGAGACAGGCGGCCAGCGAGGGCGGCGCACGGCCATGACTACCACCACCAGCTTCTGCCCAGCCTCGCACCTCCCCGGCGCGCCGCTGACGAAGAAGAACCACCCTGACCGCTCGAACTCGAACCGGGAGTCGCCGTCGGCGAACCGCCGGTTCGGGTGGCTCAGGTTGCACGAATCAAAATCTTTCTTCGCCACCACCAAAACAGAGTCCTCCCCTTTCTCGTACCTAAACACTGCGACAAGACCCTCAAAATCAAGCTCCAAAACGCAAAATCGAACCACAAAAACTATCACAATTCACAAACCGATGGAATCGTTGACTTGAAACCGATTCCTCTCGGCCCAATGGCCGTAGCTCTCAGAGGGATTCAGCACCCATCCATCTCTGCCTCCGGCGAAGAAAACATAACCCTGAGACGAATCCACCAACACCACCGCAAACAACAGCACCGGAAGAAGCATAACCATGCCGTCAGAGGCGGAGGAGGAGGAGGAGGAAGAAGAAGAAGACGCCATTGCTGAGCAGCAGAGTGGAGTAACACTCTTAAATAGAAGCAGGGGAGCCAAGAGTTACCGTTGACGACATTGCCGGCGAACTGTGTAACGTAAAGCGGATGCGTTTCGGTTCCGGCCGCTGAATGGCAGGCGGCCTCGGCGGGATGGAGGACGCGTGGAGGTTGAGAAGGGTGCGGACGGCGAGCCACTGCCTTTTGTAATCTGGTGCCTAAACTGGGTTTTTAGACATTAATAGATGTAATTAATCTAATTATACTGATTAATTAATATATAATTAATTATATTTAAGCCAGTATATGAGCATATAAACCACAATATCATAGGCATATGGGCATTGTAAAGATTTCTTTGATAAGAGTTTAAACATTTTATAATATTGGATGTAATTGGATCATATTTCTCGATTTATCAGTATATGAAAATTTTTTATAAGGAAATTATAATAAAAAAGACATTATAACAGACTTAAATTATCTTACATGAGGAACAAAGAGTGGTCAGGATTATAAAAGGATATATCTCCTTTTTTTTTGTAACTAGCTTCATTATAACAGGCGTATCACATTCAAGTGTGGGAGCGATTTGATCTGAACCTAATCACCAGTTTAGTTGGGAGGGACTTGACCGGGACGCAACTCGGCTGACTCGAATCAAGCTCCACTATGAGTCAGTTGATTTGACTATGAGTCGATTGACTCAACTTGAATATATTGATCAAATCTGTGCCTGATTGAACTCAAAAGAGCTGGCCTGATTTGACTTGAGCTTGTTGTAAACTAAGCTGATTTGATCCGCGCGAACTCCATCTTAAATTGGATTGATTAGGATCCGCATTGATCAAGTCCTCGACCTATCACATGGTCCTCACACATTAAGAAGATAGCAATAAATGAGGGAATATAAAGAAGAGAAGAAATGCCCCCTAAACAAGTGATTAGGGGGCAGAGTGCTTGACGTATTGAAAATTTTTTAATTCAATCAACTTAAAGTAGGTTACGTATTAGGCGGATCAACCCATGGGTCCACTAAAAATAAATAAAAATAAAAAAGTCTGTGGTGGCTTGGGTTGGCTTCAAGATTGCTTATCGAGAAAACAAAATAAATTTAACACCTATTGTTTAGGAAAATACAAGGTAAGAAAGCATATCATAAAGATGATTATAAACTAATCTAGTAATCACAATTACATCAATACATTGCAAAAAAGCAGTAAGTGTGCTTCAGTTATGATGAACACGAGAGAAGTGTCAAGGGACTTCAATGATTATTCAAGGTGCATGAGTGCTCTTTCAACGTTTTCTCAATTCGCGGGTTAACCAAGCTCGCCGCGGGTCGATCTGCGTGGGTTCTGGGCCTAGGCACGAGGCAGGTTGGCTCACCTCGACACATACCTGCATTTTGGCTTACCGGTTTAAGGCTCTTTGAACAAGTTGAAAAACTAATTACTGATTCTAATGAAAAGGAAAATATGAGAAAATACATTGCCAGAGCATTTGAATGAGGTGGATACTGAGGTTCCTCTGGTAGACAGAAGGCAGAGTGGTCTTAGTTCAATGCCAAACAATTTTTTCTTTTTCTACTGGCTATCACTGTCTTATATTTCACCCAGGGTACGTCGACTATTTTTGCTTGCAAATGTTCTTGTGCGAACTGAAGTTGGTAAAGTTTCATTCGCTAAGATATCTGGTCCTTCGAAATTGCTTTCTTTATCATATGTGAAATTTGAAAGATTTTGACATTTCTTGTCACAAGAATTACTGATAAATCAATAACAAATAGAATTGCATCTATTTCCATTGCTCGTATGTGAAATTTGAAAGCTTTTGACTTTTCTTGGGGAGAAATAACTGATACATTTACAACAAATAGAATCCTATACGAGATGTTTCATGTCTACTACAAGGATTAAGAATACTAGCTAGCTGCAGGTTGCAGTCGGTCATGCAAGAACTGTATCAATAATTAGCAGTATCGGTTCCCATTCCTAAAAGAAAAATTAGTAATATCGATTTACTGGAGGTTGGGTACCTTGAAAGTGGCCTCTTGGCTCCTTTTCCTATATAATTTAAGACATTGATGCACTTAAGAAAAAAAATGGAAATATGGATTGTTTCAGAGACAACAAATTGAATGCTGGTGTATCTTAATTTTGCTATTGTTTGTTTCCAGAATCTAGATATCTCTAAGTTGATGTTCATCTTGTTCTAGGATAATTGTAGAAAAACAAAGTGATTATGCTCATCCCAAGTGTTCATTGTAGTTCGTTCCTAGATTATGTGAAGGGAAGTAAATCATAGAATCAATTTATAGTCAACCACTAAGTGATTAGGGGCGGGAGAAATTTTTTTTTTTTGATGGTTGTATTATAAACATGGTGGCAAAGACGATTCGTGCTGAAACTAATAGATAGAGAAAAGAAATAGAATAGAGAATAATTCTTTTATGTTATTTACTAAAGTCAATAAGTTTATTTATACAAATTGTCTAAATAATAATGGAAAGATTAAATATTACATATAATTATAAGCATAATAATAAATATAATATATTTGAAAGTATTATTTTTTATATTTGATTCATATTAATCTTGATTGTGATGCTGATCTTGATTGTGATGCTAAATATAACAAATCTCAATTGATTGAAATTAATTTGAGATTATTTTCTATTATTGTCATTACCCTCCAACAAACTCAACGGGAGTACTTGAACATTGAGTTTGAGTGCTAACTTGATGAAATATTGTCTACATAATGGCTTGGTAAATATATCAGTAATTTGATCTTCAGTAAAGATGTAAGAAACTGAAAGTTATCGAGTCATCAAACGCTTACGAATAAAATGAAAATCAATCTCTACATGCTTGGTACAAGCATGAAAAACAAGATTTGCCGCAAGATAAGTAACTCCAATATTATCACACCAAATTTTGAATGTAACAGTTGGGAAAAAGTGTAATTATGAAAGAAGAGATTGTAGCCAAATAATTTCTGACATCGCGTTAACTATAGCTTTATATTCAGCTTCAGTACCTGAGCAAGAGACTGTAGGTTGCTTCTTTGAAAGTCAGGAAACAAGATTTCGCCCAAGAAATATGACATATCCACTAGTAGAACGTCTATCTTAAGGAGATCCAGCCAAATCTGCATTACTGTAGGCAATTAACTCTCGTGAGGACTTATGATATAAAAGAAAACCATATAGAATAATGTCTTTGAAATATCGAAGAGTGCGGGAGACTTATTGTTGAGCACATCGCCAGTTACATGGATCTGCACACACCACCACTCATGGGTTAGTGGTCGATTCAGGCAGAGTGTGTTGCAGCAGGGACTTTGTTTGGCTCCGTTGGTCCGCTCATGGGTAGTGTGACACAACGTAGTAGCCGGCAGGGACTCCTCCCCGTCATCGTGTACCGGGAGTTGAGAGCATTGCGCTCCTCCATTTATGATTTGGGGTAGGAGGATAGGTGTACTCCGACAGTATCCCGTCCACTCGGTCACTCATCAGGAGCAGTGACGACAGAGTGCACGGTTGTCACAGCCCTACCCACTCGACCTCACTATTGTGTGTGAGATGATTGACTGGCGTCAGGGGTGACCAGGACGCATCATTGGCATCATATGCATGATGCATTTATTGCTTGTGTTTGTGTTTGCTGCATTTATATGCTGCATATTGTTTGGATACTTATGTTTGACATACATACAGGATTTCTATACCACTCGGACTGTTAGTCATTATACCCAGGTCCTGGTTAGTACAGTTTCTCTCCTATTTACTTCAGTTGCGTTTCATCCCTTTATATCAGGAGACTGTACACATGATTAGTGCTAGAGGTTATTTCCCTACTTTGTATATCAGTTGTACCTGCTGAGTGTTGGACTCACCCCACCTCCATTGTTGATATTTTCAGGTTGATGCTGTCAGGAGAGAGTTCCAGTTGCTGGTCCCCTGCAGACCACGAGGATTTATTGACCTTTTAGTTTTTCTTCTTATTTGACTATGTTTAGAATTGGTTTATGTTGATACTTGGATAATGTATGGATTGTATTTGTCGATGGATTTTTATTCGATATGTTTTACTACATACCTGCTTGGACGGCAGAAGAGGTGAGTTTGTCGGATTGTGTTTTATGAGTGTAGTGGAGTAGGAAAAATCGGATTTGAGCTTTACGAGTGTAGTTGAGTAGGGTTGTTTTCGAGTCATCGTATTACTGTTCTATTTGGTAACTATTAAACTGCGTGATTGTGTCAGCCAGAGGTTGAAATTGATATTAACTGCGTGGTGATTGTTTTATTATTGTTATTATTCCAGCCGCATGTGGCTGAGGTATATGGTGATTGTAGAAAGTTTCAGATTGTCCGCCGTACAGGGGAGATACTGCTGAAATTCCTTCGGACAGGGACTCCTCCGGGGTGTGACAATTTATTTGGTATCAGAGCCAGGTTTTACGATCTTTGTTTTCGTATTTTGGATATTTGGGATAACCTGATACCAATTTATTTGGTATCAGAGCGCCAAGTTTGGCGATACTTGTTTGATTTCCGTGTGTTGGATTTTCGAGATTTATCTGATACCAATTTATTTGGTATCAGAGCGGCTTATGATACCTGCTTTTGGGTGTTCTGGATATTTGGATATCTATTTCGGTTTGTACGGATTTTCGTTATAGTTATGTTTCGGACTTCCGTTTTGGATTTATATGGATTTCCGACGATTTTCTCGTTCGGAATTTTGAGGTCAAATTGGGGAGTGGACAACGACGGAACATCTCCAGACAGCAAATAGGTATGATGTTTATTTTATGATTGTTATATTGGTAGTAATATCTGTAATATAACTTAACAGATATAAGGAGATCTACGCGTATTTCGGTGAGACGTGGTGCTTGACGACCACGTACGAGGACCACGGGATCTCTGGATATGCCAGAGATGCCTACTGTTGATGAGCCTGTCAGTCAGGGACAGACTCAGCATACTGCGGGCGCGTCGGGCTCTCAGACCCCAACGACTCCTATAGAGGTACCTACCTCGGTTATGCCGAGTGTACCTATCCCTACTGTAGTTCCGGTACCATCAGGGGTACCATTGGCGTTCCCGATATCTGCTCCAGCGCAGCCTACGGCGTACCTGGTACCACCGCCACCTGGACCTACAGTGTACCCGACACCAGTGGCACTTGTGCCCCCAGTGCCTACAGTAGCAGCAGCTGCTCCACCTCCGGTATCACTACCTACTGTACCTCCAGCTGCGGCCACTTTTGTTCACCCGGCAGTACCACCGACGGCTTATGCTCCAGTTTATACAGCAGCACCGGGAGTTCCTCCTCCGGTTTATTCCGCGGTACCACCTGTAGCACCAGTTCCAGTGGTTCCGCCAGTTCCTGCAGCTGTCCCGACACAGCTCACTGATATTTCCGCGACACGAGCTAGGATTCCAGTATTAGCAGAGTCGATGAAGACTCGTTTCACACTCTTCCGAGGAGACCTTGACCCGAGTATGGCTCTATCATGGATAGAGACCATGGAGCAGACCTTCTCCTATATGGCTTGCTCCGAGTGGGAGAAAGCGGAGCTGGCTGCTTTTCATTTATGGGATGAGGCTAACGCCTGGTGGATTACTCAGCGTTCCATTATCGGCGAGCGGAGCATTACTTGGGCCAGGTTCAGAGAGGCTTTTGAGAGTCGTTTCTTTCCACTAGCATATCAGATGGCTCGCCGGCAGGATTTCATGAGTCTGCGTTAGAACAATCACACGGTGACAGAGTATAATACTGAATTCAACCGGTTGGCTAAGTTTTGTCCAGAGTTAGTTGCGGAGGACAGATCTCGCATGATGCAGTTTATACAGGGATTGGATGGTCATCTGCAAGTAAGGCTTGCCGGTTTAAGAATCGTATCTTACTCAGATGCACTGGATCGAGCCTTGATGATAGAGTTAGCTCAGCAGAGAGCATTTCCGAACAGGAAGAGGAAGCATACGGGTCAGACATCTAGACAGATCCAGCAGCCACCGACTACACAGCAGCAGAACTGGAAACGACCCGACAGTGACATTCGCTGTTTCAGATGTGGATCCAGAGATCACATCACCCCAGCCTGCTCTCTGAAACAACCAGTTTGCTTTTATTGCAAACTGCCTGGGCACCAGAGCCGAGATTGTCAGTTGAAGGCTCAGCACACGGCTTCCGGAGGGTCAGGTCAGAGGGGACAGTCTAGTCAGTCAGGGGCATATCGAGGAGGACAGAAAGCCCAATCTTCACATCGTCAGCAAGGGATAGCTTCACCTGCAGCAGCGGCATTTGGCATGCTTGGACAGGAGTGCTCCAGTGCTTCCATAGCAACCCAGAGTTCTGTTCCAGGACCTTATTATCCGACGCAGGGGCAGTATCAGCTGCAGCCTCAGCCTTTAGGCCAGTACTAGACTCAGTCCCAGCCATCTACATAGTATCAGTCACCGTCCTCTCAGTCTTCTCTAGCGCATTATCCAGCACCGCCTCAGTGGTAGGCTTCTGCCCAGCCGCAGCAGCCGCTGGCAGTGTTACCACCTCCTCCTCCGCCAGAGAATGGACGTGTTCATGCAATTACCAGAGAGGATGCGCAGCGAGCCGACGTATCCATTTTCCGCGGTACGATTTCCATTTATGCATTTTCCGCTGATATATTGATTGATACAGGTAGCTCGCACTCTTTTATATCTCGTACTTTTATACGAGAGATTGGTAGATTACCCACTTGCAAACCCCAGCGAATGATCGTCTCCCTACCGTCCGGTGATACATTGGATGTCACTCAGGAGGTCAGAGATTGCCGTTAGATTTTGACAACTTAATACTTACGGTGGATCTTTTAGTATTGGAAATGGTCGATTTTGATATTATACTTGGCGTGGACTATTTGTCAGCATATCATGCTACAGTTGATTGCTAGACGAGGGTGGTCACATTCCGGCCATTATGAGTTTTTGGTGATGTCATTTGGGCTTACCAATGCTCTAGTGGTATTTATGGATTGTTGTGGTGGAACATTACTCCCACATATGTGGTATTTCCTGTGATGGAGCGTTGCTCTCACACTAGAGGATTTATTCTTTGATGATTTATATTGTTGGTGATTAGATTTCAGATTTATTGTCAGAGATCTTATGGTTAGGAATGTCTTTGGTACGGACATTATTGTTGGGATCTTAGATGGCTAGAGGGGGGGTTAATAGCCTCTTAAAAACAAAAACAAAATTTCTACACAGAGATAAGTTAGCACAGCGGAAATAATCAAAACTAATACTTATGCAAAGAAGAAAACACACCACCACTAACACAATGATGTACGAGGTTCGGGGATAACTTGCCCCTACTCCTCGGCGTGTCCGTAAGGTGGACGATCCCTTGATCTTTCGGTAGATCAACCCCCGGACAGATTCCGGCTAAGTATTTTTCCTTCTCGGTGGAGAAACCTCCCACAAAGTCTCAAGACAGATTTAGAATGAAGCACAAGACTTAGACTTACAGAATTTTGTGGCTACAATGAATGCACAATCAACTTACAGCCACAATGAATGCAGAGAGTGAAGACGAAGTAGATTCACAGCCAAGAGCTTCACAGAACACCCTTGCTTGAACGTCAACAGAGAGTTTGCTCCCAAAAGAAAGAATTCTTACTAAACCTCTCTTCTACCTCCTTCTTATTTCTCTGCTCTCTTGCTGTCTTCAGCCAGAGCCAAACCACTGCATCGAATCACGTCAACCAGTAGCGTATCACTGTCGCCGAACCAGGCGTCGCCAATCACGCTTCTTCCTCATCTGATTATCTGAGCTCACACCAATACCATCCTTGGTCTTCACTGGTGTCTCTGAGCTCGAACCAATAAGGAAGAGTCAAGCTGATTGCAGCCGGTGAGAAGAGTCAAGCTGATGAGCCGTGAGCCTTCTGCACAAGCCAGTGAACGATAACAGTGGGAAAAACCATTTTGTTTTATTCCTTTGATAGTCATTGATTTGAATTCAAGCATCACCATGGTACCTGCAACCTGTTACTCAAAAAGCTCACAAGCAGATGTTAGATCAGACGCATCAGAAACGAATCAGAAATCAGCAGAAACTGACAGTGTGTGCAGACAGTGTGGTGGATCGGTCAGCGGACCGATCCACATCTTTGGATTTATGTCTGATCGGTCGTGAGGACCGATCAGGGTATGGCCTGATCGGTCTGCAGACCGATCAGGGCTTAATGGGTGCGGTTCCTCGCACTCCTGAGATCGTCACCTGATCGGTCTCAAGACCGATCGGTCTATAGGACCGATCAGGTCATATCCTGATCGGTCTTGAGACCGATCAGGGTTTATATGGATCGGTCCACGGACCGATCCACTGCCTTTTTCCTTCCCGCGACATCATCTCCTGATCGGTCTACAGACCGATCAGATTACACTCAGTAGGCTACTGAGTGTTTCCTGATCGGTCCACAGACCGATCAGATTACACTCAGTGTGCCACTGAGTGTTTCCTGATCGGTCACCAGACCGATCAGCAAACATAGTTTCACCAGATCGGTCTGTGCACCGATCAGGCAATCAAAATCCCACTGGATCGGTCTGTTGACCGATCCAACGCCCATGTGATATTAGGATTGGTCTTGAGAACGAGCTACCGAGCCCTCTCTGACCTAGTCCGGAGAACGAGCTACCGAGCCCTCTCCGACTTCGTCCGGTCCAGAGAACGAGCTACCGAGCCCTCTCTGACCACTTCGTGCCAAGTCTCCATACTTGGACTTTTCCCATGCCAAGCTCCCTGCTTGGACTTTTCACCAGATGTCTGGTCAACCTTGACCCATCTGGATTTCCCTTGCCTGGCCTCACTCACCAGGACTTTCCCACCAACGGATCAACCTCGATCAGTAGTCAGTCTGAGTTTGATTAATATCTGATACAAACTTAAATCAGTGTCAACATCAAAACAACAGTCAGGTCAGACTGTATCAACAATCTCCCCCTTTTTGTTGTTTGACAACACGATTTAAGTTTAGATCAGAATTGTTCAAATTTTCATAATTTTAGGGGAATCAAATCAAGATCCTCCCACTAAGACGGATACTACACTGTATGAGGGTCTTCAAATTTTCATTCATCTAAACTTAGTTATCTTCTCCCCCTTTGTCAAACACCGAAAAGGTGCGAATAAGGTAAGATAACTTAAAGCAAAACATGGAAATTTATAACTCATCTTCTAATTCTAATAAGAGAAAAGAACCTTCAGAAATGAACCAAGCATATCTTTGGCATCTAAGACTTGGTCATATTAACTTAAGTAGGATTCAGAGACTTATAGCCGATGGACTTTTGGGTTCATTAGAGTTGAAAAATTTTCCAACTTGTGAATCCTGCTTGGAAGGTAAAATGACCAAGAGGCCGTTCAAGGCCAAGGGGTATAGAGCCAAAGAAGTGTTAGAGTTGGTTCACTCTGATTTGTGTGGTCCTATGTCTGTTCAGGCAAGAGGAGGTTTTGAATATTTTGTCTCTTTCATAGACGATTATTCAAGATATGGATACATTTACCTAATGCGCCGCAAGTCTGAGTGCTTTGATAAGTTCAAAGAATACAAGGCTGATGTGGAGAAACGACTAGGAAAAAGTATCAAGACACTACGGTCAGATCGTGGTGGCGAATACCTCTTAGGAGAGTTTAGGAATTACTTATCAGAGGCTGGGATTCAATCCCAATTGTCTGCACCTGGAACACCCCAATAGAATGGTGTAGCAGAACGAAGGAATAGGACTCTTATGGAAATGGTTAGATCGATGATGAGTTATTCAGAATTACCAAATTCGTTTTGGGGATATGCTCTGGAAACAGCAGTATATGTTCTGAACTTAGTACCTTCTAAATCAGTTTCTTCTACTCCCATAGAATTGTGGAATGGACGAAAACCCAGTCTAAGACATATTCGGATTTGGGGTAGTCCAGCACATGTGCTGAAACCAGATGCTGATAAGTTAGAATCTCGTACAGAAGTTCGCGTGTTTGTAGGATATCCCAAAGGAACGAAAGGTGGTTTATTTTATAGTCCTAAAGACCAGAAGGTCATTGTTAGCACCAATGCCCAGTTTTTAGAAGAAGACTATATAATGGATCACAAGCCCAGTAGTAAAGTTGTTTTAGAAGAACTTAGAGAGGACATGTCTACTTCAGTACCAACAGTACAAGATGAAGTACCACAAGAGACTGCAACACGTGTCACACATGATACACAACCACAGACAGTGCCTCGTCGTAGTGGGAGGGTTGTGAGGCAGCCTGAAAGATTCATGTTTTTGGGAGAGTCTTCGGACTTGATCCCGGGTAAACATGAACCTGATCCCCGGTCATATGACGAAGCACTCCAAGATATAGATGCAGCATCTTGGCAAAAGGCAATGAATTCTGAAATAGAGTCCATGTACTCTAATAAGGTTTGGGAGCTTGTAGAACCACCTGATGGTGTAAAAGCCGTTGGATGCAAGTGGATCTACAAAAGGAAAAGAGGGACAGACGGGAAGGTAGAAACCTTCAAAGCTAGGCTTGTTGCAAAAGGGTACACTCAAAAAGAGGGAATCGATTATGAGGAGACCTTTTCACCGGTAGCCATGCTTAAGTCTATCTGGATACTCTTATCCATTGCTGCTCATATGGATTATGAGATTTGGCAAATGGATGTCAAGACAGCTTTCCTTAATGGAAGTCTTGAAGAGAACATCCATATGAAGCAACGAAGGGTTCATTGAAAAGGCAAAGAGCATCTAGTGTGCAAGCTCAATCGGTCCATTTATGGACTGAAGCAAGCTTCAAGGTCTTGGAACATCCGGTTTAATGAAGTAATCCAGTCATATGGATTTATTCAAAGTCCGGATGAGTCTTGTGT
Organism: Zingiber officinale; assembly: GCF_018446385.1. Lineage (NCBI taxonomy): Eukaryota > Viridiplantae > Streptophyta > Magnoliopsida > Zingiberales > Zingiberaceae > Zingiber > Zingiber officinale. The sequence continues at coordinate 172,018,843 of NC_055988.1, forward strand.
ATATAAGAAGTGTAACGGAAACGTGGTGGTATTTCTTGTACTATCGTAGATGATATTTTGTTAATTGGCAACAATGTCAAGGTATTATCGGACGTAAGGGTATGGTTGTCCAAACAATTTGATATGAAGGACTTAGGAGAATGTGCACATTCTTGGGATCAAAGTTATAAGGGATCGTAAGAAAAGAATGTTGTGTCTATCCCAAGCTTCATATATAGATACAATCCTTGCTTTTTTACGCATTCGAAAGGTTTCTTACCTTTTAGACATGGAGTAGCTCTATCTAAAGAGATGTCTCCAAAACATCAAAAGAGATAGAGGACATGAAAGCGGTTCCTTATGCTACTGTAGGAAGCCTAATGTATGCAATGCTATGACGAGACACGATATCCTGTTTCGTGGGCATGGTCAGATATCGAGTAACCTGACAAGGACATTGGATCGGTAAAGCATATATTGAAGTACCAGAAGGACTAGAGATTATATGCTAGTTTACAAGCAGACGATCTGCTCCCTGTGGGTTACACGGATTCAGATGAGGATAACAGTAAGTCTACATCAGGCTATGTGTTTACTTTAGGAGGTGGAGCCATTTCATGGAGGAGTGTTAAGCAGAAATGCGTTTCGGACTCAACCATGGAAGCTGAATATGTAGCAGCCTCTGAGGCAGCTAAAGAAGCAGTATGGCTCAGGAGCTTTCTAATGGACTTAGATGTGATTCCTGGTTTGCCCAAAATCATCACAATTTATTGTGATAATAGTGGTGCAGTTGTAAACTCGAAGGAACCACGAGCTCATAAGGCAAGTAAATATATAGAGCGCAAGTACCACCTGATACGAGATATTGTGAAGCGAGGAGAAGTTGTTATCACCAAGATTGCATCAGCGGATAACCTGGCAGATCCTTTCACTAAGGCTCTTCCGGCGAAAGCTTTCAATCGACATGTGGAGGGAATGAGAATCAGATGTATGGTAGAAGATATGACAGCTTAGTCATTAGTATAAGTGGGAGATTGTTGGAATGTATACTGAAAGCCTAAGCTTTGTAAACATTTATTATGAATAAAGAATCACATTTGGTCTAATTGTCTACATTTGTTTGTAGTTGTTCATTTAATTTATATTGTAGATAACATAGTATGTGGTGTCACATACAGAAGATGATGTTATCAGTACCTTATAAATTATAAACAGTAGCTCACGACCAAAATGGAAAAGGAACAAACCATTAGAAGGTCGTAGTGTAATTAGGTATTAGTTTATCTTGACTATATAATTACACTAGTACACTCAGAGTGTATTGAGTAGGACCATTTGAGGTCGTTTCTTTTATACTGACTTTATAAAGGAACAAAGACCTCAGTTATTATGGAAGTGTGTGCTCTTAATCCTAATATAATAACAAGCACATATATTTGATATTTATTTCTTTAATTTATTAATGGGTGAGATTTAGTTCGTTGAATCAATAAACCCGATAAGTTGGGAAATGGTATCACTTATAGTGTGTGTTGTTGATTATAGAAGGAAACTGTGTCCTAGAGATACTAGGTTGATAATGTCCTCAAGAGGAGCTCATAAACATTGTCATGTTAAACCCTGCAGGTGGACTTAGTCCGACATGACAATAAGATTGAGTGGTACTACTCTTGGACTTAGATATTAATTAAATGAGTTGTCAGTAACTCACTTAATTAGTGGACATTCGATATCTTAAACACAGGGAGACTAACACACTCATAATAAGAAGGAGCCCAAAAATGTAATTTGGGATTGGTGCGGTAGTTCAATGATAGTTCTCTAGTGGAATGAATTATCATTGATAAAATTAAGTTGTGTGTTCGGGGCGAACACGGGATGCTTAATTTTATCGGGAGACCAAAACCAATTCCTCCTCTCGGTCCCTATCGTAGCCTCTTATTTATAGAGTTCTATACCCACCTATACTCACCTTCTATACCCACCAATAAGGGGCCGGCCAAGCTAGCTTGGGAACCAAGCTAGGGCCGGCCTAGGTATATTATTGGGTGGCCGGCCCTAGCTTGAACCCAAGCTAGTAGGGCCGGCCAAAATAAATTAAAAAAGAAATTTAATTTTAATTTTTATTATAATGTGGAAGATATAATTTAAAGAGAATTAGAATTAAAATATCTCTCTTGTAAAAGATTTACAAAAGATTAAAGAAAGAGATTAGATCTCTTTCCTTATTTGTAGATTGGAGAGATATTTTATTTTCTCTTTAAAATTATTCACATGTTAATAAAATTAAAATTATAGATATTTCCTTTTATTAACCATGAAGAGATTTTAAAGAGAAATTTTATTTTTTAAAATTTCCGGAAACAAATTAGGAAGTTTTAATTGTTGATTAAAACTTGTCCTCTTTTGTTTTCCAATGATGTGGCCGGCCACTTGAAATTGATTTGGGAAATTTTATTTTATTTCTCTCAATTAAATCAAGTCAAGGAAATTAAGGAAAATTTATTGTAATTAAATTTCCTAATTTGCCTAGGCCAAGGAATATAAAAGAAGGGGTGAGGGTGCCTTCATGGGATATAACCTCTATTGTTTTCTCTCCCTTTTTCCTTGGTGTTGTGGCCGGCCATTACCCTCTCCCTCTCTTCCTCTTGTGGTGGCCGAATACTTCATCTCTCTTGGAGTTCTTGTGGTGGCCGGATACTACTTGGAGAAGAAGAAGAAGGAGAGAAAGTTAGCATCTCTTGGAGCTTGGTTAGTATTTTGATTTTCTTCTTTGGTAAAGTTCTTCCTTTGTGGCCGAACCTTGCTTGGAGGAGAAGAAGGTGGTTGGTGGTTTCTCATCTTGGTAGATCGTTGCCCACACAACGTCCGAGGTTAGAAGAGGAATACGGTAGAAGATCAAGAGGTTTTTCTACAAGGTATAATTAGTAATTTTTATTTCCGCATCATGCTAGTTATTTATGGAAATAATACCAAATACAAGAGGCTTATGATCTAGTATTTCGAATATGTTTTTCGATGTTGTGTTCTTTTGTTTTCTTTCTTTTCCTTGTGATTTGATTGTTCTCTTTGGTTAACCTAAAGTTATTTTAGGAAATTAAATATTAGCTTTCTATTAAAGGTTTTGTCTAGTCGGTGGTGGTTGCTCCCATATCCAAGAAGGTCATGTGCCTCGCCACGTCAGTACTGGGAACCTTTTATGGAAATTAGTATTTAATGGAATTAATAACAAGGAGACTTGGGTCGAACGTGTTAAGTTCCTTGGAGATCCAAGTTAAAACCTAAAGAACAAATAGATTAAGTTTTGGATCAAACGTGTTAAGTTCCATGGCGATCCAAAATTTAATTTAAAAGAACACATGGTAGCTAGGAAAAGGTTCAGACCTTTGTACAAAATTTTATGCAGTGGAACCTCTAGGTTTTCGAGTAGCAACCAACAATTGGTATCGAGCTAGGGTTTTGCCTCTGTGTATTTGGTATTTAGTTAATTATGCATATCATACATAATTTAGGCGGGATAATAGTAGGATGTGCTAACTTTGTGGATCCAGGATCCAACTATTATGGCTTCTAGTTATTATGTGTGTGATTGGACCCTTGGACATGTCAAGGGCATTTATCTGTGTGTGCATGATTGTATTAAAATACAGCAGGAGCTGTATTTAGTTTTATTAGGATTTTATTTTTGATCTAGATACATGTACGTTCCTTTTATGGAATATAGGATCAAAATGTAAAATTCTATTTATGTCGCGGATCGATTCTTGCAAAGCGTGGAACCTTCTAAGGACCAGAGGCGCAGCGGAACTAGGAGTAAGATGGATGCGACAGCTAGACCCGGTGGCGGTGGCCAAATATGGCAGCAGCTTGGGATGACAACACACGGATGACAACTATAAAAGCCATAATAGTTGAAAATTAAATTTTCCATTTATTGCTTTTATATTATGCTGTGTGTGCATGTTAGTTTACAAGTTTAAGTAGGCTAGCATAGTTAAAATTCCTCATTTATAAATAACTAAGTGGGAGAGGGATTTTTAAATAAATCCCATGGTCTCCATTATTGGTTTGTAAGTGATGCAAACAAGCTTGGCGTTGGCTCGAGTGCCTTCCTCCATAACGGATGAGCTTGTTTGCGGATCACTAGAACAGATTTCCATTTTTGGATGACTATAGGAAGTTAATTAAGAGCGTGTGATCTTCCCCAACGGAAGGGGCATAATCTTATTAATGGACTTAGTGTCAAGTAATGGTATACACTTAGACACATCTAATAGTATCCTCCCCATCGGAGTCACTGCTATTATTTGTGTGACCAAATGATACCAACTATTAATTTTATTTGTCAAAAGTTAGGTTGACAAGATAATAAAATTAATGGGTTAAAACCCTCCTTTTACAAATGTTGAATTAGTATACGTCCACACTAACGTGGCATACAAAATTCACGGTGTTTTGAGGTGTTGGTTAATTTAAAATATTATTGTTTGAGGAATCAATATTATTCTAAATTTAGAGTTCTGACCAAAAGTTATTTGTGATTTTTAGGATGACTTTCAACCCACTGTCCATCATACTTCAACAGAATAGACTTACTGGACCTAATTACATAGATTGGAAAAGGAACCTGGACATTGTCCTTACTGCTGAAAGCTATAAATTTGTACTGACTGAGCAGTGCCCTGAAACACTTACTGGTGAATCTACCCAAGAGGAGATTGAATATCATAGGAAATGGGTAAAAGCAGATGAGATGACGCGGTGTTACATTTTGGCTTCAATGTCAAATGTATTGCAACATCAGCATCAAGATTTACAAACAGCCTATGATATTATGAACAATCTCAAGGAACTCTTTGGTCATCATGATAGGGCTTCTAGGCAAGAAGCCATGAGAAAGATAATGACAGCCACCATGCAAGAGGGTACTCCTGTGAGGGATCATATCCTAAAGATGATGGCTTATCGGCGAGATACGGATCCTTGGAGGAGAAATTGATGGGAAACCCGGATCGATATGATCCTCCAAACGCTACCTAGAAGTTTTGAGCAGTTCCTTTGAACTATAATATGAATAAGAGGGTTTATTCATTAGCGGAACTCTTCAAGCAGCAGAAGGATTATTTCGTCACAATGCTCAAATTCACTATGTTGAAAATGGTTCTACTTCTAAACCGAAAGGAAAGAAGAAGAAAAAATTTCAGAAGAAAGTGAATAAATCTCAGTGTACAGGAGTTGGAATGAAGAAGCCGAAGGGCAAGTGCTTCATCTGAAGCAGGCAGGACATTGGAAGGCGGACTGTCCTCGTAGGAACCAAAACAAAGGTATATCTCATACTCTAGTTGTTGAAACATGTTTAGCGGTGTTATCTACCAACCGTGTGTAGATACGGAGCCATTGATCATGTCTGCAATTCCTTGCGGTCCAGGAAACCCGGCGACTATCTGAAGGAGAAATTACCGTCTACATGGGCAATGCTACTAAGGTGGCGATTGTTGCAATGGGAGCGTCTACTTATCTTTTAGTAGAAATAGAATTTGGTTTAAGAAATTGTCTTTATGTACCCGGTTTAGAAAGAATTTAATTTCGGTTTCTAAACTGTTTATAGATGGATATTCGGTTTCTTTCGAGAACGATGTAGTTATTAAAAGAAATAAAGTGATTATCGTTCTGGTGCATTAGTTGACAATTTGTATATATTAAATCAATTTCTTCCACAAAGCAAAACATGGAAATTTATAACTCATCTTCTAATTCTAATAAGAGAAAGAACCTTCAAATGAAACAAGCATATCTTTGGCATCTAAGACTTGGTCATATTAACTTAAGTAGGATTCGGAGGCTTATAGCCGATGGACTTTTGGTTCATTAGAGTTGGAAAATTTTCCAACTTGTGAATCCGCTTGGAAGGTAAAATGACCAGAAGACCTTAGGCCAAGGGGTATAGAGCCAAAGAAGTGTTAGAGTTGGTTCACTCGATTTGTGTGGTCCTGTCCAGGCAAGAGGAGGTTTGAATATTTTGTCTCTTTCATAGACGATTATTCAAGATATGGATACATTTACCTAATGCGCAGTCAAAGTGCTTTGATAAGTTCAAAGAATACAAGGCTGATGTGGAGAAACGACTAGGAAAAGTATCAAGACACTACGTCAGATCGTGGTGGCGAATACCTCTTAGGAGAGTTTAGGAATTACTTATCGGAGGGATTCAATCCCATTTCTGCACCTGGAACACCCAAATGAATGGTGTAGCGAGCGAAGGAATAGGACTCTTATGGAAATGGTTAGATCGATGATGAGTTATTGAATTACAAATTCGTTTTGGGGATATGCTCTGGAAACAGTGTATGTTCCGAACTTAGTACCTTCTAAATCAGTTTCTACTCCCATAGAATTGTGGAATGGGCGAAACCCGTCTAAGACATATTCGGTTTGGGGTAGTCCGACATGTGCTGAAAACCAGATCTTGATAAGTTAGAATCTCGTAAGTTTGCGTGTTTGTAGGATATCCCAAAGGAACGAAGGTGGTTTATTTTATAGTCCTAAAGACCGGAAGGTCATTGTTAGCACCAATGCCCAGTTTTAGAAGAAGACTATATAATGGATCACAAGCCCAGTAGTAAAGTTGTTTTAGAAGAACTTAGAGGACATGTCTACTTCAGTACCAACAATGCAAGATGAAGTACCACAAGAGACTGCAACACGTGTCACACATGATACACAACCACAGATAGTGCCTCGTCGTAGTGGGAGGGTTGTGAGGCACTGAAAGATTCATGTTTTGGGAGAGTCTTGGACTTGATCCGGGTAAACATGAACCTGATCCCCTAAATAATGGCACTCTCAGATAATGAGATTGCATTAAAAAGGCAATGAATTGAAATAGAGTCCATGTACTCTAATAAGGTTTGGGAGCTTGTAGAACCACGATGGTGTAAAGCCGTTGGATGCAAGTGGATCTACAAAAGGAAAAGAGGAAGACGGGAAGGTAGAAACCTTCAAAGCTAGGCTTGTTGCAAAGGGTACACTCAAAAAGAGAATTATGAGGAGACCTTTTCACCATAGCTATGCTTAAGTCTATCCGGATACTCTTATCCATTCTGCTCATATGGATTATGAGATTTGGGAAATGGATGTCAAGACGACTTTCCTTAATGGAAGTCTTGAAGAGAACATCCATATGAAGCAACGAGAAGGTTCATTGAAAAGGCAAAGAGCATCTAGTGTGCAAGCTCAATCGGTCCATTTATGGATGAAGCAAGCTAAGGTCTTGGAACATCCGGTTTAATGAAGTAATCCGATCATATGGATTTATTCAAAGTCCGGATGAGTCTTGTGTATATAAGAAGTGGAAGCGTGGTGGTATTTCTTGTACTATCGTAGATGATATTTTGTTAATTGGCAACAATGTCAAGGTATTATCGGGCGTAAGGTATGGTTGTCCAAACAATTTGATATGAAGGACTTAGGAGAATGCACACATTCTTGGGATCAAAGTTATAAGGGATCGTAAGAAAGAATGTTGTCTATCCCAAGCTTCATATATAGATACAATCCTTGCTCGTTTTAGCATGCAATTCAAGAAAGGTTTCTTACCTTTTAGACATGGAGTAGCTCTATCTAAAGAGATGTCTCAAAGACATCAAAAGAGATAGAGGACATGAAGCAGTTCCTTATGCTTCGGTGTAGGAAGCCTAATGTATGCAATGCTATACGAGACCCGATATACATTTCTGAGTGGCATGGTCGTGAGATATCGAGTAACCGACAAGGACATTGGATCGTGTAAAGCATATATTGAAGTACGAGAAGGACTAGAGATTATATGCTAGTTTACCAAGCAGACGATCGCTCCCTGTGGGTTACACGGATTCATTTCAATCGATAGGGATAACAGTAAGTCTACATCGGGCTATGTGTTTACTTTAGGAGGTGGAGCCATTTCATGGAGGAGTGTTAGCGAAATGCGTTTGGACTCAACCATGGAAGTTGAATATAGCAGCCTCTGAGGCGGCTAAAGAAGCGGTATGGCTCAGGAGCTTTCTAATGGACTTAGATGTGATTCTGGTTTGCCCAAAATCATCACAATTTATTGTGATAATAGTGGTGCATTGTAAACTCGAAGGAACCACGAGCTCATAAGGCAAGTAAACATATAGAGCGCAAGTACCATCCGAGATATTGTGGAGCGAGGAGAAGTTGTCATCACCAAGATTGCATCGTTACACAGATCCTTTCACTAAGGCCCTTCCAGAAGCTTTCGATCGGCATGTGGAGGAATGGGAATCGGATGTATGGTAGAAGATATGGCAACTTAGTCATTAGTATAAGTGGAGATTGTTGGAATATCTGAAAGCCTAAGCTTTGTAAACATTTATTATGAATAAAGAATCACATTTGGTATAATTGTCTACATTTGTTTGTAGTTGTTCATTTAATTTATATTGTAGATAACATAGTATGTGGTGTCACATACGGAAGATGATGTTATCAATACCTTATAAATTATAAACAGTTGCTCACGACCAAAATGGAAAGGAACAAACCATTAGAAGGTCGTAGTGTAATTAGGTATTAGTTTATCTTGACTATATAATTACACTAGTACACTCAGAGTGTATTGAGTAGGACCATTTGAGGTCGTTTCTTTTATACTGACTTTATAAAGGAACAAAGACCTCGGTTATTATGGAAGTGTGTGCTCTTAATCCTAATATAATAACAAGCACATATATTTGATATTTATTTCTTTAATTTATCAATGGGTGAGATTTAGTTCGATGAATCAATAAACCCGATAAGTTGGGAAATGGTATCACTTATAGTGTGTGTTGTTGATTATAGAAGGAAACTGTGTCCTAGAGATACTAGGTTGATAATGTCCTCAAGAGGAGCTCATAAGGATTGTCATGTTAAACCCTGCAGGTGGACTTAGTCCGACATGACAATAAGGTTGAGTGGTACTACTCTTGGACTTAGATATTAATTAAATGAGTTGTCAGTAACTCACTTAATTAGTGGACATTCGATATCTTAAACACAGGGAGACTAACACACTCATAATAAGAAGGAGCCCAAAAATGTAATTTGGGATTTGTGCGGTAGTTCAATAATATTTCTCTAGTGGAATGAATTATTATTGATAAAATTAAGTTGTGTGTTCGGGGCGAACACGGGATGCTTAATTTTATCGGGAGACCAAAACCAATTCCTCCTCTCGGTCCCTATCGTAGCCTCTTATTTATAGAGTACTATACCCACCTATACCCACCTTCTATACCCACCAATAAGGGGTCGGCCAAGCTAGCTAGGGAAGAAGCAAGGGCCGGCCTAGGGATAAAGTTGGGTGGCCAGCACTAACTTCAAACCAAGCTAGTAGGGCCGGCCAAAATAAATAAAAAAGAAATTTAATTTTAATTTTTATTATAATGTGGAAGATATAATTTAAAGAGAATTAGAATTAAAATATCTCTCTTGTAAAAGATTTACAAAAGATTAAAGAAAGAGATTAGATCTCTTTCCTTATTTGTAGATTGGAGAGATGTTTTATTTTCTCTTTAAAATTATTCACATGTTAATAAAATTAAAATTATAGATATTTCCTTTTATTAACCATGAAGAGATTTTAAAGAGAAATTTTATTTTTTAAAATTTCCGGAAACAAATTAGGAAGTTTTAATTGTTGATTAAAACTTGTCCTCTTTTGTTTTCCAATGATGTGGCCGACCACTTGAAATTGATTTGGGAAATTTTATTTTATTTCTCTCAATTAAATCAAGTCAAGGAAATTAAGGAAAATTTATTGTAATTAAATTTCCTAATTTGCCTAGGCCAAGGAATATAAAAGAAGGGGTGAGGGTGCCTTCATGGGATATAACCTCTATTGTTTTCTCTCCCTTTTTCCTTGGTGTTGTGGCCGGCCATTACCCTCTCCCTCTCTTCCTCTTGTGGTGGCCGAATACTTCATCTCTCTTGGAGTTCTTGTGGTGGCCGGATACTACTTGGAGAAGAAGAAGAAGAAGGAGAGAAAGTTAGCATCTCTTGGAGCTTGGTTAGTATTTTGATTTTCTTCTTTGGTAAAGTTCTTCCTTTGTGGCCGAACCTTGCTTGGAGGAGAAGAAGGTGGTTGGTGGTTTCTCATCTTGGTAGATCGTTGCCCACACAACGTCCGAGGTTAGAAGAGGAATACGGTAGAAGATCAAGAGGTTTTTCTACAAGGTATAATTAGTAATTTTTATTTCCGCATCATGCTAGTTATTTATGGAAATAATACCAAATACAAGAGGCTTATGATCTAGTATTTCGAATATGTTTTTCGATGTTGTGTTCTTTTGTTTTCTTTTCCTTGTGATTTGATTGTTCTCTTTGGTTAACCTAAAGTTATTTTAGGAAATTAAATATTAGCTTTCTATTAAAGGTTTTGTCTAGTCGGTGGTGGTTGCTCCCATATCCAAGAAGGCCATGTGCCTCGCCACGTCAGTACTGGGAACCTTTTATGGAAATTAGTATTTAATGGAATTAATAGCTTAAGGAGACTTGGGTCGAACGTGTTAAGTTCCGCTGGAGATCCAAGTTAAAACCTAAAAGAACAAATAGATTAAGTTTTGGATCAAACGTGTTAAGTTCCGCAGGCGATCCAAAATTTAATTTAAAAGAACACATGGTAGCTAGGAAAAAGGTTCAGACATTTGTACAAAATTTTTGTACAGTGGAACCTCTAGGTTTTCCGAGTAGCAACCAACACAACTAACTAATGATGAACCTAAGAATTGACAACCCCCACTAGTGCTTTTCCGATCCAATTTGCACCCAGCATAATCGGAATCGGTATAGCCTATCAAGTCAAAAGACTCTGTACGAGGGTACCATAGACCTACTCGAATTGTGCCCTTAAGGTATCTCAATATTTTCTTAACTGCAATTAAATGAGATTCCTTGGCACAGACTTGATATCTCGCGCACATGCCCACAGCAAAATGTATGTCAGGCCTACTAGCTGTGAGATATAGAAGACTACCAATCATGTTTCTATACTGCGTTAGATCAACTGGTTTTCCACTCTCATCATTGTCAAGGCGAGTGTTTGTCGCCATAGGAGTGGATACTTCCTTAGAGTCACTCATGTTGAATTTCTTGAGCATCTCTTGAGTGTATTTCGTCTGATGGATATAAATGCCATCTCGAGTTTGTTTGATTTCAAGCCCAAGGAAGAATGTCAATTCTCCTACTAGACTCATCTCAAACTCACTCTCCATGTGAGAAATAAATTCATTCAAATAGCCCTTGTTATTTGAGCCACAAATTATGTCATCGACATAAACTTGGGCTACAAAAATATTTTCACCATCTCTACGCAGAAATAGTGTTGGGTCTATTTGGCCTCTCACAAAACCCTTTTCTAGTAAATATGTTGACAACCTTTCGTACCAAGCTCGTGGTGCTTGTTTAAGCCCATAAAGTGCTTTCTTGAGCTTGTACACGTGGTTTGGAGCTTCGGTATTCACAAACCCCGGTGGTTGTTCAACATAGACTTCTTCTTTAATAAAGCCATTTAAGAAAGCAGATTTAACATCCATTTGATAGAGCTTGAAACCTCTATGTGCAGCAAAAGCTAGCATCAAACGAATGGACTCTAATCGGGCCACGGGAGCATAAGTCTCATCATAATCGAGACCTTCGACTTGACTATAGCCCTTGGCTACAAGTCTTGCCTTGTTTCTTACAACTTCTCCCTTTTGATTTAACTTATTTTTGAAGACCCATTTAGTTCCAATAATGGTGGTCTTCTTAGGTCTAGGAACTAAGTCCCACACTTGGCTCCTTTCAAATTGACCTAATTCGTCTTGCATAGCTATGATCCAATCAGGATCGTGCAATGCTTCATCAACTAGTCTTGGTTCAATCTCTGAAATCAATGCGACTTCATTAGACTCATTTCTAAAGAATGACCTAGTCCTAACCCCTTGTTGGATATCTCCCACAATTTGGTCTTGGGGATGACTAGTGGTTATCCTAGATTGTCTTGGTGTTGGTGGTGCCTCATGAATGGTCTCACTAGGCACAGGCAAGGACTCAATATCAGGCAAGGGATCAACCGGAGCCCTTTGTTGCCTTTGCTCATCGTCATCAGAGTCAACCTCGACTCTTTCTTCATTTTGATCATTCAAACTTAGATTTCTAAGTTCAAATTGAATTTCTCCTACATCCCTTGATTGATCATTTGAGTTGGGGATTTCTTCAAACGCTACATCTGAGGACTCTTCAATCAATTTAGTCCTATTGTTGTAGACTCGATAGGCTTTGCTGGTGAGAGAGTACCCGACCAGTATCCCTTCATCAGCCTTAGCCGTGAACTTCCCAAGATGATCCTTTGTGTTCAAGATAAACACCTTACAACCAAACACCCTAAGATGTTTAATTGTAGGGGGTCTCCCAAACCAAAGTTCATGGGGGTCTTTCCTAAAAACCTATGTATCAATATTCGGTTTTGCACATAGCAAGCTGTATTTACACTTCACCCACAAGTAACTTGGTAGTGAGTACTCATTAAGCATGCTTCGTGCAGCCTCTTGCAAGACTCGGTTCTTTCTCTCCACAACCCCATTTTGCTGTGGGGTCCTTGGAGTTGAGAACTCATGTCTATACCCTTTTGCTTGGCAAAATTCTAAGAACCTATGGTTTTGAAATTCACCACCATGATCACTTCTAATGGTTTTAATTGTTGTTGATTTTTCATTTTCAGTTCTTCTACAAAAAGAAATAAAAATATCTATGGTTTGATCCTTAGTTTTCAAAAAGAAAGTCCATGTGTATCTAGTAAAATCATCAATAATTACTAAACAATATCTACTTCCATTCAATGAAATAACATTGTTACAATCAAACAAGTCCATATGTAATAAGTCTAATGCAGTAGATGTACTCACAGTGCTTTTACCTTTATGAGGTGCTTTTGTTTGCTTACCCATTTGACATGCATCACATAGTTTGTTCTTTTGGTACTTGATGCTTGGTAAGCCTCGTACTAGTCCTTTGTTGGCCAACTTCCGAATGTTCTTCATGTTTACATGTGCCAACCTTCTATGCCAAAGCCAAGACTCTTCTTCTTTTGACATGAAACACTTAATCAAAGCATTAGTAGCACTTTTAAACGATACTTGATAAATATTATCAACCCTTGTGCCTACTAGTACTGTGTCAAGTGTGTCAATGTGTTTAACCAAACATTGACTTGAATGAAATTCAATTGTGTAACCCGTATCACACAATTGACTGACACTTAGGAGATTAAAAGTCATCCCCTTGACTAGAAGGACATTCTTGATATGGAGACATTCGGATATATGAATGTCTCCAACTCCTACAACCTTAAGGCTACCATTATTACCAAAAGACACATTACCTCTACTTTTGTTTTGAATGTTTGTAAACAGTGATTGTTTCTCGGTCATGTGCTTGGAGCATCCACTATCAACAAACCAAGTTGATAGATGCTCCCCCTCGACCAATGCCTACAAGACACGGAAGATAGAGGTTTTAGGTACCCAAATCTTGGGACCTAATGCTTCTACAATGAAAGACCTAGGAACCCATGCCTTGGTCATACCTTTCCTAGTTCCATGAGCCCTAGAAACATGTAATCTACTATCTTGAGTTCTAGACATTAGAGAAATGAAACTCGACTCCTTGGGTTGATACCCTAGCCCGGCCTTGTTGTAGACTGCCCTTTGGGCATTTAGAATCATGTCTAGAGTCTTAGAGCTAGTTGAGAACTTCTCAAGCATTTTCTTGAGTTTCTCAACCTCACCCTTTAAAGCCTTGTTCTCATCCTCAAGGACTTCTAGATGTAGGTCATCGACCTCATCTTCCCTAAGGGTCCTTAAGGTTTTTACTTCTTCTTTTAACAATTTATTTTCTGTTTTTAACTTTTTAAGCAATGTAGATAAATGAGTGATAGTCTTATAACACTTTTCTATATGAGGAGAGGTTACCTCTTCATCATCCGACGATGATGAAGCCGCGGTTGAGGCGTCGCTCGAATCTTCCTCACTTCCGAAGTCCGAAACCTCCCTTGCCATGAGTGCTAATTGTCGTGTGCTCTTTTCCATCTTCTCTTCTTCCTCCGATGAGCTTGATGATGACTCATCCCAAGTGGCCTTGAGAGCCTTCTTCTTCTTGGCTCTTTCCTCCTTCTTTTTGGCTCGTTCCTCCTTCTTCTTAAGTTTTGGACACTCACTTCGATAGTGTCCCTTTTTGCTGCACTCATAACATGTAACATTAGTTTTGTCAATATTTTGTTCACTAGGTTTACCTTTTCCTTTGTATCTCCTGCTCCTTCTCATGATTCTTCTTACGAAATTCGCCATCTCACTTGATGATGATCCACTTTCATCATCGGATTCTGAGGAAGAGGTGGATGAGGAAATCTCCTTTTCTTTCTTCTTTTCCTTCTTCCTTCTTCCATCCTTGCTCTTTGGTCCTGCAAACAAAGCAATACCCTTCTCTTTTTGACCTTTGTTAGCAAACTCATGAAGTTCCATCTCACAGAAAAATTCATCTAATTTAACAATGGAAAGATCCTTGGATACCTTGTAGGCATCTACCATAGATGACCACAAGGCATTCCTAGGAAAAGCTTTTAGAGCATACCTTACTAGATCGCGATTCTCCACTCGTTCGTCCACAGAGTGTAGACCGTTGATGATCTCCTTGAATCTCCCATGAAGTTCACTTACCGTTTCATTGTCCTTCATGGTTAGATTTTGGAGTTGATTCAAGAATAGGTCCCTCTTGGCAATCCGAGAATCTCGAGTTCCCTCTTGGAGCTCGATGAGTTTGTTCCATAGGTCTCTTGCACTCGAGAACGGACCTACCTTGACGAGTTGGTCCTTGGCGATTCCACATTGCAAGGTGACCATAGCCTTGGCATCGGCTTGTGCTTTGCGTAGTTGTTCGGTAGACCACCTAGACGAATCAAGTTCCTTACCTTCTTCATCTTTTGGTGGTGTAAAACCCTCCTTGACGGAAAACCACATGGAGATATCGGTCTTGAGGTAATACTTCATGCGGCTTTTCCAGTATTGGAAATCTGCTCCCTCGAAATAAGGTGGACGGTTGGTGCTGAATCCCTCCTTCATGGCCATTGTTTAGCTCTTTGGGTTGTTAAGCCGAATGAAGAGCACCAGGCTCTGATACCACTTGTTGGGATCTTAGATGGCTAGAGGGGGGGTGAATAGCCTCTTAAAAATAAAAACAAAATTTCTACACAGAGATAAGTTAGCACAGCGGAAATAATCAAAACTAATACTTATGCAAAGAAGAAAACATACCACCACTAACACAATGATGTACGAGGTTCGGGGATAACTTGCCCCTACTCCTCGGCGTGTCCGTAAGGTGGACGATCCCTTGATCTTTCGGTAGATCAACCCCCGGACAGATTCCGGCTAAGTATTTCTCCTTCTCGGTGGAGAAACCTCCCACAAAGTCTCAAGACAGATTTAGAATGAAGCACAAGACTTAGACTTACAGAATTTTGTGGCTACAATGAATGCACAATCAACTTACAGCCACAATGAATGCAGAGAGTGAAGACGAAGTAGATTCACAGCCAAGAGCTTCACAGAACACCCTTGCTTGAACGTCAACAGAGAGTTTGCTACCAAAGAAAGAAATCTTACTAAACCTCTCTTCTACCTCCTTCTTATTTCTCTGCTCTCTTGCTGTCTTCAGCCAGAGCCAAACCACTGCATCGAATCACGTCAACCAGTAGCGTATCACTGTCGCCGAACCAGGCGTTGCCAATCACGCTTCTTCCTCATCTGATTATCTGAGCTCACACCAATACCATCCTTGGTCTTCACTGGTGTCTCTGAGCTCGAACCAATAAGGAAGAGTCAAGCTGATTGCAGCCAGTGAACGTTGACGCTTCTTTTGCACAATTTGCAGCGATAACCAGTGGAAAACCATTTTGTTTTATTCCTTTGATAGTTGTTGATTTGAATTCAAGCATCACCATGGTACGCAACCTGTTACTCAAAAAGCTCCTGGCGGATGTTAGATCGGACGCGCCGAAACGAATCGTCGTGACGGCGGTGTGTGCGAGGCGGTGTGGTGGATCGGTCAGGACCGATCCACATCTTTGGTTATGTCGATCGGTTGTGAGGACCGATCGGTATGCTGATCGGTCTGCGCACCGTCGAGCTTAATGGGTGTGGTTCCTCGCACTCGAGATCGCCACCGATCGGTCTCAAGACCGTCAGATATGACCTGATCGGTCCTCAGCGATCGGGGTTTATATGGATCGGTCCGGACCGATCCACTTTCCCCCGCGACATCATCTCTCGATCGGTCTGATGCCGATCGAATTACTCGAGGGCTTCGGGTGTTTCTGTCGGTCCACACCGATCGGATTCCATGTGCCAGAGTGTTTCCGATCGGTCACCGAGCCGATCGGCAAGCAATAATTTCACCGGATGGAGTGCAACCGTCAGCAATCAATCCCGGATCGGTGCTTGACCGATCCAACGCCCATGTGATATTAGGATTGGTCTTGAGAGCGACTCAGAGCCCTCTCGGCCTAGTCGGGAGGAGCCACGAGCCCTCTCCGACTTGTCGGGTCCGGAGAGCAGCTACAGAGCCCTCTCTGACCACTTCGTGCCAAGTCTCCATACTTGGACTTTTCCCATGCCAAGCTCCCTGCTTGGACTTTTCACCAGATGTCTGGTCAACCTTGACCCATCTGGATTTCCCTTGCCTGGCCTCACTCACCAGGACTTTCCCACCAACGGATCAACCTCGATCAGTAGTCAGTCTGAGTTTGATTAATATCTGATACAAACTTAAATCAGTGTCAACATCAAAACAATAGCCAGGTCAGACTGTATCAACAATTATGAGTTCTAGGTTTTACCATTTAGGCTTACAAAGCCCTAGATGTTTTCATGGACTCGATGATTTCGGTGTTCCTAAGTTGTTTGGATCGGTTCCCATTGTCCGTCCTTGTTGACAATGTTGTAATCTATTTTTGATCTGAGTTGATACCCCCATCTTTCACTTGAGGTATGTGATTTAATTTACCATTCAACATTTTATACTTTTGTCTGTTGTTAGTATTTGTTGATGGTAAATAACGAAATTTGGGGACCAAATTTTTATTAGTGGGGGAGAAGGTAAAATATTGGAAAAAAAATAGAGAATAATAATAAGGGAATTTTCTAAAATTTTTGGAAATTTTTCGACAATTTTTCGGAGCTCGTATGGACGAGTTAACGGGGATAATAACGGGGTCCGGGAAAGCCTGTTTAGGCTACCCATTTAAGTGAGGAAAAGATTTATTTATTTATTTCTTTTCCCTTTTTCTTATTTATTTTCTTTTCCTCCCCATTACTGTGCGTGCACGATTCTTCTTCTTCGCGCGCCCGACCCTGCTGAACCCGTGCCCTAAACCCTTCGACGTCGTCTCCTCCTCCTAACCGGCGCCCGACGCTTGCCCTAACCGCCGAGGCGGTTTCCTCTCCTCTTTCTTCTTTCCTTCTTTTTTCCTTCCTCGACAACCACACTTCTCGCCACTGCCCGAAGCCCTCCTCTATCGCCGCCCCTCGCCGTGGAGTTCCCAGCGCCGCCGCTGCCTCACGGGACATCGCCAAACCCGATTTCCCTCGCCTCTCCTTCTTTTTGCTTTCCGAGCCGCTGCCACAACCGACGCCTCTCTTCTAATCACCTCCGCTCGTGCCCTAGGTTTGATCACACCGCCGGCCTTGTCTCCCTCTCTCGGAGTCACCCTCTGCACGGAAGAAGCAAGCCCTAGATGAGCCCCTATCGATCTCTGGTTGCCAGCCACCGAGATTTTTCCTAGCCGGCCAAATGTTTCTGCCCTAGACCTCACCACCGGGTCCTTCGCCACCAGCCGCCGACAGAGAGGGAAACAAGGGGTATCAAATTAGGTAAGGTAAAAAGAGGTATTTGGATTTTTGATTTGGATCATGTGCTGAATTTGTTGGCTGATAACTGTGGAACTTGTCATTGTTTTCCCCACAGCAGCTTCTCCGGATCTCGGCAATAAGTTCTTCAGAATTTGAGCAGTGCTGAGGCATTGGAAAATTTGGGTAAGGTTTTTTGTTAAGCTAAATACTAAGAGGGTAAGTTAGGTATGATTTGGATTTAATTTAGGCAGGTCGAGGAGGTTGAATTAGGGTTTTGCCCTAATTTATAGTTAAAGAATTTATTTAGCTATTTATAGGAATTTAGCTAAATAATCGTATATCTATTGGATACAGGACTTTGACGCGAGACGAGCATCTCGATGTCGGATTTGGACATTCTATTGGAGGCGGGTACGCAGGCAACGGTGTTAGACTTTTTAAGCAGACATGTAAGATCAAATTTCAATTGCGACTCTAAGAAAAACTGAAAAATCAAAATTAGAATAAAAGAAATAAAAACTTGATGCTTGCTGAAGAAATATGAAAAACTTATAATATCCATAATAAAAAAACTCAGAGAGCGAGAATCTTCAGTGATAATGTTTCACCTCTAATGACCTATAGAAAAAAATAGCACACATATAACATATATAAATTTAACAATGAGATATTATATAGACAACTAATTGAACTATAAATTTTATAAACTTACAGATTAAAATTAAATATAAAAAAAACTTATCGTACATGTTAAAAATCAAAGTTGCTGTCGTCGTCCTCCTCCTCCTCCTCATCATCAACCTTATGAAATTCACTGGCATCTACATTTATCACTACTCCGCTGGGATCTCGTAATGTTGGAATAATATATTCCTCGATCTAAAATGTATTTACAACCTTCTCCTGTTGATATGCAATGTCTTCCCAATGTTCCTCTATTTTTTTCCGTGCTTTAATTTTACAAACAGCCCACCAGTCAATTTTATCACGTTTCAAGCTAGGATATGAAGCATAGAACACTTGAATTGCTTGTTGTGCCAAAACAAAAGGTTCATATCTCTTATATAATCTTTTATGATTTATTTCAACCAAATTATAACGTGGATGCACCTTCATCCCTCTGATAGGGTCAAACCAACGACACATAAATAAGATAACTCACATTTCTGGACCAGGGTATTCTATCTCTATAATTTCATCCAGTAGACCATAAAAATCATTGCTTACACCTCCATCATTGGATGACTGAACACGTACCCCACTATTCATTGTAGTCTTCCCTTTTCCTTATTCTTGAGTATGAAAATTATATCCATTTATGAAATATGCTGGCCAAGTGCTTACCATTGCTTTTGGACCCCAAGACAGATGAAATAACATTTGATGTTCGAGGTGATCTTGATTATCATAAACCTAAACTCAAATGAATATGTTATTCATTTAAAAGTTAAAATGTACTATACCAATATAGTAAATCAGAATACAAGGTAAAAATTACTTATATATGATTTGAACCAAGGTGTAAATTCTTGATCGTAGAAACGATCAAACTCTAGTGTTGGCATATCAGAATACAAGTTATGAAAAATCCTATCATAAAAAATTAAATTATAACACCAAAAATTTACGACAAAAGAAATAAATAGGAAAGATATACTAACTCGAAATATGATGATACTTCTAGACAATTAAGTAAAGCATATGTCTGGGTTGCTCGCCATTCTTGATTAGTTAAATATCTTTGCTTACATTGTCCACTTGGTCGACCAAGATAATTTAAAATTGAGAATATGCTCGTATTGGGATCAATAGGACCTTCATCATTTCTTCCAGGTCTCCGTCTTTTAGTCTGAATGTGAGGCTCAAAATATTACGATGCAAAAGTTGTTACTTCCTCCACAATGTATGCATTAACAATAGAGACTTCAACATGTGCCTTATTTTTTACTTTTTTCTTCAAATAATATAAAAATCTGATTGAAATATAACAATTTTTATTAGATTAACATATATAAAAAAAGTTATAAATTTACAACACATTAATAACGAAGTATATAAGATAAAACAAAATATACCTTTCAAATGGATACATCCATCGAAAATGGACTGGTCCTCCAACTTTGGTCTCGTATGACAAGTGAACCAAAAGATGTTCCATTGAATCAAAAAATGAAGGTGGAAAGATTCTTTCTAAATTACACAAAATAATTGGAATGTCTCTCTCTAACTTCTCCATCTGTGAATATCTCAAAATTGTTGAGCAAATATCATGAAGGAAAATGCTTAACTCTGTAATTGTATCCCATACAAAATTTGGTAAGAGTTCCTTAAAAGCAATTGGAATAAGTCTTTCCATAAATATATGACAATCATGATTTTTCAAACCAATCAATTTGAATTCCTTCATATCGACACATCTCCCAAGATTAGAGACATACCCATCAAGAAATCTCAATGATTTCAACCATTCAAAAACAACACGTCTTTGTTCTTTATTCAATGTATAAATTGCCTTTGGCTTTGATCCCCTACTACTTTCATCCACATCAAGAGTGGGTCGTTTACAAATTAGTCGCATATATTTTCTTGCATTCAAATTATCTTTTGTTTTTCCGGCGATATCCATCACTATATTTATGAGATTATCAAAAATATTTTTCTCAATTTGCATTACATCCAGATTATGATGAATTAAATTTCTATACCAATAAGGTAAATCCCAAAATATACTCCGTTTAATTCATTTATGAGTGCTTCCATATTCATATGTTGTACCATGTGGTTCTTCAATAACAAATGGAAAGTGAAGCACTCTATACCAAATATCTTGACCTGTCAATCTTAATGGCGGAGGTGTTCTTTCAATTCTATTCCTAGTGAACTCATCTTTATTCCTTCTGAAATTATGATTTAATGGTAAAAATTGTCTATGACAATCAAAATAACTCAGATTTTTCCCATATTTCAATCTGATCGACTTTGATCTCTCCATACATATTGGACAACCTAAGATTCTTGTAGTAAGCCACCCAGATAGTATACCATAAGCTGAAAAGTCATTAATGGTCCAAAGAAGAGCAGCCTTCATAACAAACATCTGATTAGTATGAACGTCATATGTAGGAAACCCTTCATCCCATAGTTGTTTTAGCTCTGCAATCAGTGGTTGCATATAATCATCTATTAACTTCTTTGGATTTTGCGGGTCAGGCACAATTAATGTTAAAAACATATACGGTGTTTTCATGCACATCCCAGGCGGAAGATTATATGGAGTTAATATAACTGACCAACAAGAATACTGTCTTCCTGATTTACTAAATGGAGCAAAACTGTCAGCACAAAGACCTAACCTAATGTTTCGAGTCCCCTTCGCAAATTCAGGATATGTTCTATCAAAATTTTTCCATGCCTCTGCATCTGATGGATGACACATTAACCCCTCCTCTGTTCGATGATTTGCATGCCAAGTCATGTGTTCAGCAGTGGTCTTTAATGCATAAAGCCTTTGTAACCTAGGAGTTAATGGCAAATAAAATAACTAACTGTATGATTTACGTCGTTGTTGACTCCTTCTAGTGCTCTTGTACCTATCTTGATTACAGAATCTACAAACATTTGCATCTGCATCATCTCCCCAATATAACATACAACCGTCTCTGCAAACATTAATTTCCACCGGAAGACCTAATTCTTTCGTAAGTTTTTTCATACTGTAAAAATCATTAGGCAGTATATTATCACGGGGCAATGCCTCTTCAAAAGCCTGAACAAACTTATTGAAATTATTTTCCAACACATTAGACTCTGCCTTGATATTCAACAATCTTGCGATGAATGATAATTTAGTATGATTGTCACAATCAGCTCATAATGGTTCATCTGCAGCACTCAACACTTCCTAAAATTTAAGATATGTTTCATTATTCAAAATTTCATTGACACCTGGTACTTGTACCTCTTCTAATGGTGATGCATATGTTGTAAACATTTGCTCAACTGTTGGAGGGCAGCTAGAACTGGCACCATGTGGTTCAGGAATTAAATTCAGACCTGCTGCATCAAATATCATTCTCTGATATGGATTTAATTGATTATAATAACTTTGATCCCTAGAGACTTATATGTTGTGTCCATAATAATCCTCATCAGATATGAATGGTTCACCATGACATGCCCAATTATAGTAATTCAGAGTAAAACCAAATCTACAAAGATACTTTGAAACTTTATTACATGGTAAAAATTTACCATTATGACACTTTTTGCATGGACATCGTATTTGATACCATCCATATACTCAACATTACTAGATGCAAAATTTAAAAACTATCTCAACCCAATGATAAACTCATCAGTTAAACCCCCACGGTCAGGTAAATTTTTATTATACATTCAATTTCTTTCATTCTGCATGTTGCCTGTTTCAAATAAATTATAGTAATAAAAACTCCTAGAACATAAATACTAATGGTCAATATTACTTAGTTCATATACAACTACAAATAACATATAATAGAGGAAAATAAAAACATACAATCATTATTAAAATATCATGTGTAAATAAATATACCTAACAAAGGTAAATAAAATCGAACGTCTCTCCCAGCCACGTCAAATCCAAACCTGCACAAACAAAAATATCAAATTTACAGTAAAATAAAAAAAGTCTACAAATTATCAAATATAATCTTGGCCCCAACGGCAAGGCACTGACCCCCGGACAGCTGTGCCGCTGTAAGGCACAGACACCCCACGACCAACCAAGGTCGAGAACAACTAGCCAACATCAAACAATGACCTGCCGATTTATAAACAGAGGTCACCCAATGCTGGCAGCGGCCAACCTATGCTGCCAGCGACCAACATTAGTCGCTAGTGGTCAGCCTACGCCGCTAGCGGGATCACCAACGCCAAACAGCAGCTAGGCGAGGCCACCAGTAGCCATCCTATGCCGACAGTAGCTAGGTGAGGCTGCTAGTGGCCAACCTTGGCGTCAGTGGCCAACCTTGGCGCCGGGGAGAGCGGTCAGGCGGCGGCGAGAGCGGCCAGGCGACGACGCTAGGGCCAGGTGCCACCGCGAGCGGCCAGGCGCCGCCGCGAGCGGCCAGGCGCCGCCGCGAGCGGCCAGGCGCCGCCGCGAGCGGCCAGGCGCCGCCGCGAGCACGAGAAACCATGAGCAGACGCGAGTGCGCGGCCAGGCGCTACCGCTCGCGGCCACTCGCTGCCAGGCGCGGCCGCGAGCGTCCAGGCGACGTTGCGAGATCGACGGAAAAAGAAGGACATGAGATCGACGGAGAGAGGCAGCTTACCGGTCAAGAGATGGGCGGAAAAATCGCCGCAGCCGCCGTCTTGCAAGCAAGGAGAAAAATTAGGTTAAGAGGTGAGGAGAAACAGCAGCTAGGCGAGGCCAACAGTAGCCATCCTATGCCGACAGTAGCTAGGTGAGGCTGCTAGTGGCCAACCTCGGCGTCAGTGGCCAACCTTGGTGCCGGGGAGAGCGGCCAGGCGGCGGCGAGAGCGGCCAGGCGACGACGCTAGGGCCAGGCGCTGCCGCGAGCGGCCAGGCGCCGCCGCGAGCACGAGAAACCATGAGCAGACGCGAGCGCACGGCCAGGCGCTGCCGCTCGCGGCCACTCGCTGCCAGGCGCGGCCGCGAGCATCCAGGCGACGCTGCGAGATCAACGGAAAAAGAAGGACATGAGATCGACGGAGAGAGGCAGCTTACCGGTCAAGAGATGGGCGGAAAAATCGCCGCAGCCGCCGTCTTGCAAGCAAGGAGAAAAATTAGGTCAAGAGGTGAGGAGAAGAGATCGGGCTAGGTCGAGATATTATTAGGGTTCTTCCAACGAATTTCCAACAAAATAATTATTCGTTGGATATTTCCAACAACTCTCAAATTTGTTGGAAATTTCCAATGAATTAGCAAATTCGTTGGAAATTTGCAACGAATTTGTAGATTCGTTGGAAATTTCCAACAAATTTAATTTGTTGGAAAATTTACAATTTCCTAAATTCGCGGTTGATGGATCTAGAGATGTCGGAATCGGATGAAACAAATTTCTATATGCTCCTCTATTTATCCTGATTTTAAATATGGCCTCAAATATTTCTTTTACTTGATATATTTTTCTCTGTAATTTTTCAAATGTCAATGTGTCCGAAAAATCTACGAACGCATACAATCTGATTTCGATCGTCTCGTTTGGAGCACCCCAATATTATTTTGTCAATCTTATAAGTTCAACTATATCAATTTGATTTTAAATTTTAACACTTTCAAAGAACACTAAAATTCATCTAATTGACCTAGATGTGGAAAAAATCATCCTATCTCAAAAAAAAAAAAAATTGAACTCATCTATAAAATCAGGAGACCAAGAGGAGCACATAGGAACTTGTTTATCTGATTCTGAGATCTTTAGGTCGGTTAAACGGGTTTTTAAGACATTGCACACTTTGCAACAAATCTGAAATTCGTTGGAAATTTCCAACAAATTGGTAGATTCGTTGGAATTGTTTCCAACGAATATGCCAATTCGTTGGAAACTTTATATTTTCCTAAAATCATGGTTAACCGACCTAGAGACCTCAGAATTGGATGAAACCAGTTCCTATGTGCTCCTCTATTTATCCTGATTTTATATATGTCCTCAAATATTTTTTTTTACTTCATATATTTTTTCTTTGTTTTTTCAATCCCCAATATGTTAGAAAAATTAAATTCGGGTTTAAAAATTCACAAATCAAAATAAATTAGCTCCAAAATTATTTTTAATTCATGGATATAATCACGAGAACCTTACAAACGTAAACAAACTAATTTCACCTCGTTCTGAGCACTCGAACATTATTTTGTAAATCTAACAAGTTCAACTATATTTCAAGTTGATTTAAAACTCTAACACTTTCATGCAAAATTCAAATTCATCCAATTGACCTAGATGTTAAAAATTCATCTTATGTCGAGAAAATTATTTGAGCTCATTTATAGAATCAGGAGACCAAGAGGAGCATATAGGAACTTGTTTCATCCGATTTCGATGTCTCTAGGTCAGTTAAATGGGTTTTTAAGACATTGCATACTTTGTAACGAATCTGGAATTCGTTGGAAATTTCCAACGAATTTCAGATTCGTTGGAAACTCTACATTTTCCTAAATCACGGTTGACCGACCTAGAGACCTCGGAATTGGATGAAACCAGTTCCTATGTGCTCCTTTATTTATCCTGATTTTATATATCTCCTCAAATATTTTTTTACCTCATATATTTTTCCTTTATTTTTTCAATCCCCATTGTGTTAGGAAAATTAAATTCAGGTTTAAAAGTTCACAGATAAAAATAAATTAGCTCCAAGATATTTTTAATTCATGGATATAATCACGAGAATCTTACGAACGCAAACAAACTGATTTCGCCTCGTTCTGACCACTTGAACATTATTTTGTAAATCTAACAAGTTCAACTATACTTCAATTTGATTTAAAACTCTAACACTTCCATGCTAATGATTCAAATTCATCCAATTGACCTAGATGTTAAAAATTCATCTTATTTCAAAAAAATATTTGAGCTCATCTATAGAATCAGGAGACCAAGAGGAGCGCATAGGAACTTGTTTCATCCGATTCTGAGGTCTCTAGGTCGGTCAAACGGATTTTTAAGACATTGCATACTTTGTAACGAATCTGAAATTCGTAGGAGATTTCCAACGAATCTGCCAATTCGTTGGAAATTTCCAACTAATATTAGATTCGTTGGAAACTCTACATTTTTCTAAAATCACTAATATCCTTCACTTCCTAAAGGTAGTTTTATTTTTATATTTCGACTCTCAATTAAGTAAACGGTTTGTATACCAGTGCTTCATTCTTTTTTGTATTTCCCTGAATCCTAAGTCGTAACTAAAAATACAGAGAGAGATTGCTTCGCTTGATTGCATGGTAAATGAAAAATAAAAGCAAATAGATACTTGTGTAGAGTCATCTATCATATGAATTAGAGATGATTAACTAGAAATCCGAGATTCAAAACCACGCTACATTAATTTGTATTCTTTGTTTAAAAGAATGGAAACTTTTATTAGAACCCCAAGCAGTAGAATCACGAGTATTGTATGTGTTGCCCCTTCGAATGGGTCTAGTGGCTAGCGCATGAGGTATTCTCACCATGAGGTCTGGGGTTCAAATCTTGGTAAAGCCGAGGTAAATACCTCCCTTATGTGTTATTCACTATTCCAAAGACTAGTAGCCGCCCGTGATTTACCTCCTCCATGTTGACCTTGGGACGGGTTGGCGGGGGCATTGGGGGCGAGCGTATTCGCCTTTTGCCACCACGAGTATTGTATGTGTTGTCAAATAAGATTTAAATTAGATATTATTGTATTTTTATATATGTGTCTAAATAAGGGACTTAGAAAAATACATAGATATCAAAGATGATAGCAGTTGTGAGTGTGAAGGATGATATGGGGAATGAGCCAAGAGATTCAGTGCATTCGAGGTATGAAAAATTATGGAAGAGTACTTCAATGAAGTGAGAAGGACACACAAGGAATGAACTGGAAGAGCTCGATGCATCAGAGAGATGAGAAGTAAAAAAAAAACGTGTGCTCAAGGTGATCAGAATTGAATTTGGGTGAGCTCAGTTTCGAGCGACCGAAGAATCACCTAAGTGACCAAAGAAGATAGGATCAGTGAATGTCAAGTACAAAAAATGATCATGTTCTAGGTGATCAAATGTATTTTAGGCTAGCTATCGGAAGCCGTTATTGAGTCATCATGAACCGTTGTTGAAATGGATCAGAATGACAATTTTCTGTAGTTTCCAAGCGATCGAAGTTCACTAAGTCATAAAAGCTTAGAGCCACTTCAAAAAACTCCAATGGACCAGAGGCTTTCCAATCAACCTTAATGTGTCACGTTTGCATAACGGTTAGATTAAGATGAATGTTATAAATATGATTGAATCTTAAAAATGAAAAGACGACACATTCAAATACTTTTGTTTTTAGTTTATTGCTTTTGTACTCAATCATTGTAAGAGGCTTCTTCGCCTCAAGTAAGTTTCCAAATAGAAGAACATAGTGTACATTTGTGCTTAGTGTTGAGGATACAATCAAAATTTTATATTAGAAAGACATAGAAAAGATCATAGGATTAAAAAAAATAAAGATATTTTCATTTGTATGAGGCATTTTAGGTAGAGCCCCAAAATAAAATCAAGAGTGTTTAGGATCAAAGTGGACAATATCATACTATTATAGAAATGTATGAATCCTTTTGGACACAACAAATGGTATTAGAGTCAGATTCTAATCCTGGGACCTGTGGGTTATGATCTTGAATGAAGTTGTAGGAAGGTCCAGAGCAAATCAGAATGACCGAATGCTTATAGAGAGGCCCGACGCAGATTAGGATAATTGGATGCTTGTAGGGAGGTCTGAAGCAGGACAAAAGTGATGGGATGCTTACGAGGAAGGTTGGAGTAGATCAAAGTAATCAGATGTTTTCAGGGAGACCAAAAGCAGGTCTAGAGTGACCGGATGATTGTGGGGAGGTTTGAACCAAGAGAGTAATGGTGGTCTTTCGTTTGAAAGGAGAATTGTTGGGGATACAATCAAAGTCTCAAATTAGAAAGACATAGAAAAGAACATGGATTTAAAAAGATGAAGATATCTTCATTAGTACGAGACCTTTTAGGTAGAGCCCAAAAATAAAACTATGAAGGATTAGACCTAAAATGAACAATATCATACTATTGTAAAAATATATGAATCTTTTTGGACATAATACATAGTTTTTGGAATAACAACTCGAGGGTTGTAAACCAAATAAATCATCGGTCTCTGTCTTTTAGATGTTTCATTTAATTAAATAATATATGTGTCATTACTAAGTCGATAGAAAGAGAAAATGAAATTTTAATTTGATTATTACTATTCACCCCTCTTCAGTCTCCTCTAGCTATTCGAACTACTTCCACATTAATATCACCCAACACGTTGTAATAGAACCGGAGAGCCTAGAAAGGCTAATCACCAACTAGGCAACTAGATTGAAAGGAATGGCGAGTACAAGCATTTATCCACTAAAGTCTGAGGGCGAGTTCACCGTATGAAAGAAAAATATAGAGATTATTTTTAAAAATCGATTTTGAAATAATGATGTATATAAAGTATGCGTAAGTACCCCGTAGTAGTTTTGATATGGGCAACCAAGTTAAGTTAGGTTCTGTTTATCTTTGATACCTTGTGTCTAAATGTGTAGGAACTTAGTAGCATAAGAAGTCGAGCGAAAGACGTAACTAGCGAGAAAGATGACATGGGAAAGGAGCCGACATGCTCAGTGCATCCGAGGGACAAGGTGCTATGAAAGAGTACATCGGCGAACAAGAAGGACGTGTGTGATGTTTGATGGACAAGAAGCCAGAGAGGAAGCCTGCTCGAGGAGAAGGTCGGGGTTCGGTTCGGATGAGCTCACTCCGGTTGACCAGAGCATCACTAACGTGAAGAAGATCAACAAAGAAGTTGATCTGCCTCAGGGAAGGCACCTTTAATGGTTTGGAAGGCGCCTTCCAGCTTATTGGAGGTGCCTTCTATAGTCGTTAACCGAAGATAAAACTTAGTATAATGAAGGTGTCTTGGACTCACTTGAAGGCAGCTTCAAGCTACGAATAATAGAGTTTTCCATGGGCTATAAAAAGACCCCTTGAGTTAGGAATTATTCAACAACTAAGCTACAAGTCTTGTATTCACTTCCTAGTCTTTCATATAAGCTGTCAATGTCTATAAGAGGCTACTCCACCTTTAACAAAAGAGTCTTTCTAGTGGAGCACTTTTCAAAGTCTTGGATTAACAATTACTTAAGTTGTAGCCAAGTAATTCCTTGCCTCTTATTAATTTTAGTTGTTCAGTTTACTTTTACTTAATTTAATTGTGCTTAAAAATCAAGTCAAAAATTGATAAAGAGTTGAATTTTATTTTGTAGGCAATTCTCTCCCCCCTGGCCGCACGGGACCAATAGTATGATTTTAAAGTGCCTAACAATGAAGACGGAGATGAACTCAAGGAGCATAAATAAACCAAAAAGGAATGAGAAGAGTTCAATGTATAGTAGGAACTTAATTCGATTGTCTCCTACAACTCTATCAAAGAATTTTAAGAAAAATATTCCTAGTGTTTCATGAAGGTACTTCGAAGGTGAAGTTGGTCAAATGAGATTTGTTAAGAAATCAACTCAACAACCTTATATTAGAAAGAAAGAAAATATTACATAGCTACATGCGAAGATAAAAGAGATCCTTACCAGCCTCAACAACCTTAGAAAAATAGTTCCAAATCGAGACATCCTCACATATGCTTTCAATTCCTTCTTGAGAACTTAAAAATGAGTATTGATAGTAGACTCCTACTATATTTTAAAGAATTTCAAAGTAACTAGTCAGAAGAATTTTGTTCAACCATGGAATTATATGAGTATAGGTGAAGTTTAAAAGAAATAAGAGTATCGAACTGCAATATTGCTCTACAAGCAATGAAGAACAAGTTAGATTTGGAGTCATCAATCAATGGTGATGAACAAGCCTAATTGGTAAGAAAGATGAAAAGGTATTTTATGGCTAACAATTTTGAGGAGGCAAGCATCAAAGTTGCTAAAACAAAAGCCAAAAAGGAAGGAGAAGTGCTTCAACTGTGATAAGGAGGGTCACATCAAGAACAACTACCCCAAGTTCATTAAAAAGACAAAACAGAATGGGAAAGATAAGGTGAAACTCAAAGAAAGAATCCTAAAAGCAACATGGAATGACACCTCATCTTCAAAGATTTAGAAATGGAGTAGGTAGCTAGTCTTGCACTGATGTCAAGTACTCATCAAGAAGAATAGTCAAAAAGCACATCATCAAAAGAAAGCAATGGGGAGCTTCATCATATGAATACAAAAAGGTATGTGAGGTATATAATCTACCCTCAGATAAATTGTATGATACAATTAAAATACTTTCTAGATCATTATGCAGGTTAGAAATAAATACATGGAATTAAAAAAATATTAAATATGAACTAAAAAATTCATGCTCTAAAGAAGAATTTGAAAAAAAAAATATTGGATAAAAATGCAATATTCAAGGAACAAATAGAAATTCTTAATTTAGCATTAATTTTTTTTATGGGTTTAAATAAGGGGAAGTTGTTTTTAAATCCCCAATGACAATTCCAACTCCCTCATCGATCCCTATGTCAGATAAAATATGTTCCCATTTCTTGACAAACATATTCATTTGTTTAAACTCCCTAATAGATAGGAATTTACCCCATTGCTCTCATTTTTAATTAAACCCTTAATACATTTTCCCTCCTGGTTCTCAATATTAGCTTCTACCCTAAACGAATGCCAATCATGCCCATCAAATGGAATCAACAACCAAAATTAGAGAGGTGACCAGACCCTTGAAGTGAAGCATCACCTTACTTTGTTCAAACCAAGGGAAAAACCAGTGAACAAGAGAAAACAAATGAATCTACTTGAGTTGTTGGACTTGAGTTGAACTTCTAATTTGAACTGGCTCAGTTAAAGAACTTAGGTTAGTCTCCTCCTTAAGAATTGTTACCTCCTTTTAGAGTGACTTGACCCGGATGTTAGATTTGGTCAATTTCTTTAATAGATATGAAACTAACTTTTTTAGATCATCTACTTGAGTACCAGCGAATAGAGAATTTACAGTGGGGTTAGGCCATTCGGAAACGAATACGGATCCGTGACTTCGCTTGGACTCAGTTTCCAATTCGCTCTCGATACCAAGCTCGGACTCGATTTCGGCAACGTACGCTTGTACCGCTAGAGCAAGGAAGCTTGCTTGCTCGTGTTCTTCTTCGTTAGATTCTTTCGATGATTTGGACCACGTTGCCTTGAAGGCTTTCCTTGTTTCATGCTTCTTCTTCTTCTTTAGTGTTTTCCGAACTAATTTGATTAGTTCGGTGGTGATTTCGTCTTGGTCGTCATCTAAGTTAGGTTCTTCTTCGTACTCGGGTTCAGTTCTATGCTTTGCTTTTGCTTCCCGGGTTCTGCTCATACATGCAATCAAGACAATACCTTTCTCGACCCTTGTAGTATTAGTCTGCTCATGTAACTCAAATTCAAAAAATAGTTCATCTAATCTAATTAACGACAAATCCTTAGATATTTTATAGGTATCCACCATTGATGCCCACAATGTATTCCTCGGAAAAGCATTTAGTGCGTACTCTATTACGTCGCGGTTCTCCACCTTCTGTCTGATCGCATGGAGTCTAATCAGTAGATCTTGTATGCGAGCATGAAGCTGACTCGCTGACTCACCTTCCTGTGTTTTTATATTATATAATTTATTTAAAATTACGTCTCATTTGCTTACCTTGGTATCGAAAGTACCCTCGTGCAGCTCGATCAATTTTTCCCACAACTCCTTTGCACTGTTGAAGGGACCAACCCGGTTCATCTCTTCTTTGCTTAGGCCACATTGGAGAGTGCAGGTTGCTTTTGCATTGACTTCAATCTTCTTGTGGCTTGGTGCGTCCCATTTATAGTAGGGTTCGGGTGGGAAATGTGAATCCAGTCTCGATTATTATCCATATTTCCACCTGAGTGTTCAGATGGTACTCCATTCGGCCCTTTCAGTAGCCGAAGTCTTCGCCGGAGGAGAGAGGCGGGTGGGTTGTGCTATAACCTTCTTGATGGGCCATTGAAATAGAATCTCGCACACAAGAAAAAAAAATACGAATGTTCCAAGACTTGATCTTGGATTAGTAGTGCAGGAGAAAAATAAAACTAGCAATTCACTAATTAAAAAAAAATATCAATAAAAATATTTTTAAAAAATACTATTACAAATTTTTTAAAATACAATATTTCACTAATACCGACCAATGGTGAAAATATAAAAATAAAATTTTCAAAAATAGTTTTGGAGGGAAAAAATGACGAAAAAGCGATGAATAAGAATGCTCGAACAGTAGTTGTACTGATTCAGAGCGACCTCGTTCTGATACCAATTGTAGGATCGAAAGCGCTAGAGGGAGGGGGGTGAATAGCACTCGTAGCTAATTCATTCGTTAGAGTAAAACATGTAGCGAAAAAATAAAACAATACTCGAACACCGAGAGTTTTACTTGGTTCGGAGCTTGTGGCGACTCTTACTCCAAGGCTCACATTCATTGAATGTTTACTTTGGGCAATCACTATCAATTCGAAATATTACAATTCTAAGTACAGTTAAATAAATGCAGTAAAATATACCACGACTAAAATCAATAAACTTGAAGCTTCTGGTCGTCAGAGTCGAATTACAGCTTTGTTGGATCGTTCTTTGAGCAGCACACGGAAGAAGGGTTGCGATTTTTTGTTATCTCTAAGCTGCTGCTCAAACTAGGCTTAAGTAGCATGTTGAGGGCCCCTCCGACCGCATGGAGGGTGCCTCCAACCCATCGAGTCAGCTGCATTGATAAGCTCCTGCATCTTCGCTGCTTATCCGCCTAAGGGCGCCTCCAAGCTCCATGGAGGGCGCCCTCCAAGCAGCGTCCAGGGCGCCTCCAAGCTCCATGGAGGGTGCCCTCGCGCCTTGCTGCAGGGTTGTCGACCAAGTCACCCGAGGCACCTCCAAGCTCTATGGAGGGCACCTCGGGACTATTCATCCGAGGCTTTTCTTGTGCAATTTCCGTCCTACAAGGCATGTTAGTCTATAAACAAAGTATACTTTGTAAAACAAAGTTAGTACAACAAAATAAAATAAATAGAAACTTATTTTGACAGTCTCCGGACTGTCCGATTCTAACTTTGGATTTCACTTCCGAAAACTCTAGGTAGAACCGACGTCTACTATTCCCTCACCGAAGAACACATCCACACCTACTCCACTCAGGAGAGTTTACCTGTTTACCAGATTGATTCTCCAGACCAACTGGACTTTCTGCCTAGGGTTACCACCCCCTAGGATCTAGGGTTACCACCCCTAGAGTTTTCCTCAGCTTAGGATTACCGCCCCCTAGGACCTAGGGTTACCACCCCCTAGGATTTTCCATAGCCTAGAGTTACCACCCCCTAAGACCTAAGGTTATCGCCCCTTAGGTTTTCATCACCTAAGGTTACCATCCCTTAGGACCTAAGGCTATCGTCCCTTAGGGTTTCCACCACCTAGGGTTACCACCCCTAGGACCTAAGGTTACCGCCCCTTAGGGTTTCCATCACCTAGGGTTACCACCCCCTTAGGGAAGGAAAGAAGGATAGGTCACACCAAATGTCCAGTCAGTTGGACTTACTACCTCCTTCGACTAGACTTGAGGTGAAAACTTGTGATGTGGTGACAAAGAAGGGTCCTACCAATGGGTCAAAGTAGAAGGAAAGCAGTGGATGTGGAGGTCAAAGTCAGAACAATCAAAGGCCTAGGCCTAGGAAGCATACCAATTAAGCCAAGAGGCGGCATCGCCTGTCCGGCCAGGCGTGACCACCCAGACAGCCCAAGGTATGCCCAAACTACCGCTCTAGGATGGCCCGTGATGAAGGTTAATGGCTAAATAGAAATTCTCCCGGACCACTACCCCTGGGCAGGAGGCGTGCCCGATTGGACAAAGGGCAGCCCTTCAATGATTGTACAACCGAACGAAAAGCAGGACAATAATACCGCATATTACGCCCGGACGAAGACTATCCAGCCGAATAGTGGCCGATCAGCCGCATGTGGACTTACTGAATATCTTATTATATCCTTTTGAGAGTTTGTGTCACTAACAACAGAGCATGTCCAGTAGGTAAATTGTGCTTTGGAAACTTCTAAGCTGTCACATCTGAGAGTTGCATGATTGCTTAAGGAATGATGTCAGAGACACTTTTTGTGTCACGCCCCGGAGGAGTCCCTGTCCGAAAAAATTTCGGTAGCATCTCCCCTGTACGGCGGACAATCTGAAACTTTACTACATCACCATATACCTCAGCCACATGCGGCTGGAATAAATAACAATAATAAACAAACCACAACATATAGACATCCACGCAGTTTAATAAGCAATTATAATAAGACTCAAAATCCACCCTACTCAACTACACCCATAAAACACAAATCCGATGATCAAATCAACTTACCTCTTCTGCCGTCTAGGCAGACATATGTAGTAAAACAAATCCAAATCCAAACCCATCGATAAGTAAAAACAAATCCATTCACAAGATCCAAGTATCAAAACGTAACCAGTCCAAACATAGTCTAGTACATAAAACCAAAGTATAATGATCCGGTGGTAAGGCCGGGGGACCCTCATGAGGGAAAGGTCAACGACACGTGGAGGTCAATAGTCAAAGGGGGGTCAACCCCATGGGCTCGACGAGCGGGCGAGACAGGCCGATCATTAGGCAATGACCTTCATCCGAGAGAACAACCATTTGGCCGTGAGCCCAGATTTCCAATGAAGGAAAGAAGATCATATGGTCGAGCGGATAGTTCGCTCGGCCGTGGTATACGGCAAGAGTAAAGGCCGAGCAGTCTGCCTGCTCGGCCAGGGTGTCAGGCTATGAGAGCCGAGCAGGTGACGACCTTGAACCTTCCCGGACGGACGACCAACTGCGCCAGACCAAAGGCGAATATTCTGGCCGAGCGGCTTGATGGTCGATCCGGGAAGAGGAAGTCAAAGAGTATGGGACAGTGGGGACGTCATCTTAGTAACCCCTGTTGCTGACAACAGGCATGTTCGAAGACCAGGCCATACTCAGTATCGTACGACAAAAGGTTCTGCTGTCCCATCAAGGAGATGCTCATACTGTAGCAGTATGGCGTTAGACATGCTCTTCTGACACGCCCATGCTGCGGTATGGTGTATGACACGTGTACACCTCGGTTTGTGTGCACCAAGCTCCCATAGCTCTATATAAGAGCCCTTAGACTTCACCGGAGGTATGAGATCTCTGATCCTGGAAGCCACCTTCTTGTTTTTCGTCTGCCTGACTTGAGCGTCGGAGGGTCGTCGCCGGGAACCCCTTCCCGGCCCGACTTACTTGCAGGTTCGCCGGAGGTCCGTACGACCGGGCGAAGATCCACGTCAACAGTTCGGAGAGCGCCACGTGCCCAGCGTCCGTTGATTCAGCGTTCCGACAGGAT
Source organism: Zingiber officinale (assembly GCF_018446385.1). NCBI lineage: Eukaryota > Viridiplantae > Streptophyta > Magnoliopsida > Zingiberales > Zingiberaceae > Zingiber > Zingiber officinale. The sequence goes on from NC_055988.1 coordinate 172,053,869, forward strand.
CATATAAATAAACATCCTCATGGCTACAGGGGACTAGCAACTGGAACCCTCTCCTGACAGCATCATCCTGAAAATAGTAAATATCCACGGGGTGAGTCAACTCCTCAGCGGGTAACAACTAATATACATAGTAAGAAAATAACATCTAGCACTAATCATGTGTACAGTCTCTTGACGTAATAAAGGTAAATGCAAACAGAAATAAACAGGAGAATACTATACTAATCAGGACCTGGTACAAGGATAAACAGTCCGAGAGGTATAGAAATCCTGTATGCATGTCAAGCATGGTCATCCAACCAAAATGCAGCAAATAAATGCAGCAAACACAATCACAAGAAATAAATGCAACAATGCGTATGATGCCAATGATGCGTCCTGGTCACCCCTGACGCCAGTCAACCATCTCACACACAATAGTGAGACAGAGTGGGTATGGCTGTGACAACCGTGCACTCTGTCGTCACTGCTCCTGATGAGTGACCGAGTGGACGGGATGCTGTCGGAGTACACCTATCCTCCTACCCCAAATCATAAATGGGGGAGCGCAATGCTCTCAACTCCCGGTACACGATGACGGGGAGGAATCTCTGCCGGCTACCACGCTGCGTCACACTACCCATGAGCGGACCAACGAAGCCAAACAAAATCCCTGCTGCAACACACTCTGCCTGTATCGACCACTAACCCATGAGTGGTGGTGTGTGCAGATCCATGTAACTGGCGATGTGCTCAACAATAATGGAGCGGACTATCGCACAGCATGCAATCATGCGAATGGTGCATGATACTAACCATGGAAATATCCTGAGCTAATCCCTATATATATAGAAGGTGCACCATAGGTCAATGAATCAAATCAAAGATACACAGATAAGACAAGGTATAAAACCTAGGTCCTGAACATGGTGAAGCATGGTATATCACTACCCCCTATAAGCATATATAAGCATGTAAGGAATAACATGAGATGCAAAACAAGTATCAACCAAGCATGTAACAAGTATCGGGTAGTGACTAACTGAAACAGATAAGAAACATAATTATTGTAATTTGTTAAATTCACTACTATGCATATCGAACGACATAAAGTCAAAAGTACCCGCCTCCAATCGAAAAGTCCAAATCTGGTAATCGAGATACTCGTCTCGCGTCAAAGTCCTGTGGTAAATCGTACAGTTTAGCTAATTTAATTATAAACAAATAGCTAAACAAATTCCTAATCCACCGACCATCTAGGGTTAGCTTCATTAACCCTTATTAACACATAAACAACTAATCACCCATTAAACAAGCTATACAGATTAGCAACCTCAATATCCAAAAATGAACCAATCCTTTGCTCACAATTAACACTTCAAACTTAAACACTGGAATCTATCTCATATAGCTAACATAACAGTGGATATAATTTGGCATAAATTTACTTTTATACAAACCTTACCCTAGTCCAAAATCGTAGCAAGCTGATTGAGGTGGCAACATCGATTGGAGCAACACTATGTCGCTGCCTTCCAAACAACAATCCAGAATCAACACTACAAATGAATCAACTGCCCAACTCTAATACCATATTTAAATCACTTACCTTAATCTTGTGACCACAGCCTCCTCTCTGTCGGAACAGGGTGATCAGAGTCGTGGCTCGCCTGTGAACGATGTTGGCCTCACGAAAACGATAGTGGCACCAACTGATCAGGACTGTGGGACCTTCCTAATGAAATCACTGATGCTTGCTCACCTCATTGCTGTCTTGTTTGGATCCGGCAGCATGAAGAAACCTAGGGCATGGCGTGGAGAAGGAGAGTCGGCTGACTGTGAACCTAAAATAGGGCACGGAATTGGACGACTCGGCACTGGGGCAAAGGGTGTGGCGGTGCTGCTCGGGTCAAGAGTCGGCGGCGGCGTCGGCACACAAGGGTGACAGTGGATTGGCGGTGGCAGATTCATCGCCGGCGCTTGGGGAAAGAGGAAGAAGAAGACGTCGAGTGCGGCTCAGGAGGAAGTGAGGAAGAGGGCTAAGGTGTGTGGCTCGGGAGGAAGTGAGGAATAAAAGGGAAGGAGAAGAAAACTGCCGCGGCCGGTGGTTAGGGCAAAGAAGGTGATGGCTCGACGCGAGGAGAGGGAGATCGCGTGGGGGGCTCGGGCACGCGAGCATGCGGGGGAAGAAGCACAGGGAAAAGAAATAAAGAAAAGGGAAATAGGAAAAAAATTAAGAAAATAAAATTTTTCCTCATTAAAATGGGGTAGCCTAAACAGGCTTTTCCGGACCCCGTTTCTATCCCCGCTATCTCGTCCGTACGAGCTCCGAAAAATTCCTAAAAAATTTCCAAAAATTCCAGAAAATTCCCTTATTAATATTTGTCTATTTTCGGTATTTTACATTTTGACTTGTCTTTTCCTAGGACTCTTAAGAAAACGTATCTACACTTTGAGATGCATACACGAACACTAAAATGACGCTATAAAAGGGGTTCCCACCTATAGGCGGAGGTATGTGCAACTTTGTTTACTACCCACTTTAGCTACAGTTCTTCATTTTTTCTATATCATTGGAGACTGACTTGAACGTCGGATGGCCAACATCAAGAATCCTTTCTCGGTCTGGTACTGATGCTTTTGTGCTACAAGATAGCAAAGAGTCTTCGTCGCGTCAAACTTTCAGCCACATCCCTAACTTGTCATCTTCCTTGCTTTCGAACAGGTATGTGTGTGTATATATATATATATATTCTAAAATAAATTAAAAAATTACTATATATATATATATATATTCTAAAATAAATTAAAAAATTACTGAAGGAGTTTAGATGTCTGGATTCATTCCAGACACTAGATCAATTTACACACAGACATCTGGATTAATTCCAAGTACCTCGAGTCAAGTATAGACAAATCCGCAAAGTAAAGCCCCCAGTCTATCAAAATATTATATATATATATATATATATATATATATATATATATATATATATATATAGAAATGGAAGGCTTAATGAAATATGATATATATATATATAGAAATGGGAGGCTTAATGAAATATGGTTTAATTATCAATATCAATAGAATAAAGATAGCAATAAATGTGGGAATCTAAGGGAGGCAGAACTGTCCACTAAACCCTAAACCCTCCCACAGTAGTATTAATTAACCCTACAGCTCACTTGAATGCACCCTCCTGCCTCGCACCAACCACTCACTCTCCCCTCTTCACACTCCATTTATTACTCACAACGACCCTCCCGCAACCACTCACACACGCTATAGATGGTAGATCTCCCTTCCCCTTGAACAATTCATCTGTCTATAAATTGGCAACCAGACATTAGTCTCACTTCACTCATCTTCCTTGACCTAATTGAGCTTCATCAGCTCAAACTCGATCGAGCTTACAGCATGGGGACTACTGTGAAGAAGATGATGTGTTTCTTAGTGATTTGCTCGGCCCTCACTAGTCGGGCCATGTGTAGAGGCTTTGAAGCTGGTCCTGCTGCTGACAGCAAGGCTTACTACTCCCCTCCTTCCACAACAAGTCCCCATCGTAATGTTTTTTGCTGATGAAAAAGTGTTTTTTCTTTTCCTTTTTCTTTTTTTGTTTTGTTTTGTTTTGTTTTTGGAAGCTAAATGACGTATGTCGTTACGTGCATGCATTGCATGCAGGTTCTCATCGCGGCTCCGGTACTCCGACCACGAACCCGCCGTCCACCGGCGGCGACGCACCGGCCTCCCATGGCTCGCCGCCATCGGGAGGCGGCGGAGGGTACTACAGCCCGCCGTCCACCGGCGGAGACGCGCCGCCGTCCGGAGGCGGCGGAGGGTACTACAACCCGCCGTCGTCCACTCCCGTGGTGGTGCCTACGCCAACGACTCCCGTGGTGGTGCCAACGCCAACGACTCCCGTGGTGGTGCCAACGCCAACGACTCCCGTGGTGGTCCCAACGCCAACGACTCCCGTGGTGGTGCCTCCGGGGACTCCGTTCACTCCCGTCGACCCTAATTGCCCTCCGTTCACTTGCGAGTATGAAATTATATATATATTTATATTTTATATTTTTTTTATATAAAAATAAATATAATGTAATTTTGTAGCTATTGGAGATGCCATCCGAACGCTATTTGGTCCTTATTTGGGTTCTGGTGCCCGGTGGCCCAGATCTTCGGCCTGCCCAACCCGGCGGCTTTCGCGAGCACGAACCCGACCGTGATGGACGCGCTGGCGAACACGCGGCGCGACGGGATTGGCGAACTCTACCGCGAGGCCACCGCCGCGTTCCTCAACTCGCTGGTGGACCACCACTTCTACTTCACGGGCGAGCAGGTGCGGGACTCGTTCCGGGCGGCGGTCGTGTCGGACAAAGAGGCCTCGGCCCAGGCCCAGCTCTTCAAGCAGGCCAACGAAGGCCGGCTCAAGCGAGGCTGATTAGGCCGCCCATCGACTATTATTAGAGTGCGTTAGGTTTGAGCTTTAATATGCGTGCAGGGTAGTAATTAGGTGGTCTTAATGACGCTGTTAAAGGTTAATTAGTCCGTGTCTTGTTTTTTTTTGTCAGCTACTTTTAGTGGAACTGCGCGTGATGTTTAGGTGTTGTTTTATTGTTATTTTTTAAGTGTTAATTGATGACTGGATATAGTAGAACTGTGTGTTAGTGTAATTGATAATGCCATTAAGTGTCTGTGGCCACTGGACAGGTAATTAAGAAACCTACAGAGAAAAACACGTGATGGTTTATGAAAAGTGCAGGTCGGTGCAGGTGCTGCATTCATTCCATGCCAAAACAGGGTGTGCTCGACACTCAACGTGAGCTGACGCTGAATTTAATGAATTAAATCGAACGGAACGGGCGTGACCGAAGTACTACACTCATTGGTCAAAACAATCTATAAATTTATTTGCACAAATGAATGAATGAAGTAGCGATTCGACGCTGTACTGTCATATATGGACGATTTATTATAATAGTTTTATGATTTATTATAGCGGCCGATTGAAAACTCTTTTGAGATTAAATTTGTCGTCTCCAAAATTAGTTGAGTCGTAACAATTTGACAATCTGACTTATAAAAAAACATTAATTTACCAAATATTTGTATATTTTTTTATTATTATTTTGTAGCTTAAACGCTTTAAAAAATCCAAATCCAACCGCATGCGGTTGCTGAGTTGGACGCTGGAGTAGAGACGTGAAACCTACCCACGAAGTGGCAATTGAAGTAAAGATACACATACCCCTAGTATTTATAGGCATTGCTAGGATTGGATATGTAAGATCCATTTGCGATCAGGATTGGATAGCCTACGATGGTAAGAGTCTAGCGAAATTTCTTAAAATTTCATAGTATATTTATAAATATATAATTATCGAACACTAAACCACATATGATATTATTATTTGATATTGGATAAAATAATGATTATTGTAAAGGTTAATTCTAACATAGAATTATATTTTTTTCAGGAAAGACACGGAATAATATTAATATTAGGATATTGCGGGCTAGAAGGGATGATAAATAAATCAAATCACTCTTATTGAGATTGGGTGAAAACTCTGAAACAAAACGATCACAACACACACAGAATGCTAACTTAGATGATTTTATTTGGTATTCGATTCCTTGAGATAACTAATTCAAACATCTACTCTTAACTCTCCACTTCTACTAATAAAATCCTTCTTCTCAACTTTATAATTGAAGATGAAGAAATCTTCTTCTATAATAATCTTACAACACAATATAAAAGAAGATAAGCAAGAATATATTAGAATGATTTACTTGATAGATGTAGCTTAGTCTTACAATGTGTTGTAGAAGAAGATGAAGTAAGAATATATTACAATGATTTATTTGATAGATGTAGCTTATTCTTTTTCAAATGCGTGCACCAAAGATGGAGGTTAGGCTCAAAAGCTTCTCGGCATTCAAATAGCATGAAAATCTTGGTTTGAGATTAGAGTTCTGCCCCTTCAAACGTTCATTTTTGCTTTTATATGAATCCTTGAGTCAAAATCCTTACTTCAGACATCAATCGATTGTTGAAGGACAATAATCAACTAATATGATCTCTGACAACTATTTATGTTGATGAGATGATAAGGAGGAGCCTACCTGATACAGATCAATTACGACAGTGTAGGTCAAAGTCAAGACGGTCAATGCTAGAACTTAAGTAAAATTCGACCGCACATGAGCGAGAAGCGATTCATCGGTCGATCAGAGGGATCATTATCCGGTCGGCCATCTGAGTAAACCAGTGACTGGTCAACCCGGGTGGAAAGAGAAGACGAGCGGGCCAGGAGCCCGAGCCGAGTGGGGCACCCGTCCGGCTCGAGGTATGTCATTGGCATTATATACATAATGAACCGATAAAATAATAAAAGAGGAAAAGACAGATAATTAATTAGACAAAGAGAAGAAAAAATAGAACACTCTATCTATCATTAAATGAAAAACAGTCAAGACAAAGATGTCTTCCGTCGGTAATTAATATCATTAAACCGAGGAAGATGGAGGGTCACTGAGAAAGGTATAAAAGAGTATGTCAGGTATGAAGAAAAGCAAGATGAATCTCGGTCCCTAGTACTTTCACTCTCTTCTTCTTCTGTTTCTAACTTGATTGTCGGAGGGCCAACGCCAGGGACTCCTTCCATGGTTTTGGTTTTGTTTTGCAGAGAGGAGCGAGGTCTTCATCTAGTCAGCGGAACCACCACATCCCCGGCTTTCCAGCTTCACACCTTCGGACAGGATCATTTTGGCGTCATCTGTGGGAACATAGCTTACAGCAGAACGAGAAGATGGAAGACCAGTGACACTGACGCAAGAGGATCTCAACACACTAATACAGGCTTGAGTGACGAAGATGAGAGGTGCATGAGTAAATATAGATGTATTTGTGCATATGTCTTCTGGATGCAGGATAGACATAAATAAAAAACAAGTTTTCCAAACTCTCGAGCTGATTGACTAAGTTAAAAGTTGAGCGACGACTATAAACCCTTGTCTTCATCAACGGTCGATTATAAACCCTTGTCTAAGTATGCAGGAACTTAGGAGTATACGAAGTCGAGCGAAAAACACAGCTAGTGAGAAGGATGACACGGAAGATAGTCGACGGGCTCGATACGTTTGAGGGACGAGGCGCTGCGGAAGAGTATGCTAGGGGACGAGAAGGAAGCCGTGGCATTTCCGAGGGATGAGAAGTCGGGGTGGAAGGTTGCTCAAGAAGTTCAAAAAATGAGTTCGAGTGAGTTCTATTCCAGATGGCCGAGATCACCCAACGAGCGAAACTGGAACGGAAGACCTGGACAAAAAGACAATTGGGAGTTGACTCTGGTCCGAACACCCGAATCACCAAGGGTGCGTGCCCTGGTCATGGATTGGTTTAGCTCGGTCTAGGTGCCAGGACCTAGTCCAAGCGCCCGGACCAGAAACTTATCTTTTGTCGAGCTATTGCGATCCGTTGCATCATCGATAAAATTTTATCCACCCCCAGGCGTTCGGAACCCTTCCATGCACCTGGATCAATGCTATAAATACAGCTCTGATTTTAATAGTTGCAAAAATAACACTTGTAATCATTTCTTTTTCTGGTCTACTACTGTGTGAGCTATCAACATTATAAAAAGCTACCCTACCTAAAGGAGATCTTCATAGTGAGATTCATTTGTCATGGATTAGCAATCCTCTGATTGCTAGCCAAGTAAATCTTTTCTTGCTTCTTTCTTTTAATTAATTAACTTCTTAATTTTTTTTATACAAGTGTTTATTTTAATCAAGCTATAGATCGAGAAAGGTTTGAGTTTATTTTTCAGGGCTATTCACCCCCTCTAGCCGGTCGCTAGGGCTATTCATCCCGTCAAAGTTCGAGGGGGAGTTCGAGCACTAGAAAAGCCGAATAGAGATATTCCTAAAAACTGACTTTGAAATTCTTTTAATAATTAAGTATGATTTTATAGTTTCTAAAGATCAGCAAGACGTAGAGAAAGAAGAGTACCTCTGGACAAAGGAGCAAAGTGATGTCTTGGTCAACAGCAGAGCAAAATATCACTTATTAAGTGTATTGCTGCCTCAAGTAGTAAATCACATCGAAAGCTATACATCAGCAAAAGTTCTTTGGGAGAAGTTCCTGGAACTCCATGAAGGAACATCTAAAGTGAAGCTTACACGATGGAACATTCTTCGGAGCAAGCTAACGAACATCTGTCTAGAAAAAGGTAAGAAGGTAGCCCAACTATACCGAAGATCAAGGCCCTGATCACCGGACTGACCAACTTCGGCGAAACGGTAACCAACCGGGACTCAGTACGCTACGCACTCAACACTTTTCCTAGAACTCTAGAATGGACTTCGATCATAGACACCTACTATATCTCGAAGAACCTGGAGGTAAGTACCCTAGAAGAACTTTTTTCGACTTTGAAATTACATGAAACTCGATGTGCAAGTACAACAAAAGAGTCAAGCCAGAATCTGACACTAAAAGTCATTAAGAAAGATGAAACCGAGTCAGACTCAGATATGGAAGAAGACTAAGAAGCTTACATGGTAAGGAAATTTAGAAAAAAAATTCAATCTAACAAATTTAATGAAATGCATAACAGAAAAAAATTCAAGAAATAAAAAAAAGGTTTGATGCTACCAATGTCAAAAAGAATAACATATAAAGGAGGACTGCCCAGAACTCAAAAAGGAAAAAAGACAAGAGACCCAAGTAAAACAAGCACAAGAATCTCAAGGCCACTTGGGATGAAAGCTCATCATCAGAGTCAAAAATAAAAGCGTATGCCGGACTAGCACTAATGGCTAACCATGAAGAACAAACTGTTGGGACCTTGACGTCCGCTAGAGGGGGGGTGAATAGCGTCTCGCCAAATCGATCACTTCTTCCTACACTTGTTAGTTACACAGCGGAAATACAAACGAACAAGTAGAAAGCTAATCTAAATACAAGACAAGAAATGCAAACCAAGCTACACAATCATTTAACGTGGTTCGGAGATTAGGGCTCCTACTCCATGGCTGTCTGTAAGGTGGACGATCCCGATCCGTCGGTGGATGACTCCCCGGCAAATTTCGGCTAGCTCACGTAGCTTCTTGTGGGTGGAGAAACCTCACCACAACTCTCACAAGAACACTCGAGACACTAGGGCACAGGTAGACTACTAATAGGGGTTAACCACCTCTATTTCGTCAATCTCAACCAAGCTCCCAAGTCTTGGTTATATAGGCCACGGGTTGGAAACTCCCGCCTCTCAGTCGAATGTCAAAACCATCAGTCTACTGCCCTATGTGGAAATTCGACCATTACAGCCCAACAGCTCGATACCAGCCCTCTGTTCGCTCCCAGTCGACTGCACCAGTTGACTGATAAAATTACCAGTCAACTGCTACAGTAATCCCTAATCTTATGATTTAACCCCCGAGTACACTCACTCAGCACTCGTCCTCATCCGACCAACCTAGACCTAGCCTTCTAGCCTCCTCCATCAGCCTTGCGTCCTTCGAATGTCTCCCCATCCTTCACGTCTTGCCTTCTGGAGCTTCCTCCACTTGGACTTATATTGCCAAGACTACATGCTTGGACTTACACCGCCAAGACTCATCCTTGGACTTTCCTCCTTTGTCAAGATCACACTTGGACTTTCCTTGTTGTACCTGTATCCTACACACTCACAATACATATCAAATACAACAATAAACGTAACTTAAACCTTTGCCCAAACATCAAAACCTAGGGTACCCAGATTACTCCAATACAAACCACCTCAGAAGTCAGCATGATGAAAGGGGACCTACTTCAGACGAATACAGTGAAGCAGGGGGAGAATCAAGCTTCAAATTCGATATGATAAGTGAGGTATGCCTCTAACCACTTGATGAACTGTATTTTGGTATTAAATCAATGGTAAAATCAATGTGCACTTTTTTTTAAAAAAAAACAAGAAAAATTAGAAATAAAAAGAAACTTAGCAAAATCTTGCTTAATAGAAGATCTTAAAAAAGTAAAAATTAAAAATGCTAATTTAAAGAAGCAAATAAATTTTTTTAAAAATTATGCATGCTCAAATTTTAGATATTCTCAAAGATTAAATTAGTATTATAAATTTCACAAGGATTAAATCAGAAAAATAATAAAAACATATATACCTACCAATTCAGTAATTCAGTAAGAAGGAACCTATATTCGGTTCCTAAAACATGCCTAGTTAAAATTGTGCATATTTCCAATTTAAATTTGATTTAATATTTACCTTTTAATTGCCTAATGTGCTAAAATAAATTTCTTTGTATATTTCTGTTCAAAATTAATTAGGTATTAATTTTTTCAAAAAAGAAGATTTCCTTTCCTATCTTTAGAAAAATTTTCAAAAATTTTTTCTAGTTGTATTATTTTTATGATTTATTTTTCAAATACTATATATTTTAATTTAAAATATTTCACAAAGTTATTTTTATAAAATTTATTTTTGGTAAAAACTTATAATATTTTCTGTCCAACAAAATATTTTTAAACTTTTTTACTAATATTTAATTTTCTATGAATTATTTTTTCAAATGCTAATTGTTAATATTAAAAAATTTTTAACACTCAATTTTTAAAAATTTAATTTTTCTAAAAAAAAACTTACTCTATTACCATCTTAGAAAATTTCTCAAGATTTTTCAAACCTCAAAACTATTTTTTAAGCATTTTAAAGAAATTTTCATTTTTATTGTAGTAAATAATTTATTACTGCTCAAATTGATTTTATTTTTTGTGAAAATTTTATTACTGCTTTAGATATATCTACTTAACCTTTATAAAAATTTTTAAATTTTTTCAGCAAACAAAATAATTTTTAAATTATTTTTTATTAAAAATTACTTTTTAATCAAAAAAACAAAATTTTGAGAATAAATTTCATATTTTTTTTAAAGGTATAGTCACTGTTCAAGTATTCTTTAGAATTTAATTTCAATTTAATCCAACAAAATCCTTATTTTTAATATGATCAAATAGGGGAGTTAGAAGTTAAGTTTAAAGGGAGGTACATATTTTTAAAATATTGTATATATAATGTTTTAAAACTTGTATATTCATTTAATTTAATATATTGTTTTACCTTAATTTAATTTGGATTGATTTTTATCAAAAAGAAAGAGATTGTAAGTACCTCATAGTGATTTTGATATGATCAACTAAGTAAAGTTAGGTCCTGTTATATTTTGATACTTGTGTCTAAATATAAAAAAATTTAGGAGCAGATGAATTTATTTAATTTGATCAATAATTTAAAAAGTCCTTGGAACAAATTTGATTAGGAACAGATTTTATAACTAATTGCCATGACATTCATAAAGCCCTAACCTACCAATATTTGTTCCTCCTTTTCATTGAGTATTATGTGGCTGTGCCAATGGAGATGGTGCACCGCACAAGCGGTATCGCGCGTCCTTAACATGAACACAGAAGTGGTGAAACAGCTCTCACCGGCCGACGAGGACACGCACCCGAGCACAAATCTCCTGGACCATTTTTTTATGGTCCAGGCCAGGGATGTGTCACTCGCATTTGCGATAGGATCGTGGTCACGATCCGGTCGCAAATGGTTGCGATCCCTTCCTGGGTTCACCGTCTCCATCAGGTTATAGTTTTTGTTCGGAGCGAGCGGCTGGAGGCCTCCGGTGGTGGATAAGTGGCCAGGTTACTGTGCGTCGAGCGAGAGTATCCTCCGACCTCCGAGCGACCTCCGGCCGTCCGCTTCGAACAAAAACTATAATCTAGTGGGAACGATGAATAAAGAAGGGATTGCAACCATTTACAGTCGGATCACGACTACGATCCGATCATAATTACGAGTGACACATTCCCTGGACCATAAAAAATGATCCAGGAGATCCTGCCATCACGCACCCACCACCCCAAGTGATGTTGCATTTCTGTCGAAGGATGATTTTCCCTTTTGGTCGCGCCTTCGACAGCCGCTATTTTACCATCAACGATCAGCTCTATCGGAACATCACCGACGAGGCAGTTTGTCAGGCGAAGATGCGGCGGATGCTCACCGCCTTCTGGCCGGCAATGTGTCCCCCGTTGACCTTGACTTTCTTTGGCGAGCTTTCCGGCGATACGCCGACACGGTGCTCTCTCGTTTTTTGATCGCCGAATTGTCGTGGATCGTTATTCAAGTACCCTCTTATAGTAGGAAGGAAACAATAGTTGATCGGAGTCTTAACTTGTGTCATACAAACATATACAAGTTTAAAGCCTTGTGCATTAATCAATTTATGCCTTCAGCCCACTCATTAGCTCCTTGAATGCTTCTTAATATCCTTTTTACCAAGTCAAATGATCCACGTGAATAGGGCCGTTAATAAATACAATATAAATGGAAAGTTTATTATTTACATTTAATTACTAGTTAATTACTCTTCTCCTTGCATTAAAAATTAACAAATGACTAGAAAATGGCTAGCTCTTCTGATCCTATCTCGAGAAATCCGGTCATCTTGAGAATGGAGTTCCTAACTCGACTCAGATCGCGCCCCTTAAGCGTCCTCCCGTTCCCCACGCACACCGAGAAGGCCATCTTATCGCCGACGGCCCTTCGCGCCACAATGACATGCGGCGGAATGACACGGCTGCCGCCGTCATCATCGTCGTCGGCGGCGTATATATATTCATCAGCATGCAGCTGGCCGGAGGCTAATCCGGCGGTCCAAGAGCGAGCACCACGCGACCGAGATGGAGTCTTGACTCCGAGGATCGCCGGAGCTATTGCCGCCGTCTTGCTGCCTCCGCCGCCGGAATCGTCTGGCCATAAGACCTCCGCCTCCTCGAACTCTTCCATGAAAGCAACTTGGAGCAGTTGAATTGGGGAAGAAAAAGCTGAGGCTCTCTTGGCCTTAAATAGAAAAATTACATTGCCACGTGGCTTAAAACCAAGAGAAAAACGACAAATAACAAATATATAAATCCTAATCCATTCCTTACACTTACTTGCAACGTCGCCAACCTTCTGATTGGATTTTGAGTAAAATATTTATCCAAAAAAATTATAATAAATTGGGTTGCTTGGAGTGTTTATTGAATTCTTACCAAAAATAAATAATAAAATAATAAAAACAATTTGAAAAACATAAATTTTGTCCCTGTGTGGAGCTTCTCATGCCTTAAAAAAAATTAGAGGAAGGAAGTTGGTAGACAAAGTCAAAAGAGAATAACTTATTGTAATTATTTTTTTTCACTTACGTCAAAGATGACAGATCAAAATCATGAAATAGTGTATGGATAACTTTCATCTTATCCACAAGAAGACAATCATGCCCTTGCCCAACTAGGGCATCCATGATTTGAATATTAGTTACTGCAAGGACATTTTCTCTTACATGAAAAATCTAAAAAGTAAACTGTTAGATCTGTATTTTTGGATTTAGACGATCTAGAGGGAAAGACTGTCTATCTCTAAAAAAAAATAATAAAAACAATTGAAAAACATAAATTTTTTAGAGGAAGGAAGTTGGTGCACAAGATCAAAAGATAATAACTTATTGTAATTATTTTTTGTTCACTTAGTCAATGATGACAAACCTAAATCATGAAATAGAGTTTGGATGGGGCTTCCTTCTTTGCCCATTGATTTATGGATAAGCTTCTTCTTATCCACAAGAATACCATCATGCCCTAACCCAACTTGCATGATTCGAATATTATTTACGGTGGTGCATTATAAGATAATGAAAAATCTAGAGAATAAAAGTAATTAAGGCATGAGGACTTCATGATCAAGTACACTTAATGCTTAATCTCTCGTCTTAATTACTAGTTCTTTCCCACACGGCAGTGAAGAGAGGGTTTAATTTGTCGTATCGTAGCCGTTACGTGGAGAAGAAGAGTATCGAAGACTTGAAGCCATGCGTTACGTTACGTTGCGCTACGCTGCAGCGTCACGACGTGGGCAAAGTCAGCAAGGACACGTGGACCTGACGCGGTTACGTGCGTTGGCAAAGTCATGTACGCACGAACGCATCCCTGTTCTAAAGTCAACGCCTTTTGTTTTGGTTTTTTGTTCGGAGAAGAAAGAACTCGTTGCTTGTTTTAACCAGCAAATTCTGGACTCAGCTCGAGTTTGGCCAACAATAAAAACAAAACAAAATTTAAAAAATTACAAATTATTTGTACTCCTCAAGTTTTTTTAACATTAGGGTTCTGCAGTGGCGGTCAGCCCACAAGATCTCTCTGCCTCATCAGACTGCTCCATGAGTCAAATTTAGCTCCTTGAAGTTGAACCCAAAAGGGGGAGAGTTGAGGCTCTCTTGTGCTAAATAGAAGAATCAAAGGCATAATAGTGGTTACTCAGTGTCTAATTACTGTTGAGATTCAATTAAAATATCATATTAAAAAAATTTAATAAAAATCATGAATTTAAAAGGACATAGATATTTACATTAGCATAAGATCTTTTAAGGAAAGTCTAAAGTCATGAGGGTTTAAACCCAAAATAGATAATATCATATCATTATGGAGATATGTGAATATCCTTCAGTCATAACAAATAATATCAGAATTATGATCCAGACCAGATACCATATGGTGTGGCCTTGAACAGAGTTGAGGATAAGTCTGGAACTAGTCATGAGTGACCGGATGCTTGTAGGAAGACCCCGGAACAGATCATGAGTGATCGGATACTTACAAGAAGATGAGCAGGTCAAGATGACCAGATGCTCACGGGGAGACCCAAAACAAGTCAGAGTGACCGGATGCTTACGGAAAAACGTAAAGCATATCAAGAGTGACTAGATGCGGATACTTACGGAGAGGCCTAGAGTAGATCAAGGTAATCGGATGTGGATGATTGTAGGGAGGCTCAAAGCACGTCAGGGTGACCAAATGCTCGTGAGTAGGCCCGAACTGTAAGAGTAATTGTAATCCTTCATTTGAGGGGGGTTTGTTGGGATTCAATCAAAGTCCTACATTGAAAAGATTTGATAAAGATTATGAGTTTAAAGGATATAGAATATTTCCATTGGCATGAAGCCTTTTATGGAGAGTCTAAGAGTGAAGTCATGAGGACCTAGACCCCAACCCAAATAGACTATATCATATCATTATGGAGATATGTAAATATCTTTTGGGCACAACAATTAATTGAAATTACTTTAAATGGCAAAATATTTTTTTCCTAACTAATGACATTGTAAGATAATAAGTGAACTTTATGGGACAAAAATTATGACTAAAAAACTTAATTGTTATTGTCGTAGTGCGATATGATTACTAATTAGGCATCAAATTACATTAATCTAAGAGCAAAAAGAACATAAACAAGATTTCTACTTTTTCTGTTTCAGCAAGTAAACAATGGAAGGAGGCATCTTACTCAAGTTAAAAGAATCAATGAAGCTTCCTTGTGCAGTATTAGTTTGGCATGGAATTTGAAAGTTTGCATTCCCAGAGTTTGAATGGCCTCTCTCGTCACTGAAAACTCCCATTTGTTTTATCAATTCATCATCATCCTGCAGAAAAGATCTGGCTCTCCGGAATTCTTTGGCCTTACAGAATTAGTTGTAGTGAGATTGTCGGGTCGGCATGCTCCTTTTAAACCGAATAAACACTATAGCCACAAAGAAGTATCTAACAGAACATAAATCTGCAGAATAGGAAGTCGGGTTTCAGAGCTAAAGATTGATATTCATTGGCCTAAAGAAACTCAATCTTATTACAATTTATTCGAACTACACTGAATTTAGACTTCTTGCATGGTTTTCAGTTGGAACCGTTGTCGAGTAATCGACAATAGGTCATAAATTGAAGCAAAGAAAGTCATGAAAAATAAGTGTACAAGATAGTTTAGAAAAAACAGGTTGCATTCATATGTACGTGGTTCTTCATTGTGTTTAATAGATATTACTTATGTCCTTCGACTATAAAAAAAGAAAGATACTAATGTCCTTAAACCGAACAGCAAAGTGCATCTACTCTCTGATATATGATGTTCTCATTGCAGATCTTACATCTTCACAAATTAGTTCTAATGCTTCCCCTAAATCGCCAAAAAAGTGAAAATTGATAAATAATTCCATATGATTTACACATGTATAGCCTTGTCCAACCCATTAAGGAAGCTTCATACCTATCAATTCTCGTGATCTCATTGTTAGCCATATATTAATGCTCCACACTTCACCTTCTTTGCTGTTTCCATGTTAGCAGATCAGTGATGGCCAATTAAGCATCCCGCCAAGAGAATGAACTCTTCAAAACTTGATGTGACAAAGATAAGTAGCAAGTTAGGTTCCTTAGCATAGCACTGTTATGATACCAACCATTCTAGGAATGACATTATCACTTCTTGTATTTTTCGGTTTCTTCCTGTTCTTGAGAAATAAGTTCAAATTTGGACTCTAACCTCAATTTACCCCATCCCTCTTAAATGTTTGTATCTCAGTCCATGTTCCCACCAATCAAGAATCTATGTTAACATGTAAAGCACTTGGAGGAATAACTAAAAGAATCGGGTTCGAATTCCACTAGGGATGAATATTCTAGAGGTAGACTTCAGAGTGTATATATGTTATGCCCCGGATTTACCTATTAGGCGAACTAAGCGAATGTCATCTACTTAATATAAAAAAAAAAAAAAAAAAATCCATGTTAACATTTATGTAATAATTTGTAACTAGTATGCCTAACTTAGTAAGAAGGGAACAGGATTACTCTCAGTTTGCAGATATAAGTCCAATTTATAAAGAAAGTAAAATAATAAAACTAAAGATTGGATAGATACGGAGATTCCAACTAGATAAGAAATAATGGCAACCATCGTCGCGCTTCATCACATCAGTTTCATCTTCAGAAGAGGCCAAATCAAAATTATTCAATGCAGTAAGAGAACTTCTGCATGAGCTGCACTATCCAAGCAATCATCAAAAGCTTGTTTCCGTGATAGAGATCAAAACACTAAGTTACTCCATCAAATACACAAATAGAACATAATGGATTGTAAAGATTCACTAGATTTCAGATACTTACCATCATTATCAACCATATGGAGAAACAGTTTTGGTTATTAATTAATGCAATAAATAAATAATTTAATTAATTTGAATTACTAGTGATATGGTGTTGCATAGAGCTCAATGGAGAATAGGATTTATCTAGCCGATCCCAGATAGTAAGTACAAGTATAGCTTGATGATGATGATAAAGATAATGACGATAGATAGAAAAAAAACAAGTAAATCTAAATATTAAAGCATTAAAAACAAAATCGGTGATAACAAAATGTTGCTACTAACCTCAATCTCTGTGAATCAATATTTGTATGCAATAGAAAATTGATACTTTAACAATCTGTAGCCATGGGACCATCAGAAGTTAAACTGTAGATCAATTTAGAATGTTTCAGTTGCATAAATAATCATAATCAAATCAGATATACATAGCTTGAGAACAAGAGAAACCTCCGATCAAAAAACGTTTGAAAAACTTGACATTTCAACAAGAGACATTCTGTAGTCCTGTTTCACTATAAAAAATTATGCATCAGTTATGAATAATTGTTCTTGCGTTAATAATGACAACTAAAAATTCTCTAACACCTGAATAACAAGATTAACCTCAGATAATATTGGTAGGAACCAAATAGGTAGGCTAGAAAACCCTAACATTTGGAGTTAGGATCGAATAATAAAGTGAACGCGCGCAAAAGGTAGGGTTTTTTCCTCGTTTCTCGATACAAGGTAAATGGCGATAGCTCCACGAGATGAACGGTGTCGCTCATATATAGCCACGCCGACATTCACTATCCCGATCAAGCGAGATGCAGCGGAGGCGCGCAGGAAGGAGTGGCGGTAAAAGAAGAAGGGCAGGATACGAAAGAGACGGAGGTACAATAGGAGGAATGCAGAGGAGCAGAAGCTTACCGGCGAGACGTGGCGGTGGCGCGGAGGGGAAATTAGGAGGCGCAGACAGATGGCGCAGCGCGCACGCCGCGCCGCCCGCGTGCAATAGCAATGCGAATTTTATTTTACCTTTTGCGTAATTTAACCTTTTTCTTATTTTACCGCATAATTCAAATATTATTTTTATAAAATATAAATTAATTTAATAAAATAAGAGAAAAATAAAAAAGGACGCCCTTATTCTTAAAAAGCCAAAACATAATATCCAAAATGTTTTTTATTCCAAAAATTCCTGATTCTGACATATTATGACTAGTATAACATATTCAACTAAATCAATTCAATTTACTAAAAATATATACATAAAATATTTTTATATAATTTTTTTTAGCAATTTAATTAAAATTTCTTTAACTTATTTAAAATCATCTTTAAAATTATTATAGTAACTAGTATAAAACTATTATAATAATTAGATAACTGTAGTTTTATTTTTTTTAAATGATGTTATCAAATTTAAGCCAAATAAATAATGAATTCTGATATTAGAAAATAATTTATTTCAGATAATTGGTTTAAAATTGAACCGATAAAATTAAATAAATTCAAATTTATTAAATCTAATTTTTTTTTAGATAAACTGAATCCATCAAATTTTATCATCAAAATTAAACCAACCAAATCGATATAAAATCAATTAATTTGATAAGTTGTCCGGTAGTACATCATAATTATTTTAATATGTCAACCAAATTCAGTTAGGTCTTGTTATATTTGATCCTTGTGTTTAAGTGTGCATGAACTTAGGAACAGAAAAAGTTGAGCGGAAAATACAATTAGCGAGAAGAATGACACGAGAAAAAGAGCCAACGAGCTTAGTGCATTCAAGGGACGAAATGCTGTGAAAGAGTATACTGGTGAACGAGAAGAATATGCACAACGTTCGAGGGACGAGAAGCCGAGGAGGAAGCCTATTCGAGGAGAAGGTCGGAGTTAGGTTCAGGTGAGCTCAACTCCGATTAATCAGAGAATCACATACACGAAGAGATCAGTTTTGAGTTGAATTGCCCTATGGAAGACATCTTCCATGGCTGGAAGGCGCCTTCGATGAACAGTATGATGGCGCCTTCCAGCCTTTGAAGGCGCATTCATTAGCTGTTAGCCGAGGATAAAGTTTTATCCTCGGAAGATAAAACTTTATCCGATGGAAGGCACCATAGAACTCTTTGGAGGTGCCTTCCGGATAATTTTTTTCAGGGGCTATAAAAGATCCCTAGACCTAGAAAATAATTATCAACTCTTGTATTCATTTTCTAGCAACTTTCTCAACGTTCAACGAGTGTAAGAGGCTTCTCCGCCTTCACCGAATGAGATTTTTTAGTGCTTTTATTTACCTTGGATTAACAACCATCTAGGTTATAACTAAGTGACCTTTTTGCCTCTTTTCTTTTAAAAATATTCATTTATTTTTATTATAATTATGCTACTGCTACTAATTTGAGTTGATAGATTGGGAAAGACTTGTTTGATTTTCACATAGGCAATTCACCCCTCTTACCGGCCTCGCTATGTCAACAAGTGGTATCAGAGCCAAGACACCTCAGAAGGACTAATCGTCGTCTGAAGCACTGAGATGATGATCGGACCGACAATCTACCTCAGAAGGACGAAGTTCAAAGGAGACTTTGTGTAATGGAAACGTCAGATGGAGGTTCTTTAAAACGGATTTTTAGATTCTCTTAATTATAAACTATGATTTTGTAACTCCCAAATATCCACAAGGAAGTGAAAAAGAAGAATACTAATGGACTAAAAAAGAGCAAACAAACTTAATAACAAATGGACAAGCCGAATTCCACCTGCTCAGTGAACTTCCACCCCAAGAAGTCAATCGAATCGGAGATTACGAATTAGTAAAGAAACTTTGGAAGAAGTTCCTGGAGCTACACGAAGGAACCTCCGAGCAAAGCTCACGAGACGAGACCTGCTTTGGAACGAACTGACAAACCTTCGGATGGAAGAAAGCGAAACAGTCGCACATCTACACTCGAGGATCAAAGAACTCATCATCGGACTCATGAATCTTGGAGAAAAGGTAACGAGTCGAGATTCGTTAAGGTACGCTTTAAATGCATTTCCTAAAATACCGACTCATTTTATATATCTAAAGACCTCAAAATTAATTCATTAGAAAATCTATTTTTCACTTTTAAACTTCACGAATCAAGATGTGTAGGCTTATGACATAAAGAAGAAAAGATATCTCACAACATAACTCTAAAGGCCAACAAAAAAGACGAACCAGATTCAGACGCCGAAGAATCAATTGACGAAGATAAAGCGGCGTTAATAGTAAGAAAATTTAGTAAGTTCATTAAAACTAATAAATTTAATAAGTCTCAAGCGAAAAAATACTTTCGGAGCAAAAGAAGGTCTGATGCTACAAATGCTAAGGAGAAGGACATATCAAAGGTGGTCGCCCCGAACTAAAGAAGGAGAAAGACAAGGGTAAAAGACCAACAAGATCAAAGCACAAGAATATGAAGGTTACATGGCATGAATCGTCGTCCTCCAAGTCCGAGATCAAAACTTACACCGGACTAGCTCTAATGGCAAACCACCAAGGAGGAGATGAAAGCAGCTCAGAGATTATCATCGATAAAGGGGGGGGGATCATCAGAGGAAAGCTGTGATGAAGGGGAAGCATCAGAACACGAGGTAAGTGAGGTGCGTGCACTATCTCCTAAGCAATCTTTTGAATTTGTCGAAATTATTTCTAAAAATATATGCAAATTAGAAAAAGAAAATATAAACTTGAAAAGACAATTAGCCGATGCATGTCCACTAGAATTGTTTAATAATTTAAAATTAGAAAATAAAAAGTTGAAAAAACAAATAGAAAAATTGAAAGATTACCATGCATGTTATAACTACATTCAACCAAAGTTTAGAAATTATGGTAGAATCAACTGGAACATTAGAAATCACTAGAGATAAATTAAGAAAATTCCTAAAAATTATGTACCTTCCAAATTTTGAGTAAATCTAATAGGCAGGAGTCTATATTGGGTTCCAAAATCTTTTTTAGATTAAATTTTATTTTTTTCTCAATTAGAAAAATATTTTTTTAATTCATCTTGTATCTCGAGTTGAAAATTTGCTTCTTTACTAAAATAATGTATTCCTTTTTAAATACAAAGTATTTCATTGTGTGAATTTTTATCTAATACTGTCTGGTTGAGGTTGACAAAACTTTTCAGGATTTTTCAAAATCGATAAGTATTTTTAACATTATTTTTGTCAAAACATGAGTTTAATTAGTAAAAATAAAGTATTTTCTAAATTATTTCTGAAATATATTAGCTTACTGATAATCGTTGTAATGTACCTCTCGAAAAGTTTTTCAAAATTTTCTAACAGTTTACTTTATTTTTCTAATTTTTTCTCCAAATTTTTTTATGTGATCAAAAGGGAAGAAATAAATATAAGTTAAGAGGGAATTAAGGGGGAGTTAGGATAATTTCCATAATTTTTATCCTTGTATTTATTTGTACAATTAACTTATTTAATTCATTGTTTTACTATATTATTTCATTGTAATTTTCACCTTAACTTTAACTTAGGTTGATGCACATCAAAAAGGGAGAGATTGTTAGTACCCCCGTGGTTATTTTGATATGGTTAACCAAGTTTAGTTAGATCCTGTTGTGTTTGATCCTTGTGTCTAAGCATGTAGGAGCTTAGAAAGATAAGAAGTCGAGTGGAAGACGCAGCTAACGAGAAGGATGACATGGGAAAAGGAGTTGATGGGCTTAGTGCATCAGAGGGACAAAATACTACAGAAGAGTACACCGATGAACGAAAAGAACGTGCACGACATTCGAGGGATGTGAACCCGAGGAAGAAGCCTGCTCGAAGAGAAAGTCAGAGTTGGGTTCAGGTGAGCTCAACTCTAGTTAGACGGATAATCACCTACACGAAGAGTTATGCGAAGAGCTACGCAAAGAGATCAACTTTGAGTTGAGTTGCCCTGTGGAAGACACCTTCGATGAACAGTATGAAAGCACCTTCCAACCTTTAAAGGCGCATTCGATGAATAGTACAAAGGCGTTTTCCAATCTTTGAAGGCATCTTTGCTAACCGTTAGCCGAGGATGAAGTTTATCCTCGGAAGATAAAACTCTATCCGATGGAAGGCGCCTTTGACTTCTTTGGAGGCGCCTTCAAGCTGCTGATAACTTTTTCCAGGGGCTTTAAAAAGACCCCTAGACCTAGAAAATAATTATCAACTCTTGTATTTATTTCGTAATAACTTTCTAAGCGTTCAAAGAGTGTAAGAGGCTTCTTCACCTTCATCAAAGGAGACTTTTTTAGTACTTTTATTTGTCTTACATTAACAACCACCTACGTTGTAACCAAATAACCCTTTTATCTTTTTTTAAAGTTGTTTATTTATTTTTATTATAATTGTGCTACTGTTATTTATCTGAGTTGAGAGATTGGAAAAGACTTATTTAATTTTCAGATAAGTAATTCATCCTTTTTTTATTAGTCCCGTTGCACCAACACTATCCAATTATTGCACCAACACTATCCAATTAATCGAATTAGTCTCACTCTATTGATAATGTATCAGTCAATTGATGAGTTGTTTATTTAAACAATTTGGGCTTAGCTTGGTTTATTAGTTAAGTTGTGTAGTTATAGTCCGATTCAATATAAATATATCAATCACTGTTTATAAACGGATGATATTTTAATTTAAGCAGTTTAATTGATTTGTAGAATTTAAAATCATAATTGAAAAAAAAAATAAAACTGATATTAAGAAAAGCAAATTAACTTAATCCAGATTTAATCGAACTTTTGATGACCTTTATTAATAAAATAATAATAAATATCCTTTTATAACTTTTTGAAAAGAAAAGTGTTCTATCTTAATGATTTACTAATTTTTTATTACGGTGGTATAAACGAATATGTTCTTTCCAACGTTCTCTCAATTCGTCTCAGGATCAGAGGAGGTAATATTTTATTTTTACTATGCAAAACTAGTTGATCAAATAAGAGGCTAAAATGAATGATATCATCGTTCTGCTTTCTTCCTATCTAGCTATAGTTCATTCTCTGTGTCAAATGAAGAAGCTTCCTTCCTGTTTTTTCCCATTCCGAACAGAACAGGACGGAAATTGTTAAATGCCAAACATTATGCAGCTGTACCACACGCCATTTCGTAGCTAGCTCACTGCATGCATCATGCCCCAGCGACGCATGGCATGCATCATGCCCCAGAGCCTTCCACTCCATGCCCAGCGGCCAGCTCCGGAGCAGTCTGCAGTACAGAGCAGATCAGAGCAGAGCAGAGCAGTTTCTAGATCTGTGAGCTGCTGTACAGCATTTACTGCTCCATCAACAAATCCATGTGTGATGTATGTGTGCGCGCTTCTTTCTCCAGCCAGCCAGCCAGGGGAACTGAGAGAATTGAATGCTCACGCACTTGCTCTGACAGAGTTGGAATGAGCAGCTAGTGGCTCCTCCATTTCCATGGCTCATCGGTTAATTGCTTCTTCCTGCATTGATGAGGGTTAGTTGGCTGGCCGGCAGGCAGGCTCGCCTTCATCAAGAGCTGCTAAATTTAGGTGCGAGCTGCCTGGGGTGGCACAATTAGTCAACCTCAGCTGCCCAGATCTGCTCGTCGACGGCAGATTTGGTGTCTGAGTACTGCTGTTCGTAGTTTCAACGCGCCGTCATTCAATTCTTGTAGGGTCTCCAGCCAACTTATGTCCAATATACAATGTCGATGGGCTAGGCTAGGCTAGTCTAGGGGCGAAGGTTAACGCCTATCTCAACTTTACCCTAGGGTTTATATATAATCTGAAATTGAGAATGATGGAGCCCTGGACAGATGGTCCTAATGTACACCGCTAGAAGACTATGAGTTAGAGGAAAATGACGACGAGCACTCTTGCGGGCCAAAGACATAAGGTAGAGTGAAAAAGCACTTGTAATCAAGCCATGAAGGAGTCTTGACGTAGGCACTCTGATGTTTAAGTCGGTGAATGATCGAGAGGAAAAGGAATGTAATGAACAGTGGTTCCGAGTCAATACGATAACGTAACATTGCGTACCTACACCTGTAGATGGATATCTTTTTTATATAGTGTTACTTTCCCATTGTGCACTAATATCAATATATTTTTCAAAAAAGGACCGATCCTTTTGATATTCTGACACCTTTTCAAAAATAGGACCGTCATTTCTCTAATTTACAGAATAGAAGTTTCACTCATAAAGATTGCACAGGGAATATTCTCTTGATTCTTTGACAACCGTTGTACAAAACACTAAAAAGAATATTAGAGCATTAGGTTGATGGGTCATTGACATGATTTGTTGGTAGACTGACCGAGTCCTCTCTGTAGCCCAATCGAATATATAGGTGATTGATGTCACGATACAGTTAGCTGAGGATACATAGACTGGGGAAGACCGGAGCTGAGGCTTTTGGTTGTCATGTGCACTATGACATTGGCGGAGTGACAAATACTTCAATGTGGTTAGATACTCTAGATTATTCCTTGCATTTGGTAGGATGATCTTGGCCGGCACAATTGATTAGTTGAGTTGTTGGTGCTTGAGTCCGTATGTTTGATAGTGGTATTTTTTGTGAGAAGGATAACAATTAGAGTATACATACATGTATATGAGCTCTATCATATATGATAATTCATCTGAAATAAATGATTATCTTTGGACACATATTTGATTTTACCTTATATATCATTGAAAAGAAAGACAATTGCCTTGGGGTAATGATATAGTAGTAAATTGTCTTCTTAATTTCTCATATATCTAAGGATTAAGATCCAATTTTGATGAATTAATCGATGAGTTCTTCTTAATGGACAATTGACCTAACAATGCTCGACTAATGAACCGTCAGTTCGATACTTTTCAATTTACTCTAGTAATCTATAGAAAACTTCGATACGACTACATCAATATCTCAAAATTAATGGATATAAATTGAATATTGTTCATCCACTTGGTTTCTCTAATAAATTAGAAGGAAAGATTAGGTGGGATGCACCACACCCCTTATTTATTACCCTCAATTTTTTATTTTTATTACCATCAGATTTTTTATATTTTTTTATTTATAAAATATTCAATACTATTATACTATTTTGATCAAAAACTATTTTAGTTAATATTATTTAAATATTTAAAATTAATGTAGAGCAAAAAATTACTATAATGGCATTTGACCAATACGGGAGCATATAGTAATTTAGAATAACACATTGGTTTAAATTTGTTTTTTTAATGTTTACTAGACAACATTTCTTTTTTTAATGCATAATTTAAATTTTGATAAAAATCAAAAGAACATTTTTTTAAAAAAATTATTATACCTCTTTTATTTTTTATTATTAAAAAGACACCCCACTATCCTCCAGTCAAATATATTATTTAATATCATTATTTTCTATCACGCATTAAATTCTATATTAGTTGGTTAATTATATGAACATGATATACGAATTATAATGGTGTAGTTGTAATCATATTATTTAATAATATTCATGTAATAATTATGAAAATATAATTTGAATAACTACGATAGAAGCGGTAAACAGCAAGCATTACAATGTAAATTTATTACGGTAATTCTTGTTGGCCAGAATCTGATCCGTTAGAATTTGTTATGCTCCAATTCGAATGCATGTATGTACATGCATGTAATTAATGTACACAGATGATATTACTAAAATACCCATGTGTACACTTGCATGTATTGATTCTAGCTGGCCAGATTCTGACCATTTAGCATTACCCAATTTATTATTCGTATAATTGTCAGACCGGATAAAAAAATGCTTTTTAAATTTTGTTACCATCTATTTTAGCGTACAATTATTAAGAGAATCTATGGGAAATCTCGCCATTTAATTGTTGGGTAAAAAAACAAAAAAAAAAATTGAGAGAGAGAGAAAATAGGAAGAACACTAGTATTACTACTTGTCTTCCCCATGAGGCCCTCCACGTTAACCTCGCTCGCCCATTTAATGCACCGGAGTCCTCCCTCACCAGCTCTTCTGCTCGACTCCTCACTCCTTCCCCTTATTTAACCACCTCCACTTCACTTCCTTCTCGACTCGTCAAGTTCTCGCACGCCGACTCCTCGATTAAATGTCGTCCCGCGAGGTTCTTGGCGGCGCCGCTGCGCTTGCGGCGGTGGCGACGCTGCTGGTTTTGGGGTGGTCGCCGGGGACGACGGCGGACCCGCAAGTCCCGTGCTACTTCATCTTCGGCGACTCGCTGGTGGACAACGGGAACAACAATAACATGGCGTCGCTGGCGGTGGCCAACTACCCGCCTTACGGCATCGACTTCGACGGCGGACCCAACGGCCGCTTCACCAACGGCTTGACCACCGTCGACGTCATCGGTATTTTTTTTCATATTTCTCTCATATTTGCTCAAAGGTACTTAAAATTTAGCAAAAATTCCATGGTACCCCGTACTTTCCCCAATTTTTTAGCCCTTGTAGTTTAAAATATCTGAATTATAGGGGGGAAATAAAAAAGTAAAATGTGGTCAATATTGTCAAGCGGGATTCTCTGGTCCTGCCTACCCTAGTCCGGCCTGGATCAAGGATAATGATTAGAGGGATTCAATGATCTCCATCTGTTTAGTAGGTAGGGGTATTGAATCCCTCCAAATCAACGCAGTGGTCCGTTAAAAATGGATCAGAGAATCCCTGCTCTCAAGATTATAGCTAACGTAAGCTTAGGGCCAATTAGAGTCATGTTCGGCCTATTGATTCAACTGTTTGCATCTTAGTTAGGTTGAGCATGACCTCAATTATGTTCCGGTCGGGCCAACTCGGACTTTGTGTCAACGATATTTTTGATTTGGGTTGGAGTACAAGTTAGATTGTACTAGGTCATTTGTATTAAAGTTCTCAATGTTTCATTAATTTGTAAATCATAGTAATAAAATAAAAATATTAGAAAAATCAAATAGAGAGGGCACAATGAAAAATAGAGTAAAACACCAGTGCCTTCTTGGAAAAAATATATCAAAATAATAATTCACTCCATTCCTAATTTTAGAGTCCTTTGTGTGAAATAGCTAAAAAGGGCAAATTTTGAATTTCGGCCAAATTTTATTAATTTCTAATGAAAAACTTCACCGGAGCAGCTCAGCTTCTCGGATTCGACGACTTCATCCCACCCTACGTAAGCACGCGCGGCCAAGCACTTCTCTCCGGCGCCAACTTCGCTTCAGCCGCCGCCGGAATCCGAGAAGAAACCGGCCGGCAACTGGTATATATGCCTGTGCCAAAACCACTGCATCAATTGGCAACCCAAACCCACCTTCTAATTAATTCTAATTAAAGAAGTCAACTTTTGATTTCGGAGTCAATCGATCGATGCACGCGCAGGGCGGTAGAATTCCGTTCGGCGGGCAGCTGCAGAACTACCAGTCGGCGGTGGCGGAGATGGTGAGCCTTCTGGGCGACGAGGACTCCGCCGCCAACTACCTGAGCAAGTGCATCTTCTCCGTCGGCATGGGCAGCAACGACTACCTCAACAACTACTTCATGCCGGCGTTCTACTCCACCGGCCAACAGTACACCCCCGAGCAATTCGCCGACGTGCTCCTCCAGCAGTACTCCGAGCAACTAAGGGTCAGTCAGCACGAAGGTCCCTAATTCCCATGCGAGATCGACGATATTGTCTCACACGCTTTCTCTCGTGTCTGATCGATCCAGACTCTGTACAACTACGGAGCCAGGAAGGTCGCGGTGATCGGCGTCGGCCAGGTGGGCTGCTCCCCCAACGAACTCGCCCAGCACAGCCCCAACGGCGTCACCTGCGTCGAGGAGATCAACAGCGCCATCCGAATCTTCAACGCCAAGGTCATCGGCCTCGTCGACCAATTCAACACCCTCGACGGCGCCCACTTCATCTACGTGAACGGCTACGGCATCTTCGAAGACATCCTCAACGACGCCGGCTCATACGGTCATCGTCCTCCTCCGCCACCTATTCTCAATCCGACCTTCGAAAATTGCCTTGCGATTCTCAAACTAGCTATATACGGCGGTTTCTGCAGGTCTGAGCGTGACGAACAGGGGATGCTGCGGCGTGGGGAGGAACAACGGGCAGATCACGTGCCTGCCTTACCAGGCGCCGTGCCCGAACAGGGGCGAGTACTTGTTCTTCGACGCGTTCCACCCGACGGAAGCTGCGAACGTCATCATCGGAAGGAGATCTTACAGAGCAGAGTCGCCGTCGGACGCCTACCCGATGGACATCAGTAGCCTTGCTCAAGTATGAACATCAGCGGAACAGAGGAACTCTGTTTCTTAATTCGCCTTAATTTTTTTCCCCTTCTTTTTAAGAAGACAAAGTGGTCGTTGCTTATTTCTATACTGTGTGGAGCCGAAGAGATGAAGTTGTATTGAGATAATAATATTTTAATATTTGTCACCAGGATGCTTTAAATGAAATAAAATATAGCTGTGTTTTTTTTTTATTTAGTTTTATCGTATGGTTTCATTTAATTTAAACAGATATTTAATCAATTGAAAAATTGTAAGAATTTTTTTAATAAAGTAAATAAATTTGGAAAAAAAATTGGAAATTTGGGATTTTCTTTTAATTAATCGTTTTTGCTGCAATAAATATCTACTTTGTTAAGCTCCGTGCTCAGCTCCCCGCTTCCGA
This sequence comes from Zingiber officinale, assembly GCF_018446385.1. Classification (NCBI taxonomy): domain Eukaryota; kingdom Viridiplantae; phylum Streptophyta; class Magnoliopsida; order Zingiberales; family Zingiberaceae; genus Zingiber; species Zingiber officinale. The sequence goes on from NC_055988.1 coordinate 172,082,494, forward strand.
AATGGCGTACGCTCCTCCGTCTTCTCCGCTCTCGCCTTTTCCCCGGCTGCCTCTCCGCCACTACGCCGTTCCCCAATTCCTAGTCCACGTTCCGAGATCGACGATCCGCCGAAAGCCCCATTCGCCTCCTAAGGCGGCCCCGTTCCCGGAGCTGGCGCCGCTCCAGGATTCCCTCCTCCATCTCATCCGGGCTTCTCCGCCCACCTGGCAGTCGGCGGCTGCCAGCAACCTCCTGATATTCGCCGTCGGGTCCCCCATTCTGTTTTCGGGCCTTACGATTCCCGGCATCGGATCGGCCTTCCTACTCGGGGTTTTGTCTTGGAGAGCCTTCGGGCCTTCCGGGTTCCTCATTGTAGCGGCCTACTTTGTTATCGTAAGTCTGGATTCTTTTATGATTTTTGGTGTACAATAATTATTTTGGAATCACTAGCTTCCTTCTGGTTTTCCTCCTAGGTTTTGGTCTGGGCGATTTTTGGTGTATCTTTTTTTGTATCGTAAATTAGGGCTTTTTTTTTTTCTGGAGGCCTTTTTCATGTTCCATAGTTTTGATGTTTGATTGCGAAGATTGCTGATCAAGTTTCATTTCGTCATAGTATCCATTGCCCATCATTATCAACCGTCAATTAATCTCATTTCCACAAGTCATAGGAGCGCTTTTATTGTGTGATGCGCTTTGTCCTTTCTCTGGCACCTCTCCTTCACGGTTCCCACTTTGAGCATGTGAGTGGCTAAATAATGTAGTTCAGCGCAGTAGTCTAATAGTTTGTATTCATACTACATGGCGAGTACTTGTAATGCTATAATCAGTGAAGCAGGATTCAAAGACGAGGTTTTTTTATATATACATTGAAGAAATATATTCTTCAGTTAACAGTGGAGTGCCGTTCCTGCCTTGTTCCTTATATGTTTTTCTGCCTTCTCTTTATCATATTTGGTACACAGGGGACAGCAGTTACAAAGTTGAAAATTGCACAAAAAGAGGCTCTTGGCATAGCAGAGAAAAGGAGTGGAAGAAGAGGACCAGGCAGTGTTGTTGGTTCGAGTGCTGCTGCTTGTGTTTGCGCAGTCCTATCAATATTCAATATTGGTGGGCCTGTATTTGCAGCACTTTGGCAACTAGGTTTTGTTGCCAGCTTCTGTACTAAGCTGAGCGATACTGTATCCAGTGAGATAGGCAAAGCATATGGAAAAACTACGTAAGTCTATTTGAACAGAAATAGACGCACATATTATGATCATAGTAATACTTTTCAATGATGATCAATTAGGATTTTGTAAGTTGGTTTTACTTAATTCATAACTTATTGTCTTTTAATCTTTTTCAATTTGCACACCTGTGCGTGCACACACGAATATATTATGATCATATTAGTATGTTGCAGTGATGGTCAATTATGGTTTAGTTGGTTTTAGTTTAGTCATAGACATGTTATATTTAGTATTTGAATTTGCAATATTGCTATTTTTTTCTAAAAAATTGCACAATTTTAAAAATTATGATCATTTTGCAAGTATATCGTGTTAATGTGCCACAGAAAGAATTGAGTTATTATGAATCCTGAAGAATCTTACTGATGGATTGAGTCTGTAGCTTTACACACATCAGAAACTAAATACTGTAAGCTAATTTACTATTTTTCATCAATTATGCTGGGTTGAACTTCAGCTTTTGTCACAAACTGTACTTCTAAAATTTCCATCTATTGCATAGGTATTCCTTTCCCGACTCTATTTCATTTCTGGATTTTTGCACTAATGTAAGGTGATTTAATATATATATATAAAGGTAGGTATTTTGTTAAGTTCCCTTCAGTGTATATCTTGCAAAGTTGGGCATCCCTACTTGCTTATGTGCTCTATATACTATCATATCTTTTTATTCACGCAGACCTGCATATTCAAAGGGAGAAACCAACATATAGAACTCTCGATGCACAAATTGTTTACAAGTTTTTGAACTTGGTTCTTTCAGAACAGGTACTTGGCCACCACATTTAAGGTTGTACCAAGGGGCACAGAAGGAGCTGTAAGTATTGAAGGAACTGTTGCTGGAGTTGTTTCGTCAATTCTTCTGGCTGGCATTGCCTGTTCTTTAGGGCAGGTGCATTTTCATTTTACATAAATTCATCTCAGTATTTACAACCGCCTTGGTACAATTATGAGATCTCTAGAATCTCTGCTTGTCACCATCTAAAATTGTTCTAGAATGACATGTAACGCTCCATTTGATTTGAATTCATATTATATGAAAGAATTCAAAATATTAGCTAGCATTCAAAAAGACAAAATATAGGGGTCAATGCTACTACTCTAATTTAACTTTGTCAAAAGTTTAAAACCTTCTCAAATTATGGAATAGTTCATATATTCTTGAATTTAATACTTTTGGAATGGGTGCAACTGTATAAGCATGTGGTCTAGTTGACAATGTTTGGTGTTCATTTCCTTAAATTTATCATAGTTGTTCATTCATCCTTCTGGAGCTTAATTTAGTAAAGGGCTTGAGTTCATCTATGATATTTTGTTTTATCTCAAGTAAGTATATACCCACACTACTTGCATAGGTCAAAGCATACTACCACAACAACAGCAGCAGCAGCAGAAAAAATGAAATCTGTGGCGAGCCCACAGTGGCAGAATGTAAAAATAAAATCTACAAGTGAGATGTGGAAAATGCTAAGGTTTTTTGCCTCGCTTTGTGCTATTATCCCTTGCTTTCCTACAAAAATGTAATTGTACAGTGGTATTTTTTGTGGCTCACCTCTAATAATCATCTATTATTTATTTTTTATTGCTTAGACCCACCCTCAACCTACACCATCACATATAACAGAAGTAGAATGAGAAAGAGGATTATTCATTGTATCTTCTCTACTTTACCCTACTTGTTGAGGGAGAATGGTAAATTAAGTCCTTGTCACTCTATTGTGTTCCAAATGCACAATTATATGCCATCCATTAATTACATCTAAAAGATTTTAAAAAAATGATTTTTGAGATGCATGAAGGTCTCTTATCCAAAGACTCTACTGAGTGGGATAAGACTTGGTATGAAGGTCTCTTATAATGAAAAAGCATTCAAGAAGGAAATATGGAATTCAGAACACATTTTTGACGATTCAATCCATTTTATATGTGATGTCTATGATTCATTGGACGAATATGAATGGCCTGTAGATCCTCATACACCTCTGAATCCAAATTAAAAATTCATTAGTCATCTTCTGATCTGTGACAAATATAACAAATTATAATTTCATTCTAGAACCAATAGAGAACTAGTATGCAACATTTTAACAATTTAAAATACTAAAAAAAATCAAAGGAGGAAAGATAAAATAGATAGGATCTGAAGGTGAGATGGCTGTCTTAAGGTATTTTTTTGGTTGTTTGTATAGGATGATCCAGAACTATACCCCAAGAAACAATAGGTGATAGCCTTCCTGTTAACAGCAAACTGTGGGAAGCCCTGTTATAGGTTCTAAGAATCTCAAGTAGAAAATAAAATTATAGTAAAATAGTGCACTCATCCACATGGTGTATTGATCCCTTTAAGTAGAGGTCCTCACGTGAAATAAGGGTAAGATAGTTTATCCGTATGCAGAGCCGGTCCTTATTGTTCAAAGGCCCTGGGCGAAATTATAAAACATGCCCCAATTTATTCTACAGAACACTACTTAACCATATGGGTAGGATAGATTATAATTAGATAACATTTATCTATTGTTTTGATGAGATCTAAATCATATCTATCCAATTAAATTAATTTAAAATATTTTTGAAAACTTGTGGATTCACTTTCTTTATTCATAAGTAAAAATTAAATAATGTGTGTGTGCATTACTGATTTTGACTCTAGCTAATGTTCAAGAGGAATTCTGTGTAGCTCTAATAGATGATTAAGAAAGGGAAAAAAAAATAGACGAGATGGTATGGAAATGCTCTAGGACGATCAATAGATTTTGTAGCTAAAGGTGTTGAACCGATTAGAGTGGAAGGTGTAAAGGGTAGATGATGACAAAAGAAACAATACAACACATAATGACATTAATTTGGTTATTACTAGTGATATTGCTTCATATATAACTGGATAGGAGAATAAAATTCATGTAGCCAATCCTAAATAGTTCGAACAAACAATGATGATGAAACTAAGATTTTAGTGAGATAGTTCTACTACAAAATTACTACACTTATGACTGATTTCTGTGTGAACCAAAGAAATTATTATGGAGAAATTCCTAAATGCTCTGCTCATTAAATATTTGAGAAAGTTTGTCAGCCAGTGTAGACTTTAGACAAATGTTTAATGAATGGATCCATCAAACTCTGCTCGTTAAATATTTGAATTAAAAAAAAAAGAGCTATTTTGGTTCTTGATTTAAGAAATCCCTTTTTTCTATACACCTTGATAATGCAGGTAGATTTACCAAAAGCTTCTATATGCATTCTGGCATCTCTGATTGCAAACTTTTGTGAGAGCCTAATTGGTGCTACTCTACAAGACAAAGACAGTTTTCAATGGGTAAGGTGTTAGTAAAATTATAGGTTCCCTATGTTTTCATGTAGTCAGATACTGCTAGCCTAGTGACAATGTAAACTAATTAAGTTTCACACTCCTGTTGAGAGTTTATTGAGTGTCCAAGGATGTGGCTAATCCCATCTATGATTTTGCAGTAGATATCTTTCCTTTTCACTTTCGTTTTTTACTGGTCTTTTGTGATAAAATTGCGATATGAATAATCCCTTGCGCTTTGATTGTTTTTAGACTATAGGAACTTCCAAGTAAACGATCATTAGAAAGGTTTCAGATAGATAATGCTAGAACCAAGTAATAATAGTAGTAGTTCTGATTTCTGAAATGCAATGTTGCTAGGATTTTAAATGCTGAAAAGCAGCTTTTGTGGTAAAACAACCTCTCTTTTCTATTCGTCTTCCAATATATTTTTCTGGGGTCAACTTTAGTACCAAATATGATCACTGGCTAAGTAACAACAGATTAATATCCTGCACCTGCCCTTTGATTACTACAATGCAATTTGACTTGGATTTCTAGTGTTGAAAAGCAGTTGTACAATTATATCTCTGTCAACTCATTTCTCATCCAATGCATTTTTCTACAATCAATTTCTAAAGAATGGAGGAGATTTGGCAACTTCTTTTGGTTTTCACTGGTTTCAGATTCCACTGTAATATGCTTACTATTATTCAAGTTCTTTAATGTTTTCTGCCAATTTGAAGCTGAGTTATATTGCTTTTTCCCTTCTCATGCAGCTGAGCAACGATATTGTTAACGTTATCAACATCTCTATTGGCAGCATTTTGGCAATGCTGATTCAACTGCTCATTCTGAGGAACTAATCGCATCAGTATTGCTTTGTTGCCGCACAGGGTCTGACGTTCTTTCCAACGATATCAAAATTCTGAAATGGAACGTCTGCCCTAAGCATATAAACTGAGAAAGTGGAGAGGTTTGTATTTTAGAAGCAGGTATCGAAATGTCTCAATTGAACAAGTGGCAATAGTCCATAGGAGTTGAAAGAATTTGGTTATTCTGTTGATCAATACTTCTTTAATGGTTCAATTAATCATTGCATATTCTCAGGCATTAATGGTTGGCATGTAAGAATTTACACAACACAATCTAATCAATTAAGATTAAATTAAATGGTTAAACTTGCATTTATACTAAAACCATGTGGGCTAATTAGATACAATTCTCATGATCTGCCATGAAGGATTGAAATCAAAGAGAAAACAAGCTGACAAAGGAGCTTTGTTTTCTTTGAAACAAAATAAGAAAGAAAAGAAAAGGATTGAATTTTTTTAAAATTTTTATATTATTATGTCAATGAACAACTCACACATACAGTCAGAAGCTTAAATCCAAGTTTATCATTTTTTTTTGTTTTACAGAAAAGTGTATGTGTGTGTATATTAGAATTAGAGTCATCCTTCACGGGCTACTTCAGTAAGTTCTTTCACTAACTGTTTGGTTAGACAAGTTTCCTTTTTTCTCAAAAGAATGGATTCTTTTTTATTGCCTTTTCCTTTCTCCATTGACCAATAAGAACAGATTGAACCCAGCCATCTTCTGTATCTTCTCCAGTAAACAGTGCATTAAGAGATAGAGAACTCGTGTTGCTGGTCTGCTCAACACTGACACCTTGGCTACACCCCCACCATCCTCCTCACCCTGCCACTGGATTTTGTGCTTGTTCTCTTCCCTCTAAGTGCAGTGGTGTCGCAACATTCCTTCAAGCCTTTTGTTTACTTGTAGTTATGCCAGATACTACCATTTCATTAAGATAATGCTGCCTCTTCCTGTCTGAGTAAACAGGTGCCACAGCTGAGAAGATTGCATGAGCCTGGAACCTGTCAATGGGGGGAGAGGATCGAGCTGTACCATATAATTGGGTGGATGCAAGCGCGACAACCGTAGCTGGCCCCAGGTTGGTGGACTCGTCACATCCCTCCGCAGTTCTTTGTCAGATTCAGTAATCACCCTGTGTTCTTTCCAGTCAACAACTCCCTGATCAATCCCTTTACTGCATGTTTCATCCTTTCAATTCATCGCATAAGCAGCTTTCTTTCTTACTTCTCACACATCCATGAATCACGCATGATCACCATGTTTATATTTTAAGTGTTCAGTAACTGCAGCAGACCTGCTCCTGCTCCTGCTAGCCATGAGCCAGCCACCAATCCTGCCTCGCACGAATCAACTGCTGCCACTGTTCATCAACATTTTCTCTGCTGGTATGTCCTCTCCCCTCTTCACTTGTCCAGTTCATAGGAGAAAGTGGATTCCGTGTAGGCTCCTTTTCTTGTCTTCACTCGGACTTCACCTTTTAAAGACAATATTTTTCCTCCTCCCTTCTTTCACTTTCTTGCTTGTACGCAGTCCCAGCTGAAGCACCATCCATGAACCACCTCCTCCTCCTTCTTCCTCTCCTAATCCAGTTCTCCCTTCCATGCACGTCCACCTCCATGGATCCTCAAGAGATGGAGACTCTATTCCATGTCATGGAGACCATGTCCTCCGACAGAGACTGGAGGTCCTCCAACCCTGACCCATGCAGCTCCCCTTGGCCAGGCATCGAGTGCAAGCCAAGCTCGTATGGCGATTCCAACCAACAACTCCATGTCACGAGGCTGGCTTTTGGAGTTTCACCCAATCCGACCTGCAAACCCACTGCCATTTTCCCAGCCCAAGTCTTTGCTCTCCCTCGCCTCCAGTCCCTCTTCTTCCTCAACTGCTTCAACGTCACCAAGACCTCCCTCTCCATTGCCGCTGACCAAAAGGCTTACGCTTCCCTGGAACAGCTGAGCTTGAAGTCAAACCCATCTCTTGTTGGCGCAATCCCACCTGAAATCTCTTCGCTGAATTCTCTGCAAGTCCTCACTCTGTCTCAGAACCACCTCACTGGGAGAATCCCTGATAGCATCTCCCAATTGGCCTCCCTCGTCCATCTCGACCTCAGCTACAATGTTTTGACCTCCAGCATTCCACCCCAAATAGGCCAGCTCAAGAAACTAATCAACCTTGATCTCAGCTACAACTCCCTCTCCGTTCCGCAGTCGATTGGCCAAATGGTGCTCCTCCAAAAGCTCGACTTGAGCTCGAATGACTTAACCGGCCGCATACCGGAGACCATTGGAAGCCTCACCTCGCTCGAGTTTCTGGCGCTCAGCGACAACAAACTGAATGGTGAGGTGCCAAACGGGATGGCTGGGCTACTGAGCTTACAGTACTTGATCATGGACAACAACCCGATGTTCATCTTGCTGCCGGCCGTGCTTGGCCGGCTGGACAAGCTCCAGGAGCTGCGGCTGGGGAACTCAGGCTACTCAGGGGAAATCCCGGAGAGCTTCGCGCGGCTCACCAACCTGACAAGTCTGTCGTTGGAGAGGAACCGGCTGTCGGGAGAGATCCCCACCGGCTTTTCGGACCTCGGGAGGATCTACCACTTGAACCTGAGCTGGAATTTGCTGAGTGGGGTGGTACCCTTCGGCAGCGGGTTTATCCGGCGGCTGGGGAGGAACTTGGATTTGAGTGGCAATCCTGAACTCTGTCTCAACGCCTCCAACCGGGGAATGCAGAGCGTCGACGTTGGAGTCGAATTGTGCCAAGATGCTGGAAGACCAACTGAAGCAGCATCAATGGAGGAAGGTTTGGCGAGTTCTTCAGGTGGAAAACAACTCTGGTTATTGCTTAGATTTCATTGTTATCAGTTGATCTTGGGCTGGCTAAGTGTCTGGTGTTCCGGTGCAAAAATTTAGCTCTCCTCGAAGGATTTAATCTTCTTTTATCTCCATGTCTGAGATCTAAACCTAAATCAACTCAAATCAAGAAATTTCAGTTTAAGTGGTTACAGTTTGGTTTTGATATTCAAATTGAATTATGAAAGTTCTAAACGTAGGTGTATAGATGTATATGAAACTGAATTAGTAGTAGTATATGTTAATTTTATAAATCAATTTTTAATTTTAAAAAATTAATGATTTTGTTATTATTATTATTATTATTTGGGTTGAAATCTTATTAAAAGCTTCCAATTTTGTTAAGCATTGGGATTTTATTGGATTTTTCTACTTTAATTAGTAGAAAAATCTTCGGATGTAACATGTCCTGGTGGGCCTCAATAAATGTTTCCTTGATCAATCAATGTGCTATTCACTGACTGGCCTTGTGAACATCAAAGACTGAATTTATTATTAAGGAAAATTTATTCCAATTTTTCTTGAGGTGATAAAATTATATGAAAACAATATGTTTCTTAGTTTTGTTTTGGATGTATTAATTAAAAGGTAGATATTTTTCTAGAGAGATTTACAGTTAATTTATTGAATAATCAAAGGAGTTGCAATTATGTAATATGTTAATTTCGTAAGTATCGTATTGCACGGTACTAAGAGCATCTATATTTATCTAATTTAAAAATTTTATCCTAAAATTTGAATAAAATAATTAAAAAATCTTTATATCAATTATCATATTCATTTCCTAAATTTAACATTTATGAATAATACTTCTCTAAATTTAAAGAATAAATTTCATTCTCTAAATATTCTAGAGGAGAGAGAAAAATAGAAAAACTGATATATGAGATAGTGAAGAGTAGATATTAAAATTTAATAAATTAATTTTTTATTATAAATTATGTATTTTGGATAAGGAAACTAGTATGAATGTTATAAAGGAGCTAAAGTAGATGATTAGAGTAGATCTGGGTAACAGTACAACGATATTTATGAATAATACTTTTCTAAATTTAAGGAATAAATTTCATTCTCTAAACATTCTAGAGGAGATAGAAAAATAGAAAAGTTGATATATGAGATAGTGAAAAGTAGATATTAAAATTTAATAAATTAATTTTTTATTATAAATTATGTATTTTGAATAAGTAAACTAGTATGAATGTTATAAAGGAGCTAAAGTATATCGTTAGAGTAGATCTGGGTAACAATACAACGGCATAATGCCTACTTAATTTTTTTAGACATTTAAGAATTAAGTCCTAATTTTGATTCTTAATTTTTTAGACATTTAAGAATTAAGTACTAATTTTGATAAATTAATAGATAAATTTTTCTTAATAGATGGTTGACCTAAAAATATTAGACTGATGGATCGCTCACTGTGAATGCTTCTTGATATACCCTAATAATCGATAAAAAAAATTATATGTAGTTGGATCGATCACCCCTAGAATTAATTGACGTAAACTAGGAATTTAGTGCTAACTAAAAAAAAGCTAGAGTAGCCTTTGGATACGGTGCATCGATGAGGCACAGCAAGGATACTCAAGAATACCGTGATTTAGTTAAAAACTCGAGTTAGATGGCGGTGGGCCGAAGTACCCGTGTGCGGAAAAAACTCCACTAATCTACTTTCATGAGCAAAGTATTCAATTTGGCGTTGGAACGGCTCTAAAAGGGTGGCGAAGACTGCAGAGATCGACTATTGGTGGTGTGCCTAGTGCATCTCCTCGAGGAGGTCTCATCTAAAGAGATCAACGAACACAAGAAGTTTAAAGATAAAAAGACATCTTGCTTCACTTGACCAAACACAATCCAAATCTTAGTCTTGCCGACCCCGGGCTCAACGCAAACCACCGACTTGGTTTGTGCAAGCACAACACTCGACGCTTGAAAGGATGTTTAACACCGGAACGATAAACCTATGAATTATGATCAAGTATAGGTGATTATCGTCATTAAAAAGACAGCATAAACATGATTTCAGTAACATGTGTACTTTCAGTAACTAGTCATTTTGTATAAACACATATTCATTTCTCAGTGAGTAGATATATCAGATTTTGCTCTGGAACAATCTCTATTTCATAACCAATATGCAATCGAGTTAGACGAAAGATCACTTCTTTTTTTGGAAAGAGGAGCAAAGAGGCTGAAGGTAAGAGACTAAAACCTTACCTTTTGAATCCCCTACGAATGTTAACAATCTCTAAGAACACTGGATGAATAAAAGATCTTCTTTCCTTCAAAATTGACATAAGTAGTGGGAAAGTGTGATTCACCATTGTCGTTCAAGCAATTGATTTGATTTTCGAACATCCCAGAGTAAGCTCCAATTCATCGGAGGCGCAGACCTCATGGATCCTCTCTCCCTCCCATGCTTTCACCATTGCAATAGCTGTAGGAGCGGTATCGTTGCTGCAACCGAATGCAAAATCATCCGAAGCGCCATTGGATGTCTGAACATCACCATGGTTGTTCCCTCCCTGAACCGGAGAGCATGTCCCGCTCTGTCCAGGAGTCCACATTCTGGAGCCACTAACTTCGTTGCAAAAACCAAAAGGATTAGGTGACACAAGGGTGAATGTGGGTGAAGAAGGGCCGCCAGAAGGCAGCCGTAAACCGTCAAGCCTGGAAGAATCAGGAGTAGCCCAGGCACCAGGGCTTGGCGGCATGGAGGATGGTAAGTAATTATGGTTGAAACCAGCCCAAGGTGGCAGGCTGTTTAACTCATTCCAATCCTTTTCGATGCGTGGGGATTGCACAGACGGGGAGCTCAGTGGAGGGGATACAGGTGCACTTATGGATCCCCCATGCAAGTATAGATGAGGGAGGTTTGTAAGCCATGGAGCCAGAGAGTTGCCTCGAACATCGCTAATATTCTTGCCATTCGTGATCAAAGTTGATGATGCAGGACTTGCTAAGGTTGATGAAGCTGGGCTGGGATTATAAGATGCACTAGGACTTGGCTGGTAAGATGAACAAGGGCTTGGGGAAGCCGATGGTCCGACAATCTCCACAGATTTGACTGGTCTGCTTCCCTGCACATTCAAACATGTTTCAGTTTCAATCTGGATTTGCTTTCAATCAACATAAGAGAAACTTGTAATGTTCTGCAGTACAACATTTGGAAAGAATTATTCAGATTATCATTGCCAATTGGCAATTTCTGTGAAATGTTCTTAGTCTATCTCATAAAAGGAAGAGCTTTTGAATTTAGATCAGTAAACATACAAAAGATTCAAAGCTTAAACTCTATGGAAGCTACTACACATAATAAATCAACGTGATTAGGTATCGAAATATCAATCTTCAGCTAACAAACAAAAAGTAGAGTTGAACTCTGATAAGATCATAATGTTGACAAGTTGAACAAGCCTTCTATCTTGACTAGATTGAGTTCTAGAACCTCTGTTACTAGTCTAGCCGGCTAGCAATCATCATGAGAACACCAACACAATTAGCCTTCTTTTCAAAGCTTATGACTTTGACTGCTATGTTGATGCCAATTTGCCCCAAACAAAAACAACAAGCGAATGCAGTTGTCAAACATTCTCATGGAACACCACAGAAAGAATGCATGGAAGGAACAAAGTAGGACATCTCAATTCTTATCATCTATAAGCCTGTCTTTCTCATCGACTACTTGTCCATGGAATTTACTGCAACTTGCCATGGCGATGGCGCGTTGACTTGGACAAGAGGATGAGGGAGGGCGACCGCCATGTCCATAGCCGCCTCGGACCGGATCGGGACGGCGGTGCGATTCGGTGGCATCAGACCGTGGAAGGCGGGCATGGGTTGCGTGACGCGTGACGCGTGACGCAGCTCCCCAGAGAGAGAGAAAAAAAGGATCTTTGAAAGATAAAAATGACAAAGAACGAGGTCAATTGTGTGAAAGCAAAAGCGGGAAACATTTGTGGGGAGACGAATCGAACGATCCCGGCCTTCGGTCAAAGTGATGGACCGAGACTGCGTCGCGTGGACCGCCCGCGGTAGACGTTGAATGAGGGCCAGTCGCTAACTTGCGCCGCGGCAGCACCGGCAGCGGCGAGCTGAGGTAGCTCCGCTACGAGCACGGCAGCGATCTCGCGCCGTGGCACGCGATTTTTTTTTCTTTCTAATTGATAGGTTTGAAGTCAAACGACGGAGGAGGAGGAGGAGGAGAAGGAGGAGAGAGAGGGGGGAAGCGACGGCGGTGATAGTTGTTTGTTTACCTTGCGGTAGGTGGTGCCGTCCTCCTCGACGGTCCACCCGGCCTCCTCACAGAGAGCCTTCAGCACGGCATTGTTGTCGCAGTGCTTGGGTAGACTGTAGTTGCCGTACGCCCGGAGGCCAGCGTAGATCTTCGCCGCGATCGCCCGCCGCCTCCTCTCCCGCCGCATGTTGTTCTCCCGCTCCCTCCACGTCGCCATCCTCGCGCCCGACGTCATCTCCTTCGGCGGCAGGGTCAACTCATCCCTCCGCAGCCACCCCTCGCCGAGCGAGATCCACAGATCCGGCGAGGAAAATCGCCCCGGGAAGAACAAGACGAGAGATTTGGGGACGAAGCTCGAATAAAACGGAACACCAGCAGTGAGGTAGTCAAACACGCAACATTAATGCCCACATAAGACTAGAATATTTACGCAAATGCCACCGTTGAACACGGGTCGTCCACATGATCCCCCTCCTCCCTCGTGCTGCTGGCTCGCGAGCCGCGTGAACGGGGTCATGCGATGTGGATGCCGCGTCGAGTAGCGACAAAAGACACGAATTCCTCGTGAGGTCGTAACCTGAAGGGCCTATTTAATCATAACAAAAATTTTATTTTAATAAATTATAAGAGCAAAAGATAATATTTAAAACTATTAAATTTTAATAACCGGAAGGGCAACGCTACCGGGCCGAGGGAGCCACTCGAAAGGCCCACGTGCGGTGACCAACCCAGGGGAATAGTCAGAGTCAAACCGACGGACCCCAGCTGAGGAGTTCGGATCCTCTATGTCCGAAGACATCTTTAAGATGTGTATGATTAGGGATGGCAATTTTCCCCGCGGGTTTGGGGCCCCGGGGGGAAAACCCGAAATGGGGATGGGGATCCCCGATTTTTCGGGGATGGGGCGGGTTTGGGGCGGGTATGGGAATACTATCCTCATCCCCGAATCCGCCCCGAATATTATTATTATTAATATTAATAAATAATAATATGATTTTTTTAAAAAATATTAATAATAGTATTAATATTAATATTAAAATTTTTGAAAATATTATTAATAATAATATTATTGATATTGATATTAATATTAATATTATCATTAATAATTATTATTAAATAATAATAATAATAATATAAATTAATCTAGAAATGGGGCGGGGATGGGGAATCCTCGAACCCGTGGGTTCGGGTTCGGGGAATCCCCGAACCCGAAAAAATGGAAACGGGGCGGGGATGGGAATGGCAAACCCGGCCCCGCCCCGCCCCGTTGTCATCCCTATGTATGATATCCTCATAATATGATATTCATGATATATAATCTGAACTATTGGATCAATAAATGGGGCATAGAAGATATGAAAGTTCGGGATATAGGATTCGAACTCTGGGTCTTAGAGTTAAAAATATGGTGCGTCTGAGTATGTCTTCTTTGATATCTTAGCCACTTGTACTAATGGTTAGTAGTCAATTATGATTTACCTTCTTCGTGTTGATCTACGAATAAATTGACGAAAATGTTAAAAACGAACGAATCACCTTTTATCATATGAAAGACTAAGAATAAGGGTAAAGTGTCATGATTATATATAGATGTCCACAATGATGATTTTTTTTCTTTTTTTTTTTCATTTTTTTAACCCTCGGCCATGTTAATAAAATTTTATCTTTAGAAGTTTAGTTATATATATATATATATATATATATATATATATATATATACAGGTTTGATATTGTGCGCGACGTGCACAGTGCGCGACTATGCGCGTCGCGCACAATATCAACGTTTTTTTGTTTTTTTAATTTTTTTTTTTAATTTGTAAATTTAAAAATAATTACAAAATTTCTTTACGATTTTATTTATAGGGTTCAGGCTTTGGGTATAGTGTTAAAGTTATTTTTTTTTAGATTTTACCTATAGGGTTTAGGCTTTCCAATTAGGTTATAGTGTTTGGTTTAAAAAAAAATTAAAATAAAATTAATTTAAGTATTTATTGAGTATTGTAATGTGTTTAGGGGATATATTTATATATTAAATTTTAAATAAGGAAATGTTGAATTTTTTAAATTCAAAAAATTTAAAAAAAATTAAAAAAAAAAAAGTCGCGCACTGTGCGCGTCGCGCACAATATCAAACCTCTATATATATATATATATATATATATATATATATATATATATATATATATATACCTCATATTCTATCTCTAGATTATGTGAAGGGAGATAAATCATGAGTGACTATTAAACAGAACAGTAACCAGTGAATAGGAGAGAGTAGGAACATGGTTACTAGCTCGAAATTGACTCCCAAATCTGATAGTGGTAACATCTCATACACTGGCCAATACCCGATTTATATATATAAGAATGATATCATATACACTATGAATAGGAGAGAGTAGGAACATGGTTACTAGCTCGAAATTGACTCCCAAATCTCATGGTGGTAACATCTCATACACTGGCTAATACCCGATTTATATATATAAGAATGATATCCTATACACTCTTTCCTGAGTGACGGTGGGAGACATCCAACGTGGATGATATAACGTGGTCAAAACTTTTTTTTTTATTTCCCTCTCTCATATCTATAAGTAACTATTTTCTCTCTCTTACATGTAAGCTATTGTTGGTTTGTACAAATCAGTACCAAAATGGTATTAGTCTTTAAAGATCAATACCAGCCAACACCAATGCTAGTTTGAAACCAATAGTCAGTTGATGTTGGTCTTACTAGTTGATGTTGGTCTTTAAAGACCAGCACTGTGCGCTGATGCTAGTCTTTAAAGACTAGCGCTAATGATAGTCTTTAAAGATCAACATGAACGCTGGTTCTGAAACCAGCATCAGCGTTGGTGCTAGTCTTTAAAGACCAGTACCACGTTGGTGTTGGTTTCAAATGAGCACTGGTGTTGGTTTCAAACAAGTGCCACTGTTGGTTTCAAACAAACGATGGTGTTGTTCTTTAAAAATCAGTACCACATTAGTGTTAGTTTCTAGAAATCAACACCAACACTGGTGCTAATTTCAAACCAGCACCAATGTTGGTACTGGTTTCAAACTAACACTAGTGCTGGTTTTAAAGACTAGCACTAAATGCAGGAGAGATAAAAGAGTTGCATGTAGATGAAAGAGGAAAATAAAAAAAATCAATTTTGGTCACGTCAAATCATCCACGTTGGATGTCTCCTATTGTCACTTAAGTTAGAGTGTGCAGTGTATCATTCTTGGTGACAAAAGGTGAATATACTCGCCCTTAGCGCCCCCGCCAATCCGAAATAGATTGTGCAGGGTATCATTCTTGTATATATATGTGAAGGTCCACGTTAAGCCAACTAGAGGGAGGCAAATGACCTTGAAAATAAATATGAAAATCATTTGCTATTTGAACTAAGTAAGAATATAATATTAGCAAAAACAAATAACTAACATAATAGAAATAACTAAAAAAGATAAGAAGGCTCAAAGAGTTACTTGGTTATAACCTAAGCGGTTATTAATCTAAGGCAATGAAAAACTCACTAAAAAACTCCTTCGTTAAAGGTGAAATAGTCTCTTATAGATGTTGACAGCTCAAGAAATTAGCTTAGGAAATGAATACAAGAGTTGATGAATAATTCCTAGGTCCAGGATTTTTTTTATAATCTCTTGGAAAAAATTACCATTGCTTGAAGACATCTTTAAAGGGATCTAGGGTGCCTCCAAGAGGATAAAAGATTATTTTCTTCTCAATGGTATCCTAACGACTACTGTTCAATCAAGACACCTCTATGGAAGCTCTAGGGTGCCTCCAAGAGAGACGCGAGAACGCCTATAACGGAGGCTCGAGGGTGCCTCCAATCCAGAGGTACGAGGGAACCTCCAAGCTTCTTTAGGGCACCTCCAAACTCCTTTAGGGCGCTTCCAAGCTCCTTTAGGGCATCTAGTTAACCTCCAATCAGTTAACTCTTCCTTGTGCTTTTTTGGGTAATTCTTCAACCGTCCAGAATTGAACTCACCTGAACCCAACTCTGATATTCTCCTCGAGTAGGCTTCTTATCTCTTGAATGTTCCGCACACGTCCTTCTCGTCTGCTAGTATACTTTTCCGCAACTTTT
Organism: Zingiber officinale; assembly: GCF_018446385.1. Taxonomy (NCBI): domain Eukaryota; kingdom Viridiplantae; phylum Streptophyta; class Magnoliopsida; order Zingiberales; family Zingiberaceae; genus Zingiber; species Zingiber officinale. The sequence goes on from NC_055988.1 coordinate 172,099,057, forward strand.
TATCCCTTGAATGCATCGAACCCATCAACTCGTTTCCCGTGCTATCCTTTTCGCTCACCATATTTTCTGCTCGGCTTCTTATATTCCTAGTTCTTGCATATTCAGATACAAGACATCAAAATAATATAACTTAATTTAACTTGATTGACCATATTAAAATTACCTAGGATACTTATAATATGTGATGACAAAAAATAATTTGTTCATCCTAATACCTCCGCTAATCTATTTTTAGGCTAAAATAGAAGCAGCAAATTAGGAATGGATACTAATCTTAGGTAGTTTGAATAGCACATAGGATATATACAGAGAGAGGGGTCTCGTTTGGGCTGCAGCCGTGGTCAAATCAACACGAGGTGGCATGCACTCTGTACACTAGAGCAAAATGTTAGATGAGTAAGGACCCTTCGATATATAAGTAATTAAGATATGATGAGTAGCAGGTAAAATATGAAAGTAAAAGATTCATTAGCCTCTCAAATATATTTATAGGTGAGAGATTAAGCGACATATATAAATTAGATATATCCATCAATCATTTCACTAATTAATTCTGATTTAACGACAATTAATTATAATAATTTAGTCTTTATAGATATTGATGATGTCCGAGCGTTGAGTCGATAGATGTTGGGGGTGTGGCGCTCTCCGTTGACTTTGACTGGTGATGTGGATCTCCGGCGAACCTGCAAAGAAGCCGAGCCGGGAGAGGGTTCCCGGCAACGATCCTCCGACGCTCAAGTCAGGCGAAGAAGAAAAGAGGCAGAGTAACTGTGGCTACAGTGATGAGAATTATGCATACCTCCGTCGAAGTTTGGGGTCCTTATATAGGACCCCGAGGAGGCGCGAGCACGCTTCTCGATGCGTGCTCGTTTCCCCAAACATACCTCCAAATGAGTGTGTCAGAAAAGCATGTCTGACATCCTTCCGCAATCGTTCGAGCATATCCCTGACGTGATAGTGGAAACTTCCAACGTACGATACTCTGTCCGGTCCGGCCGCCGACCATGCTGCTTGTCGACGGCAGACGTCTCGAGGATGATGTTTACCAGCTGTCCCTTTCGTCTTTTTGTGTCCCTTGTCTGTTTTAGGACCAGGTGGTCTTGCCACTCGGCGCTCCTATCCCTCGAGTGCGTGTATGTATTGGATCGAGCGGGAAGATCCTCGGTCCTGGGCTCGGCTGGGATCGTACCTTAGTGATCTGTGCTTCGATCGAGCGGCCTGTCCGCTCGGCCCATAAGCTCCTTTACCTTAAGCGTCGGAAGTTCGACCTATGGTCGAGCTATATTCCGATTGGTCCGGAGGACATCCTGCCGACCGGTTAGATGTTCTGTCTGCTCGGTAGGACCTTGGGGCCGCCTCTATTGACTTTTGACCTCCACGTGTCGTTGACCGCCGCCGACGTGGATGTCCCATCTTTACCATCGGATCAAATATCTAATTAATTAGAGGATGATAACTATTATAATAAGTTAAGAGGTCAATTACATATCTTTAGAAAAAAAAATTATTTTTTTATCATTTGACAGTAGACTATAAATTGATATTATAATTTATCTTAATTTATATAATTTAGAAAGATAAGATGATTTACAATTAATTATAATAATTTAATCTCTATTAACATCTCTCTCTCATTAATGGTAGTGGGATTATTGTATCAATCGTAGAGTTGCATGCATGTATCTAATTCATTTCCCTTAATTATTTAGTAATTACAATTCCATTCAATTTATCATTGTTCATATCAGCCACATTACTGCTCGTTTAACGAGCAGTAATGTGGCTGAGCTCATGGCAAAAAGAGACCCGTATAAATAATATTATAAAGTCAATAATTAAATATTAAGGTACATAAATAAATATTTTTAATAAACTAAATGAATATCAAAACAAAAAATAGAGATCGCAGCCAGAGCTGAGCTCATTGCCAACCAAGCTCGTGACTATGGCTAAGCTCACGGTCGGATGAGCTTGTGATCGGTGCATTTTTTTTCACTATCTAGCTGAGTTTGCGGTCAGCTAAGCTCGCGGCTTATCAGAGCTCACAACCAACAAGCTCGCTACAAGGGAGGGAGGTCACAGTCAGCTCCGGTTCTTCTACCGAGGAGGTCTGGAACATAAAAAAAAATGTCCAAAATAAATTTGGGTCCCAACTACTAAAGGTCCCAATTACATGTCTAAAATGATAAAAATAAAAGACAATATCAAAAGATTCTGAAATATGAATTTGGGCCTAACTATTCAAGACCTCAATTACATGCCTATAATACATAATATTAAAAAAAATAAAATTTGGGCCCTCTTAAATTATGGGCTCAGGGCCATCGCCCAGTGTCGCCCTCCTCCAGGGCCAGTCCTGGTCACAGTCAACCATGCGGCCAGGTTGAGCTCACGACCGACCATGCTCGTGGCTGACTTAAGCTCATGGCTGACCAAGCTCGCTACCAAGGAGGGAGGTCACAGCTAGCCTTGCTACCATGCTGAGGCGGCGGTCATAGTGGCAGTTGAAGCAGCGGCCAACCTCGTAGCCTGCCTGAGGCGATGCCCAAGATCAGGCCTGGCCTGGCCGACTTAGCTAGCTGCTGCCACAACTCGCCGCGACCAAATCCAACTAGTGTGGGGAGGGAAAAGGAGAGAAGAGAGAATAGCTTACGCCTTGACAGAGCTTCGAGAGCTAGAGACGGCTAGAATGGATCAATCAATCATCATCATTGCCAAAGAGGGAGGGGGAACTAGGAAGGGAGTTAAGCACTCGTCGGCGTCAGCAAAGAGGGAGGGGGAAGGGAGTTAAGGTTGGGTCGAGGAGATGTAATTTAGGTTTTATTTGGTGTCGAATTCAAAGTTCGTCGCTAAATTCTCATCTTATGGAACAGAAATTTTAAATTTTACAATGTATTTGGTCAAATTTGGTGACATATTCAAATTTCTTCACAAATTTGGCGATAAAAATTGGATTCATCATAAATTTGTGATGAATTTTGTGATAAAATTAATTTTAACGATGAATTTTATGACGAGATTTGTTTGTTGCTAACTTTGAGACTAAATGTTTTTTGTCACTAATTTCTTTACTTATTAGGGACAATTTCTTTTTCATCTCTAATTTTGTTATAGATTTGTGATGATTTTTTTCGTTGCTAATTTCATATTTTTTTTTCTAGTGGAGCTACTGCCAATAATAATGTTGGATATATGTGAATGGAGAAGAGGTGGAAAAAGAAAGAAACTCTATTGTAAATGAGACTTTAGTTGTATATTAGGAGTTTCAAGGCATATTTGTTGGTTTATATTGATTCACATGAATTGATGATATGAATAAATACATGGGGAGAGACTCTCTCTCACATGTGAGTGTGCAGGGGTACAAATTCAAGGTCCGAATTGTGCTGAACCAAGTTGACTCGTATGCAAGCATGACATGCGTGCGTCGAATGCTGAACTGGTCTAACATTTTGCCAAATGGATTCCTTTATTTTACTACTCAAGAAGGTAACGTAAACATTAACCATTATTAATGGCAATTTTGTAACCTCCTGGATAGTAATGGTCAGTCATGGTCACCAGTTATCATTAATCCTGGGGCATTGAATGATCATTACTCGACGTTCAATGCAAGTGAGGGATAGTGCTTCTATATAAAAAGAGACTATGGTCTTGAGCAGACACGCACATGGAAAAGTTGAAGCTCTCCATCTATATTTCCCCTCCTCATTTGTCGTGCATCTCTTGCTCGACGGAGAACCCGTGATAGCAATCAGGTACCTCTCAGTTAATCATGACCATCAGTGTTAAATGTGTATCACGGTTAACCGTTATATCCTAGGAAATAAACGACCCCGAGAAAACCTCGAAGCAAAGCTAGAAGTGGGGTGAATCTGTTTCAAGAAAATTGCATTCATTGCAGGCCTTGGTTCGCTTCACAAGCTCAGCCTCTTCGCCCGCTCGGTCATTTCATCCGCTCGACCGTTCTGCCCGCTCGACCACTCTATTCGCTCAAGCTGCTCTGCCTTTAGGTCGCCCGCCTTCTACTTATCTGCTACTAAGCCTGGTAGGCTACTCAGCCCGGTCAACCACTCTACAACTCGGCTGATCTACCTTTTGGTAGATCTATCCGATCGGTCGCTCTGCCACTGAGCTACTCTAGTACTCTACCTCACGGCTCGATCTACCCGCTTGACTGCACTACCTGGTCGATTACTCTGCCTGGTCGGCCACTTGTCCTGATTGGCTACTCTGCTCTGCTGCTCGGCCTAATCTACTGCACTAGTCGGTAGCTACTCTGTCCGGTCGGCCACTCGTCCTAATCATCTATTCTATTCTGCTGCTCTGCCCACTCGGCCTAATTTGGCTCTCTGCCTGCTCGGTCGATCTTCCCACTTGGACGCTCTTCTTGCTTTGCCGATCTACCCACTCGGCCACTGTGCAGTCTGCAATCAACACTTGACAGAAACCAACCCCCGCTAGTAGTCTGGGATTATCAACTTAGATCATCTTAGCATATAAGTTGAATTTAATTCAGTGTAATTTAAATTCGGTTGATTCCCCAAAATCTCTGGTAGATTGTCTAACAATCTTGAAATATATTTTATTCTGTTGAGATGGCCACAGAACAAGGTGTTGATGTGCAACAGACTCAACACATGAAGGCTCACTCCGCCCCGATTGGAAATGTGTCAATCAACCACATGAAAAGACAAGAGAAGTTCACTGTATTGAACTTCAAGAGGTGGTAGAAGAAGATGCTCTTCTACTTGACCACGTTCAATCTGGCTCAAGTCTTCACTGAGGACCCTCCCAAGCATGCTAAGGATGCTGATGCGCAGACCATCAGTATAATGGAGGCATGAACTCACTCTGAGTTTCTTTACCGAAACTACATTCTCAACTACCTTGCCGACTTATTGTACGTTATATATAGCACAAAGAGAATGGTTAAGGAGATGTGAGAGTCCCTGGACAAGAAGTACAAGACAAAGGATGTAGGGACCAAGAAATTCATCGTGGGTCGATTCCTGGACTACAAAATGGTTAGCTCCAAGATAGTGATCAGCTAAGTCCAGGAGCTTCAGGTGATCTTGCACGAGATCCACTCAGAAGGACTAATTTTGAGTGAAGTCTTCCAGCTAACTACTATCATTGAGAAGCTGCCTCCCGGGTGGAAGGACTTCAAGAACTACCTAAAGCACAAGCGGAAGAAAATGAATATGGAGGAACTCATTGTTAAATTTCACATCGAAGAAGACAACAAGAGTTTTGAGAGAAAGTTGTTCTCTTAGGCTACTATGAAAGCCAACGTGGTCGAGCACGATCAAAACTCGAAATGGAAGAACCCCAAGTCTTTCAAGATGGGACCCAGAGGAGCCATCAGGAAAAAGTTCTCTGTGAAGTGCTTCAATTGTGTCCGAGTCGGTCACAAATCTTCGGAGTGCGAAAAGCTAAAGAAGAAGCAGGAGGTCAACCTGAATGAGGGACGAGAAATAAACAACCTCTGCATAGTGGTCTCATAACTGAACCTGATCAGTTCAAACCCACGACAATGGCGAATCGATACTGGAGTCGTCAATCGCAGGCCTCGGTCAGCTTCACACGCTCTGCCGCTTTGCATGCTTGGCCGCTTCGCCCACTCGACCGTTTTGCCCACTTGGCCTCTCTACCTGCTCAAGCTACTCTGCCTTTAAGTTGTCCTGTCTTCTACTAATATGCTACTGAGTCGGGTCGACTACCCAGCCCAATCATCCACTCTGCGACTTGTTTTTTCCCAGTCAACCACTCTACCACTTGGCAGATTATCTAACAATTAAGCCGGAGCGGGTGACGCCCGAATGAGTAGTGCTCTCGAGTGCCCGAGTTTGAGTGGGGACAATCTCGAGCACTAAAGCATCTCGGACACAATAGTGCCCGAACACATTAGCATCCCAACAGTATAGCATCTTGAGCCCAAGTGGGTGATGCTTTCGGGTGCCCGAGTGCTCGAGCCTGAGTGAAGTGCCGCTCTCGAGCACTGTAGTATTCCCAAATGCCCAAGCTCCCGAGCCTGAGTAGGGGACACTTCTGAGTGACCAAGTGCTCGAGCCTGAGTGGATGATGGTCCCGAACATTGTAGTGTCCCGTACATTATATCACTATACGTTGTTTTCTCTGCTTGGGTATGGGAGTAGCTTGAAGGCATCCAAACATGCATTAGTTATACAAAAGACACAGGCTGTAGAGAAGGATATCACGTTACACTGCGCCGTTGGCGGTTACAATGGCGCCAATTAAAGAATGAGGCATGCCGCATACAAAAAGGCATTCGTTGGAAAAACCCTACTCACCCTCCTTTCCTATATAAGATAATGATATTAGCATGAAGAGGACGGCCACTAGTATGCACAGTTGATTTCTAAATTGCTATCGTTCTATGTTCTTGTTTTCTATTTTTTTTTTTTTTTTTTTCAATTTTGATTTGAACGTCGGATGGGTCACACCAAAGAGCGCCCTGGCCCCTTCTAACCTCTGGTTGGTTTGTTTTGGCAAAGAAGTAGGGTCTCCAACGAGGCAAAGGAAGAGTTGGTTCCTCAAATTTTGTTCATCCCCTCTTCATTCAGCGGTATGCTTCCAATCCGCTACAAACCGACCCTATTGAAGAAGACGGATTCAATAGCAACTGACATGGTCCAAGTCAGTAGAAGGAAGTTCCGTAGCAGTTCTCCAACGAAATCTAGTCGTAAGGTGAATACCAAATTAAAGTGAAAGTGATAAGGTGGATGTTAAGACGGAGGCGCAGTTTGATTTGCACTGCGTGGTCCAATATTCTGCACGATGTGTACAATAGAGCAAAATGTTAGGTGAGGACCCTTCCATATTTAAGTAATTAAGGTATAATAAGTAGTAGGTGTGAAAGTGAAAGATCCATTAGCCTCTAAAATATATTTATATAGGTAGGAGATTAAGACATATCTATGGAGTTTGTACTTAAGATAAGATCTACTAGAAATTAGATATCCATCAGTCATTTCACTAGTTAATTTTGATGTAATGACCATTATTTATAATAGTCTCTATTAATATCTATGGTAGAAATTAAAGTTGTAGAGGAATTATTGCAAGAATATATCGTAGAGTTGCATGCATGGATCTGATTTATTAATTATTTATTAGGGCAATGCAAGATGCGGCAGCTAAAATATATTTTAAAGTCATTATTAAAAGTATTCAAATAAAATTATCTCTATATATATTAATAATTAATTATAATTTAAAATGACATATATTACAATTCATTTTCTAACCGATAAGATTTTAACCAACAAAATTTACTGTATTTGTTAACTGTAATTCCATTCAATTTGTTATTGTTAGAGGATAAAATAAAGTCGTCAAATTTTAACAGTTTTTGCAAAGTGATGCTAGTGTTCTAAAAGAGAATAAATGAGCATTTATACTAGAGCATTCATATCAATTATTCTATTTAAAAAATTTTCTTTAAATTTTTGATAAGATAATTAAAAAAATTTTGCATGAGTTACCTAATCCATTTCCTAAATTTAGATTTGATGAATAATGATTCTCTAAATTTAGGGAATGAAACTTCTATCCTAAAAATAAAATAATATTTTTCCTTAATCTCTCTCCTTTTACTTATTCTATAAATATAATAATAAAAAATATAATAAAGAGAAGAAAATAATAAAAAATTAAAGATGATAAAAATTTTAGGATAGTTAATATAGTGTCTAGTGAAAAATGATTATCTAAATTTAATAAAATAAATTATTTATCTTAAATTTTAGATATAATAATAAGGAATTGATATGAATATTTTAATACAATAACCCTTTATCCGAAAAATCAAACACTCGATCAATTATTTTATATTGACTAAAAATTGACCTTAAAGTTGGTTGAAGCAAGCATCGATGAAAATGCTTGCTGGGTCCATCCGTTGGTTCAATTTCCCAGTGTTCAAATCAGGTTTCAGCAACATTACTGCTCTTTAATGAGCTGTTGGAAAGAGAGAGATATGAGATAGGAATTATGCTGATTCTGCTGCAGCAGATTCAATCTTAAACTAAAAATTAACATATTCATTTATTAATAACTTTTTTTTAAAAAAAAACTTTTTTATTTTATAATTAAAATATTTTTAATACATCATGTAATAAAAAATAAAAAACGTAATAAGTAAAAGGTCACCTCAGCCATCAACCCTCCCTTTATAAATTGTTCTCAAATAATTAGTTTTGATTTTTTATAGATCAATTTTGATTTTTTTTAATAAGTCGATTTCAAATAAGGTTGTACTCAAATAATTAGTTTTGATTTTTAATAAGCCGATTTCAAGTTTAAACTAAGTTTAAATTTTAAACCATTTAGGCAGACTTAGACATGTTCAATAATATTCATATTGACCCCACAAGTCACCCGAGTTGGTATGTGATGGGATGCTTGCCATATGAGATCACGGGGGTCGAAACTCAGGGTAGTCAGGGCATAAATCCCAGGTCCCTGTGCAACTCACCCCACCTACCACATGTTCGCTCAGGATGTTATGATTTACCTCCTTTTACCACATATTGTAGTAATTATATTTTGTAGATACTACAATGTAAATTTGACACGTTCATCTAACATTCATGACGTATTAATTAAACTCGTAGTTGCTACCACTCACATTTATTATGTTCAATAATATTCTCGTTGTAACAATTATAAACTGTAACTGTTATAATTCAAACTTGTCATGTTTAACAACATTCATGTTGTAGTAGTTACAAAACTGTTACTTCTATAACTATGGTAATAATTACGAAATCATAGTTACTACAACATTTATAGCAGCTATTGTAAGTACCTAGATGTAGCGAGCGATAAGGATGACATGGGAAGGGAGTTGACGGATTCGGTGCATCAAAGAAACGAGGAGCTGCGGAAAAGTATATTGATGGAGTGAAAAGGACGCTCGCGGTGCATCTAAGGGATGAGAAGTTGGGTGGAAGCCTGCTCGATCAGAATTGATTTTGGATGAGCTCAACTTTGGACGGTCGGAGTATCACCGAAATATACGAAAAAGTGGGCAATCAACTCGGAGGCTGACCATCTCAGGCGCCTCCATTGACTGGAGATGCCCTGATGGTTGAGGTGTTGGTTGCTACTCGGAAAATCTAGAGGTTCCACTGTACAAAAATTTTGTACAAAGGTCTGAACCTTTTCCTAGCTACCATGTGTTCTTTTAAATTAAATTTTGGATCGCCTGCGGAACTTAACACGTTTGATCCAAAACTTATATAATCTATTTGTTCTTTTAGGTTTTGACTTGGGTCTCCTGCGGAACTTAACACGTTCGACCCAAATAGCCTTAAGTTATTAATTCCATTAAATATTAATTTCCATAATTGGTTCCCAGTACTGACATGGCGAGGCACATGGCCTTTTTGAATATGGGAGCAACCACCACCGACTAGACAAAACCTTTTATAGAAAGCTAATATTTAATTTTCTAAAATAACTTTAGGTTAACCGAAAAGAACAATCAAATCACAAGGATAAATAAAACAAAAGAACACAACATCGAAAAACATATTCGAAATACTAGAATCGTAAGCCTCTTGTATTTGATATTATTTCCATAAATAACTAGTATGATGCGGAAAAAGAAAAACTACTAGTTATACTTTCTAGAAATATCTCTTGATCTTCTACCGTATTCCTCTTCTAACCTCGGACATTGTGTGGGCAACGATCTTCCTAGATGAGAAACCACCAACCACCTTCTTCTCCTCCTAGCTAGGTTCGGCCACAAAAAGCTTAACCAAGGATGAAGAACAAAACACCAACCAAGCTCCAAGAGATGCTAGTTTTCTCTCCTTCTTCTTCTTCTTCTTCTTCTCCAAGTAGTATCCGGCCGCCACAAGAGCTCCAAGCCTTTGAGAGTTTCGGCCACCACAAAGAGGGAGAGAGGAAGAGGATGGCCGACCACTCCAAGGAATAAAAGAGGGAGAGAAATAATAGAGGTTGTATCTTGTGAAGGCACCCTCACCCCTTCTTTTATATTCCTTTGCCTAGGCAAATTAGGAAATTTAATTATAATAAAATTTCCTTAATTTCCTTGACATGATTTAATTGAGAAAAATAAAATAAAATTTCCCAATTTAATCTCTAATGGCCGGCCACATTAAAAGAGATAAATTAGACAAGTTTTAATCAACAATTAAAACTTCCTAATTTGTTTCCGGAAATTTTTAAAATTAAAATTTCTCTTTAAAAATCTCTTCATGGTTGATAAAAGGAAATTTCTATAATTTTAATTTTACAACATGTGAATATTTTTTAAAGAGAAAATAAAATATCTCACCAGTCTACAAATAAGGAAAGAGATCTAATCTCTTTTTTTAATCTTTTGTAGATCTTTTACAAGAGAGATATTTTAAATTTAATTCTCTTTAAAAAATTATATCTCCCACATAATAAAAATTAAAATTAAAATCCTTTTTTAAATTAATATGGCCGGCCCCTCTAGCTTGGGTTCAAGCTAGGGCCGGCCACCCCAATTTATACCTAGGCCGGCCCTAGCTTGGTTCCCAAGCTAGCTTGGCCGACCCCCTTTGGGTGGGTATAGAAGGTGGGTATAGGTGGGTATATTACTCTACAAATAAGAGGCTACGATAGGGACCGAGAGGAGAAATTGGCTTTGGTCTCCCGATAAAATTAAGCATCCCGTGTTCGCCCTGAACACACAACTTAATTTTATCAATAATAATTCATTCCACTAGAGAACTATTATTGAACTACCGCACCAATCTCAAATTATATTTTTGGGCTCCTTCTTATTATGAGTGTGTTAGTCTCCCTGTGTTTAAGATATCGAATGTCCACTAATTAAGTGAGTTACTGACAACTCATTTAATTAATATCTTAGTCCAAGAGTAGTACCACTCAACCTTATCATCATGTCGGACTAAGTCCACCTGCAGGGTTTAACATGACAATCCTTATGAGCTCCTCTTGGGGACATTATCAACCTAGTATCTCTAGAACATAGTTTCCTTCTATAATCAACAACACACACTATAAGTGATACCATTTCCCAACTTATCGGGCTTATTGATTTATCGAACTAAATCTCACCCACTGATAAATTAAAGAAATAAATATCAAATATATGTGCTTGTTATTATATTAGGATTAGGAGCACACACTTCCATAATAACCAAGGTCTTTGTTTCTTTATAAAGTCAGTATAAAAGAAACGACCTCAAATGATCCTACTCAATACACTCTAAGTGTACTAGTGTAATTATACAGTCAAGATAAACTGATACCTAATTACACTACGACCTTCTAATGATTTGTTCCTTTCCATTTTGGTCGTGGGCTACTGTTTATAATTTATAAGGTACTGATAACATCATCTTCTGCATGTGACACCACATACTATGTTATCTACAATATAAATTAATTGAACAACTACAACTAAATGTAGACAATTTGACCAAATGTGATTCTTTATTCATAATGAATGTTTACAAAGCTTAGGCTTTCAGTATACATTCCAACACGAGGTACCTCAGTTGTCGTAAGACACCTCATAAATCAAACTCTGGAGGTGCCTCGAATGAACAGAGGTGCCTCAGATGCCCAAGAGTTGTTGCCGAGTGGATAGGCAGTGAATTCCAACTCTGCACAACCGAGGCACCTCTGATAAACCGAGGCACCTTTGATGCTGCTAGATCAGAAAGTGGCCATTGCGGTGGAGATAAAATTCAACGGTAGAGATGTCCTGGATAAATGGAGGCACACCGAATTACTACATCAGCAAAACATTAATTTTGATTAGTACACTATACATAGTGCCGTAGACTTAGTTATAAAGTAACACACTGACTTTCACTTCTGTATTTTCATTTTTGAGCTTTTCAACTGTTATAAGAGGCTACTCCACCTTCAACCTTTGTCGAAGAAGAAGATTTCTTAGTGTTTTCTATTACCGTGGATTAACAACTATCCTAGTTATAACAAGTAAAATCCCTACCTCATACTTTACTTTTATATTATTTATTTTTATTTAATTAATAGTGCGTCCTTGCTAAAGTAAGCTATCAAGAGAATGTCTAATTTAACTTGCAAGCTATTTATCCTATTTAACCAGTCCACTCGTTCTAACAAGTGGTATCAGAGCTCAATTATCTTAGAAGGACTAACCGTCAACTAAAACAATAAAGAGAATGGCTGGATCAAATATCTACCCAACGAAATTCAAGGGGGAGTTCATCATTTAGAAAATAAAAATGGAGGTATTTTCTAAAATTGATTTCAATATTTTTCTATGTTAAAAATGATTTTGAAACACCCCGGGACTAGGATGGAGAAGAAAAAGAAGAGCATCTATAAACAAAGAAGCGAAGAGATGAATTCATGACCAACGGTAAAATTGAATTTCATTTATTAAATGTCCTATTAGTGTAGGAAATTAATTGAATCAGTGTCTACAAGTCTGCAAAAGAATTTTGGGAAAAATTTTTAGAACTTCGCGAAGGTACATCAAAAATTCAATTGGCTATACGAGATGTGCTCCAAAACAAACTCAAAAATCTTCAACTGGAAAATGGTGAGTTAGTTGCTCAAATGCACGCAAAATTCATTGAGTTTATCACTGGGCTCTTTAACCTTAGAGAAATGATGTCAAATCAGGATTCCCTCCTATATGCATTAAATGTATTTTTGAGAACCCAAGAATGAACATCAATTGTAGACTCTTACTACATCTCTAAGAACTCGAGATAAGTAGTTTAGAAAATTTATTTTTGAATTTAGAATTACATGAATCTCGATGTATAGAACTAAGGAAAGAAAATGAGGCAAATTAGAACCTAGCATTATAAGTCAAGAGTCGATCCCCGGGGTGTCATTGCCTGGGGTTAACGTCTCCGCCATGCACTTTCCACCTGTGTACCTGCATTTACCTCCCTCAATATCCGTGGGACTGGCTCTAGGGGGATCGCTGATGTGACGGTTCCACATTTTTTATTATAAGCCAAGAGGAGTGAGTTAGATTATGAATCCTCACTTGACGAAGGCGAAGAAGCATATATAGTAAGAAATGTTTAATAAAGTTTTTAGAACTAACAATTTTGATAAGCGACAAGTTTCGAAGTTTCTTTAAAGAAAAAGGAGTGAAAAATATAAGATGCTATAATTGTAATGAAAAAAGACATATCATGGACAATTATCCAAAATTGAAAAACAAGGGAATAGAAAAGGTCAAAAGGACAAGAAGATCTGAGAATAAGAATCTCAAGGCGACTCGGACCGAATTATTCTCAAAAGAGTCTAAGATGGAAGAATATGTTGAACTAGCATTAATGACAAGTCAGAAAAAATAAGACGAAGACACCTCGGAGGAAAGCATAGAGAAAAGGGTAGCATCTACCTATGAGTCTAACGCAATGAGAGAGGTATCATTCTTATCTTTTGATAAATTGTATGAAGCAGTAAAATATTATCTAGATCATTATGTAAACAAAGAATAAATTATTTAAAATAAAAAAAAAGATAATATTAAGTTAAGAGTTAATTTAGCAAATGCACGTGGCCATTACAAGAATTTGATAAAATTAAAAATAAAAATTCTAAATTAAAAGAATTATTGAAAATTCAAAAATTAAAGTTAGAAAAAATTCTTAAAATTCCAAACTTATTTTTGAATACTTATGCAATAAATTTTGAATTAAATTAGTATATTAGAAATTACAAGAGCCAAATTATAAAAATTTATAATGAATTCCAAAATCTATTTTGACTTGTTAGATTTTTTATTTAATTACTAGAAATTAATTTGTTTGATTTATTTACATTATTAGCAAAATTATTTTTAGTAATCTTTATGTTCAATTTTTTAGGTTTAAATTGTTCTGTAATAAACAAATATGTAATTTGTTAGCTGGAATTTTGTACTGTTACATAATTTTTTATTAGTTTTTTATCAAAATAAAAATGAATTTTTAAAATTAAAATTATTTTAGAGATTAATTTTTTAAAAACTTGATTTTTCTATAGCTAACCGTTAAAATTTTATTAAACATATTATCAAATAAATATCAAAACTCTGAAGAATTTTGTTCATATAATTAATTGATCGGTTTAGAATTTAATGCGTGTGACATCATATAATAATATTAAACAGTATATTTAAATCATAATTATGTCATTTTACATAAGAAGCTCTTGTTTTTTTTTACTATTATACAACATTCAATAAATTTAATTAAAATTATCATAAATTATTTTGATCAAACTACTAAATTAATTTAATTACGATACAATATTATAATATTTTTCATTAAATTTAAAAAAGATAGTCAAACTAAATAAAAATACTTTGATATAAAAAGTAATACTTTTAAATACAACAATTTAATTAATTTAGAACAATTTTATTATATATTAATTTTGACTAAAATTATTATAATAACGCAAGAAGTTCCCTTTTGTTATAAGAGACATCCTTATAGTTTAAAATAAACTAAATAAACGTTTTATTAATTAGATTAAATAATTAACTAAATCTATGGCAGATTAGCTATGTAAATATCAACATACACGAATTTAAATTTATTAATTAATTATATGTCAGGAAGCATGGTAGAATAATTTCCTCGAATATAAAAATGATAAATTAGTTGAAGATAATAATATTATTCTGCAGACCATAATATTTAATTAATGTTGAGAGTTACATTATTTAATATTGTGCGGTGGATTCTTATCACTAGGCAACTACCAATAAAAATATTAAAATTGGTAAATAATTTCATCTCTCTTTTTTTCTGAATATATACATTATCTTATCTCGAATCGAATCTTCATCCTTATCTTTTCGCTCACAATATTCTATGATTTATTTATTTTAAGCAAAAACGTGAAATCCACACAATTAAAAATTTTCTTTGTTCCTTATTTTAACAAATGGCTTAATTTTCTCTGCCTGCCACGTGTTTAATTAATAATAAAATGGGAAATGATCAAGATAGAGACAAAGACTACTCTCCGCAACTTTTATCCTGGTTTTGACAAATTTGAATATTTTAAAAATAAATAAATAAATAAATAAATAAGGAAAAGCTTGAATTTTTCTATTCATTTTCTTCATTAAACTTGATTTAAAGTAAAAGTATTATATTTTACGGAAAAAATAAATTTGTGTAGATTTAGTTTCTTTTTGAAAAAAAAAATTAAAAGGAATTTTTTTCCGGAGTCGTGTGAAAGGACTTTCTGCGCTTTCTTGCTCCCTTCGCCTTCTAGAAAATTCCAACGACTTCGACTCGCGAATGGTACCAGAATTTGAGAACGGACTCGGAAGAATTCGATCTCTCTCGCTTATGGAAACACGAACGAGGAAGGAAGGAAGGACGAGGCGAAGATCTTGAGGAAAAGAGAACGATCATCTTTTTTTCCTTTTTCACCAGAAAAGCTTGGTGGTTAGCCGCCGGTCGGCCGATGGAGACGGAAGGCAGTGGCGGCGGCTCCCGCGGCGGTTCGAGCTCGCAGCCGCCGCCGTTTCTCGACAAGACATACGACATGGTGGACGACCCGGCGACGAACTCCGTCGTCTCGTGGAGCGCTAGCAACGCGAGCTTCGTCGTCTGGAACGCGCCGGACTTCTCCCGGATCCTCCTCCCCCGCTACTTCAAGCACAACAACTTCTCCAGCTTCGTCAGGCAGCTCAACACTTACGTAAGTGGGGAGAAAAAAAATCATCCCATCAAAACCACCTCGAGATAATCTTCTCTGTTCATTCATCGATTGGGTAATCCTGCCGGCTTTGTGTTTGTTGAATTGCCTCAGTCGGTCGAACATCCATATCTGTGTTTTTCCTAATGTTCTTCTTTTTGTTCGAAGAGAATTGAGGTGTTCATCTTCTCTGTCCATTCATTGATCCGGTAATCTCGCCGGTTTTGTGTTTGTTGAATTACGTCAATCAGTCGAAAATCCATATCTGTGTTTTTCCTAATGTTCTTCTTGTTGTTCGAAGATAATTGAGGTGTCGTTTTATGCCCTGTTCTAGGGTTTCAGGAAGGTAGACCCCGATCAATGGGAGTTTGCAAACGAGGACTTTGTGCGAGGACAGAGGCACCTCCTGAAGAACATACACCGACGCAAGCCGATCCATAGCCATTCCCTCGCCGCCACCCATTTGAATTCCTCGATCGATAAGCAAGAGCTCGAGGAAGAGATCGAGAGACTCAAGCTGGACAAGAGGAGGCTTTGGAGTGAGATCCAGAGGCACACGCAGAAGCAGTGCGAGTTGGAATGGCAAATGCAGGCTTTGGAGGAAAGGTTGCAGGTTCTTGGGCACAGGCAGAAGGGGCTGGTGTCCTTCTTGACCAGGGCCATTCAAAACCCCGCTGGCTTCCTTTCTAACTTTGTGCAACACTTGGAGGAATTTCACACCAAGAAGAAGAGGAAATTGCCGCGAATCGACTACTCGAATGACGACGACATCTACGGCGAAGAACAGCCGGTCCAAGCATTCGACATGGAGTCGTTCGAGAAGATGGAATCGTCTCTGAATTCACTTGAGAATTTCTTTAGAGGTGTTAGTCAAGCATCCGGGGACGACATACCTTACGATAACATGATCATCTCCGAGACAATAGCCTCATCGGTGCCGAGACTGCTCGCTTCATCGCCGGAGATACAAGAATCTACGAGCTTCGTAGAGACTCCTTCTGTTCCTGCGATCGAAAAGGAAGTGGATTCGGGTAGCAAATTCTCGGAGATTGATGTGAATTTGGAGCCCAATTCTACTGAGGTTGATTCATCAAGAGATGTTGGCACAACCACAACCTCAGCAGTGCCTGCCGGGGCAAATGATGTATTCTGGGAGCAGTTTCTCACTGAAATTCCGGGCTCTTTCAATACGAAGGAAGCTCAGTCAACTAGAAGAGATTCAGAAGACAATCAAGGAAATGTTATCGACAGGAAAAGTGTCGATAACTTTTCACCCGATATGAAGAAGAATCTCACTTCAGCAGAGAAAACCTAATCCTAGTTCTGTATGTATCATAACTCTCAGAATGTTTCCCTGTATTAGATGTGAATGTTCAATACTTAGCATACAAATGGCTTCTGTCTTTCGATTAATCTAGAAAGTAGATTGGTTCATCTATTAGGTAAATTCGAAATATTAACCTGCATTTGAGATTCAAATTTTAAATTTTTTGTGATGTAAATTTGTTCATCTTTTGATGAATTTGATAGGAACTTTTTTTTATATGGTAAATTAGAAGATAAAAATATATTTTCTTACTATTTTAATTATCGAGGAGAGTTAAAATTGCAATGAAGTAGTCAACAGCGTTGCCGGTCTGGTTCGGCGAGGAGTCGCTCCGGGTTGAGCTCGAACCAGACCTGGCGGAACACCTTGACGATGACGTCGTGATGCTCGTCGGAGTTGAGGGAGAGGTAGCAGGCGAGCAAGCTCTCCAGCTCCTCCGGCCGCCCGATTCCCTTCTGCCAGATCATTTCCACCATCGATTCCTTGAAGTCACGCTGCGGATCGCAGGAGCATTTTACCACGGCGAACCGCTCCAACCCCGCATTTCTCTTCCTTCTTTCCGCCGCCGCCGACGACGCCGCCATTCTTGTCCCCTCGACCTCCGCCCTCGCCGCCGCCGGCCGAGGCGAACGCACCTTCACCTTGGGTCGCTGCCGAATCTTCCCGCTGATCGACCGCCGCGGCTGCGCATCCCTCAGGCCCGACGAATCACCCGGCGGGACCCGCCGTCGCCTGCGGAGCCGGAGGGGCCTACGCCGCCCTATCCCGAGGTCGCAGCCGGAAGCCTCGCTCCCTGATTCCGATTCCACCCGCCGCGCCGGCGCTTCACGACGCGAGAAGGGGATGATGTGACCAAGGGTGAGCTCGATATCGCCCACCGATCGGTGGCGATCGGAGCGATCCCCCGCTCGGTTTTTTCCCTCTCCCCCGAGAGAGGCACGCCGGGGGGGCGCCTCGATGGCAGGGGGAGGCGGGAAGCGGTCGGAGAAGGCAAGCAGGCGAGCGGACGCGGAGCGAGGCATCGGACCCGTCGGCGGGCAAGGTGAAGGCGGAGGAGCGACGGCGGCGAACGCCTCAGCGGTATCACTCCCCCGCCTGAACTTGGACGCGGAGGCGTTGAGCTTACCGAACCAGGAGAACGGAAGCAAGCGGGCGAGCGAGAAGCTGGACGGCGAAGCATCGGAGGTACGCTTCTCCGCTTCCTTATTTGGCTTCTGGTTCCTTCGCCATTGCATCTTCTCTCTTCGGCTGTTACAAACGACCCGATACGATACGAGAAGAGGAGACGAGACGAAGAAGAAGTCGGATCGAAGTTCCTTAAATGGAAGGGAAAAAAGCGCAAGACAGAGAGAGAAGTCTCCGTGTCGGTTACGATCGTGGCGATCACTTTTCGGTTTAATCATGATTCCAGTAGTTTCGGGTAGTTGGGGGTTTGAAACGAAGTGGCGGAGTGGCAAAGAGGAGCCGACTCAGCAGTGTTTTCGAAACGCGAGTCTAATTAATTTATCATATAAAATATAAATATAAAACTATTTTTATAATATTGTAATTCTTAAATTCTGATGATTAATTAATTAAACCGATTTGAACCGAGCGAAGTCGGTTCGCGTGGGTCAGACCGTACAACGGGTGAGAACCCAAGAGGGAAATAAAGTGGAGCTACGTTTTGCCTTTAATTCGGTCGCTTTTTTCTCCTCCGGACCGATTTTTGAATTCTTATTACCGCCTCAGTCGTACGCTTTTCTTTTTCTGCGGCCGCCTTTTGCTTTTTGGCTTTAAAATGTTTTTCCGTCCGCACGCGCGCCTACGTGGGGGAGGGTTTGATTGGGTTTGTCGGGCGACTGTGGGATTCGAGATGGGAGTGCCAATTGGTAAATATGATTAATTTCAAACACGTTATTACGATAGTCATTATGGTAAATAGAAGGGTAATGAGTGATTTTATGAGGTAGGCGATCATTAAACACGTTGTTAATATGGCTTAGATCTTCAACTTGTCTATTCCTGTGTTTTTGCCTTTTTCATTTTACCTATCTACTCTAGAATATAATTCTAAAATAATAATAATAATAAATAAATAAATAAATAATGACTCAAAGAGCATTTAATAAAATTTATTTATTTTATATACATCAGATCAATCAAATAAACATGGTTAAATAATCCATGAATAAACTTCAAAGAGCATTTAATAAAAATTTATTTATTTTATATACATCATATCAATCAAATAAATATGGTTAAATAATCCATGAATAAACTTGAACATATATTAAAAAAAATTATAAACTGTCTTTTTTATATATATGTAATTTATAAATTTTATTCATTGTTACTACAATACAAATAGAATTTATAAATTATATTTATCAATAAAATATTTATTAATATGATAAAGAAATAAATAAGCTCTCAAAATCAAATTCTAACCCACTAGTTTAAAACTATAAAAATTTAAAATCATTAAATAAATTTAAAACATCTAAACTAAGTTCAAACAAATTCATAAAAAATAAATTAAATCAAAATTGAACAACCATTTCAACTATTTTGTTCCTCCTAAATTCGACTTAATTATTTTATCAAATAAATGTTAACAACATAAAATTAAATTTGACTCAACCTTGATCTTGTTTCCAACCGTCCTTATCTTTTGGACCTCTTTATTTAAATAGGGCAACAAAATATTAAAAGAAAAAACCCTAAAAAATCAAACAACCTAGCTAGTATTATTTATCTTGAATATTCTCTTATTTTAACATTGTTGTAACATCGTGCCGGTATATCTTATAACAGCTGCTACTTGTATTAAAATAAATTTGTTCAACGTATTAAAAAAAAAAAAAAATATATATATATATATATATATATATATATATATATATATATATATATATATATAATGCAACACTTTTATATAAATTTATATTTTTTACCAAATCAATTTAAAGTTAATTAAAATCATTTAAACATGCTCAAAAACATCTTAAAATTATTATAGCAGTTATTTACTAGTTACTATATAATTATTAGAGAAATGATATGCTCAGCGAATATAAAGCACGAAACGCTCAGCGAATGAGTCAGCACTTCTTACGTGGAGAAAAAAAACAATAAAAAAATCAATACGGAGAACACTAGGCCTGGAATCGGTCTGGGGACCGATCAGCCTAGGGCCTGATCGGTCCCCAGACCGATCAGAGACCTTGAGGACCGATCAGACTCCACCCTGATCGGTCCAGGCCTAATATTCTCCGTATTAATTTTTTTTTCTCTTTTATTGTTATTTATATATTGAGATACGGAGAACACTAGGCCTGGACCGATCAGGGTGGAATTGTCTATGCTGTTGTAAATTATTTTACTTTCCAATCTTAAACTCGTTGACTAATGCATTACCTTGATTGTTGTCTATAGTCAGAATGTTCTTCTTCTCTCTGTAAGCTAAGCAAATCTTCAGACTCCTTTTTTTTTTGGATTTACTATCTGAATTTAAAATCTTTCATTCATACTCAGCGTAAAGTTATTGATTGGCCATTTGAAGTTTCCTTTCCATTTGACTTGCTTATGAAACATGAATATGTTTTCAAAATTTCTACCATTAAGTTTTATCAGCATTCTTATCTTGCAATTGTCTCGGTTTCTTGTGTTACAAATTGTTCCTACTAATTCCATCAATGTCTTTATAAAGGGTTGGTTCTTTTTATTGATGTTTGGAATAATTCTATCAATGTCTTAGGTTACAAACAAAATGTGAAGGACATTGTGCAGGATGCTTTGTTTCCTGAATCTGGACTGAATTTGGGAATCGGTCATGGAGGAGGAGCCGGTGGACTGGTGGTTGTTCGCAACATCAACTTGTTCTCATACTGTGAGTCTTGCTTGCTTCCCTTCAGCATCAAGTGCCATGTCGGTTACATTCCTTCTGGAGGGCGCGTCGTTGGCCTAAGTAAGCTCTCGTGCACCGCAGATGTATTCGCGAGGAGGCTTCAGGAACCTAAAAGACTCGCAAGTGAAATCTGTGCGGCATTGCATAGCAGCATTAAACCAGCTGGTGTGGCTGTTGCTCTTCAATGTCGCCACATGAAGCTGCCCGAAGACCATTCAAGTGATATCGATTCTACTCATTCAACCGTATCAGTTTCTTCAAGGTCTGGAGATTTTAAAGAAGAGAAAAGCTCTTTGTGGGATGACTTCTCATTTCTTCTAAGACTAAGAGGTGTAGTCATCGAAAGAGAAGATACTGACAATTCTCATGTTTATCCTTGGTGCCCCTTAAGGTCTCCGGAGCTGCCTCAGTCGAATGGGCATTGCGTGAGAAACACCAAAAATGGAAAGGTTTCTTCCAGGACAGCAGTTTCACAGTCACAAGCTTTGCTATTTCACAGTCACAAGCTTCTATGATGCTGTTGATCGGTCCTCAAGGTCTCTGATCGGTCCCCTAGGCTGATCGGTCCCCAGACCGATTCCAAGTCTAGTGTTCTCCGTATTGATTTTTTTATTGTTTTTTTTCTCCATGTAAGAAGTGCTGACTCATTCGCTGAGCGTTTCGTGCTTTATATTCGCTGAGCATATCATTATGGCGGTTATATCACTGTAGCAGCCACTGAATAACTGTTATATTGCTATAACAGCGGGTTGCTAAAGTGATTTTAACCTTTTAAAAGTGATATTGATCAAATTTAAATAGTATTAGTTAAATAATTTTTTAATTTAAAAATACTCTATTTATAATATTTTTGACTAAGTTAAACTAAATAGAAAAATAATCAATTTTAACACGTTAGCATCCATTCTACAACTACCACAGCAAATCTGGAATAAGAATATTTCGATATTAAATATACAATAGAATATTTTTTAAAGTAAAAACGCTCTTTTTAATTATTAAGACTGCTGCTTTAATTTTTTATTTAGTTAGTATCATATATTTAATTTATGAATTAATTTTAAAATGATAATCTTGATCTTATAGAATATTAAAAAACAAATAGGATTACCGATGGAATTTTCCGTCTATATAATCGTTTAGTGACGGAATTACGACGGAAAATCAGTTGTCGAGAGATAATTTGTCAGAAATGGATATACCGACGGAATTTATATTTCTGTAGTAAATTTTATCGACGGAATTTATATTTCCGTCGGTAAATCACACCGAAAATAGTGTTTCCGGTGGCAATTGTTACCGACGGAATCATTTATTTCCGTCGGTACACACCGACGGAAATAGAGTTTTTGTAGATAACCATTACGATAATTACCGACGGAATATTTATTCCGTAGATAAAATAAAAAAAAAAATATATGGAAAAAATTTATATTCTTTTTTTACCCTGTTTACAATCCATATATGCACTAAACCATTACAGACGATAATATTTCATATATACAAATAATCACATTCATATAATCACATACAAACAATCATATATACACCTACAAACAATCACATATACATCCTAATAATTCATACAATCTATATAAACATAAATAAACTACAAAATCCATGCAAACAAACTAATATAAATAAAAACAATCACAATAATCTAAAACAAATAAAATCTAAACAAATCACAATAATAGAAATAAACTAAACTATCCAAATATTCATATGTAAATCCAAATTTACATAATTAGATATTTAAATACATACCATGATAATATACTCCAAACAATACATCCATATACAATAGAAAATCCTGCAGAAAATAAAATACAATATAATATGATCATATTTATGAATACGATAAAATTTTGGTAATGATTTATGTATAACTAATTTTGATACCTAAATAGAAATGAGCAGATGATGAATAACGATAATGATTAATATGTCAATAGGAACTCCATGACGATAATGATCAATATGTCAATAGGAGTCCCCTCGGATGGGTCTAGTGGCTAGCACATGAGGTGTTGCCACCAATGAGGTCTGGGGTTCAAATCTCGGCAAAGCCGAGGTAAATGTCTCCCTTATGTGCTAGTCACTATTCTAAAGGTTAGTAGCCGCCCGTGATTTACCTCCTCCGTGTTGGCCCTGTGACGGGTTGGCGGGGGCGCTGGGGGCAAGCGTATTCGCCTTTTGCCACCAATATGTCAATAGGAACTCCTGAAACATACAATAATATAATATTTGTGTAGATTAAAATATCAAAACATAATAAATATAATTTGGTAGTACTACAATGAAATGATGAAATCTCAAAAAAAAATAATGATGCATGGCTCAACTGTTCATGATTAGATCTCTCAAAAATACTCAAACAAACAAAAAAGAAAGGAAGTGAGAGCAATGCACTAAAAAAGTATAATGTGTAACTAATTTTACATATCAACAAAAAAAAGATACCTATATCATATTTTGAATATCTATGGGGGGTGACGAACACTACAAAAGAATACAGTTTTATCGACGAAAAAAACTTTCTGTCGGTAACCCTTAATTTTACCGACGGAATGTTTATTCCGTCGGTAATCCTTAATTTTACTGACGGAATAAAGTATTCCGTCGGTAAAATCCTAAGTCTTGCGACGGAATAAAGTATTATGTCGGTAAAATTATGGGTTGCCGACGAAAAAAACGTTCCGTCGGCAAACACGCCTAATTAACCTATCGCGGACCCTTTCTTTCGACGCTGTGCCGGTTGCTGGTGAGTCGGTTGTTCCAAACGCTGCCTTGGTGAACGTTGCTGCGTTGGACACTGCTGTCTTGGTCGGTAGCAATAGTTTATGCTTTGTACTTGTTAATTTTTAGTAAAATTTTGTACTAAATTGTTTTTATTTTGTAAATAGATAGCATTTGTTGCTCTTCTCCGGTTGACCTACACATCTTCAGGTATATTTTATTAAATTGTACTTTATATTATTTAGCATGGTTTAATTTAGATATATGTTATATTCGTATATTAATCTGTAACATAATATAGTTATTTCATTTGTAATGTGTTTGTACGTTAATATTTGTTAATTTTCAATTTATTAGTCTAAGGACAAAATGTCTATGAACAAAGCTTGGATGTACAATTGTTTGAAAAATGGGTTTATTAGAGATGATTTTATTACTGAAGTTGAAGAATTTGTGAACTTTGCTAAGAGTCATCCAGAATGTATGAATGGTGATGAGTTATGGTGTTCGTGTAATCTTAAGAAATGTAGGAATAGAGCTTTTCGTGATGAGGATACCGTGAAGGTTCACATATGCAGAAATGGTTTTGTACCAAATTACTATAATTGATATTGTCACGGGGAGCCTTATGTGTATAAATCAATTGGACCTTCTAGTGGGACGTCATCTGCCATAACTTATACTGCTCCTGATATCTCAACTAATGATATTGCAATGCAGTCAATGGTTCACGATGCGATGAATGCAGTTGATTATTCCAATATGGATGAAACACCAACAGCTGAATATCAGCAACTATATGAAATGTTAAAAGCTAGTGAAAGAGAAGTGTGGGAAGACATTCCCTCTGGTCATTCTCAGTTATTAGCTACTGCTAGGTTATTTAATATGAAAGCAGAACATCATTTTTTAGAAGATGATATGATGACATATGTCAATTGATGTCAGAATTGCTTCCTGCTGATAACATAATGACTGATAGTTTTTACAATACAAAGAAATTGGTCAGAGGTTTAGGCTTGCCTGTAGAGAAAATTGATTGTTGTATAAACAACTGCATGATATTTTAGAATGAAGACAATGATCTACGTGAATGCAAAATCTGTACACACCCTCGTTATAAGCATGGTACTCGTATACCAGGGAAGAACAAGAAAAAAATTACTTAGAAAGTGATGTATTATTTTCCGTTAACTGCTAGACTTCAACGTTTGTATGCATCTACTGCTACAGCTTGCCACATGATGTGACATCATGAACATGAGCACGATGGAGCGCTGATGTGTCATCCTTGTGATTCCCCTGCATGAAAACATCTTGATGCTTTATTTCCCTTGTTTGCAATTGAACCACGTAATGTGAGATTGGGACTTTCCGTCGATGGATTTCAGCCATTTGGTCAGTCAGGGTAACAATATTCATCTTGGTCAGTTATATTAACACCGTACAATTTACCGCCATGGATGTGTATGAAGGATGAATTTATGTTTCTTATAGTACTTATTCCTGGTCCAACAAATCCAAAAGAGAAAATAGATGTTTTCTTGCAACCTCTGATTGCCGAGTTGAATAAATTATGGAATGTAGGGTCAGTGACTTACGATGTTGCAAGTAAAACTAATTTTAGATTGCATGCTGCATTATTATGGACAATCAGTGATTTTCCAGTATTCTCAATGTTGTCGGGATGGAGCACGGCTGGTAAATTAGCTTGTCCACACTATATGACAGATTCTGATACATTTTCATTACCTTACAGTGGGAAAGTATCTTGGTTTGATAATCACCGTAAATTTTTACCAATTGATCACTCTTTTAGGCGAAATAAGAAATTCTTTTTAAAAAATGTTGTAGTCAGAAAATCTCCTCCAGGCCATGTTTCAGGTGAACAAATCATTGAGCAAATAGATAGTTATGGATTTCTACCAGTATCTCAACCTGATTCTGATGAGTTAAATAAATACATTGTTAGGATGTGCAAGTGTGGTTGGAAGAAAAGAAGTATTTTTTGGGAGCTACCGTATTGGAAGGATCTACTTATTAGACATAATTTGGATGTCATGCATATTGAGAAAAATTTCTTCGATAATATTTTCAACACTGTGATGAACATGCCTGGAAGAACTAAAGACACTGCAAAATCATGTGAAGAATTAAAGGAACTAGTTATAGACCAGAGTTGCATCAGGATGAAACAACCAACAGATTTTCGAAAGCTTGTTATACATTAGACAAAGATGGTAAGCAAGCTTTATGCAATTGGTTGAAACAAATCAAATTTTCAGATGGGTATGCCTCAAATATGGCTAGATGCGTGGATGTGAATAGATTAAAGATGTTGGGAATGAAAAGTCATGACTGTCATGTATTCATGCAAAGACTTATTCCAGCAGTCTTCCATGACTTACTTCCTCAACATGTTTGGCAAGCACTCACTAAATTGAGTCTATTTTTTAGATATTTGACAGCGAGATATATTATGATGGATGATATGCTTCGGCTAGAAATAGACATTCCTCTTATATTATGTAAGTTGGAGCGCATATTTCCACCTAGTTTTTTTTATTCAATGAAACATCTACCAGTGCATTTACCATACGAGGCACAAATAGGAGGGTCTGTGCAGTACAGATGGATGTATCTATTTGAACGGTTTTTGAGGAAATTAAAAAATAATATTTGTAACAAAGCAAGAGTTGAGGGGTCAATCTGTAATGCTTATCTGGTTGAAGAAGCATCTTCTTTCTGTTCATATTATTTTACTGATAGTGTGCAAACAAGAAACCGCAAATGTCCTAGAAATTCTGATGATGTTCAGACGATAGACCCATCGATGCTTTCTATTTTTAAATTTCTTGGTAAGTCAATGGGTGCACCACGTTCTAGATGGTTAACCAAAGATGAATATCATGCTGCAAAAACATACATACTATTAAGCTGTGAAGAGATCATGTTGGTGCGGGAAGCATCCGACAATCAAACCCAAGTTTTGATAATGGAAAAGGGTTCAAAGTTAAGTCTTGTTGTGATCTAACGTGCTTGATTAAGTGTTTCAGGAAAGTCCTAACTGTGGTTAGGCAGGTGAAAATCCTAAGGGATGGTAACCTTAGGTCCTAGGGGCGGTAACCCTAGGTGGAGGAAAATCCTAGGGGGTGGTAACCCTAGGTCATAGGGGGTGGTAACCCTATGCGGAAAGTCTTGGCGGGTCGAGTGCTTCTGGTAAAAGTCCTAGGGGGTGGTAACCCTAGGTGGAAAGTCCTGGTGTCGCGAACCAGGTGAAAGACTGGACCAGCCGGGAAGCGAAAATCCAACAAAAAGTCCGGAAGCATCGAGCGCCGAGCAAAAGTCCAATCGATCTGGAGGATCACACTGGCAACAGGTAAATCTCCTGAGTGGAGTAGGTGAGGACGTGTTCCCCGTAGAGGGAACAGTAGGCGTCGGGTCAACCTAAGGTTTCCGGTTGAAAATCCGAAGTCAGACTCAGACAGTCTGGAGACTGTCAAACTTTCATATTCATACTATTATTGTGTACTAACCTTGTGTTGTAGGTATTTTGGCACTAACATGTTTGCAGGTACCAAAAACACAAAGTACACCTCGGATGAACAGTGTACGAGGCGCCTCCATGAGGCTTGGAGGCGCCTCGGGTGCAAAGCTGGAGCTGGCTGCGAAGCAAGCTTGGAGGCGCCTTGAAGGAAGCTCAAGGCGCCTTGGACTGGTGGATGAAGGCGCCTTGAAGAAGCATGAAGGCACCTTGAACCAGATAAAATTCGACCAAGTCTGTGCTGATCCACGCGCGCGACTCGACGGCCTGGAGGCACCTCAGACGAGCTTGGAGGCACCTCCAGCACTGTTTAAAAGGAGGTTTCGAGCAATGGCCTAAGCATCAATTGAGAAAAGCATTCTTCTTCTGTGCTATGCTCAAAAACTGTTCCTGAAGCGCTGCAGCGACCTTCCGACGACCCGGAGCTTCTGTTTACATTCTATTGTTATCAGTATTATATATTGTTTCTCAATCTTGCACTTATTGTAATACTTGTAAAACCTTATCGAGCTTATAGTTGTTGTCCACGGAAAGCGATCAAGGATCGCGAGCCTTCGAGTAGGAGTCGTCACAGGCTCCGAACGAAGTAAATTCCTTCGTGTCTGTGTGTTTGTTCTAATTTTCCGCTGCTTATTACTCTGTTAGTTTTTCGTACGATTTATGAATTCGAAAGTGAAAGGCACGAGCGATATTCACCCCCCCCCCCCTTCTAGCGCTTCTCGATCCAACAGGTGAAACCATACATAAAGTAAGTTAACTTCTCTAAGTAAATAATTATTCATTCTTAAATATCTTTCTTGGTATTCCAACATTTATATAATTATCTTTTTTCCCATCTTGTACAAACAACAACTATATATACAAAATCCATCAATTGTTGCAAGTGAGGTAGCAGCAAAGTTAGAGACCGAATTTGCACTATGGTTTCAAATATATGTAAGTTACAAAATTTATAATATTTTTCTTCAATCCTATTAATAGGTGTCCTAATTTATATGTGGACTATATTTTATAGATGAAAGACCGTAGAATATCAAATGTGCAAGATGATAGGATAATGAATATTGCATCAGGCTCGCTCCATAAAATTAAGGTGTACTCTGGTTACTATGTTAATGGCCTTAAATTTCACGTGGCACAAAGAGATTCACAGAGATTAACTTATAATTCTGGTGTTTGCGTCAAAGGATCTATGGACAACAACAATACTGAGTTTGATTACTATGGTAGACTTGAGGAGATCATAGAGATTGAATATCCTGCATTACCGATAAAGAGGTGTGTGTTGTTCAAGTGTTCATGGTATGATCTGACATCAAGAATAGGTACTAGAATTCATCCAAATTATAATTAATTTAGTTGAAGTTAATGCAAACAAAAGATTCAACAAATTTGAGCCTTTCATTTTTGGGATACAAGCGGGTCAGGTTTTCTATCTTGAATACCCTACAAAGAGAAGAAGATCTAGTGAATGGTTGTTTGTTTGTCAAATCAAGTCTCGCTCAACCATAGAGATGTCGAACATGTACAGTCACTCCTCAAAATCATGATGCATTTTAGAATGATGAAGTGGAGAGACATTTAGTTAATTTACAACTCCAATCTACTTCTCAATTACTTGTAGATGTTAATGTCACTTACGAAGATATTGATGATGGAGAGATGCCCAACAGTGAGTATGAAGTTGAACTAAGCTCACTAGCGAAGAGGACATAGAAACTGTACAGAGTTGATTAGTTAGATGGTAACGGTGATTAAGTATTAAAATTAGTAATCATCAAGTAAGTTATGCTTTCATATTAATTTGTAATTTTATTATCATGTTTCCATCACCTTATTATTATGTGTTGCAATGTTGTTTTACAGATATCATTATGGCAGAGCAGCAGCTTGTAACACCACGTGGCTACAAGGTCCTTAAAGTCGTCGGGGACTCATACGTATTTTTTCTTATATTAATTCAAGTTAATTCGAATTGTTCCTGAGAAAATGTAATACAATTAGAGATGAGCATATTATAATTAATATCAAAATGGAATAAATATATTTTGCATGTTTTATAAGTGATAAACAAAAAAGGTAAGTTATAGTTGCACAAATCTAATTAGAATCCCGTGAGTCTTGAGTCTCTTGTAGAAGAAGAAATAAGATGGGCCCCGCCTCTAGGATCTTCAGATGATTTAGAAGTCTTGAAATTGATGAGCTTATTATAGTTAGTTATAAGCTGACGTTATCCTCTGGAACAATTTTAGATTCAAAAGCTATTAGATTCTTCCGATGGAAGAAGGATAAGGTAAAGATATTCTTATTGTTGAATAAGTCCTTTGCTATCACATTTGTAAAATTTGTTGCATATTCAATGTTGTACCTTTTTCTCTTCGTTCCACCTGCATCTCTTTGTAAAAATATCTTTACCTTATCCTTCTTCCATCGGAAGAATCTGATAACTTTTGAATCTAAAATTGTTCCAGACGATAGTGTCAGCTTATAACTGATTATATTGGAAACTACATATTACATAATTTCAACCTCTATTTTCATGGTACTATTGAAACTTGATAATACCTAAAGAATATTAAGATGTGCAGTTTGTTAGATAATCAATATTAACAATCAAGAAATAAAATCTCAAACATCAAAAGAATAATCTCATAAAA
This sequence comes from Zingiber officinale, assembly GCF_018446385.1. Taxonomy (NCBI): domain Eukaryota; kingdom Viridiplantae; phylum Streptophyta; class Magnoliopsida; order Zingiberales; family Zingiberaceae; genus Zingiber; species Zingiber officinale. The sequence continues at coordinate 172,128,924 of NC_055988.1, forward strand.
TTAGACATATATTTATACTCACTAAATTGTAGTATCCTCACTCTTCCATCGACATCAGGCATATTTCTAGCAAAGCCACAAACCACTTGATGACAGTTAACACAGCCGTCGGCCAACACAGCTGCTGGCTAGCACAGTCGCGCGGTCACTTGCTAGCGGTCGGCACAGGCGACGGCTATCGCTTGCTTGCAGCTGGCGGGCACAGCTGGCGGCCGCTTGCTAGTAGCCTGCGTCCAGCGGCCAACGACCGACCGCTTGCTAGTGGCTGACACAGTCACTAGCATGCGGCTAGCGGCCAACAGAACCACCAGCATGCGGCTACCAGCCAGCAAAGGCTTCAGTCGTTTGCTAGTGACCGGCGGAGAGGAGAAAAACAGAGAGGAGAGGAGAGGAGAGAACTTACCTAAAGATCATCAGAGAGGAGAGATCACGCCAGAATCGTCGGAGAGGAGAGAACGCGCCGGAATCGCCGGAAAGGAGAGATCGCGTCGGAATCACAAGATAGGAGAAAACCGAGTGCGTGACAGGAGAGGAGAAGGGTCAGTGCCCTAATTTTATTTTCGGGGTCACTGACAGAATCGAATTTATGTCGGTAATTACCAACGGAATTAAATTTCCGTCGGAGATTACCGATTGAATATAATTTCCGTCGGTAATCCTGATATTTTGTATTTGGGGATTATCGACGGAATCTAATTTCAGTCGGTAATCTCTGACAGAAATTTGATTTTGTCGGTAGTTCTGATATTTTTTGTAATATAAATTTATTTCAGGATTACTATCGGAATTTAATTTCTGTCGGTAATTTTCGACGGAATATAATTTCCAATATCGGTAATCCTATTTTTTCCCGATAATAAATAGTTTCTATTATTTTATCGACGAAAATTTAATTCCGTGAGAAAATATTATTGACTGAATTAAATCTCCGTCGGTAATATTCTGATTTTACCGACGGAAATTTAATTCAATCGGTAATATTTTCTGACGGAATTAAATTTCCGTCGATAAAAATGGTTGAAACTATTAAAATAACAGGATTACTGACAGAATCTAATTTTCGTCAGAGATTATCGACGAAAATTATATTCCGTCTGAGTTTACTGACGAAATAATATTACATCGGTATATTCTGTCGATAAACTTGATTATTTTTATAATGGAAATCTTTGGCTATCAAGATAAATTAGAAATACTAATAGTAATAGAAAGTACTAATAGTTGGTGATATATCAATCCAGGTTCTTAAATTAATCATTTATTAAAATTGATTTATGCTATTTACTACTTTATACTTTATTGTCAATTAAATAAAAAGAAAAGATAGCATCGACTATAAATGAGGAGGAACAATAAAGGAATATGCAAAATTGAGAGGGAAGAGGAAGAGAAAGGGTAAGGAAAGGGATAGTATAGAGGAGGTATCAACTACAATTTAAAGTGAAAAAGGAGGAAAGGGAGATGATAAAATAAAAAAATAATAATTAATTGGGTTAGGTAATGTCGAGTCTAGTAATAATATAGTTAGGATTAGATTTTACTGAGCTAGCTCAGTGTAGCGCAGTAACCATGATTATATATTGACATCAAATCCAAGACCCTAGTAATTTTTAGGCTTCCAGCCTAGTTCGGGATAATACAGTAAGACGGTCAAACGCTTAGTGTGAATCGGCAGAAAGCAGAGGAGAGCGAAGAGCTTGTTTGATCCGAAGGGACAAGTACTACACTCAGTCATCGCAAGGAAGATTAACTGAGGCTGACAGAGCGTAGGAGTCCCGGCTTAGCGGCTACCCGGCTCGGCTAAATAGTGGAGCTATTGTTAAATCTCTCGATATCCTTTTGGGAGATAATGTCGCTGATACGAGGTATGGGCAACAGATGGATCGTACAACGGAATCTTCTACTGTCTTGTCAGGGATATGCGTGCCCTGTTAAGGTATGGTATCAGAAACACTTTCCTGACAAATCCTTTCATAAGACACATTGGAAAAACATGTTCATGCCTCGAGGAGCGTGCACGTCATCCATCAGAGCTCTATATAAAGGAGAATCTAAGTACCGACGGAGGTGTAGGACCGATGCGGCCGGGTAGAAGGGGGGGTTGAATAGCCCTGAAAAATCAAACACAACCCTTTCTCGTACGATTAAGCTAATACATAAAAAATAGATTAAACAGAAAATAAAGCATAAAAACGAGGCATCGAATTTGACTTGGTTACAACCGGGGAGGTTGTTAATCCAAGGATGAAGATCGCACTAAGAGCTCCTTTAGGCGGAGAAGCCTCGTTTACAGCAGTGTAAGCACAGAAAGACAGAAGCTAATCTAAACAGTGGAAGCACATAAGTGTTGTTTACAATTTCTGAACTAATGAAGAGCTTCTGGACAAAGGCTATATTTATAGCCTTGGTCGGGGCGCCTGGAAGGGTTCCAGGCGCCTAGAGTGGGATAAAAAGTTATCCCTGACGTAACGGTCAAAGTCCACGTCATTGTGGATAAAAACAGGGTTCCGGGCGCCCTGAACTGTTCTAGGCGCCCTGAATGAAAAAGTCAACATTTGTTGACTTTTTCTCCGGGCCTCCATCTTCAGCTCCGCTCGCTTCGGTACGAGTCTTTCGCTCTGGCTGCGCTCACTTGGGTGATCTCGGCCATCCGGAATAGGGCTCATCCGAACCCAACTTCTGGCCTTCTCAAGCAGGCTTCCGCTCCGGCTTCTCGTCCCTTGGAATCATAGCGTGCTTCCTTCTCGTTCACCAATGTACTCATCCGCAGCTCTTCGTCCCTTCCCTGAGTAATCTTCCGCTCCGGCTTTCGTACCTCGGAACCATCGCGTGCACTTCCTTCTCGTCCGCCGGTGTACTCTTCCGCAGCGCCTCGTCCCTCGGACGCACCACGTGCCGTCCTTCTCGCTAGCTGCGTCTTCCGCTCGAGTACCTGTGCTCCTAAGCTCCTGCACACTTAGACACAAGGTTAGAAAACAACAGAACCTAACTTAACTTGTTGATCACACCAAAACCAACCTTGGGGTTCCAACAATCTCCCTCTTTTTGGTGTGATCAACCCAAGTTAAGCTAGGGTTAACTAGACAAAAAATAAACTAACTAAATTTACAATTTAGTGCACAAAGATAGAAAAAAAAAATAGTTTTAGGCTACCTCCCCCTAGACTTATACTTATCCTTCTCCCCCTTTGATCACAAAAAAAATGGGGTTCCAAAAAATCTAAGGGTTAAAGACTTAGAAAATTTTGAAAAGCTACCAAAAAAAATTCTAAGTCAAAAGATTCTAAGTTAGAAAAAGAATTTTGCAATCAATAAAACTTAATTAAATATTTTGAAAAATATTTTTAAATCAATAAAAGCAGAAAAAAACTCTAAGTAAAATTTTAATCTTAGGAAAAAATAGTTTTTGAAAATTTTTCTAAACACTCTAAGTAAAAATTATTTTTGAAAATAGAATTTTAAAAAAATTAATTATTTAAAAAAAATTATGTCAAAATTTTGAAACATGTTTGAATAATTTTTTAAAGCATTAAATAATTCTAGTATTAATGCTTTATTAATTAAACATTTATTTCAATATTTGGCTTTCAGGCAGTGGCGAGGCACTAGGCCTTCTTGGTTATTGGAGCAACAACCACTTTCTAGTCAAAGCCCATAAAGAAATTTTTGTTTAATTTTCTCACTTAAAGCGCTAACTTTGATTTTAAATTTACACTAAGCAAGATTTAGGAACCCAATAAAGGTTCCAACCTACTGGATTAACTAAAAATTTCTTAGGGACATATTTTCTAGAGATATTTTTAATTTGTCCCTGGTGATATCTATAATACCAATTCAAATTATTGAACCTTCTAAAATTGGTTTTAGATGAGCAAGCAGAGTTTTTCAAGTTTTCTACTTGAATTTTTAAATTTTGAATTTCTAATTTTAATTTTTCATTTTCTAAATTTGATTTATCTAGCATTTTTAACGGACAAGATGTAACTAATATTGCTTTTAAATCTTTATTTTCATTTTCTAATTTGCAGCAATCTTTAGTTAAAATTTTAATGAATTTAAACATTTTATCATGAGGAAGAGTTCGTACCTCACTTACCTTGTCGATCTCGTTGTCGGTTTCTCCCCCTGAATTGCTTCTTCTGACGTGGCTCCCCTTCATCGATGCTTTCGATGCTCATTTCGGAAGAGCTTGACTCGCAGCGTCGCCTTGATGACTCGCCATTAACGCGAGCCCGGAGAACTCCTCGATTCGACGACATATCGTCCCACGCCGCTTTTAGGGCCTTGCGCTTTTGATAGGCTTCTTACCCTTGTCCTTCCCTTTGTTCTTCGTTTAGGCAATTGTCTTTGACGTGCCCTTCTTCATCGCAATGGTAGCAGTGGATGATTCTTTTCTTTCTTCCTGCGGATGGTTAGATTTTCTAGATTTACAAATATTTTAAATCGTCTTACCATCATTACCATTTCCTCGCCGTCGAAAGAAGATTCGACTCATCGTCTTCGAAGCTTTAAGAGCGACATTATTCTTGGGCTCCTTCGGACCTGCACATCTTGACTCATGCACTTCAAAAGTTGAAAAGAATTCGTCTAATGAAATTTTTTCTAGATCTTTTGAAATGTAAAAGGCATCTACTAGTGATGCCCATTTTGAGTTTCTAGGAAAGGAATTTAGGGCATACCTTAGCGAATCTCGGTTACTTACCTCTTCTCCGAGATTCGTAAGTCTAGTGATGAGTTCCTGAATCCTCAAGTGTAGATGTGCAATTGTTTCACCTTCTTCAAATCGGAGGTTTGTAAGCTGGTTACGAAGTAAATCCCGTCTTGCAAGTTTGGCTTCGGATGTTCCTTCGTGTAACTCAAGGAATTTCTCCCAAAGCTCCTTTGCCGAGTTGTAGGTACCGACTCGATTGACTTCTTGTGTTGGAAGTACACTTAGCAGATGAAATTCTGCTTTCTTGTTTGCCACGTGGTCAGCCTGCTCCTTCTTTGACCATTGATTTCTTGCTTTGCCCTCTGGTGCTTCATAGCCAAATTCCATTGTTAGTAATAAATCATAATCTGTTTCAAGAAATACCTCCATTCGATTTTTCCAGCTAGCGAAGTCCCCTTCGAATTTTGGTGCGTGGATGTTGGATCCGGCCATCTTGTTGCTTCGTTCGGCGGTTAGTCCTCCTCGGCTCTGATACCACTTGTTGGACCGATGCGGCCGGGTAGAAGGGGGGGTTGAATAGCCCTGAAAAATCAAAGACAACCCTTTCCCGTACGTTTAAGCTAACACGTAAAAAATAGATTAAGCATAAAATAAAGCATAAAAACGAGGCACCGAATTTGACTTGGTTACAACCGGGGAGGTTGTTAATCCAAGGATGAAGATCGCACTAAGAGCTCCTTCAAGCGGAGAAGCCTCGTTTACAAAAAGACAGAAGCTAATTTAAACAGTGGAAGCACACAAGTGTTGTTTACAATTTCTGAACTAATGAAGAGCTTCTGGACCAAGGCTATATTTATAGCCTTGGTCGGGGCGCCTGGAAGGGTTCCGGGCACCCTGGGGGGATAAAGTTTTATCCCCCAACATTCAGATCACGTAAATCGCAATCTTGGTCAAAATCAGGGTCCGGGCGCCCGGAAGCATTCCGGGCGCCCCGGACAACTCCGAGCGCCCGGATTGGTTCCGGACGCCCCGGAGCAAAAAGTCAACTACGATTGACTTTTTGTCCGGGACCACTTCTCCGTTAAGTCCCCGTCTCGGTCCGGGTCTTCTGCTCCGGATCCGCTTGATTGGGTGATCTCTGACATCCGGAATAGGGCTCACCCGAACCCATCTTCCGGTCTTCTCGAGCGTGCTTCCCTCCGGCTTCTCGTCCACCAGCGTGTCCTTCTCGTCCACCAGCGTACTCATCCACAGACTTCGTCCCTCGATCGCACCCCGTGCCGACCTTCGCGCTAGCTGCGTCTCTTGCTCCCCGAGCAATCTTCCGCTCCGGCTTTCGTACCTCGGAACCATCGCGCGCACTTCCTTCTCGTCCGCCGGTGTACTCTTCCGCAGCGCCTCGTCCCTCGAACGCACCGCGTGCCGTCCTTCTCGCTAGCTGCGTCTTCCGCTCGAGTACCTGTGCTCCTAAGCTCCTGCACACTTAGACACAAGGTTAGAAAACAACAGAACCTAACTTAACTTGTTGATCACACCAAAACCAACCTTGGGGTTCCAACAGGAGGTACGTGTTATTCACTCTTTGCACTTGCATTACTATTGCTCTGCTTTCCTCTATAGTTCCAGTAACTGACTTGCGCGTCAGAGGGTCAACGCCGGAGACCCCTCCCTAGCTCAACATTGACATTGCTTGTTTTACGAAGAGGAGCGCGGTCTATAGCTCGTCAGCGCAACAGTCACATCCTCAGCTAGCCAAGTTCATGTTTTCGGATCGGATTAATATATATAATAGGATTTATATTGTTTTATAATAATTTTACAGTAATACGAGTGACATGATGTACCTACCAAATGTAGCATAAGTAATGAAACTGGGATAAAAAGGTTAAAGAAAATAATAACATATAAATAAAAATAATTGAGAAAAAGTAATATCTTTCCATTGTCGTCTAGTCCGGTTAGGATATCTGGCTTTCACCCAGGCGACCCGGGTTCAAATCCCGGCAATGGAATAACTTTTTAGTAAGAAATTATAGGATGAGAATACCGAATGAGTTTTTTTTTAAGTTTTATCTTTGGCTTTGTGATACCTACCCTATAACATATAAAAATAAATTAATTTAACTTATTAAAAATATTATATATAGAATTTTTTAATAGTTATGATGTTATTCAATATTTTTGGTATAAAAAATACGATAAGTCAGTTTCTTTAATTATTTTCTAAAATTATAGATGCAAATTAGCATCGTATGGATGATAGTTATAATATCTATCATCCCATTAGAAGTATGAGATTTAGGTGGCGTTTGATTTAGAGGTTTGGGAATGAAGAAATGGATTTATTCCTAAACCTTGTGTTTGGTTGATAGGAATAGAATCAAGATTTTGGAATGAAATCCAAAAATTTGGGTATGGATGAAGCCCACTTCCTCACTTGGGTTTTGATGGAATGAGAATAAGAATTAAATTTTGAACGAAAATATCCTTAGTATATTTGTTCAATTTTTCTTTCATTTCACTATCTCTACTTATTCTCTCTCATCATACATTCCTCTCCTCATTCTATCATCACATTTTCTCTCTCAACATACTTTCTCTCTCCTTATTCTCTCTCATCACACATTCTCTACTATTTTCTCTCTATATTCTCTCTCAACAGACACACTCTCTCTCATTATTTTCGCTCTCTTCATTCTCTCCTCATTTTTTCATCACACTTTCTCTCTCATCATATTTTCTCTCTCCTCAATCTCTCTTATCATACTCTTTCTCCATATTTCATCTCATCAGACTCACACTCTCTCTCCTCATTCTCTCTCATTACACACTCTCTCTCATTATTTTCTCTCTATCATTCTTTCCTATTTTTTCATCATACTTTCTCTCTCATCATATTTTCTCTCTCTTCAATCTCTCTTACCATACCCTCTCTCCATATTTTCTTTCATCATACTTTCTCTCTCTTCATTATCTTCCATCATACTCTCTCTCCTCATTTTCTCTCATCACCCTTTCTCACTCTTCATTTTTTCTCATCACACTTTTTCTCTCATCATATTTTCTTATCATACTTTCTCTCCTCAATCTCTCATTTTCTCTCATCGCACTTTCTCTCTCTTCATGTTTTGCCATCCTTTTTTCTCTCTCAACACACTTTTCTCTCTCATCGTACTTTTTTCTCTTCTCAATCTCTCTTATCACGCTCTCTCTCCTCATTTTTCTCTCATAACACTTTCCCTCTTTTTATTTTTTCCCATCACACTTTCTCTCTCATCATATGTTTCTCTCACATTCAACCTTATCTTCCATTTAATGTTTTCTCTTATTTTCCTTTAAGGATAAAAAAGGAAATTTAAGTTTATTCCGATTGAAAATATTCAACTAACCAAACATTATTTTTAGGAATGATACCCAAGCTTATACTCATTCCCATTCCACAATACTATGATACACATTCCGATTCCGATTCCGATTCCTAGGAGAGAACGAAACGTCACCTTAAATATCACATATATATTATATTTGTAGGATGGGAAGTATTATGGTAAATAGTACTAGTGACTTTTTTACTTTTTCGTTAAAATCTATCGGAGTAAACGCAACAGAAATAAAGACGTAAAGGAAGAATAACAAAAACCAAGCTGACACTTTTTGTTTTACTTGGTTCGAAGTCTATGACAACTCCTACTCCAAGGACCATGATCGACAATCACTTTCGTTAGACAATTCACTAGCAATTCGATAATTACAAGTACAAAGAGATAATAACTTAAGTGTCACGCCCCGGGAAAGTCACTGTCCGAAGAAATTTCGACAGCACCTCCCTTGTACGGCGGACAATCTGAAACTTTCTACATACACAATATACATCAGCCACAGGCTGCTGGAATATACACACAACCACGCAGTTATATATTTATCATCAGCCCACTCGGCTGGAACAAAATATAAAACATAGCAGAAAAACGATAGAAATCCAAAATACATGACTGCTAGCCGGCTAGGCTTACACCACACAACAACACAATACTCTGGAAACAAAACCGGAACACAAAGTCAAATACACACATACCATATACCACGATAAAATAACAAAAAGGCGGAGATATGTCTTCTGATGTGACGTGGGGACCAGCAGACAGGATGCTCCAAGCGACACCATAAATAACTTGGTACTTGAAAAAAATAGTGTCAACGGGGGTGAGTTCAACAACTCAGCGAATACCAATGGACATGAGTAGTAAGATATATCTAACAACAATAAACATGGAATACAGCTTCCGAATAATATATAGGAAATATACAAAACTGATAAGTAACCAAGGAAGTTGTACTCACCAGGAACTCCTATCCTGATCTAAAGGGTCATCAAACCGATACGCAGTATGTCTCCTGTATGCATGTCAAACAAATGCATCCACCAAAATGCAGCATATAAGTGCAGCAAACACAAACAAATAAAGGCAATCAATGCATGTGATGACCGTGCACTCTAACATCACTGCTCCTGAACAGTGACCGAGTGGACGGAATGCTATCGGAGTACTCCTGTCCTGTGACCCCAAATCATAAATGGGGGAGCTCAATGCTCTCATCTCCCGGTACACGATGACGGGGAGGAAATATCTGCCGGCTACCACGCTGAGTCACCTGACCAACGGAGCCAAACAGAGTCCACCATCTGCCGGCTACCACGCTGCTACACTAAATGCCAGCGGAGCCAAACAGAGCGGAACTGACTGCCGGCTACCACGCTGAGTCATATGACCAACGGAGCCAAACAGCAGAACCGCCACACACCTGCCTGATATACCACTAAACCATGAGTGGGGGTGTGTGCAGTACATGTAACTGGCGATGGGCTCAACCATAATGGAGCCTACAATCGCACAGCATGCAATCATGATGCATGTCACTATGCATAGGAAAAACTTATCAACATAACCATATCCATATATACAAAATGGGTTCTGTAAAAGCGATGGTCACATACCAAAATCTAGAGTACACAGGTCAGATAGAATATCAAAACATATGTCCCGAACATAACAAGTATGGTATATCCTGATCAGCATAGAAAAATCCATATATATATAATATGGGTACCACAGTATCAGTAGATCAAATTCACGGATCCAGGACATACAGGTCCTCTCTGGTATAACAACCTAGATCCTAAACATATCCCCTTCCATAACCTATGTACCAACAATATGCACAGATCAAAGAACAAGGTCTACGTACACGAACCATATATGACAAACAAACAGAGGTACACAAGCCAGTCATGGCATAAAAACCTAAGTATCAGATAATCTAGATACACATGACTAAAACCAAAAATCCAGAACCTAGTCCTAACCTCAGTAAAACATGGTATGTCACTCTAGAAACTAAGATACTCATGGTAATAAAGTACTCATGACAATAAGATACTCATGGTAACAAATCACGAGATATAAGCACAGATACATAACAAGCGACAAACCTAACATGCTATGGATATCAAACAGTGGCATATCAAAGACAAACATGTTCATTGCTTGAAGGTATAAAGTACTATGCATATCCAAATGACGATATCATAAAAGATAAGTCAAGAGGTACCCGCCTTCAATCGATAAGACCAATCCGGTCCAACTCGGACGTCGAGATGCTCGTCTCATGTCAAAACCCTGTGTCACTAATATAAATATATTTTATTTAGCTACAATCTACATAAATAGCTAAATAAAATTCTTAAGAACTATTTAGGGCAAAAACCCTAAACCAACTTCCTCGACCTGCCTAAATTAAATCCAAATCATACCTAATTCAATCCATATCTCTAATCAAGCTATACATGATCATCTAACTACAAACATATCACATTCCTTCCCTTTACCTCAATTCACAATCATGATTGTTGATCCACAGCAGGGAGCGTTGCTGCTGGAAACCCTCCTTGCTGCCCAAACCTCAATACTGGCCGCCGGAATCCCTAGATCAACGATGGTGGTATGTGATCGACAGAGGCCTCATCTGCTAGCTTCTGTCCGGAACCAAACGCGTGCAGAGGTGGCAGTGGACCGAGGCTAGGGCACGGAAGCAAGAAATCTCCAGCAATGGTCGGCACTGCTCCGCGCGGCGACGACCACGAATCGGAATCTAGGGCACTGTTCTTTGCTACTTGAGCACAGCAAGATTGGCAATGTCAAGAGCTCCGGGAGGAAGAAGTTTGGTTGCCGAAGGGATAGGATCGGGTGGCAGTCAGAGGAGAAGAAACTACCGGGATGCTCGGGACGGCCACCGGTTGAACTTCAAGAGGCGCTTCGACCATCGGCGCTGGAGGAATCAGTGCCGGAGAGGAGAAGAGGAAGAGGGAAAAGTAGCAGTGGTTAGGGCATCGGCAACATATCAACTCGGGTGCTTGGCTCCTGTCCCCGACCCGAAGAAGCGAAGACTCGGTTGATACTCAGACGCCGACGGTATGAAGACACGAGGAAGGAAGAAGAAGGGCGTGTCGGGTTTGGGAAGAAGAAGGAACCGTCGGAGTGAAGAGGGACGGTGTCGGGAAAAAGAAAACAGGCACGGGTTCGGCGGGTGAGGAAAAATAAAAGGAAAAGGAAACAGAATTAAATAAATAAGCTTTTCCTCACTTAAATGGGGTAGCCTAAACAGGCTTTCCCGGGCCCCATTTTTATCCCCGTAAACTCGCTCATACGAGCTCTGAAAAATTTCGAAAAATTTCCCAGAAATTCCGAAAAATTCTCTTATTAATACTTGCCTATTTTCCGGTATTTTACATTAAGTCTCGACCCTCTCGACTGATTGCGCGCCCGAGGTAGCAGAGCGCGAAGACGGCTCCGCTTACCGTCTCTTGCGCCTGGTCAGCAGCACGTCGGAGGAGGCCGATCCCAAGGGTTCTTCGACAGGAATAAGAGGGTGTTGCTCCGTCCGAGGCTGGGAGCTCGGGGTGGCCCCACCGCTCGACGCATGGTTGGTCGCGCCTTCGCCCACTTCCGCGGGCGTCTCCTCGCTTGCCCCGAGTGGATCTTCGTTGGTGTCGACCCGCGGAAGACCGCGGCTCGCCTGTTCCTCGATAGCAGTCGCCTCGATCGCGCTATACAAGAGCTTCGCCTTGCCGGCCATCTGTGCACACATCATGATTTCGACTGCAGGATAAAAGAAAAATCAGTTAGCATCAAAGGAGTATACAATTAAGTATCTTACCTAAGCTGGTCGACAATCGAGTGCGGATCGGACTCAGGCCGAAGATGTAAAGAACACCCTCAAGCAGCAACTTTTGGATGTTGTACTTCTGACCGGCCATCATCGCTGCAACATCCAGGAAGTCCAATCGGCTCTTATACCACTTCAGTGGGGGTTAGGGTGCCACTTTGAGCTGCCAACGGGTCAAGAATTCCGATCACTCGGGAAGACGTAAGAAAAAGAAGTATTCCTTCCAATGTTTATTGGATGTTGTCATTTTATCAAAAAACTCTAAGCCGGCCCTAAACTGAAAACGGAAGGTCCCCAGCTCAGACAGTTTCGGGTAATAGAAATAGTGGAAGATTCGAGGGACAAGGGGGATGTCGTGCAACCGAAATAAGATGACTACGTCGCACAGAAGATGGAAGGAGTTCGACACAAGTTGAGGGAGGGAGATACGGAAATAATTGCAGACAACAATAATGAAGGGAAGAATAGGGAACCACAGACCGGCGATGAAATGATCCCTGAACAGACAAATACATCCGGTCGACGAGTTATTTGGCCGATCGGACGTGGAGGGCAAAACAATATCGTGGTCAGGCAGAATGTCGAAGGCATTCCTAAGGCCCTCTGCGTCGCTCTCGTCAAACCTGGACTCTGTGGTGGTATACCAGGGTCCAGGGATGGCGACCGACGACTGAGAGAAGCTGGCCATCACTAAAAACAGACGCAAAAGAATAACGATCCAAAAATATGTGGAAAGGTTCACCGGAAGGACGTCGGAACAGTGGACAGCAAAAGGCCCGAAGGAAAAAAGTGACGGGAGAGAGCTTATTGGAAAGGAAAGGAGGTCATCGGAGAGAGGAACCGAAGGATCGTCGGAGGAAGAGAACAAAGGATTGCTGGAGGACAACGCGCATAGGATTGTTGGAAGAGCACAAGCCGCAGGAGCACGAAGGCTGGAAACGCGGTGGCAAAAGTGTGGGGAAGGCGGCGAGGCAGAGGGTTCATATACCCCGGGCTCGATCGACCGGAGCCGTCCGATCTAGGTCGCGAAAACCTAGGACAATATCTCACCGTTGAATTCAAACCAAACATCGCCATCAGTGTCTGTCACGTCAGGCGTGCAGTGGCAGCGGGCGTGAGATGTGGCGTGCTACCACGGGTCGACAATTAAGGCTAGCATGAGAACCTGTTCTGCCTTAATGAAAAGGGATTTGCATGCTTCCGGAGAAATCGGGGTGACGTCAGGTCAGCCGGCGTTCGCCTAGGACAGGTGGAGGAAAAAGTCTGCAAGTGTAAACCTTTGCTTGTCTGATCGGATCAAAGGAGCAGGCTTATGACCGAGCGACCACCTTCAAAAGGCTGATCGGCAAGGGTCAGACCCAACCTTATCAGTCCGTACAATAAGGAAGGTCGATCGGGATGGAATTTGCTCACGCAATAGTCTAGTTAGTTGGACCACGATCTCCTTCGACTAGACTTAAAGGAGAGGCATATGATGCGGTGATAAGGAAGGGTCCACCTTGGGAAAAGTCTTCGCCACAATGGAGGTCAAAGTCAAGGCGGTCAAGACCCCCTATCACTACCGGGCGAGCGAGTGGTTCGCCCGACCGAGATATGAAAGGCTCGATCCGACATCATCACTAGCTAGGCCACCAGCTGAGCTAAGACGCTCAAGACAGGAATGAACGCCAAGTGTCTGCAGAAACAGGACGAGCGGCTACTCCGCTCGGCTTTACATCAATACTCAGATTAGCAGAGTAGAGGCACAACCGAGCAAACCACACATAAACAATGCTAAATACAGCCGAGCGGCTATCCTGCTTGGTCAAGGTGCGCGTACAGCAACTGGACAGTGGAAGTATCGGGCGAGCTGCTACCCCGCTCGGCCAAGTAGTAGATCCATCAGCCAGACAACGGAGACTCCAGCCGAGCGGCCACCCCACTCGGCCCCGCAACGGATGACACTGGGACAGGGAGCTCTCAGCCAAGCGACCATCCCGTTCAGCTGAGCAACAAACACCGCGCGATATCCTTCGACATCCTTTTGGGAGTTAATGTCGTTGACGGGTGGGATGGTCAGGCAGAAGATCGTACGACGGAAGCTTCCACTGTCGCTTCAGATATATGCTCGGCTCGTTAAGGTACTGTGTCAGGAACACTTTACTGACATGACTATCCACGGAAGGTTTGGGACAGCTTGCCCGCTTTGAGAAGCGTGTGCACACGCTACAGGAGCCCTAAATAAAGGGGATCCAAGCATCGACGGAGGTATGTTTTTCTCGCGATCTTTACAGTTGCGTTACAATCTCCTTTGCTTCTTGCTTCGGTGGAGATTGACTTGAGCGTCGAAGGGTCATTGTCGGGGACTTCTTCCCTAGCTTGGCACTGACGCTGGTTGTGTTGCAGGCGGAAGTGAAGTCTCTCGGAGGTTAGCAGGAGCGCCACATCCCAGCATCCACCTCCTCGATTTTCGGACATGATCAAAAATATTTATTAATATAGTAAAGAAATAAATAAGCTCTCAAAATCAAATTCTAACCCACTAGTTTAAAAATATAAAAATTTAAAATCATTAAATAAATTTAAAACATCTAAACAAATTAAATTCAAACAAATTCATAAAAAATAAATTAAATCAAAATTAAACAACCATTTCAACTATTTTGTTAATTCTAAATTCGACTTAATTATTTTATCAAATAAATGTTAACAATAGGGGTGGCCATTCGGTTCGGGTTCGGGTTGACAGGTTCGGGTTGGCAGGTTGACGGGTTGGCAAATGACAACCTGAACCCGACCTGATTATTATTTCGGGTCAAAATATTCAACCTGAACCTGATCTGTTTATTTGCACTTGACCCGAACCCGACCCGAACCCGACCCGTTTGACCCGTTTAACCCGCTTGACCCGTTTAACCCGTTTAACTCGTTCGACCCGTTTGACCCGTTTAACCTGTTTGACCCGTTTGACCCGAATATGACCTGAATTCATTAAATAAAATTTGTATATTTAATTAAAAATTAAAAATAACATTTATCTACACAAATTGGAAATTCATATCATAAATGATAAGCCATAGCAACATTGCAATCAATAGCATAACATATCTCTATGTTTAGGGTTTTTAACTTTTTTAAATTTGTAATTTTAGTTTAAATTTATAATTATTTATAAACGGGTTCGCGGGTTATAATCGGGTCATTTCAGGTTGACCCGAACCCGACCTGTTTATTAATTGGGTCAAATGGGTCGACCCAATTTCGACCCGAACCCGAAACTACCCAACCCTAACCTGATTTTTTCGTGTTCGGTTCGGGTCGTGTTTTCGTGTCGGGTCAAAAATTGCCACCCCTAGTTAACAACATAAAATTAAATTTGACTCAACCTTGATCTTGTTTCCAACCGTCCTTACCCTTTATTTAAATAGGGCAACAAAATATTAAAAGAAAAAACCCTAAAAAATCAAACAACCTAGCTAGTATTATTTTATCTTGAATATTCTCTTATTTTAACATTGTTGTAACATCGTGCCGGTATATCTTATAACAGCTACTACTTGTATTAAAATAAATTTGTTCAACTTATAAAAAAAATATAATGCAACACTTTTATATACATTTATATTTTTTACCAGATCAATTTAAAGTTAATTAAAATCATTTAAACATGCTCAAAAACATCTTAAAATTATTATAGCAGTTATTTACTAGTTACTATATAATTATAATGCCGGTTATGTCACTGTAGCAGCCACTAAATAACTGTTATATTGCTATAACAGCGGGTTGCTAAAGTGATTTTAACCTTTTAAAAGTGATATTTATGAAATTTAAATAATATTAGTTAAATAATTTTTTAATTTAAAAATACTCTATTATAACAATTTTGACTAAGTTAAACTAAATAGAAAAATAATCAATTTTAACACGTTAGCATCCATTCTACAACTACCACAGCAAATCTGGAATAAGAATATTTTCGATGTTAAATATACAATAGAATGTTTTTAAAAGTAAAAACGTTCTTTTTAATGATTAAGACTGCTGCTTTAATTTTTTATTTAGTTAGTATCATATATTTAATTTATGGATTAATTTTGAAAATGATATAAATTAGTTAGTATCTTATAATTTTTTTTTTATTAACTATCAACATAAATTAGAAAGTACTAAGGATGCGTTTGATTCAAATTATCATATATAATCTTTGTTATGTGATTACTAGGTAATCACATAATCAAGATTATAAGGATTAAATATAATCAAATATTATTTGGTTCAATGTTGATAATATAACAAAAATTTATTTGTTTGAAAGTTTTAATGAATAACCAAGTTTAATATTTTACTATATTACCCTCAGTTACAAAATCAACTATACTTCACTCAACATTTTTTTTTACTTTTTCTTTTTCACATTTTTCTTTATATATATATATATATATATTATTTTGTTTGTTTTTTTTTATGTTTTTTATTTTTTAAAGTTTTTTTTACTTTTTTTATTTTTTAAAATCTTTTACATTTTTTTAAAATTTTTTTTATGTTTTTTACATTTTTTAAAAAAATTTTATGTTTTTTTACAATTTTCCCTTTTTTTATAATTTTTTTATTTTTTTAAATTTTTTATTTTTTAATTTTTTTTAATGTTTTTTCTATTTTTTTAATGTTTTTCTATTTTTTAAAGTTTTTTTACAATTTTTTATTTTTTTTATTATTTTTAATTTTTTTAATTTTTAAATTTTATTTTTTAAAATTTTAAATTTTTTTATTTATGTTTTTCTTTTTTGTCACATTTTTCTCTTATCCGAAGATATTTTGGGTAAAAAAAATTTGTTAACCCCGGAATCAAGAAAAATCTCAGTTTCCTGAAGTTTTCCAATTCTTAGTTGTATATCCCTTTTGCTGACGTATCGGGCATGAAACATTACTCGAAAATCATCAATTTTCTAAATCAAATAAGATTTTTGTTGATAACTTTAAATAAATAATCAAGATTATCCAAAATAATCTTCAACTAAACACACCCTAATAGTGAGTGATATATGAATCCATGTTCTTAAATTAATCATTTATTAAAATCGATATATGCTATTTACTACTTTATACTTTATTGTCAATTAAATAAAAAGAAAAGATAGCAGCATCGACCATAAATGAGGAGGAACAATAAAGGAATATGCAAAATTGAGAGGGAAGAGGAAGAGAAAGGGTAAGGAAAGGGATAGTGATAGAGGAGGTATACAATTTAAAGTGAAAAAAAAAAGGAAAGAGGTATCATAAAATATAATAAAATAATTAATCAGTTAGATAATATCGAGTCTAGTAACGATATAATTAGGACTAGATTTCACTGGGCTAGCCCAGTGTAATATAGTAACTCATGCTTATATATTGACCTCAAATCCAAGAGTTTAGTAATTTTTAGACTTCTAGCTCAGCTCAGGATAATACGATATGATAGTTAGATATTCAGTGTGAATTGGCAAGATGCAGAGGAGACCGAAGAGCTTGTCCGATCTGGAAAGATAAACTACTACACTCAGCCATCATAAGAAAGAGCAATTGAGGTCGACAGAACAGAGGAGTCCCGGCTGAGCGGGATAATCACTCGGCCAAGTAGAAGTACCATTGTTATATCGCTTGATATCCTTTTGGGAGATAGTGTCGCAGATGCGAGGCATGGGCAACAGACGGATCATATGCCAGAAGTTTCTACTGTCTTGTCAGGGATATGCATGTCCTGTTAAGGTATGACGTCAGAGGTACTTTCCTAACAAGTCCTTTCATAGGACGCATTGGAAGAACGTATTCATGCCTCGAGGAGTGTGTGCGTCGTCCACCAACACTCTATATAAAAAGGGGTCCAAGCACCAGCGGAGATACCCGTTATTCACTCTTTGCGCTTGCATTAGTGTTGCTCTGTTTTTCTCTATCCCTAGTTCAGCACTGATGTTATTTGTTTTACGAAGCGAAGCACGATTTACAATCAATCAGCATAGCAATCACATCCCCAGCTAACTAGCTTCCTATTTTATATAATAGGATTTATATAGTTTTATAATAATTTTAAAGTAGTACGAGTGGCATGATGTACCTCCCAAATGTAGAATAAATAATGAAACTGGGTAAGGTTAAAGAAAATAATAACATATAAATAAATATAAATGAGAACACTTAGCATCATTCCATTGTCGTCTAGTCCGGTTAGGATATCTGGCTTTCACCCAGGCGACCCGGGTTCAAATCCCGGCAATGGAATAACTTTTTAGTACGAAATTATAGGATGCGAATATCAATATGTTTTTTTTTGAGTTTTATCTCTTATGGCGGCTTTGTGATACCTACCCCTATAACATATAAAAATAAATTAATTTAACTTATTTAAAAATATTATATATAGAATTTTTTAATAGTTATGATGTTATTCAGTATTTTCGGTATAAAAAATACGATGAGTCAGTTTTTTTAATTATTATCTAAAATTATATTTAAAATTATAGATGCAAACTAGCATCCTATTGAAGGTGGTTATAATATCTATTATCTCATTAGGAGTATGTGATTTATATATATATATATATATATATATATATATATATATATATATATATATATATATATATATATTATATTATATTTGTAGGATTGAAAGTGCTGTGGTAAATAGTACTTGTGACTTTTTACCTTTTCCATTAAAAATTATCAGAGTAAATGCAACGGAAATAAAGACGTAAAGGAAAAATAACATAAACCAAACTGACACTTTTTGTTTTACTTGATTCGGAGTCTATGACAACTCCTACTCCAAAGTCCATGATTGACGATCACTTTCATTAGACAATTCACTAACAATTCGATAATTACAAGTACAAAGAGATGATAACTTAATTACAATAAATGAAATTATATCGACAATTTAAATATTTGAAGATTCGTACTTTTGGTCGTCAGAGATGCGTTATAGTATCGTAAAATTATCTTTAGAGTAGCGCTTAGGAGATAAGTTGTTCCTTGAAGTTCTATCTCTTTGACTGCTCGAACAAGGGTTTTATAGGCTGTGGATGGCGCTTCCAGCGGCAAAGTTTATCCCCTTAGCTTCGCTCGCAATAATCACCGCAATCTACTATTTTTATTCTCTGAAGGGCGCCTTCTGTGCACTCTGAGGCACCTCAGCACACATCTCCAAGGCGCCTCCAACTGTATGGGAGATGCCTCCGTGCCCTTCCACGCGGGGTCTTCGACTAGGATATTCGAGGCACCTCCAGCAACATAGGAGGCTCCTCGAGCATTGTTCACCCGAAGTTTCCCTTTGTTTTTGCTCATGCAAAAACATGTTAGTGTAGGAGAAACATATTTAACCTACAAAATAGTTTTAGCACAATAAAAACATGGTATGCTGACATCTTAGGACTTGTTGGGGTTCAATCAAAATCCCACATTGGAAAGATTTGATAAAAATCATGGGGTTAAAAGGATACAAGATATCTCTATTGGCATGAGGCCTTTTGGGTAGAACCCAAGAGCAAAGTCATGAGGGCCTAGGCCCAAAGTGGATAATATCATGTCATTGTGGAGATATGTGGACAACCTTTGGGCTCAACAAATGGTATCAGAGTCATGGTCCAGACCAGATGCCATGTGGGGCTGCCTTGAACAAAGTTGAGGGTGGCCCCGGAGTAGGTCAGAGTGACCGGATGTTCGTGGGAGGCCTGGAGCAGGTCAGGGTGATCGATACTTGTGCGGAAGCAAGTAGGTCAGGGTGACCAGATGCTCGCAGGGAGGCCCAAAGCAAGTCAGGGTGACCAGATACTCGCAGGGAGGCCTGGAGCAGGTCAGGGTGACCGAGTACTTGCGGTGAGGCGAGTAGGTCAGGGTGGTCGAATGCTCGCAGGTAGACCCGAAGTAGGTCAAGGTGACCGAGCGCGGATGCTGACGAGGAGGCCCGGAGGAGGTCAAGGTGACCGAATACTTGCAGGGGGCAAGTAGGTCAGGGTGACCAGATGCTCATGGGGAGGCCCGAAGAAGGTCAGGATGACTGAGTACGTGCAGGGGGGGGGGGCCTGGAGCAGGTCAGGGTGACCGGGTACTTGCGGTGAGGTTAGTAGGTCAGGGTGGTCGGATGCTCGCAGCTAGGCTCGAAGTAGGTCAAGGTGACCGGGCGCGGATGCTTGCGGGGAGGCCCAGAGCAGGTCAGGATGACCGGATGCTCGCGGGGAGGCCCGGACTATGAGAGTAATTGTGGTTCTTCGTTTAAGGGGAGGATTGTTGGAGTTCAATCAAAGTCCCACATTGGAAAGATTTGGTAAAGATCATGGGGTTAAAAGAATGCAAGATATCTCCATTGGCATGAGGCTTTTTAGGTAGAACTCAAGAGCAAAGTCATGAAGGTCTAGGCCCAAAGTAGACAATATCATGTCATTATGGATATATGTGGACATCCTTTGGGCTCAACAGGACTGTCCAATTTTGATTTTCGGATTTTCTGAAATCCAGGTTGAACTGACGCCTACTGTTCCCTCTACAAGGAACGTGTCCTCACTTACTCCTCTCAGGAGAGTGTACTTGATGTTAAACTGGTCTTCTAGACTGTTTGAACTTTTACTCGGCATCTGTAACTTCAGGACTTTTCGTTGGACTTTCTATTCCTGACCCGTCCAGTCTTCCGCCTAGTGTTCACGACCCCAATACTTTCATTTAGTGTCCTCGACCCATAGATTTTTGTCCAATGTCATCAACTTGCCAAGACTTCACTCAGTCCCATGGACCATGACTTCTTTCCTAACCACAACTAGGACTTTCCACCTATTTAGTAACTGTTCACTAGAATTTCTTTGCCTAGCCTCAACTAAAACTTTCACCTTACCAAAGATCACTTAGAACTTTCTTGTACACTTAGTCAACTTATTATAACAACAACAAATTTTAAATTTGAACCCTTTGACATTATCAAAATATATGTTCGATTATCAAGTACTTCCTACATCAACAATATTAACATATTCATTCTCTCACATTCATTTTAACATTAACACATTATTGTAGGGTCCACATATCATATACACATTATATTAGCATATTCATTCTCTTACATTTATTTTAATATTAACACTCATTATTTGTGGATCTCGTTGTCTACTCATTCATCTTTATATATTAAATAAATATAATTTTAAATTTATTTATACAGTTTAAATGATTATTATTTAAAATAAATAATATTTTTTTCTCATTTATAAGTGTCATTATTTAAAATTAAAATATTATTATAAATTTGAGATGGAGGAGTACAGCCTATAAAAAAATCACACTTGTATACAATTAAAAAATAACATATAAATTAAATATAAAGAGAACCTACAAAATACTAATTCAAGGATTATTGTATTAGACAAAAAAATATGTTATCGGAGATTTAGAAAATTGTCTAAATTTAAATACATCAAATTAAATTCAACTTATCTGTCGAGATGTCCTGGACAAATAATCTCAGACAGCCAGTAGGGGCAGGATTTCTGTTAAGTGCTGAAGGTAGACTACACAGTGCCGAGCGGGCAGAGCGACCAAGTGAGCAAATTGGCCAAATGTCCGACCAGGCAAAGGGTCGAACGGTCGAGCGAGTAGTTGAGCGAGTGACCAGTCGAGCATACCAAGCGAGCGTGCAGACGGAAGGGCTTGCGGCCAAGCGGACAAAGAGGTCGAGCGAGCGAATGGCCGAGCGAATGAGTATTCAACCGAGCGAACTGAGCAAGCGGGCGGGTAAGTGGTCGGCCTGGTGGAATGACCGAGCAAGTGACCGGGCAAGCGAACTGAGCGAGCGGCCAAGCGAACTGAGCGAGCTGCCAAGCGAACTGAGCGAGCGGCCAAGCGAACTGAGCGAGCGGCCGAGTGAACTGAGCGGCCAGACGAGCTAGTCATAGACTAAGTGACCGAGCGACCAGACGAGCATGCAGTCGGCCGAAGAAAAAGGTCGACCGAGTTAGAGGCCAAGCGAACGCAAAGGCCAACCGAGTTAGCGGTCGAGCGAATGCAAAGGCCGACCGAGATAGCGACCGAGCGAATGTGGAATTCGAGCGAGAGGATGGACGGAGGCCTGCGAGGGTCGTAGTTTTCTTGAAATAGATTTGTCCCACCCCAGCTGTGCTTCGAGATTTCCTCAGGTCATCTGTTTCCCAGGATATAATGGTGAACTGTGATCCCCACCAAACACTGATGGTCACGGCGAACTGAGAGGTACACGACCGCTATCATGGGCACACTGCCTAGCAAGAGATGGGCGATAGAAGAGAAGGGGAACGTAGATGGAGAGCTTCAATTTTTTGAGCATGTAACCTTTTGCCTGTGGACGAAGCCTCCTTATATCAGAGCTCAAACCAATGGACAACGTTAATGATCGTTTAATGATAATATTTACCCGTTGTAAAACGCCAACGTTTCAATTGGCCGCACTAATTTTTAATTTAATGCATCCGTTACACCCTTAAATAAGCAACAAAAAGTTTATGTGGCAAAATGTTGGTTTTTTTACTTGGACAAATTTTGCCCTGACCGGTCCGACATTCGACGCGCGCAGGTCATGCTCACACACAACTCAACATGCTTTAGTGCAATCTGGGCCCTGGATTTGCACCTTCTGCGCACCCACGCGTGAGAAAGCGTCTCTCCTCATGCATTTGTTCACATCATCAATTCATTTGAATCAATATAAATCAACCAAAATGCTATAAAACTCCTAATGTAAGAATAAAGTCTCATTCACAATGAAGCTTCATGCCTCTTCCACCTCTTCTCCATTCACATATATCCAACAATCTCTCACATGAATGGAAATAGAGAATGTGATAGCATTTAGCAGTTGAGTACAGTATATGACAAGTAGGTTTTACCCTTTGAACTTTCTCTTATGAAGATTTGTTTGCTTACTAGCTAACAGTAGACACGATGTCTTTGAACTGTTCAGTCGTCTGTGTAAGCATTGACATATCTCACCCAAGACTCCCCCTAATACAACTTAGTTTTCATGAGTGTGTTCATTCTTGACCATGAACACGCCTGGTTTTGTGAGAAGTTCTAAGAACCGTGTCTCAAATTCTCTTCTAAGCGTCCCCACTTTTTTCTCACATAGGTGATCTCTTAAGAGTATTCCACATTACTCCTCTTGGATCATTAAAAGTCATGTGTTTAACCTCCTTCCTTCACTGATTCATTGGGGTGTTATCCTAAAATGAGCAACTTTGTCGATACAATTAAGCTGTCCCTTTGAACCTAGTTCTTGGAATCTTCAGTCTACATAGGTTGGGTTTCCTTTGCACCAACATTTTTCATCGGCATCAAACTCATCCCTCACGATGAACTTACAACTAACTCTCTGTTTAGCCCCTTAGTTAGCGGATATAATAGGTTATTCTTTGACTTTACACAATAACAGTGATAACTCTCGTTGTGTAACGGCCCGGCCCGGGTGGGCCCTGTTGGGGTTGCAAGGTTGCAAACATAGTCCCATATTGAAAACACATGGAAAAGATCATGGGTTTATAAGAAAAAGATATCTCCATTGGCATGAGGCCTTTTGGGTAAAGCCCAAGAGCAAAACCATGAGGACTTAGGGCCCAAAGTGGACAATATCATGTCATTGTGGAGATATCTAAATTCTTTTCGATCCTACAATTGGTATCAGAGCCCGGACTGCCAGAAGGTTTATCCGCCGACTGTGCACAAGAGCTATGGTCTGATTGAACCATGTGAGTACAATATTGACCTCGAACAAAGAAAGTGGGGGCTCCTATGTTCGGATCAAGAGGACCAGACACCAGGCAGGAAGTCCTAGTAGGTCGGGTGGACCGAGGGGTAGGAAGTCCTAGTTGCGGCTAGGCAAGGAAGTCCTAGTAGGTCGGGTAGACCGAGGGGCAGGAAGTCCTAGTAGGTCGAGTAGACCGAGGGGCAGGAAGACTTGGTGGGTCGAGGATCGGACGTGGGAAGCCCATGGTCCTTTGTTTGAGGGGGGATTGTTGGGGTTGCAAGGTTGCAAACATAGTCCCATATTGAAAACACATGGAAAAGATCATGGGTTTATAAGAAAAAGATATCTCCATTGGCATGAGGCCTTTTGGGTAAAGCTCAAGAGCAAAATCATGAGGACTTAGGGCCCAAAGTGGACAATATCATGTCATTGTGGAGATATCTAAATTCTTTTCGATCCTACAGGCCCCATTCAGACCGAAACGGGAACGCCACCAGAATTGCCCATCCGGTTGACGACTAGCTCCACAGACCACCGGAGGTTCTTTCAGCGTGCTTTATCCTCACTCGCACATACCCTGGAAATCTTCCCAGGAGGTCACTCATCCTCAGATTTCTCCAAGCCAAGCACGCTTAACTTAGGAGTTCTTAGGTTTGGGCTTCCGAAAAAGAAGGTGCACCTTCGTGATATGGATAGTGTCATCTAACCTTTTAAGCCGTACTTAACCAAAATCTCAGAATTGGGGTATTACAATCACCCCCACTTAAAGACACAACGTCCTCGTTGTGTAACCACGAATCACACCACAGACAAATCCTAGAATCTCCCTCGCTAAGTCGTGCCCTGGGTGCTCCTGCCACAGGCACACTCACGGTCGCAAAGTCGCTCTGAACTCCACATGAACTCTAGCAGTCCAGAGCTTAATAGAAGAGCATTCATCATCTCCTTTAGAGTTCGATTCTTATGCTCAATAACTCCATTTTGCTGAGGAGTATAAGGAGCTGTAATTTCATATTTGATCCCATGTTCATCACACAATTCAGCGAACGGTGATACATATTCATCGCCTCGATCACTTCGAATCACCTTAATCTTTCTAGTAAGCTAGTTTTCAACCTCATTCTTATAGAGTATAAATTTCTCTATAACTTCATCCTTACTTGTGAGAAGATACACATAATAGTATTTTATATTATTATCTACAAAAGTGATAAAATAGTTATTCCCACCAGGTGTTAGTGTACCTTTGAGGTCACATATGTCGGTGTGAATTAGCTTGAGTAGTTCATTGTTTCTTTCAATATGTTGAAAGGATAATCTTATCATTTTTTCTTCAACACAAATCTCATACTTGTGTTTCGGGTCAAGGTGGAATGTAGGTATGCTTTACATATTTATTAATCTATGCAACACATCATAGTTAATGTTGGATCGTGACACACGTGAGAGGGGGGAAGGTGAATCACGTGGTTTTTAAAAATACTTCTTTTTTATTTTTAAAACTCGAGTACGCAGCGAAAAATAAGAAAGAAAGCACCAAAAAAATACGAGCGGTTTTTACTTGGTTCGGAGCCTTCGGCGACTCCTACTCCAAGGTCCAGGTTCCGCGGACCTATCGATGGACAATCCACTAAAAACCTCTTTCGATACCCCCGAAAGAGAGAATCAAGTATAAAAAGGTTAGGTCAAGTGCAACACACTACACTTGCCCTTTTATAGTAATTAAGTACAAAGACAAAGTTACCAACACTCTTATGGATCGAAATGAGAGCTCTTCTTATGTTGATGTTTTTCTGCCGGGTGCAATCGGAACTCCTCGGATTAATCGTTAGACTCAGCAGCTTTGTAGTAGAGTCGTAGCAGCAATCAGGAGCAGTCAGAAGCTTGAATGAACGCACAGTAGCTCGTATATAGTTGTTGTAGCAAAGCCTCCTCGAAACTGTCTTATAAAGGGCTTGAAGGGCGCCTTCCAAAGGCCTTGAAGGCGCCTCCAATTGGATAAAATCTATCCTGACTTCGCTGCGCCTTATCTACGAACCGATCAAATTTTATCCGTAGAAGGCGTCTTCTATAGCCATGGAAGACACTTTCTATGAACAGTACCGAGGCGCCTTCTGTAGCCATGAAAGGCACCTTCGGGTACTGTTCACCCGAAGGCAGATTTGCTTTCTTGCTTGCTATCTTACCCTGCAAACATGTGTTAGTCCAAATACCCTACAAAAATGTGTTAATCCAAATACTCTGCAAAAATGTGTTAGTCCAAATACCATGCAAGACAAGTGTTAGCATAAATATAGACAAAATAATAAAAAAAGTAATTAGTTCATGTCCTCTCAAGACCAGAAACTAGTCAAAGTCTCAGCTTAGGGATCCCAAATGGACCTAAACTGGACCAACGTCTACTGTCCCTCAGCTGGGACGCGTACTCACAGTAACTCTCCTCCAGTGACTTACCTTTACTTACCTTTTGTCAAATATCTAGTCAGCCTGTTGACTAGTCTGGACTTTGTGTCGACTATCCGGTCGACCCGTCGACCTAGCTGAACTTCCCTGCAATACTGAGTTTGCACAATAGATAAAATGGTAAGGTAAAATAGTGTTAACAGAATTCAAGATTCGCTAGTCCGATCGACCGCGTGTGGTCGATCGGAAACTAGTCGGTCACATATAACCTAGGGTTTTCTCCCCCTAAGGTTGCCTAGCTTCACTCACTAGGACTTTCATTGCCTGACTTCAATCACCAGGACTTCCTCCACCTAGCTTCACTCACTAGGGTCCGACTTCACTCACTAGGGTCTGGCTTCACTCACCAGAACTTCCACTACCTTGCTTCACTCACTAGGACCCAACTTCACTCACCAGGACTTCCACCACCTAACTTCACTCACTAGGGCCCGACTTCACTTACCAGGACTTCCACCACATAGCTTCACTCACTAGGATCTGACTTCACTCACCAGGACTTCTAATACCTAGCTTCACTCACTAGGGCCCGACTTCACTCACTAGGACTTCTACTTTGCCTAATCTTTGGTTATGACTTACCTTTGCTAGTCATCTAGTCCCGACTAGACTTCTCTCTTCCAAACATCAAATCTTGTTTAGATCAACCCTTGGTCAAATTGACCAAACTTAGGTATATTGTCAAACATCGAGATCCTAGAGGTCGATTGTACCAATAGTTAACATGTCCTAGTCTACCATGCCATAGACATGAATTGTCAAGTATATAAGTGGAAGAGTTTTTATTTTTATTTATCTTAGGTTTAATGGCTATTATATTGAGCTTAAATAGCCCATCAGATACATAGCCTCTTCCAACAAACATTCTATTCTTAAACAATACAATTATGTCTGACTCAAAAATAATGTGAAAGTCATGCTTGATTAATAGTGATCCGAACACTAGATTCTTCCGAATCTCCGGAATATACAACACATTATTTAGCGTAAGGTCCTTGCCCGACGATATATCTTCAGCACCACTTTTCCTTGGCCCAAGATATCCGAGGTTGTTAAGTTTCCCATGAATAGTTTGTCTTCATTGACTTCTTGGAAATTGTGGAGCAACTCCTTGTTACAGCAGACATGTCTTATGGCTCCAGTATCGATCGACCAATGTCGCGGGTTTGAACATCATGTTCAGCTCTGAGACCACTGCGCATAAGTCGTCCGTTTCTAGTCTCTCATTCAGGTTGACCTCCTGCTTCTCCTGCTTTCTGCATTCCGAAGATTTATGATCAACTCGGTCATAGTTGAAACATCTTTCTCTCTGAACTCTTATTGTCTTCTTCGAAGCGAAGTCTAACAAGGTCGCGCTCGCATACGAGTCAACATGGTTCAGTGAAATTCGAGCCCTGGATTTGCGACTCCCTACACACCCACGAGTGAGAGAGAGCCTCTCCTAATATATTTGTTCACATCATCAATGCATGTGAATCAATATAAACCAATCAATATGAAACTAAAGTCTAATTCACAATAGAGCTTCATGCCTCTTCTTTATTCATATATATCCAACATATTATTGTATTGTGACTAACTGTATTCAATTAAGTCGACTCGAAATTGGTGATGCACATGCCTTCTCTAAATTTACGAGTTCAATTGGAGATTCATAGACAGTTGAGTCTTCGGAACAAAAGTTAGAGTAAATGATTCATTTTTCATCAGAAATATAAAAGACATACCGGTTGCATGTGAATTAAATGGATAATTTTATAGATACGGATTATATGGATAATTTGGTGGATATAGACCATATGGATTAGTTGGTGGATATGGATAATTTAGTGGATATGGAAAATATGTATAATTTGATGGAATTTATGAATTTTGGGAAAAAATATTTTATAAAAAAAATTTAAAAAAAATCCTCGATTATTTTCATCTATTTCGGAGAAAAATAATGTAGAGAATATTTTTAGAGGAATTTAGGTGTTTGTAGGATTAAAATAAATTTTGTACGATGAATATTTATAGATGAAATTTTATTTTTTTTTATTAAAATAGTCATTAACTAATCGATTGCATAGATTTATTAGTTGTTAACTAATTGTTGTGTGTATCAACTAGTCGTTTAATTTTTTATTTTAATCTCGTAAAAAATATACCACTAATATAATTTTATTTATTGAGTTTTAATATTAATATTTTAAATTTTTAATTCAAAAAAAATACATGGGAGGATACCCATGTGGCCATTATACTTTTTTTTTTTTGTTTTTTTAATCCACGCATGCATTAACGCTGTGTATCAAAATTAACGAGGAAGGCTGTTATGACATTCACACTTTAACGTGAATGTAGACGCTCTTAATGCTACAATAATTTACAGTGCCTCCACGCATTAACGCTGAAGTATTAACAGCGACGTATAACGCTACTTTTTTGTTTTTTTATCAGAATAATATCCTATCAAGCGTCAGTATATTTTTCTTTAGCAACTACTTTTACTTTTATAATAATTAATTACCATATCATTTAGCAGCCTATAATTTTATAATTACTATAATATAGTCATTATGATCTGGAAACTTCTATAATAATCTTAAAAGTAAGGGTAATTTAGAAAAGTAAAATGTACAGGATTGGGATGAACGCTCTTTTCAATTTTTTTTTACTATTTTATTGGATAAATGCGAAGCTATTTTGTCATTGAACTTGCACCACACTGATCAGGGCAAATGACTTAATAATTAAAAATACAATGTTGATTGTGATTGCTAAATTAATACGTGAGAATTTAATTTAGGAGAAATTATTTCTACAAATGTGTGAGAAATTTTAATTAATTTTAATATCACATTTTTAGTAATTAGTACATCGAACCATTTATATAGGGAAAAAAAATAAAGGTCGTCCTTTTGATTTTTAGGACGGTAAATGAATCAAACATTCGTGAACAAATTTGATATTCGACTTGGTAAAAATTTGTTTATATTCGTTCAATATATATAAGATTAATTAAATAAACAAATTTGAACAGCTCGTTAATCTAAACAAATAAGTTTGAACACATATATGTTCAGTTCGTTAATATTCATAAAAATTGTTCATGAACAATATTATTGAACAATGTTCACGAACTATATTTATTAATAATTTTTGTTTAATACGCTAAATAAATAATAAAATAAACAATAAATTTAAATTATCAAGATCAATAATCAATCAAATAACTAATGTTTTCAAACAATCAAATAAGTTTGAATTGAGAGCTCAATAATATTTAAACAACCCAAGCTTGAACCAAGCTCAAGCCAAATTCAAACCAAGCTCAAGCCAAGTTTGAAATTGAGAGTTCGATAATATCTAAATAAGTCAAGCTCAAGTCAAGTTTCAAATAAGCTCAAGTTCATAAAAAATAAATTAAGACAAGCTTGAGAAATCATTTCAAAAGTTTGGTTCATTTTAAACTCGGCTTGGCACGACTCGATTAATTTATTAAATAAACTTGAATATCCCAAAACTTAATTTGGCTCGACTCGACTCGACTCGTTTGTAACCGTATCGATTTTTATCCTTATATGGCTATATATTTATATTTATATTTATATTTATATAAACAAATTTATTCATCGAGAAAATTCATTAAGAAAAGCAGGAGACAGACATTAATTATTGAGAAAAGGGCACTATTGAAGCTTGGAAGCTGTGGGGTCCCCACCGTCCTTCACCTCCCCTTTCACAAGTCCGGCGAAGAGCTCGCCGGGATCATAGTAAATTTCCACTTCTTCCACCCTCAACTCCTCGTCCACCCTGAGGACGCCGACGCCGGTGAACTCCACTCTCTCGCCGGTCGGGGCGTGGCCCTTGTAGGGCCCCTCCATGTACCCCCAGTGCCGGAACTTGAAGGCGACGACTGGCGGCGGGGAGTACACGGCGAGCACCTCCCACGCGAAGCCTCGGGGCAGCGCGACACGGAAGATATCATGCGACGACTCGAACGTCTCGGCGTTGGGGTTGAAGTAGGGGCGGAGCTCGGCCGGCAGCGCCGAGCGCAGCAAAGCGTTGTAGCTCCCCGCCGCCAGCAGTTCCTCCCCGGTCAACGCGACTCCGCCGTTGACGGAGAAGCGGTACTTGGTTGGGTGGATGGACTTGAAGTCGGCGAGACACGTCTTGTGCGAGAGCTCCATCTCCCACGTCTTGACGGCGTTCTGGACCGTCTCCTCCAGCGACCCCTTCGGCCACTCCTGCAAATTAAATGATCAAAAGGACTGTGATTCGCCGCCACGAAGAACCA
Source organism: Zingiber officinale (assembly GCF_018446385.1). NCBI lineage: Eukaryota > Viridiplantae > Streptophyta > Magnoliopsida > Zingiberales > Zingiberaceae > Zingiber > Zingiber officinale. The sequence continues at coordinate 172,159,262 of NC_055988.1, forward strand.
AAATTCAATCCATCGCAAAATTGTACGTTGGTCCTCTCGCGTTCGAAGAGGTCGTTGACGAGGTCGTAGGTGGGAGGCGCGCCGTGGCGCCACTGCGTGTGCTTCTCGCCGTCGCCGGAGAGGTGAGACCGGTACTTGTCGCCCTCCTCCGCCATCTGTTCGATGAAATGTCTAGGCGAAGACGCAGAGAGCAGAGACCTCTCTCCACCTCTTTATATGGACTAAAGGATCAAATTAATCAGTTCAGAGCCTTTAGTCCGACCAGAGGACAGTCCTGTCCCCACTTATTTTACACATGAAATCATCATTCTCCATCAATGATAAAAAATGATCTATCTTCTGATCTACATTTTACGGATTAGAAGATCCGCGCTCTAAATTTATTGCCTCACAGGGAGGGCACATTTGGTTCGCCTAAGAATGCTACTCTCAAGTAGGTATGAGTTCAATGTCTTTCTGGTTGTCATAATCTCTCTTTCTAGCAATGTAAAATCTCATAACTTACCTTCCTTCCATATTATGAAGTGAAAGAAAAAGAACACCGAATTGACTATTTCACCCTGGACCAAATTTATTAACATAATTAGAAAAATAATATAGAAAATAATAATACAAATATGGAAAAATGTAATGTAAATAAATATTAAAAAAAAGGAAGTAATTTGTTTTTAAAAAATAAATTTTAGAGATTGAAAATTATTAAAATAGTAAATATTTAAGATTGATGTATATGTAATAAATATAATATATTTGTAATAATTTATTTTTATATTTTAATAATAAAATAGAGAATAATTATAATCTATTTTAAATTAAGCTATTTTTTATTTAAAATATATTTATAGTAATTTTTCCTTACGAGTGTTTTTTTGTTTGTTTCATTCACTTTCTTCTAATTTTTTTTTTCAAGTTTTTGGATAAGGATTTGACTTTTATGCCTAATAAAATTAAAAAAAGAATTATCCTGAATTTTATGTAATTTTTTGTATTGTAAATAATATTTTATAAGATACAACTCAAGAACTAATCGACGGCATCGCATTGGATGTAGCTTTCACAAACGACCAACAAAAGAGTGGTACTTCAATTCAATTAGTCAATTAATTTCTAGATGTAATTTTTAATTTTTTAAATAAATTTATATTTACTCGGATTAGATGAAGAGACGTGTGAGTGTGGATGGAAAACTCAACACTTTGTCTTCTTTCCAATTTCAAAATAAAAATTAAAAATGACCAAAATCTCTTTAAACAAATAGGAAGATTTTCCTTAATCATTTTTAAATATATAAAATAAAATCCTAAAATAAATAAAAATATAAGACATAACGACGTCAGTGTTGATGTAGGCAGTACGTCATCGAATATGTATTTTAATTTATAACCCAGGATTTAAAGTTGGAGAGGGAGTATGTCCGGCTCAGTCGCTATGCTATACAGGGCAGATCCAGCGGGGGACGGCATCGGCAGTTACTTTTTTTTGTTAGCGATATAACTTCTAGTATTATAAGATTTTATTAGTGGAAATAGAAGATACCATCTCTTGTTCCGCGTAAAAATCATTCCTCTATACTTGAATTTCTGAATCCGCAATTGATGCTATATGTTATATGCAATGTTTACTTAAAAGTATGGACATGTTTATTTATTTTGATAGAGAAAGGTAGATATATGGGACGTAATTTTATAAATATAAAAGAGTTCTTGTGTCATTTTTTGGATACATGATGTAATTTTATGAGCTAAAAAGGGTATATACATTATTTTTTTTTATATTGTGTAATTTTGTGAATGAAAAGTGGTACATACATCATTTTTTTCCATCTGCTATTTTTTATCCAATTTTGAGATAATCAATTTTTGTTCTAAAATTATCTATTGATGGATTGCATTTCTTTTTCCTCTAAAAATTTTAATGAATTGACGATGAAATTTTTTTCTTAATTTTACTTAACACTCTCTTAAGTAAATTGACCATAAGATACATTAGCAAGTACTTATGGTGAAATACGTCGAATCATAAATGTCTGGGTGACAACTTGATATATTTTCATTGCATCATAAATAAATATTGAATATTAAAAAGATGATAAATCATATAACATCGAACTAGAGATATCGAATATTATGATGTCAAAAAAATAGAATTTGTCATCCAAACAGTTCTACACGTTTGATCTTATGATTATTTATGAAAAGATAAATCAAAAAATTATAATCAGACAATATGAAAATAATTTTTTTCTTTAATTTTATTAAGATCCGTTACCCTTAGTCCTTAGAGAGATCAGAAAGTAGGGAATGTGTAAAATAATAACACTTTCTACTGAAACACATATTCTAAATTTTAACAAAAAGATAATTATAAAAATCACGTCTTAACTTGCTATAATAAAAAATCATTAAAATAAAATTATAATTTAAAATAACTTATATAAAAAAACCTGCAAAAATATTAAAATTAATACTTTAATCATAATGATATAATTAGTAAGTTAAAAATAAACATAAAAACTATTATTTACCAATTTATTTATTATATTTAACCTTTTTAGTTTTACTAAGACCTTTTATCACAATTTTAAATTTATTAGTAATTGATCCCGTACCAGAGGTTGAGCAATTTCTTTTTTAATATAAATATAACGAACTAGTAAAAAATCTTCTTTCATCTTATTCCGCAATCACATCTTAATAATCCATTTAATCTTTTTAGATAATTAAAATGCACGTTCCGTGTAGAAATTGAAAGAGTCAAAATATATAAGTCTAATCAATCAATCAACCCTAAGAGAATAATTCTCTTTCTATAATTGACATAATTCTAAGTGTTGGCACATTTTGGAAATATTGATCACACGGAATGTATCTTAAAAAGCTCCAATTGATATTTTATATGTAACTTTTCTTAACTTTTAACTTTTAAGATTAATAGGATAAACCTTTTAAATAAGTTTATGAACGTGATTGATACTGAATGATTTGTCTCTATCTCTGGGATCAAAGTTGAGTTGAGCCTAAGTAATTCTATTATATTTTCATTAAATAGATAATACAGCTTTTATAATATTGAATCTATAGTGCTATTGAATATATCAATTCGATGATGATTTTTTATAATAATTGATACGACGCATGATAATGGGGTCAAATAGTGGACATGGTCAGAAGTTAAGCCCATGAGGTAATCAAAAGTCAAGCTCCCATGGAGGTCAAAAGTCAAGCTCACGTGACGGTCAGAAATCAAGCCTATGGTAGTCAAAAGTCTGGTCAACATAGAGGTCAAGAGTCCGACCTACGTGGAGTACAAAGGGTTAGGTTACAAGATGGGCCTAGTCAGGCACAAGTGGTGTTCCGGGGTTAGACCTACGTGTCGAGTAGGAACTCAAAAACAAAGATTACATGTCAGGACTTATAGTCTTGCGACATAGTACACATGGACCAAAGCGTACAGCTTGGAATATGCAAACCAAGGATTACAGGTCAGGAATTATAGCCTTGCGACACAGTACACATAGACCAAAGCGTACAGGTCGGGATATACAAATCAAGGATTATAGATCAGGATTTATAGCTTGACGTCACAGGGCACATGGACCAAAGTGTACATGTCGGGATATGCAAACCAAGGCTCTTAAAACAGGGTAGGCGGATCAAAGACATACAGGTCGAGATAGAAGACATATAGGTCGAGATAAGTGGACTAAGGCTTACAGGTCAGAGAACACGGATCAGGATGTATAGGTCGGGATCTACAAGACGTACAGGTCAGGATCTGCAGGACGTACAGGTCGGGATCTATAGGATAAAACTCGCAGAGCAAGATAGGGGATATACAGATCAAGGCGTACGGGTCTGGATAGGAGGATCAAGGCGTACACGTCAAGTATGAATTTGGAAGGCTTGCAGGACAGGAAACATAGGCCACGATGTATAGGTCGAGATATAAGGGCCAGAACATACAGATTAAGTAGGCGGCTCCAGGTTCGCAAGATAGGAAACACGAGTCAAGGCATACAGGGCAGGATAAGTGGAATGAAACTAAGGCTTACAGGTCAAGACTTACAAGGTAAGGCAGGTTAGGAGTCCACGGGACAGGACACGCAAGACAGGGATGGACACACAGGTCTGGATTTGTGAAGCAGCAAACGCAGGTTAGAAAATGCAAGTCTATGCCCATAGATCTAGGCTGGCAGGCATAGGGACCCAATCCAGGGTTAGCAGATCGGGCCCAGCATACACTACACGACAAGCAAGCCAGGAAATTGTAACAACCTGTCAAGGAATAATCACTATCTGTTAGAGAGTATATTAACGGTAGAGAGCTTATTGCCCGCTGATTCCTTCCCAGACCTATAAAAGGACGCCACGTGTCATTCATCGCCAGACAAACCCTGACATCCGACATTCCCTGACACCCGTAAGATTCCAGAAGCACCCACGACCGTATAAAAAGGGGAGCTTTGTCCCTTACGTAGGTACGCTCACTCGTCTTTCTGTACTCGTCTTTTAATTTTCGTCCTTTCACTGTACTTCTGGGGAAAAAGTACTTGACTTGAGCATGGGAGGACCTGACCCGGGGATTTTTTCCCTGGTTCTTAGTCTCTAACGTGAGGGCGGCTTGTCTGAATATGTGCAAAGTCATCGCCTCATCATCCTGGTCATCATCCCCCGTCATCCGCCCGTGTAAGCCCTTCCGTCAGGTGCCAGATCGACCAAGCTTCGCAACGACTTTCCGTCAACCGTGGGTACAGCGCAGCCAACCTTCATCCGACTCAGCTTCCGGACGGTATCAGTAACATTTTCTTTACTCAGTTGTCTTCTACCTAATTGACGGGAAGCTTATATGTCTAGTACATCTATCACAAAAACTCTTCATCTTGTCGAATAATTGATTTCATCCATTCTCTCTAAACTTTTGAATAAGTTCTTTTGAATTAATAACTACATCCATAATATTTATAATATCTTGAGATTTATATTGTAGAATTCGATAAAATATCATTGGTGATTTCTAACGACTCAAAAATAAAATGTAATATAAACACAAATTCAAATGATAGTATTACATCATAAGCCCCATCCGTTGTTGCTCTACCAAATAAATTATTTTGTCATTAATGATATCACTTAAAACCCATCATGTATCTTCTGAACATTGTAATGTCCAAATTTGATTTTTTTTTTCTTCTAAATTAAAATTTGTTAATAGATATCAATTCTATAATTTTAGCAATACAAAATTGATCATAACATTTGGAAGAAGAAATTTACTATAACAACAGTGTGAAAATAATGTTTAATAGACATTAATCATTCTATTCTCCTTGCATAGAATTAGCACGTAACCTCACCCTCTAATATAATATTTTGTATGAGAAGGTTATTACCACAAATTTCATTTTTCATAATAGATGATTTTATATTTTTCACATGCACAATGTCAAGGAATATTTCTGTAATAAAATCCTCTTTATCAATAAATTTTAAAATAATAATAATTTGCTCCCTTTTTTCGATTTATTTATAGATTCACCTACAATAAAATAACATTTGTCATTATCAATTTTCTTCATCATGAACCTTTGAATTCTACGTATAGAGTGATAAAATCTCATTTTGAATTTGAGAATAATAAGAAATATTTTGAGATGTATTTTTCAAAATAACATATGTCATATTATCATTATAAGAAGTTGTGTATTTTATGATTACTAAACTGTCTTTCTGCAATAGAATAACATTGTATATATGTTGTTTATGATTACTAAACCCTAAACAGTGGACTTCATCCACCCCAATATTGTTTTCATTTTTTTTATTGATCTTTTTTAAACTTTCGATTATGCCAATAAAATCTTATTATCAAGGTTTAGGTTAGTTATTGCCTTTTTTTAAAATTAAAATTATTTTTTTAAATATTGCCTTTTTTTAAAAAATATATTATCTATTGATATATTTTTTTGTTTCTTCACTGGCAATCTGCCCTTTCCAATCCTTTGCCAGGAACGGCCCTTCCCGAGCTCCTCGCGTCTCTTTCAACGTCTCTCTCATCTGTTCACCTTGCTTTCCCGTTTCTTCCAAGTACTCTCAAGCTTCCTTTCGCTCATCCTTGTCCGTATCCAGCTGCGTAGGTCGGGGTCTTCAAAATTTCTGGTGTTTTTTTGACCTTTACAGGAAGCACACGGCAGTTTGTTGTAGTTGGAGCTCTACCGAGGCTGGCTCCTACGCTCCCAGAAAAGGAATTTGGTCAATTAGGTCAGTTTTTTTCCTTAAAGTTGTTCTATGTTTTGAAAGACGTTTTTTTTCCTCTTCTGATGTTGATCTAAACTTGATTGACAGGGATGATCTGGTAAAGAATTTATGCCTATGCCAATCAATTTTCTCTTGGATTCTTTAGCATTGACCTTTAGAACTTTACTCTTTAATGGGAGGCCAAAGGGCTTACATTTTATTCTCTTAATCTAAAATGGAGATTGCCAGGACTTGCACATTAGGCATTATAGTACCTAATCATCTTGGAATGGTCAGCACTTTCTACAGCATTAACTTCCTTGCAAAATGCCATGTTTCTATGTAAGTATTTGGGCATCCTTTAAAATTGAAAAATTGATATATAGTTTATGCAGGATGCATGCCCTGATGTCCATGAATTGCATTATTATATTTGTGAATATTTGTGCATATTTCATTTATATATAAAATAGGCTTGCTATTGCCAAAAGTTGTGAATATTTGTGCATATTTGTTCATTGCTTTCTCTTATGGTATTTCAACTTTAGATTATTTGTAATATCCTGATAATGGAATTTAATGACATCGGTTCACTGAGAGAGATACATTTTTGAAATGAAGGCATCAGATTGAGTTGTATATATTTGCTCTGAATTAGAGTATGCAAACTTTGAGTTGTATATATTGCTCTGAATTGAGTAGTATATATTACATTTTTGAAATGAAGGCATCATATTAACTTTATGTAAACTTTGTAACTCTTGCAGAGGGCTCCAGAGTATGCAATGAGAGTTTACTTGATAGACAAAACAGATGTATATGGTTTTGGTGTGGTGACATTAGAAATTGTCAGTGGAATGAGCAACACTAATTATAGGCCCAAGGAGGAATTTACTTATTTTCTTGATTGGTAAGGAATTATTTCTTTTTCTTTTCATTGATGTGAGATATTTGCTGATACATCATTATTTTCTAATCATAACCAAATTTGCTCTGTACTGTGAGTTTGGCTAGAAAATTCTTCTTAGAACATTTTCATGTTTTAGAAAATAGACTTCAAAAGTTGAAAATAGTAATAAAATAAATATTTGAAATCAGTTCACACAATAATATAAAATAATTGCGAGCTAATCGTAATCAGACAGATTAGTTTGAACCAAACTATTTAGGAATAAATAAAATGATTTAGTGTTTAAAAACTATACAATTATTTTATTTCTTGCAATTTTTGGACAGGCATGCTCCTAATTAGTCTCTCATTTAATTTGCTTTGGTCAATTAGTAAGTCAATGTAGTTATATAGATCTTGTTCACTTCTTAACTTTTCCCTCCTCTGAGAAAATCATTTCTGTGTTGCGTTCTCATTATCATTTCCATTAAACTTGGGTTTCTTTTCATCTAGATTGTTTGATACATGTGTACAAATTTTAATTGGCATCTTCTCATTTCTTTTTCAAAATAAGGATTTTTTTAATAAACAATAGATTGTTCTGTTATTGAATCTTACTGGATCTCAATAATCTATTCCATTCTGCAGGCTTATGTTTTGCAAGAGCATGGAAATTTGAAGCATTTGTTGGCTTGTTACTACTACGTACAACTATTGTTGGTGTAACCTGGGAGTGGCAGGCAAGAGCTCTGTGCAAACTTGTTTCTTTGATCAAATGCACCTTATAATCATTGTTTTCGTCAATTTCTTTTTCCAGGTCATAATTTGTGGAATATTGCTTGTTTTGATGGTGATCGGTAATTTTGCAAACACACTGTCGACGCTTATGACTAAATCTAGATTCAAAGTAAAGATGAAAAGAACTTGTGATCATTCTCCGAGAAGATGTAATATTACGAAATTCAAAGCAAACAGCAAGCAGGACTTATGATCATTCTCTGAAAAGATATAATATTATTCCATCCAAAATAGATTTTTAGTTTTGTATAGACTTAACATAGATCTAAAGTTTATGAATTATGTACATATTTTCTGTATGACATATTTTTGATTCAATAGTAAGAAGATTCATTACTTTTATGATATTTTAATTGGTATTGTTTATAAGGGTTAAATTAAAAAATTTATGATGTAAATATAATAGATAATAGTTTAAATATATTTTTCTTTTATTAAAAATCATTATATTTTTAAAGTATTGTCTTTGTAAAAAAATGACAACGCTTTTTAAGTACTGCCTTTGAACGGACTTTTAACAACAATGTTTTTAATAATGTCTTTTCAGCTATATAGACAACGCAAAAAAAATATTATCTTTTAGTTTTTTTTTTTAGTGAATTGTGGATGTTATTAGAACATCATCAATGAGAGTTCCTATTAAGATCAAATCTTCTGTCCTTAAATTTTTCTGTCCCCGTGTCCCTTTATCGATCAGACGGATCAGATTACATCTCAAGGATGCCTTACACATCATGAGGAGACTGCACACATCTTAAAGATGTCATGATGTTTTAAGATATAATCTGGTCCGTCCGATCGGTAGGGGACACGGGGACAGAGAAATTTGAAGACAGAATATTTGATCTGATTCCTATTAGTGACGTGACTTGATGGAGGAACCAGCGACAGAGCGGCTCCGTAAATTTTTTAAACTCCATCGTTGTCCTTTTTTTAAATTATTTTTAATATTTATTATAAAAAATAATACACATCTAATAACCTCTAGAGTTTCTGTTTAAACGTTCAAAATTTTTTTTTTTAGTTTCTCTTTTAAAAATATTAAAATATTTAAAAAGTAAAAAACGTTGAATTTAAATAGTTGAGCCATGACTATTCAATGATTATTTTTTTATCTAAAAAAATTTATATAAATATATCTTAATATTTTATTCTTGGTATCATTTTCTAATTTTCTATTTCTTTCAACCATAAAAATATCAGAAGACTTGATAACTAAAAATCTAGATCGATCTATATTCCGTAAATTTTGGATAAATTAATTGAGGGAAGATTCGGAGGCTATAGATAAACAAAAATGCTCCAACTATATGAGCAACAATAAATAGTACGTCAAAGAGTTCAAAGTTCTTCCAACAGAATATAGAGGAGAAAATATTTAAATCGGGATCGTAAAGTAGGACATGCTCGTCTTTTTAACGACTATTTCTCTGATGAGCCAGTATATCCTGATGATATATTTTGATATCGATTCTGAATGCAAAGAGGGTTATTCCTTCGTTTAGTCGATGCTATGTAACCGAAGTGTTCATAGCTCAATATTTAAAAAGATCTAATAATGTTGATATCCACCACTTGCTTGAAATGTATGAACAGAGATATGACTTCCCTGGCATGTTGCGTAGTCTTGATTGTATGCATTGACAATGGAAAAATCATCTCGTCGCTTAGAAATGCCAGTTTACTCGAGGAGATCACGGCGTTCCAACAATTGTGCTTGAAGCAGTCACATCTACAGACTTATGGATATGACATGCCTCTTTTTAGAATTGTAGGGTCGCATAATGATATCAAAATGCTTAATGGATTACCTTTATTCAACAACATCTTGTAAGGAAATGCACTTGAGGTTAATTTTACGATTAATAATACACAATATACAAAATGATACTATCTGACCAATAGGATCTATTCAGATTGAGCTAATTTCGTCAAGAGCTTTCTATGCCCCCAAGATCCCAAAAGAAAATTATTTAAGGAATATTTGGAGTGTTCTAATCTCGATAGGCAATGATAAGAGCTAGGTCCAGTACGATTATGGTACAAGTATAATTTGAAGGATGTCATGTATACCTGTATTATTTTACACAGCATGATTATTGAGAATGAGTGAGATATAGTAATAGTAAATTGGTTGAAGGAGATCCTCCGTCATAAATATTTTAAAACTCTAACTAAAAGTTCTAAAAATATCTTTGAAAAAATTACGAGTTATGTTATAATCAATTATATCATTAATTTTGAGCCGACTTGATTGAACATATCTGGCACGGTTTGCACGGCGACAACGACATGGCCGACAGTGACAAGCAAGGTCGGCTCAAGGCATAGGCCATTAGGCCTATGCCTAGGGCCCTTATTATATTGGGGCCCATAAATTTTACATATATACCTATATAAATTAAATATGAATATTAATTTAAAAACATATGAGTTTAGATATTAAATATTTAAAATTATGGTTAAAATAAATTTTAATCTAGATTTATTTTCATCAGTAATTTTAATTTTTTACTAGTTAAATTATATTTGGTAAAAATTAGATTAAATCTGGATTTTTTTTAAATTTTTTTTATTTGTGTTAGATTTAATTGATAATTTAAATTTTTTACTATTAAAATTAGATTTGTTTGGTAAATTTTTTTATTAAAATTTAATTAGTAATTTTAAATTTTTACTGATAAAAATTTAATTTACTAATCAAAATTAAATTTTGTTAATAAATTAAAAATATTTATTAATTATACTTAATTAATATTTTTTTATAAAAATACTTTTAAAGTCAAAAAAGATGTTAATATTGTAGTATTATTTTTTTCTTAATTTTTTTTTCTCACTATTTTTTTAATAATTCACCATCGATATTTTCTAGCTAAATAAATTTTATTAATAATTTATCAAAATTAAAATTGATAAAAAGGATAATTTAGTTCACGAGCTCTTGTGAATATGAGATTTTGAGGAAGAGTTTATTATACGTAGTGACTATATATAGCACACGAATCTATTTCTTCTAGGTCACATAATAATTTTATCTTGTGTTGAGACTTTCCTTTCTCGAAGTTAAAAATGTTTGATATTTTTTTAAAAAAATTGTAATTACAATATATATGTATTACAATAATTTATTTCTTGATTCTAAATTAGTTAATATAAAACATTTTAATTTTTTAAATTTTACCAATAATAAAAAGGTGAGGTTAGATATAAGATAAAATTTAGATGACTTAATTAGTCATTGCTTCTAATTGTATAAATAATCATTGTAATATATGAAATTATCATTTTAAATTTTACTAATAAAATTAAATGTGACCCCTGGGACATGGTTGAATTAGTTAATAAAGGATAATTATTGTTATAATGGACAATATGTCGAATCTTAGCAAAGTAAAAAAAACATACTTTACCACAATGACCAACTATAACTTGATCGTAGGATCAATCATGTTTAGCTATTAGAGTAGTAAATTCCACCTCTTTTATTATAAATAATAAAATTAAATATTTCTAATAATATTTATTTAAAAATTATTAAATTTTTATTTACACATATGATGTGAAGATTTATTTAAAAAATATTAAATTCTTCCTTCGCTTGGAACCTCAAGAAGGGTTGGAGACGGCCTTGGTGACAAGTCACAACTCGATCGCCAGCCGGCGGAGAATCGAGTGCAGTTTGGTTTGAGTCCTAATACCGTAGGACTGCACGCAATTAAACGCAGACGATAAGCTATGCGGTCGTGTGAAAGGAATCTTATCTCAATCGAGCCTCCCTCGCCGACATGCCATCTGGAATATTCCACCATCCACGTGTCGCTATTCGACGTGGGGGGCGTCCCGCTGTGCCAGCAAAAGTAACGGCGACGTTAGTTAACGGAGGAGCGCCTTAGAACCTTCTCGTCGCTTGCTGGATTCGACGGTCCTGATCCCATCTCGGAGCCGCATCGTGGCAGGAATACAAGGCCACGTCCCACGGAGGCGTCCCCTTACTCGTCTTGTAGTTGTAGCGAAGCGAATCTGAAGATTGGAGAGAAGACAGGAGGAGGTTTTGGGAGGCGATCCGGCGATGGCGGAGCATGAGGAGACGCTGATCGAGCAGATAGAGGAGAAGGATCGCGGCGGCGGCTCTTCGTCCTCGTCTGACTCCGACGACGAGAAGTCGAAGGCGTCGGAGGCGGTGGAGGCCGCAAAGGCCAAGATCTACAGACTCTTCGGCCGGGAGAAGCCCGTGCACCAGATCCTGGGCGGCGGAAAGCGTAGGATCTTCATCTCTCTTTTCTTTACGGTCTCTGCCTTTTCGTTTCTTGTTCCTGATTTGATTTCTGCAGTTGTATATCGGTTCGGGTGTCGTCGTGGTTATTCTGATATGTGGTCTTGCGGATTTCGCGAACGATCTGGCTGATCTATCGCTTTTTGCATGGTTTCGGTGGGATTTTTCACCTATTTTTTCATATAAAAAAAATAAAGAAAGAACAAACCCATTGTCTTTTGTTCTTATTAGAAAAACCTCACTTAGTTTGTTAATTCAAGTGACGACCTAGTTTCTTATCATAGAATATTCCATCAGACGAGTTTTGAGTGGATTGTTAACGATGTATTGTGGGAACGAATTTGATTTTCTGAGAGAAGCAATCAGCTTCCACCATAGACAAAACATTTTAAGGATTGAATACTCTGCCATGACTTTGTTTAAGGAGACAAATAAACATAGTCCGATCTGTACGTTAGGTCTTTGTGTCTATCTCCTTTTTATTGTGTGAAGTAGTCACAAAATCTGCAAACAATTAGTTGCATGATTTTTTTTTTTTTGATGAGTGTAAGATGTAATCATGTAAATCGACTGTGTTAAATGGTATAGAGAATTTGAATGCCTAATGAACGCTACAGTAGTGGATCATGAATCTAAGTTGCAGAGCTAATAGGATTCATTTTCAACTTCCACAAAAATCTGTCTCTAGGTGCTTGGAGTGTGATCCCATGCACCATGAAGTTTCAATTTGTTCTCCGATTTGACGTGTTCCCTAATCTGTACTTCGATTTTAGTCTGATTGCAGACTTCATGGGTAGTCATTCCTGGAAGTTTTGGCAACCCAGTCTGCTTGTAAGTGTGACTAGTTCTGTTGATCAGACCTTTTAATCTAGACACTGCTGGCTTAACTGTGACGCCAGCATTCAATTTGTTAGTTCATCTTTGGTCTTAGACAGTTCAATCTTCAGTTCAACCATCTTTCCAATCAAAAACATTTCAAATATAGTTAATCATGAAAAGTCATCCTTCAGCAGAAGATATATCTTGATGTCTTTTTCAATGATTCACTGATCCAAATATTTCTTTGTTGATTTGACTTATATTAGTCGTTTGCAGCTGCTGATGTTTTTCTATGGAAGGACAAGAAAGCCTCGGCTGCTGTGCTTGGTGGGGCAACAGCAATTTGGATCCTGTTTGAGCTTATGGAATATCATTTGCTTACTCTGGTCTGCCACTCCCTCATATTGACCCTTGCTATCATTTTCCTCTGGTCCAATGCTTCTAACTTGATTAACAAGTAAGATCATTACTATTCAATTTTCTTTACTGTCTTTGAACATGGAATCCTCGTATTGATTATTTTTGTTTATTTAATGGTAGGTCTCGGCCTCACATTCCTGTGGTGAGCATTCCTGAAGATCTGACAGTGAAAATTGCCCTATCTTTGAGATACGAAATCAACAGGAGTCTTGCTGTTTTAAGGGAAATTGCATTAGGACGCGACCTGAAGAAATTCCTTGCTGTATGCTTCTAATTTTGTTCTGTTAAGAAGATTTGGATATCGATTTTCTTGTCTTTGCCCCAATTCATGTTCTGGATACAGGTTATTGCTGGTCTATGGGTTATTTCAATCGTTGGAAACTGCACGAATTTCCTGACATTGTTTTATATCGGTACAACCTTCAAATTTCTTACTTGCCTCCTATTATATATGCATATCTTTGCTCTGGCAGCTGAAACCTATTCTTTTTGTTTTTATTTGCAGTTTTCATCACCCTTCACACCGTGCCTTTCTTATATGACAAATATGAAGACCAAGTCGATGCATTCGGGGAGAAGGCAGCTGCAGAATTCAAGAAGCACTATGCAGTGGTTCACGCCAAGTATCTGAGTAAGATACCAAAAGGGCCATTGAAAGACAAAAAATCCCAGTAAGACAAAAAAAAGATGGTATCGCATGGTGTCCTGATGTTCAACAGTAGCTATCTTTTTCGTGCTTTAGTTCCTACTTTCGGTCTCTCAGTACTGAACCGAGTTACTGGTTTTTGAAACTTGTCGTGTCGTGGCTGGGACCGGTTCTTGTTTTTTTTTGTTTGTTAATGTGGGTTGGTCTCCTAAAATCGTTTGCAGTATTGCAAATATACATGTAATATTTATGCTTGCTTGGAGTGGTGTTAGAATTAGAATTGATGGGTTGGTAAATTATGCAGGGAATCTGAAACAGATGATTAAAGCTTATTGTTTACTTTTTTTTATCTGTATGCTTTGAATTTGTGTATTTGGCTGTGTGCTTGGCTATGGTTACTCGTTTTAGTGTCTTCTTTTAGTGAAGTTCGAGGATCTGCAATCGATTCTTGCCACATCTTGATTGCAATTTTCAGAGACTATAAATTCTGGCCCTTATCACATCTTGTTTGCTTGCACCAGAGATGCTCTGGAAACTTATTGCATTTTCTGGTGCTGGGCAATGGCATATCTATCTGATCGTCTATCCTGGCCTACCTCTCTATCGCCTTCATCTAGTGAAGGGTTTGTCGCAATCAAGAATCGGGCTGTGGCGATGAAGGTGAAGTTCACGAGAAAAAAGTCTTTTACTTCTAATGGAATTTTCCTCAAATTGTGGTTTTCCCTTCCTCCATATCCACCAAAGAAGATATAGGGATAATGTTTCAAGATTTTACACATCACCAAAAGCTGTGATCTAGAAGTAAATATAAAACCATAAATGATGCTCGGATGAGCAAAATCATAAGCTTCCAATAAAGTAGCTCTCTAACAACGAATGGAGCATGTCCAGGTGAGTCCATGGATAGGGGATAAAGATCGACACTAGAAACACGAACATAATATTACAAAAAGAATATAGAACATTATTACGTCCCAATAGCCAAAACAAAACACACACCTGTGCTAATTTACTTACAAATACCATATGCATGCATCTTCTCCTCTGGGTTTTTTCCTTTTCTTTCATCGACAGTGATTGTGAGATAACGTGTATGTACATTGTATACTTCAGAGGAAATACGTTAACTGCTGCCTTTTCCTCGACCCACCTTCTCCGTACAAATCATTCCATTGCTTCAGCTCGTTCATCACAGAACCCTCCGCGGCAAAACTAGCAGAAACCTACATTTGTAAAATAATATGGTTACTAATCCAGACCATCGACACAGACAATTTTATTTTTTGATGAACAACAAAGATTGATGAGCATTATAATACCCTATAAGAATCATGCATTCGGCCAGGAAGATCGATTTAAAAGATTAACTCACTTGGTTCTTTGCTTGCTTCAGATCGTCCATGTTTAATGGCCTAAGGACAACTGCTGTTTCGCCATTTTCTCCTGTATTGGCTGAATTTGCTGATGAACTGTCACCTTCACCGGTATTCTCCTTCTCCTTTTCCTGAAACAAGAACAGGAGGTGTTTATTATTCCCTTGAGAAGAAATAAGAAACATTGGCTGTAGTTTACAAGGTTTTCGGAAGCAAAAAAACAGGAATAGATTAGGAGAAAGTGACAAAATTATGTTTGTTAAACTGGCTCCTAAACGCTGACGATGTAAAACTTACCAATTCCTTAGATCTTTCTCTCTGAAGCAGCTCCTTAACAGGACGATACGCTGCTGTGACGCATAGATTCTGAAAATAAAATTATCAAATAATTCTGATGTCTTACTTTATCAATCAAATGGCCACAGGGTAACCTTCTTATTCACCGGAGAGAAAAAAAAGGTAACTAACCTTAAGATCACTACCACTATATCCCTCTGTCATCATTGCAACTTCCTTATAGTCAATTCCATCTACCTTTTCTTTTGACAGAAGTTTCTTCAAAATTAGTTCCCTGCTTTGGGGGGATGGTAGTCCAACCATAATCCTGTTCGAGAAATGACAGACATGAGGATTCCATATCTTTCAAGGGACTGAACAATCTTCCTTTCGTAAATGATCATGCAGAGATACAACAGAAATACCTGCGCTCGAATCTTCTGATGATGGCTTCATCAAGATCAAACGGTCTGTTTGTTGCTGCAAGAACAAGGATCCTTTCACCAGATTTTGTTAAAAGTCCATCCCAGCGGGTCATGAACTCATTCTTGATCTTCCTCATTGCTTCATGCTCTCCTACCCTAGTTCTTTGTCCGAGCATGGCATCAACCTCATCCACAAAAATGATAGTAGGGGAAACCTTTGCAGCAACAGAAAACAATGCTCTAACGTTCTTCTCATCTTCACCAAACCATTTGGAGGTGATGGTGGACATAGACACATTAATAAAACTAGCTCCTGCATCATTTGCTATGGCCTTGGCAAGCATTGTCTTTCCTGTACCAGGTGGTCCAAAGAGTAGTATTCCTCTGCATGGTTTCAGGAGACCGCCATTAAAGAGGTCCGGTCGTTTGAGAGGAAGCATGATCAGTTCTTGGAGGGATTCTTTAATTTCATCCAAGGCACCTATATCATCAAATGTAACTCCAATTTCATTAGCTGGAATGACCTCTGGCCTGATCCGCTTTTCAAATTCATTGTCTGGGGCAACTTCCTGCAAAAAAAATGACATATTATGCTCTGGACTTAGAATCATATAGCAGGTAGGATTGTTATTTGTTGGAAGGTTGAATATTTTGTAGAGGTAAATGGAGCAACTATTAGCTTCAGAATCATAATTAAGAACAAACACAATTAACTTGCCTTATTTTCAACTTCAAACCTGAAAAAACTCATTAGATGTGGCTTGGGACAGAATGAGTGAAAGTAAGATATAGAAAGTTGAAGCTAGATCATCCCATCTTGGTGCAAAAGAAGATATCAAGTCTACAAGTTGCTAGAAATTGAAGTTATTTATGAATTCTACTGCTAAATGAGTGCCCATAGAGCTAGGAAGGGAGTCACGTATTCTCTTAAAAGATAAATAATGTCAACTACTATGTGAATTATAGTATCGAGGACCTGCTCTCTTAACAATCCCTTGATCCCATAAAGAGTGCAGACTTAGCTACGATACCATGTCACTGTTTAATGTCGCTATTTACAAAGCAGATTATATGCATATAATTCTCATGTTTGACAATAGGCTTCTGTTACTTAGGCTTCCTATAGTCTGCCTAGCTAAAACAAAAGATAAAATTACTAGCTCATTAGTCTTTCACTGGATCCACATTATATATTTCTTGTTAAGAGAAATCCTTTCACAAAATTAAATCAAGTTTTTAGAGTAAGACTATATTGTATCTATATTCTTCTTAGTAGTCGTGACATCAGACAGTATAAAGAGGAAAATAGAAGAAATAGCGACAAAATCAAGTATACAGGTACCGTAGCCTCGCCATCCTTAACTACTGTTGCTGATTTCCCAGCCTCACTGTTTTCAGGCAATAAAGAAATGACATTGTTTTCCCCCTTTGAGGCATTTGCATTATCGCCATTTATCCCTACCTGAAGAAGTGAAATAAATAGATAAATAAAAGTGAGTATTAATATCTTAATAGACTTGAAATCGATCATAGAAGTGTCACTGACCCCTGATTCAACATTTACTTCTAGCTTTATGGTGTCTTTGCCACAGTGCCTATTTTCTTGAAAAATACTCAGGCCATGTGATAAACTGTTGCATTAAGGAAATAAAGGTCACAGAGATCAAAAACAGCAGAGAACTAGAAAGCTCTATGAGAAATTGGCTAACCTCTTTGAAGAGATAACAAGCTTCCCATTTCTATATTGAGGATCTTTGGTATTCATCAGATGGTAAGAAACTGCTGTCAAGACAATCTCTTCTATGTACGTACTAAGAGCTTTCATATCTGAGAGACAAATAGAACCTAAGTCATCACATTCTAGATCATTTGCTGCGAGAACCTCTGTGATATGATTGTTGTTATCCTGAACCTGAATAGCTTTGGTATCTTTCTCTAACTGGGAGATCCAAGTAACAAGACGGGTCTCATCTTCTGGAGGCTTAACCTCTACACTGTAAGGGAATAGAGTAGTAACTCTTGCATCAACATCTTCACATCCTTTATGAGTTCCTAACAATCTCGAACCAATTATTATCACTGGCCCTGATAGCTTTGTCAACAGCTGATCAAATAAAGAATATACTTTTTCTGATCTACTAATGAAATCCTGAACATCCCTTATGTAAAGGATTGTTGGACTAATCTGAGACACCGTAATGAGAACCTGGAGAAAGGTAGCATGTTAAACTATGTACTAATTTACCAAAAGAACCAAGTTTGACTGATTACTTTAGGAAAAGTATTAACTTTTATACCATGTTGTATACTGGATATGGATTTTCTTGAGACCATGAACTGTAAAAATGTGAAATTAGAAAATACCTTATAAAGTGACTTAATAAGAATTTTATCATCAAAAGACCAGCAGCTGGTTCGTTGCAGGGGCACTGAAGATTGAAGAAAGAAAAAAAAAAACAAGAATTAGACATCAAAAATGCATTGGCAATAATCCATCTTCAATACTTTTGCACTGTGCTTTTGGAGAAACACAACCTTACCATGATTTGTATATCATCAAGTGCACCAAGCAAGTGTTAAAGAAAAAATATTATTTAGTTATCTACTGATTTGCACAGGTTATGGTTGGTTCATCTGCGACTATTTCCCATTTGCCTTTGATATTTTTCTGATTTACTTAATACAATACCATTTATGTATTCATTTATATATAATTATAATTGTCCATACTACCACCTAGAGGTTTCTTCTAGTATAACCATAATATATCGAATGAAGAATTATTCACCAAATCATTTTATTTTACATGGTATTATAGCCAACTTCAATCCCCTAGCAGCAATGTTTAGCTAGTAAGCCTAAATACAAGTCAGTACCTGTATTTATAGAGCCGCCTTCAGATCTATGGACATCCATATCAGCTGAGAGTGAAGCAGTCTTACGATGTTGTGTGTTATTAGCACAATCAGATCTTCTGAAAATACAAGATAAAGCATAAAGAAAAGTAGAATAAATGCCATTCCTGTATGGACTTTCTTTCATTTTCCTGCCATTACCTTGGCGTCAACTCCCAACTGCTTTGCTTACAGAAGGATCCTGCAATTGGTTGTGAAAAAGAGAACGTCTGTTATAAAAGAACTTGTTATTGATTACCATTAATATATGTGATATATAGTATATGGAGATCATACAAAAGGTAAAGCATAGCCATCAATTAGGAATTGTCTAAACTCTAAAATGCACTTTGTACTTTGCGGCTTTACTCATTAGCTTTCTTTAGCTTAATCATTGTCTAGAATAGGTAAAGATTGACTATCGATGGTAGCATTCAATATCAATCTTGATAGATATACTTTTACTTACCTATGCTGAGAATCAGTGGGAACTCCAGGACAATATACAAGTCCTGTAATAAACACACTTAATACAGTTCCATTTCCTATAATTTGTTCCGGTAGAAGATCAAAGGAAACCTAAAACAATATAATTGCTTTCAATGTTACGTGATTTGACTCTCCTATAAAACAACATAAAGAGAAAACTAAAGCAATCAATTAAGATTACAGACTAGGACCTTAAACAACATCAACTAATTACACTGGAATTTGAATAAGGTAATATGTATGGTGATTCACAGGTAAGATAATAATTGTTACACAATCAATCATCTTAATTAAATCTTACTAGCCACATTAGGAATGACATACATGGCTTTTTAGACAACAGAGAAAAGTCAAATTAGACTCAAAATGATCACATAATTCCATAGTTTCCTTTGACTAAATTGAAAAGAAACCTTCAGGGGCCTCTTAGCCAGTGTTACTTTCAGCTGATTTCATCAAGACAACTGGAGCTTCCATCTAATGGCATAGATATTTAACAGGCCCAGACATACTTGTTCTTTCACAGTACATTGGAATCCTATTTGGTAAGAAACCAATACACATATGTAATGCATCGCAGTGAACGTTTTTATTAATAAATGGGGAATGTAAAAAATCCAATCATAGGAAAAAAAATGCAATGTAGCATATGCACATTCATACAACCTATGGAAGTCAAGAAGTTTAATTTATGTACCTTCAGGATCCTCCTTCTGGAGAACGGTTGAAAAAGATTCAAATAAACCAGAAATCTTCTCTAATGCTGTGACTGACATAGATCTCTTCTTAACAAACTGCAAAAAAATATAGGCAAGGATGAAAAAGCTTTAAAAGTACTTTAGATGTGAAAGTAACAGAGAAGAAACAATTACATTTAAAAGGAGAATGGCTACTGTCAGGTTTCGACTTGTATTAACATGGAAAAAACTGACATTAGCATAAATGGCATTTTGTTGACAGATTAGTTTGCTTCATTGAAGAAAGCATAGCAAATATGAGTTTATTATCAACTATGAAAAATATCTAAATAGCTGCTTCTTTTTCACTTCTGAGAATAAAAACAAGTCAACATGAAACTAATTTGAAGAACATAAAAAAAAAATTAAAATCATCCTTCCAACAGAGAAGAAAAACACGAATCCTGAAAAAACTCTACTAGGAAAAATAGATCTTTTAGTCGATGAAAGTTTCTTTATTATATGTTAGACTATAAAACTTGATAAGAAACCTTACCACATCTTTATTTCTGGAACTGTCACCATATTTGTTCTGAATCTGTGGCCAAACAAAAGGTATCACAATCAGAAGCATAGTTAGAATGAAAAATATATCTAGAATTAATTACCTTAATGGAGAAATCAGTCACATCCAGCAACAAAAACTTAGCCTTGTAGTAGTTGGCCAGAGCCTTCACAAGCATCTGCTGATAAAGCTCTTCAATTAAAGGTCATTATAATTAGTTACAGATTTCAATATATCAGGATTGAAACAAATTCTTCGAATGCCACATAACACAATATTTCTGGTTTACAAATTACCTGTAGGGCCTGAAAGCAAAATAGCACGGCTTGCAGGAGAAAGGTTCCTAGTGTACTTCAATATGTCTGTTTGTTTCAAATGTACATAGGCTGTACTTGTCAGTATAACTTTGGTCTGCTCACTGTCATCAAAATCAGCAGCAGCACAAGAAATAAGGTATTTAGACCCCAGTATTACAAAACAGAGCATACTTGATTAACAGAAAACTCAAAAACATATACTAAACAACCAAAATTTTGGGAATATTAATCTGAAAAATGCTAGATTTTAAGGAGTTTTAAGTAAGCTTTGATAAGAGCTCACTTCTGATAGTAGTCACAAAACTAGGCACTAAAGACAACCAAGATGAAGAAGTTGTTGCTAATGCATTAATAGCTATTGCAGTTTTTACCGACATATCTCTGCTAAGGTACAATCAGAAAACAAAGTGATAGCAAAAAAAATATCTTGCAAGTCAAAAATATCTGACCTGCTCAATGATAGAAGTAGCAATAAAATTAAGCCAAGCATAGTTCTGATTTCTGAAAACTGAAGAAACGAGTGTTTTAATAAATGAAGTGATGTGTGAGTCTCAGAAATCACTACCTTCACTGAATTGAAAGAGAAAAAAAAAAGTGATAGGTATCTGGTTACTGTGCAATGAATATGGACATCTTATTCGAGATGATAAAAAAGAAACTATCTACGCTATAAGACTGTCATTTGTTAACTGCTAGTGGTGTGTATATATATGGAAGCACAGAGTTATTTCCTTGTTGCTACAAGTCTACCACATTATGCTCCTGGTTCTGACAGAAGCTGCTTTAAGGTTTAGTAGTCATGGCTAGAAGTAACTGTAACCCTGCAAACAAGGTAAACGACAGTGCAAGAAATTAAAGGCATATCAAGATCAATGTAGGGGATTATCTACTGGCATAGCTTATATTTCGAACTAATATCTGATTCAATACTTTGTCCCATGGACTGATCTAGCATACTCATGATCTATTGGTTAACCGACCAGCATATTTCATTAGAAAGCTTAACCAGCATGGCCACAACAATGTTGTCTTCAGAGCAATTTTTACTGTGCCTTAGAGTCTTGCAGATACCTTAATACCAACTTCTGTCAACTAACTATAAAACCTTTAGCTTTATAGCTCTTAGTATAGACTATTGTTACTTGTAGGAATCAGGTCATACTAACAATTTCCGTAACTTAGGCAAATATGTCTACCATGATAGTAAAATTAGATGACCTTCTGATATGGCCAAAGTTTGCCCTTGGAACATGGAAACACTGTCAAATGTATGACTAAATGTTGTTCTATATTTTCCTAATTATTATTACCGAGAGAAGAAGTTCTAGTTCTGTTGCACATTTATGCTGAAGAAAACTATCAAGGATATAAATATGTAAATTTCACTTTGCTACCAAGTTGAGTTTTTGGATAAGTGGTTAGTCATCAATTTAACATTTTAATATGCTGCAAAAGGTTGGAAACCGCCAACCCAGCGGCCCCCTCAACCCGGCCCCACAAGTATGAGAGGGAGTAAATCACGGTGAATACGGGCCCAGCTATGACATGGCGGTCTCAGGTTTTTAGCACGGACAGATATTGATGTTATCGCATTTGCTGCCGCAGACCCTCGACCTCTTGACTCATGCTGCAAGAATCCATGTCATAACCGGCTGATCCCGCCCGTGGGGGCAATTTAACATTTTAATATGATATCAGAGCAGGAGTAGGAGGCCCACAATTCAAACCTTGTTTGTGAAAAAAAAAAAAAATTATATCATCAATTCATATGTTGGTTTGGATCAATTAAGCAAAGTATACCCACGATCCACCTGCAAATGACGGGAGAGTATTTATGGTATAAATATATAAATTGATTTCTTTCCTAATAGGTTGAGCTTTTTCTATAAGTGGTTATTTAATCATCTGTACAAAAACAAATTATCATCACTAGATGGACCACTATCACCTATTATTTATTCAACCCTAAAATGCAGCTGACGCCCTAACTCTGATCAACAACACTTGTGATCTTTGTCAGTTCAAATACACCAACGTAATGCCAAACTTGCACCTCAGTTATACAAACGATCCCTAAAATGTTGTTTCCTTCTTAGAACACGTTTTCAAAAATCTGCTATGTTCGTAGATCTTGAAAACATGTTTTCAAAAATCTACTATGTTCTTTCTTTCCAAACTTCATTCTTCAAAAAATAATAATAATAATAAATAACTACAAAAGGATATCCAGGAAAAGAAATCAATTGGCGGTCGATGCAGTAAATTAACACTCACCATTGTTTCCAAAAAGGTAAAAAGAGAATAACAGACTAATCATGGTCACAATCCTCCATTGATTTGAAAAGTGAAAACAATAACACTATTGAACGCTAAACACTGGGCTAAACGGGCTAAGCAAGTTCTAAAGAGGATCGATAAATTAAAAGCCTCGAACACTCTGTCACCAAAATAGAATAAACTAAATCAAATAATGGTAACAAGAGAATCCAAAGAAAGCAGCACATGATTTCCATCAGAAAACCCTCGTGATTCTGATGGACGTTCTCTTCCTAGTGGACCCAGGCCTAGAAAGCAAACCGAACCTCGATAGAAAGACGAGTTGATAATTGCTTAAGCCATTTCTTTTTCAAGGACGAAGCTGTCAGTTACCTAAGGTAATAAGGGAACTCATCAAAGGTAACTCCACTATCCTCCCAATCCACCACCTGCCGGCGCAGCTCCTGCTCGAGGGATTCCGGCGTGAGGCCACTAGTCGACGACGACCTCGGCGCCGCCGCCCATTGCCCTACCGCCTGGCCCGACGCCAACCCGATCCCCACGCCGAGCCCCACCCCGATGGCCGACATCAAAAATTTCTTCTGCTCCATCGCGGGCACCCACAACACGCTGCTGTCCGACGGATCTGGAGCTCGCCGCTCGCGCGGATTGGCATGCAAGGATTCGAGGAAGGAAATGGTAATTCCAGAAGCGACCAAGAGGCGATTTCGGAGGACGCCTCCCTCGCTATTTATAGAAGCGAACCATCTCAAGGTGCAGGAATATATTTTTCTTTGCTTTTTTATTTTTGGTTATTTATTTATCCATTTAATAATATTAATTTTATTTTTTTAGCGATATATATAGATATAAGGATTTTCCAAATTCCGAGTTGGAAAAGTGGGAGTGGGTCTGACGTGGCTCGGTTGGCTTTGAACGCGGCAGTGGCATGAGTCGTTTATTGGCGTGGGCCCCGGCGGCTCTGGCCGTCCGTTCTTTTTCTTCCACATTGCTATCCGCCTATCAAAACTTGCCACGTAAATCTTAAAATAACAACAATTAATAAACTCAAAGATTGATAGCGAAATAAAATTAAAAGGCAAAGTAGAAGAAAAAAAAAGTAGCACCTCTGCTGGCCTCGTGTTTACTTGGGAGGGAAGGAATAAAAATTGTTAGATTCTTATGACTTTTGCTTGCTTTGAACATAGTTTAGCATCAAAAGCGAGCACAAATAAGTAAACATTGTCACTTACCTAAACGCATCACTCGCAAAAACTCAAGCCTCTTTTTTTTAAAGTACAATTAAAAACGAATAAAGATTAAAAAGGATGTCTTTTACTTTTATTATCATTGAAACAATATTTCATTTTAAAAAAATAACTGAAAGGGCAACTTATATATATATTTTTATCTAAAAGTATATTTATTTGATCTCTCCACGTTTTAAAAACTAGAGTAATTTTTATCAAAACCATTATATTAATATTTGATTAGTTTTGATTTAATTAAACTAATTTTATTTAAATTGAAACAATTTTAATCAATATTTGAACGCAAATTATGTTATGGTCGTAGTTCTACTCATGACTTCAATCAATTGAAAAATCAAGTACTCATTAAGATTTTTTTCATACCGGTGGAGTATTCGGAGATAGTAAGTATGCACGAGCTCCTTCTAATGAAAAGATAAATTTACATGAAAATTTAGTTCATCCCACGAGTACTTGTCACGGACATCTTACTTTCCGTGAGTGTTTGGGAGACTACATGGCGGCTTTGTCACTGAAATGGAATTGTGATGTTTAATGTGGTGATAGGGCATATCAGATGTATAGGTTATCATGTAGAATAACTTTAGGGTTTGGGTAGTGATGGCTTTTCTGTTTTTTCTTTTCCCTATTGCTTGTTGTTGCATCAGAAGAGTGCAGGAGCTTGTGCGGTACACGCATCGTGCGAGTGCCATTTTGTGCTGCTTTTTCCAATCAACAAAAAAACTGAGCGGTCGCCACCCAAAGTTGTTTTATTAGGTAGCCAAGATTCTACCGGGCCTACTTTAACTTTATCGTTGCGCCACCGATCGAGCTCGTGCCCCGGGCAGCAGCGATACTCAAGTCGGATCTCCGAATGAGATTTAGAGGGGCCTTCGAATGGATGCCTTTCAATGGATATCGACTAAGATTCGACCCGGTTCCACTGTTGGTTTTGCCCTCTGAGTCTACACTGAGCACAAAATTGGGCAATGGGTTTTCATTCACTTTACTCTGCTGTTGCAGATGCCATTTGCTCACCTTTAATAGCACCATCCGAGTCACCTTCCAATTAGGCCGACATGGCATGTCTACGGGGTAGGACCCTCCACGATTCCGAATCCTATTGAAGAACTCGCGAAGTGGTGTATGAGCGAGCGAGAAGGGGTTTAACTTTGTCACTCGACCTTAATCTTTTTGGCCGATCAACGTAAAGATCTCTCTCACTTTCGGCCAAGCAAAACTGGTGTCAAATCCTAATTAATTCAGAGTAAATTGAATCTTCCTAAATCAAAATCAACCGAGAGCCATCAATTTGGTTATTGATTTGTGTTTACTTACTATCGAAACTTAATAAACTAATTTGTTTAAGTGATTCAACTTTCTCACAAAGAAAAGTTTGAGACTTTAATTTTCTTTTTTTTTAAAAAAAAAAAAAGGGAAAAAACTTTCAAGCATAGGCCCCTCCACGATTCCAAATCCTAATGAACCCGCGAAGTGGTGAACGAGTTAGAAGGCGTTTAACTTTGTTTGCTCTTACTCCACGACCTTAATCTTTTGGGCCAAACAAAGTAAAGATCTCTCGCTTCCGGACAAACAAAACTTGAGCCACACCCTAATTTAGGTTAAAAATTGCATTTTCGTAAATCAAAATCAAACAAGAGCCATCAAAACTTAATACTTTAACTATAATCAAGCTCTTGCTTTTTAAGCGATTCAACTTTTTCACAAAGAAAAGTTCGGGATTTTATTTTAATGCATGGGCTTAATGCAAATGCCACTTTTACGGTGTGGTGGCCGGTGGGGTTTCCTTTGTGATGTTGTAGGAAGCAAAGTAGCACAATTGCTCCAATGCTTTTTCCATTTGGGTGGGGCGATTAGTTTGATTGATGAAGATTGGTGATTAATCTCTCTTAACTAACAATTAGTTTTTAATTATCTCTAGTGAAAGTCAACCTCATTGTGGTAGCAAAGTTGCAAACTTATTTAGGACGAAATATGATGGAAATATTGTTTAATGGTAAGTGAGGAGCAAAGTGGCCCTTTGCAAACTTTTATAAAGAAAGAACTAGTTTAAAAAGAAAAGGAAACAAGGAATATTTTTAGGTTGATAAAAAAAATGAGTGGAGAGTGTGCCTCTCCTTTTTTTTTTTTTTTTTTTTTCTTTTGTTTTTTTTAGGGGTAGAGATGACAATTAGGTGGGTGGATTTAGTTTGATTTGAAATGTACTTGATCCTACTAAAAGTGTGCTATTAGTGAGTTGTCTTTGATATTGATTGAATCGTTGGACTTCAAGAAAAAACTAGGAAGAGGCAGTTGAAAGTGGAAGGAGATCTTCGATCAACAATGCCTGACTGCTAGAAGAAAGGAGGAGAGAAATAGAATGTTAGATGGATGGCCGGGATGGCTCGACTCAGCCACTTTAATGCTCAAGTCATCTTCCGCAGAGGAGAAAATTGAGAAGATGAACGGTAAAGAAGTATAGCACATGTATGTGCTAGCATACCTATGCCCACGAGGGTGAATTGATCGTCTAATTGTACCTTTTGTCCCAGATGACCTGATCGAATAGCCCAATTAAGTTGACCTTTCTAGATTGTAACCTCATCTCAACAAGATGATTGACCTTATTAGTCTATGATACGGATATCGATGAATGCCCCAGGAGAAATTAAGAGGGGAAGGAGGGGCATTTGGTCTTTTCACTGTATAGGGCTTTAAGGAGGAGGAGGCACTATTGAAAAGGCCTCTTCCTTCGTTGGCTTCGGGGCCGCCACCATGTCCAGGACTCTGTCGCCAAAGACGTCGCAGACGGCGACGGCGGTCGCACACTCCTCTCCTCCTTCTGGGTTTCTTCCGCCGCCACCGAAGGGGCACGCAGGGAGGTCTCCTTCTCCACGTCGACCATCAATGTCGGCACTAATGTCGACGTCACCGCCCCTCCTCTCCTCCTTCTGGTCTTCTCCATCGCCTCACACAGGGGCTTTAGTCCCCACCAGGAGGAGGACGCACAGGAGGGCCACCTTTGCCTCCGCCTTGCGCATGCCGACGCTACCTCACGCATCAGTGTCGTCTTCTCCTCCATCGCGCCGTGCCCTCCTCCTCATACCATCGATGTCGCTGGGAGCATACCACCGGAGCATCATCTCCGGCTTCGACTGCCTTCGAGGCTGACTGCCCCTTTCCTTCCTCTTCATGTGGCTTTCGTGGCTGATGTTGTCTCTCCCGTCACACATCATGGGCCAGCACTGCCCCCACTGCTCTCCCCCTTTCCAGCGCTCTGCCTCCAGCGGCCGACGCCGCTCACATCCAGTCAACACTGCACAACCGGGCGACACTGTCTTCAGCAGCTGATGCTATCTTCTGGACCATACTTATCGCATGCCCCTCTGATCCATCCGACAGCGCATGTTTAACGACGTTCCAGCATTTCACTTGACCTTGCAGATCAGACTCGTCTTCGGCTTCCCAGCCCTAGCAGCTATCGCCATTCCGCTCTATTGCCTTACTATATTCCAACATCGTAGTCGTATGACTTGTGTGATGTTTTTATGTTCCGGCCTTTGTACCGCTATTGTATCCCGACCTGCGCGTCGATGTCTCATCTTGGCCTACAAGCAGATATCTTATCCCGACTTGTGTGCCGATGTCTTTTCCCGGCCTACGTGCCAATGTCATATCCCGTCCTGCTTGTCGAGGTCGCATCTGGCTTTGTGCCACCGCGTTCGGCTCTATGTCGTCAGATCCAGCTCTCCAGCTTGTTCAGAGTCATCTACTCTTTCAGGTCACGATAACTCGAACAGCATCCCAACCAGCTCACCGATCCACTAGAGGACGCCCCTGGGCCAGAGTATGTTACCATACTCACTCTCCATTCATTTTATTATTCTAGTATTAGTCCGTTACTTATATATTCGTTGGATCTGCCTCGAATATCGGAGTACTAGGGATCGTGGCGACCCGGTCGCTGGCTGCAGATAGTGTTTGTTAGTGCGGTTAGCACTAACGGTCTAACTCAAGTTTTGATGAATGACAAAATATGTTAAGTTAGTTTCATTGTTATCTAATATTCTGACAGAGTGTGCAGGAGAAGCCTAGATAGGTCGACGGGCTGACCTGATATCTGACACGAAACCCAACTAGGTCGATAGGCCGGCCGGATAGTTGGCACGAAGTCTAAACGGGTCGATGGGCTGACCGGACGTTTGGCATGAAGTCCAGCTAGGTCGACGGGCTGACCGGATAGCTGGCATGAAGTGCAGATAAGTCGAAGAGCTGACCGGACGTCTGGCAGGTAAGTGGAGGTAAGTCACTGGAGGAGAGTGACTGTGAGGATGCGTTCCCGGGAAGGGAACATTAGACATCGATCCAACTTAGATCCATTTCGAAAATCTAAGTTGAGATCATGACTAGATTCCGGTCTCGAGGAGACGGAATCTAATTAATATTTTTTTGATAAACTGTGCTAACACTCTATTTTGCAGGATATATATTTGTCTCGGACTAACGTTTTCTTGCAGGAAGGAAACCGCTGGAAAACAAGGGTCCGGGTGCCCGGAGGTGAATTTTATCCCCAACGTCACTTCGCCATGTGGAGATTCCTGGTTGGCTCGGCTACGTCATATTTAGGGCGCCCGAAGGGATCCAGGCGCTTCGAACCTCCTATATAAGGAGAGTAAGGACTGGAGTTACAGAACAACTTACAATCTGCTCTCCTGCACTCCTACGACGCTGTGAAAACTCTCCGACAAAGTGCTGTTTCTTTTTTTCTATTTTTTTATTATCGGTTTTGTTTTCTATATATAATTCCTGTACTTCAATTCTGTAATTATTCTTCGAATTATTAGTGATTGTCCAACGAAAGCATTCAACGAGTGTGAGACTTGGAGTATGAGTCGACACAGGCTCCGAACTAAGTAAAAACTACTAATGTAATTCTTTCTGCTTTCAATTTTTCCGCTGTGTAATTTCGTTAAAATTTTAATCGATATTCACCCCCCTCTATCGAATTCACGATTCAACAAGTGGTATCAGAGCAGATACCATTCTGATTTGGTACAACCATCAATCAGACAAGGGGGTGAAACCTTTTTCATTTTTTTTTTTCAGTTTTTAGTCTTTTCGTTATATTCCAAACTAGTATTATTACCTTTTTGGAAATATTTTTCGTTGCAAGTTATCTGAATTGGTGTAACACTAATTCAACTTTTATATTATTTTTATTTCTTCCCGCACTACTAATCCAAGACCAAGTCTTGAGATTTTTCTTGTCTATTTCTTTACTTGTGTGCAGGTTAAAAAATATCTCAAATTGAAGGTTTCAGCACAGTATGCCCTCCCCTATTCAATGGGGATGATTTTTCGTACTGGAAGAAGCAGATGGAAGTCTACCTGAAGAC
Organism: Zingiber officinale; assembly: GCF_018446385.1. Taxonomy (NCBI): domain Eukaryota; kingdom Viridiplantae; phylum Streptophyta; class Magnoliopsida; order Zingiberales; family Zingiberaceae; genus Zingiber; species Zingiber officinale. Next base: position 172,189,258 of record NC_055988.1, read on the forward strand.
AGACTTCGACCAATGGTTCAGCGTCACCAGAGGCTACAAGGTGCCGGTCGACAACTCCGGAATTCCACTGGATCCGGAACAATGGACTCTGGACATGAAGAAAAAGTCATCAACGGACTTCAAAGCCCTCAACACCCTACAATGCGGACTGACAAAGGAAGAGTTGAATCGGGTAGGACCGCATCAAAATGCGAAGGAGCTATGGAACAAATTGATCGAGCTACACGAAGGAACTAGTGACGCTAAGGTAATAAAATGCGACCTCCTCTTAAATAAGTTATTTAATATTAAAATGCAGGAAGGAGAAACGACGAGTCAACTTCACGCGAGGATTAAGGACATCCTCAACGGATTCTACGCGATAGGCCATCAAATGGAGAACCACGATCTAATAAAGTATACGTTAAATGCCTTTCCACGTAACACCTTGTGGGCATCCATTGTGGATGCCTACAAGATTTCAAAAAATTTATCTAAATTAAAATTAGACGAACTGTTTTGCGAATTAAAATTGCACGAGCAAACTAATGTCGGGACCGAGAAAGGTGTAGCTTTATTTGTAGGTTCATCCAAGGAAAGGACAAAAAAACAAGCCTGAGGTTGAGGATGAGTCTGACCAAGACTCTGAAGACGAAGAATACCTGGTGAACCTAGTAAGGAAAATGTTCACCGGGAGGAAGAAGAGCTTCAGCAAGAAGGGCCTGCAAAAGATCAACCCCCCAACCAAATCGAGGAATGTGACCTGCTTCGAATGCAACAAGAAGGGTCACTACAATAACGAGTGCCCGAGGTTGAAGAGTGACAAGACGAAGACATCTAAGAAGAAAGCTCTCAAAGTAACCTGGGACGACTCTTCATCGGAAGAATCGGAGGCCGAAGACAAGAAGCACCAGAGTCACCTCGCATTGATGGCCCTCGAAGTAGAGTCGGAGGACGAATCGGAAGACGGGTTCGAACCCGAATCGAGTCACGAGTCCGTATTCATTTCTGAAGGTCCCGACGAGGTAAATTTTAATTTGAATAGAAAGTTTTTTATAATTATTACATGTTTAAATAGTAAATTAATTACATTAGAAAAGGAAAGCAAATTGCTCCTTGAAGAGAATCAAAATCTTAAGGAGCAAATTACAAATTCAAATCCAACTCAAGACCTAACACTTGAGGAGGAAAACTTATCACTAAAAATAAAAATTAATAAATTAAAAGATCTCTTAGAAAAATTTACAACAAGATCTAAGAATTTAGATCTAATTTTAAACAATCAAAAAGTAATTTACAACAAAACTGGACTTGGCTACAAGTCAAGTTCAAATAAAACATTTAAATCCTTAATAACCCAATACAAACAATCAAGTAAAGCTTGGGTTCCGAAAGTGTACCTAACTACGTAAGTAGGACTTAACCAATACTACATACCCAAAGAAAAATATATTATGTAAAATCGAATACAACAAATCAAAAACCAAAATACAAACCTAGACCAACAAATTCAAAATCTAGATACTTTAAAACCCACCAAAACTTAGAATATCGTCAAGTTAATTATAATTATAAAAGTAACAGACATAAACCAAGAATTAAAACTCAAAAATAAAGGCCAATAATTCAGGGGAAGGCTCCAGAACAGCTGCACCTCCAAAAATAATCTACCCGATAGAGTAACCGAAACTAACCTACCCAGCAGGGTAACTAGGACTAGTTAGAAAGGGACCAAGTTTAACTTGACCAATGGTACTGGTGAAGTTTTCGATAATAGTACGTTAGGGAAACTTAGTCTATGCATGTCTAGGAAGATATGACTTCGACCTGGTGCATTTGGCTAAGTGGAACTGACCGAAGCTACTCTTTATGGATTCTAACTAGTTAGACCAAGGTTTTGCATTAAGTTTAGTGGATAAGACTATTTGGAAAACCTTGAAGGTATGGTTACTCTAATGATGTCCAAGCGACTCACCATATCCCAGAAGTTTCCCCAGAGAATGTCTATTTGTTGAGCTCAAAGCTAAACCTGAATCTAACACAAAGTTAAACCAAACCCTAAAACTGAACCTAAATTCATCTCACAAAATTATAGGATTCTCTAATTGAAAACGTAGATCGGGTGAGATAACTAAAGACTAAATTAATTAAAATTAATTAAAATTAAATCAAAATTAATTCAATTAAATAAAATTAAATCAAAATTAATTCAATTAAATAAAATTAAATCAAGATTAAATCAATTAAATAAAATTAAATTAAAATTAATTCAATTAAATAAAATTAAATTAAAATTAATTCAATTATTTTAAAAATTATTTTTAAAAAAATTAAAAAATTATTTTAAAAATTCTTTTTAAAAACTTTAAAAATTATTTTAAAAACCTTAAAAATTATTTAAAAAATCCTTTTAAAAACTTTAAAAATTATTTTTAAAACTTTAAAAATTATATTTAAAATTATTTTTAAAAAAAATTTAAAAGTTATTTTAAAAACTTTAAAAATTATTTTAAAAATTCTTTTAAAAACTTTAAAAATTATTTCAAAAAATTATTTTTAAAACTTTAAAAATTATTTTAAAAATTCTTTTAAAAACTTTAAAAATTATTTTTAAAATTCTTTTAAAAACTTAAATTTTTTTTTAAAAAAAACATTAAAAAATATTTTAATTTTTTTAAAGATTAAATCAATTAAATAAAATTAAATTAAAATTAATTCAATTAAATAAAATTAAATTAAAATTAATTCAATTATTTTAAAAATTATTTTTAAAAAAATTTAAAAATTATTTAAAAAATTCTTTTTAAAAACTTTAAAAATTATTTTAAAAACCTTAAAAATTATTTTAAAAATCCTTTTAAAAACTTTAAAAATTATTTTTAAAACTTTAAAAATTATATTTAAAATTATTTTAAAAACATTAAAAATTATTTTAAAAACTTTAAAAATTATTTAAAAAAAAACTTTAAAAATTATTTTAAAAATTCTTTTAAAAACTTTAAAAATTCTTTTAAAAATCCTTTAAAAGAAACTTTAAAAATTCTTTTAAAAACTTTAAAAATTATTTTTAAAATTCTTTTAAAAACTTTATTTTTTTTTAAAAAAAACATTAAAAATTATTTTAAAATTTTTTTAAAAACTTTAAAAGTTATTTTAATTCTTTTAAAAATTTTAAGAAATTATTTAAAAATTCTTTTAAAAACTTTAAATCATTTTAAAAATTCTTTTAAAATTACTTTAATAAACATGTAAAAAAAAGTAATAATAATTATTATTATGTTACTATTATTCTTACCTGAACAAAATTAGAATAAAAATATATGCTAACCCTCAATTCCTACCTATTATAGGAAATCAAGTGGATCTTGGACAGTGGTTGCTCCAAACATATGACTAGAGATCACACCTAATTCACTCAACTTACCTATAAAAGTTTAGGAACATTTACCTTTGAAAACAATGACAAATTCGAGGTAATTGATATAAGTAATATTAAGCTTAAAATTGACTTCATTATTACAAATATTTTACTTGTTGAAAATTTCAAGTATAATCTCCTAAGTATAAGTCAATTGTGTGACATTAGGTATAAGGTTAGGTTCTTATCTTCGGAATGCTTAATCAAACACCTAGATAATTCTACGATAAGTCTAAAAGGGTTTAGAAAAGATAACATCTATGTTATTAACTTAACCACTTCTTCAATTAAGTGTTATTTAACACAAAAAGAAGAAACTTGGTTATGACATAGAAGAATATCACACACTAATTTCAGAAATTAAATGGATTAGTTAGAGGTTTACCAAAATTATATAACTTATACTCAACAATATGTAATGCTTGTCAACAAGGTAAACAAACAAAGTCTACTCACAAACCAACTAATCAAACTCAAACCAACTCAATACTAGAACTTCTACACTTAGACTTATTTGACTCTCATGGGGTCAAATCAATAAATGACAGTTTATATTACCTAGTAATAATAGACGACTATTCTAGGTTCACTTGGGTAAAATTCTTAAAAAATAAGGATGAAACTTTTAAAATTTTTACAAACTTTTGCAAACAAGTTGAAAATGAAAAAGATCTTAAAATTAAAAGAATTAAGAGTGACAATGGGGGAGAATTTAAAAATCATAACTTTAATAAATTTTGTCTTGAAAACGGATATCATCATGAATTTTTGTGTCCTAAAATTCCCCAACAAAATGGAATAGTAGAAAGAAAAAATAGAACTTTACTTGAAGCCTCTAGAACTATGCTGAATGAATATAATCTACCCAAATACTTTTGGGCAGAAGCTGTCAGTACAACCTGCTATGTGCAAAATAGAACAACACTAAATAAAACACACAACAAAACTTTTTTCAAAATATATTAAAATAAGCAACCCAATATAAAATATTTTAAAGTATTTGGGTGTCCAACCTTTATCTTAAACGCAAGGGAACACTTGAAAAAATTCACCTCTAAAGTAGAAGATGGAATTTTTGTAAGATACTCCCTAAACAGTAGGGGGTACAAAATATATAATAAGGTTACATTAAGAATTGAAGAAACTACTAATGTAAAATTTGAGGAATCCAAACAAAACCTAGAACAAACCCAACCTCAACCAATTGAATTTATTCAAGAAAATAGTAATCAAGAAGGAACCAATGATCACGAAGAAGAAGAAAAACCTTTAGAAAATCAACTGCCTAGAACTATAAGAGTCAACCCAAATCATCCAATTGATCAAATAATTGGTGATCCAGACTTAAGGGTTCAGACTAAGTCATCTTTTAGAAACCTAAGTTAAATTTCTCTGATTTCAAAAACTGAACCCAAAATCGTAGCTGAATCATTACTTGATCCAGACTGAGTCATAGCTATGCAAGATGAACTAGGTCAATTTGAGCGTAGTGATGTTTGAGACTTAGTACCACCACCCAAAAATAAGAAAATAATAGAAATAAAATGGGTGTTTAGAAATAAATTAAGCAAAACTGGGGAAATTACCAAAAATAAAGTTAGGTTAGTCGCTAAGGGGTTTAGTCAAGTTGAAGGACTTGACTATGATGAAACTTATGCCCCAGTGGCTAGATTAGAGTCTATTAGAATGTTACTCAGTTATGCAGCAAATGGACGTCAAATCTATCTTTCTAAATGGGTTGATCAAAGAGAAAGTCTATGTAGGCCAACCACCTGGGTTTGAATGTCTAGAGCACCCTAACTATGTCTTTAAATTAAAGAAAGCCTTATACGGACTTAAGCAGCCTGGTATGAAAGGTTAACCTCTTACCTAATATCCAAAGGGTTTAACCAAGGTCAAATTGACCCAACCCTATTCGTTAAATTAATAAAAGAGGACATATTTATAGCCCAAATCTATGTAGATGATATAATTTTTGGCTCAACTAATTCAGAATTTTTAGAAAAATTCACAAACTTAATGGAATAAGAATTTGAAATTAGTTTAGTAAGAAAATTAACTTACTTTTTAGGATTGCAAATCAAACAAACAAATGAGGGAAATTATATTTATCAACAAAAATATACCAAAGAATTACTTAAAAATTCAGGATGGAAAATACTAAAGAAATAAAAACACCTATGGCAATTAATATTATTCTAGACGACGACCCAAATGGAAAACCAATCAACTTAAAATACTATAGGAGTGCCATAGGTAGCCTACTGTACTTAACTGCAAGTCAATTTGATATTTTATTTGCAGTGAGTATGTGTGCTAGATACCAAACCTGTGCTAAAAAATCTCATTTGACTCAAGTCAAAAGAATCTTTAGATACCTTAAAGGAATAACAAATGTAGGAATTTGGTATCCTAGAACCAACAATTTTGAATTAATAGGGTATTCTGACTCAGATTATACTGGGTGCAAATTAGACTGCAAAAGTACAAGTGGTGGATGTCAACTACTAGGTCCATCACTTGTCAGCTAGTTTAGTAGAAAGCAACACTGCGTTGCTTTGTCTACAACTGAGTTAGAATATATAGCCATTGGAGAATGTGTTGCCCAACTATTATGGATGATGCACACTTTAAAAGACTTTAACTTAAACCTTACAAATGTAAAAGTATTAATTGACAATATTAGCTCAATTAATTTAACAAAAAGTCCTGTGTATCATTCCAGAACCAAACACATTGAAATTAGACACCAATTTATCAAGGATCATGTCACTAAAGGAGACATTGAACTCAAGTATATTGAATCCAAATATAATTTAGCTGACATATTTACCAAACTCCTCCCTGAAAGTCAATTTAGCAATCTATATAGAAAATTAGGGATATGTTTAATAGACTAGAATACTAAAATTGTAAAAACTGTTTTCAAAAATAATATTTTCAAATTCTAGGATAAAATCTTTATTTTTTAAAAAATCTTCCATTTCTAAAATTTTAAATAAGTTTTAGCCTTAGACTAGAACAATTCCTTAGAAAACATGTTCCCCTAGGGCTAGTACTTGAGCATTTCACCAACACCTTAGGATTCCTTTGTTTGTGATTTCCGAACATAGAAAGGGGTGAGATGTATAGGCAAATTGTCTGGACTTAAGAGTTAAGATGCTTATTTCAGTGCATCGACATAAGTCTGGGCGTTAAATACCAAACAAACATTAATCAGGTTAAGTCATTCAGTTTAGTCAAACACTAACTGATCACAATTTGACTTAACCTGACTAACCAAGTGAAAGCTGCTATCATCTCATAGTTAATAAGTAGCTAATTAGTTAGACAACTTTTGTAATGTCAGGTTCAAGGGAAGGATTAATTATTTTTATACCTATTTTGAAATTAATTTTTGAAAAATATCTTCTTTTAAATCAATTTAACACTAACTAAGTATTTTAATTTTTTTTTTTGGACTTTTCAAACTCGTTTGAAAATTAGACTTACTTAATTGAAATGTTTAAACTTAGGTTTGAAAATTAGTTTTATTTTCGAACTCTAAACTTTTCAAACTTAATTTTGAAATTCATATTTTTTAAACTTAATTTTGAAAAATAAACCTTATTCTGGTTTGTAACTTAGATTTTTCATCTTGAAAATTATATTCTACTTAGTTTTCAAAATATATATATATATATTTTAAATTTATTTATAAAAACTTAAGTTTTGAAAACAGATTTTACTTAGTTAGATTTTAAAACACTAAGTCTTGAGAAATAAAATTTTATTTAATTTTGAAAACTTGATTCGAAAACTGGACTTAACACTACTAATATGTGTTCGATTTGCAAAACTTATTTCGAAAAACTAAGTTAAAATTACAAATTTCAAAGATAACTATCTTTAAGTCATCTTTCTAAAAGCACTTTTTTGAAAAAGATATAAGCTTAAAACAAAAGCTATCTTTCTATATTTTTAGCTTAAACTCCCCCAAGCTAATCTGACTTGCATTTCTAAACGTCCTTGTATTTTTTTATGTTCATTTTTGATGAATGTCAAAGGGGGAGGGTTAGGTGGTTTAAATTAGTTAAACAACAAAATTCGAAACAAAGCTAAGCTAACTTAACCACCTAATAAATGCTTGCTTTTACTTGCATATGTTTTTCACTAACTTAACCAAGTTGTCATTGGATCAAAAAGGGGGAGATTGTTGGTGTGGTTATCACTAGCGGTCTAATTCAAGTTTTGATGAATGACAAAATAGGTTAAGTTAGTTTCGTTGTTATCTAACACTCTGACCGAGTGTGCAGGAGAAGCCCAGACAGGTCGATGGGCCGACCAGATAGCTGGCATGAAGTCCAAACGGGTCGATGGGTTGACCGGACGTTTGGCACGAAGTTCAGCTAGGTCAACGGACTGACCGGATAGTTGGCACGAAGTCCAGAAGGGTCGAAGGGCTTACCGGACGTCTGGCAAGTAAGTGGAGGTAAGTCATTGGAAGAGAGTGATTCTGAGGACGCGTCAGATCCATTTCGAAAATCTAAGTTGAGATCATGACTAGATTCCGGTCTTGAGGAGACGGAATCTAATTAATATTTTTTTGATAAACTGTGCTAACACTTTATTTTGCAGGATATATATTTGTCTCGGACTAACGTTTTCTTACAGGAAGGAAATTGCTGGAAAACAAGGGTTCGGGCGCTCGGAAGGGATCCGAGCGCCCGGAGGTGAATTTTATCCCCAACGTCAATTCGCCACGTGGAGATTCCTGGTTGGCTCGGCTACGTCATATTTAGGGTGCCTGAAGGGATCCAGGTGCCCCGAACTTCCTATATAAGGAGGGTAAAGGTTGGAGTCACAGAACAACTTACAATCTGCTCTCCTGTATTCCTGCGACACTGTGAAAACTCTCCAAAATGCTATTTCTTTTTTCTATTTTTTTATTGTCGATTTTGTTTTCCATATATAATTCCTATACTTCAAGTCTGTAATTATTCTTCGAATTATTAATGATTGCCCAATGAAAGCACTCAACGAATACGGGCCTTGGAGTAGGAGTCGACACAGGCTCCGAACCAAGTAAAAACTACTTGTGTCATTCTTTCTGCTTTCGATTTTTCCGCTACGTACTTTCATTAAAATTTTAATCGATATTCACCCCCCTCTATCGAATTTACGATCCAACAGTGTTGATCAAAGGACTTCTGACGACTTAGTCAACATAAAAGTCATCTCAGTATATCCCGCTTTGGGACATCATGATTCGATTAACAATTCATCTACCTCATCTGATGATCCGTCTGACTCAATTTTTGGACATGATCAATCTACGTGAAAATTTAGTACTGTTTAGTTGTTGAACTAAACATAGCATATCGAGTTCAATAGAAATTTTATTGTTTGTTGATATTTTCTTAGTGGCTATCATGCTAAGCTAGATCATAGCTGCACTTATATATAAAAAATTATTATAATGATTATAACATCAAATTTTGAAGGGAAATTTTAGTGCAACGGATAGAGTTATTGTTATGGGTATAGATTTAAGTTGTAGAAATAATTTATAATGCCGAGGAAGACTATATATAATACATTTAACACGATTTAATCCTTTTCTAAAACTTCATATTAATAAGAGCTTTGTGCGTGACTATCATTTTTATAACATCAAAATTCTATAGATGATACTTCAGACAATAACAACACTCAGTTCGAGACAATCTTAAGACCAAGAGATTATTTCTCAATTTTTTTTCATTCTTTGATTATGCACGAAAAGATAGAAGGAATCAAGAAAATGACAGTATGATACCAGGGCAGGTTGCGGTCGGATCGAACCGAACGGCTCGGCCTAGGCCCAGCTCTTCAAGCAAGCCGAAGAAGGACAGAGCGAGGCTGATTAGGCCCGTCAATTATTAGTGTAGTAATTAGTGGCTTTAATGACGTTCTTTGAGGTTAATTAATCCGCGTCCTGCTTTTCTCAACTACTTTGACTCTTTGAGTGATTGTGCCTCTGCTCCGCTATAGCACGAATCTCAAAGAAAACGAACAGTTTGTGTCCGTTGTCGCATGAATGGTTGCCCTTCCCTCACCTGGATAAGAGAAAATTTTCACATTGGCCCCTCTGTGATCTTTTCAATGTATTTTAATCCCAACCTTTTCAGAATTTAGCCGTTTTACTCCTGAATTCAACATTGTTAAATCATATAAAACATGTAGAAAAATTCACTTTGCTCCTTTGTTAATTTCTCTATTTCACCCTTTATATGTCAAGAAATATTTATTTCAATCTTTTACACCGTTTTTAGGAAAAATAATGATAACTATAAATGAAAAGTTAACAGTTGTCATTTATCTGACATTTTAAAAATAATAATTATTCACTCATGTAGTCGGATTATGGAAGTCCTAACAATAGACATTTTAAAAATAACTAAATTATAGAGATAAAAAAATTATACTTTATGTTATAATTTTTGATCATCAATTTCATCTACAGTGTTCAATATAACGGCATGGTTTGATTAAAATTAAGGGCTAAATTTAATATATTAACTAATAAGGGTTCATTTAAAAATGTTAAAAGGTGCGATACCAAAACCAAATTCCCGGTATTGCTTCGTCTTCAATTTCCCCGGCGCCACGCTCAACTGATCCTCCTTTTTCACGTGGTGGTGGCGGTGGTGGAGGAGGAGGAGGAGGAGGAGGAGGATGCAGCCACCGCGGTCGGAGAACTGCCCTATGACATTCGACGAGGTCTCCATGGAGAGGAGCAAGAGCTTCGTCAAGGCCTTGCAGGTTCCTTTTCCCCTTCGCCCACACCTTCATTCATGTCCGCCTCCAGATCGGTCGCGCCTTCGATAATCCTCCTTTCCTCTTTCGAATCCTCTTCGTCTTTTGGTGTCGGATTCCTCGAGGTTTTGCGTTGCTTTGGCGAACGGATTTGTCTGCAGTGGCCCATTCGCCGTCCTAGGTTTTCCGGGATTTGAGCAGAATGATACATTTGTTTGGTCCGGTTCCAAATTTTCCCCTTTTGTGTCGAAGTGTTTGCTTTGTGAAATTGGGAATTAGATCTGCAGCTCACTCTATTGATGCAGGCGATTCGAGGAAATTGCTATTTTTGTTCGATTCGGCGGAAAAACTTCTCCTTTAGTTCGTTTCTGAAGAACTAAGAAGACTTTGAGTTGAAGTAATCGGCCAGTCAAATTTTGCATTCGATTTTGTTTTTTGACGGTGGTTTGCTTTTAATTCAAGTATAGACGCGAATCAGATCTGCAACTCGCTCAATCAATGCAGGAACTCAAGAACCTGAGACCTCAACTTTACACTGCTGCTGAGTATTGTGAAAGCTCTTACCTTCACAATGAGCAGAAACAGATGTGAGTTCCCAATTTTATTGTTTTTTATTTTTCAATTGAATCTTTTGAATTGTTATTTCAGTCCTTTCTTTGGTTTTCCATGGAATGAGTTATCTTGTTTTGGGATTACTCTCATACTTGCTTTGGTTCCTCATGCTACATGTTGCACAATTTCATCAAATCTGATATGTTTCTTAAGATTGATACAATTTACACTCACACTGTCTGTTAGGTTGCTACCGTGTGACCTACTAGTCATGAATTTAAGTCGTGAAAATAGTCTTTTGCAATGCAAGATAAAACTACCTACAATAGGTCCTTCCCCGAAACGCCCTTACTGTTTCATACTATCTACTTTGAGTCAAATTTCAAAGGGACTAAGGGCAAAACTCCTGAATTAATACCATTCAAGAACACTGGTGGTGATTAATGATTCCTTGTGGGACTTGTAGATGCATCCTGCTTCAGTGCGAATATGTATTGTAATTCTTCGTTTAAATGCAACTATGTCATCCACCTTTGAACTTAAACTATCACGTAGGGTATTGGATAATCTAAAAGGTTACGCTGTTCGAGCCCTCGTGAATGCAGTGGATCATCTTGGCACTGTCGCTTCTAAACTGACAGACCTGTTTGAACAACAAATGTTTGACGTATCAATAGTGGAGTCTGGGATTTCATGTTTGAGACAGGTAGGCCTGGTGATAATCTCCGGCAGTTTTAACTGGTTGCTTGGGGTGTGTTGATGTCATTATCTTTTCAGCGATCGTCGACTTGCCAAGCTTATGTGGATAAAGAAGGTCGTATCCAGCACCAAATGTCCTTCAGAACTTTGAGGCATCATAAGCATTACACTTTGCCAAGTATGTTTTAGAGAAGCAATGTTTTCTTGTTTAGTTTTAAGTTTTGAGAACCAAAGATATCAGTAATGTAATTTCCATTTGTAATGCCCAAGCCAGGTCTCGATAAAACTGCGATTAGCAGTATGCAAATGCCACCAAAAAGCGATGTAACAGCAAAACCTAGTTCTGGGACATCAGGTATGCTATTTTCGAATCATATTCGTTATTGCTTGGATAGTTGTTGCCTAATTAGTAACTTCCAATTCTGTTGGCAAAGGCAAATCTTCGTCAAAAACTCTTTCCTGGCATTTAGCTACATCAGGTGGAACTTCCAGCGCATTGCCATGGCAAGTCTATTGTGTTTTGCGAGTATGATCATGCTGATATTGTGTTCATGGTATTATCAAAACATTACGGTCTCCCCTTCTTGCAGCCTCGGAGATCCTAGGACTTCAAAAATAAAGGCTGAACTATTCCATCTTTTAGGTATGCTCGATCATCTAACATTTCATTAAGATGGACTTATGTGTCTTGACATTAGTTGATTGCGAAATGGAAATTTTAGTCCCAGAAGAGGCTGCTGCATCACTCTCCTCTCCAAGTACAAACCATCTCCTGGCAGCTAATGGCAATGCAACTTCAGATATAGCCTCTAACAAATTTGGCTTGGCGGTAAGTCTCCAATTAACTATAATCTCCCATTCATCCAAATTTGAGAATTATGAGGTAAAACAACTGATATCTTATTCCATTCCACTCTTTTCCTCCATTGGGGAGGAGTTCGAAGGTAAGGAAAAACTGAGACTTTGGCCTCTATAAGGGCAAGTCGAGGGCCCATCTATAAGTTGATTTGGTTTCCTTCCATGGAGGACTCCAACTGTGACATTTTCCAATCTGTTTTACAATTAGTAGGGATGTGTGTGTGTGTGAGAGAAGAATGACTGGATGAGTTCCATGGTGATATGGTGGAAATGATCCTTATTCCCTCTCATTCATCAACATCTGACTCTCATCTCATCTTTCTTTGATTGAATTCATTCTACTTATGGGGCTCTTCATGGCTTCATGCCCTTGGGACTTGGGAGATCAAAGTCATGGAAACTCGGCCTGTCTTTCCGATACACCTTGCCAATCATGCAAATCCAAGTCTAGCACAGAAACGGAGGGGCAGGGAAAGTTGTCCATGCTCTTCTTTAGCATATATGTGGCTACTAGATCTCAGAAGTGGTTGTTTATTTCTTTACAGGGTTCGAAAGAGGCATCCAAACCTGTCCCAGCAATAAAATCCCTTCATGGTCATGGTGCACTTCAAATTTATAGGCCTCGAACTCGAAGCAGAAGCATGCTTTCAGTATTTTTCTCAAAGCCAAAAACCTTGACTTCGAGAAACATCTCAGTCTCTTGATGTTGCTATTATATTTCCTTTGTTAACTTCTGTCTAAGCTCTGTATTCTGGTGAAACACTAAGCAACTACTAATTGATGTATTTGTTGTTGCACATCCCAGAGTCAAGTGTATAATCTTGCCTTTCTACTTGTATTAAGTTCAATAAGAACAAAACATGCGTTCATTATATAAAACATGCGTTAATTAAATTTCTCGATGCAAAACTGGTGTTTGTTCGATTCAAAAAAAAAAAAAATTTAGAGAAAAAGGTGGTCAGATTTCCTACTGCTTGTGGCAAAAGGCGAATATATTCGCCCCCAATGTCCCTACCAATCCGTCCCAAGGTCAACACGGAGGAGGTAAATCATGGACGACTACTAGCCTTTGGAATAGTGACTAACACACAAGGGAGTTATTTACCTTGGTTTTGCCAAGATTCGAACCTCAGATTTCCTACTGCTTGTGTTCTTTGACTGAGTTGATTATGCCTTCTGCAAGTGTATCTTCGTTATAACTTTTACTGAAAATTTTTGACAAACTCCATCTTTGGGTTCATCAAGTTCCTATAAGAAACATGTGTACCCGATTATGCTCGTAAGGAAGCAGTTTGCATTTATTCATCGAATTCCAATATATCTTTTATGACCAGGGAAAAAAAACTCAAAGATGTATATTTTCTTCCTTAATAAGGTAATAAAAAACAACAAATGAAATCACTCTTTTTTTTAAAAAAAAAAAAAAAGCTTGATAAGATAAGCATACAAATCCTAAACAAATTGTTGTTTCTGGTTGACAACAATCGGTTAAAAAAATTTCATTGCACAACTCCTATTAAGAATATCAGACAATGATGTAATCTCAATTTAGTATGCAGATTTGTAGAACAGTTGTAGCATGAATAATTATTACTAGTGATCGGCACACGCGTTGCGTGGACCATGCAATAGTGCAAGGATGAGATTTTCCTATGCAAAAAATTAATTTAATTTAATATTATGTTTATCTTAGTAAAAAAAATTAAGAAAAGTATATTTTTTGACGATGCCTAAAATATTTATAGAAGTTTTTTTGATCATAGTGTTGTCAATTCTAAGATGTAGGACTAAAGAAAACTATATTTTTTTTATATAAAACAACCAGAGAAAATTAATGATGAGAAAAATTCATAATAATACGCCGTAGCTGAGTCTCGAACTTTAGATCACTGATTGTTTCACTTGTGGAATTACTAATAAACCTTGGAATTATTTTTAGCGTGAATAGAAAAAAGGACATTAATGTAAATTCATTTTAGCCTTCACCAAAGTTAGTTAGTAAAGGAGGAAGATTTTTAATAAAATAGTAAGATTACTAAAACTTCAAGCAAAATAAAACTTTAATAAAATCCTAAATTAATTAAATTTAAATTAAAACTTAATGAAATTAATTTAAACTTAAAATTTACTTTAATTAATTAATTTAAACATAAATCTAAATTAAACAAATAATTAACTCAATTAAAATTTAATTAACTTAAACTTAATTAATGATTAAACAATTAAAACTTAATTGAATAAAACTCAAAACATTAAACTAAATTCAACTCAATTTAATTAAAATTTAATATAAGCTTAACTTTAATTAATAATCTAACCTTAATTGAGAGCTTTGGTAAACATTAATTGAAAATTTAATTAAACTTAATTTAGTTTAATTTAACCTAATTAAAACTTTAATGTAACTTAATATAATTTAACTCAATCAACTTAATTTATCAATTAAACATAACGTATAATCTAATCGAATGTTAACCGTAGCCTTAATTAAAACCTTAACTTAACTTAGTTAAAACTTTGGTTTAAACTTCAACCATACACCAAGTCTAATTAAACATCAACCTACTTACTAATTAAATCTTACTAAAATCTTAAACTTAACTTAAACTCAACTTAATTAATTAAACATTTATCTCAATTTAACCTATCTTTAATTAATACAAAATCAATCTCAATTTAACCCAAAATTCAAAATTCAACTTAACTTAATAATCTTTGAAAATATGTTAAGAAAGTGTAATTAATACTAGCACACCTTAAACAAACCCAAACCCTAATGTCAAGTTAAGTGTGAATATAAACTTAAGGGTGAGAATATATTGAACTTTAGTATTAATATATTTCATAGACCAGGGGAGTGTCAATTTAAGGGGGAAATTTTATTTATAAAAAATTGAAAATCTCTTTGAAAGATAGTTCCAAAATTACTTAAAAAAATCTTTTGAAAATTGTTTAAAAATTACCTTGAAAAAGTATTTTGAAAATAGCTTTGCAATTGTCTTGAACATTGCTTTGAAAAACTTCTATGGAAATATTTTAAAAAATAATTGCAAACATTTATAATTGAAAAAATATTTTGAAAAATACTGTGCAACTATACTTGCAAATCCTTCCAATTTTTTTTTTAAAGTTACTATTCATTTAAAAATCTAATGTTTAAAAAATTATTATTAAACAAACTTTTTGTGAAGATTTTTTTTTTTAAAATTGTCTTAATTATCTATTTATTTTCTTCTTAAAATTTACTTAACTTATCTTTCAAACTTATGCTATTTTTTTATTTTGTTAAAAATATTTTCCAAAATACTTATATGTGAAAAATTATTTTAAAACAGTGTTTTTTAAAATAACTAGTGAATCAAAACTTTGTTTTTTTCAAATATTATTTTAAAAATCATGTTTTCAAAAGTATTGAAAATTTTATTTCAAAAAGT
The DNA here is from genome assembly GCF_018446385.1 of Zingiber officinale. Taxonomy (NCBI): domain Eukaryota; kingdom Viridiplantae; phylum Streptophyta; class Magnoliopsida; order Zingiberales; family Zingiberaceae; genus Zingiber; species Zingiber officinale. The sequence goes on from NC_055988.1 coordinate 172,204,975, forward strand.
TTATATGAAAATAGTTATTAAATTTGTTTTACTTGAAAAATTTATTCAAACTTAAAAGAAAAACATATATTAAAATTCAGTTTTATTTATGTGTTAAAAATTTATACTTAGAAAATAATTTTGAAAAATATTTTGTAAATGTTTTGAAAAGTACTTGTAAACTTTAATAGTTGCATAATTAATGTTTTGAAATTCATACTTGAAAATATATTACTTAGCTGAAAAATATGTGTTAAAAACTCAGTTTCAAAAAGTATTTTGGAAAAAATTGGTTGTTTTAAAAGTATGTTTCAAAAAGTGGTTGAAGAAAAATTTTGATTCTGAAATGTGTGTATTTAAAAATGTCTTTGCAATTTGTACTTACGAAAATAACTTAACATGTTTTTGACTTTCAAGTCGTAAGAGTTACACGTATTGATTGATGCTTATTAGTTGCATAGACTGTTATTCATATATTAAATTTTTTGATAAATGCAAAGGGGAGGATAAAGTGTTAAGTTAGAAAAGTTAGAAAATATATTTAGAACTATCCTAGAAAAGTTAATCTTATTATTTTTATTTGTTATTTTTTTCTAACTTTATCTGAGGTTGTCATTGCATCAAAAGAGAGAGATTATTAGGACAATTAGCATCGATGGTCAAGCTCATATTTTGATGGATGACAAATGGTTTAAAGTTATATGCTGTGTGATCTAACTTTGTTACGAAGTGTACAAGAATTGATGAGTCTAGTTGACCTGACACTAGGCTGAAGTCCAGTTAGGTATGAGGATCTAATAACTAGCATGAAGTCCAGATAGATCAATAAGTGACCTGATATTTGGTAAAAAGTCCAGCTGGGCCTGCGGGACCTAATAACTGACTGAAGTTTATTTGGGTATGAGGACTTGAGAACTGGTAGAAAGATCTGGTGGGTCAAGGGCAAGTCAAGTGACTGTAAATGATAAGTAAGATAAGCATCGGAGGAGAGTTATCCAGTGAGGACGAATCCCAGAAGGGACTATAGATAGGGATGGCAACGGATTCGGGATGGACGAGTTTGGCCAAACCCGGAACCCACCTCGTCCCGCCCCGTGAACCCGGCGGGGCGGGTCCGGGTTAGACGCGCTAGACCCGCCATATTTAAAATATATTTATTTTAATATTTAAATATTATAAAATAAAATTTTAATTATTAAATATAAGAAAAATTATAATTATAATTATATTGATAAACTATATATTTATTTATAGATATATGGGTCCAGGGCGGGTTCAGGGTTGGTCCGGTTAAACCCAGGACCCGCCCCGAACCCGCCTTAGACTCGTTTAAGCGGGTCTAAACCCGCCCGGTCGGGGTCGGTTTTTTACGGGACCGGGTTTGAACCCGCCCCATTGCCATCCCTAACTATAGACGTTGGTCCAACTTAGATCCATTTTAAAAATCTAGGTTGAGACCGAGACTAGATTCTGGTGTAGATAAGATAGAATCTAACTCATAAATATACATAAACTATTCATGTATATATTTTTCTAACTCTGTGTTGTAGAGACAAAAATAGATCTTCGAATTTTTCTAATTTAAGCGCTTCCGGATCTTCTTTCTTTGAGTTGATAACAAAGTTAAATATTATTTTTATTATTACTTGCAAAAAGGGAGTACAGTTCCTTTCTTTCAATTTTTTGTGCTCAATTCCCTCTTCTAGCTATTCTGGAAGAGGTTTATAGTGGATTACCCAACGATATAGTTCGAAAAATCATGAGTCTTGGAGTAGGAGTCTCGGAGGTTCTGAACCAAGTAACCGATCACGTATTTGTGTTTTTCATTTCTATTTTTGTTTAATTCCGTTGCATACGTTGCTTTATAAAATTGTAAAAAAGTTTTAAAATACACGTGATTCACCCCCTCTCACGTGCGCATCGATCCTATAAAATGTTTCGTCGGGTGTCCAGTGTGCTAAGGCAAAAATGTTCTCCGTAATTTACTTGTCTATATTTAGAGGGGGAGTTGATGATAAATGACCCAAATCAAGGTCCGAGTGATTGATGCGATGGTAAACGAATGGATGAGTTCCCTAAGCAATGAGGGTTTCAATTTCTATATAACGTAAATAAATGTATGTGGGGCTCAAACCACTCGTTTATGCTTTCCTGAATTTACCTAGTGGTTGGTAGAAAACTTCAGTGGGATCGAGTCCCAAGTGAATGGAAGGTAGAAATATTTGGGCATCTCACTTTAATTTAAAAGTAAATGAGCCAAATTGAGGGGTTGGTTCCCCAGGATACGATATGATGGTTCTAGATAGAATGATTTCTCATGCAATGAGGGTTTTGTTAGATCGTAGAGCTTGCTAGGGGGGGGGGGGTGAATAGCGATTTAAAATTTGAATCAAGTACGCAGTGGGAATACGAATGACAATGCTAACACAAATTGTTTTTACTTGGTTCGGAGACTTCGTCGACTCCTACTCCAAGGCCCGCACTCGTCGAGTGCTTTCGTTGGACAATCACTAATAATTCGCACAGAGCAGTTATAATAATTGTTGTTTTTGATGCTCCGTGGAGACCTTCTTTTATAGGCATGCTCTGGGCACCCGGACTGTGACGTAGGTCCGACCAATCAGCGAGCTCCAAATCTGCGACGAGATAGATTTTGCCTTCCGGGCATTTGAACCACCTTTTTCCAGAAAATCATTTTTCTGTAAGAAAATGTTAGTCCGAGGCAAAATAAATATTAAACTATCATGCAAAATAGAAGTTAGCACAATTATAGTAAAATAGTAGTAATTAGATTTTGTCTCACTGAAACCGGAATCTAGTACGATCTCAACTTAGATTCTCGAAATGATTCTAAGTTAGATCGGCACCTACTGTTCCCTCGAACGGGGAACACGCTCTCACCAAGTCACTACCCTAGTGACTTACCTTAACTTACCTGCCAGATATTCGGTCGGCCCGTCGACCTGTTTGGACTTCGTGCCAACTATCAGGTCAGCCCGTCGACCTAGCTGGACTTCGTGCCAGACATCCGGTCAGTTAGTCGACCAGTCTGGACTTCGTGCCAGCTATTAGGTCAGCCCATCAACCTAGCTGGGCTTCGCGGCAGCTATCCGATCGGCCCGTCGACCTAGCTGGGTTTCGTGCTAGCTATCCGGTCGGTCCGTCGACCTAGCTGGGCTTCTCCTGCATATTTTGTCAAAGTGTTGGATCACTCTGAAACTAATTTAACCTGTTTTGTCATTATCAAAATCTGAGTTAGACCGTCAATGCTAACCACACCAACAGGTTCAATTCCTACATTAGACATTCTACATTCATACTGCTCGAACTACTCGTGATGGTAGGGTGTCGCGTTAGACGTCATATGAGCTTTTTGAATTTACCTTAGTAGTCCGTGAAAAACTTCAATGAGACCAAGCCAATTATCTTTATGATTAATTGGATCATAAGAGTTAAATATTTAAATTATAAAAAAATAAAATAAATGAGCCAAATCGGATCCAACTTTATTAGTTTAAAATAAGATAATCAAGTTAAGTCAAATTTAAAATAAATCAAATTATTATCGTGGTGGTTAAATTTGACTGATTTTTTTTTTGTTTGTTAATGAGCATGAACTCAGTTCAAATTTATTAATTTAATTCCGGCTTAATTTGTTTAGTTTCATTATTTGAAAATTTTATATTTAAACTTTTTATCAGTTATTAAGTTTCATAATATAAATACTTGATTCATTTTAAAAGTTTATTTAACAAATTTTATTGGTGAATATTATTCATCGACAATTTAAATCCTTATTTATAAATATTAATGAGTTAAATATTTGTTTAAGTTTGATGAGTTATTCAAATTTATTTAATCAGTTAAATTAATGTATATTAAACCAATATAAATTCTTATCAAATTGGATATCCAACTTAACATTTGCATCATTTACACCTTGACCCTAAATATGAAAGTATTAAAAATTATAACAAAAAAATCTAAAAATTAAACAATTGTGTTGCATCAGTAGATCAGCTGAGAGTTTGGCGATTAATAAAAAAGATAGATCCGCTACCTTAGCGGTCCCCCTAGTGTCGGTCTCATTGATATGGAGGGAGGTTCATGTAGGTACATAGGCCATAGGCGCATGGCGGGATAAACCACAGGCCGTCAGTTTCTGAGACTCGACCCCTGGCCATTACGCCAGAAATACCATGCGTCCACCGTCTGCGCTAGGGGCAGCTTTGGCGATTAATAAATATAATCAAATAGAAACCTTATAAAATATGGTAAAAACCAAATCTAATGGTTAATTAAATGGTTCTGCCATTTATATTTTTATTCATGAAAATAATATATTATATATATATATATATTTAAATATGTTTGGTTCATTTTTTTTAATATTTTCATTTATTTAAATAATAAAATTTAAAATTTTAACTGGTATAAATACTTAATTCCTCATTAATACTTTCTCGGCTATATACTCCATTAAAAAGTAATGCAATAAATTTTTTAGAAAAAATTTATATCCTTACTATTTAGAATAAATTTATAAACTTTAAAATTAATACTTTCTTGGCACACGAAGCGGAAAAGTTATCGATTCAATTATATCAACAAGAATTAATCTTTAATTATTTTTTAATTATCAATAAAATTATTATTATTGCTTCATTATTTTAAAAAGGAAAATTTAACATTTTCTCCTTCTGTATGGATAAAATATGGTTTGAAAAATAAATAAATTGGATTTTAACATCCAACATGGAAAATTAATACAGGGGAAAAAATGGAAATTAACAAAAATAATGGAATGGTATTTCTATATTGAATAATTTTCAATCAATCAATCCATTAATTATTCTTTAATTGATCGGGCAAAATTAGAAACATTTGAAATAATCAGCAAATCTCCACAGCTTTCTCGCCATATTTTTCTCATCGCCGGTCTATTTAAACATCAAGCCATCCTTCGATATTGCAACCATCCCTCTCTTCTTAAAGCTTTTCTCTTCTTTTTATTTTCTCTTGTTGTGTAGTTTTTTTTTTTTTTTTTTGGCTTGTTCTAAATTACTGCTGTTCATTTTGTAAGTATTTCTTTTTCTTAAAGACAATAAAATTATTGATTTTGCAGGAGCTCTTTTCTGTCCATGTGAGAAGTGGAATAAGGAGAAGGCCTTCTCCCTTCTTGCATGGACTGAAGGGAGCTCCTGTAAATTATATATCTCTTATTGTTCCCTTGGATAGATACTCTCCGCAACAACTATGTTATAAAATAGTAGATAAGGATGGCTGAAAGTAAGTTTTCTCATGCGCACTAGTTGATCTCTCCCTCTTTATTGTTTTTGTTCATTTTCTCTTCCTTTCAATAGTGATCAATTATAATTTTTTAATTTATCTTTTTACAGATGATCATGAGATTGACTATGTGAGATTATTGAACGGTGAATTCCATCTCTGATACAATTGTTCCTTTTCTTCTTAATCTTAAGATTGACTTGATTGTCGGAAGAATTATGCGGACCATATTAGCACTTATTGACATGACTTGACATGTAAGCCTAGAGGTGAAACCATGCGGCTGAGGAAGAAGTTGCTTCATTAGTTAGCTATGTAAATTATAAATCTTAAATTGTCAAAATTTAGTTGTAGGTTTTTACTTATTAGTCTAAAGAATCTAAATATTAGTTTTGCACAAACTCACTGTTGTTTTATGTGATAATTTTGTATGTATTTTTTTTTCAAGAGAATGAGAATTTTTCAAGATCATTTTTTTATAATCTTTGTTCCTCAAAAGATTAGTTAAAAAGATGCATTTTGTGTCATGGTATTTAATAATAATGAGTTAGCATTGTTGAAGTAATGTCTAAATCTAATTCTTTTACAAAGAAAAGATAAAAGATTTATTTAAAAACATTATTTTTTTTATTGTAAATAAAATTTATAAAATTAATTAAAAAATAAAAAATATTAATATAAAATTAATTATAAAGTAGTGATAAAACACTTAGAAAAAAAAATTATTTTTTAAATTACCTCAAATTCACGTGATTTACGCGTGACCAAAGTGGTCCTTGAGGAGGCTGGTCCTTTAAAGACTAGTGTCACTCTTTATCGTCGTATCCCTGTTCTCTCCAGTTTTACGTCGCGAGACAGTGAGAGAATGGCGACCGGAGAAGAAATGCAGAGAGTCGCGTCAGAATTCCTTTTGCATTTTCATTCATCTGTTGTTCCTCCTCGATCGTTGTTTTTTCACGCCCTCGAACCTGAGTTTTTGGTCGGATTTTGGAATGATTAGGTCAACGTCCATTGCTCGGAGGCGGATCACTAAGGGCTGAAGGACCTGCATAGGATCCCCCGTCTTTCGGCAGCGCAAGTGGTTTCAATCTTCCCACGTGGTTCATTACGTTTTCTTCTGTAAAAAATTATCGATGGCTAAAGTTTTTAGCGCACTCAAAGTTGGCTGACGTTTATTTCACTTTTGATAGTGGACTTTATCGATCGAGCTGCTCTCGCTCATCGACATCCGGCAACGCTGTCCCGCCCTGCTTGGCTTCCTCTTCCTCGTTTCCCTTTCTGTGTGTAGGTTGCTGAGTAAGTTTGTTTAGATGAGGCTATGTTCTGCATCTAGAATGTTAATAATGCATACGCATCTACACACGAATGGGATTTATTATTTATTGACAACTTTTGGATCACAGATTGATAATTATAAACCAAAAAATTGGATTAGAAGGTGAATTTTAGCATGATGTAGCGAATATGTGCATGGGTTGATAGTTAGGCTCGTAAATTCCATCTACAGTTTAAAACAGTCATTTGCCTCCTGCCTTTTCTATTTTCCAAATTCAGCATACTTGATGAATGATCCGTCATTAGATCATCAACTAAAAGAACCTAGTGCAAGATGAGATGCTAATGTAAATGTCAAAAGAATTATTTGTACTAATTACCTTTATTTCACATTAAATTGGTTTAATGAGGTTTTTATGTTCAGTTTATTGTTTAGTTTTAATATCATATTGCTCCTTTTTTTTAATTCAATCTGTCACTGCCCATACAAGGTGAGAGGGACAGATGATCAGTCACTGTATGACATGATTAACCTCTAGTATATTGAATTATAGTCATGAAAACTCAATTTTACAAGGAAGGTTTAGCCTAACTTTTCTCACAACCAAAATAATAATTTTATCTCCTAACACAATCTTGTCATGTTGTCATTTCAAAGAAGCCTAATCAAAGGATAATAAACTATACAAGTTTTCACCCATTATTTTTTTTTCATAAATTTTTTTATACAACTCCACGTTGTGGATACATATATTATCATAACTTTTTCTCCAAAATTTATACAAATATCCAGAGTTCAATTCTATTTATTATAATTCATACTTACTTTTAAAGTAAATATTTATAACTTCCTCTAAATCATAAGTCTCAATCAAAATTTTACTTCCACTAACATCTCTGGTTTATTATTGTTAATTTTAATTTCAACATTTCCCAATAGTTCCATTCATACATTAACTTGAAATCACAATAGCTAACCCACTTTCATATATTATCATTATATTAAATGCTTACAAGCAAAAATTTGATTGCACTTCCAACATTTCGTATTCTCTCCAATTATCACTGTTTAAAATCACTAACCAATGACAAATGCCATTAATTAACTAATTATGGTGGCTAAGCAACAATCAAAATCACTATTTCAAATTTACTAGTTTAAACTAGAGTAAATTGTGTAGCACAACCAAAACGAAGAGGAATCTGGTCACTAACCAATGATAAATAGCATTAATTATCTAATTAAGGTGACTGAGCAACAATCAAAGTCGCTATTTCAAATTTACTAGTTTAAACTAGAGTAAATTGTGTAGCACAATCAAAATGAAGAGCAATCTGGTAAGAGTTGAGATCAATTTAGATTAATACTAATAATTAATCATTGATTTCCGACATACATAGGCCAAAACCACACCATGATCTGTCATAGAATTTTTTTCTCAGGTCCAACTTTCAAATAACAATGTAATTTTTTTTTTTGAAAAAAAAATCCAATCACTAGTTATTCACTTACAGGAATATGATTAAATCAATTGATTTTATTCACTTATAGATCCTGTGTTGATTAACCCCTTTATAGCACCATAGAGGCATCATCTTGCTTAATACTATTCAATCAGTTGTTCCCATCCAATTATCAGTAAAAATATGTAGTATTGTCTCTCAACAATAAACAACAACATATTAAAACTTAGTCTGACTTAACTTTACATTTTAAACTTCCAAATCTGTACGGAATTTACATATTCCAATTAGTTATTCCAGTTGAAAAGCTCTTATTCGCTTGGCGGTCATTACACACTATAACATCTTGGCAGTAAATTAATTTCTTGTTCAACAAGTCAATGAAGAGATCCAAAGTCAAGTTAATTAAAATCTGACCAACGTTTGGTCAGTGACATTCTTGGTAATAGATTGAACATATGATTCACTTATCATAGGCAGTGTGTCTCTTAGCTTGACTTATCCCCAACTTCCATTTCTGTTTAAAAGACAATACTATGCATCCCACCAAGAAAAACATCTATCTGGGCTAATGAATTCCTCAAAAACTTCCAATCTACTGTTATCACTGTTATAACAGTGTTGCTGAGTAGGAGGTAAATTGTCCCATTTATGCCCAAAATGTATAGATCTAATGAGCACCGCCTACCTTAACAAAATAGGTAAGAGCCCCTTTTAGGATAGCTTGGTCACCCTAAGAAGGCCAGACCTGCTCAGGCATAGATCATTTCATCATCATCAACATATTAACAGTAGTCTTAAAGCTTTTCCCTAACCCTTAAAAATGAAGATGACGACATGCTCTGATTGTGCTGGTACTGGGCGTGTGGCTCCTGCACACCCATTGAATCAAACAATGTGCTTTAGGTGTAAGTACTTATGATATCCAGTGAAATTGTCTAGATCTAGCAAAATATGGCATTCAACCTTTAACTCAAAAATGACTCTCTTTGGGCAGCATCGGCAGCAACGACTAACAATAGCAACCCTAAAATATTAATTCACTTGTGCTTTTCCTTTGATGCCGATAAGATGATGGATCTTTTGTGCAAAGTATGATTTTAATTGTTTTTTCATTCTCACAAATTCTTTAATGTATGTTGGTAGCAGGTGATTCTTTTGTCTCTTTCTAGTTTGTGGAAAAATTGGGAAGAGAACCTATAGTGTAGGAGTATACATTACCTGTGATTGCAAGGTAGGGAGGTGTTATGTGCTTTTGTGGATAGATAAACAGATGTTACAGGCAGTGACAAATTGCATTAAAGGAAGGTAGAAACAAGTTGTGCATTAAAGAAAATGAACAAATAAACAGTGGTGAAATTCAACAATGGAAGACTTCATAAAAAGGTGGTTCTATGAGGATATGCACTGATTATTGCTAGTTGAATGTGGCAATCATGATAAATAAGTATCTACCATGGATTGTTGATTTATTTGAGTAACTTAAGGATATGTGTGTGCACTTAAATATTGATTTGAGATCCATATATCATCAGCTGAGGGTAATAGACTCACATGTTGAGAAGTCAACACGTGGTAAGAATTCCTGATGATGTCCTTTGGACTCTTTACGTTGCTGCTTTCATGGACTTAATGAACCAAATGCTTTTGGATTACTTGTGATTGTCTTCATATTATCTTGGTATTCTCCTAATTAGAGGCTGAGTATGAGGAGCATCTCAAATTGAGATACGGTAAAGATTGCCTGCGTGATGTGGGAGCTACTATTGGGCCTCACAAACCATTGATTAGAAATGATTTTAGGTTGGATTTTGATTGAGACATCAAGCCTTAAAAAAGGTTGATTTGTGACACATTAGTTTAGTCCCACATGAAAAATTATAAGCTAATGAAGAGAGTTTATAAGATTAGATGAGTGAGTTACTCTTGAGCTTAAGTATTTGGGTGGTTAGACCTGAATAGTTACTGAGGCAGTTCTCCAACTTACACGGCTCCTTCTATCTTTCTTTGTGGATCTATATAGTCTGTAGGATTGTGAAAACATTGTCCTGACATTCATGTTGAAAGTAATCAAAGCCTACCTTAGCATTCGAAATTTATTCAAAAACCTTTTATGTTTCATATTTAAAAATGTTCAACAAATGGTCTTTATCATATTCATCAAGATTTAGTTATTCATTGATTTCATATGTGAGATCCTCTTATTAGCTGCAAACTGGTCGCAATATTTCATATGTGAGATCCTCTTAGTAGCTGCAAACTTGTTGCAGTACTGTTGTTTCCAAACAAAGAATGGCAGAGCCTGAGAGAGGTGCTTCCACTTCTGCTCCAAGAAAAAGGAGCACGCCAATGGGTAAGTTACTCTAGATTTCTGCATATCTATCTCAGTAATCTTTTTCTCCTCAAAGCAGATGTGCGTATTTCCTAAGCTCGTGCAATGTGGACCTTCCCAGGAATTAGTTTATTCAGACATGGAACTATGATGGAAAAACTAAACATGAAGTTAAAAATATAAATGGACTGTAGTGTTGCAATTATTCGTTCACGATATCCAGGATTGCCTTAAGAATGTAATGTTCATATCTTGCTTATTGCAGAAGATGATTTCGGAAAGGATTTCCTTGATGTTTGGAAATCGTCAACGTCAAAAAATTCAATGGATTATGATGTAGAAACAGTTTCACAAACTGGCAAAAGTTTCTTTAACTTTGACAAACTGTTAGAAATTTCTTCCCTCTTATTTATTTCCTTTTCTGGCAAAATGTATCCACACATTATTTGACTAAGATACCTTTTTTATTTTTTTTTCTAGCGATGACTTTGATCTTGGCGGTGACTTTGGGAAACTATCATCTTTTCAAATTGATATGTCTGATTTGGACTTCCCAGTGTCACTCAAGAAGACTACAAAGGGCAATGAAAACGAAACTCTTATTGGAAAGCAAGATCTGAAGAAAGACAATTTCACTTTCATGTTCGATTTTAACAAGTATGTTTTCAAATTCTTATGAATTTTAAAGTTTGAACCAGTTTTTTGTTGCTTCTCCAAGGTTTGTAATTGTCAGGATCTGTTGGTTCTTTCTCGTCAATCGCTTATCTAGTTTCTAAATAAGAAAATCTTGATATATTTTTCCTGTTATCCAGTTGTTATTAATATATTTTTCCTATTATAAAATTATTATGTGACTGTAGGCTGGACAAGTTTGATCCCACAAAATTGGACAAGACTGAAATCCCTTCTGGTAAATGCATGGATGACATTGCACCTAATATTTCTGAAAAAGAGCTTCATAAGCATGATAAACAGCTTGATTTGAAAAGGGATAGCCCTGTTATATCCAGTCATGGAGATGTAATATTGAAAAATAAAGAAAGCTTGTCCACGTCCACATCTGATCAAACTTTGGGGCCTGATCCTGTAACTGAACTGGAAGGAGAAGCACTTCCTTGGGTTAGCAAAGATCTAAGTTGTGTGAACTCTAAGCGTATTTCCTCCTTGGTACAGGATACTGGTGCGAAATCACATGATAGTTTTCAATCCAGAAATTCTAGCCCTGTAAAGTCTTCCAACTCAAGTTTTTCTTGCCCACCAAAAAGCAGAACAAGATCCAAAGATGCCACAACACTTCAGAATCATGAGGATGACCAAGATGAGGTAACTGGAATAAATAAGACGTTGACTGGATCATTCCAAGTCTATGATGAAGTTGTGCAGAATTCTGTGATTGCAATTCCACAGAAACATACTGAAGCTTCTTGGTAAGGATGTCAATGAAATTTCTACGTTTTAAAGTGTTGATGCATGTTTCTTGTTCACTGTTCTGAAAAAAGTATCATTTCCCTAGAGATTATCTTGACAATGAAGAATCAAAGAATAGCTAGTGCTTCTCCAAGAAAAAAGTTGTTAGGAAGTCAATGTTACCAGATGTTTACATATCCTATTTTGAAAATCTTTACTATATATAAAAAGTACATTATAAGTGGCAGCTATTCAATATACCATCATATTACCAAATATCAAATTTATATAGTCTGTGAGATTTACAGAATAATTTTTTAACTAAATAGGTTTTATTTTTTTCCTTCTACTTTATTTAATGATAAATTTCATGATTTGTTTATCACTCAAGTTTACTATAATACATCTGCAATTTCATATTCTAGCTAAGTCTTTGAATAATAATGAAAATCTTAATCATGCATATCTTTTGGGTATTAAAAGTTGATTACTTCATTTGTTCTTGATGCTTAAACTTTTTATTTTGCAGTGTTGAAGTTCCTTCCTCTATGATTCCTGGTGAAACTACAAGAAGCAATGTAAATAGTCCTCTTCAAGTACAAGATAAATTGCACACAGATGAGAAAAATCATCTTACTAAATCAATGACTTTAAGGTGAAATACTAGGATCCTCTAATGTGACTATTCTACTTTTTTCTATTCCCACATTGCCATGAATGAACTGATGTTATATAGGATTATGAATGAAAACAACAATATGTCAAATTCCTTATTCAACAAGGAATTAAAAACAATTGGCATTTCTGAGAGAAACTTGCTGTTAAAGTTGCCTGTCCCTTCCCTCACCAATATGCTACCTTTGAAGCGGAAAACTCTTAAGGTTCTTTGTTTGGTTCTTTTCTTTTCTGTAAAATCTATATCTCTTATTTTTTTTAGATTGTCCTCCTTTTTTATATATTATGTTTTCACTGTCGAGTGTATTTGACAGGCCTATAGAATATCATAAATCACTACAATTTATGCAATATCTTAATTTTTTGTAAACATATGATATGTTCCTTCTCATAGATTCATAACCAGCTTTTAGGACTAAATAATTAGAAAAAAAAACTCTAAAGAAGAAGTTTATATAATCTGATATTCTGATGTATAGCACAGAAGTCTAAAAAAAGATACATGGAACTAGATTTTACCTGCTTGATTGTCCTCCTTTTTTTTATATATTTTGTTTTCACCGTTGAGTGTATTTGATAGGCCTATAAAATATCATAAATCACTACAATTTATTAAAAGCAACATCTTAATTTTTTGTAAACTTATGATATGTTCCTTCTCATAGATACATAACCAGCTTTTAGGACGAAATAATTAGGAAAAAAAACTCTAAAGAAGAAGTCTATATAATCTGATATTCTGATGTATAGCTATACAGAAGTCTAAAAAAAGATACATGGAACTAGATTTTACCTGCTTGATTAGCAAGTACTCTAAACTTGTATAACAAAAGTAAAGTGCTAAATATTTCAAAATATTTATAGATAAATATTTAGAATAGATCTATTAATTAGGGCCATGAATGCCATTTTTCATCCAAATCTATTTGAGAAGGCAATGCTTTCTAATCATTGTTTTAAAAGCAACTGGATGATGATGCTGCCTAATCATGGCACTAGCATATAAATTCTTCTAACTTTTGTCAAGACATTGCATGATCTTTTCTCGTATATGAGATGACTACAAGAATGAGATGAAAATATCTTCTCAGAAGTAAAATTAATGCAAAATTCTTCTCTAATAACAGTTAATTTTTTACTTGCACTTGAATGCAAATTGTAGAATCAATAACTGAATATTATGTTGTCAAATGCCATCCTCTATACACTTTGCAGTTTTAATTTGCTAACAACTTTAGGACCAGTTAAAATTACAAATTCAGTAATACAAATCAGTTACCGGCTTAAAATTTGATTTCCTGTTTTCCTCCATACCATGTGTTCCTAGTCATGTTAATATTGTAAGTGAAAATGGAGGACCACATCCAATATATTAAAATAACTAGGTTAAGTTTATCTACATAGAAATATGCTCCCGAGTTATAAAGAGAGCAGAGCAAATTGTTGTGAAGTTTGGAAATCCAACTTTCAATCTATTACATAAAAAGTCAAATTGCCTGTTTTGGTTGAATGATAAAGTTGTTCACTCAATCTATATTGGATAAAGCTCCAAGATCAATCAATCAAGGATGGATTGCAGAATTTATGTTTTTCCTATTTCAATCCAGTTTGGGCAGCAAAGTAGTTGAAGCAAAAGTAGAGAAGCATAGAAGTAACGTGACCTACTAAAGCATCTTTTCCACTTGATACTGTATAGTCAAATATAAGACAGGTGTGTATGGTTTGAGGGAGGAACAAAGCGGTCAGTTGGTCTCCAAAATGTTAATGATGCAACATTGTGCAATTTATATTAATTGCATAGAGTTGACAAAATGTATCATGGATAAAGGGCATACATGGTTAAGTAGGTACAGTTTTCCAACAAATACTGGAAACAAAATAGTACTGAAAATGGATCAAAGAAGCACCCATTCATTGTAAAATTATATAACTTTCTTTTTTCTCAGATATGGACAGTTTTTTCATTGAGAGGCAAGAAGATAGAGTGTAGGCATTATCACAGATCTTATATCAGGATGATTTTGGTAAGATAAACTAAATATTAGTGGAATCATCACTATAATAATCACACATGGTCTTATCAGTGTTAGCTTATTTTAACATCCCCATATTCCAAGTTATAAGACATCTCACCTCCACTTTATCTCAAGTTCAGGTTTTCATCTACACTCGTTTCATTGACTTTCTTTATATGCAACCTTAAAAGAGTATGGTAGTCAGTAATTAGCAAGCATTCAGTTAGTTTGTATTCTATTCTAAATCACCATTTAAATGCCTTCAGGAGCCTTTGACAGAACCAAAGATCTTAAATACATTTGAACATGTCAATTCTTCACCTAAACGAAGGTTTGCTAGTGACTTTTTTTAGTTGTCTTCTGTTTCTGTGTATCTTCATTTTCTAATAGTTTGGCATCACAAGCCAATAACTGGTTAATGAGGTGAGATTCTTTTACAGAAAAAACTTATGATGGTGGAGTGTGATCTGAAAATTGATTTGAGAAATAATAATTGTTGCCCCTTTCTAGAATGTTTGGTTCCTAGTAAAGCTCTTCCATTGCTGACTATGAACTCTGATGGGATTATCTCTTAATCCAACAAAATTTCACTTCCAATCAACTTATAGTTATTTTGGCCTATGAGATTTGTGTTTTCTAGAAGTATTCTTTGAAGTCATTCTTCTCCTGCATATTATTTACATAATTCTTCAAACCAAATTTAGTTATCATAATTCCTTGATTCGAACTTCAGAATACATGGAATTACCAAGCATCGCGTAATTGATTGTTATTCCATATGTGCAATTATCAAGCATTCTGTAATTATTTGTTGTTCCTGAATTATCGATATTTTAATCAGTTCTAGTTATAGATTGCGCATCACGGACAGATTTGTGTTTCCAACAATTTTCTTAGAAATGATTGTTATTCCATACGCTATTGAGCTTCATCCTCTACCATATCATTATCTATATTTAAATAAATTTTTTTTCTTATTTTATTGTTGCTAACCAGCGATAAATGTATTGCTGCATTTTCCATATTTTTCCATCCAATTTCCTTGTCAGGGTTACTCCAAGCGACACCATAAAGAGTATGACATCTAATATTCTTTCAAGTGCAATTATGAGCACACCAAAGAACAATTCTATTGAAGTCCAAGATAGCCTACAGAAGGATGTCAAAACACGTTCACCTAGTTTGAGGACTTTAAGGTTAATTATATCCTTTTCCCTTCATTATTTACATATTAGTAGGTCAGATGGTAATCAAATTACAGTAAACCTAGACTGACTAAAGTGAACAGCACCATATCAAAGTCTGCGGTGATCAAAGAAACAAACATGACTGTAGAAACAGAACTAAAGTTAGCATCCAAGTCAATTGCCTCTTCTAATACAACGAAGCTAGCCTTCCTAGATCCGCCTCTCAAAATAAAGACACATAAGGTAATTTCTCAATATTTAGAAGTATCTAAGTTTAATGAAATATACATGGCTGTTTACCACAACATTATTGTCTGTGCTTAAGAATGTGGCAATCTGTTTGCTTAAAACTAGTTCTCAACCTGAAAATTGTCATGGTGCATAAATTGTTTATAGAGTCAGAATAGTTAGAAAGTTGCTGACCATCTTTTAAATGAATCAAGTTCAGCATGGTGGTCAATACTCTAACCAAACCAGTCAGTTAATTCTCAGTTTGAAGGCATTCATAACCAATCATTACGTTCCAATATCTGATCATTTTTTCTGCTATCTGAATGTTATATTCCTTCCTAAAACAAAACTAAATAATGGGATGACAGTATCATGCTATTTCCTTTTTTGGATTTGGAATTACTAAAGATTTGTGCCTTTCACGTATGGACATCTTTCTTAAAATACTTTTGTAATAAAACTTAAACTCTTTTTCAGGATCCATATTTGAAGGCCTCTGATACATCAAAATCAATGGACCCTTCACCAGAAAGGAAATCAGGACTAACCTCCCCAATGGTATATTTAGTGTACTGAAGGGTTACTTTCAGGATTAATTCTTAAATACATAAATATATTTTTTGTTTACTGAAAAAAATTGACACAATCTAATTTCTTTTCCAATGCACTATGCAAAACTCATGACTAGGTTCAGACTAAAGAAAATCCAGAAGGTTCTAGCAATGTTGCATCATTGGAGAATCACGGTTCTGTAGAGGGTGCACCTGAGGTACAGAACATGGACTATGAGCCTGTACTAATAGATGAAAATGGCAATGCAGAGAAAGCTGAATTCTACTCAAAGAAACTTGCTGATGTAAGTTAAAAGTATTTCCTTGATGATTATGGAAACATCAATTGTTTCATCTCTGCATGGTATATACTAGTTTATTTTGTATGCAACATAAGTTGTCAGGCGTACCTATTTTAAGGATCCACTTTACAATTAATCAGTAAATGTTTATTTTTCCATGGTAAATTTGAATTTAAATTTGTCTGTTTTTTCAATGCCAATTTAACTCCATTATACACACTTTTTTTCTTTGTTTCTTGTGCAAGAGAAATTTAGGTTTGTCAGTTGTTGGTTCTTTGTAAATTTCACAATTGCTAAAGAGTTGATTAGTAGGATATTTAATAGTAAATCTCCTCAGAGAACTAAATTCTTGACAAGATACTTTAGCATAGTATATGAAGGGAAAAGAAGAAAGATAAGGTGTATTCTAGCTTGAACTTCATCATTGTTTGCCTACTCGGTGTTTAGGTAAATGCTATAACAACTAAATTGTTATCCCACTAAGCAGGATTAGTTATATGAATTCTTCTACATCATTAGACTCGATCCCTTACTATATTGCCATCTATATTTAAATAATTTTTATCTTGTTCTATTGACAATTTTTCTGTTGTTCTTATCCAGCTTGGTTGTGACTGCTAATTCCTAAAAATCAAATATCATAGGCACGGAAGTTTAATGGGTGAATATAATTTGACAAAAATTTTAGGAGTTTATATTGCTTCATTTTCCTAGCCTATGATTTTGACCAAAGAGTTAATCGAAGTTTGATGCTAATCTTATAAAGTAAAAGAGACGTATTGTTATGATGATTCCTCAAAGACATGCTGACTGGGTGGTTGCTGCAGCTATCTAACATGCTGAAGAAGAAACATGAGGAAGCAAAGGAGCTACTAGTCCGTGCCGTCGTCACCAACAACAGACTGTTGATGCTAAACAGTCCAATGATCGATGAGAAGATATCCTTTTGCCGTTTTATATACTTAACGAAGCATTCTTCTATCGAGCTGGATTCATTTCCTTGACGACAAGATACATTCGCCAACTTCAGAGGTTCGCCACCAGCTTGAAATCGAGAGAATATTAGATATCTCCTATTACCCGCCAATAAAATTTTGACACCAACTGATGGATAAAACTAACTCTCCGAATACATTTTCGGAGACTTTTACTAAACTCATTTGTTTTTCTGAAAACATGTATGATCCTATTATGGGTATCTTGTTCATAGTTCTTAGTCGACATGCTAGTGCTTCTTAAGAAATATTCTGGTACTTGTATTTTTTTCAAATTTTAGACCCTTTTTTCATGCGAGCTAGAATCTAAACCAGTATCATTTAAATTTCGCTACATCTGATGAGAAGCTCGTAAAGGTAGGCCTCCAAAATAGAAGGGTATCTAAATGCAAAAATAGTAATATCACTCAAAATAAGAACAACAAAATTAATGTCTTACTTCATTAGTTGCTTATGATGAACCAAACTGGTCAAATCATTTTCATCACATTCAGTTATAGTCTCAAGTAAATGAACAAATTCACATACCAACTATAAATCAAGTACATTACTTTAATAAAGTATCTGGCAACAATATGGTTCTAATTCCTTTATGCACTTGTTACCAAGAGAAAACTCGAAAATCTATAAATATTTCTCCATTATAGCATTTGTACCCTATTTACATAGGGCAGATGAACCCTAGATACATCAACAAAGTAAGCTATGACTAGTTTTTCTATTTTTATGTATGCACATCCGACAAATTAAAAATTGCGTTTACTTGTCATAACGATAAATCTAAAAGAGAAGGAAAGATATCTCCGTTGTTGGCACCTACTTGTACTAGAACTCAATGGTG
The DNA here is from genome assembly GCF_018446385.1 of Zingiber officinale. Classification (NCBI taxonomy): domain Eukaryota; kingdom Viridiplantae; phylum Streptophyta; class Magnoliopsida; order Zingiberales; family Zingiberaceae; genus Zingiber; species Zingiber officinale. The sequence continues at coordinate 172,223,518 of NC_055988.1, forward strand.
TAGGAAAGTAGCAAGGGCGTAAAATCTCAGGCGTTTGGCTAGGAGATGGAGATGATAGTGATGGTGGGTAACTCGTCAAGTATTCTCGACGGCAACTCCGCGATGTCCAGCTCCGATGAAAGCCTTATGTAGCAGAGCATGATTTTCGGCGGAGGGCGACTAGGAGGAGAGCAAAAGAGAAGAAAGAATAACTGGGAGGAAATAAAAGAAGGAGAAGGGGGAGAAGAAAGAGGGCACAACCAAGAGGAAGAAAAGGAGGGGGAGAAGGGGGAGGCTCGGGTGGGTGGGGAAGAAGAGGGGCGGAGAAGAGGTTCAGGCAGAGAAGAGGCTCAGGCGGCTTGGGGCTGGGCTATTCGAAAAAAAAGAGAGGAAGGAATGGGAAGAAATAGGTTTAGTGATAACGGGAAAGGTTATGAAATCAATGGTATCAAACCCTTATTTTGATTCCGATTTACGTCTACCAAGCACCAGGAATGCATTCTAGCCTCCTAAACCCGCCTATCAAGCACCCCGCTTAGTTTAACGATTTGTTCAAATTTATTCATTTAATTGATCCTGTATATATTGAACAAACATAAATAAGCTCTTATCAATCCGATTATCTAAACATCAAGCTTATTTATAAACGTTTAATTCATTTATAGTTCTAACAATTACATGCTCATGGTCCTTACCCTTGTCAATCCATGTTGACTGCACTTGCTAGTGTTGGATTGTTACACATGTGAGAGGAGGGGGGGGGGGGTTAATCACGTGGTACATCTTCTTTTCAGTTTTATAAAGACAAGTATGCAGTGGAAAAACTAAGTATTAAAGCAAAATAGAAAACTTAGTCAGTTACTTGGTTCAAAGTCTTCGACGACTCCTACTCTAAGACTCACGATTCCTCGGACCATATCGATCGCAATCCATTATAATCCTCTTCTGGAACCGCCAGAAGAGGGAATCGAGTACAATAAAATCAAAAGGACAAGTGTAACAACTTACACTTTCCTTAATATAGTAATTAAACAATTAACAATACTTTCGTTACCCAACACGTAAAGATTCTCGGATCAAGCTTGATATCGGGCGGCTTCTCTGTAGTAGTAGGGCGTAGCAGCATCACAGCACAGCGAGAGGACGAAGTTGGAGCAGCCGACAACTCAAAAGATCGCTTACAAAAGTTGTGAATAAGTTGTATCTTGAATGCTACTCGAACAGGGCTTATATAGACTGTGGAAGGTGCCTTCAGCCTCCTCTAAGGCGCCTCTACAAGCAAATTTTATCCCCTATCTTCGATGATGATAAAATCTACAACCTTTGATTTTTATCCTCTAGAAGGTGCCTTCAAATCCCTTCAAGGTGCCTTCCAGCAATCTCAAGGCGCCTCTAGAAGCATGCGAGGCGTCTCTAACTGCTGGTGTAACATAAAAATCTTCCGGATGCTATATCTTTTGACTCCAAACTCAGAATCAAGTTCTGTCAGTTGCCACATATGTAGAATTCGAAAGTCTACGTTTGTCTGTATAACATAGAGTTAGAAAAATATATACACGAACAGTTTATATAGATTTATTAGTTATATCTTGTCTCACCTAGACTGGGATCTAGTCATGATCTCAGTTTAGGTTCCATAATAGACCTAAACTGAACCGACGCCTACTATCTCCTCAAACGAAGTATGTTCTCATTGAGTCATTCTCTTCCAGTGACTTACCTCCACTTATTAAGTGTCGAGTTACCTCCTCGACGTCCAATCTGACCCACCAGGTCTTCTTACCAGAATCACATATCCAAACTTTGCCAGTCGGGAATCGAGCATCCTAACCTCCTGTCGGAATCACACATCCAGATTTCAACCCATCGAGAATGAACATCTAGACCTCTTGCCAGAATCCCACATCTAGACTTCGTCAATTAGGAATTGCACATCCCGACTGAACTTCCTGTCAGGTGTCTGGTCTTCTTAACCCGTCAAGTTAGTCAACCATATACACTCAGTAACAAGGTTAGATCACAAATACATCTAACTTTAATCCACTTGTCATTCATCAAAACTTAGATTTGATCATTGGTGTCAAATGTTAGGATCGACGGTCGCGGCTAGAGAGGGGGGGTGTGAATAGCCGACCGTAAATTCGCGTTTCTTTCTACAAATCAAGTTAGCGCAGCGGAAATACAATAATAGAAACGAGAACGAAAAGATCAAACCTTAGACGCAGCGATGTAACGAGGTTCGGAGATGAAACTCCTACTCCTCGGCGTGTCCGTAAGGTGGACGAAGCCTATCAATCCGTCGGTGGATGAAACCCCGGATAACCGGCTAATATGAACTCCTTCTGGGTGGAGAAACCTCACCACAAAGTCTTTGCAACAGCAAAACAGAGGAGTACAACAATAGAGGAAACAAACAAGAACATTAGAAATTGTAAACACACTTGCTTGCCTTCTCGTCGGAGTCCGTTGATGAAGCAGCAGCTTCATGGCTCCAGCAGCTAGAAAACCAGCACGAAGCTCACGCGAAGCTTCAGCAAATCGAGAGCTCAACAAAGCTCAAATCGCAGTAAGGAGGAAGAGCAAGAAGTGTTCCTGTAGAGGCCCTCGATCTCGATATATAACCTGAGAAGAAGAAGACACATAAACTAGCCGTTGTGTCGCAACGGCTAGGGCCTGGACCGATCAGGCACACTCCTGATCGGTCCAGGAGTGTTCTGATCGGTCTTGGGGGACCGATCAGGCTAAGCCTGGACCGATCAGGCTATGTCCTGATCGGTCCAGGGACCGATCAGCATGCATGTCCCTTCCTTTTTCTCCCGAACTTCTTGCCTTCTGATCGTTGTTTCTCGATCACCGCAGACCGATCGATAACACTCAAGAGGCTACTGTTTGTTACCGATCGGTCACCGATCGATCCGGATACCAATATCATCGGATCGATCCACTGATCGATCCAGAGCTTGGTTTTTGCTCAAACCAAGTCCCAAGCCTTCCAAACCAACATCCGGTCAACCTTGACCTGTTGGTACATCATGCTTAGCATCCGGTCACTCCCTTGACCTGCTAAGACTCCCCACCAAGTGTCCGGTCAATCCCTTTGACCCACTTGGACTTTTCTCTTCGTGCTAAGTATCCGGTCACTCCCTTGACCTTCTTGACCTTCACAACACCAGATGTTCGATCAGCCTTGATCCATCTGGATTTTTCCTTGCCCGGCTTCACTCACCAGGACTTCTCAATTGCCTGGCTTCACTCACCAGGACTTTCACCAACTGCCTGGCTTCACTCACTAGGACTTTCCCACTGCCTGGCTTCACTCACCAGGACTTTCACCTAGCTTCACTCACTAGGGTTTTCACAACTGCCTGGCTTCACTTACCAGGACTTTCCCACTGCCTGGCTTCACTCACCAGGACTTATCCGTCTGCCTGGCTTCACTCACCAGGACTTTCCACATCCGGTCCAGAGAACGAGCTACCGAGCCCTCTCTGACCACAGTTCGGGGAACGAGCTACCGAGCCCTCTCCGACTTCCATCCGGTCCAGAGAACGAGCTCCCGAGCCCTCTCTGACCACAGTCCGGAGAATGAGCTACCGAGCCCTCTCCGACTTCCCATGTGCCAAGCTTCCATACTTGGACTTCTCCGTGCCAAGTCTCCAAACTTGGACTTTTCCCGTGCCAAACTCCCTGCTTGGACTTTTCACCACTTTCATTACCTCATCGTTGATTGTGGAATGGTGGATTTGTTCCCTTGTCCACTTCTTCTTCTCGAGTGGTTTTCCTTCCTTATCCATTGGAGGCTTGAAGCCTAATTGAATACAACTCCAATTTTCAAGGTTAGTAATAAGAAAATACCTCATTCTTACCTTCCAATACGCGAAGTCGTCGCGGTCATAGAAAGGTGGAATGGTGATGTCTTCTCCGAGTTGATCCATCTCTAGCTTGTGCTCCCTCGGGTGTTAATCCAATGAAGAGCGACTTGGCTCTGATACCACTTGTTAGGATCGACGGTCGCGGCTAGAGAGAGGGGGTGTGAATAGCCGACCCCAAATCGCGTTTCTTTCTACAAATCAAGTTAGCGCAGCAGAAATACAATAATAGAAACGAGAACGAAAAGATCAAACCTTAGACGCAGCGATGTAACGAGGTTCGGAGATGAAACTCCTACTCCTCGGCGTGTCCGTAAGGTGGACGAAGCCTATCAATCCGTCGGTGGATGAAACCCCGGATAACCGGCTAATATGAACTCCTTCTGGGTGGAGAAACCTCACCACAAAGTCTTTGCAACAGCAAAACAGAGGAGTACAACAATAGAGGAAACAAACAAGAACAATAGAAATTGTAAACACACTTGCTTGCCTTCTCGTCGGAGTCCGTTGATGAAGCAGCAGCTTCACGGCTCCAGCAGCTAGAAAACCAGCACGAAGCTCACGCGAAGCTTCAGCAAAGCTCAAATCGCAGTAAGGAGGAAGAAGAAGTGCTGAGTCGATACTGATCGATATTACGGACCGATCCAGCTGTGTCCTGATCGGTCCACAGACCGATCAGGCTTCGGTGCCAGATTCGCGTGAAGGGGTCGATCGGTCTTGGGACCGATCAAACAAGAACCTGATCGGTCACCAGACCGATCGGTGACGATCATCGAACGTGATCTTCGATCGGTCCAGGACCGATCGGCATGCATGTCCCTTCCTTTTTCTCCCGAACTTCTTGCCTTCCGATCGTTGTTTCCTGATCGGTCTGCAGACCGATCAGATAACACTCAGTTGGCTACTGTTTAGATAACCCAATGTATCACTGGATCGATCCACTGATCGATCCAGAGCTTAGTTTTTACCCAAACCAAGTCCCAAGCCTTCCAAACCAACATCCGGTCAACCTTGACCTGTTGGTACATCATGCTTAGCATCTGGTCACTCCCTTGACCTGCTAAGACTCCCCACCAAGTGTCCGGTCAATCCCTTTGACCCACTTGGACTTTTCTCTTCGTGCCAAGTATCCGGTCACTCCCTTGACCTTCTTGACCTTCACAACACCAGATGTTCGATCAGCATTGATCCATCTGGATTTTTCCTTGCCCGGCTTCACTCACCAGGACTTCCCAACTGCCTGGCTTCACTCACCAGGACTTTCACCAACTGTCTGGTTTCACTTACCAGGACTTTCCCACTGCCTGGCTTCACTCACCAGGACTTTCACCTAGCTTCACTCACTAGGGTTTTCACAACTGCCTGGCTTCACTCACCAGGACTTTCCCACTGCCTGGCTTCACTCACCAGGACTTATCCGTCTGCCTGGCTTCACTCACCAGGACTTTCCACATCCGGTCCAGAGAACGAGCTACCGAGCCCTCTCTGACCACAGTTCGGGGAACGAGCTACCGAGCCCTCTCCGACTTCCATCCGGTCCAGAGAATGAGCTCCCGAGCCCTCTCTGACCACAGTCCGGAGAACGAGCTACCGAGCCCTCTCCGACTTCCCATGTGCCAAGCTTCTATACTTGGACTTCTCCGTGCCAAGTCTCCATACTTGGACTTTTCCCGTGCCAAGCTCCCTGCTTGGACTTTTCACCATGCCAAACTCCCTGCTTGGACTTTTCACCATGCCAAACTCCCTGCTTGGACTTTTCTCATGCCAAGCTCCCTGCTTGGACTTTTCCGAGTCAGGTCAACTCACCTCGGGTCAACCAGGTCAACCTTGACCACAGGTTGCACCCACAATCTCCCAAGCTTGTATCCTTGTAAAACATCAAGATACAACTTTTCTGTTCACATCAAACATTGTCAAACGCAACTCGTCAAACATCAAAACACAACTCGAGTCAAGTCAACTCGAGTCTGGTCAACCAGGTCAACCTTGACCTAAGGTTGCACCAACATCAAATACACTAACAACTAGTCCTCACTTCTCACCATTGTCTCCACCTTCCATCCTTAGAGCCGAGTCTTGCCTTTACCCCATGACAATTGGCACACGAGAGACTACCTACACATGATAGGTAGAACTATATGGAGATAGTGGCATAGTCAATATTTTCAATCAAGAGGGGAGTGAATTCAAGTAGTTCAGGGCACGCTGTTGTGGTCGCGCCTGACCTCGTTGTTGGAGCAATCCCAATGGTTCGCGGGACCATGTGTTTTGGTGTTTGGGCAAAGGGTTTAAGTTAGGATTACCCTCGTTATTTGATATGTGTACTTGAGTTGTGCAGGACTGCAGGTGACACATGTGACTCAGGTTGACGGCTTCGGGTCCGATGAAGGATGGCATTGAGGACAAGCCGCGGGCTTGAATGCATCTGAGGGATCGTGGACAAGGCAGCAAGGACAAGGGCTGAGGGAAGCGACTTCGAGGCATACGCGAAGGATGGCATTGGAGATAAGCCGCGGGCTTGGATGCATCCGAGGGACGAGAGCCAAAGGAAGTAGGCTTGAAGGCAAGAGGTCAAGGCTGCAAAGAAGAGTCAAGTGAGTCGTGAGGGTCCGAGTGCGAGTGAAATGTACTCGGGATGGGAACCCTAAGTTTAGGGTTGTACCAGTCGACTTTCTTGCACTGGCAGATGCAGGCAATGCAGAGGATGATGAGAGCCTGGGACCTACACCCGAAGATAGAAATGCCATTGGTGGCACCGGTGGTGCATGGCCGCTGCCGTGCAGCACGGTTGATTTCCCCAAGCTCTATAAGAATGAGCTTGGGATGGCCGGCCAACTTGACGAAATTAGACTTGGTTAAGGTCTAATTAGTAGTCTACAAGTGCTCAAGTGTTTGTGGAATCCAAGAGGTCTTGGTGTGTTGTGGTGAGGTTTCTCCACCCACAAGGAGCGACTTGAGATAGCCGGAGTTTCCGGGGGCTAATCCACCGAAGGATCGGGATCGTCCACCTTACGGACAGCCGTGGAGTAGGAGCATCATCTCCGAACCACGTTAAACGAACGTGTATTGGTTTGCTAGTTCTTTTCTTTCTTTAGCTTTCGTATTCATTGCTTTAGTATTTGTATTTCCGCTTGCGCACTAACGAATACGTAGGAAGCGAGTTATTGGGGGTGCCGTCTATCCAACCCCCCTTCAAGCCGGCCACCGATCCTCCAACAAGTGGTATCAGAGCGAGGTTGCTCTCCGTTGGACTAACCGCCGAGAAGAGCAACACATAAGAAGATGGCCGGGTTGATTGTCCCTCCAAAGTTTGAAGGAGGAAGCCTTGGGGACATCTCATTTTGGATGATAAAGATGGAAGTCTTCCTCGAGACGGATTGGGACACAATGATGGTCGTCGAGGAACCATTTGAAGTCCCAAGAGACAAGAAAGGAAAGAAGCTCCGATCACGACATTGGACGGAAGAGCAAACCTCACGATCGGAGGCAAAATCAAAGGTAATATCAACCTTAATAGATATATTGCCGTCTAATGTGATAAATGGTGTAGGTGAGTATAAGAACGCCCACGAGTTGTGGAGCAAAATAAAGAAGGTTCAATGGGAAGAACTCATGCCTACACAAGAAGAAGAAGAAAAAGAAAAATCCTAAGAAACGGATGTAGAAGCTCAAGTAGAGGAAGATCAACAAGAAGTTGAGAAATGTTCAACATCCGAGGAGGAGAAGAAAGATAAAGTGGTCCAAGAGGAGAAGAAGGACCATTTGGATATGGAGACCAATTCAACATCAAAAGAGGAAGAGGAAGTGAATTCGGTCACATCCAAGGAGAAGGAGGATGAAGAAAGGCCATCCACAAGTGTGGATGAGGAAGATGAGGCATCATCAACATCCTCAAGAAGTGAAGAAAAATCCAAGACAAGTGAAGAGGATGAAGAAGAGGTTTTGGAAGTGGCCAACATAGCAAGCACCTCCACCGAAATGAAGTCAAAGGACAACATAATTTGCTTCGGGTGCAATGAGAAGGGGCACTACAAGAGTAGGTGTCCTTTGGGTAAGAAAAAGGTAACTCCTAAACTCAATTCAATTCCTTTAGAATCTAACTTGAGTTGTAGGAAGAAGAAGGAGAAGAAGCACATTAGATGCTTCACATGTGGTGAGATGAGACACTACCACACAAGATGCCCAAGAAAGGGAGAGCTCAAGAAGCTTGCACATTTAAAGAAATGGGAGAAGAAGAAGAAGAGCTCAAATCAAGGGGGAGCTTCAAGGGTAAGGGAGGTATACCCTAACTTGAATCGTAATTCAAATTCTTATACTCCCATGTATGCTAGGAGAAATAATGATTATCATTATGTAGCAATGAAAAATTTTGGATTTAGATATCATGATAGGAGTAGGGTAAATGTGGATCATAACCCTAGGAAATCTATGCATGATAAATTTAGAAATGATAGACCTAAGGAGACCCAAGGCATTAATCCCAAGAAGGGGAGACATATGCCTAGAAAGAGTAGGTCTAGGAATGTCCATGGTGGACATGTTGACTCTAGGGTTAGGAACTTAGAAAGGGAGAATCAAGCTTTGAAGGCAAAGCTTGATGGGTTAGAGAAATTCCTTAAGAGATTCACTATTGGATCTAAGGGATTAAGTATGGTGTTGGGTAGCCAAAAACCCAACAATGATAGATCGGGCTTGGGATACCAATCTAGTCCCTCCAAGGTCAAAAGGAGACCATGTGATAGGGTGGCACATGATAAGGGCAAGGGAGAGTCATCCAAGGCCAATAAAAAGAAATATGCTAGGGTTGCATATGATTATGACAAGGATGATGTGTCCAAGGCCAAGAAGATAAAGAGATCTTCTAAGGGACATCATTGTGGTTTGGTCACAATAGATGAGTCACCTAGGGAGGTGACTAAGGTAAAGAGCTCTAGGGGGAGCTCCAAGTGTCAATTTGGGACCCATGGCCAATGGATCTCAGGTGGGTTCTACTTTGGGGTCTAGAGGATCCATGGAGTGTGCCAAATGGTTTGGAGACGAACTTGAGTCTCAAACCTAGGGATTTGGCACACATGGTTTATGTTTCATGCAAGAAATATGACATTTGGGTTCATATAGCATGATAAATGGTTTTGGATGTATAGATGCCATATAAACCAATGCTATAGATGCATTGTGGGTTGGTATGGGCAAATACATCAAGAGAAAGTCAAAACTAGGACTTTAGGTCAAGGTTCAATTAAACCATTTAGCTAGTTTTGGATTTTGTGTCAATCTTGGGATTGGTGATAGATACATTTTGTAATATATTTTTCCCAAGTAGACAAGGGTACAATAGACCTCTCCACAAAATTTGGGGATTTTTGGAGGTCTAGGGAATTACTGGTGCATTTCTGAAGTTGGCCTGAAAAGGCTGATTTTTTCAGAAATAGGGTACCAGTCGACTGGTACAGATACCAGTCGACTGGTAACAATGTTTTTGAGCACAGAATGGTTCTGTAAGCTCATTTTGTCGATACCAGTCGACTGGTGCCGATACCAGTCGACTGGTAACAGTGTTTTTCGACCACAGAATGGTTCTGTAAGGTTGTGTCGAAGGGGGCAGTCGACTGGCACTTAGGGCAGTCGATTGATACCAGCCTGAAAGTGTTTTTCAGCGCTGATCTTGACCATGTCAACTCGTTTAGATGTATGGGATCCAAGGGGGATTAATACATGAGTTTAGGGTCAGTTTGGATGATAAGTTTTCAACAATTGGGATATTGTTGGAGAACTTTTTGGATGTTAGGCAAAGGGGGAGAATTAAGGTTTAGTTGGGAAAACTGCCTAGGGGGAGCCTTGGGATAGGTTCTTAAAAAGCCCTGTGGGAAAATCCTAGCTCAATGGGGAGCGTAGGTGTAGGGGGAGCCTTGTGATAGGTTCCAATGCTTGGTGCATTGTTTCGGCAGTTGCCAAGTGTGTAGCCTTGGCAACGTAAGTCCATTCGGCGGTTGCCAAGTGTGTAGCCTTGGCAACGTAAGTCCATTCGGCGGAGTAAGTCCAAGTGTGTAGCCTTGGCATCGTAAGTCCATTGTATTAGCATGTTTATTTGCTATTTGTTTTCCCTAACTTAAACGTATTGCCAAACACCAAAAAGGGGGAGATTGTTGGAGCAATCCCAATGGTTCGCGGGACCATGTGTTTTGGTGTTTGGGCAAAGGGTTTAAGTTAGGATTACCCTCGTTATTTGATATGTGTACTTGAGTTGTGCAGGACTGCAGGTGACACATGTGACTCAGGTTGACGGCTTCGGGTCCGATGAAGGATGACATTGAGGACAAGCCGCGGGCTTGAATGCATCTGAGGGATCGTGGACAAGGCAGCAAGGACAAGGGCCGAGGGAAGCGACTTCGAGGCATACGCGAAGGATGGCATTGGAGACAAGCCGCGGGCTTGGATGCATCCGAGGGACGAGAGCCAAAGGAAGTAGGCTTGAAGGCAAGAGGTCAAAGCTGCAAAGAAGAGTCAAGTGAGTCGTGAGGGTCCGAGTGCGAGTGAAATGTACTCGGGATGGGAAACCCTAAGTTTAGGGTTGTACCAGTCGACTGGTGGTGAGCACAGAAGCATTCTGTGCCCGAAATGGCTGGGATCAGTCGACTGGTCATGGGACCAGTCGACTGATAGATAGCCGTTGGAGTGTCGTTGGGCTGGCACCAGTCGACTGGTGCATGGACCAGTCGACTGGTAACGGGCAAATCAGCAAGGCTGATTTCCCCAAGCTCTATAAGAAGGAGCTTGGGATGGCCGGCCAACTTGACGAAATTAGACTTGGTTAAGGTCTAATTAGTAGTCTACAAGTGCTCAAGTGTTTGTGGAATCCAAGAGGTCTTGGTGTGTTGTGGTGAGGTTTCTCCACCCACAAGGAGCGACTTGAGATAGCCGGAGTTTCCGGGGGCTAATCCACCGAAGGATCGGGATCGTCCACCTTACGGACAGCCGTGGAGTAGGAGCATCATCTCCGAACCACGTTAAACGAACGTGTATTGGTTTGCTAGTTCTTTTCTTTCTTTAGCTTTCGTATTCATTGCTTTAGTATTTGTATTTCCGCTTGCGCACTAACGAATACGTAGGAAGCGAGTTATTGGGGGTGCCGTCTATCCAACCCCCCTTCAAGCCGGCCACCGATCCTCCAACACTCGTGACCTCACTACGAGGCAGCGACAAAGGTGAGACCTCAATGTGAAGTTGTCGTGAAGCCGTCGCTAAGAGAGGAGAGGGAAGGGGAGAGGATCAAGCATACCAACATTATGTGTATCGATGTCGGAGATCAGAGAGGAGAGGAGAATGTCGAATATTAGAGAGGAGGTAGATCTGAGAGGATTAGACAGGAGAGCAAGATTTTTTAGAGTGTTAGGAAGAAAAAATCAGGAATGAAAATCCTAATTAGAAAGTCAATTGGTGACAAAAACTTAATTTCGTCGCTAAAATAGATAGGTTTCCATTGCTATTTTAGCGACAAAATAAGTTTTGGCTGCTAATTAAATAGGTTAAATAAGTATAGAGATGAAATTGGAGAGGGGATTTAAATTCTGCCACTAATTGTGAATTTTCTTATAGTGAATTATATAATGAGTCTATCGATGTAATAAATGATGTGATTCCATTGATCAATCTTTTGAATGGTTGCCATTGAAATTGATTTCCTTCTATAACAAATCAAACATTAAATACAAGGAATACCTTAATATATTCAAACACTAACATACTTGATTAACAAATAAAATATGAATATTAAAAAATTTAACACTATGTTTTTTCAACACTTAAATATGTAGTCCAAAGCAATCAAGCAAGAAAAGTTCACTTCAATCAAAAGACATTTGCTGTGGAGTGTCGGCGAAGCGATTACGGTGGCGCTGGCAGCAAAAGATGATGGTGCTAGCAGCAATAGCGTGTGGCGACAATGGTGTTCGGTGATGGTGATAGTGATGTTGGTGGCAACGATAGCGATGTGCAGCGAAAGATTTGGAGGGCTAAATTAGAGTTACGGAAAGCATAAGAAGAGGATTAGGAGAGGAAGAAGAACATATGGGAAAGAGAAAAAAAAAGAAGGAATAAGTAGGGGCTTAGGTGAGGACGAAGAAAACACTTCCTTCATTGGAAAGAGAAAAAGAAATTCAGCTCTAGAAAGAGGAACATTAAAAAAAACAAATTTTAATTGGACATTTTGCAAAAAAAAGTCCAAAAGGTTTTAGAATTTGCTAGACTCTTTTTATTTTTTTAATGTATTATTTTTAGTTGTCAAATTCCAAAGGGGACGGTGGGATCCCCACGTAGCTACGCCCCTATATGAAGGATAAGAGATGCACTTTTTGTGGTTTGGAGGAGGAGACGCAGGTAGATGTGTTCTTCGTATGCTAGCCAGAGACGCAGGTAGATGTGTTTTTCATATGCTAGCCAGTCAGCTAGTTGTGGGCGAAGATCCGATGATGGCTAGACATGCGACATTAGATGTGCACATACACGAGGATACTGCGGATCTTTAGACTCCACTATTAGGGGACTAATAGCTTATGAAAGTTCATCATCTTGTCATGCCATTCATGATTCATCGCGAGCATGGAATTAGCATTTTGATATAGATATGATGTTCAAAAAATATTAGTTTATCTATTTTTGGAGCATCCATATAAGATTTCCTAAATAAAAATTTTACTTTAAATTTTATATTTTAAAAAAATATTTATATTAGCTACCCTACCTATTTCCAAAATTTAAATTTTATAAATAATACTTCTTTAAATTTAAAGAATGAAATACATTTACTAAATATTAAAATATTATTTATTCTAATTCTCACTTTCATAACTTTTAAATTTTAAATAGAAAATAGGATACCGATGCTCTTAGGCAACCCTTTTTACTAGGAGTGTAAATGAATCAAGTCGTTCGTGAGCTATTCGAAGCTCGATTTGATAAAAGCATGTTTGAGCCCGTTTAATGAGGCTGGTTAAGATAAATAAATTAAGCTCAAACTTCACAATATTCGGCTTGTTAGCTCTTGAACATGTTCGTTAAACTCATCAATCAACTTTTAAATAAAAAATAATAGTTTTGATATTGAATTTATAGATTTTACACTCTACTTATGAAATATATAGATAAATATATTCTCCATGTCTTGGCCATTTGTACTAATGGCTAGTAGTCACCTATGATTTACCTCCTCTATGTTGGCCTAGGGACGAGTTGATGGGGTGTTGGGGGCGAGCCAATCGCCTTTTAAAGTTGCCACATATAGATAAATATATTAAATTTATTTATTAGAATAAAATCATAAATTTTAATAAGAATATTATAATTTCCTCTAAATATATAATTTAATTTTTAATGAATATTTAAATTTATAATTTATATTTATTAATCTCGTTTAAGTTCTATAAAAGTTCAAATAAGTTCGTGAATCATGAATATATTCGTTAAATAAAATTCAAATTGAACTCAAATTCAAATATTTAAAAATTCAACTTGACTCAATTCGATTACACCTGTGCTCGATTCGATTGCACCTGTGCTTTTCACGAAACATGAGTGGAATAACATTGCACACCTTCCTATTTTATATACATTTTTATTTCTTTAAAAAGTAAACTGGGAAAATAGAAAAATTGAATTTGTATAATAACAGACTAATTCCGGAAATACAGACAATTTAAATCCCCGTTAAATGGATCCGGACCCAATTAAAGTATCCACTAGTGTTAGGGATATAAATGAGCCAAGCCATTTGTGAGTTATTCGAATCTCGATTCGATAAAAGCTCATTTGAGTTCGTTTAATGAGGCTCATTAAGATAAACAAACCAAGTTCAAATTTTATAATATTCGACTCGTTAGTTCGTGAACACGTTCGTTAAACTCATTAAATAATTTTTAAATAAAAATAATAATAATTTTAATATTAAATTTATAAATTTTACATTCTATTTATGAAAAATATAAATAAATATATTAAATTTATTTATCAAAATAAAATTATAAATTTTAATAATAATATTATAATTTTATTTAAATATATAATTTAATTTTTAATGAATATTTAAATTTATGATTTATATTTATTAAGTTCCTTTAGGCTCGATAAAAACTCGAATAAGCTCGTGAGCCATGAATATATTCGTTAAATAAAACTTGAGATCGATTTGATTATAAATAAGTCCAGTTTAAACATTACAGAGTTCGTTTGGCTCGACTCGATTACACCCCTAATTAGTGTAATCCTTACTCTTTAATTGGCATTTCCGCTTGCTCGATCGTTTCCTTGCACCCAACCAAATTGAGGAGGAAACCGAAACCAAACCAACAGTAAAGCAGCAGCTTCCTCTCTCATCTTAGGCTAGATCGAGATCTGGACGGCCGCTTCACTCCCTCGACCTTCCCAGAGTGTGGATCCAGCAGCCGCTTCAGCTAGTTGGATCTTCCCTTGCCGGATTCGGTGAGTTGGATCGACTGCCTTTTTCGATCTGTTTGTCTTTAGATCTCTCGGGATATCGTCTTTAGATCGTATTCGAGGTGCGTGGTTTATCTAAGCTAGGGTTTTTGATGTTTCTTGGCCGGATCTAGTGATTTTGATCAACGGGTTAGATGCTGGTCTTTCTTCTTGTACATGCTCAGGCAGTGGGCATTTGCTCGGGAGTTCAATGAGTTCGATTCGGACCGGGTTTTAGACTCCTGCTGATGAGCAGTCGATGAGATCCATTGGATGTGCCGTTTAGATCTAAGGTCTTTTTTTTTTTTTGAGATTGTGAAGGTAAACCTCACCTTTCGTAGTATGCATCGTGATGGAATTTCTTGACTTTTTTGTTTTCACTCCGTCCCTGTGCATGTGGCAAGTGCAATTTTACTTCCGTGGATTTTCCGTCTTATGAACACATCATACATGAATTCACTCCTGTCAGTTGTGTTATACTATCTCACTAGTTAAAATTACTCAACAAGGAAAACTATAACTAGGAACTGAAGTGATTCTATCTGATCAGTGAGTGTTTGTTGTGATCGATAGATTGATAGCTTTAGTTGTATTCTACTATCAAACTAAAATTACCCAATTAGAAAAACCATATTTAAGAACTAACGTTATTCTATCCACTGGATGAGTTTAAAAGGAAACTAACCCTTATTATGTTTTTCTGCGCACCTTTTACAAGTTGGGATTGATACATAAGACACACAAGTCAAATAGATTGGAACCCCTAGTTTTCTCTCTACGCTTGCAATCGGTCTACTTTCTACAAAGTGTAAATTACAAAAGCACTCTAGTAGAATCAAAAAGGAAATTTGTTTTTCTTAGGATAACGACATAGGATGAGAAAATGCTTTAATCAAAGGTATATCCTGCAACTTTCTGAAACAATTATTTTGATCAATTACTATTTGCTACTAAGGTGGATGATTCTATGAGTTGAATGGGTAAATGCCACTATATGTTCACATCTACAGTCTCTGTATTAGATTCTGAGTTTTTGTTATAGTTCATAAAGATAACTTGTACATTTTTGTTAATGTTTTCTTAGGTAGGAGCGTTTGTGTGGCAATGTTAATTGGTATCAGGAGATTTAGAGACATTCTTTAAGAAGCGTACAAGGCAGAAAGTATGGCACCTACAAGTAAGGCTGATAGGAAGGCAGCATTGGATGCAGCTGCATGGATGTTCAATATTGTTACATCGGTCGGAATTATCATGGTCAATAAGGCCTTAATGGCAACATATGGCTTCACATTTGGTACACCTACAAGAGTTTTACTTTTATAATTCTGTTATCATGTTCATGCTCCTTGTATTAAATATCAGTAATGATTTGTAACACTATCATTGGATTTCAAAGTAATCTCAAACTTGTGAATATACAGTCCTTTTTTCTCTAGCTAATATCAAGGGTGAGTTTAGTTTCCTTAGTGGGAGTTAATTTTCTCAGAGAAAATCGTAATTTTATGTTGTCCTTCTAGTTCTTTTACATTGAAGTTTGTCATATCAACTAGTTTAGAAGTTTCTTAATCTTTATTGTTCAGTTCTTACATGGTGCAATATGTTTTCTACTGCAGCTACAACATTGACGGGCCTACATTTTGCCACGACCACACTTTTGACTCTTGTATTTAGGTGGCTCGGATACATTCAACCTTCTCATTTACCTTTATCCAACCTTATGAGATTTGTTCTTTTTGGAAACTTATCTATCGTCGGAATGAATATAAGTCTGATGTGGAATTCAGTTGGTTTTTATCAGGTTTGTCCTGTTTTCTATTAATAAATCATAGAATTTCATATAGTGACGTAATTTTCGAATTAAATGACAGATTGCAAAGCTGTGCATGATTCCAGTATCATGTCTTCTAGAAATTGTGTTCGACAAAATTCAATACTCGAGGGCCACAAAGCTTAGCATACTGATAGTTCTTTTAGGTGTTGGCATCTGTACAGTCACCGATGTGAGCGTCAATATGAAAGGCCTCATAGCTGCTATTATAGCAGTTTGGAGCACTGCTCTGCAACAATATGTAAGTAAAATATGAACAGATACCCATATATTTTTTGACCCAAATATGTTTGACATCTGATATTTTGCTTATGCTCACACCCTTTTGGGTAGACCTCAAGTTTAACTTTTATTTACATCTTTATTTGAGGTTTTACTAAGTTGCAGATATTTGTCTTCTTCAGTATGTGCATTTTCTTCAAAAGAAGTATTCACTTGGATCGTTCAACCTCCTTGGACATACTGCCCCATTTCAGGCTGCATCACTGTTGGTATTAGGCCCTTTTGTTGATTATTGGCTGACGAACAAAAGGGTGGATGCATTCGACTACAATATCACCTGTGTCGTAAGTAGATGCTGCTGATACCGTAGAAAGCAAGAATACAACAGTTAAACACTTGTTTTGTTCTTATCTTGCAGTTCTTCATCATCCTCTCGTGCACCATTGCCGTAGGAACCAATCTCAGTCAGTTCATTTGCATAGGACGGTTCACTGCTGTCTCTTTTCAAGTCATCGGACACATGAAGACAATCCTAGTCCTAGCCTTGGGATTCTTCTTATTCGGAAGAGAAGGCCTCAATCTGCACGTTATCTTTGGAATGATCTTGGCTGTTTTAGGTATGATCTGGTACGGAAATGCATCGTCTAAGCCAGGCGGGAAAGAGCGACGACTTTCGTACTCATCGCCGACCAATAAATCTCAAAAGCATGGGCTGCTAGCAGAATCTGGAGATCACAGTGACAAAGTATAATGCTCAGTATAGTTCTAAAAAATTACTCTTCACATTCAGACTACTTCCCTCTCAGCTATAGCAGTGCTTGTCAGTTATGATACTGCAGCAAAACAGGGAAGAGCAGATGATATCTTTCCTCGATACGTTAACAAACTCAAGATTGGAGATTACGCTGGACGAGGAACTAAATTTTTTTCGTTTTTTGTTTTTTGTTTTTTGTTTTTATTTAAAGGTCTGTATTAGTTTCCCACCAAAAAGGATCCTTTTAATTTATTGATGGTTGTTTGTTGCTTGCATATCTGATCTTGAACTTGATGGTAGTAGGGTTGTAAAATGAGTAAGTCAAATTAAGTTTCTTAGTCTAAAATTTGTTTGATAGAGTAATTAAGTCGAATCAAATTTAAAATAAATTAATCGAATTTAAAATGAATTAAGTTGATTTGACTTTTTTTTTTAGAAGTTTGATTTTTGGTTCAAATTTAGAATGATTTATTTAGATGTTATGGAATTTGATTTATTAATTAAACTTATTTAATTAATTATTAAATTTGATAATATAAATTTATTTATTTATTTATTTTATTTTTTAAATTTATTTATAATATTATTCATAAATTTTATTCATCAAAACTAGTGATTATGTACCAATATTATATGTGTAATATACTACATATAGTAGTACACCATAAGGGTAATGATCCTGTCCGAGCCTTGAGTCGACGGACGCTGGGGACGTGGCACGCTCCGCTGTCTCCAACTGGTGGTGTAGATCTCCGGTGAACATGCAAAGAAGCCGAACCGGGAGGGGTTCTCCGGCGACGACCTTTCGACGCTCAAGTCAGGCAACGAGAAATGAGAGAGGCAGCGTAACTGTGGTTATAGTGAAGATTTGCACATACCTTCGTCGACGTCTGGGGGTCCTTATATAGGACCCCGGGGAGGTGCGGACACGCTTCTCGATGTGTGCACGCTTCCCCAAACATACCTTAACGAGTCCATGTCAAAAAAGTACCCCTGACACCATTCCGCAATCGTCCGAGCATATCCCGGATGTGACGGTGGAAGCTTCCGCCGTATGATCCTGTGTACGGCTCGGCCACCAACTCTGCTGCTTGTCGGCGGCAGATGTCTTGAGGATGATGTTATCCCCTGTCTCTTTTGTCCTCTTGCACCTCCTGTCTGTTCCAGGGCCGAGCGGGTAGGCCGTTCGGCAGGCGTATCACTTCTGCCGCCGGTTGTAGGTATCGGTCCGACCAGGAGGACCCCCGGTCGTATGCTTGGATGAGATTGCTCTTGCCTGTCTTTGTTGCCTTGTGCCCCGGTCGAACGGACATTCCCGCTCGGCCCCGAAACCTTTTTACCTTGAGCATCGGAAACCCGACCCCTAGTCGGGTTGTCTTTCATTCAGCTCGGGGGATTCCCGGCCGGTCGGCCTGCTTCGTCCGATCGGTCGGGTCTCAGGGTTGAATCTCTTGACCTTTGACCTTCACGTGCCGTTGACCTTCCGCCAACGAGGATCCCCCGTCCTTACCACCGGATCACATGTCTCCCCTTCAAGTCTAGTCGAAGGAGGCGCTAAGTCCGACTGACTGGACTACCGGTCGGCCGGAGTGACACCTCTTTCCCACTTTCTGGAATGTTCCTTCTCACGGCTCGTCGGCTTCTTACTGCTACTGGCTTTGCAACTGTGTCGACGGTCAACGCTGACATCCTTCGGATCTCCTCGGAATTCGTGCAAATCCTCTCCATTAAGACCGAGCACGCGCGCTGTGTGCTGTAATGACGCTCATTAAATGCGCCCCTGTGGCATGGTGCCATGTGACACCTCTGCTGGCGTCATCGTATGGCTTGGCGACGTGTCCGAGGAGACATCGGCGGTTTGAAATGAACGGCCCGATGTGGGCCTCGGTTCCTGTGACCTGCATCCGACGGTCGAGGCCGATCGGGCCCGACCTTATAAAGCCTTCACCTTCTCCCTCCGCCGCACCCTTGCCTTCGCGTGTCCCGCAGCCTTCTTCGGTGCTTCAGCGTTCCGGCGACTCCGATTTTGTTCTCCGACGATTCCCCGCCTCCGTCCTTCGATCCTCAGCTCATTTGTAAGGTTCTTCCGCCTTTCTTCCTTTGATTCCTGCGTTTTCCTCGCGCTCTTGGCCGTGTTTCGTCCTTTGGTTATTGTTTTGCTCCTTTTCTCGCTTGCGCATTTGCTTTCCCTTTCGATTTCTGCTTCCTCCATTGCTCTGGCGATGGCAAGTTCCTCTCAGCCTGCGGACCTGGCTCTCGGCCCATGGTATACCACCATGGAGTCGCGGTTCGATCGGCGCGATGCCGTGAGCCTGTTTAACGCTTTTGATATCCCCTCCGATTTTGAACTAATTTTACCTTCACCTTCCGCTCGGCCGCACAAACCACCGAGCGACGCCTTTTGTCTTTTCCACGACCAATTCGTAGCCGGTCTGCGGTTTCCCCTCCACCCTTCATTGTTGAAGTTTGTAATTTTTTTGGCATTCCGCTCGCCCAATTGGTTCCCAACACCTTTCGCCTCCTGTGCGGGGTTGTGGTCTTATTTAAGATACACAACATCCCCCTCCGCCCGGAGGTCTTCTATTATTTTTATTATCCCAAGCAGTCCGAGCCGAGCACTTATCTGTTTCAAGTTCGACCTGGCTTAGTCTTTTTTGATAGGTTGCCCTCTTCCAACAAACACTGGCAGGAGAACTTTTTCTACCTTCGTGTTCCCTCCCCTTTCGTACGAAATGGCAGGTCGGACCGCCCATCTCTCCCGAGCTGAAGAAATTTAAGACCCGACCGGACTATCTTCAGGCATCGAATCTGCTAGCCAATTAAGTCTGAAGCTCGACATCAATAAGCTCCTACCTGAAGGAGTGATGTACATATTTGGTTTGGGTCCGAGCTAGACCCCCCTCCCGAGCAGCTTCGGTAAGAACTTCACTTGTACATTTGTCTTGAGTTCTAACTGATTTCCTTCTCTTTTCTTTGCAGCGAATATCGTAATAGAGTCGGTGCTGTTCGGGATTTTGAAAAAGAAAGCGGCCACGCTCGAAGCGGCAGCGGCCAAGGAAATGAAGCAATTGGGCATTGCTCCGGTCGGCTCGCACGAGGACGAGAATGAAGCACAGGCAGGCGAGTCGGCCGCTCAGGCTTCGCCTATGGATGCCGCTGCCGGTGCAACTTCTAGCAAGGAACCGGCCGCTAGGGAGGAAAGCTCCGATCCGGAGGACGAACTCCCGCTCGACAGGAAGAGACGGCGAGTTGAGATGCCCCTCCGTTCGGAAACCTCCGCAGTGCAATCATCCGAGCGGACGGGCACCGCCTCCCAACGCGGCAAAGCACCATCGGTTGAGGCTCTCCTCCGACCGGACTCCCTCTCAGTTGGAGGTGCCTACGGCCCCATCGAAGTGGTTCCGGTTGCCTCCCTTCCTCCTGCACCACGCCGAGTCCTCCGCTCGAGCATTTTGTCCACCCTGTCCAGCCCGGCCTCCCATCCTTTGGCGTCTACTCAGACGACTCCGGGCCGGCACCGTACTGTGGGATCAGTGGTTGGCTAGAAGGGGGGTTGGATAGCTAGGTCACCCCCAACTTCTTTTCTTCTCTACAAAAGATTAGTGCACATGCGGAAATATAACTAACTAATGAAAATAATAAAGAAAGAATATCAAATCGCTAACAAGCTCGATGTAAAGTGGTTCAGAGATTGCTTGCTCCTACTCCACGACGTGTCCTTGAGGTGGACGAGCCCTTGATCCTTCGGTGGATCAATCCCCGGCAATCTCCGGCTAGAGCTTTCTCCTTCTCGGTGGAGCAAACCTCTCACAAAGGATCTCTTCCTCTTTACAATGATGAACTTAGGTTTTGGAGGAAGAGAGTAGACTTGGAAGCTTTGGGTAATGACAAGGAGTTATTCAACAAGCATGAGTAACCTCCTTCAAGCCCCAAAGCTTCCCTTAAATAAGAGGAGAGAGTTGATCATCATATCAACTCATCTCGGCACCAGTCGACTAGCAAAACCATCAGTCGACTGGTGTTACCGTTAGAGGTAGCCAACGGCTACTTTGCAGCAACAACGGTTGGTCAACGGTCAATTACCAGTCGACTGCTAAAACATGCAGTCGACTGATCCATGCTGACCGAACGAACAGAACCATTCTGTTCGCGCCCAGTCGACTGCTAAAACATGCGGTCGATTGCTACAGTACTACTACAGTACTGCTACAGTAACGCTACATTACTGCTATAGTAAACCCCTAAAATTTAATTTTACTCCGAGTACAATTTCTTATGCACTCGTACCCTCACCCTTACTACTCATTTGACACTTCCTTTGCAGCTTTAACTTCTTGCCTTCAAGCATACTTCCTTTGGCTCTCGTCCCTCGGATGCATTCAAGCCCGCGGCTCGTCCCCAATGCCATCCTTCGCGTATGCCTCGAAGTCGCTTCCCTCGACCCTTGTCCTCACTCCCTTGTCCACGGTCCCTCGGATGCTCCATCCTTCACTGGACCCGAAGCCATCAACTTGAGTCGCATGTGTATCCTGCAAACCTGCACAACTCAAATACACATATCAAATACAAGGGTGAATCTAACTTAAACTCTTTGACACACACATCAAAACCATGATCGTACCGATCAAACCTAGGTCGATTGCACCAAAAATCTCCCCCTTTTTGATGTGTGGCAATATGTTTAAGTTAGGCATAAATATCAACATGAAAATTAGAAGCAATATGTAAACATGAAGCATAATACCCAAGCTCCCCCTTAACATATGCTCTCTGTTGGAACCCCGAGGTGTTTTGATGTGATCAAACAAGTTAAGTTAGGTCCTGCGTTGTTTAACCCTTGTGTCTAAGTGTGCAGGAACTTAGGAACACAGGAAGTCGAGCGGAAGACGTGGCTAGCGAGAAGGACGGCACGGGAGAGAGCCGACGGGTTCGGTGCGTCCGAGGGACGAGGTGTCCGCGGAAGAGTACACCGGTGGACGAGAAGAACGTGCGCGGCGTTCGAGGGACGAGAAACCGGGAAGGAAGGCTGCTCGAGGAGAAAGCCGGAACATGGGTTCGGGTGAGCCCTATTCCGGATGGCCGAGATCACCCAAGCTAGTGGAGCCGGAACAGAAGACCCGGACCGAGACGAGCTGAACCGAAGCGGAGCGACCAGACGGAAAAAGTCAACCAGAGTTGACTTTTGGGGTCCGGGGCGCCCGGAACCATCCGGGGCGCCCGGAACTATCCGGGGCGCCCGGAACTATCCGGGGCGCCCGGAACCATCCAGGGCGCCCGGAATGAGATTTTTGACCAGATCGAGTCAAACTCGATCTGAACGTTGGCGGATAAAGTTTTATCCCCCCAGGGCGCCCGGAACCCTTCCAGGCGCCCCGACCAAGGCTATAAATATAGCCTTGGTCCAGAAGCAAATCAATTAATCAGAACGACGAACTTGTAATCAACTTCTGTGTGCTTTACTTTTCTTCTTGTACGTTCAACGCTGTAAGAGGCTACTCCGCCCAGAGGAGAATCAGATAGTGCGCTTACATTCCTTGGATTAGCAATCCCCTGATTGCAAACCAAGTAAAACTCTGGTGTCTGTTTTTCTTTACTTAGTCTCTTTTATTTATTTATTACAAGTGTTCATTATATAGTTGAAATCCGAGAAAGGTTCGTGTTTTAATTTGTAGGGCAATTCACCCCTCCCCTCTTGCCGGCCTCCAAAGGGACCAACAAGTGGTATCAGAGCAAGACGCGCTTTAAGAGGACTAACCGCCGATTGAAGCAACACGATGGCCGGACCAAGCATCGTCCCACCAAAATTCGAGGGGAACTTCGCTGACTGGAAGTGTCATATGGAGGTATTCTTAAAAACAGATTTTGAAATTCGGTTTATTATGAAATATGGTTTTATAGCTCCAGTCGATAAAGATGGAAAAGAAAAAGAAGAGAGCGATTGGACAAAGAAGGAGCAGAATGAGTCGGTAGCAAACAGTCGTGCGGAACATCACCTGCTGAGTGTGTTACCGCCTCAAGAGGTCAATCGCATCGGAAACTATGTGTCTGCTAAAGAACTTTGGGAGAAGTTCTTGGAACTCCACGAAGGCACGTCCGAAGCAAAGCTCGCTAGAAGGGACATCCTCCGTAACAAACTGATGAACATCCGTCTGGAAAAAGGTGAGAAAGTAGCCAGTCTACACGCGAAGGTAAAAGAACTAATTACTAGTCTCGAGAACCTCGGAGAAAAGGTATCAAATCGGGATACAATACGCTACGCGCTCAATGCATTTCCTCGAACTCCGGAGTGGACTTCAATCATCGACGCCTACTACATCTCAAAAAATTTGGAGGTAAGTACATTAGAGGAATGTTTTTCTACCCTTGAATTACACGAAACTAGATGTGCAGAGACATCAAAGGACACAACCCAGACTATGGCGCTAAACGCAACCAACAAGGATGAACCCGAGTCAGACTCCGAAGACGACAAAGAAGCATACATGGTAAGAAACTTTAAAAAGTTTTTTAGATCTAATAAATTTAAAATGCAGAATCAAAAGAATCAAAATGGTAGAAGAAAGGTGCGGTGCTACCAGTGTCAGAAGGAGGGACACCTAAGGGAAGACTGCCCAGAAATCAAGAAGGTCAAAATGAAGACACCCAAGAAACACAACCTAAAAGCAACTTGGGGCGACACTTCTTCATCCGAATCAGAAGCTCAAGAATATGCTGGGATAGCGCTGATGGCAAGTTACGAAGGGCAAAGCTCGTCAGAACCTAGCATCGATGAAGGGGGAGCGACCTCAGATGAGAGCAGCGAAGCAGGGGGAGATTCAGACTTCAAGTCTGATATGGTAAGTGAGGTATGCCTCTTACCCCCTGATCAACTTTACTCTGGCATTAAGGCAATGACTAAATCCATGTATAGATTAGAAAATGAAAATACCAAATTAAAAAATGAAATTCTGGAAACAAAAAGAATTTTAGCAAAATCATGTCTAATAGAGGATTTTGATAAATTGAAAATTCACAATGAAAAACTAAAAGAAGAAATAGAAAGATTGAAAAAATATAAAAGTTCAAATATTTCTACTTTTAGAAATTATAGAGGTTTAAATTGGTATTATAGATTTCATCAAAGTCAAATTAGAAATATATCAAAAATCTATGTACCTAGGAAATACTTGGTTAACCCTGCAGGTAGGAACCTCTACTGGGTTCTAAAAACCTGTTTAATTTAACTTAGCATTTTCAGCAAGGAAATTAAACGACTAATTTCATTATGAGTCTTTGTCTAAGGAAGTGGTTGTTTCTCCAATAACCAAGAAGGCCTAGTGCCTCGCCACGACCTGGAAGCCAAGTATCGAAATGAAAAGTTTAATTCACTAACTAAAAAAAAGCATTAATTTAATTTACCTAATGCTTTAAAAGAGTTATTCAATTTATATATTTAAAATTAATTTTTTTTTAAAAAAAATAATAATAATAAATTTTTTGGTAATCATTGACTTAGATATTTTTTTAATTAACTTAGAAATTTTTCTATGAATATTGTCTTAGACATTTTCCTTTGAAACATTGCCTTAGAAATTAATATTAATTGCCTTAGAAAGTTTTATGAAAATTCACTTAAAATTTTTTTTTACCTTAGACTTGTTTAAAGAACCCCTATTTTTAATGTGATCAAAGGGGGAGAAGAATGTTAAGTCTAGGGGGAGGTATATAAACTTTTTTATGAAATATCTTTGGACTTAATTACAAATAAATTGTTTTTATTGCATCTGTTTTTCCCTAGCTTAACTTGGGTTGCTCACATCAAAAAGGGGGAGATTGTTGGAACCCCGAGGTGTTTTGATGTGATCAAACAAGTTAAGTTAGGTCCTGCGTTGTTTAACCCTTGTGTCTAAGTGTGCAGGAACTTAGGAACACAGGAAGTCGAGCGGAAGACGCGGCTAGCGAGAAGGACCGCACGGGAGAGAGCTGACGGGCTCGGTGCGTCCGAGGGACGAGGTGTCCGCGGAAGAGTACACCGGTGGACGAGAAGAACGTGCGCGGCGTTCGAGGGACGAGAAACCGGGAAGGAAGGCTGCTCGAGGAGAAGGCCGGAACATGGGTTCGGGTGAGCCCTATTCCGGATGGCCGAGATCACCCAAGCTAGTGGAGCCAGAATAGAAGACCCGGACCGAGACGAGCTGAACCGAAGCGGAGCGACCAGACGAAAAAGTCAACCAGAGTTGACTTTTGGGTCGGCGCCCGGAACCACCGGGGCGCCCGGTAATGATTTTGACCAGATCAAACTCGATCTGAACGTTGGGGGATAAAGTTTTATCCCCCCAGGGCGCCCGGAACCCTTCCAGGCGCCCCGACCAAGGCTATAAATATAGCCTTGGTCCAGAAGCAAATCAATTAATCAGAACGACGAACTTGTAATCAACTTCTGTGTGCTTTACTTTTCTTCTTGTACGTTCAACGCTGTAAGAGGCTACTCCGCCCAGAGGAGAATCAGATAGTACGCTTACATTCCTTGGATTAGCAATCCCCTGATTGCAAACCAAGTAAAACTCTGGTGTCTGTTTTTCTTTACTTAGTCTCTTTTATTTATTTATTACAAGTGTTCATTATATAGTTGAAATCCGAGAAAGGTTCGTGTTTTAATTTGTAGGGCAATTCACCCCTCCCCTCTTGCCGGCCTCCAAAGGGACCAACACTCTCAACCATAATTTTCAAGTTTTGCACATAGTTAGATTTTTGCACATAGTTAGGTTTCTAACGTAAACCTTCACATTTCTCCCCCTTTGACACCATCAAAAATTATATCAAACATATACACATAACATTGTATCAATGTGGACTTAAAAATACCCAAAACCAGCTCTTGAAGGTGCTGGAAAACAGCTACCAGTCGACTGCTATCTGTCGCAGTCGACTGGCACACACCAATCCGAATTTCAGCATTTTATAGCCAACTTCAGAAATGCATAGAAAATTCTAGAAAATTCG
Source organism: Zingiber officinale (assembly GCF_018446385.1). Classification (NCBI taxonomy): domain Eukaryota; kingdom Viridiplantae; phylum Streptophyta; class Magnoliopsida; order Zingiberales; family Zingiberaceae; genus Zingiber; species Zingiber officinale. Next base: position 172,249,619 of record NC_055988.1, read on the forward strand.
AAAAATCATGAAATTTTGAACACATATTTCTTATAATGTTCTTTAACAAGGAAAAATATGTTTCCATGAAAATTCATCATATTTTTAAAGTTTTAATAAAAAACTCAAACACCTTGAAAAATACTCAAGTTTGTATCAATTTAAACCCTAGTTTTGAATTCATATGTTTCAAAATAACTATCCACTGTAAATAAAATATAGAATTGTTTTTCAAAATATTTAAAATATCCAACTATGATCTATGGGCAAGATGTCCATTAATTAAACATTTGTTTTCCCCATAGTTGTCCTATGATCACTAAAAATTGATACATCTCATAACTCATCAAGATGCCATAAGCATAAGTGAATTATTTGTATCATCCTATCATCTCACATTTAAGGTTAGAAAATAATGCAAATCATTGTGAGATGAAGATAACTCCTACTTAGCCCCCTTGATCATGAATTTCTATCAAGGCTAAGTGCTCCCCCTAAAGGTCTCAAGTCAACCATTTTTCAAGGATTTGAACTATGATTTTAATGATTGACTAACCTAAAATCCTCTAACCCTTGAGGATTGATTTTAGCACCCAATAGAAATTATTTCTAATTGGGTTAATCAAATATTCCTTGGGAATCCATTTTTTATCTATAGTCTTGGTTTTTGATTGACCCCTAGCAAGTAGACAATGGTAGGTCTTTTTATTGTTGGGTTCCTTGTATCCTAATCCATTTTTCTTAAAACTTTCCCTTTGGATCCCAATAATCATGTTTAGGGTTTTAGAGCCAATTTCAAATTTTCTAAGGGCATTGGTAAGATATTCTACCTTTTCCCTTAATTTCCTATTTTCCTCTTCTAAACATGAATCATATGAACTTGTAGAAGAAGCATGCATATCATCATCCCTAATAGACATGGATTTTAATTTTTCTTTAAGCATGCAAATGTCATTTTTCAAGGTTTTATTTTTTCCTTTTTGCCTTGAACAAATCATCATTTGAACTTTTAATGATCTTAATTAAAACATGAGGAGGAAGATTGTATACCTCACTTACCGAGACGTCCGAATCCGATGTTTGACCTCCCCCTTCACTTGAGCTCCCTTCTTCATCTTCACTTGAGCTCTTTTCCTCTTCATTTTCGGATGAGGTGGAGGCTACATTATCAATTCCCATTAGAGCAAAATTGACTACATGGTGCTCCTCTTCCTCCGATGATGATGATGGATCATCCCATGTTGCTTTTAGGTTTTGAGCCTTCTTCCCTTTTTCTTTTGTCTTCTTCTCCTCCATCTTCTTCCCTTCCTTCTTCTTCAAGAGAGGACAATCATCTCTTATGTGTCCTTCTCCTTGACAATTATAGCAAATGATCTTCCTTGTCCTACTTTTTCTTCTAGAACTTTTCCTAGCACGAGATTTGTTAGAAGAAAAAGATTTAAATGCCTTTCTCATCTTCCTTACCATATATGCCTCTTGATCGCTATCCATTGAGGCACTTGATTCTTCGGAGTCGGAAGATGGTGGTGATGAAGATTTCTTCTTCTTTCCCTTATTTGCCACAAGGGCTACTCCTCTTGATCTATGAGCTTCTCCATCTAATCCTTCAACTCTTGTTTCGTGAAGCTCCATTGTTGAGAAGAGTTCATCTAGAGAGGATTTCTCTAGATCCTTTGATATGTAATATGAATCTACAATGGAGCTCCAAGTTGTGGTTCTTGGGAAAACATTTAGGGTTTTCATCATCATGTCTCGATTTGAAAGTGTCTCACCTACACTTGTTAGCCCATTAATAATTTCCTTAATTTTAGAATGTAAAATTGATACCTTTTCTCCTTTCTCAAGCTTGATATTGTTGAGTTGAGTTCGAAGGAGGTCTCTTTTTGCCAAATTTGCTTCCGATGTCCCTTCATGAAGCTCCACTAGCTTTTCCCACAAGTCTTTGGCACTTGTATAGTTTCCAATTCTTGTTACTTCTTGTTGTGGAAGAACATGTAGTAGGTGATGCATTGCCTTGGAATTTGCTAGATGCTCTTCTTTTTGCCTTTTGGTCCATCTTCTTATGTCAATTGTCTCATTGCGTTCATCCTTGGGTTCATCAAAACCACTTCTCATGATTAGCATAATGTCAAAATCGGTATTGAAAAATACTTCCATTTTCTTCTTCCACCATGAGAAGCCCCCTTCGAATTTGGGTGGATGAATATTTGAGCCGGCCATTTTGATGAAATGCACTTCTCGGCGATTATTCCGTTGAAGGGCGTCCTCACTCTGATACCACTTGTAAGGGATCGGTGGTCGGCTAGAAGGGGGTTGGATAGCTAGGTCACCCCAACTTCTTTTCTTCTCTACAAAAGATTAGTGCACACGCGGAAATATAACTAACTAATGAAAACAATAAAGAAAGAATACCAAATCGCTAACAAGCGCGATGTAACGTGGTTCAAAGATTGCTTGCTCCTACTCCACGGCGTGTCCTTGAGGTGGACGAGCCCTTGATCCTTCGGTGGATCAATCCCCGGCAATCTCCGGCTAGAGCTTTCTCCTTCTCGGTGGAGCAAACCTCTCACAAAGGATCTCTTCCTCTTTACAATGATGAACTTAGGTTTTGGAGGAAGAGAGTAGACTTGGAAGCTTTGGGTAATGACAAGGAGTTATTCAACAAACATGAGTAACCTCCTTCAAGCCCCAAAGCTTCCCTTAAATAAGAGAAGAGAGTTGATCATCATATCAACTTATCTCGGCACCAGTCGACTAGCAAAACCATCAGTTGACTGGTGTTGCCGTTAGAGGTAGCCAACGACTACTTTGCAGCACCAACGGTTGGCCAACGGTCAATTACCAGTCGACTGCTAAAACATGCAGTCGACTTATCCATACTAACCGAACGAACAGAACAATTCTGTTCGCGCCCAGTCGACTGCACCAGTCGACTGCTAAAACATGCAGTCGACTGCTACATTACTACTACAGTACTGCTACATTAACGCTACATTACTGCTACAGTAAACCCCTAAAATTCAATTTTACTCCGAGTACAATTTCTCATGCACTCGTACCCTCACCCTTACTACTCATTTGACACTTCCTTTGCAGCTTTAACTTCTTGCCTTCAAGCCTACTTCTTTTGGATCTCGTCCCTCGGATGCATTCAAGCCCGCGGCTCGTCCCCAATGCCATCCTTCGCGTATGCCTCGAAGTCGCTTCCCTCGGCCCTTGTCCTCACTCCCTTGTCCACGGTCCCTCGGATGCTCCATCCTTCACCGGACCCGAAGCCATCAACTTGAGTCGCATGTGTATCCTGCAAACCTGCACAACTCAAATACACATATCAAATACAAGGGTGAACCTAACTTAAACTCTTTGACACACACATCAAAACCATGATCGTACCGATCAAACCTAGGTCGATTGCACCAACAAGGGCCACACTGCATCTCCCTACTGAGGCGTTCATGGTCGAGTCCGATTAGCCTACGGCCCCCGAGCACCTGATCACTATGAAGGGGCCTCTTGCTGAGATGTGGGAGGACGCTCGGACCCGTGTGGCCATGATACCACTCACAAAGCTAGCTGACAGCCACATGCAGCAGTCCACAGGGGTAAGCTCTATTTCCTCTTCTTTATATAGCCTTCCCGGTCGGCCTTTTAACCTTTCCGTGTTCATCAGCGATGGGTGGAAGAGATTGCTGTCTCCAACCGATTGACAATGGTGGAGGACGAGCTGAAGAGGCTGAAGAGTCAGGGTGGCCCGTCTTCTTCTCGAGGCCCTTCTTATACTGAGTTGTAGAAGGAGTTTGACAAAACCAAGGATCTGTTAGAGGCCGAGAGGAAGAAAACGGCCGACCAGGCTTACATGTTGGACCAGCTAGACAAAAAGGTCAAATCCTATGACCGCAAGATTGAGCTGGCCACCACTCGAAAGAACACCGCCATCGCTGATCTGGAAAAAAAGAATGTAGAAGCCCGAGCTCTGGAGCAGCGTGTGAATAAGCTGGCCGATCTACTAGAAGGGGAGCAGAAAGGCCGCTCGGAGGAGGTGACCAAACTCAAGGATGATTTGAAGGCCTTGCAGGAGGCTCTCGATGCTTCTCGCGCCGCCTTCAAAGAGTACCAAGAGGCGGAGCCAGGCCGCGTCGCCGCCTTGGGGCAAAACTACATCCGCTCGGCGGAGTTTGTGGAGAAGGTGTGCGACCGGCTGGTCATCGCCTTCGAGTTGGCCATCACCGCCACGGCGGATTATCTGAAGACCAAGGGTCAGCTCCCCGAGTCCGTGGTCATCCCTGCGACGGAGCATGCGGCGCTTCTTACTACCATCCCAAAGCATATAATCCGGCGGTAAGAACAGGGACCCCCATTTGAGGGAAGTCAACGCCACGTGAAGTCAAAGGGTCAAACGGCCGACCGAAAAAGGGGAGACAGGTCGGCCTAACGGGGTCTCAGCGGAATCAAAAACAACCCGACGGGGAGTCGGGTATCCGATGCTCATGGGGAACAAGGTCGCCGGGCCGATCGGGGAGCCCACTCGGCTGAAGGCATAAAGTAGCATTACTGTGAACAGTCAGCAGAGCACACGACCGGAAATCTCCCGAGCGGACCAGCACATACGACCGGCCGGACATGAGGGGACTGCCGACCGACCGGACGCTCGGCATGGGGTAAGAAGAGACAAAAGGACAAGGGAACATCTTCTGACAGCGGGTATGCTCAACGACCAAGCCATACACAGGATCTTATGACAAAGGGTTCCGCTGTCCCATCAGAGATGTGCTCGGACTGTAGCAGTATGGTTTCAGGTGAGCTATTTTGACATACTCATACTGAGGTATGGTTAGAGGACACGTATTTGCCTCGGTGTGTGTGCGTGAGCCTCTTCATAGCTCTATATAAGGGGCCTCACATTTCGCCGGAGGTACACATTCTCCCGTATTCGAAGCCACTTTCTTGTCTTCCTCTTGCCTGACTTGAGCGTTGAAGGGTCGTCGCCGGGAACCCCTTCCCGGACCGACTTCTTTGCAGGTTCACCGGAGGTCCATACGATCGGTCGGAGATCTACGTCAGTAATTTGGAGAGAGCCACGTGCCCAGTGTCCATTGATTCAGCGTTCGGACAGGATCAACATATTTTTGACTTCCTTGAATGAAGTATTTTCAGTGATTCTTCCGACTGGCGAGACTTTAATTTTCATGTGGCGTCTGTAACTTTTAAATTCTAATTCTAAATGAATGGCCGCTCTTGCTGTGTTAACCTTTCATTTCGAGTGTTTCTTTTAACTGTGCCGACCGGTCGCTTGGCCTTTTTCCCGCAAGGAATTTTTAAATTTCGCCGATCGATTAAACGACCTTCCACTCTACCTGGGATTTCTATGAGCTTTTTTCTTAGTGTTTTTCTTCACTATGCCGATCGATCAAACGACTTTCCATCTTTCATGGACTTTCTGCTAGTGTCTCGCTGAAGTGCCTCAACACGACGCTGTCTCATCTGGTGGGTTTATAGTCGCCAGTTCGACTCTAGAGTTTAACGTCGCCGCTCGACGGTATTCAGGCCAGAGGGTTTATAGTCGCCGGTTCGACTCTTAGATTCTGTTCGGAGGGTTTATAGTCGCCGGTTCGCTGCTCAACGGTCTTCCGGCCGGAGGGTTTATAGTCGCCGGTTCGACTCTAAGATTTAACGTTGTTGCTCGACGATCTTCAAGCCGGGGGGTTTATACTTGTCGGTCCGACTCTAAGATTTAACGTCGCTGCTCGACGGTCTTCAAGCCGGGGGGTTTATAGTTGCCGGTCTGACTCTAAGATTTAACATCGCTGCTCGACGGTCTTCCGGTCGGAGGGTTTATAGTCGCCGGTTCGACTCTAAAATTTAACGTCGCTGCTCGACGGTCTTCAGGCCGGGGGGTTTATAGTCGCCGGTCCGACTCTAAGATTTAATGTCGCTGCTCGACGGTCTTCCGGCCGGAGGGTTTATAGTCGCCGGTCCGACTCTAAGATTTAACGTCGCTGCTCGACGGTCTTCAAGCCGGGGGGTTTATAGTCGTCGGTTCGACTCTAAGATTTAACGTCGCTGCTCGACGGTCTTCAAGCCGGGGGGTTTATAGTCGTCGGTCCGACTCTAAGATTTAACGTCGCTGCTCGACGGTTTTCAAGCCGGGGAGTTTATAGTCGCCGGTCCGACTCTAAGATTTAACGTCGCTGCCCGACAGTCTTTAAGCCGGGGGGGGGGGTTATAGTCGTCGGTCCGACTCTAAGATTTAACGTCGCTGCTCGACGGTCTTCAGCAATGAGCTTACAGCTCGGATAATATACGACCGGCCGAACGGCACAGGGTCTTCGACATCGAACATGTGACTCGGATAATATACGCCCGGTCAAACGGCACGGGGTCTTCGACATCGAGCATGTGACTCGGATAATATACGTCCGGCCGAACGGCACGGGGTCTTCGACATCGAGCATGTGGCTCGGATAATATACGCCCGGCCGAACAGCACGGGGTCTTCGCCATCGAGCCTGTTGCTCGGATAATATACGCCCGACCGAACGGCACGGGGTCTGCGCCATCGAGCCTGTGGCTCGGATAATATACGCCCGGCCGAACGGCACGGGGTCTTCGACATCGAGCCTGTGGCTCGGATAATATACGCCCGACCGAACTACACGGGGTCTTCGCCATCGAGCCTGTGGCTCGGATAATATACGCCCGGCCGAACGACACGGGGTCTGCGCCATCGAGCCTGTGGCTCGGATAATATACGTCCGCCCGAACAGCACGGGGTCTGCGCCATCGAGCCTGTGGCTCGGATAATATACGTCCGCCCGAACGGCACGGGGTCTTCGCCACGCCTTTATGCAGCTACCCGCTTGGCGCCCAATGCTCATGCCTTTACTTTGTTTTTATAACTTTCATTCCTGCAGCCAAAAGATACATCCGAACGAAATATTCATGAAATATATTACATCGGCGCATCTTTCATCCGACCCGATAGGGCTGGAGGTGGTTTGCGCTCAATGGTCTCTCCAGTCGCCGTCCATCCTCATCCTCCAAGTAGTAGGCCCCCGATCGGAGCTTCTCGACGACTTTGAAGGGTCCTGCCCAGGGAGCCTCCAGCTTGCCTACCTCCCCGACCGGCTTCACTCGACTCGCGACACTTTCCGAGCGGACTTGGCTTCGGCTCGGACCATCTCCACGTAGCATCTTCGAGCTGACAGCTGGTCTCCCCGCACCTCCCCTACTTGATCTTTCACCGAGAACTTGATCTTCTGGCAGAAGGTAGAGACGACCGCCCGAAACTCGTTGAGAGCCGGTTGCCCCAAAATAACGTTGTACGCAGAAGGATCATCAACCACGATGAAGCTGGTGGTCCTTGTCCTTCTGAGCGGCTCCTCTCCCAACGAGATAGCCAACCGGACTTGGCCGACCGGCAAGACTTCGTTCCCAGTGAACCCGTAGAGGGAGGTTGTCATTGGCAGTAGTTCAGCTCGGTCGATTTGCAGTTGGTCGAAGGCCTTCTTGAATATTATGTTGACCGAGCTGCCTGTGTCAATGAAAATACGATGAATAGTGTAGTTAGCTATTACCGCTCGAATGATCAGGGCGTCATCATGCGGTACTTCGACTCCCTCGAGGTCCCTAGGCTCGAAGCTGATCTCGGGTCCGCTCGCCCTCTCCTGGCTGCAGCCGACCGTGTGTATCCTCAGCTGTCTTGCGAGTGCCTTTCTGGCTCTATTGGAGTCTCATCCGGTCGGGCCTCCGGCGATAATGTTGATCTCGCCTCGAGATGCGTTGCCCCTATTTTCATCCTCTCGAGCGGATGGTTAAGGTCGTTCACGCGACACCCGATGGTGGGCTCCGGGATGCTGACGATGCTGCCGCTCAGGGGTTCTCCTTTCTATTCTTTGAACGGGGCTCCGTTGTCGATGTCGCCGTTCTGGTGAAGGTGATCGGCGGCGGTAGCTCCTTGGCACAGGATGAGTGATGGGGGGAAGGCTCCGACAGTCGCGGATGTTGTGAGTTGCCGAATGATGGAGTGAACAGAACATCGGGGTCCATACCTTCCCCTTGGGCTTGGGCCGATCGGCCGCGACTTGCTGGACGGCGTGCGACCGAGTGTGTTGATGTGGACGGGCAGCTTCGGCTCTCGGTCCTCTGGGGGGCTGGTGACTGACGGGCTACTTCCGCTCGGCGTAAGCTGGTTGGTCATTCAGGGCTTCCTTTTTTCTCGCCGCCTGGGCTTCCTCCACATTGATGTACTTGTTGGCCTTATGCAGCATGTGGTCGTAGTCCCGGGGCGGCTTCCTGATGAGCGAGCGGAAGAAATCACCGTCCACGAGCCCTTGCGTGAACGCGTTCATCATTGTTTCCGAGGTGACCGTTGGAATGTCCATGGCCACCTGGTTGAAGCATTGGATGTAAGCTCGGAGTGACTCCCTCGAGCCTTGCTTGATGGAGAACAGATTGACGCTAGTCTTCTGGTGGCGCCTGCTGCTCGCAAAATGATGGAGGAACGTCGTTCGGAATTCTTTGAAACTCGTGATAGATCCGTCCGGCAGCCTCCGGAACCACCGATGCGCCGATCCCGAAAGGGTTGTGAGGAACACTCGGCACTTCACACCATCTGTGTATTGATGTAGAGTGGCAGTACTGTCGAACTTACCCAGATGGTCGTCTGGGTCAGTTGTCCCGTTGTATTCCCAGATCGCAGGGGGCACATAATGCTTCGACAGTGGATCACGTAGGATGACATCTGAGAACTGCCGGTTGATCCGCTCGGGTGACGCGTCCGTTTGGGGCGCTTTTCCTTTTCTGACGTCCCGGACGGGTGCTTCGTCTGATGAAGATCCTTTGTCCTGATTAGCCTGCGCGACCTCAGAGGGCGTCTGGAACAGAGCCCGATGAAAAGGTATCAAGGCGGGCGGCGCCCCCATCTGGGTGCCGGTCGGTCCCTTATTTTACCCCCATATTGAGAGCTGCTCCGGCAGCTCTTCGGGTGCCTCTCGGCCCCCCAACGCTGATGTCGCCTGCTGCGTTGCCCGCTCAGCCTGAGCTTTCTGCTGCTGCTCCACGATTTTTGCTGCTCACGCTTGGATGAGCGCGTCGAGTTCTTCTAGGGAGAGCGTCACCGTGAGTTGGCGTCCAGCTTCTTCCATCGTCTCCGCTCGGATTCAGGTGCGTTCTCACAGACGGCGCCAATTTGATCCTGTCCGAGCGCTGAGTCGACGGATGCTGGGGACGTGGCACGCTCCGCTGTCTCCGACTGGTGGTGTAGATCTCCGGCGAACCTGCATAGAAGCCGAGCCGGGAGGGGTTCCTCGGCGACGGCCCTCCGACGCTCAAGTCAGGCAACGAGAAATGAGAGAGGCAACGTAACTGTGGCTACAGTGAAGATTTGTGCATACCTTCGTCGACGTCTGGGGGTCCTTATATGGGACCCCGGGGAGGCACGGGCACGCTTCTCGATGTGTGCACGTTTCCCCAAACATACCTTAACGATCCCATGTCAGAAAAGTACCCCTGACAGCATTCTGCAATCGTTCGAGCATATTCCGGATGTGACGGTGGAAGCTTTCGCCGTATGATCCTGTGTACGGCTCGGCCGCCAACTCTACTACTTGTCGGCGGCAGATGTCTCGAGGATGATGTTATCCCCTATCTCCTTTGTCCTCTTGCGCCTCCTGTCTGTTCCAGGGCCGAACGGGTAGGCCGCTCGGCAGGCGTATCACTTCTGCCGCCGGTTGTAGATATCGGTCCGGCCGGGAGGACCCCCGGTCGTATGCTCGGATGAGATTGCTCCTGCCTGTCTTTGTTGCCTTGTGCCCCGGCCGAACAGACATCCCCGCTCGGCCCCGAAACCTTTTTACCTTGAGCATCGGAAACCCGACCCCTAGTCGGGTTGTCTTTCATTCGGCTCGGGGGATTCTCGGCCGGTCGGCCTGCTTTGTCCGATCGGTCAGGTCTCAGGGTTGAATCTCTTGACCTTTGACCTTCACGTGCCATTGACCTTCCGCCAACGAGGATCCCCCGTCCTTACCACCGGATCAGGTAACATTCAAAACTTCCAACAGCAAGTTATTGTAATAAACTCTCTTTCATAACAAATTAATTTAATTTTTTATATCATGCAATAAATTTATAAGAACATATATTATAATCTTAGCAAAAAAGTTGAGAAAGGTATATTTTTTAATGTCGTCGGCCCAAATTTTTATAGAAACTTCTCCGTTCACAGTGTTGCTAATTTATAGATGTTAGACTAAAGAGAACTGATCCTGTTTGAAATCGATGGAGATGACACGTTGGGTAGGTGGCGATGGTATTAACTATTGACTCTAAGCTAGAAAAGATGACTCTGAATGGTCCTGTGTATCCAAATGAGCATTAACAACCGAACCAGAGAGGGGGTCATCGGAGCAGGCACTCCGACGCTTAGGTAAGTGATCCAGTTGAAGGCGATGAACATAAATGAGATGTAGGATGAACAGTGGCAATGAGTATATAAAATTATGTATTGTCGTATATCTATGTCTGTAGATGGAGACCTCATTTTATAATATTATTGTTTATGTGTGCACAAATCTCAAAGCGTTTCTAAAAAAGACAAACTATAAAAATACTCCGACACCTTTCTCAAAATAAACTCACAATCCATGCATTTGGCAGGGCGAAAATTTCTAATGTACAACTTGCATATAGAAAATGTCAAAAAAGAATGCAAGCTCGTTCGGTTGAGAGGCCCTCAATATGCATAACTACCAATAATCGACCAAGTCTCTCATATAGTTTAATCGGCTGTTATTTACAAGAGTGACCCGGTCAGATTTTAGGAATATTGCTAGAGCCTTGTCCTTCGCTTAGTCTCTCCGTTTGGCATCAGAGTTTGGTCAGATCAAGTGTCCAGTTTATCTGATTAGAACATAGGTCCGATCGACTAGATCACTCAGCCAAAATAGTTAATCGTGCTAGCCTCGAGTAATGAAGTGGACCTCGCTCTAGATAGCTCTGACTCAATTTAGAGTTTTTTAAATTAATATTAAGATGCTCGACATCCGACCAACCATAGGATCCGATCGGATAAAGACATCAAGCGGATGAACCAGAGTCCGATCGAATCAATCGGGACGATCATCTAAGCTGACCCCAAGTATTAAAGTGAAATAAATTATGAGGGCGCTTCGTCCATCATATCATAATAACTCTTTACATGTTAAAATGACTCACGATACATTCTATACATGTTAAAAATCAAACGATACACTTCACACATGTTAAAAATCAATCTCATAATCGATTATGGCATGCAAATATAGTAACTCAACCAAACTGATCAATGCATTCTATTTATCTGTCAACATACTTACTCTACTGGATATGTGTCCATGTAGTCCTCTTGGGATAATGCGATAATTAAGACATGAGGTATTACTATATGAAATCTTGAAATCGAAATTCGACGTGATCAAACATAATCTCCCCATATATTGACCATTTGTACTAATAACTAATAGCCACCCATGATTTACCTCCTCCGTGTTAACTTAAGGATGAATTGATGAAGACGCTGGGGGCGAGCGAATCGTCTTTTGTCACATGGATATGCCTCCATGTAATATATGTGGCGTATTTTAGAGAATTCTATTTTTTAAAAATATTTTTTTGGTGTATTTTTTAAATATTAAATTTGATTGGGTGTATTTAATAACTTCAATTATCATTCTTCTGCTCCCGGAAGGTTCCAACGTCACTAGCTTTACGATACCGTCTCTTCACCGGGAAGAAAATATCACACAGGCCCTCTGAAAATTGGAAATTCACAAAAACATTTCTAAAAAACCCACTTGAGTAAAAACTATTTTCTAAAGCACCGTTCATATCATGTGCCACGTGTCGAGTGTAGGAAAACCCGACGCCGCCAAAAGTAACGGGTCGAACTCCGCGATACCCGGATCCGGAACGAGGCCTCTGCCACCCGGCCAGAAGAATCCGGCGTGTTCGAAGACCGAAGACGACGACGCGTCGAGCGGCGAGAAGACACGGCTCCCTGCCTCCACCGTCGCCGGCGTATCCACCTCGTCCGCTGACCTGTTTCCGGTAACGCGCTGGACCAGCTCGCGGAAGTGGGCCGGGCTGGCGGCTATGTAGGTGGTGGACGAGCGCTTGGAGGCCCGCGACTTGCGCTTCCTGGCGACGCGGCCGGCGGGCGAGTCGCGTCGCGGCGGCGGGTAGGAGGAGAGGGACTCCGGCGAGGGGGCGGCTGCGGTGGAGACGGCTGAGGAGGATTCGGAGAGGAGTCCGGCGGAGTCGTCGCCGCCGGCGAAGGCGCTGGGGCGGTGGACCCACGGATCCAGGGACGAGCAATTCTCCATCTTCGGATTCTGCTTCTCCTTTTCAGAATTCTCTTTGAAGCATTCGATCGAACACGCTGTGGGCGGAAGCGCAGTCCGAAAATTTATAGAGGCGGTGGCGGTGGGTGGGTGGTCGTCCAATTAAGAGGCAAATTCACTTCAGCTCCCATCTTCAAAACTTTCATTATAGCTCCAATTATTTTAAAAAATATTATTTCCCCCCTTGTTTTTTTATTTGTCTCCCCAACTACAGGCTTAAATTTAAGTTAATAATTAATGTCAAAACCATTATTCTGTTCAAAAAAATTTCTTGAATGTATTTGATTGTTTATAAATTGAAAAATAATGTTTTCTTAAAATAAGAAAAAAAAACCTTGAGATTCATTATAAATTTTTAATATTTGTAATATGATAATTTAATGTAGTGTACTAAACTAAAAATTCTAATTTTACATATCATTTATATGTTTATTATATAAAAAATTTAATTGAATTCAGTTTAATTTAAATTAAAACAAATGGACTAGAAAAAAAAACACTCAGGATGTGCATTGTATTTTATAAATTAGAAGTAAAATGTAGATTTTATTAATTTTTGGGAGGGGCGAAGTGAAATTTTGTAGGGGAGGATTAATGAGAGGCGGTGGAGGCGACCCGGCAAAGCGCGTGGCGTGAAGCCACGTGTTGCCACGCACGTCGTTCTCGGCTTGCTGTCGGGAGCGGGCGATTGCGTACCAACTGGAGCAGATTAATCGGCCGGGTTTATTTACATGGAGATTCGCGAAATGCATGAATTTCAACGGCCGAGAATTTTTTGCGAATAAAAAAAATGGTGATGTGGGGAATTCGCTTCTCCGTCACGTGCGCGGTGGGGCGCGTTCGAAGGACGGCGTTGCGGCTTGGGAGTCGAGGAGGAGAGGGACCACAGCGAGAACTCGCGGTTGTTGGGCCGGGACCGGTCGAGGGGCGGTCGGGCCGGACGGCTGACACCGGGCGCCGCGTTCTCACTTGCGTTTGCGTGAGCGCTTACCTAATCTAAGGCGGTGGGCCCATGCATGACGTCAGATGTGATCCACGTGGTTGATTTATTGTTTAAGGGCCCCGCTTGAAAATATTATAAATGCGCATTTTTAATGAGTTTTTTTTTTCATTTTGTCCCCGAAATCTTTTGTGTTTTTTTTCTAATTTATCCTATTTATTTTCAAAATTGCTAAAATACACACTGAAATTTTAAAGCCCGAAAAAAATTCAAATCTAAAATACATTATTAAGTTTTTAAGCTGGGATTGTTTAATTGTTTCTAGACTTTTTAAATTTATTTACAATGTTATTTATTTAGTTCAAGTTTATTGGTTTAATTTATTTTATCTATATTAAACAAATATAAAAAATTCCTATTTATTGTTAAATATTAAATTTGATTCTTAAAATGAAACATATTTAATATTTGAAATTATATAAAAATATTTTAAGATCAAAAGATTACCATTCCTTTTACTTTTATGGTTATATTTCACCCATTAATAATATTACTTCGTTAATTTACTATTTTATTTCAATTATTAATGAAGAGCTATAAGAATTTAAATTTTCTACATTTTTTGTGATTCTAATTTTTAAGGCCATTTTGATAGAAAAGTAACGGAGGGGGTGTAAAATGAAAAACCCCCTCTTAATTTTTTTTGCATTAATTTGCCGGATTCCAAGTAGGATTAGATTATTCAGAAAACCCCCCAAACTTTTTCAATTTTAATAGTATCTGTTCGTCAGAGTCAAACATTACAGGGCAAAAATTAAATAAGAAATTCTCCATTATCTCATTTCTAGAATCAACACATCCTTTTTTTTGCTTCCTCATTCTAGAAACTCTTTAGATTTTTGCAAAAAAACCTAATAAAATATATAATATTATAACTAGAAAATTTTGCGAACTTCATCTTATTTGTTGTTCAATTCGATCAAGTTTTGAGTTACATCACAATTAAATTGATATTAGTTGACTTGACGTAAGCAATTTTGACTAGTTTGATTCAATTTATCTATTAAAAAGATAATGAATGTCAAATTGTCTATAAAAACTTAAGAAAGTATTTTTAACTTTGCATTTTTAGTCCCACACCGATGAGTAATTTTATACGAAATATGCAATGTGGTGTAAACACATTTTGTATTTTTGAGTTTGAAAATACAAGAAATTTCGTCCAATTTTAAAGTGATTGATTTTGATTTTAAAATTATTAGCTGATAGATTGTATTTTTTTAAATTTTAATGAAAAAAATGGTAAAAATTTTTCACTATAAAATTTTTTTCTTAATTTTACTCTTTGCCCTCAAGTAAACATAACATCAGCCTCCATCATTCTAAAATTCTTATCATGCATAAATTTATGCGAGAATTATAATAAAATAAATATTTTTTTTCCAATAAGATATTAAATAAGATAGAATACTCTTTAAAATAATCACATATTAAAATATATTAATTTCGTATGAAGTATTTAACAATTTGTTATATTTAATTTTATATTCTTAAAGGCTAAACAAAATAGCATTTGGTACTTTTTTTTCTTTAATATACATTATTTTAAATGCGAGATACATATCTAAGATATCCAATGAACTTAAAAATAAAAAATGTGCAAAAGTTTAAGGGAGAAATAAAATAACTTATCTTTTTTAATTGAAATTATAAACAAATATCATCAAAACTTTTTATAATATATTTTTAATTGATATTAGATATTTAATTTTTTAAACCCATTAATTATGAAAACGATCAATTCAATCTTATAAAAATTATTCATTGATCAGATAAATAAAGAGGTGCTGATGAGTGATGATGATCTATCTAAACGGTCCCTTTCTCAAATTCGCTATCTATTGTAGGAAAAATCTCATGCAATATGTAAATATATTATTACTAAATAACGTGGAGCTAGGGAATTCATTCTAATGCTTGAGTTAATAAAAAATATTTCGTGTTAAAATTATGCAAAAAAAAAAAAAAAGTTAAACATTAGATTATTTCGTCATTACATAACATTGAAAGAAATTATTGACAGGATATCGAAATATTTCATTTAATTACCTGATAAAAATTAGAAGATTAAAGATAAATTTAAGTTGTACTTATTAATAAATTATTTTAAATATGTATTTAAAACGATATTAATATGTATTTAAGTAACTAATAAATACTAGACTATTATGATAAATATGAAAAAAATTAAAAAAGAGTTGGTTAATATCAATAAAATAAAATATATTTAAATATAAATAAAATACAATAAAAAATAAGTAAGAAATAAGTGTAATGATATTTGAGGATCCATATAATCTTAAAGAAATCCTACAACGACTACAACTAATTAACCACTCGGACCCAGTCAATCTATGAACAAGAAATGAATCGGTTGGTTAAGATACTCAAGTCAATAGAACCGAACATATCTCGAAAAGATTTTCAAAGTTTCTACTTTCTATAGCAACAATAGTGAATAGATTATGGCCTAGAAGCAAAAATCTAATATTGTCGATAGCCATGAACTCTTCTCCTCGATCCTCCAACAATTTCTATCACTTTATCTCTTCCTTCCACTTTATCTAGAGAATAAGGATTCATTCTAATCAATCATGGAAGACCTAAGTTGGAAACTAGACAAATCTAGTTGGGAATTAGATTAAATCCAAAGTGGGTCAGTTGAGAGTTGAACACTTAGTTTCGGATTCATAAAACGATCAAGAATTAAAGCAGCGGAAATATAAAAGAACACAAAACGCAAGGTATTTACTTGGTTCGGATCCTGTGACGACTTCTACTCCAAGATCCACGCTCGTTGAACGTTTACGTTGGGCAACAACTATAATATCATTAAAATGTTTACAAATGAAGTACAACTGACAGTAGTAAAATTTACTGATGATAAACAAGAAATAGTAGACTCAGGGCTCCGGATCGTCGGCGTCAAGTTATAGCTTCGTCAGAACTTCTCGTTAGCAACTGGTTGCATAAGGATTGCTTGGAAGGTGATTGTCTTGCTGCTGCCTCGAGATGTCCTTTTATTGGACGTTGAGAGCACCTCCAATGCCCCATGGAGGCGCCTCAAATCTCAAAACTCATCCCACTTCCTGCGCTGCGATAAGTCCTCGGGTCGCTGCCTCTTATCCACCTGGAGGCGCCTCCATCAACAACTGAGGCGTCTTCAAGCCAGCGTCCAGGGCGCCTCAGGTTCCCTTGAGGGCGCCTCCGAACTCACTGCGCAGCCAGCTTCTGCCTTGCACCCGAGGCGCCTCCAAGCTCCATGGAGGGTGCCTTGGGTACTGCTCATCCGAGGAAAAAGTGTCTCCTTCGTCTCTGCAAGATGTGTTAGTCCACAAAATAACCATATATTCTGCAAGACAAAGTTAGCACATAATAAATAAAATAAATAAAATGTTTGACAGCCTTCGGGCTGTCCGATTCTGGCTTCAGATTTCCTACCGGAAACCCTAGGTCGAACCGACGCCTACTGTTCCCTCCGCGGGGAACGCGTCCTCACCTACTCCTCTCAGAGAGATTACCTGATGCCAGTCCGGTCCTCCAGACCGGACTGGACTTTCTACCTAGGGTTACCGCCCCCTAGGGTTTTTCTCCACCTAGGGTTACCACCCCCTAGGACCTAAGGTTACCCCCCCCCCTTATGATTTCTCCTCCACCTAGGGTTACCACCCCTAGAATTTTCTCCACCTAGGGTTACCACCCCCTAGGGATTTTCTCCTGCCTAACCGCAGTTAGAACTTTCCTGTAAACTTGTTTAAGCTCATTAGATAACAATTAAACTTAACTTTGAATCCCTTTTGTCATTATCAAAACTAAGGTTCGATCGTCGGATGCTTTCCACACCAACAATCTCCCCCTTTTTGATTATGACAACTGAAATTCAAAGTTAAGCATAAAGATATATAGATAGCATATACACAATGATCTTGTCCGAACCAGGGGTCAACGAACGCTGGGGATGTGGCGCTCCCTGCTGGATCCTCGAGTGCTCCGGCGAACCTGCAACAAAACCGAGCCGGGGGGGGGGGGGTGTCCCGGCGACGGCCCTCCGACGCTCAAGTCAGGCGAGGAATGACAAAGAGGTGGCTTCAAGATGAAGACTCGCGTACCTCCGGTTGAAGAAGTGGAGGCCTTATATAGACTTCTGAGGAGGCTGATGCACATACACCGAGGCACACACACGTGTCCTAAGCCCATACCCAGTATGGGCTTGTCAGAGGAGCTTGCCTGACTCCTTACTGCTACAGTACG
This sequence comes from Zingiber officinale, assembly GCF_018446385.1. Lineage (NCBI taxonomy): Eukaryota > Viridiplantae > Streptophyta > Magnoliopsida > Zingiberales > Zingiberaceae > Zingiber > Zingiber officinale. The sequence goes on from NC_055988.1 coordinate 172,267,223, forward strand.
AGCACGTCTTTGATGGGACAGTGAGCCCATGTCCTAAGATCCTGCATATCATCTGCTGTCAGAAGATGTTTCTATCCTTGCCTTTTCTTACTTCCCGTCGAGCGTCCGACCAGTCGGCGGTTTCCTCACGTCCGGCCGGTCGGATGTGCTGATCCGCGCGGGAGCTTCCTGGTCATGTGCTCTGGGCTGTTCGCAGTGTTGATGTTTTATTCCTTCGGCCGAGCAGGCCATCCGCTCGGCCTTACCTACTGTTCATCATGAGCATCGGAACCCCGACTCTGGCGGGGTGTATTGCTTCTGCTCGGAAGCTTCAGCCGGTCATCGCCCTCATTATCCGCTTGGCCAAGCTTATGGTTGGCCTTTTGCCTTTGGACCTCCTCGCGGCGTTGACTCTGCTAAATGGGGTCCCCCATTCTTACTGCCGGATCACTTGCCTCCCCTTCAAGTCTAGTCGAAGGAGGCAGTGAGTCTGACTGACTGGACTATGTGTCCGAGCGGGCGGTCGTCGCATTACAGTCGCCTATAATATACCTAGAGCCGCTCGGCTCTTCGCTTTGGATGTCTTGGCGTTCAGCGTGGATGTTTGCTTGTCTAAATCTTCTCGAAAATCGCGCAAATCCTTTCCATTAAGTCGAAGCATGCGCGGTATGGGCGCATTAATTGCGCCTAGTGACAGAGCGCCACGTGGCTCTTCTCGCGTGGCGGTGATGATCCGTACGATGGGACGCGATTACTTTGAAATGGACGGTTAGATGATGACCTCGTCTCTCGTGACCTGCATCCGACGGACGAGGTCGACCAGCCTCGTTCGCATAAAGCCTTCGTCTCCGCCCTTACGCTGCATTCTCTGTTTCATCGCGCATCCTCCATCGCAGGTGCCCGCGGCTGCCTCCTTCCGGTTGTCCTTGTTCTCGCCTTTTGGTGGTTTTCGGCTTTCTGGTGATCTTCTCCGTTCATCTTCTCTCAGTAAGCGTCTCCCTTTCTTTCGTTCGGCCTTTCCCTTTCGCGTGGAACTCCTTTCGTTCCTTTGCTTGCGAACTCTTATCTGTTCTCCGTTTCCGAGTTTCTTTCGGCTTCCTTCTTTCTTTTTCTTGGTACTTCAGTCATGGCGAGCACTTCCGTACCCGCTGTTGATGTTCATGGTCCCTGGTATATGACCATGGAGAGTCAGTTTGATGAAGAGGGCGCTCGGCGTCTTGTTCGGACGTACGGGATCCCGGACAACCATGAAATAGTTGTAGCCGACCCAACCAACCGGCCCCATAACCCGCCGATCGGTACCATTTGCTTTTTTCTGGACCAATTCCAGGGCGGCCTTAGATTTCCTACCCATCCCTTTATCTTGGAGGTTTGTAATTATTTCCGCATCCCGCTCGGCCAACTTGTGCCGAACTCCTTTAGGCTGCTGAGCGGGGTGGTTGTCCTCTTTAAGCTGCACAGTATCCCACTTGACCCCAAAATATTCCACTTCTTCTTCTACCCCAAACAATCCGAGTTGGGCACTTTTATTTTCCAAAGTAGAATAGGCTTTAAATTTTTTGATAATATGCCGACCTCCAACAAGCACTGGAAGGAATTTTTCTTCTATATCCGACTTCCCGAGCGGCCAGCATTTCGAACCAAATGGCAGACCGCCGTGCCGACCCAGCCGGAGCTCGGCAAATTCAGAAGCAATCCGGCCTACCTTCATGCGGCGAACTGGTTGTCCGGTCAGCGGTACAAAATCGACCAGTTGCTTCTCAAGGGGGTGTTGTACATTTTCGGATTATCTCCCGTTCGGGCCAATCTCCCCTACCGCATGGGTAAAGACTCTTTACTCCCTTCGCCTTTTTTATCTAACTGATTTTAATTTCTTCCATTGCAGCTGAAGTCATGTGGCGCTCCAAAGCTACCGCTCATCTGAAGTTGAAGGCCGTGGAAATTGAAGCGGCTACCAAAAAAGAGCTCGCCGAGCGGGGTCTCATCCCCAGCCGCCCGGCAGATGCAGGAGAGGGGGGGGGGGGCGCAGTCCGCCCCTGAAACAGAAGTTGCCCCATCCGCTTCAACGGAGGTTGAGGCGGATCCTGTTTCCTCTGCCCCAGCCGAGCTGGGAGTCCCCCAGGTCGGGGATCCACCACTGGAAGTTCGGCGAAAACGTCGAAGAGACTCCAGTCTTCCGCCGACCCAAGAGGGGGAACCACAGGCGCCGATCGGGGTAGCTTCGCCAGACCGCACGCCGCCGCAGATCGAGACCCAGTGGCTTCGCCCACCGCACAGCCCTCTGGCTCTCCTCCACGAACTCGTCGTCACTTACGACGGTTGGGCGAAACCTCTACCATAGGGGAGTCCTCGGGCCAAGCGACTGCGGTTGAGGAAGCGCTGGCCGGCCACCCGACCATCAAGACTACCCTTCGATTCCCATCGGAGGAATATTTACTGTCCGCCGATCGGCCATCAAGCCCCGTTCATGAAATAACCCTGACGGGTCCGCTCGCCAAGCTTTTCGAGGACGCGCAGATTCAGGTGGCCCTCATGACGCCCAAGCAACTCGGCGATAACAACATGCAGCAGGCCACTCAGGTAAATTCATTTTTCTTCCTGTGCCATGCTACTGTTGGGTTGCTGATTTTATTATTTCCCTTACAGCGTTGGGCTGAGCAAATCGCCACTAGCCATCGGCTAGCCGAGCTGGAGGATCTTCTAGAAAAACTTCAAGTGTCGGGGGTCCATCGGCCGAGCGGGAGAAACAAACCCTCGAGGCCGAACAGAAGAAGGCCGCCGACCTGGCTACAGAGGTGGCTCGGCTAGAGGGCCAAGTCAAGAAGTGCGAAGCGGATGCCAAACGCGCTACTGCCCGGAAGAGGCGAGCGATAGCTGATCTGGACAAGATGAAAGTAGATGTCCGTGCGCTAGATCAGCGATCCAAGGATCTGGAGGCCCAGCTGAACGCCGAGCGGGAGGACCGTTCGGCAGAACGCACAAAGGCTGAAATGGACTTGAAGGCAGTCCAAGATTCCTTAATCGCTTCCCGGGCGGTACTCAAAAAATATAAGGAGGGAGAGCCGAGCCGCCTAGCAACAGCGCGCCAAGAATACCTCCGCTCGGAACGGTTCGGCGCAAAATTCGGCGGCAACGTCTCATCAACTTTCGCCGAGGCGGTCAAGGTCACCATGGCGTACTTGAAGAAGGGTGGCCACCTTCCTGCGGGAATGCACATTCCCGCCTCCGACCTGGCGGCCATGATTGACGATATCCCGGACGCCTTTTTTAATTTTGAGGATCCGGAGTGAGGCGAGTTCTTCCAAGTACTTCTTGTATTTCATCCGCTCGGCGGATGTAAAATTTTTGTACGTGCCGTTCGGCATAATTGTATTCCTTTGCTTCTACTTTTGTTTGTCCTTCATTGCCCTCTTCTGTCTGTTTGGTGCTCATTTGTAGAGTCAGTTAAGCTATACGTGTTTCCCACTAGACAGCCGATCAGGTTAATCAATTAACTCGTTTTCCTCGAAATCGTTTAGCGCTTGGCTATACTGTTTGCATTCAATGAACGCGAAGTATTGACAAACCGACGGCCGATCGGACTTAAACAATTTAGAATTTGCGAACGCTCGTCGGCACGGATATTTATAGCCGGTCGGTGCGGCTCTCGATTTTTAACGACGAAGCTCGTCGGCACGGATATTTATAGCCGATCGGCGCGGCTCTCGATTTTTAACGACGGAGCTCGTCGGCACGGATATTTATAGCCGGTCGGCGCGGCTCTCGATTTTTAACGACGGAGCTCGTCGGCACGGATATTTATAGCCGGTCGGCGCGGCTCTTATTAATGGCCGGTCGGCGCGTCTCTCGATTTTTAACGACGGGGCTCGTCGGCACGGATATTTATAGCCGGTCGGGGCGGCTCTCGATTTTTAACGACGGAGCTCGTCGGCACGGATATTTATAGCCGGTCGGCGCGGCTCTCGATTTTTAACGACGGAGCTCGTCGGCACGGATATTTATAGCCGGTCGGCGCGGCTCTCGATTTTTAACGACAGAGCTCGTCGGCACGGATATTTATAGCCGGTCGGCGCGGCTCTCGATTTTTAACGACGGAGCTCGTCGGTCTTCCGCTCGATTTTTATAGCCGGTCGGCGCGGCTCTACGGTTTAACGTCTGGGCTAGACGGGCGTCAAGGCTAATTTTAACGCTTCCGTTCGGCGCAGCTTAAAATATACAGAATTAGCGCCATATTACACCACTTTGCTTCCCGCACGTGGCCTTCGGTTTTTGTGTCGATGCTTGGGTATCGTATGCCCGGCCGAACGGCACGGGGTCTTCAGCATTGAGCATTTTGGCTCGGATAATTTACCTCCGTCCGAACGGTACGGGGCCTTCGATTCTCAAGCTCCTGACTCAACCAATTTACCTCCGGCCGAACGGCGCGGGGCCTTCGTTCCTTCTTGACGATGCCTTATATTTGTTCTCTAGATTTTTCGTTTCTGCATTTCAAGCATTCAGTCGAAAAAAGTATACAGGATGATTTACATTGGCACACCTTTCACCCCGCCCGGTAAGGCTGGAGGTGGTTCGCGCTCCACGGCCTATCTAGCTGCCGACCGTCCTCGTCCTCCAAATAATACGCGCCTGAGCGGAGCTTTTCGATGATTTTGAAGGGACCTGCCCACGGAGCTTCAAGCTTGCCAACGTCGCCGACCGGCTTGATTTTCTTCCAGACGAGGTCGCCGACCTGGAAGGATCGGGGAATGACGCGCCGGTTGTAGTTTTGCTTCATCCGTTGACGGTACGCCATCAGCCGAACGGCTGCCTTGGCTCGCTCTTCGTCAATCAAATCCAGCTCCATGTTCCTCCGTTCGGCGTTGCCTTCATCGTAACATTGGACCCGGACGGACTCGACGCCGACTTCAACCAGAATGACCGCTTCGCCGCCGTACACCAGATGAAAAGGTGTGACGCCCGTTCCTTCCTTAGGAGTCGTTCGGATGGCCCATAAAATGCCCGGTACTTCATCCGGCCAACTTCCTCCCAAGTGGTCGAGCCGAGCGCGCAAAATACGGAGAATTTCCCGATTGGCTACTTCAGCTTGACCGTTGCTTTGGGGGTAAGCCACGGATGTGAAGTGTTGCTCGATGCCGTAGCTTTTGCACCAATCTTCTAGCACTTTCCCTGTGAATTGCCGCCCATTGTCGGAAACCAATCGGCGAGGGATACCGAATCTACAGATGATGTGTTGCCATATGAATTTTTTGACCATCTGTTCGGTGATCCTGGCTAGTGGCTCGGCCTCCACCCACTTGGAAAAATAATCGACCGCCACCAGCAAAAATTTCCTCTGCCCGGTCGCCATCGGAAATGGACCCACAATATCCATCCCCCATTGATCGAACGGACACGAAACGGTTGATGCCTTCATCTCCTCTGCCGGTCGGTGGGAGAAGTTGTGATACTTCTGGCACGAAAGGCATGTAGATACTGTCCGAGCGGCGTCTATTTGCAAGGTCGGCCAAAAGTATCCAGCTAGCAGGATCTTCTTAGCTAGTGATCGTCCGCCCGGATGTCCCCCGCACGATCCTTGATGTACCTCTTGGAGGATGTAAGCTGAGTCTTCCGAGCTCACGCATTTTAACAACGGGTGAGAGAAAGCCTTCTTGTAGAGCTAATCGCCGATGAGTGTGAACCGACCGGCCCTCCTCCTGAGCAGCTGGGCTTCATCACGATCGGCCGGTGAGGCTCCTGAGCGGAGGAATTCTATGATGGGTGCCCTCCAGTCGCTTGGAAATGTGAGGCCTTCCATCCGGTCAACGTGCGCCACCAGCAGTACTTTTTCAATTGGTTGCTGAATGGCGACTGGCGTTATAGAACTTGCTAGTTTGGCCAACTCATCGGCTGCCTGGTTCTCCGTTCGGGGAATCTTCTGAATAAGAACCTCTCGGAAAGTAGCTTTAAGTTTTTCAAAGGCCTCAACGTAGAGTTTAAGCCGAACGCTGTTGATTTCAAAGATGCCAGAAAGTTGCTTAGCGGCCAACTGTGAATCCGAATAGAGAGTCACCCGACCGGCTCCCACATGCCGTGCTGCCTGCAATCCGTCTATGAGGGCCTCATACTCTGCTTCATTGTTGGTGGCTTTGTAGTCCAGCCGGACGGATAGGTGCATCTTTTCTTCTTGAGGTGAGAGCAGCAATATTCCAATCCCACTTCCGAGTCGAGTGGAGGACCCATCCACATATATTCTCCACATAGCTTCCGGCTCTGGCCTTTGCACTTCGGTCACAAAATCAGCCAAGGACTGCGCTTTGATCGCCGAGCAGGGATGGTATTGGATGTCGAATTCACTTAGTTCTGTCGTCCACTTGATGAGCCGTCCGGACGCTTCTGGATTCAACAGTACTCTTCCTAGTGGACTATTCGTCCGGACAATGATGGTGTGAGCCAAGAAATATGGTCGGAGGCGCCGAGCGGCTAGAACCAAAGCAAAGGCTAACTTCTCGAGCCCAGTGTAACGAGATTCGGCATCTTTTAAAATGTGGCTCAGAAAATACACCGGCTGTTCCTCGCCGCTGGACCTTACAAGTGCCGAGCCTACAGCATGCTCGTTTGAAGACAGGTAAATATAAAGTGACTCACCCCCGATCGGCTTGGCTAGTATAGGCAGAGAATTAAGATATGTCTTCAATTCTTCAAATGCTTGGTCGCATTCCTCGTCCCAGTGAAATTTAGTGGCCTTGCGCAAAATTTTGAAGAATGGTAGGCTCCGGTCGGCGGTTTTGGAGATGAATCTGGACAAAGCAGTTATCCGACCGGTCAACCGCTGCACTTCCCTTGTATTTCTTGGAGGCGACATGTCTTGCAGAGCTTTCACCTTGCTGGGATTGGCTTCGATTTCCCGCTCGGTCACTATGTACCCCAAGAAACGCCCTCCTTTTGCTCCGAACAGGCACTTTTGGGGATTTAGCTTGACTCCATATTTGCGCAGCGTTCGGAAGGTTTCTTCCATGTCCTTGAAGAGATCGGCCGCTCGGGCGGACTTGATAAGGATGTTGTCCACATAAACTTCCAGATTCCGCCCGATCTGCTCCCTGAACACTTTGTTCATCAAGCGTTGATAAGTGGCCCCGACATTCTTCAATCCGAACGGCATCACATTATAGCAATATGTGCCATCGGCCGTTACGAAGCTTACTTTTTCTTGATCTTCCCGGGCGAGCAGCACTTGATGATAGCCTTGGTAGGCGTCGAGCATACAAATTAATTCGCAGCCGGTCGTAGAGTCCACCAGCTGATCTATCCGGGGCAGGGGATAAAAATCTTTGGGGCATGCTTTGTTTAAGTCCCGAAAGTCGATGCAGACTCTCCACTTGCCGCCCGGCTTGGAGACTAATACTACATTAGCCAGCCAGCTCGGGAACTGCACTTCGCGTATATGGCCGGCCTCCAGAAGTTTCTCTACTTCCGCCCGGATGATAGAGTTCTGCTCGGCACTGAAGTCTCTTTTTTTCTGCTTTATCGGCCGAGCGTCCGGTCGAATATGCAACTCATGCTGCGCTATGCTTGGCGAAATTCCGGGCAACTCATGTGTCGACCAGACGAATACATCATGATGTCGTCGGAGGCATTGGATCAGCTCCTCCTTCTGCTTCTCCTCCATATCAGAGGCAATAAAACTTGTAGCCTCCGCTCGGGTCGGGTGAATCTGCACTTCCTCCTTTTCTTCATAAATTAGAGAGGGTGGCTTTTCAGTGATGGCATTTACCTCGATTCGAGGCGCCTTCCGAGCGGAGTTGGATTCTGCTCGGATCATCTCGATGTAGCATCGCCGAGCTGCTAACTGGTCTCCCCGTACTTCTCCCACCTTGTCTTCGACGGGGAACTTCATCTTCTGGTGGAAGGTTGAGACGACCGCCCGGAATTCGCTGAGCGCCGGTCGTCCCAAAATGACGTTGTAGGATGAGGGAGAGTCGACCACCACAAAGTTTATTGTCCTGGTCCTCCTGAGCTGCTCCTCTCCCAGCGAGGTAGCCAGCCGGATCTGTCCGACCGGCTGAACTTCGTTGCCCGTAAACCCGTAGAGCGGGGTCGTCATGGACAGCAGCTCGGCTCGATCAATTTACAGCTGATCGAACGCCTTCTTGAATATGATGTTGACCGAGCTCCCTGTGTCAACAAATACGCGGTGAATAGTGTAATTTGCTATTACCGCTTTAATGAGCAGAGCATCGTCGTGGGGCACTTCAACTCCTTCTAAGTCCCCGGGCCCGAAAGTGATTTCCGGTCCACTTGCCCGCTCTTGGCTGCAACCGACTGCGTGGATCTGGAGCTGCCGGACGCTCGCCTTTCTGGCTCGGTTGGAGTCTCCTCCGGTCGGCCCGCCAGCAATAACATTGATCTCGCCGCGGGAAGTATTGCTCCTATTTTCCTCTTCCCGAGTGGACGGTCGGGACCGTTCTCTGGATGCTCGGCGATTCTCCTGTCTTGGAGATCGGTGCCGATCGGACGTCTGTTGATGTCGCCTCTCGGTGCGGGTCCGGTCGGCTTCATGGGTCCTTTGTCTCCTGTCGATGGAAGGAGACCGTCGTTCGGCATTTCTGGGAACGGGATTAGCCACGAAGGGAAGACTTCGACAATCCCTCGTGTTGTGCGTATCCGTCCGGTGGAAGGAGCAGAACATAGGGGTCCATCTCTTCTTTGGCTTGGGCCGAGCGGCAGCTACCTCTTGTACTTGGGACCTCACACGAGGGGAGCGGATTGCTTCGGCCCTTGGTCCTCTCGGCGGTTGATGAGCGGCCAAGGGTCTCCGCTCGGCATGAGGAGCCCGTTCGGTTGGTGTTTCTTTTTTCCTGGCTGCCTGCGCTTCCTCCACGTTGATATATTCATTGGCCCGGTGCAGCATATGATCATAATCTCGGGGCGGCTTTCGGATGAGCGACCGGAAGAAGTCCCCATCCACAAGGCCTTGCGTGAAGGCATTCATCATCGTCTCCGATGTGGCCGTTGGAATATCCATCGCCACTTGGTTGAATCGCTGGATGTAAGCTCGAAGCGATTCTCTCGGCTCTTGCTTGATGGCGAACAAGCTGACACTTGTCTTCTGATAACGCCGACTGCTGGCGAAGTGGTGGAGGAAGGCCGTTCGGAAGTCCTTGAAGCTAGTGATGGATCCGTCCGGCAGCCTCCGAAACCACCGTTGAGCCGATCCCGAGAGAGTGGTAAGAAAGACTCGGCACTTTACTCCATCTGTATATTGATGGAGCGTAGCTGTGTTATCGAACTTACTCAGATGATCATCCGGGTCTGTTGTTCCATTGTACTCGCCGATCGTCGGAGGCACGTAGTGCTTGGGCAGAGGGTCTCATAGAATAGCCTCCGAAAATTGGCGATTGATCCGCTCGGGAGATGAGTCCGCTCGGGGAGCTTTCCCCTTTCTGTCGTCTCGCCTAGGCATTTCGTCGGAAGAAGATCCTCTATCTCTCCGAGCTGGTACGGCTTCAGGGGTGTGGAATAAGGCCCGATGGAATGCGACGGTGGCTTGAGGTGCTTCCGCTCGGCCACCCGACGCAGATGTTGCTTGTTGCTCCGGCCGCTCGGCTGATGCTTTTTGTTTTTGCTCCACAAGTTTGGCGGCCCTCATCTCGACTAGAGCGTCGAGTTCTTCTGTTGAAAGCGCCACCGTGTGTTGTCGTCCAGCCTCGTCCATTGTTCCTGCTCGGATGCAGGTGCGTTCCCACAGACGGCGCCAAATTGATCCTGTCCGAACCAGGGGTCAACGAACGCTGGGGATGTGGCGCTCCCTGCTGGATCCTCGAGTGCTCCGGCGAACCTGCAACAAAACCGAGCCGGGGGGGGTGTCCCGGCGACGGCCCTCCGACGCTCAAGTCAGGCGAGGAATGACAAAGAGGTGGCTTCAAGATGAAGACTCGCGTACCTCCGGTTGAAGAAGTGGAGGCCTTATATAGACTTCTGAGGAGGCTGATGCACATACACCGAGGCACACACACGTGTCCTAAGCCCATACCCAGTATGGGCTTGTCAGAGGAGCTTGCCTGACTCCTTACTGCTACAGTACGAGCACGTCTTTGATGGGACAGTGAGCCCATGTCCTAAGATCCTGCATATCATCTGCTGTCAGAAGATGTTTCTATCCTTGCCTTTTCTTACTTCCCGTCGAGCGTCCGACCAGTCGGCGGTTTCCTCGCGTCCGGCCGGTCGGATGTGCTGATCCGCGTGGGAGCTTCCTGGTCATGTGCTCTGGGCTGTTCGCAGTGTTGATGTTTTATTCCTTCGGCCGAGCAGGCCATCCGCTCGGCCTTACCTACTGTTCATCATGAGCGTCGGAACTCCGACTCTGGCGGGGTGTATTGCTTCTGCTCGGAAGCTTCAGCCGGTCGTCGCCCTCATTATCCGCTCGGCCAAGCTTATGGTTGGCCTTTTGCCTTTGGACCTCCTCGCGGCGTTGACTCTGCTAAATGGGGTCCCCCATTCTTACTGCCGGATCACACAACATTTCTAATATAAGCACAAGCATAAAAATAGTAAAAAATAGTATTTTTCTTATAAAGCACATACAAAGCTCCCCCTTAATAACAGTTCCTCTTTTTTAACTTAAGTTGCTTTGAATTTCTTACTCTCCTCTTTTGCCATATATCAAAATAAAACACAAGAATGAGTAAAGACATTTTGCTAGAGATATTTTATAGCTGGTGGAATCTTAGCCTTTAAAAGCATAAAACATGTTTTAGCTTTTTATAATTGAAAATATTTCTAACCATAAAAATAAGTTTTTTCAAAAGCTATAATTATTTAGCTAAGGATTGAAATTTGGCTTTGAAAGTTGACTTAGCTAAATTGAAAAATGCTTAGCTGAAAATTTTGAAAAATATTAAGCTAAGTTAAAAAGATACTTAACTCAAGTTTTTATTTTCAAGTTTCAAAAACTGAGGGTGCGTTTGGTTTGCACCGTTTTCATTTTCATTTTCTGAAAAACGCACGTCTTCTAGAAAATAGAAAACGACTTTTTGTCATTCTTTGTTTTTCTAGAAAACGCTAGCTATTTTTTTTAGAAAACAAGAACGAAAAACGCAAACCAAACACTATTTTTCAGAAAACACGCGTTTTCCAAAAAATGAAAATGTAAATGGTGTAAACCAAACGCACCCTGAGCTTTCTGAAAAATACGCAGTTATATAAAACAACTAATTTTTGAAAATGTTAGGCTAAGTTTGAAACAATTTTGTGAAACTTAGCTTAAATAGTTAAATGTGAAAGGCTTTTTGAGAGAATATTTAAACTTAAAACGTTTTTGAAACATATTTAATTAAGTTAAACTTTGAAAAGATTTGAATAATGCTTGTAAAGTAATTTTGCTGACTTGAAAATGTTTTTGAAAATAAACAACTTAGCAAAATTTGAAAATACTTGTGAAATCACTTTGCTAATCTGAAAAAAGATTAAAAACTTAGATTTTCTTTAGCAAAGTGTCAAAAACCTAAAGTCCAAGCATGAGTAACTAGAAAATTTTCACTTAATACCCAGGATCAAATGTCTAACCATTAGCTACTAACTATTTACCTAGAGGGCAACAGTTTTCACTTGGTTAGTCAAATTAAGTTAGTGATCCAGTTATATTTGACTAAGTCTGGATAACTTAACTTGATTATTGTATTTTGGTATTTATTATCCAGACTTACTGTGATGCACAGAAATAAGCATACTGAAGTCTAGACTGTACCCTATGCATCTCACCCCATTCTAAGTTTTTCAAACACAAACAAGTTATGCCTAGTGTGCTTGTGAGATGCTCTAGCTGAAATCTAGGGGAACATGATTTCTAGGGTTAATGCCTAGTCTAAGCTCAAATTTTGAAAATCTAAGAAATTGGGATTTTTGAAAATATCATTTTTCCTAGAATTAAAACCATGAAAATTATACCAACAACTAAGTACAACTAATCAAAGTTAAATAGAGGTACTCGTAAGCAGAAGGAAGTAAGTATGACTAATCACATATCTAAGCAAACAAAGTACTAGTGAAATGTCCAGGTCCAATATACAATGCAGGAAATGATAGAATCAGGCAGAAGGGTCATCAGTTGGAGGATCGTCTGCTGGAGGTGGGGGTTGCTCGGGTGCATGTTGACCCTGACGTATCTCGTCTCGGAGAGAGGTAAAGAAGGAGGCTATCCTTGCGCGAAGTATGTGAAATCTGTCTAAGACAAGCTGTCGTGTCTGTATAGACTAAACCTCGAGACGCGTAAGTCAGTCCTCGATCGATAAGGAGGTGGATGGCTGCATCGAGGTCGAGGGCCCTGCCGAAGTGGAGGGATGTCCATGAATATCCTCGGCTGTAAACTCTAACCAGTCCTCTCCCTAGGCTGGAGCAAAGAAGGCAACAAACTCGTCGTCTGCCTCGGGTCCTATCCGAGCAGCGGTTGGTTGTGGTCTACCTTTCCAAGCTAGGATCCCCTCAGCGGTGATGTCTATGTGGGCTAATAGGAGATTACGCTGCCCGAACTCATCATAATGTCCTAGAGGGGCAACTGTCCCTTGGGTGGTATCAATCCCAAGGGTCGAGAAAATAGATGTCAAGATGTGATAGTAGGGCATGTGGATCTCAAGGGACGTGACTAGACTGGATGAATGAACGATGTTATGAAACATATGTAATGCTATATCGATGTCTAAGTGCTAGCATAATGCATACAGGAAAAAGGAATGTGAAGGTCGCATCTTCGGGACATCCCGAGATGTGATCGACAAAATACATGCTATCAGGACTCTGTACATAACATAGTCCTGAATCCTAAGGGAGAGTGACCTGAACTCAGTCAGGACCTCTGGTCTCTCCTCCCCAAAGAAATACATGTAGATGGTGTCTAATGTGATGTGGTAATAGGGGTCACCAAATGACAAATCCCTAGCCAAGTAACACAAAAAGGAACATGCAGATGATCTAAGCTCTAGATTAGTGTGAATCAAAGAAGGGGTAAACTGAATATCCTGTCCACCAACTCTGATGGAGTAGGTCAGGTCGTCAACCTTCTCGAGGTTATTGAAGAACTGAGCACATAGGTCCTGGTTTACTGCATGACTGCAATAAACCAGTTTACTAAGCTGATAGTGTTCTATCATCTGGACTATAGACTGACAAAACTTAGCAAAAAATGACCTACTCAAGTACCTAGGTTTAATAGTGGTAAACTTATGTCTGGTGAACTCAATCCTATGTCGCTCCGAGGGGAACCTAGGATCGGTGGAAGGTATGCTAGCGGGAGCAAGATCAATGTTTCGGCGTTTCTTATTTTGATTCAAGCAATTCATACAGCAAAGAAATGGAAAAAAGTAATAGATACTAACAATAGATAAGTTAAGATTATACCTAGGAGGCATCCTGAGGTTTTAATGGAGGTAGAAGGCAGAAAATCGGGGTTGAAGGCGCCTTGGATCGTCGGTTTTGGGCAAGAAAGTGACTTCCAGCAAACTCTCTGTTTGCTGCATATGTTGGCATTGAGGGTGTCTTCAAGCTCTTTGAAGGCGCCTTCAATGTTGCGTTTACAACGCCTCGGACTCGGTTCGAGGCGCCTTAGTGAATTTAGACGGGAATTTTCCCATCGATCCTAGAGGGTGCCTCTGCCATAGCAGAGACGCCTTCATTCGACGCCTTTAGAATTTGTGTTTTTTTTTAAAGATTTTTAAAATAAGTTTAAAAGTTTTTTAAATAAGTTTTTAAAATATTTTTAAATAAGTTTTTATTAAAAGATTCTTAAATAAGTTTTTTAAAAGATTTTTAAATAAGTTTTTAAAAGATTTTTTAAATAAGTTTTTAAAAGATTTTTAAATAAGTTTTTAAAAGATTTTTAAATAAGTTTTAAAGGATTTTTAAATAAGATTTAAAAGATTTTTAAATAAGTTTTAAAAGATTTATAAATAATTTTTAAAATGATTTTTAAATAATTTTTGAAATGATTTTCAAAAGATTTTTAAATAATTTTTAAAATGCTTTTTAAATAATTTTAAAAATTTTTATTAAAAGATTTTTAAATATTTTTTTAAATGATTTTTTACAAAGATATTTAAATAATTTTTAAAATGGTTTTTAAATAATTTTAAAATAATTATTAAATAAATTTTAAAATTATTTTTAAATAATTTTTAAAATGTTTTTTTAAAAAAATTTAAAAGTATTTTTAAAATAATTTTTTAAAATGATTTTTAAATAATTTTTAAAATGATTTTTAAAAATATTTTTAAATGATTTTTAAAATGATTTTTAAATAATTTTAATTAAATTTTAAAATGATTTTTAAAATATTTAAAATAATTTTTAAATAATTTTAAATAATTTTTAAAACATTTTTAAATAATTTTTAAAATGTTTTTTAAAAATATTTTAAAATAATTTTAAAAATGATTTTTAAAATATTTTCAAATAATTTTTAAAATGATTTTTTAAAGGAGTTTAAAAAGGATTTTTAAAAGAATTTTTTAAAATGATTTTTAAATAATTTTAAATAATTTTTGAAATGATTTTTTAAATATTTTTAAATAATTTTTAAAAAGATTTTAAAATAATTTTAATTAATTTTTAAAATGATTTTTAAAAGATTTAAAATAATTTTTAAAAGATTTTAAAATAATTTTTAAAATGATTTTTTAAAAGATTTTTAAATAAGATTTTAAGTAAGTTTTTTAAAATTTAATTTAATTTAATTTAAATTTAGTTTAATTTACTTATTAATTTGATTTTAATTAGTTAATTTAATTCTTAGTAATCTCAACCGATCTAAATTTTAAATCAAGGAATCCTATAATTTTGTGAGATGAATTAGGTTCAATTATAGGGTTTGATTTAACTTTATGTTAGATTCAGGTTTAGCTTTGAGCTCAACAAATAGTTATTTTTTGGATAAACTTCTGGACTATGGTGAGTCACTTGGACTTCATTAGAGTAACCATGCCTTCGAGATTTTCTAAGTAGTCCTATCCACTGAACTTAGTACAAAACCTTGGTCTAACTAGTTAGGATCCGTAAGGGGTAGCTTCGGTCAGTTCCACTTAGCCAAATGCACCAAGTTGAAGTCATATCTTTCTAGACATGTATAGACTAAGCTTCCCTAACGTACTATCATCCAAAACTTCACCAGTATCACAGGTTAAGTTAAACTTTTGTCCCTTTTTATTTTAATCCTAGTTACCCTGCCGGATAGGTTACTTTAGGAGGTGCCAACTATTAAGGAGCCTCACCCTACTTTATTGATTTTTGTATATTTTTATTTAACTTTATAAATTAGAGTTGAGTTATATAATGGTTTATCTTTTTATTAGAATATTTTTTCTATTTGCTCCCCCTAAATCATAGTATCGATATGGTCTATCAAGGTAATGTACTTGATCCTTGGGAACCCAATATTGACCAAGTCCAACTTGATTGACCAGGTTTGACTTGGGTACCCATGCTTGGATTATTTTACTATTTGGTCTGTTAATAAGCCATAAATAGGATCGAAATTTCTGTTTTGCTTTAAATCCTAGTCCGGATCGATTGTATACGACTTTCTGTTTTCCAAGAATTAAGTCAAGATTCTTAGAACCTAATATAAATCGTTCCAATGCAATCTTCAAGTCCTTTATTTGAATTTTCAGGCTTGAATTCTCTTCCTCAAGCTTTTGGACTTGAGTTGAGGTTCCGGTCTGAACAGATTTAGTCAAGGATTCGGTATTAATCGCTTCTTTAAGGGATGTTACTTCCTTTAGAAGCAACTTGATCCGAACATTGGACTTAGCTACTTTACGCATTAAATAATTAATTAAATTATAAAGACGATTCATACTTACAGAGGGGTTTGACCCTTCGGAAACGGATACAGATCCGTGACTTCTCTCGGTCTCGGCTTCCGATTCGTCCTCACTTCCAGATTCGTTAGTGTAGTCCCGGGCTGTTAACGCGAGAAAACTTGCATGCTCGAGTTCTTCGTCGTTGAATTCTTCGGAAGAAGACTCATCCCAAGTCGCCTTCAGGACCTTCTTTCTTCTTGGCTTTTTCGAGTCTTTCTAGTTCGGGCAGTTCACCTTGATGTGCCCCTTCTGATTGCACCCGTAGCACGTGACCTCGAATTTCACCTTCGAGCTTGGTTGAGCTTCTTTGGACTGGATGACCTTTTTGACATCCTTTTTGTTGAAGCCCTTCTTTTTGTAAAGTTTCTTCACCAAGTTGACAAGCTCGGTCATGAGCTCATCGTCGTCGTCGTCTGATTTTGGTTCTTCTTCTGTTTCCGGTTCGATTCTGCGTTTTGATTTCGATTCACGCGCTCTACCTGTACTTGCAACCAAAGTCAACCCTTTCTCGGTCAGGTGTGCATTAATCTGCTCATGCAACTCAAATTCGGAGAATAACTCATCTAGTTTAATAGAGGAAAGGTCCTTAGACACCTTGTAAGCATCTACCATGGATGCCCACAGGGTGTTCCTCGGAAAGGCATTTAGAGAGTACTTGATTATGTCCCAGTTCTCCACTTTTTGTCCGATCGCATGAAGCCCGTTGAGGAGGTTCTGGATCCGGGCGTGGAGTTGGGTTGCCGTCTCACCTTCCTGCAGTTTAATATTGTACAGTTTATTAAGTATTAAATCCCTTTTACATACCTTGGTGTCGGACGTCCCTTCGTGAAGCTCGATCAGCTTCTCCCACAGCTCCTTTGCGCTTGAGAACGGGCCAACTCGGTTGAGTTCCTCCTTTGTTAGTCCACACTAGAGGGTGCAAGTAGCTCTGACATTTGCTTCCACCTTCTTGATTAGTGTTGGATCCTAGTTTTCGTAGGGTGTAGGTTTACCGTATCCATTAGTCGGTAGTTCAAATCCAGTCTTGACGATCATCCACATCTCAAACTGGATCTTCAAGAAATTCTCCATTCTGCCCTTCCAGTAACTGAAGTCTTCTCCGGTGAAGAGCAGGGGACGGACAGTACTGTAGCCTTCTTGTTGGGCCATTTAGAGAATATGCAAAAAAAACTAACAAAAAGAATATCCCAGGATTTGATCCTGGATTAGTAGTGCGGGATATATTATAAAAGAAAAGTGAACTCGAGTAGTGTTGCACCAACTTCAAGCAGAAATCGATTCAATCTAAGAAAATAGATTGGAATCTAGCAATAATACTAATTCCAATTGACTCCGAAAAAATTGAAAAACACCACGGAAATATTGCTTGATTGGTGGTTGCACCAAATCAAAGCTACCCCGCTCTGATACCAATTGTTGGATCGAGATCGCGCTAGAGGGGGGGTGAATAGCGCTCGTGCCATTTCACGCGTTTCGCATTCTTAAAATGATCAAGAATTAAAGCAGCGGAAATGTAAAAGAACACAACGCAAACGCAAGGTATTTACTTGGTTCGGAGCCTGTGACGACTCCTACTCCAAGGCCCACGCTCGTTGAGCGTTTACGTTAGGCAACAACTATAATATCGTTAAAATGTTTACAAATGAAGTACAATCAACAGTAGTAATATTTATCGACGACAAACAAGAAATAGTAGACTCAGGGCTCCAGGTCATCGACGTCAAGTTATAGCTTTGTCGGAACTTCTCGTTAGCAGCTGGTTGCGTAAGGATTGCTTGGAAGGTGATTGTCTTGTTGCTGCCTCGAGATGTCCTTTTATTGGACGTTGAGAGTGCCTCCAATGCCCCATGGAGGTGCCTCAAATCTCAAAACTCATCCTGCTTCCTGCGCTGCAATAAGTCCTCGGGTCGCTGCCTCTTATCCGCCTGGAGGTGCCTCCATCAACCACTAAGGCACCTTCAAGCCAGCGTCCAAGGCACCTCCGAGCTCACTGCGCAGCCAGCTTCTGCCTTGCACCCGAGGCGCCTCCAAGCTCCATAGAGGGCGCCTCGGGTACTATGTAGGTGCAGCGGAGGCCGGCAAGAGGGGGTGAATTGCTGAAAACAATAAAATATACCCTCCTCGGATTTCAACTCAGAAAAGCAATAGTAAAATTAAAACAAGCAAGGAAATAGAAATTAAGTAGTAGACAGGATTTAACCTGGTTACAACCAAGGAGGTTGTTAATCCAGGGCAGTAGAAAAATCTCCTTTGCTGAAGGCAGAGAAGCCTTTTACACTTTGGAAGCTTAGAACTATTGCTAGGAATGGCTACACAATGATTGCTTGAGTTGTTGTGGAATTCCTAGCTCCAAGGGCCTTTAAATAGCCTCTGGAAATCTGATCTCGAAGCTCCAAGGCACCTCCAACGAGGGTCCAAGGCGCCTCTAAGCGAGTGATCAGATAGAACTTTATCCGAAAGCAAACGGTCGGATTGACTGGGATGAAGGCGCCTTCAACCTGCTGAAGGCGCCTTCAAGCTGGAGGCGTCTACAACCTGGCTGGAGGCCCCTTCAAGCTGGAGGCGCCTTCAACCTGGCTGAAGGCGCCTTCAAGCTGGCAGCTCAGCTTCTTGGCTTCATTTCCAGCTTGCTTTGACTTCCAACGCTCTGATCTTTTGGGTGATTGCGGCCAACCGGAATAGGGCTCACCCGAACCCAATTCCCGGCCTTCTCCTTGAGCAGGCTTCCGTCCGGCTTCTCGTCCCTCGAACACCGCGCACGTTCTTCTCGCTCCACCGGAGTACTCTTCCACAGCTCTCTCGTCCTTCGGACGCACCAAGCTCGTCGGCTCCCTTCCCGTGCCGTCTTTCTCGCTAGCTGCGTCTTCCGCTCGACTTCCTGCGCTCCTAAGCTCCTGCACACTCAGACACAGGGATCAGACACAAAGCAGGACCTAACCAACTTGGTTGATCATATCAAAACTACCACGGGGCCCAACATACTGCTCATCCGAGGCAAAAGTGTCCCCTTCGTCCCTGCAAGATGTGTTAGTCCACAAAACAACCATATATTCTACAAGACAAAGTTAGCACATAATAAATATAATAAACAAAATGTTTGACAGCCTTCGGGCTGTCCGATTCTGGCTTCAAATTTCCTACCGGAAACCCTAGGTCGAACCGACGCCTACTGTTCCCTCCGCGGGGAACGCGTCCTCACCTACTCCCCTCAGAGAGATTACCTGATGCCAGTCCGGTCCTCCAGACCGACTGGACTTTCTGCCTAGGGTTACCACCCCCTAGGACCTACCGCCCCCTAGGGGTTTTCTCCACCTAGGGTTACCACCCCCCTAGAACCTAAGGTTACCCCCCTTAGGATTTCTCCTCCACCTAGGGTTACCACCCCCTAGGACCTAGGGTTACCATCCTCTAGGATTTTTCTCCACCTAGGGTTACCACCCCCTAGGACCTAAGGTTACCACTCCCTAGGGATTTTCTCCTTCCTAACCGCAGTTAGGATTTTTCTGTAAACTTGTTTAAGCTCATTAGATAACAATTAAACTTAACTTTGAATCCCTTTTGCCATTATCAAAACTAAGGTTCAATCAACGGATGCTTTCCGCACCAACACACTTGACACAAGACAAAAAGTCCAAGTGGTTCATAGTTGACCGAGCACTTAGTGGTCGGAAGTCCAATAGAGAGTTAGCATGAAACAAGGAAGTTTCGACAGAGTAAACTTTTGAATGTCATAACTATTGGTGCGGTTAGCACTAACGATCTAACTCAGGTTTTGATGAATGACAAATCAGGTTAAGTTAGGTTTGTCCCTATCTAACACTCTGATCGAGTGTACAGGCTAAGTCCAAACAGGTCGACGGGTTGACCGGATGTCTGACACGAAGTCCAAGCGGGTCGACGGGCTGACCGGACGCTTGGCACGAAGTACAAATGGGTCGACGGGCTGACCGGACATTTGACACGAGGTCCAAGCGGGTCAACGGGCTGACCGAACGCTTGGCATGAAGTCCAGGTAGGTCGACGGGCTGACTGGATAGCTGGCGAGAAGTCCAGACGGATCGAAGGGTTGACCGGACGTATGGCAGGTGAGTAAAGGTAAGTCACTGGAAGGGAGTGACTGTGAGGACGCGTTCCCGGGAAGGGAACATTAGGCGTCGATCCGGCTTAGATCCATTTCGGATATCTAAGTCGAGATCGTGACTAGATTTCGGTCTCGGAAAGACAGAATCTAAGTCATACTCTTGATATTGAATTTATAAACTGTGCTAACACTTTGTTTTGCAGGATACATATTATATATTTGCCTCAGACTAACCTTGTCTTGCAGGAGAAGGAATTTCTGGAGAAAGGTAGTCCGGGCGCCCGGAGGTCCGGCCGCCCGGAAGAGATTCGGGCGCCCGGAAGGCAATTTCTATCCTGATCATGTCGTCGCCATGTGGAGCAGGCTGGTTGGACCTGCTACGTCACACCAGGGCGCCCGGAAAGGATCTGGGGTGCCCCGACCGTCCTATAAAAGGAGGGTTAGAGGTGGAGCCTAAGAACAAACTGACAAGAAGATCTTCTACTGCTTGCTCTGCTGCTCTGCGCTCCCGCGACACTAATGAAGCTCCGACAACGCACTTTTTCCTTTTTGATTTATTCCTTTGTCGGTATTGCTTTTATTTTCATCAGTATTTCAGCACTTAGTTTGTAATAATTTTTGAACTGCTAGTGATTGTCCACCGAAAGCACTCAACGAGTGCGGGCCTTGGAGTAGGAGTCGACACAGGCTCCGAACCAAGTAAAATTGGTCTGTGTTAGCATTGCTTACTTTTTCCGCTGCGCTTAACTCTTTTTGAAAGAATTTTTGTAATCGATATTCACCCCCCTTTATCGAAACATCACGATCCAACAAGTGGTATCAGAGCAGGTACCACTCTGATTTGTGCAACCACCAATCAGACAGGGGGAGAAACATTTCCTTTAATTTTTTTTTTCAGCTTTCAGTTTTTCGCATAACTCCAAACTGGTATTATTACCTTTTTGGAATTTTTTTCGTTGTAATTAAAACTAAATTGGTGCAACACCAATTTAGCTCTTTTTCATTATTCTTAATTCTTCCCGCACTACTAATCCAAGACCAAGTCTTGGGATATCTTGTCTATTTGTTGATTTGTGCGCAGGGAAATTATGTCTCAATTGGAAGGCTTCAACACAATACATCCTCCTCTATTCAACGGCGATGATTTTTCGTACTAGAAGAAAAGAATGGAAGTTTACCTGAAGACGGACTACGATCAATGGTTCAGCGTCACAAAAGCCTACCGAGCGCCAGTCGACAACTCTGGAAATCCATTAGACCCAGAGCAGTGGACTCCGAACATGAGGAAGAAAGCATCAACGGAGAACAAGGTGATTAACACGCTACACTGTGGACTAACAAGGGAAGAGCAGAACTGGGTCGGACCACATCAGAATGCGAAAGAACTATGGGACAAATTGATCGAGCTGCACGAAGGAACAAGCGACGCTAAGGTAACAAAACGAGACTTGCTTCTAAATAGAATATTTAACATAAAAATGCAGGAAGGAGAAACAACCAGCCAACTCCACGCAAGAATCAAAGATATTCTCAACGGACTCCACGCAATAGGACACCAAATGGAGAACCGGGACTTAATAAGGTATACCTTAAACGCTTTTCCACGCAACAGCTTGTGGGCATCTATCGTAGATGCCTATAAGATCTCTAAAAATTTATCAAAATTAAAACTAGATGAGCTTTTCTATGAATTAGAACTGCATGAGCAAACTAACGTCGGGGTCAAGAAAGGTGTAGCTTTATTTGCAGGTTCTTCAAAAGAAAAGAAGAACAAGTCTGAACCTGAAGAAGATTCTGACCAGAACTCTGAAGATGAAGAACACCTAGTGAACCTAGTAAGGAAGATGTTCACCAGGAGGAAAAGAAGCTTCAGCAATGAGGACCTTCAAAAGACCAATTCTGCAACCGAATCGAGGAGTATGGCGTGCTTCGGATGCAATAAGAAGGGCCACTACAAGAACGAGTGCCCGAGATTGAAGAACGACAAACCGAAGACGACCAAAAAGAAGGCCCTCAAAGCGATGTGGGATGACTCCTCCTCGGATGAATCAGAAGCAGAAGATCAGAAGCACCAGAGCCACCTCGCACTGATGGCTCGCGAAGCAGAGTTGGAAGATGAATCAGAAGACGGGTCCGAACCCGAATCGAGCCACGAGTCCGTACTCGTTTCCGAAGGTTCCGAAGAGGTATTCCTAACCTTAAACCGAAAGTTTTTTAAAATTATTTCTTATTTAAATAATAAGATAGTTAAATTAGAAAATGAACACAAATTGCTCCTCGAGGAAAATCAAATCCTCAAGGAACAAGTTGTAAATAATAAACCAACTCAAGATCTAACACTTGAGGAGAAGATTTCATCATTAAAATTAGACATTAACAATTTAAAAAATATGTTAGAAAAATTTACTACCAGATCAAAAAATTTAGACTTAATCCTAAACAATTAAAAAACATGTTATAATAAAACCGGACTCGAATATAAGTCGAACTCAAGTAAAACTTTTAAATCATTAATAACCCAATACAAACCAACGAATAAAGCCTGGGTTCCGAAAGCGTGCTTGACCACGCAAATAGGACCTAACCAATATTATATCCCTAAAGATAAAATATATTACGTAAAGTCAAATAAACCAAATCAAAAACCAGAATACAAACCTAAACAAAAAAACTTAAAATCTAAAAATGTTAAAACTCACCAAAATTTAAACTATCACCAAGTAAAATATAATTATAAAAGAAATAGACATAAACCTAGAACTAAAAATTAAATCAACGACCAATAATTCAGGGGGAGGCTCCAGAATAGTTGGCACCTCCAAAATTAACCTACCCGGCAAGGTAACTCTAATCAACCTACCCGACAGGGTAATTAGGACTAGTTAAAAAGGGTTCAAGTTTAACTTGAAAAATGGTACTGGTGAAATTTTGGATGATAGTATGTTAGGGAAGCTTAGTCTATGCATGTTTAGGAAGATATGGCTTCGACCTGGTGCATTTGGCTAAGTGGAACTGACCGAAGCTACCCTTTATGGATCTTAACCAGTTAGACCAAGGTTTTGTACTAAGTCCGGTGGATAGGACTATTTGGAAAACCTCGAAGGCATGGTTACTCTAATGATGTCCAAGTGACTCACCATAGCCCAGAAGTTTATCCAGAGAACGCATATTTGTTGAACCCAAAGCAAAACCTGAATCTAACACAAGTTAAAAACAAACCCTAAAATTGAACCTAATTCATCTCACAAAATTATAGGATTCCCTGATTCAAAACATAGATCGGGTGAGATGAGTAAGGACTTTAACTTTTAAAATAAAATTAAATTAAAATTAAAACTAAATTAAAATTAAAATAAATTAAATTAAAATTGAATTGAATTAAAATTAAAATTAAAATTAAAATTAAAATTAAAATTAAAATTAAAATAAAATTAAAATTAAAAATAAATTAAATTAAAATTAAATTAAAATTAAACTAAAATTAAATTCAAATTAAATTAAATTAAAATTAAAATAAATTAAAATTAAATTAAAACTTAAATTTTTTTTTAACATAAAATTTTTTCTTAAAAATTAAAACTTAAATTTTTTTTAACCTAAAAATTGATTTTAAAAATTAAAACTTAAAATTTTTTTAACTTAAAAATTTTTCTTAAAAATTAAAACTTAATTTTTTTTTCCCTAAAAATTTATTTTAAAATTAAAACTTAAATTTTTAACTTAAAAATTTATTTTAAAATTAAACTTAAATTTTTTACTTAAAAATTTATTTTAAAAATTAAAACTTAAATTTTTTAACCTAAAAATTTATTTTAAAAACTAAAACTTAAATTTTTTTTAACTTAAAAATTTATTTTAAAAATTAAAACTTAAATTTTTTCTTAAAAATAAAAACTTAAAATTTTTTTTAACCTAAAAATTTATTTTAAAAATTAAAATTAAATTTGTTTTTCAAACTTAAAAATTATTTTTTTTAAACTTAATTTTTTTTAAACTTAAAAATTATTTTAAAATCAAATTTAAATTATTTTAACTTAATTTTTTTTAACTTAAAAATTATTTTAAAAATTAAATTTAAATTTGTTTCTCAAACTTAAAAATTATTTTTTTAAAACTTAAATTTTTTTAACTTCAAAATTATTTTAAAATCAAATTTAAATTATTCTAAAAATTAAACTTAAATTTTTGTAACTTAAAAATTTTATTTTAAAAATTAAACTTAAACTTTTTAACTTAAAAATTATTTTAAAAATTAAAATCAATTTTTTTTAACTTACAAATTATTTTTAAACCATATTTTTAACGTAAAAATTGTCTTAAAAACTAAAATCATTTTTTTAACTTAATTATTTTTTTAAAAAAAAATAAACTTAAACTTTTGTAACTTAAAATTTATTTTAAAAATTAAACTTAAAATTTTAAAATTAAACTGAATAACTTTTAACTTAAGTTTTTACTTCAAACCTAACTTTTAACTTTAAAAAAAAAAACCAGGGGCAGGCGCCCCTGGTATACTCACCCGGGGCGCCCAGAAGAGACTCCGGGCGCCCCACCCCACTTGACCCCGGGCGCCCGGAACCCCCTATCTATAGGGGGGCAGGGGCGCCCCCTCCATTTGCACCACAAATCTTTCGCTTTTGTCAAGGCTCCTCCCGAGCTCTACTACGAAAGCGTTTAAAATTAAATTTTCCCTCGTTCTACGGTTAATACGCTGTGTGAATCAACCGGGGTCATCATTTCTAAATATATTCTGTGATGGCTCCTCGGTAAAATTCTTTTTCTTTGTTTAAATGTTTTTTTTTGTTGCATGTCTGTTCTTTTAATTAGTATACTGTTGCTTCATAATTTAGGAAACGTTTTAAATCTGGTGTTGGACCCTCCACTCCTAGCATTGACCCTAGGTTTCCCACTGACGAGCTTAGGATTAAGTTTGAGTCGACCATCTACATGGCCGAAAAAATCATCCAGAAGCTGAGTTGGAGTGCGACGACTGACCAAACTTGCATCAACGGTCCAGGTGCTTGGAGCGGGTCTGGGCGCCCGAGGGAGGATAAACTTGATGGATCAAGTTTTGACGAGAGATCACCACGTCAGCAGTGGTCCAGACACCCTGAGAGATTCCAAGCACCCGGAATGAGCCTATATAAAGGTCTTCGACCAGCAACTTCACAACAACATCTGCTACGACTTTCATATTCGCATGCTGCTTTGAAAAAATTCTGATGACACCGAAAGGTTGCTCCGAAGTTCGAAGAATGAAGACTTCTTCAATTTTCTTTCTATTTGGCAGTAACATTTTTATTTCAGTTCTTGTACTCAATTTTTGTAATTTATTTTCGAACTGATAGTGATTATCCAATGAAAGAACTCAATGAGTTCAAGCCTTGGAGTAAGAGTCGTCGAAGGCTCCGAACCACATAAAAAATTACTTGTGTTAGCATTCATGTTTTTGTATTTCCTTTCCACTGCGTATTCTCGATTTCCGAAAAAGCGACAATCGCTATTCACCCCTCTCTAGCGTCTTTCCAATCCAACAGCTGAGGCATCTCAACCTAGGGTAGAGGGAGAGGGGTCACATTCTTTTTCCATCGATGCAGTTAATGATATTTATTATGATCTCATCGATGGAAGACAGAAGATCTCTTGCTATAGGCTTGGCTCTCAGGCCAAAGTTATCTATGAGTAAATAAGGGCTCCAGCGATCAAGGGTTGTCCTAGTTCCTCCTCCTCCTCATCTCGTGAGGTACGAGGATTGAGGGAGGAAAATGAGGATTTGCGGACTCGACTACTGTTATTAGAGGAGACGATGGCCGGGAGGGACGCAGAGATATGGGAGATGCAACAACGACAAGCTCGAATTGAGGAGATAGTTCGTCATATGTCTGCATTTGCAGTGACGTTGTCTCCAAATTCATAGATGTACTGCCTACATTGTTTAGAGTCCCAGGAGACCCAGGATCTCGATCATTCCCCTACTGAGTAGATCATTTTAAGGTATGTTATCACTTATTTTAACTTTTAATTTTAGTAAAAAAATAATGCTAGTCTTTAAGAATTAATACATATATGATTGTATTATACATTTCCATTATCATTTTCAAATTTTACATACTTTTATCCTAGGGACACAGGTATGTATTTTTAAAGAATATTCGCTAGCTTTTGTTTATCAGTTTAAGATAAGTAGTTACAACAATATAGTTTAACATCACATTTTCTATTCACAACTAATCTCAATCAAATTTCATGCAGAACCCAACGATGATTTTGTTCATGATTTTGATTAGGATGTATTGTATTTTATAACCTTGTCTTATTCCTTATTTTGATTAGGATGACATAAGCTTTATCTTGTATTGGATGATCTACTATAGATTGTTGGTGCAGTGGTGCCGGCAAGAGGGGGGTGAATTGCCTGCAAAATAAAAATAAAACCCCTTCTCGTTCTTTGGACTTGATTAGTAGCACAATAATAATAAAACTAAACTAAACAACTTAAAAGAAAGACGTAAGTAGGTAATAAATTAACTTGGTTACAACCTAGATGGTTGTTAATCCAAGGCAGTGAAAAGTACTAGTAGATCTCATTCATTACAGGCGGAGAAGGCTCTTATAGACGTTGGCAGCTCAAGAAATAGACTAGGAAAGAGTACAAGAGTTGTAGTTACAGTTGTTGATTCTTTCATAGGTCTAGGGATCTTTTTGTAGCCCCTGAAAAATCTTATCCGAGGTTGGAAGGTGCCTTTAGCAAGGCAAGCGAAGATAAGGTTTTATCTTCGCTATTAGTTACATTTCGCTCAGTCCAAGGCACCTTCCATGGGTGGTTGAAGGCGCCTTCCCACAGAAAGGTGCGGAGGCACCTTCCCACTAAAAGGTGCAGAGGCGCCTCCAACCAGATTTGAGGGCGCCTCTAGCAGCTTTGCAGCTCCCCATTGGCTCTTCCGCTGCTCCAATCGCCTTGGTGATTTCGTCCATCCGGAATTGAACTCACCCGGACCCATGTTTCGGCCATCTTCTCTAGCAGGCTTCCTCCCCAGCTTTGCATCCCTCGAACGTCGCGTATGTCCTTCTCGTCCACCGATGTACTCTTCCACAGCACCTCATCCCTCGGATGCACCGAGCTCGTCGGCTCTCTTCCTGTGTCATCCTTCTCGCGAGCTGCGTCTTCCGCTCAACTTCTTGTGTTCCTAAGCTCCTGCACACTTAGACACAAGGATCAACCATAACATGACCTAAGTAAACTTGATTGATCACATCAAAACTACAACAGGGTTCTAACAATCTCTCCCTTTTTATGTGTATCAACTCAGGTTCAAGTTAGGATAAAAATTGTAATAAAATAACTTATGTAAAGAAGTTGCAATTAGAATGAATTAAGCAATAAAATTCGTAATGAATTCAGCAATAAGCAATAAAATTCTTACTCCCCTTTAACTTGTACTTACTTCTCCCCTTTGATCATATAAAAAAAATAAACTAAACTTTTTAGAAAATTTAAAATATCTCTCTAGGGGTACTTTAAAAAAAAATCAGAAAATAATTCGTAATAATTCTAGTAAAACTCGAAAAATGTCAAAGAATTTTATAATGATAGTGAATCATCATGTTCTTTTATAGAAAGAATAATAGTTTCCAAAAATAGGTTTGTAAAATATTTTTAATTTTTAAAATACTAAAAAAACTCAACGAAAGACAATTTTGAGACTATAGATAAAATTTTGAGCAAAAAATTTAGACCAGAAAGTTAACGGGAATGATTGATTTTATCGACAAGAATAAATTAGGTAAATTAAATTTCTAGCATGCAAACACAAATTTATTTAATTATCTAAACAAGATTTAGGAACCCAAAATAAATTATGTCCTACTGGGTTAACCAAATATTTGGGAGGTACATAATTTTTTTGAATTTTTCTAATTTATTCCTGGTGATTTCTAATGTACCAACTGATTTTACCATAATTTCTAAATCTTGATTTTTGATAGTAATTAGAACATGAATGATTATCTTTCAATTTCTCAATTTATGTTTTCAATTTTCATTTTCTAATTTCAAATTATCAAATTTAGTGGACATGCATTCGCTAATTATCTTTTCAAGTCCATATTTTCTTTTTCTAATTTACACATATTTTTAGAAAAATTTTGATAAATTCAAAAGATTGTTTGGGAGATAGTGCACGTACCTCACTTACCTCGTGTTCTGATGCTCTCCCTTCATCGCAGCTTTCCTCTGATGATCCTCCTCCTTCATCGATGCTCATTTCTGAGTTGCTTTTATCTTCTTTTTGATGGTCTTCCATTAAGGCTAGTCCAGCGTAGGCTTCGACCTCAGACTCAGAGGACAATGATTTATCCGATATGGCTTTCAAGATCTTGTGTTTCGGTTTGTTGACCTTGTCTTTGTCCTTCTTCTTTAGTTTAGGGTAGTCATCCTGTAACGACCACCCTTCTTACTACTACTACACTCTAAGGATGACCATTACTTAACTACTAACTCTACTTAACCGGTATGATTAAAAATCACATGGAAACCCTACCGAAAAATTTCGGCAGAGTCTCCCTTGTACCGGTGACCATAAATCAAGATACAAGCATAGTATACATCAGCCACAGGCGGCTGGAACATTTATCAAACAACCACGCAGTTAAATAAGTATCAAACACACAAATATCTACTTACTAAACTGAACTCATCCTACATGCAATCTAAACAGAATAATCTCAAATGACATGAACTTAAAATACAACTCAAATGTTTACAATAACTAAAATGCGGAAACTAAAATTAAAACTTCTTTCCTAGTCCCAAGACTTCCATAGTCCTGGCATCACACATCCTTCGAACACCTCCTTGTCGCCTTCCTTTCTATATCTTTTCCTTTCCTGTATCTGCAGTAAGAGGAAGTGTAATCTATAAGCAAAATTTGCTTAGTAAGCGCTATCTAACTCACAAAAACTCGATATGCATGTGAATACACTGAAAACTAAAAACTGAATGCTCAAAAGGGAAAACTGTTGGAGTGTATACTAAAAGCCTAGCTTTTGTATATACATTTATAAGAATCACATTGGTCAAATGTCTACATTTGTATATACCAAATGTAGATGTTCAATTAATTTATATTGTAGATAACATGGTGTGTGGTGTCACACACAGAGGATCATGTTATCAGTACCTTATAAATTATAAACAGTAGCTCACGACCAAGATGGAAAGGAACAAACCATCAGAAGGTCGTAGTGTAATTAGATATTAGTTTATCTTAACTATATAATTACACTAGTACACTTAGAGTGTATTGAGTAGGACCATTAGAGGTCATTTCTTTTATACTGACTTTATAAAGAAACAAAGACCTCAGTTATTATGGAAGTGTGTGCTCTTAATCCTAATATAATAACAAGCACATATATTTGATATTTATTTCTTTAATTTATCAATGGGTGAGATTTAGTTCAATAAATCAATAAGCCCGATAAGTTGGGAAATGATATCACTTATAGTGTGTGTTGTTGATTATAGAAGGAAACTGTGTCCTAGTGATCTAGGTTGATAATGTTCCCAAGAGGAGCTCATAAAGATTGTCATGTTAAACCCTGCAGGTGGACTTAGTCCGACATGACGATAAGGTTGAGTGGTACTACTCTTAGACTAAGATATTAATTAAATGAGTTGTCAGTAACTCACTTAATTAGTGGACATTTGACATCTTAAACACAGGGAGACTAACACACTCATAATAAGAAGGAGCCCAAAATGTAATTTGGGATTGGTGCGGTAGTTCAATAATAGTTCTTTAGTGGAATGAATTATTATTGGTGGAATTAAGTTGTGTGTTCGGGGCGAACACGGGAAGCTTAATTTCATCGGGAGACCAAAACCAATTCCTCCTCTCGGTCCCTATCGTAGCCTCTTGTATATAGAGATTTATACCCACCATATACCCACCTTCTTACCCAACCAATAGGGGTCGGCCAAGCTAAGCTTGAAGCTCAAACTTAGGGCCGGCCAAGCCTAAAGGTTGGCCTTAAGGTGGCCGTCCAATAGCTTGGAGCCCAAGCTTAGGTGGCCGACCACATCATATTAAAAAGGATTTTTTATTAAAAATTATTTCTTATGTGGATATCATAGTTTTAAAAGAGAGTTTAAAAATTAAATCTGTCCTTTTAAAGCTTTCTACAAAAGATTAAGAAAAGATTTGAAATCTTTCCTTATTTGTAGATTGAAAGGAGATTTTATTTTTAAGAAAAACTTTTCTTTTTAACCATGATAATAATTTAAAAGAGAAGTTTAAAAATTAAATATTCTCTTTTATTAGTTTCTACAAAAGATTAAGAAAAGATTTGATATCTTTCCTTATTTGTAGATTGAAAAGAGATTTTAATTTTTAGAGATAACTTTCCTTTTGGAAATTATCCACATGTTTAAAAGAAGAATTTTAATTTCCTTTTTATTAACCAATCATGAAGGGATAAAAATTATTGGAGAAATTTTTATAAATTTCTAGAAACAAATTAGGAAGTTTTAATTCTTGTGTGAATTAAATTTTCCTTGTTTTGGGGAATTAGAAGTGGCCGGCCATTATTATTAAAAGAAGAAAATTGTTTTTTAATTAAAATAATTTTTCTTTTTTATGACAAAAGAATTAAGGAATTTTTATTAAAATTTCCTTATTTGCCAAGACCAAGGATTATAAAAGAGGGGGTAGAGGTGCCTTCACGGGTGAACAACTCTATTATTCTTCTCCTCTCTTTTCCTCCTTGGTGGCCGGCCATAGCTTCTTCCTCTTCTCTTCTTCTTATGGTCGGCGGCAACCTCTCTTGGAGCTCTTGATGGTGGCTGGTTCTAGCTAGGAGAAGAAGGAGAGAAAGGTGGTTTTGTTTCTTGCATCCCTTGGAGCTTGGTGGTGGTGGCCGGACCTTTACTTCTCTTGGAGAATTGTGGTGGCCGAAACTTGCAAGGAAGAAGAAGGTGCTTGGTGGTTCTCATCTCGGAAGATCATTGCTCACACAACGCCCGAGGTTAGAAGAGGAATACGGTAGAAGATCAAGAGGTTATTTTTGCTTACAAAGAAAGGTATAACTAGTAATTATTTTCCGCATCATACTAGTTTTTCTTTGTATAGTTATTTATGGAAATACCAAACACAAGAGGCATATGATTCTAGAGTTTTCGAAATAGTTTTCTTTTCGAGTTTGTGTTTTTCTTCTTTTTCGAATTTGTGATTCGATTGTTCTTTTTGGTTAACCTAGAGTTATTTAAGGAAATAAATATTAACTTTCCTTAAAAGGCTTTGCCTAGGCGGTGGTGGTTGCTCCCATATCCAAGAAGGCCATGTGCCTCGCCATGCAGTCCTGGAAGCCAATTTTGGAAATTAATATTTATGGAATTAATAACTTAGGTAGATTTGAATCAATAGTGTTAAGTTCCGCTTGCGATTCAAATCTAAACCATTAAGAACAGATAAGTTAAATTTGGAATCAATGATGTTAAGTTCCGTCTGCGATTTCTAATTTAACTTTTAAAGAACACAATAGGTTATTTAAGGAAAGGTTCGACACTTGTACAAAAAAATTTTGTACAGTGGAACCGGTACGTTTTCCTAGGACTAACCAACAAAAACTACTCATGCTCATCTACTAGTAAATAAACAAACATACTGAAGTGCTAAACACGCAAAGCTACTCATGCTCCTCTAATAGCAAAGAAAAGTAAACTAATCTAAATAACATGCTAGCATAAAAGGGAACTAAACTTACTGATTCTAAATCAAAGTGAAACTTAATTCATTTGTTCTAAACTTATTCTTTTATACTTTTATACTTATGTGAAACTCATTTTGTTTGTTCAAAAAACTTATACTTATAATACTTCAAAATAATAATCAACTTCTTCTTGGGCCCGGCAACTGTACTTGTTATGCGCGCATCCCTAACTAGACCCGAGATAGCTGGTCCCGAATCTAGTAGGGTTTACTAGGTTATCTAAACCTAGGGACCGACTATGGGAGCCCAGCCCAAGGACTACTGAGAGTCCTGTAAACTAGGTTATCTAAACCTAGGGACGACTATGGGAGCCCAACCCAAGGACAACTAAGAGTCCAGTACAGTGCCACTGATAAAAGTAAAATACTTGTTATCTTTTAATACTTCTAATATATAATGCCTCGGCATTTTCTTTAGCACCTTGTGTGCCAAAATCCCTAAAGTCTTGACTTTGGGATCTACTTAAGGCATTGGCCTTTTTCTTTCTTTTCTTTAGCTTGCTTATACTTTTCTTAAACTCAAAGTACATAATACTTAACAAGATATGCACTATGATACTTAACAAAAACTGCACTACTAATATATGAAAGAATTCAAGCTTGGTACGGTGACAAAAGAAATCAAACCGCATGTTAGAATAAAGAGACTTAAATCTGTACACTTGAATGAATGTAGCAAGGAAATATATCTAGACCTCATGCTCAGATTCAACAAAAAAAAATTCTGAAATTGAAACTTCACTACTCGACCAATGAATCAAAACTGCTATGCTAAACAATTCAAAGACGGCAATGCAAGCTCTAAAGCTAATATGGGATCAATGGGTTGTTCTTGTTCATCGTATCGCACAAGAGGAATGGGTTGTTCTAAGCTTCAAATGAGGCTGTTCCTATCTCATGCATAGCACAACAAATTGAAAGGTTGTTCATGTCAAATACACAGCACAAACAAAGGCCAAAAACCTGCAGGAACTTAAAAGAAACCCCACGGCATGCTCACCAAACCATGCAGCAGTGTATACCCATTGCAACTTGAAAGAAATTGGCTACTGGAAACCAACACAAGCATAACCAAACCTTATACTCAGTGCCACAGTAAGGAGAACAGAGGAAAGCAAGACCACTCTTTAAAATCATTCCAGCCAACTCAATCAAAATTAACACTAACCTTTCCTTTCATTCCAAGTTTATTCAACCAACCAAATGAAACCTAACAACATTAAGCTACGTACAAAAACTCCAGATTGATGGAATGGAGATTCTAAAATTTGCACTTTGCATTGAATTGATTGAGAAACGAAGTCCTTGGGATAGTATCTGATGATAGTTAGGATTACATATAATTAACTCCGTAAGAACTGATCTAAGTGGAATTAATGAATGAATGATAATAGACCACAAAAGGGAACTGAAATCAACCGGTGGAACCAAAACATCCAAAATCTGTCCAACCATTCTCAGTAACCACAAGGAAACAAGAATACTTTGCAAGAACTCTTCTCTCTCTCATGAATTGCCCTAGAAATCCGAAGGTGCCATGAAGAATAAGAGTAGCTATGGCAAACAAAACACAACAACAAATGGGAAATAAAATACGGCAGCAATTGAAACAAACAAAAGCTCCCTAAAACACGCTTCAAAAATCAACACAAGAACTAACGTAAATCCGAAACTACTCTTCTGCAGGTGAGGAAGCACTTACCTTGCTGTTCTTGAGCTTACTACCGAAGGAGAAAGGCAGCTCTAGGGTTTCCGAGATACTTGAGTTCCCGGTTCCTCCTCGTGCCCACAAGCTCTCCTCGACGAGAGGATCACAATGGTGTAGAAAACTCTCGGCTTTGATCCTAGGTCGGCTATCGGAGACCAAAACCCAGCTCCTTCTTCGCTGTCGCCCGAGCAGAAGCGTCGCACGCAGACGGAATCGGGAGGAGGGAAAAAGATTAGGTCTAGGTCACGGGAAAATTAAGCCTTAAGTTTCTCTTTTAAATTACCGGATTCCATTAACTTCCTTAAATAAAATTTCCTACCTTTTCTAAACAGAACCGGTGGCTGGATCACTTGGTCAGCCGGGATTTGACCGAGCCAAAGGCCGCAGGTTCAAATCCCCAGCCGAGCCTTTTATTCTCTTTTTATTCTGTTATTAACTATTTATTACTTAAATACAATTCGACCCTTATTTAATTAAGTAATAACTGCTAGTCTAGTTGGTTAGCCAGGTTTTGCTTGGGTCAGGGGTTGTCGGTTCAAGCCTCAGCTTGGATATTTTTTGTCGAAACTTCTTTCGTTTAGTAAAAATACCAAACGACCTCAAAAAATTACATAAAAATATTCTATAAATTCCTAAAAATCTCTAGAATTTTTCTAAAGCATTTCTAGATTTTAATAAGGTCTTTTAGGACTCTAAATCGTGAAATTTGGGGTGTTACACATCCTTGATGTGTCATTCTTTGTTAAAGTTATAACATCATACCTTCCTTTTGCTTCGACGGTGCTTTTTCATCTGCGACTTAAATTTATTAGTTTTAATAAACTTATTAAATTTTCTTACCAATAACGTCACTTCATCTTCGTCGATTGATGCTTCTGAGTCTGGATCGTCCGTTCTTGCCTTCAGGAATATTCTGATTAGGCTCCTTTTTCAACTCTACACATCTAAATTCGTGAAGTTCAAAGGTAGAAAATAGGTTTTGAAATGCATTTAAAGCATACCTTAATGAATCTTAATTCGTTACATTTTCTTCGAAATTCATGAGTCTGGTGATGAGTTCTTTGACCCTCAAGTGCAAATGTGCGACTGTTTCACTTTCTTCCATCTGAATGTCCTAGGAAATATTTTGCTTTGACCACGGGGTTCTAACATGGATTTTTATTTATTAGATTTGGACCTGTGTTTGGATTTAATATTATGTATCCATTGTACATTTTAGTTCATATGGATTGTTGGAATATAATTTGTGATTTGTATTGAGTTTATTATGTTGTAATTTGTGATGTGTAATGAATGAGTTTGTTATAAATTTTGTTGTGATGTATTATGAGTTTATTGTGAAAATAATCATTTGTGATAGTTGTAGTTGATTGATTTAAATGTAAAAAAGTAAAATGGGAAAAATAGAAAGGTCATGTTCTGGTGTAGCATAAATTAGCGACCAAAACTTATTTTCTCCCTCACTAAGTGTAGATATATAATAGACACTTTCCAGGTTGAATGTCGATACTCTCCCGGCTTAGCAATTAGCGACGAAAGTTTATATTCCGTCGCTAGATACGATGGATAATTTATTTTTTCATTGCTAACATCTCAACAGAAATTCCATTCCGTTTAGTTATCACCAATGGATATTTAATATCCATTGCTAAATATAGCAATGGATACTAAATATTTGTCGCTAAATTTAGCGACAGATATTAAATATCTATCACTATGTTGTCAGCGATTGAAACCTAAGTGACGATACATGTTCTGTTGTTATTCCTTTGCAATTATTCTTTAGCGACGAAATATTTCTATCACTATTTGATATAATTTTTGTTGTGTAAAAATATGCCTAGATAAAGGAATATCCAAGAAAATCATGAAAATTTCAAATTTGGTGATTTAAGGATTAAAAATCTAGTTTTGAGGATAAGACTTAATATATTAGAGAAGATCTTAGAGAAAATGATAAATAGTGTCAAAGGGTCTAAGAAACAAAACCTAGGTTTAAGAAGACAAGAGTCATCTAAGGGCAAGAAGGGTTTGGGATACAAACTTAAGTCCACAACAAGCATGACTTCCTATCATAGAGTTTCATATAACTATGAAACTAACTCTAAGTCTATGAGTCAAGTCAAGGTTACATGGAAAGTTATCCCTAGAGTTGACCTTGAGGAGACTAGTATGACTAAGACTTTTAAAAGCCTAAGAAAGTCATTAAGAAGATATCAGGGAGGCTATCCCTAATGAGTATTTAATGTACCCAAGGAGCACCAATAGATTTAGGATTCCTAAGAGTGGGTTCTCTATACCCTAGATAGATTTAGGGTATACCAACCCTAATTTAAAGGGTAGTTTGTTGAATCGAAAAGAATTTAGATATCTTCACAAGGGTATGATATAGTCCACTTTGGGCTTAAGCCCTCATGGGTTTGCTCTTGGGCTCTACCCAAAAGGGCTCATGCCAATGAAGATATCTTTTCTCTTATAAACCCATGATCTTTCCCATGTGTTTTCAATGTGGGACTATGTTTGCAACCTTGCAACCCCAACAATCCCCCCTCCCCCTCAAACAAAGGACCACAGACTTCTTATGTCCGATCCTCGACCCACCAGGTCTTCCTGCCCCTCGGTCCACCCGACCTACTAGGAGTTCCTTGCCTAGCCGCAATTAGGACTTCTTGCCTAGTGTCTGGTTATCTTGATCCGAATATAGGAGCTGTCACTTTCTTTGTTCGAGGTCAATATTGTATCCACATTGCTCAATCAGAGCATAGCTCTTGTGCATAGCCGGCGGTTAAACCTTCTGGCAGTTCAGTCTCTGATACCAATTATTAGATCGAAAAAAATTTAGATATCTCCATAATTGTATGATATTGTCCATTTTGGCCCTAAGCCCTCATGATTTTTCTCTTGAGATCTACCAAAAAAAAGCTTCATGCCAATGGAGATATCTTTTCTCTTATAAACTCATGATCTTTCTTATGTATTTTCAATGTGGAACTATGTTTGTAACCTTACAACCCCAACATAGTTAACCTGACCATAAAGAAGTTGACACTTTAGAAAATTTTTAAAGTATTATAACACATTGAAAATAAGAAATTAATTTTACTTTTGAAGAGTAAAAGTGTGTCAATTAAATTTTTAAAGTATTGAGTTTGATCAAATTAGCACAAATAAGATAAAATTCAAAGAAATGTCAAGTTAGGATTTTGACACATTTTAAGGATATGGGGCAACTTATGCTTATTTTAGCTTAATAAATTAATTGATAATACTTAGATAGAAAATCTAGGTAGTTTTTCTTATGAGCCATAAATACCATAATTATGTGACCTATCACATGACATGATATCATTGTATTTATATTGTTATGAAAAATGTTACATGTCATATCATGCATGCACCATTATTCTTTCTTTTGAAAGTATACATTATAATGTATATTATATTCATTGTCATGCATTGTGTTAATTCTTTATAATTAAGGATAATGACATTAATTGACATCCTAGGTAGGATGATCAAAGTTAAAATGTCTAGTTAGAGATGCATGATCCCTTAGTTTTAAGAAAAAACTTATTTTACATTTCACAAAAACCATAGAGTTGACTTGTATATGTATTGAGATACATTGGATACAAGTGAGATGTTAGGAGGATGAATAAAGCTCAAGATGTTAATTTAGTATATCTATTTGAGTTTTAATTTCATCAAAATAAATGATTATGTGAAGTCCAACCATGGGGAAAGTTAATGTGCAAGTCATGCGTATTTAGCTCAAAGATCATGGTTGGAAATTTAGTTTAAAAATTATTTCAAAAATGCATTTGAAAACCTTAGTGAAGTTTAGTTATTGATATGAATCATCGTTGATTAGGTTGATATAAAGTTAGAGTGAAACATTTAACTTTTTAATGATTTCAAACTTTCTATCATTCTTTGAAAACAAGATGTATTTTCATAGGAAATTATTTTTTCTAATAGTAGTTGACATAAGTAATGTCCAGATGAAATTTCATGAGTTTTTAAAAATCATAGAATTACTTATGCATTTCTGAAATTTAGTCTAAAAATTAAAATGCAATTTTTCAGAGTAGCAGTCGACTGATATAAAGCATTAATCGATTATTGACTGTGTTTTTTTGTCTGAAATAGGTTATTTCAATCATTTTAAGCTCATCCCTAAACACCTTAATTATCTCTAACCGCTTGGATAAGCATTCAAAGATGATTTTCTGGGTGAAAATGGGAAAGGAAAGTTGAAAGGGGAAAATTAAAAAATTAAGGAGATTTAAGATTGAATCTTTAACCTCATAATTTAGATTTTGAAAATTCCTAAAGGTTTAGGAACTCCATATCATTAGTGTAATGATAAAAGTTAGAGTATGTTTTGAGGGGAAGATCCACCTTAAAGGCATGAATTGGATATGAAAGGGGGAGATTTGGAGATAATGGAAGGTAGGGAACCTCTATTGTGATGTTGGAAATAAGTTGAATGGATTTGAGAAAATATTTTTGATGTGTGTCAAAGGGGAAGAATGTAAAGTCTAAGTTTGAAAACCCTCATTCATGATTTGGAATGAGTAGAAGGAAAGTTGAGATAATGAGTTAACCTAACTTAAATATTGTCAAACATAAAAGGGAGGAGATTATTTGTGCAATCGACCTTTGGTCAGGGTTGACCAAGTTGACCCAGCTCGAGTTGACTCAAGTTGGAGTTTCAATATTTGATCAATATGTAGTGCAAGTCCTAGAGAGAACTAGGTGATAGAAATCTTAATTGAGAACTAGGAAATGGAAGTCCTAGTTGAGAATTGAGCAATGGAAGTCCTACCAGGATTAGGCGGTGAAAAACCTAGTTGGGAACTAGGTAATGAAAGTCCTAGCAGGACTAGGCAGTAGAAAATATAATTGAGAACTAAGTAATGGAAGTCCTAGTTGAGAACTAGCAATGGAAGTCCTAGTTGAGAACTAGCCAATGAAAGTTCTAGCGGGGCTAGGTGGTGGAAGACTTAGTTAAGAACTAGGCAAACTTAGTTGGAAATTTAGTTAAGTCCAAAGTGGGTCAGCTAGGGGCTAAATACTTGGCACTAGACGGAAAATCCAAGTGGGTCACAGTTGACAGTCGGAAGTCCAATAGAAAGTTGACATGAAACGAGGAAGTTCCAACAGAGCAAACTTCTGAATGTCATAACTTTTGACTAAGATATCAAAACGATGTGATTTTCATTGTGAAACTGAGCTTGTTTAGAAATCTATGTTTGTCAAACTCAAGTATCAATGGATTGATGGATTTGATCAGTTGACTGATGCCTTTAGAAACTGAACAGAGGTAAGTTGATTCGATTGCTAAACTATGTTAGATTGTGAAAGATGAGAGAGGGAGGGGGTGAATCTTGCTCGTGAAAAATTGTTTCTTTTTCATATCATAAATAGAGATCAGAGTAAGTAGTGAAATAAGATATTAAACGCAATACACAAGAGATACAGTTGGTTATTTGGTTCAAATCTTGTGTCGACTCCTACTCCAAGATTTGTGATCCTTGATCGCACCATTGGAAAATTCACAAAAACTCTTATTTCCATAACCTCCGGAAAGAAGTAATTCGTACAATGAATATAGATAGTAACAACTCTACTATCTCTTTATAAAATGCAAGCAATATAAAAGATTATACCGACAATAAGGATAGGAGATCAAGCGCTAATGTCAGAGAGTCTTTCGACATAGTAGGGGCAAAGCTTGCACATGCAGCAACAACACAAATGATGAACAAATTAGAAGATCAGAGGAATGCACAAAGTGTTGGATCGAAACGCGCTAGAGGAGGGGGGTGAATAGCGCTCGTGACTTTCACTTTTTGTATTCGAAAAACTTATCGGATAATGCAGCGGAATAATAAATAAAGGAACACAGAAAGATACCAAGATTTACTTGGTTCAGAGCCTTGGGTGACTCCTACTCCAAGGCCCACGCTTGTTGAGTGTTTACTTTTGGGTAACAACTATAATCACGTAAATATTATAAGAATTATTACAATGACAGTATTGGAAAAGCTATACCGACAACAAAGAATTGAAATTTCACAGCTTCGAGTCATCGGGGTCTTGTTGTAGCTCAGTCGGATCGTCTCGTTAACAGTGCGCTGAAGAAAGATTGTCAAAACTGTGTTCTTCTTTGTTGCTGGTCGAGACTGGCTGATATAGGTCGTTGAGGGCACCTCCAAGGCCCTTAAGGGCGCCTCCATCACCGTCGGATTCACAGTGTGGATGAGCTTTGACTCCTTCGCAACCTATCCACCTGAGGGCGCCTCCGATGCCCTTGAGGGTGCCTCCAAGGCCGTTCGAGGCGCCTCAGAACTCCATGAGGGTGCCTCCAGCTCTGCTGCGCGCACTCCCCAGCTCTTGCACCCGAGGTGCCTCCAAGCTCCATGGAGAGCGCTTAAGGTACTGTTCATCTGAGGCAAATCAGGCTATTTTGTCCCTGCAAGATATGTTAGTCCCAAAATACCAAGCATACCCTGCAACACAAAGTTATCACATAATAATAACATAAATATGAATATTTGACAATCACCGGACTGTCCGATTCTGATTTCAGATTTTCGACCAAAAATCCTAGGTCGAACCGATGTCTACTGTTCCCTCAGCGGGGAACGCGTCCTCACCTACTCTACTCAGAAGAGTATACCTATTGCAGTTCAATCCTCCAGATCGACTGGGCTTTTGCTCAGCGTCCGAGTCTTTAGGTCTTTCCACTGGATGTCCGCTCCACGACCCGCCTAGTCTTTCACCTGGTTCGGGATACCAAGACTTTCCACCTAGAGTCCTCGACTCTAGGACTTTTGCCCAAGCCCTCGACCCGCCAAGACTTTATGTCTAGGGTTACCACCCCCTAGGACCTAGGGTTACCTCCCCCAAGGGGTTTCCCTTTGCCTAACCACAGTTAAGACTTTTCCTCACCTAGGGTTACCACCCCCTAGGACCTAAGGTTACCATCCCCTAGGGGTTTCCACCTGCCTAACCATAGCTAGGAATTTTGCCTAAGTATACTTAGGACTTTCCTGCAAGCTCATTCAAACACGTTAGGTAACAAGACAACCTAACTTTGAACCCTTTAACATAATCAAAATACAGGTTCGACTGCCGGATGCTTCCCGCACCAACACAAAGTTCTCCTTGCTTAGAGCTCGAGATGCACTTTTATAAGTAGCGTTTGGTCGATTGAAAAAGTCATTTGGTCGACTAATCTTTTCAGTCAATTGATCTCCCTATCGGTCGGCTGATCACGCAGCCTTCCTCCTTTGTTGAGATCTTGTCTTTGTGTCTTTAATGCATTTATTGCTTAATCGACTGAAAGATCTGATCGATTGACTGATAGCTGAAAATTCCTTCTTAACTGAGATCTGATCTTTTGCGTCATCAATGTCATTTAATGTTTGGTTGACTGATCACCTTGATCGGTTGACCGATCCCTATGTTTTCTAACTTTATCGAGATCGAATCTGCCACTGTGTTTACTAAATTAGGTTCGATCGACTGATCCCTGGGTTTGGTTGACTAATAAGCCTAAATACCAAATGTATTTTGTGCAACCTGAAATCTGTGACATGTCAGCTTGGTTCAGTCAACTGAACATTCTGTTTAATCGATCGATCCCTTCATTTATGCAAAATAGAGTTAGTTCGATATCATAATAATATTTCTGCAAAACAGAGTTAGCACAATATGAAATAATGTATGAGTAAGAGAAGATAGTAAGACCTGTCTTGATCTCAACTTGGAAAACCTCCCAGTTTCCTCAGTTGGATCAACGACCTAGGGTTTGTCTTTTCCCTGTACACGACCTCCCTGTCACTCTATTTCAGTTGCTTATCTCAACCTACCTGCCAAACATTTGGTTCTCCAAATCTATTTTAATTTTCTCTGCTAAGTGTCTGATCGCCTGATCCACAACAACTTTTCCTGCAATACTAAATAAGCTAACAACGATAATAGTAATATAAAATACTATGGTAAAACTAAACTTAGATTTATCAAGATCTGTTGGTTCGGTCGACCCCATATAGTTGATCGGAAATCTTTCAATCAACCTTGCTTTGAGTTCATTCCTCCAAGACTTCTCGTTATCTAAGATTACCTTCCCCTATAGTTTTCACCATCTGACTTCACTTAATAGGACCTAAGGTTACCTCCCCCTAGGGATTTCACCATATGACTTCACTCACCAGGACCTAAGGTTACCTCTCCCTAGGGTTTTCAACACTGGGCTTCAATCACTAGGACTCAACATCGAATCTGCCCGTCAAGGATTTGATATCGAGTCCTCCAGACCTACCAACTCCTTATGTCAGATGTCAAGTCCATTTGACTCATCTG
This sequence comes from Zingiber officinale, assembly GCF_018446385.1. Taxonomy (NCBI): domain Eukaryota; kingdom Viridiplantae; phylum Streptophyta; class Magnoliopsida; order Zingiberales; family Zingiberaceae; genus Zingiber; species Zingiber officinale. The sequence continues at coordinate 172,308,956 of NC_055988.1, forward strand.
GACTTCCTACCTAGTTTACACAATCCGATGAGATTTCCCTTACCTAGCCGCAACTAGGACTTTCCTTGCCTAACTGCAATTAGGACTTCTCTTGCCTAACTGTAGTTAGGACTAGTTACTCGGTAGAATTCTCTCCCTTGCTAGTCATTCGGTCAACCTTGACCAGCTGACTAGATTTCATTAAACATATTGTCGAACAAATATCAAAACTTTGGAGGTCGATAGTACCAACAGATTCAACTGGTGGAATCAGTCGACTGATGAGTTTAATTAGTCAACTAATGACTTTAGAAATTGAACAGGAGCGAGTCAAATTTGCTTTATTTGATTCGACTGATGGAATTAGTTGACTGATAGTTCACATCTATCGACTGATGTCAAATTAAAGAGAACAAAAGTGAGTGAGACTAGCTTATTCCGTTCGACTGATAAGATCAGTTGACTAATGTCCCACATCAGTCGACTAATGTTGAATTAAATAGCACAAAAGTGAGTGGGACTTGGTGCTCTGTTCGACTGATGCTCTCAGTCGATTGATGTTGGACATCAGTAGATTGATGTTCAAATTATCGATAAAGTCAGACAAATTTTAGAAAGTTTAGAGGTCATTCAACGGTAAAAAATCATATCAATCGACTGATGGTTAAGATCAGTCGACTGATAGGTAAAAATCAGCCCCGACATAAAGGCTTTAAAGGAGAGGTTTCGAGGAGTTTTTTGCTGCCAATTCTTAGAGGTTTTAGAGGATAGTGTTGTCACATTTCTTGACCATTAAGAGCAATTTCCAAGTGGCAAAAGATCAAGTAAACAAAGTTCTCAATTGTATAATATTATTGCTTTTATATTCATTTGTGTCTTGTATTGCTTGCTCTTGCTCTTATAAGAATGCATTGTAAGAGGCTATTCCGCCTCTGGAAAGTTTCCAAGGAGGATTTCTTAGTGGATGTGATCCCTAAGAGTGGACCCTTGGATTAGTTACCTTAAAGATATGGATACTAAGTAAATCTCAGAGTTGTGCATGTGGAGTCGAGATTGAAGAAATATTTTTCCTGCGCTTTCAACGACAAGCACAAAGCATTGAAAAAAGCGATCAAACCTATTCATCCCCCTCTAGCTCACACGAGTCCTAATTAAGTACAAAAAAAATTTTCAAAACAATTTTTTTAGGTACTCACGGTGTGTATTTGAAAGTAAATGAGGGGAAGAGAAGTAGATGACTCAAACCCTAAATTCATTCTAGCTATTTCCGTTCAAACTCGGTGGAAACAGAAGAAGATGTGAATTTGGCTTCCAAACTCCTCGATTCGTTTAACTTCTAATTTCCTTCCCTATAAATTTCCATCCAAGTAAACATGAGATGATTTCTAACTTTCTTTTCTTTTCTGTTTCATCAACTAGAAATCACTTCCTTTCTCTCTAGCTTCCTCTTCCCCAAAAAGACTAGACGAGGAATCATTTGAGGATTTGTGCTGGTCTATAGAGTTGATCATCCAACTTTCGAATTGGATCAAAGGTCAGGATAATTGGATTATAAAAAAAATCCATCGACAATCATTACTAACATAAATATTTAAACGGAAGAAAAAGGTACAAATATTACCAAAATTATTTCATTCGCAATATGAGAATGTGCTAAATGTAGGGCTGTAAATGAATTAAACGTTCATGAACAAGTTTGGTATTCAGTTTAATAAGAATTTATTTATATTCGTTTAATACACACAAGATTAATTAAATAAACAAACTTGAATAACTCATTAAACTAAGCAAACATGCTTGAATACATATGTTCAACCTATTTAATGTTCATCAATAAAACTCTTATCGACATGTTAGATAAATAAAAAAATCAAAATAAATAAACAAGTTTGTATTATCAAACTCAATAACCGAGCTCAATAACCAACCAAATAATCTTAAAAATGTGAAAGTTTAAAACAATTAAACAAGTTTGAATTGAGAGTTTGATAGCATCTAAACAAACCAAGCTCAAATCAAACTTGAACCAAGATCAAACTTATTAAAAAAAAAAAAGAAATCAAGTCAAGCTTGAACAATTATTTCAACGGCTTGGTTTATTTTAAGTTTGGCTTGGCTGATTACCTTATCAAACAATTTTAAACGCCACAAAGTTTGGCTCAACTCGACTTGTTTACAACCCTAACTAAATGGAAAGCCTAATACCGAAAAGAACACCATTTGTAAGTACATCAAGCCCTTTATTTTTTTTTGTCCCCTCGAGAGGGACAGCTGGTTAGCGCATAGTGATATTATCACCATGAGGTCTAGGAGTCAAATTCCGACTAGTAGCCGGGTGTCTGTCCTCTCCATGTGCTATTCAACTACTCAAGGCTAGTAGTCACTCGTGATTTACCTATTTCGTGTTTCATGTTGACTTAGGGACGGGCAAGCGGAGGCGCAGGGGGTGAGCGAATCACCTTTTTTCACCATCAAACCCTTTATTTTTTTTTACTCATACAGGTTGATGTAGTTGGTACCTGCATGAGTGGTTGTTCTAATAGGTCTTAGGATCAATTTCTAACGACTGCAAAATGACTTGTTGCACATAGGCCGCTATCTTAGAACAAATGCATCTCATGATTTATCCCTTTTTAGAAAATATGGGGTAGTCTTAAAGGGATTGCTAAGAGTATCCACATCAGTTTTCCTATTATTATATCTAAAATTTAGGATAAATAACTCACTTTAGGTAGTCTTAAAAGGATTGCTAAGAGCATCCACATCAGTTTTCCTATTATTATATCTAAAATTTAGGATAAATTGTTGGTGCGGGAAGCATCCGACGATCGAACCTTAGTTTTGATAATGACAAAGGGATTCAAAGTTAAGTTTAATTATTATCTAATGTGTATGATTGAGTGTTTCAGGAAAGTCCTAACTGTGGTTAGGCAGGTGAAAACCCTAGGGGTGGTAACCCTAGGTCCTAGGGGGTGGTAACCCTAGGTGGAGAAAAGTCCTAGCTGCGGTTAGGCAAGGAAAAATCCTAGGAGGTGGTAACCCTAGGTCATAGGGGGTGGTAACCCTATGCAGGAAGTCTTGGAGGGTCGGCACTTCGTGTAATGACCCAATTTTCCCTATTTCGAGTTCCAAATGTCCATAAAAATATTTGGAAATGCTTTTAAAATATTCTAGAGATTTTTAGAAATTTTTAGAGTATTTTTACGTAAGTTTTGGAGGTCGTTTAGTATGTTTACAAAAAGAAAGAAATTTTGACAAAAAGAGTTGAAGGCGAGGCTCGAACCCATGACCTCGGGTCGGACCCGACCTAATCGGACACAGCCAACCAACTGGGCTGCACACGCTTTGTTAACTAAGTATGGGGAGAAATAAATTTAAAGCATAGATAGTAATTAATAAAAACCCGAATTATAAGTGAAGGTCTAGGTTTTCTTTTCCCCAAAACCTAACTTCCCTCTCCTTCTCCCTCGCGACGGCGTCGCTGGTCTCGGGCGGAAACACAACAACTTTGGAGCTTCTCTCCGGCGGCCGGCGAAGGCTTCTTTCGGCGAACCTTGCGGATCCGAGTTCCTCCCATCAAAGAGAGCCCGCGAACATAGAGGAATCGCCGAGATCTTCACCTCACCCGAAACCCTAGAAGCTTTAGAGCCCTCTTCCTTCGGTTGTAAGTCCAAGAACCGACGGTAAGTGTAACGCCCGAAAATTCTCGAAACTGCATTATAAATATTCTACGATTTTTCTGGAATTTTTAGATATTTTTCCGAAATTTTCCGAGTAGCGGAAGCAATAAAAATAAATAGAACCGCAAAATAGCTTAGGCGGGAATCGAACCCGAGACCTATGGTTTAGGGATAATGTTAGTAAACGGTTGAACCCAGCAGGGCCGTGCTGAGAGAAAGGAGAACCAAATATAATTATAATTGAGTGGGGCCAAAATACCCACTTATTATAAATAGGAAACTTAAAGAGGGTTTGGTTTATTTTATTTTGGTTCGGCACATCCTTCTCCACGGAAACCCTCTCACGCCACCTCTCCCTTTTCTTCCTCCTTCTTTCGGCGCCACACCAAGGAAGACCTAGGGTTCTTTCTCTAGGGCCCCAAGGACACTTTCCGGCAACGATTTCGACACGAGGGCGCACTCCTTCGCGAGAGGAACGCATAGACGCGAGAAGTTTCTCGAAAGGGTCATCTCCACCGGAATTCTAGCGAATAGAATCGTAAGAAATTACAAACCGGAGGTAAGAAACCCCTCACCTGCAGTATAATAGCTACCGTGTGATTTTTCTGTGCATTAGTTTAGTTATATGAGTATGTTTTCGACACATAAGGTGTATTTAACCCTTCTCGCAGGTTTAGGGATTTAGTGAGTACCTTTAGATGGGCCGGACACATCTTTTCTCCTTCAGTTGGAGGTTTAGATGCTGTTGGGTGCCTAAAGGTAGTCTCCCTAATAGAGAGGGGAGTTACAGCGCACTAGGTGTTCGATTAAATAACCAGCTTAGAAAAGAATGCAACTTAGGCATTTTTATTAGCACGGTTGAATGCATTAGAAGCATCTAAATTAGTAAATCAGTTTATTCTAGCTTATATGGGACTACGGTCCAATGGGTGGGCTCCCACAGTCGCCTCTAGGTTCAGACAACCTAGCTCTAGGTTCAGATAACCTAGAAAGAGCAATTTAGAATAGTTTAGCTATACTCAGTATTTTACTTTTCAGTTGGCACTGTACTGGATTAGATATCCATTGGGCTGGGCTCCCATAGTCGGTCCCTAGGTTTAGATAACCTAGTAGCTCTACTAAATTCGGGACTTGCAACCCCGGGTCTAGTTAGAGATGCGCGCATAGCACGTACAGTTGTCGGGCCCCTCAGCAGCATGTTTAGTATTTTCACTTATTATATGTATACGGTTTTCAACCTTTCACAAATTAGTTCGTGAATTCAGTACAGTTCTAGCAGTAGCTCAGATCTTAGTATCAGCTAAGTATCAGCTTAGTTTTTCCCTGTGAATATGCATGATGACTTTATGTTCAGCTTTAGATATGCCATGATTGTATGCTTATATGCCATGCCATGCTTAGTTTATTCAGTATATCCAGCATATGTTTTAAACAGCATGATTTAAAATCATATTTGCATCGTTGCATGTTTTGTGAGGTAGATGGTTTCTTACTAAGCTTTTTAGCTTATAGATACTACTTTTCTTATACTGCAGATAAAGGTAAAGGAAAAGTGGATCAATAGCGGAGGCTGGAGGTAATGCTATCAAGATGTGTGTGGCAGGAGGAATAAAGATCTTTGGGATCTAAACAGTTTTACTTCAGTATTAGCACTTTGCGTTTTTAGTTTTCATTATTCAGTTTTGATTGTTAAGTGTTATGAGATAGTAAACCATGCACTATGTAGTATGCCAGGTTTAGAATGTTAGTAGTTTTATATTAGTGTGATTTGCATTGGTTTAGAGTTGTTGTGTGAGGTTTTGGCACGCCAAAGTGCTGAAATCAGATTCCCGGGCGAAATAAATCCGAACTATCACCTGTTGGTTCAAAGATTAATGTGATGCGAATACAATATGCTACCGATCCTCTGTGTTGAAGACATACCTATAAATACATTAGGACCTTTTTGTAATTTACAGATGTAGGAATATGTACATGGCATCACACGACCGATAGCCACACCTGGATCGGTCTGCCGACCGATCCAGTTGGGAACAGAACGACCGCAGCTCCGATCGATCTGTGGATCGATCGGCAGGTCTGTAGGTAGTTGGGAAGTTTAGTTTCTAGTCCCTAGCTCAGTTGGGATGTTCAGTTTCCCCTCCTTAGCATGTGTACACCAGCAAAGAAGGTCTTTAGACCTTTCTTATCAGTTGTATCCGTCCTTAGTAGAGTAAAATTTTAATTAGCCCAGCTTTCCGCACAGTATAGTTTAGCATAAATTGTAGCGACCGGCCTTACAGCCAGTACCCAGAAGGTGGGTCGTTACAGAGTGGTATCAGAGCAGAATTCCATACTTCCTACACACACATCAACATTGAACCTGCAGCTTCCAAGTAAGAATACCTCTACTTTATTTATGCTCCTTGTTTTGTTATTACAGTTCATGTTTATATGCCTACTGCTTGTTAGTATGTGATAGTTTTAAACATGACATTAGTAGTTATATAACTGTGATTACATTAGTTATGTTATGTTCTCTACGTCTTTAGAAATGGCACGAGGACGCCCAGCTAGAAGGGCACTAGCTACTGAGCCCCAGCAAGAGGCAGGCAGTTCAGTGCCTCCGCCAGATCTTACAGCATTAGTGGCTCAGTTATGAACAGCAACAGGAAATAGCCACCTTAAAGGCTAATCAGCAGAGTACCCCCACAGTCACCCCGGAACCGAATTTGACGACTCCGGTAGTCTTAGAGGTTCCACCAGCTCAGCCTACAGCACCAGCACCAGCAGCCCCAGCAGCTGAGCCAAGAAAGGAAGCCTATCTGATCCAGTGGCAGCGAGTCAAGCCAGAGAACTTCTCAGGCACTAGTGAACCATGGGATGCACAAGCCTGGTTCAAAACACTGGAGAGCATGATGGAGCTGGCCAGAACACGAGAAGGTGAAGTGTGCCTCCTTCACCGACAGAGACGCACGATGTGGTGGAAAGAATCGAACGGCGCCCAAAGGAACCGGATGTTATGGCTGACTTCGAGAAGGAATTCTTCGAGGAGTTCTTTCAAATCGGGTTACAAACCGCCACTACGACGAGTTCACCGAGTTTCGTCAGGCAATCTGTTAAGGAAGCCGTGAAGAAATTCAACAGTTGGCTCGTCTATGCCCGGAGCTAGTTAGCACAGGGAAGGAACGAATCCGGTTGATGCTCAAGATGCCGAGGCCGGAGATAGCAGTGAACGTGGTCGGTGGCATACATAGGCCACAAACCACAGAGGAGTTAGTGAGCAGTGCCTTGACCACAGAGCATTACCAGAACAGCATAAAGCAGCAGAAGCAAGTCTCCTCAGAGTCCAAAGGCCAAGGAAACTCTCACACTCAGAAACAGCAAGGCCACAGCTCTAACTGGAAAGGGAACTCCAACAGCAAGCGCAAATCAGGGAGTGACCCAAAAGGAGGACCATCTAGCAAGCGACCCAGTTATCCAAAGTGTGCTACTTGTGGGAAATTTCACCCAGGGGTTTGTCGCAAGGGCACACGAGGATGCTTTGAATGTGGACAAGAAGGGCACATGGCCAAGCAGTGCCCGAACAAGACCGGTCTTCCTCAGCCACAACAGATTCAGTATGCAGGCCAGCCAGCTCAGTTATATCAGATGCAGGCCGCTCTAGAAGGTCCACTTATCAGCCAGGGCAGATTAGAAGCCCCTCCAGCTATGGCGAATGCGAGGATCTACTCACTCACCAGAGAGGACGTAGCCAATGCCTCGACAGTTGTCACAGGTCAGATTAGCATTTTTCAGTATAGTGCTACTGTTCTATTTGATACTGGGGCAACCCATTCATATATAGCCAGGATGTTCTCCGAAAAATTAGAAATACCCTCAGAGGTACTCAGTGGTCAGTTTTTGATGGCACTACCTTCAGGAGAGATCATGGCATCCACGCACTGGCTCAGAGCAGTGCCGGTCATTATAGCAGACAGAGAGCTCTTTTGTGATCTGATAGTGCTAGAAATGACCGACTATGACGTTATCTTTGGAATGGACTTTCTGATCAGATACGGTGCTACAATAGAGTGCCGTAAACAGAAAGTCATCTTCCAACCTGAAGTGGCAGTGCAATTTGAATACAGCGGGGAACCAAAGAGAAAGGCCAAGAAGCTTCTCTCAGCTATGAAAGCACAGAAGCTACTGGATTCAGGATGTACAGGATTCCTAGCACATGTAGTCAACGCCAGCCAGGACAAGAACCAACAGCTAGCAGAGGTTCGAGTCGTATGTGACTACCCAGCAGTCTTCCCTGAAGAGTTACCAGGCTTAGCACCAGACAGGGAGATTGACTTTGAGATAGAGCTCATTCCCGGTACAAATCCTATCTCCAAAGCGCCTTATCGCATGGCTCCAGCAGAACTGAAGGAACTTCAGGAGCAATTACAGGAGCTGCTCGACAAGGGTTTCATACGCCCGAGTCACTCGCCATGGGGAGCGCCTGTATTGTTCGTGAAGAAGAAGGATGGAAGCATGCGACTGTGCATAGACTACAGATCACTGAACCAAGTCACGATCAAGAACAGGTATCCCCTTCCCAGAATCGATGACCTGTTCGACCAGCTGAAGGGAGCAGCAGTGTTCTCTAAGATAGATCTCAGATCAGGTTATCATCAGGTGAAGGTTAAAGAAGGGGATATACCCAAGACAACATTCAGAACCAGATACGGACACTACGAGTTCGTAGTCATGCCCTTTGGCATGACCAATGCTCCAGCTACATTCATGGATCTCATGAATAGAGTATTCAGGGAGTATTTAGATAAGTTTGTTATTGTGTTTATCGATGATATTCTTATCTATTCAGGAACTCAAGAAGAACATTCAGAGCACCTGAAACGAGACCCTTCAGCAGAACCAGTTATACGCCAAGTTCACGAAATGTGAATTTTGGTTAGATCAGTGTCCTTTCGGCCACATCATCTCAAAGGATGGTATTATGGTAGATCCCAAGAAGATAAGTAACTGGAAGAGACCTAAGAACGCCAAAGAAATCAGCTTTCGGGATTAGCAGGATATTACAGAAAGTTTGTAGAGGACTTCTCCAGATAGCCTCCCAACCCATGCTCTTACCGTAAAGAACAGAATAGAGGACTGTGAGAACAGTTTCAGCGAGCTGAAAAGGAGATTGACCAGTGCTCCCATTTTGGCTCTACCAGACAACACCAGCAGCTTTGACATCTATAGTGATGCCTCTAAGCTGGGACTAGGAGCAGTGCTGATGCAAACGGCAAGGTGATCGCCTATGCCTCCAGACAACTCAAGGATTATGAGAAGAATTATCCTACTCATGACCTTGAGCTTGCAGAAGTGGTGTTCGCTCTAAAAATTTGGAGACATTATTTGTATGGAGCTCAGTGCAGAGTGTATACAGATCATCAGAGTCTGAAGTACTTCTTCACTCAGAAGGATCTGAATATGCGATAGCGCAGATGGTTAAAGCTGGTCAAAGACTACGATATAGACATCCTCTACCATCCAGGGAAAGCAAATAAGGTAGCAGATGCACTTAGCAGAAAGTCCACTGCTACCTTATTATCTCTAGCAGCCATGTCACCAACCCTACAGAAGGAGATCGTAGATTTCGGTCTTGAACTCATCGTTGGACAGCTCTCTACTATTACCTTAGAGTCTACCTTGCTTGGTGATATTCAGTCAGCGCAGGAGCAGGACCCTGAAATTCAGAAAATCAAGCAAGGGCTAGCAGAACCAGAAAGTAGAGAATTCAGAGTGTTGTATTTTGGTGACAGACTCTGTGTTCCAGATCAGGAGGAACTACGAGGATGATTTTAGATGAGGCTCACAGACTCCTATGCGATGCATCCGTGTTCCACCAAAATGTATCAAGACCTCAAGAAACATTTTGGTGGCCCGGATGAAGCGAGACATCGCCAGATATGTTAGCATCCGCCTCACTGCCGAGGGTCAAGGCGTAACATCGGCGACAGAGGAGTTCTCGGCCTATACTGATTCCAGAATGGAAGTGGAGGATATCTCTATGGATTTCATAGTGGACCTGCCCGGAACCACGAATGGTTTTGACGCCATCCGGGTAATAGACATGTTGACTAAATCAGCCCACTTTTAGCTATCAAGATATCCTACTCCATGGAGAAGCTAGCTCAGTTGTATCTCCGGAGATCGCCGACTTCATGGAGTCCCACGTACCATTATTTCAGAGACAGCAGATTTACATCACACTTCCGGGAGTGTGTACAACAAGATTGGGCACGGTTAAAGTTCAAGACAAGCATTCCATCCGCATGGATGGTCGACAGAGCGAGTAAACCGGTACTCAAGATATGCTCCGAGCGTGTGCCCTAGATTTCAAGGAAGTTGGTGCAAATATCCGAGCTTAGCAGAATTTGCATACAACAACACTATCGTGCCACTATCGGCATGGCACCTACGAGGCTCTCTATGGGCGGAGGTGTAGATCTCCAATCTGCTGGTATAAGAGTGGTGAACAGAAGGAACTAGAGCTTGAGACAGATCTAGTAGCAGATACCACAGCCGCTACAGGAGATCCGCCAGAAAAGCTATGCTGATACACGGCGCAGACCCTTAGAGTTTTCAGTTGGGGATTCAATGTTCCTCAGAGTAGCTCCCATGAAGGGAGTAATGCGTTTTGGGAAGAAGGGCAAGTTAAGTCCCAGATATGTGGGACCATACCTTATCAGCAGAAGAGTGGGCAAGGTAGCATATGAGCTAGAGCTACCCCAGGAAATGTCAGCTGTCCACAACGTATTTCATGTCTCTATGCTGAAGAAGCATACCCCAGATGCCACCTAGGTGATTGAGCCCCAGTCGGTACAGATCCGCGAAGACCTCAGCTATGATAGTCGGCCTATTCAAATAATAGACCGAGCAGTTAAGAAATTGCGGAACAAGGAAGTACCATTAGTCAAAGTCATTTGACACAGTCACACAGCAGAAGAGGCAACTTGGGAGACAGAAGCCAGCATGAGACAGAAGTACCCAGAATTGTTCTAAGTTCGAGGATGAACTTTTTATAAGGTATGGGGGATTGTAACACCCGAAAATTCTCGAAACTGCATTATAAATATTCTACGATTTTTCTGGAATTTTTAGATATTTTTCCGGAATTTTCCGAGTAGCGGAAGCAGCAAAAATAAATAGAACCGCAAAATAGCTTAGGCGGGAATCGAACCCGAGACCTATGGTTTAGGGATAATGTTAGTAACCGGTTGAACCCAGTAGGGCCGTGCTGAGAGAAAGGAGAACCAAATATAATTATAATTGAGTGGGGCCAAAAGACCCACTTATTATAAATAGGAAACTTAAAGAGGGTTTGGTTTATTTTATTTTGGTTCGGCACATCCTTCTCCACGGAAACCCTCTCACGCCACCTCTCCCTTTTCTTCCTCCTTCTTTCGGCGCCACACCAAGGAAGACCTAGGGTTCTTTCTCTAGGGCCCCAAGGACACTTTCCGGCGACGATTTCGACACGAGGGCGCACTCCTTCGCGAGAGGAACGCATAGACGCGAGAAGTTTCTCGAAAGGGTCATCTCCACCGGAATTCTAGCGAATAGAATCGTAAGAAATTACAAACCGGAGGTAAGAAACCCCTCACCTGCAGTATAATAGCTACCGTGTGATTTTTCTGTGCATTAGTTTAGTTATATGCGTATGTTTTCGACACATAGGGTGTATTTAACCCTCCTCGCAGGTTTAGGGATTTAGTGAGTACCTTTAGATGGGCCGGACACATCTTTTCTCCTTCAGTTGGAGGTTTAGATGCTGTTGGGTGCCTAAAGGTAGTCTCCCTAATAGAGAGGGGAGTTACAACGCACTAGGTGTTCGATTAAATAACCAGCTTAGAAAAGAATGCAACTTAGGCATTTTTATTAGCACGGTTGAATGCATTAGAAGCATCTAAATTAGTAAATCAGTTTATTCTAGCTTATATGGGACTACGGTCCAATGGGTGGGCTCCCACAGTCGCCTCTAGGTTCAGACAACCTAGCTCTAGGTTCAGATAACCTAGAAAGAGCAATTTAGAACAGTTTAGCTATACTCAGTATTTTACTTTTCAGTTGGCACTGTACTGGATTAGATATCCATTGGGCTGGGCTCCCATAGTCGGTCCCTAGGTTTAGATAACCTAGTAGCTCTACTAAATTCGGGACTTGCAACCCCGGGTCTAGTTAGAGATGCGCGCATAGCACGTACAGTTGTCGGGCCCCTCAGCAGCATGTTTAGTATTTTCACTTATTATATGTATACGGTTTTCAACCTTTCACAAATTAGTTCGTGAATTCAGTACAGTTCTAGCAGTAGCTCAGTATTAGCGTAGCTCAGTTCTAAGTATCAGCTTAGTTTTTCCCTGTGAATATGCATAATGACTTTATGTTCAGCTTTAGATATGCCATGATTGTATGCTTATATGCCATGCCATGCTTAGTTTATTCAGTATATCCAGCATATGTTTTAAACAACATGATTTAAAATCATATTTGCATCGTTCCATGTTTTGTGAGGTAGATGGTTTCTTACTAAGCTTTTTAGCTTATAGATACTACTTTTCTTATACTGCAGATAAAGGTAAAGGAAAAGTGGATCAGTAGCGGAGGCTGGAGGGCAATGCTATCAAGATGTGTGTGGGCAGGAGTTGGAATAAAGATCTTTGGGATCTAAACAGTTTTACTTCAGTATTAGCACTTTGCGTTTTTAGTTTTCATTATTCAGTTTTGATTGTTAAGTGTTATGAGATAGTAAACCATGCACTATGTAGTATGCCAGGTTTAGAATGTTAGTAGTTTTATATTAGTGTGATTTGCATTGATTTAGAGTTGTTGTGTGAGGTTTTGGCACGCCAAAGTGTTGAAATCAGATTCCCGGGCGAAATCAGAACTCTGATCGGTCTCCAGACCGATCAGGGCCTGAGCAGTGCCACTGGATCGGTCAACCGACCGATCCAGACAGATACAATATGCTACTGTATCCTCCTGGATCGATCAGCCGACCGACCCAGCACGATACAGTAGCGTTCCAGGAGAGTTTCAGGTGCCTGGATCGGTCAGCCGACCGATCCAGACATACCTGGATCGGTCTGCCGACCGATCCAGCCACACCTGGATCGGTCTGCCGACCGATCCAGTTGGAAACAGAACGACCGCAGCTCCGATCGATCTGTGGATCGATCGGCAGGTCTGTAGGTAGTTGGGATGTTTAGTTTCTAGTCCCTAGCTCAGTTGGGATGTTCAGTTTCCCCTCCTTAGCATGTGTACACCAACAAAGAAGGTCTTTAGACCTTTCTTATCAGTTGTATCCGTCCTTAGTAGAGTAAAATTTTAATTAGCCCAGCTTTCCGTACAGTATAGTTTAGCATAAATTGTAGCGACCGGCCTTACAGCCAGTACCCAGAAGGTGGGTCGTTATAGTAAGTACTACTCACCTGTGGTAGGAGTAGCTCCGAGTTTCAGATTTTTCTTTCTTGCTTCCGGATTTCACAGTGCCGAGAAGTACTGTATGCTAGAGCCTTTTCTTTCTTGCATATATTCTGTAACATGTTAAGATAGGCTTTGCTGTCGTGGATCACAGAGAGAGGAATCTGCTTGGAGGGCTGTGGATTTTGGGTGGTAGGAGATGATGATGTTAGGGATTTCAGAACAGGTTCATAACATTTCTTGTTTGTGCCAATCTCATGGAACAGAATTGGGGATTAGGGTTGCCGTACAAGAAGGGTTAAGCTGTGGGTTTGATATACATGTCTGTTTTAGCTTTACAGTAAGTTGAGCCTGATCTTATGCAAAGAAATAAATGCAGAACCAGATTAGGCTTTGCCTATTAGCAAGTGCAGAATCGGATTATGTCTTTTCCTATTAGCGAGTGCAAACTTAGTCTAGCTTCTTTAAACAAGTGCAGAGTTATTTATGACATAGTTTTGTTTCTAATAGCATTTCAAATTTGGTTGCTTGTTTAGTTTATGAACATGAGCAGATTCATTGTTATATTTGATAAGTGCAGAATTTTAGTTCATTAAGCATTCACTGCATCCTTTCCTTGTGTCCCACTTTGTTAGGATTAATCAGAATGTGCAGATTTTAGTAGTATGTCATTAACTGGACATGTATAGCATGATTAGTAAGTTCAAAATTTGTTCTCTTTTGCTCTATTTTACAGCATGTTTAGTAAGTCCAAGTTAGCTTTCTTTTGCTCTATTTTACAGCATATTTAGTAAGTCCAAGTTAGCTTTCTTTTGCTCTATCTTACAGCATGTTTAGTGTTTAGTAAGTCCAAGTTAGCTTTCTTTTGCTCTATTTTACAGCATGTTTAGTAAGTCCAAGTTAGCTTTCTTTTGCTCTATCTCACAGCATGTTTAGTAAGTCCAAGTTAGCTTTCTTTTGCTCTATTTTACAGCATGTGTAGAAAGTCCAAATTAGCTCTCTTTTGCTCTATTTTATAGCATGATTAGCAAGTTTGAATTAGCTTACTTTTGCTCTATTTTATAGCATGATTAGTAAGATTAGATTAGCTTTCTTTGCTCTTATCACAGCATGTTTTAAAAGTTCAAACTAGCTCTCTTTTGCTCTATTCTATAGTATGATTAGTAAGTTCAGATTTGCTTTCTTTTCCTTTGTTTTACAGCATGTTTAGAAAGTTCATATTTGCTTTTCTGTTGCTTTGTTTTATAACATGCTTAGAGAGAGTTTAGATTTGTTTCCCTTGTATTGTTTTTTTATAGCATGCTTAGTTAGTTGTAATCCTACACTTGTTAGGTATATCTAAAGGATTCCAATAAACTCTAATAAAGGATTATGAGGAAACTGAGTAAAAAGAAAGAGACCAAGGTCTAGTTAAAAAGAGATAACAAGTAAACTAAAGTAAGAGGCTAGTACCCGACTTCCAAGGTTGTCGTTAAACAAATCCAGATGACCAATTCCAAGGTCTTGGCCCTGGTAAGACCAAAGTCTTTACCTCATAAGACTAGAGGCTCGCTACCTCAGTCACTATTAGAGAGTGCGCAAAACAAAGATGGTACTAAGCCTGGGCCCAAAGAAGAAAATAAAAGAAAAAAAAAAGAAAAAAAAAAGAACAACAAGAAGAAGAAAGTGAAAGAGAAATTAAAAGATTAATTTCTAGTATAAGAAAAGTAAGAAGAACAAGAAGAAGAAAGTGAAAGAGAAATTAAAAGATTAATTTCTAGTATAAGGATATAAGAAAATGAAACAAGTTTATGCTTAGAATCAATAAAGGTTTAGTTCTTTAATTCTAAGTCTACAGTAGTAGTTTCATTACTTTCCTGTCAGTTAGTGAGCATGTTTAGTATTCAGCTTTATTTCTGTATATCATGAGTACATGTAGCTTTGCTTTAGCATTACAGTTTCAGTATTATTGCATTACTTTTATGCACTTCGATGTTTTTGTGAGATAGATTAGTACTTACTAAGCGTTTTCGCTTATAGTTTTGTTTTCTTTCCTCCTACTGCAGATAAAGGAAAAGCTAAGATATGAAAGGGAGGCGACAGGATGGTGGTAGTGATGAAGGTGTGTGATGTCTGGACTGTGGAGAGATCCAGAATGAGCTGGCAAATTGCCAAGACTTTTCTGTTTAGTTCTTTTAGTTCTCTTTTAAGTGTTATTATGGGTTGAGACTGTAATTAAGTTTATTCCGCATTTGTAATTAGTTTTCTTTTATTATGAGTTAGAGTGGTATAGTTGTTGCTATTGCTAGAGTAGTTTCTTTCTTGGGTTTTATTGTGATTTATTATACTGCGTGGTTGATTGATATGTGTTCCAGCCGCTTGTGACTGAGTATATATATTGCATGTATTGTCGAATATGGTCACCGGTACAGGGGAGACTGCCGAAAATTTTCAGTAGGGTTTCCATGTGATTTTTAATCATACCGGTTAAGTAGAGTTAGTAGTTAAGTAACGGTCGCCCTTAGAGAGTAGTAGTAAGAAGGGTGGTCGTTACACTTTGGGCAGAAATCCTACGGGGTGGTAACCCTAGGTTAAAATTTTGGTGTCGCGAACCGGGTAGAAGTCTGGATGGGTCGAGGACCGGACATCCAGCATGAAGACCGGAAGCATCGGACGCTGAGCAAAATCCCAGTCGATCTGGAGAATCGTACAGGCAACAGGTAAATCTCCTGAGAGGAGTAGGTGAGGATGCGTTCCCTGGAAGAGGGAATAATAGGCGTCGGGTCGACCTAGGGTTTCCGGTCGGAAACTCGAAGTCAGACCCGGATATTCTGGTGACTGTCAAATTTATTTATATTATTTTTTATGTTCTAACTCTGTTTTGCAGGAAACTAATATTTTTGTGCAGGGTTAGATCTGACCGGGATCGGTCGACCGAACCTTGGGATCGGTTGACCGAACCTCCAAGCTAACAGATCATGTCTCCAGAAGTTGGACCGGGCTCGACCAGGGATCGGTCGACCGGACCTCGGGATCGGTCGACCGAACCTGGGATAGGTGTCGACTGGATCAAGTCGAGGTATGCGGGTCAGAGGAGACTGATCAGTCGACCGGACCCTGGGATCGGTCGACCGAACCCAGGGATAGAGTTTGACCAGATCGAAGCGGAGCGACAGATCGATGGATCAGATGCAGTGGAGATCATCTGATCGGTCGACCGAACATGAGGATCGGTCGACCGATTCGCTTCGGGTCAAAGCTGATCCCGAGACTTGGGGATCTGGATCAGATCTTGCAGAGCTATAAGAGGAGGCCTCAAGGTGCAGCTCAGACATTGAATTCGAACAGAAGAATCTGTGCTTTCCAACGCTGCTCCGAACGCTTTCAACAACACTCTGCAACTCCGATAACCAGCGTCTACATCTTCATTTCTGATAGTGTCAGTATAATTCTATTATTACTATTAAACTGTAATACATCTTGTAAGCTTTGCGATATTATAGTTGTTGCCCACCGAAAGTGGTCAACGACCACAGGCCTTCGAGTAGGAGTCGAGATAGGCTCCGAACGAAGTAACTTCTTGGAGTCTTCTGTGTGTTTGTTAGTTTATCATTTCCGCTGCGTAACTCTTTTACGATTCCGAAATCGATTGTGAAATAGGCACGAACGCTATTCACCCCCCCCTCCCCTCTAGCGCTTTCGATCCAACAATTGGTATCAGAGCGGGGTAGCGTTGATCTGATGCAACCACCAATCACGTATTTTTTTGTGGTTATTTTCAGTTTTACGGAGTCAATTAGAATTAGCCTAATAGCTACATTCTAAATTTTTCTTTCGGAATCAATTTTTGCTCAAAGTTGGTGCAACACCACTCGAGTTGGTTTCTTTTATTTTCATACCGCACAGCTAATCTGGATCAAGTCCTGGTACATTTTTTTTGTTTCCTTGTGT
Organism: Zingiber officinale; assembly: GCF_018446385.1. NCBI lineage: Eukaryota > Viridiplantae > Streptophyta > Magnoliopsida > Zingiberales > Zingiberaceae > Zingiber > Zingiber officinale. The sequence continues at coordinate 172,325,980 of NC_055988.1, forward strand.
GCAAGTTGTTTTAAAATGGCCCTCCAAGAAGGCATTAGCACTTCTCGCCCCCCCCCCCCTCCGGAGATGATTTTGCATATTGGAAGAACCGGATGGAATACCACCTCAAGACGCAAGTCGAGATGTGGATCATCATCCAGACCGGTCTCGAGCTACCACGTGACGGCACCGGAGAACTGGTTTGCTGCACCAACTGGGACTCCAGCATCATGAAGAAGGTGGAAGCAGATGCCAAAGTCACTTGCATGCTACAATGCGGGCTTACAAAAGAAGAACTCAACAGAGTAGGACCCTTCTCAAGCGCCAAAGAGCTATGGAGAAAACTGATCGAACTGCACGAGGGCACCTCCGATGCTAAAGTAAGTAAGCGCGATTTAATTGTAAATAAACTGTATAATATTAAAATACAGGAAGGTGAGACGGCGAGCCAGCTTCACGCGCGCATCCGGGACCTACTCAACGGGTTTCATGCGATCGGCCAAAGGGTGGAAAACCGCGACGTAATAAGGTACATGCTAAGCGTTTTTCCGAGGAACACCTTGTGGACATCCATGGTTGATGCTTACAAAGTTTCCAAGGATTTATCTTCAATAAAACTAGATGAATTGTTTTCAGAATTAGAATTGCATGAACAGACTAATGCACGCCCGGTCGAGAAAGTGTTGGTGCAACCTTAGGTCAAGGTTGACCTGGGTGACCCGACTCCAGTTGACCTGACTCGAGGTATATTTTGATGTTTGACAAGAATAGAGAAGTTATATTTTGATGTTTGACAAGAATAGGAACTTGGGGGATTGTGGGTGCAACCTTTGGTCAAGGTTGACCTGGTTGACCTGACTTGAGTTGACCTGATTCGGGAAAAGTCCAAGTATGGAGACTTGGCACGGAAAAGTCCAAGTATGGAGACTTGGCACGGAAAAGTCCAAGCAGGGAGCTGGGCACGGGAAAAGTCCAAGCAGGGAGCTTGGCACGGGAAAAGTCCAAGCAGGGAGCTTGGCACGGGAAAAGTCCAAGCAGGGAGCTTGGCACGGGAAAAGTCCAAGGATGGAGGCTTGGCACGGGAAAAGTCCAAGCATGGAGCTTGGCACGGGGAAAAGTCCAAGTATGGAAGCTTGGCATGAGAAGTCGGAGAGGGCTCGGTAGCTCGTTCTCCGGACTAGGTCAGAGAGGGCTCGGTAGCTCGTTCTCTGGACCGGACGTGGAAGTCAGAGAGGGCTCGGTAGCTCGTTCTCCGGACTAGGTCAGAGAGGGATCGGTAGCTCGTTCTCTGGACCGGACGTGGAAGTCGGAGAGGGCTCGGTAGCTCGTTCTCCGGACTAGGTCAGAGAGGGCTCGGTAGCTCGTTCTCTAGATCAGGAAGGCTTTAGGTTTAAGGTTGAGAAATTGGATCGGTATGCTGACCGATCCAGTGATACACTGGGTCATCTGATCGATCTGGTGACCGATCAGTAACCAAACAGATTGGGAGAAGGAATGGCCTGATCGGTCCACAGACCGATCAGGGCTCTGGCAACCAACTCTCTGTGAGAGTTGGGATCGGTCTGGGGACCGATCAGCCTAGGGCCTGATCGGTCACAACGGCTAGATTTCTGCTTCTTCTTTGTCTTCTTCGCAGGTTCATATAAGAGGGCCACTACAGGGAAGCAGACGACTACTTCCTCCTTGCTATCTGAGCTTTGCTGAGCTTTTCATCGCTGAAGCTTCGTGTGAGCTTTCCTCGGCTGAGTTTCCAACTGAACAGCTGCTGCTGTGGTTGGCATCCGTGAAGTTGCTGCTTCATCAACAGTCGACGAGAAGGCAAGCAAACTAGTGTTTTACATTCATATTGTTCTTGACTTCTTGCTGTATTTCTTGTACTCTGATCTTGCTGTTGCAAGAGAAATTGTGGCGAGGTTTCTCCACCCAGAAGGAGTATTTATTAGCCGGTTTCCCGGGGTCTCATCCACCGACGGATTGATAGGATTCGTCCACCTTACGGACACGCCGAGGAGTAGGAGTATCATCTCCGAACCTCGTTATATCGTCGCGTTTGAGGTTTGATCTTCTCCATTTTCGTTTCTATCTTTTATTTCCGCTGCGCTAACTCGAATTGTAGGAAGAAACGTGAATTTAGGGTCGGCTATTCACACCCCCCCCCCTCTCTAGCCGCATCCGAAGGTCCTAACAGAAAGGTGTTGCTTTGGTTGCAGGTACCAGCAGAACGCATGAACCAATGTCGAGGCGCAAAACTAAGCCCAAGTCAAAAGATGAATCAGATGCAGAGGACGATAACGAAGTTGTTTCCGAACTGATAAAGCTCGTACGGAAGATATGCAAGTCAAAAAAGGCAACTCAAACGGACCCGAAGGACAGATCTGGAGTCACCTGCTACGGATGTAACCAGAAGGGGCACTACAAGCCGGATTGTCCAAACAAAAAGCAACGTAAAAAGAAAGCATTAAAGGCAACCTGGTCCGAGTCCTCAGATGAATCTGAGTCCGACGAAGAAGAACCGACAAGCTTCCTCGCGTTGCCAGTACAAGTAAATATTGATGAAACCGAGTTCGAATTCGAGTCTGAAACCAAGAACGAGTCGGAAACTGAGTCCGAGCGAAGCCACGGATCCGCATCCGTTTCCGAAGGACCGAACCCCACTATAAGTGCCTTACTTGCTGAAACTCAATTAGATGATTTGCAAAAGTTAATTCCTTACTTGCTTAAGAAATTGGCTAAATCCAATGTTCAGGTCAAGTCACTCCAAAAGGAGGTAACAACCCTTAAGGAAGTGACAGACTTGAGTTCTTTAACCGAGCCTATTCAAATTGGAAGTTCAACTCAAGTCCAACAACTTGAGGAAGAAAATTCAAATTTGAAAACTCAAATTAAGGAACTCAAGGACACGTTGGAACGATTCACTATGGGTTCCAAGAATTTGGATTTGATTCTTGGAAAATAGCGAGCCGTTTATAACAAAACCGGACTTGGATTTAAAACTAAAATAAAATACAAATCATATTTATCGCTAGTTAATAGAAATAATAGAAAATTTGTCCAAGCATGGGTATCAAAGTCCAACTTGGTTAATCAAGTTGGACCTGGTCACTATTGGGTCCCCAAGGATCAGATCCATTTCCTTGATAGACCATATCGAGGCTATGATCCAGGGGGAGCAAATAGAAAAACTATCTCAATAAATAGATAAAATTGATTGATGCTTGTTTATTTATTTTCCTTGCAATATACATGCTTAGACTAGGATAGCTTAAGGATCTAGGCATAATTTACACTTGCTAGTTAAATCTAGGAGTTTCAAAAAGAAAATTAAATATACATTTCTTTGAGCGATTCTGTCTAGGAAGGGGTGGATGATCTCATACCCAAGAAGGCCTAGAGCCTCGCCCTGACCTGGGAATCAAACATAGAAAGACATATTTAATTGACTAATTGGAAAACCTAAGTCTAACTCAAATGTAAATTAATCCTTAGAAATAACCTAAATTAAAGAAAATCATCTCACAAAAAATTATAGGATTCCCTGATTGAAAATTTAAATCGAGTGAGATAACTAAGGAATAAAAATTAATTCAAACTCACAAATTAATTCAAATTTAAAATTAAACTTAAAATTTAAATTAATAATTAAAAGTCAAATTTTAAAAAAACATTTTAAAAATCCTTTGGAAAATTATTTGAAAATCATTTTAAAAACTTTGAAAAATTATTTGAAAATCATTTTAAAAATCCTTTGAAAAATATTTGAAAAACTCTTTTAAAATCCTTTGAAAAATTATTTGAAAATCATTTTAAAAACTTTGAAAAATTATTTGAAAATCATTTTAAAAATCCTTTGAAAAATTATTCGAAAATCATTTTAAAAACTTTGAAAAATTATTTGAAAATCATTTTAAAAATCCTTTGAAAAATTATTCGAAAATCATTTTAAAAAACTTTGAAAAATTATTTGAAAATCATTTTAAAAATCCTTTGAAAAATTATTTGAAAACTTATTTAAAAAACCTTTGAAAAATTATTTGAAAATCATTTTAAAAACTTTGAAAATTTATTTGAAAATCATTTTAAAAATCCTTTGAAAATTTATTTAAAAACCATTTTAAAAACTTTGAAAAATTATTTGAAAATCATTTTAAAAAACCTTTGAAATATATTTGAAAAACTCTTTTAAAATCCTTTGAAAAATTATTTGAAAATCATTTTAAAAACTTTGAAAAATTATTTGAAAATCATTTTAAAAATCCTTTAAAAAATAATTGAAAAACTTATTTTAAAAACCTTTGAAAAATTATTTGAAATTCATTTTTAAAAACTTTGAAAAATTATTTGAAAATCATTTTAAAAATCCTTTGAAAAATATTTGAAAAAATTTGAAAAATTAATGAAAAATCATTTTACAAACTTTGAAAAATTATTTAAAAATCATTTTAAAAACTTTGAAAAATTATTTGAAAATCATTTTAAAAATCTTTTAAAATATATTTGCAAAACTCTTTTAAAATCCTTGGAAAAATTATTTGAAAATCATTTTAAATATACTTTGAAAAATATTTGAAAAACATATATAAAAAACCTTTGAAAAATTATTTGAAAATCATTTTAAATATCCTTTGAAAAATTATTTGAAAATCATTTTTAAAACTTTGAAAAATATTTGAAAAACTTATTTAAAAAACCTTTGAAAAATTATTTGAAAATCGATTTAAAAATTTTTAAAAATATTTGAAAAACTTATTTAAAAAACCATTGAAAAATTATTTGAAAATTTATTTAAAAATCCTTTGAAAAATATTTGAAAAAATCTTTTAAAATCCTTTTAAAAATTATTTGAAAATCATTTTAAAAACTTTGAAAAATTATTTGAAAATCATTTTAAAAATCCTTTGAAAAATTATTTGAAAACTTATTTAAAAATCCTTTGAAAAATATTTAAAAAACTCTTTTAAAATCCTTTGAAAAATTATTTGAAAATATTTTTAAAAACTTTGAAACATTATTTGAAAATTATTTTAAAAATCCTTTGAAATTTTATTTGAAAACTTATTTAAAAATCCTTTGAAAAATATTTGAAAAACTTATTTAAAAAACCTTTGAAAATCATTTTAAAAAACCTTTGAAAAATTATTTGAAAACTTATTTAAAAATCCTTTGAAAAATATTTGAAAAACTTATTTTAAAAAACCTTTGAAAAATTATTTGAAAATCATTTTAAAAATCCTTTGAAAAAATTATTTGAAAATCAGTTGAAAAATCCTTTGAAAATTAATTTCAAAATTATTTGAAAAACCTTTGAAAATTAATTTCAAAAATTATTTGAAAAATCCTTTGAAAATTAATTTCAAAATCATTTGAAAAATCCTTTGAAAATTGATGTCAAAAAATATTTGAAAATTACTTTGAAAATTATTTCAAAATAATTTAAAATTATTTCTTAAACTTAGAGTTTAGAAGAAATTTTTTAAAAAAAATTTAAAAGAAACACTTAGACTTTAATGTTTACAAGAAAATTAATTTGAAAAGCTAAGTGTTTACTTCAGAACTCATTTTTTTCCCCTCTTTATTTTGATATATGGCAAAGGGGGAGAGTATAAGGAAATTCACAGGAAACTAAAATTCAAAGGAAACTAAAATTCAAAAATTCAAAACTAAAAGAAATCAGTTTAAGGGGGAGCTCCCATTAAGGGGGAGCTTCAATGTGCTTAGGTTTTATTTATGCTTGTACTCATTTATATTTACCTTTATTGCATTTTTTACTTAACTTTGAATTTCGGTTGCCATAATCAAAAAGGAGGAGATTGTTGGTGCGGGAAGCATCCGACGATCGAACCTTAGTTTTGATAATGGCAAAGGGATTCAAAGTTAAGTTTAATTGTTATCTAATGTGTATGACTGAGTGTTTCAGGAAAATCATAACTGTAGTTAGGAAGGTGAAAACCCTAGGGGGTGGTAACCCTAGGTGGAGAAAAGTCCTAGCTGCGGTTAGGCAAGGAAAAACCCTTGGGGGTGGTAACCCTAGGTCATAGGGGGTGGTAACCCTATGCGGGAAGTCTTAGCGGGTCGGCGCTTCTTGCAAAAATCCTAGGGGATGGTAACCCTAGGTTAAAATCCTGGTGTCGCGAACCGGGTAGAAGTCTGGATGGGTCAAGGATCGGACATCCAGCATGAAGACTGAAAGCATAGGACGCTGAGCAAAAGCCCAGTTGATCTGGAGGATCGAACTGGCAACAGGTAAATCTTCTGAGAGGAGTAGATGAGGACGCGTTCCCCGGAAGAGGGAACAATAGGCGTCGGGTCGACCTAGGGTTTCCGGTCGGAAACTCGAAGTCAGACCCGGACAGTCTGGTGACTGTCAAATTTATTTATATTATCTTTTATGTTCTAACTCTGTTTTACAGGAAACTAATATTTTTGTGCAGGATTAGATCTGACCGGGATCGATCGACCGAACCTTGGGATCGGTCGACCAAACCTCCAAGCTAACAGATCATGTCTCCAGAAGTTGAACCGGACTCGACCAGGGATCGGTCGACCGGACCTCGGGATCGGTCGACCGAACCTGGGATAGGTGTCGACTGGATCAAGCCGAGGTGTGCGGGTCAGAGGAGACTGATCGATCGACCGGACCCTGGGATCGGTCAACCGAACCCAGGGATAGAGTTTGACCAGATCGAAGCGGAGCGACAGATCGACAGATCAGATGTGGTGGAGATCATCTGATCGGTCGACCGATCCGCTTCGGGTCAAAGTTGATCCCGAGACTTGGGGATTTGGATCAGATTTGTAGAGCTATAAGAGGAGGCCTCGAGGTGCAGCTCAGACATCAAATTCGAACAGAAGAATCTGCGCTTTCCAACGCTACTCCGAACGCTTTCAACAACACTCTGCAACTCCGACAACCAGCGTCTACATCTTCATTTTCTGATAGTGTCGGTATAATTCTATTATTGCTATTAAACTGTAATACATCTTGTAAGCTTTGCGATATTATAGTTGTTGCCCATCGAAAGTGGTCAACGACCACGGGCCTTCGAGTAGGAGTCGAGATAGGCTCCGAACGAAATAACTTCTTGGAGTCTTCTGTGTGTTTGTTAGTTTATCATTTCCGCTGCGTAACTCTTTTACGATTCCGAAATCGATTGTGAAATAGCCACGAGCGCTATTCACTCCCCCCCCCTCCTCTAGCGCTTTCAATCCAACATAAATAACTTTATTAAATTTAGACAATCACTTTTCACTATACACTACATCAATTATCCTTGCGTAGAAAGAGAAATTGAAAAAAATATTATTTTCGGCAATTTACCAAAAGGCGTACTACAGTTAATGTATTTACCAAAAAGCGCATTACGATTTTGTATTTACCAAAAGGCGCAGGTAAGTGATGTATATTACCGAATATAACCCTACCGCCAACCAACACCTCTGATCAGTCATCAATTCCCAGGCATCCGAACCACATTTTTAAAAAACTTAGATATTAAAAAAAAACGATCATTAGGGTACTTCCCTCCTTCGTGACATGCGAGTGCAGCTCGGTCTTGTGAAACCCTAGTTTAGTGTTCGTGAGCCATCAGTTCGAGTTTTTCTCAAGCGCCATCTAGCTAGCATTTCAGTTTAATTAAAAACCAAGAGTGTTCGTGAGCCATCAATGAAGGATTCTAGGGTTTACATTACATTAATCAGCTAGTATCATAATGGCGCAAAGACGTCGATCGGGCGAATCATCATCCTCGCCACATCAATTAGCTGTAAAGGTTATCATTTTACAAACTCTGTGATATTGAGAAGCTGAACTAGTATGATTTAAATTTTTTTATTTTTATAAAGTATAGGGTTCAGTTGATGTTGGACAGAAACTGCATTGGAACAGTGTCCTCGGTCACTTTAAAAGTTTTTTTCAACCATCCACGAAGAAAGGAACGCATGGAGGCGGTGTTATTTTACATGACCGACACATAGTGCTGATCAAACAGTCACCCTTTCGTATTTTTTTGGACATAGAAGATATGCAGCACATCCGTGGGATTTTGGTAAATATATTTGAAAATTGGGATTCAAGTAGTCAAACCTTTAGATTCTCAGGTACAATTTATAAATTTGTATTTTAATTACAAAGTAGTTGTATGGTAAAATTTAAGCGTTTGCTAAACTTGGGGCTGATACGATGCCGTATCAGGCCCAACGTGGGCCTGATACGGCATCGTATCAGGCCCAACGTGGGCCTGATACGGCATCGTATCAGGCCCAACGTGGGCCTGATACGGCATCGTATCAGGCCCAACGTGGGCCTGATACGACATCGTATCAGGCCCAACGTGGGCCCTATACGGCATCTTATCAGGCCCAACGTGGGCCTGATACGATGGAGTATCAGTTCTTGATATGACATTGTATCATGTCCACGGTGTTCCTAATACTTTTGTATGTGTTGGTAGAATTCTAATAATAATTTAACTTGGTCAGGTGTTCCGGTTTGCTTCACAAGAGGAGACGTTTCATTGCTGCTCGGTATTGCAGACCGAGGAGCTTCAATTCCGATTGATTCAGCTAAAGCATCCAGTGACCTTTTTCTAACTTACTTCTCAAACAAAAAAGAAGCTACTAGATCAAGAATTGAGGAGTTGCTTAAATTTTATGGCAATCGCGTTGAAGTCGAAGATGATGTTTTATTATTTTGCAAATTCTATATTTTGTATATATTTGTTTGTGTCTTATTTTCTTCTAGTACATATAAGGTCCCGTTAAGTCTTATAGATATAGTAGATGATTTTGAGAATCTTGATAGATTCAACTGGGTTGAATCAATCCATGAATTTATGGCTCCACAATTACCTAAGATTGGGGACATATTTTCATCAATCGAGACAAAACATGCTAACACCAACCTCCCTTACCTAAAGGGATTTGCTGGTCTTTTGCAGTAAGTGTTTAATTTGTGTGAAAATTTTTAATATTTTGCGAACAATTATAAAATAGTTAACCCTTGTCATGGTGAATCAGGCATGGTTTTTGGAGCATGTTCCAATCCAAAAACCATACAAAATAAAAGGAGCCAGAATAAATAAGTGGAGGAATATTCCTTCACATATTAGTAAGGTGAGAGAAATGATTAACCAAGTTTCATCTGAAGAGGTAAATTTAGAATACTTTGACTATAGTTTGGTAAAAAAGTATGGTTTTAACATGTGGTTTAATATTCTTACAGGTTGTGATTAACCTAATCCCTAACCAAGATGAAAGATCATTGGTTGAGAACCTTGCTGGCGTTGAGGACAGTCCACATGCAATGGAGGCATCACAAATTGAAGTGAGTGTAGGAGGAAGGCAGATTAATAAGGATTGTTGTAATTGCATTATGCAAGCAAACATAAATAAAGAGCTAACAATGGAGAACATGCAATTGAAGGAGAGGGTGAAAGAGTTACTTAAAATAGTTGAAAAAAAGGCATGGAATCTCAATATAGCGAGCCTATAGACGATCCTCAAATTGAACCTGTAGGTGTTACAACAAGAAGTAGGAGAGGACGTGACAGAAGTCGCTATGATTACAGGGATACTCCAATTGATAGTCCATTGTGGCTCAAAACTTTACCTAAGAGGCAGCGTAGAAATATACATATAAGTGAGCCTGCGGAAAAAGTTACAAGTATAGGAGAAGGAAAAAAATTTGTCAAAGAATATGTTGTTGTGGGCAAGGGGAAAGGAAAAATAGGTTTGGATGAAATGGAAGAAGAAATTAATATTGTACAAATGATGGAAGATAAATCTGATGAAGAGGCAGACAAGGATGTAGAAATGTTTGCCAAATATGACAAAATGAGGAAACAAGCAATTGCTGTAAGATGATATATGCAAATTTCTTTGCAATTTGTTAGATATAATGGATTATCTAATTGCCTTTTTTATTTGTATGCATAGTATGTGAAGAAGCAATTTAAGTCTTCCAAGAAAAAAAACAAGACGAAGAGGTGGCGTACTTGTTAAAAGTCTTGGAGGAAATAAAGTACGTAAATTAAATAGTTGAATAGTAAAGTATAATATATGCATATCTGATTACATATTTGGGCTAAGGTTATCAAAAAGGAATTTGTAAAAATAATCTGTGATTTGTTTACTTTGTAGGTTTACAAATGATATAGTTTGGGAGGAACCACCCTTTTGTTTAAATTTGTATTCTCTTTTATCTAGTGTGAATGGAGAAATGTTGACAAGAGGGGATGTAATCGACACGTATTGTAAAATTTTATTTAGGGGGGCATTCCCGTCTGGAAGCACATATAACAAGTCAATATATTGTTCAACATTCTTCACAGTAAGGAATTGATTTGATTATAGTTAAAAATAGAATTCTTTTATTAGTTGGTTATGTATGTATGACTTTGCATATTTGTAGTCATTAATGAAATCGTCAAGTAAGTTTGCCTTCCAACACATGATAAAGACGGATAGACGAGATGAAGAGGTAAGGTATATATTTATACCTTTGTGCAGTGATAATGCACACTTCCACTTGCTGGTGGTGGACACCAAATCAATGACGTTCAATCAGTACAATTCTCTTGCAAGTGGAAGTAAATACAAATATGAATTTGAAGCAGCGGTTAGCATCTAATAATAATGATATTGTTTGTATTTTAATATAAATGCTAGTTGATGGAAAATGAAAATTTCCTCTTCAATCTTCAGGTATCAGATTTTAAATTATATAGTCGTGAGCACGTTGCTATTCATCCAAACTTGGAAAGGCATTATCCGTTTGATAGATGGGTCTCTCGCACAATTGAATGTCCACAACAACAAGCAAGGTAAATCGAGCACAAGGTGTGAATATAAATAATTGATAAAAATTATTGACAATTAAAATGTTGTTGTTCTTTACAGCGTTGACTGTGGCTTCTTTGTGATGCAATACATTCGATGTCTCCTATATGATATGAAGATGGACTTCAAACAAGGAGACATGAAAAAGATTAGAATTGATGTAATGGTAGCAATTTTGAGGGATAAATATTTTCAAACATTGGATTAAATATCCAGTCTTGTAAGGCAAAAACTTTTATAGATTGTAAATGCAATTATTACGTAGTGTAGGACTTTTAATATCTTTGTATGTAGTCTTTGTTGTATAATACGGTGGTATGTAGTGTATGAGAAGATTAGAAACTGTCACTGGAATATTAATAATATTGCATAGTGATTAGTCAGAAATATAAATCACAAAATACAAAATGCAATGCTGGTGCTTATCAGTGGAAAGAGACAATGTATATAAGTTGTAATGCGCACCATTTCTATCTTCTCAAAACTGAAATCATGGTAACGGTTGGGATTGTTTAAAAAAATCAAATAGGCTCGGACCAACGGAGGTTTCCAGAGCACGTCACTAGGTTCCGTGCCAACTGCCACGGAGCAATACCTTATTAGAAATGGGGTATAAATACGTTTTGACACCAAATATATCATCTTCCCAGTTAGAACTTCACAGGGAACATGATTTCAGGTAGAACCAAGTAGGGGAGGGGCATCAGTGGGTTTTGGTGAAAACCCACTGATGGACCTAGACACATCGGATTGGACCCATTTCAGCTCTAGTGGTATTCTGGAGTTGCAAGGACTCAGAATCTGGTGGCAAATAATAATTTAAATATTTATAGGTGCTGGGAAAAATTTAAAATGTAATCAGCCTCCGTTGGGCCTGATATGCTTGGATATCAGGCCCAACGTGGGCCTGATACGCTTGGATATCAGGCCCAACGTGGGCCTGATATCCAAGCATATTAGGCCCAAAGTCGCCTTGGCACTTATAAATGGCAACTGGCACGGAGCCATACTTCGTAATCCATGGTTTATAAATTATGTTTGACACCATAAATACCATCTCCCCACCAAGACCTTCACAGGGGACTTGATTTCATGAAAATCCAAGTAGGGGAGGGCCATCAGTGGGTTTTGGTCAAAACCCACTGATGGACCTAGACACATCGGAATGGACCCATTTCAGCTCTAGTGGTATTCTGGAGTTGCAAGGACTCAGAATCTGGTGGCAAATAAATGTTTAAATATTTATAGGTGCTGGGAAAAATTTAAAATACAATCAGCCTCCGTTGGGCCTGATATGCTTGGATATCAGGCCCAACGTGGGCCTGATACGCTTGGATATCAGGCCCAACGTGGGCCTGATATCCAAGCATATCAGGCCCAAAGTCGCCTTGGCACTTATAAATGGCAACTGGCACGGAGCCATACTTCGTAATCCATGGTTTATAAATTATGTTTGACACCATAAATACCATCTCCCCACCAAGACCTTCACAGGGGACTTGATTTCACGAAAATCCAAGTAGGGGAGGGCCATCAGTGGGTTTTGGTAAAAACCCACTGATGGACCTAGACACATCGGAATGGACCCATTTCAGCTCTAGTGGTATTCTGGAGTTGCAAGGACTCAGAATCTGGTGGCAAATAATAATTTAAATATTTATAGGTGCTGGGAAAATTTTAAAATACAATCAGCCTCCGTTGGGCCTGATATGCTTGGATATCAGGCCCAACGTGGGCCTGATACGCTTGGATATCAGGCCCAACGTGGGCCTGATACGCTTGGATATCAGGCCCAACGTGGGCCTGATATCCAAGCATATCAGGCTCAAAGTCGCCTTGGCACTTATAAATGGCAACTGGCACGGAGCCATACTTCGTAATCCATGGTTTATAAATTATGTTTGACACCATAAATACCATCTCCCCACCAAGACCTTCACAGGGGACTTGATTTCATGAAAATCCAAGTAGGGGAGGGCCCAACGTGGGCCTGATATGAATATCATTTAATAAAGCAGTATTCTATCTCCCCCTAATATAAACTCCAAGCATTCTTACAGGGGCCTGATCAAAATAATAAAATAACATCAATTTTAATAGTCACCTTCCATAGGGTAGAAAAGAAAAGGTGTGCACTGTTCCGTGCCAACTGGCACGGAGCCATATTTCGTAATCCATGGTGTATAAATTATGTTTGACAGCATAAATACCATCTCCCCACCATGACCTTCACAGGGGACTTGATTTCATGAAAATCCAAGTAGGGGAGGGCCATAAGTGGGTTTTGGTCAAAACCCACTGATGGACCTAGACACATCGGATTGGACCCATTTCAGCGCTAGTAGTATTCTGGAGTTGCAAGGACTCAGAATCTGGTGGCAAATAAATGTTTAAATATTTATAGGTGTTGGGAAAAATTTAAAATGCAATCAGCCTCCGTTGGGCCTGATACGCTTGGATATCAGGCCCAACGTGGGCCTGATATCCAAGCATATCAGGCCCAAAGTCGCCTTGGCACTTATAAATGGCAACTGGCACGGAGCCATACTTCGTAATCCATGATTTATAAATTATGTTTGACACCATAAATACCATCTCCCCACCAAGACCTTCACAGGGGACTTGATTTCATGAAAATCCAAGTAGGGGAGGGCCCAACGTGGGCCTGATATGAATATCATTTAATAAAGCAGTATTCTATCTCCCCCTAATATAAACTCCAAGCATTCTTACAGGGGCCTGATCAAAATAATAAAATAACATCAATTTTAATAGTCACCTTCCATAGGGTAGAAAAGAAAAGGTGTGCACTGTTCCGTGCCAACTGGCACGGAGCCATACTTCGTAATCCATGGTGTATAAATTATGTTTGACAGCATAAATACCATCTCCCCACCATGACCTTCACAGGGGACTTGATTTCATGAAAATCCAAGTAGGGGAGGGCCATCAGTGGGTTTTGGTCAAAACCCACTGATGGACCTAGACACATCGGATTGGACCCATTTCAGCGCTAGTGGTATTCTGGAGTTGCAAGGACTCAGAATCTGGTGGCAAATAAATGTTTAAATATTTATAGGTGTTGGGAAAAATTTAAAATGCAATCAGCCTCCGTTGGGCCTGATATGCTTGGATATCATGCCCAAAGTGACCTTGGTATGGTATCCTTTCTTATAAATTTAATTTACAATAATTTTATTCACCATAAATTTTAGTTACACAAACAGTAAATCATTACTACAATAAATTATTACAATTGTTCACTATTTCTATAGTTTAAAATTTTTGTCAGACATGATTTTGTGTCCAAGTCTAAATCTATAAGCTCTCATATCAGCTTGTACAAAGTCTGTAGATCTCCGGAACATCAAACTCTCTGCATAGCGCATTATAAAAAAAGCACAATCCAACCTACAAAACAAATGCACAATCCATCATAGAAAAGGCAAATAGAATTATTATGGAACATACACTAATACTTACGATTTGCTTTGTGTGGGGCCAATAACTTGCATCGTTTTATACTCTCTCCCGGAGAATGGTTCTAAACCTTTATGCCATATGTGATAGTATGACCAGTTCAGCTCCTTAAAAAACAACACCTACAAATATCAAACCATAGTAATTAATACATAAACAATGATTATTGGATATAAGAAATTTGTTACTTACAGTTTGATTAAAAACAGAAGTGTAATTTTCTGTGGTGCCAAGAGAGTTATAATGAATTATTTGTCGTTCCTCTAGGTCCATGACCATTAGATGCCAATGATCATCTTGGTTATGTAAAGGACAAAAAATATATCTAATGTCCTTGTCGTCATCTGTTTTTGCAGTTTGTTTCAATGCATCCACGTGCATCATTCCGAACAAGTCCTATACAAATAATAGAGCTATTATGGTGACTGCATCCAATATATAATTTAAACAATTTACAATGAGATAAGGGACATACTGGGAATCCAACCCCACAAAATATGGATGGGTGGTATGGTGAGTTAGAGTGTTTGGCTTCATTAGCAAGAATATTCCAATAAACATTTATGCAATCCCCATTGGTATATTGTGTCCAATCAAATATTGTCATAAAAGATTACATATCTAAGGAGAAATTATCATTTGCCCATATTGGTTGCACCGTCACCCTACACACAAGTATACAGTCAATGGTATTTAATAAATTGAAAATAAAAAAATTATCATTAACCTCTAATAATAATCCTTTGTTGACATGTGGGTTAAGAATTTAGGTTGGCAACTACGTTACCTTAACTGACTGAGCTTCAACAATGCATCGGCTATCACATCATCTTTGCTCTTTTTAAAAAATGTTTTTGCTTGCTGAGATAATTAAAATAATACTATGTCATTAAGGATTCTAAAATAACAACTTACCTACTCTCGACCGTACCTTCAATATTTTGGTTTTGACCTTGTTAATTTCATGACATTGTGTTTCTATCTGTGATGAACTTGTATTTTCTGTCTTTGATGGTGCAGGAGCATCTGGTTCGACACTAAGAACAACCTGTTTGCCTTTTTTTTTGGTGCATTGGGATATCAACCTTCTCTGGGTTCTCTTTCTTTTGGGGCCTACCCGAAAATTAGTTGGAATTATAAGCAGATTAGGGTCTATGCCTTCTGATGCTGGGTCTATGCCTTCTGATGCTCTTGGCTCCCCTGATATGCTCTGTATGACTTGTTGGAGCTCTTTAATCTTATTTTCGGCATCGGCTATGATTTTGTCTTTTACAGTTAAAATTCTGTTATCCACGTCAGAATTTATAGTGTCAGCCTTGTTGCCACTCGTATCCCGTTCTTTACGCAGTTCACTTATTTGTTGATCCTTTTCTTTAAGCATAGCTTCCATATCAGCAATCACAATATCCTTTGCTGCTACTAGACTATCCTTTTCTTCTATCACCGTTGCCAGGTTTTTATTAGCTTCCTCCAAACTTTGAGAAGCTTTATATAATTCTTGCTTTAAACTCTCAATTTTGTTATCCTTTTCCTTGCACAAACTACAATCTACGGTATCGTCACACTGGAGTTGGCCTTCTTCGGCTTGATGTAAAGATCCTTGGCCAACCAACTCAAGATACTCAGATGGCTGAGGCCGGTTTGGTAGTAAATTAAACTCTGATTCTGTCGGAATTAAATCTACTAAAATTTTATCTGCAGTTACACGATCTATCATTTTTTTTACTGTGTCAACATGATAGTTAGGCCACCTCCATCGTAGTATTCTTGGCAATTTTTCTGGATGGTCTGGATCAATAATGCTGATGTGCTCACACACCCATACCTACAATATGATTATAAAAGTAATTCATAATCTTTACACATATCTTGCTATATATGTAATCGGACTTACAACTAAAATATTTGGAAATCCCTTTAGCAAGGGGGCCTTGGGCGTTGCATCAGCAACCTGTGGTTTTGGTCTTAATGTAAGCTCTAATCCAATGGAGTCTAATTGTTGAGCCATGAAACTGTATACTGCATTGCACCAGTTAAACCTAGCTAAGTTCTCAAAATCATCTACACAGTCAATTAGGGAGAGCACATGTATTCTGAGAACACTGCTACTCCCACAAAACAGAACTGTTGTAAAAAAATACAGGATAAAAAGCTGACAGTACAGCTTGTCGTTTGATCTAGACTTCCTAATCAGTTTCTCTAAATGTTTGGCAGAACAATCCGATTCTCGGAAAAACTCCATGTACAGTGCGCTTGAAGCCTCATTTAAATCGAGACGAACTATATCTCCATTGTCGGGTAGGCCAAGAATCAGTCCCACATCTACCTTTGTAAAATTGAGCTTCTTCCCATGGAAGATAAAGTTTTTTTCCTCATGATCCCAGTTATCAAACATATTTTGTACCTGAGCTCTTACAAAAGAACTATCAGGGAGGTCGAGGATCCAGGAAAAAGGTGTGCCTCGAATCATCTGTTCTTGTTCTGAAGTCGGGTTAACAGAAGAGATAAACTTTCTGAAGTGGCAAATGGTACTTTTCCAGTTCATTCTTTTAGTTCTTCCTCTGTTGACGTAACTTTGATAAGTTGGTCGATCAGCACACAGACTTGTTGAGACTTCTTTTGTTGCCATTGCGAACCTACGTACTGTATAACCAAACACAGAAAAACTCTACGCTCTTATTCTAACACACCCACACAAACCCTAGGTTAACCGGTTATAGAAAGCTTACCTAAATGAGCAACCGACCTCCGTACGGAAATGATTCTTGAACGCCGGTGAAGGAAGAGTGGGTTTTGGCCCGGAGCTGCATTGAATGGCTTCGAGAAGAAGATGAAGAACGAAGCAGGAGAGTGTGCGCTTTTGCAGATTGAAACTTGGGCCTGATATCTCATTAATTTATTTTATCTAATCACCTCGATTTATGTGTAAGATTATTTATTATTAATTTGAAATATTACTTTTTATATTATCAGCCCCACGTTGGGCCTGATATCCAAGCATATCAGGCCCAACGGAGGCTGATTGTATTTTAAATTTTTCCCAGCACCTATAAATATTTAAACATTTATTTTCCACCAGATTCTGAGTCCTTGCAACTCCAGAATACCACTAGCGCTGAAATGGGTCCAATCCGATGTATCTAGGTCCATCAGTGGGTTTTGACCAAAACCCACTGATGGCCCTCCCCTACTTGGATTTTCATGAAATCAAGTCCCCTGTGAAGGTCTTGGTGGGGAGATGGTATTTATGGTGTCAAACATAATTTATACACCATGGATTTCGAAGTATGGCTCCGTGCCAGTTGCCATTTATAAGTGTCAAGGCCACTTTGGGCCTGATATGCCCACGTTGGGCCTGATATCCAAGCATATCAGGCCCAACGGAGGCTGATTGTATTTTAAATTTTTCCCAGCACCTATAAATATTTAAACATTTATTTGCCACCAGATTCTGAGTCCTTGCAACTCCAGAATACCACTAGAGCTGAAATGGGTCCATTCCGATGTGTCTAGGTCCATCAGTGGGTTTTGACCAAAACCCACTGATGGCCCTCCCCTACTTGGATTTTCATGAAATCAAGTCCCCTGTGAAGGTCTTGGTGGGGAGATGGTATTTATGGTGTCAAACATAATTTATAAACCATGGATTACGAAGTATGGCTCCGTGCCAGTTGCCATTTATAAGTGCCAAGGCGACTTTGGGCCTGATATGCTTGATATCACGTTGGGCCTGATATCCAAGCATATCAGGCCCAACGGAGGCTGATTGTATTTTAAATTTTTCCCAGCACCTATAAATATTTAAACATTTATTTGCCACCAGATTCTGAGTCCTTGCAACTCCAGAATACCACTAGCGCTGATATGGGTCCAATCCGATGTGTCTAGGTCCATCAGTGGGTTTTGACCAAAACCCACTGATGGCCCTCCCCTACTTGGATTTTCATGAAATCAAGTCCCCTGTGAAGGTCTTGGTGGGGAGATGGTATTTATGGTGTCAAACATAATTTATAAACCATGGATTACGAAGTATGGCTCCGTGCCAGTTGCCATTTATAAGTGCCAAGGCGACTTTGGGCCTGATATCCAAGCATATCAGGCCCAACGGAGGCTGATTGCATAACGGAGGCTGATTGTATTTTAAATTTTTCCCAGACCTATAAATATTTAAACATTTATTTGCCACCGGATTCGAGTCCTTGCAACTCCAGAATACCACTAGAGCTGAATCAGAGGTGTCTAGGTCCATCAATGGGTTTTGACCCAAGCCCACTGATGGCCCTCCCCTACTTGGATTTTCATGAAATCAAGTCCCCTGTGAAGGTCTTGGTGGGGAGATGGTATTTATGGTGTCAAACATAATTTATAAACCATGGATTACGAAGTATGGCTCCGTGCCAGTTGCCATTTATAAGTGGCAAGGCGACTTTGGGCCTGATATGCTTGGATATCAGGCCCACGTTGGGCCTGATATCCAAGCATATCATGCCCAACGGAGGCTGATTGTATTTTAAATTTTTCCCAGCACCTATAAATATTTAAACATTTATTTGCCACCAGATTCTGAGTCCTTGCAACTCCAGAATACCACTAGCGCTGATATGGGTCCAATCCGATGTGTCTAGGTCCATCAGTGGGTTTTGACCAAAACTCACTGATGGCCCTCCCCTACTTGGATTTTCATGAAATCAAGTCCCCTGTGAAGGTCTTGGTGGGGAGATGGTATTTATGGTGTCAAACATAATTTATAAATAATGGATTACGAAGTATGGCTCCGTGCCAGTTGCCATTTATAAGTGTCAAGGCGACTTTGGGCCTGATATGCTTGGATATCAGGCTCACGTTGGGCCTGATATCCAAGCATATCAGGCCCAACAGAGACTGATTGTATTTTAAATTTTTCCCAGCACCTATAAATATTTAAACATTTATTTGCCACCAGATTCTGAGTCCTTGCAACTCCAGAATACCACTAGCGCTGATATGGGTCCAATCCGATGTGTCTAGGGTGGGTTTTGACCAAAACCCACTGATGGCCCTCCCCTACTTGGATTTTCATGAAATCAAGTCCCCTGTGAAGGTCATGGTGGGCAGATGGTATTTATGCTGTCAAACATAATTTATACACCATGGATTACGAAGTATGGATCCGTGCCAGTTGGCACGGAACAATCCACACCTTTTCTTTTCTACCCTATGGAATCGATTACTACACTCCCTTTGTGCATGTTTTAACACATCTATATTTCACTACATATTAATGTGACTTTGAAATTACGAACCCCTTCCTGTTGAATTGAAATGTATCGCAATTTTATTTGACACAATGGAGATATGGTGTGAAGTATTATTTCTGCCTTGCAGGTGATGGTTTACACTTCTCATACCTACCATAAAACTATAACACAAACTAAATACTCCATAAACGTATATAACAGAAACATCACTTTTAACAACTGTTTGTCTTACAAACCTATTTATGTACTTCATACAAAACATATGCCTCAACTCCTCGAATTTACAATTCAGTCAAGATCCAGGGGCTGGCGGCATTCTACAGGTCCTCCGATTATGGCCCAGTTGTTTGCACCTGCTGCATTTGATTTTTACCTTCCCATTATGTTTTGACTCGATCCTTACCTTCTTTCGCCTACCAGGCTGCACAAGGCTACGTGGACATAGCACTATAATGTTGTTGACACCCCTAGGCCAAAATTCTTTGCTTCGACAGGGGTAAATACGATCCATGTATGTCATTTTCCAATTATGTGAATGAAAGTAATGCTCACAATATGGGAGTGTATCCATGTTCCGGTGAATTATGACGACATTTGCATGTGAGCAAGGCAATCCTGAAATTTGAAACTCCCCACAGTTACAATATTTCCTCTCCAAATCAACAATGTATGAAGCACCCCATGTCTCTACTTCCATTTCGGATTGAGAGTAGGGGTGGACTTTATATCGTCTAGCTTTCTCTCTCCTTGATTGCATTTCTTTGGTAGCATGAGGTGTCAACGCTACATACCATTTCGACGCTTCCTCCTTACGGTTACAGAACCATTGAGCTACCTTTCTTCTGGTATTATCAATTAACCTGTTTATCGGAAGTTCACGCGTCTCCTTGAACAAAGCATTTAAACTCTCTACACAATTGGTGGTTAGCATTGTGTACCTTCTCCCACTAAAGTGTGCATTAGCCCATCTTTTAGGGTCAATGTTCTGAAGCCACTGATGAGCATCTGGATGTTTTTCATGCATAGACTGCATTATGAGATCATATTGTAGTGTTGTGTTTGCTCGAGCAATTGCCCAAAACAACCCTAAACCTGACCTACTGCCAGTATCTGTTACCATATTGCAAGACATGTGGTGGCAACAAAAAGCATGATGGGCAGTAGGGTAGACTTTCCTAACTGCTGCTATAATGCCACGATGTCTATCTGATACTATACTCATTGACTCTGGATCAACATTAAAGAATCTCTTCGTATGATCCAGAAACCACTCCCATGCAGACCCACATTCAACTTCAGCGATTCCAAAGGCTACTGGGAGGACATTGTCATTAGCATCTATTGATGTAGCCATCAACAACACACCCGGATATTTGCCTCTTAGGTGTGTGGCATCAATTCCAATTAATTTACGCAAATAAGACCTAAATACTCTCCTACAAGCTCCAAAACCCCAAAAACATCGTTGGAACTGATTATCCCCATTCCTGTGTAGTGCAACATAGGTTTCAGGATCCCTTACTCTTAACTCATGCAGATATAGTGGAAGATCTCTATATGCTTGATCATAATCTCCAACAACTTTCTTCATCGCTTTCTCTCGAGCTATATAAGCTTTTCTGTAGGATATGGTCACTCCGAACCTGGCTTTTATATCTGCTATAGTCATACTTGGCTTGTATTGTTCATTAGCAAGAAATTGCTCTTCAACAAAAGAAGCTACAAAGGATGAAGAGCATGCTTGATGATCAGCACTTTCCCTAATGGTGCCACATTGTTGTTCCTTTATATATTTCGTAACAATGAACTCGACATCCCCCCTGGCAACTACTCTCCACTTACACGGTTGATTGAAGCAGACAGCTTTTACTTTATTTTTCCGAGTGTCAGCTGGGTTATATCTCATATGTTTAACCATGGCATGCTTCACAAGTTGATTCTTGAACTCTTGTCGAGACTGAAATATCTGTCCTACAAAAAATTCATGCTGATCTGTTGCCTCTTCAATTGGCCTTTGGAGCAATCGAAAATTTAGAATATATGGATCATCAGCTATTGGGAACTCCTCCTCTAAGTCACTATACTGCTCTTGAGATATTTCATATTGTTCAATCTGCATATCATCAGCAAAGAATTCTTGTACATTTGTATTGCATTGCATTTCCTCTCCATTTCGGTTATAATACCCTTCCTCCTCACTCCAACTAGGCTCATAGTAATCAACAAGTGTTGCACACGGGTTCAGAACCTCATCTTCTTGAATACTAGCTTCTTCATTTAGATCAAATGTGAAATTACTGCTCGTATTTCTATTTGTGTTATGCACACAATTATACTGTGAAGATGATGGAATATTTGTTCTGGATACTTCTCCTACATTATCTGCATGTCCAATGCTAGAAGTTGCATCAAGAGTATTCCATATCTCATATAGAATTTCGTCAATTATATTATCATCCCTGATAAATAAATTTAAAAATTATTTTAGTAAATTTGCAACTATATAATCATTTTTTGTAGTTAAATTGTAATTTTGCTCAAACTAGGAACGGTCTGATGTAAAAGCAAAGTTTTAACCACATAACACATTATCGATATCAGGCTCTACGTGGGCCTGATATCATATGTATCAGGCCCACGTTAGGCCTGATATCTATGATATCAGGCCCACGTTGGGCATGATCTCATAGATATCAAGCCACTTTGAAGCAGATACTTCTTGTAAACTAGGACCA
Source organism: Zingiber officinale (assembly GCF_018446385.1). Taxonomy (NCBI): domain Eukaryota; kingdom Viridiplantae; phylum Streptophyta; class Magnoliopsida; order Zingiberales; family Zingiberaceae; genus Zingiber; species Zingiber officinale. Next base: position 172,348,244 of record NC_055988.1, read on the forward strand.
CCACTGACTAAACCCTAGCCAAACTTAACTATCAACGTCAAAAACTAACATGAATTAAATCGATTAAGTCTTCTATTACATCATAATTCAGGTGTTATTGAATATTATTCCCCACACAACCAAAATTAACCATAATACCACTTTTTGCTGCCACCCTTCACAGACAAATGGTGTACTTTTTATTTACCTTCACTATCCTATTTTACAGTAAAAAAATCCATACATACATGTCTAAATCTTTAAATGTGTGCTTCTACTCATTTCCCTCTTGCAAGAAGTTTGTCTTTCTCGGCTAACCTTCTTAACTTAATTTGTCCTTGGTCTCCTCTAGCAACTCTTACGCAATTATGCCATAAACCTAACTGGTCTATTGCAATCGCCAACCACCACGAGCAGTAATGGCAAGCGCAGGGTTCATATTTTTTTTTCTTTCAAAGTTTATAACACCACACAGAGGGACGAAGGGAGAGAGACGGTGAGAAGACGTGTATCCGAACCACAAATTATTTTTCTATTCTACTTTCGGCTTGGATGTTTGGAAAAATGTGTTTGAAAAAGGCGGTTGCCAGGTTAGCCAGAGGGGTAATCTGGGGATTGATTTTGGTAAACTCCGCCTTTTGGTAAATACAAAACTGTGATGCGTTTTTTGGTAAATACATTAATCGTAGTACGTGTTTTGGTAAATTGCCGTATTATTTTATTTTTAGAATAAAGATTTTATTTTCTAAATTTAGAGAATTATTAGTCATTTAATCTAAATTTAATGAATATATAAGATAAATGATGTAAATTTTTTTGTAATTATCTTATTTAAAATTTAAGATAAAATTTTAAATAGGATAATTGATAAAGACGTTCGAAGGAACTTCAACTTTGTCAACTTTTGGTTTGTATGTTAATATTCAATTTTGTCAATTTTTTTAAAAAGTAAATCTTGCAGGTCACGTGCTTAAGCGTAGGCAGCGAAAGTTGCAAGCTCGAACGGACGAAGACGAACAACGCTCGAGCCGAATACCGGCGCCTTTTTCTCTCACACGTCATCATCTTCTCTTCTCGATGCTTCTCCGAAGTCTCTTCTCGTCCCTCTCTCGATCTCATCTCCGCTTCTCGCCCTCTCTCTTCCTTACCCGCTCGATCGCCAGTCCTACCTCCCCATGGTTCCTCCCTTCTTGTCGGCACACGGTGCGCTTTGGATCCGTCCTCAGGGCCTCTTCTTCCGCCACCGGCGGCGACTCCCCGCGACCGCCCGACTTGCCTATTGTTCCTCCAACCGCTTCCAAGGTCCCGTTTTCATTTGTTTCTTTCATTCTCCCTCTAAATCATCATTTAGGGCATGGTTTTCATGCTTATATTCCTCTATATGATCCTCAGAAACTAGATCATAATCGACTGATTTGATTATGTGTTGGTTGAACTGATGAAATTGATAACCGAGCTTTGCAGCAGGCGGAAATGATAAATGGGATTGAAGCAGCGTTGGGTTCGACGTTCAGTTCAGATCCCTTATCTCCTCCTTCGAGTCCCCTAATCCTTGTTATCAGCGGACCAAGTGGTGTTGGCAAAGATGCAGTAATTAAGGTAATATGTCATATTTGCTGCATACGTCAAGGTTGTCCAACCTGACTTGAACATTCATAATTTGTGCCATGCCGACGTTTTCTAGATTAAAATGTTTCTTTCTCTGTGTGTCTGACAAAATCTACTGTTTTACTTGATTTATTGCACTCAACAGATATGTGGAATCTTAGAAGGTCGCTCATCTTGTTAGAGACTTATGAGGAAGATGTTTACTTTATGCAAACTCATTTGAGTAAGCAAAGAACATTTAACTCTTTTTGTTTGACCACTAGCTCTGAACCAGAAGGCTAAATTCTATATAATGCTATATAATTCTATATAATGTTATCTTCATATTGGACAGCCTATTAAATTCTATATAATGCTGTTACTTGGGGCTAATTTTCCAAATAATGTTGCATGACCCAACGAAAACCTAAAAATATACCAAACGGTTAGGCACCTCAATGATCTATCATGTGAAGGATTTATCCTCCATATACACCTTAAAAAGAGCAGGCAATTTTCATTATCGTGTGACAATCATATAGTACCATTTTAGCAAGATGTTTACTTTATGCAATTTCATGATATATCTTGTTAGAGGAAGATGTTTTACCTTATGCAAACTTACTTGAGTGAGCAAAGAATATTTAACTTATTTTTGTTTGACCCCTAGTTCTGAACCAGAAGGCTAAATATGGAGTCAATTCTATTGTGGTGGCTCTTGCACTATTGTCATTTTGCTTAATCTTCATCGTGGACAACCTATTAAGTTTGATACTCATAATGCTACTACTTAATGGGGGTAATTTTCACATAATGTTGCATCACCCAATAAAAATCTAAAAGTAGGACACTTGCGCCACAGACTTGTTATGAAAACCAAGTGGTTAGCCATCTTGATGATCTATCATATAAGGGATTTATTACCCAAAAAAGAGAGGCAGTAGTTTACTGTGAGACAATCATATAGTATCATTTGAGTCAATATTGCTGTCAAGATAAAATCAGTTTTTTCTTTGAGAAAACAAAATGCAATTAAAGATCAGTTAGTATCCTGAATTCAATTTATATTTTCTGTAAATTGAATTGATTTTTTTATTTTCAAAAAACTTTTATTTGATAATGTAACTTGTGTCATGTTGTCAAACTTTTGTCATGTTTTGTTAGTCTTGTATTATTGTGTCTGCTATTTGTGTTATGGGTTGGGTATTCTGTTTGATTATCTGGTGATAAGAAGGAACACTCCATCTTTCATCTGTAATAATTCTTTCTGTTAGGATTTTGTTTTCTTCGAAGCCTGCCTGATCATACTTACTATCGTCTTAATAGAGGCTACAAGAAGTTCGAGAGGGGATTCATTTTGTTGTCACAGCAACTAGCAGAGCACAACGTCCTGGTGAAGTTGATGGAAAGGATTATTTTTTTGTTACAAAAGAGAAGTTCTTATCGATGGTTCAAAGGAATGAGCTGTTAGAATATGCCCTGGTTTATGGTGACTATAAGGGAATTCCGAAGCAGCAGGTATGCACAAACATTTTGCTCTTATCGAATGTTAATTCACTTATCACGAACAATTACTTCAGCCATATAGAATTATTGTACTAATGTGTGATTTACTATAGATGATTAATGTTGGCAATCTTTCCTTGAAAGGAAAACAGAAACAGATCCTTATAATTTAAATTTTAGGAGGAATTATCTCTTTCATAATCATTATAAGGCTTTTCTTCTGCTATGATGCCTAGAGTTATCATTGTGCACATTTCCTTTTCTTATTTTCATCATTATTTCAGTGATTATTTCATGGCATATGTTAATGGAACAATATGATTTGTTTTTATCTTCTATGACATCTCAATAAATCTTCATCTAGATTCGAGAATACATGGCGAAAGGTTTTGACATTGTGTTGAGAGTGGACATACAAGGCGCTGCGACTCTGAGATCAATACTAGGAAAATCAGCAGTCTTCATCTTTCTGGTCGCAGAGAGTGAAGCTGCACTCGTGAACAGACTCGTTGCTCGTGATACAGAATCGCCCGAAATGCTCTTTGTAAGAATTGCCACAGCCAGAGAGGAGGTGAAGCACATGAAGAAATTCGACTATGTGGTCGTCAATGCGGAGGGGAAACTTGATGGTGCAGTTGAACTTGTAGAATCCATCATCGACGCAGAGAAGGCCAGCGTTTCGCAGCGAAAAGTCGAAATCTAGTCCAGTTCTTCAAGAGGTAAGCATTACCTTCTTTCCCTTGCATATTTGATTTTACTTTCTGTGCAATTCGACTATAGGTATCGTTTGCCGGTGTAAACTCTCAGAGTAACTTGCTCTTTTCTTTGAGTTCGAGCACTTATAACTTATCAACCAAAACATCCTTATCCTTTTTCTTTCTTTTTTTTTACCTCAAATTTGTTTTTGGAACAAAAAGGGTGGAGATTTTGTTGTTATGATGCAATTATTTCCATTTTTCTGATCTGTTGTATCAATTGCGAAGCTAAAGTCATCATGTTGCTAGTAGAAAACAAGTATTATCAATTATCACCCAAACGGGCTCTAAAGGTCAGTATTTGCATGATCCTGGTTTACTATATTTCATTTTCTTTCATCACTAAGTTGGGCGTAACAATTTCACCGAATATTAAAATAAGCTCTATTGGTAGCCTCACTTGTTAGATTCGAATTTTAAATGGAATGAATATGTGCTCCAAATTTATTGATAGACAAATCCAGAGAAACGTCGTCTATGTTCAAACATTTATATCTTACTATTTTATTAAGAAGATATACTAACTAAAATATTGATTTTAGTGAAGTTCAAAATAAAATTATATACATATCTTATTATTCTTTTCACTTTAAAAATAATTTTAAAGTTTATTAGTAATTCTCAAACGTATCAATCAGGAATCTAGAATTCAAGACTCAACTGGAGGTGTATTGTTAGAATTGTTTTCATTAATCAATCAATGATCTAGAGTTTGAAATTCAACTGTAGCATATTATTAAAAAAAATTCTTATTAATTAATTAGGAATTTATAGTTTGAGACTCAGCTACGGTATTTTATTGAGAATTTGTCTTGTTAATCAATAAAAAACTTAGAGTTTTCTTTAATCTCACATAGGGGTGTAAACGAATCGAATCGAGCCGAATTTGTAGAAAAATTTAAGGCTCGAATTCGGTTCGAAATATGTATATTTAAGTTCGAGCTCGATTCGAAGCTCGAAAAATTCAAAATGTTTGATTCGAGTTCGGTTTGAATTAGGGCTCGGGTTTGAATTCGGCTCGAAATATTTGAATATGTTTGTGAACTATTCGAATTATTATTCGAAAATAGGTTCGAAAGATTCGAAATTTATTTATTTAATATATATTTAACTTATATTAGTAAATATTAAGGATCGCGAGCGGCTCGAACAATATAATTTGGGCTCGAGTTCGGCTCGAAAAAAAGTTTGAACATATTCGAGTTCGGCTCGAATTTGATAAATTCGAATATGAATCGAATATTTTTCGAGCCGATTTGATTCGTTTGTTGTCCAAATCTCACATCTTATAATTGGCAACTCTGTGAGCAAAGAAATTTCTATTAATACCTTGGTTTAGCGATGTTAGAAAGTATATTTTTCTTAGCTTTTTGGCTAAGATTATTATTGCATAGGTCTGATGCACCTTTATTCAATTTATAGGATGTTTTTTTTACTAAATTTAAGTGTAATATTTGTTCTTATCAATTTAATATATAATATAAAGAATTAAATTAATTTTTTTATAAAGGAGAGTTCGTTATCCGTATGTGTTCATATATTATATTACACACGCAATAAGGGACAGAGTCATTATAGTTTTGGTGGGGCAATTGCTCCACTTTAATTTTTATGTAAGTAGCTCTAGAGGCATATAAAATTATAAAATTATTAGAATTTTACTCCGCTAAAAAAAAAATAAAAGTAGGGGCACTTCTTCTCCTCTCAGGTCACTCCTTAGTCCTTACATTACCCCATTTAGTATAAGGGACCTAGCCAGGCCCGGCTCAAGGCATAAGGCATTAAGGCCTATGCCTAGGGTCCCAATTTTATTAGGGCCCATTATTAATTAAAGAATAAATTTATTATTTAATATTTACATTTAATAGTTATATTGTCTAGTTCCCCGTTGCATTATGCGTGCAGATTTTGCTCTAGATTGGACTTGCTTCGAATTCCGTTCTAGTGCTCTTTAGATTTTGCTAGCTTCCAATGCAATCGATTTTATTTCAGATTTTGTTGTTTCTATTTTTATAGTGCACTTCAATTAATTCCAATGACAACTACATTTAATTACATATTAATTATAATTATTATATTTTGATGCAAAAATTATATCTAGAGCTACAATATAACTATTTAAGACCTTATATCTAAGGGGGCGTTTGGTTCTTTCCTAGGAATAGGAATCGGAATGAGAATCATTGTATTGTGGAATGGGAATGGGTATGAGCATGTATATCACTTTTAAAAGCAATGTTTGGTTAGTTGTTTATCTTCTATCGGAATAAATCAAAGTTTTCTTTTTTACCCTTAAAGGAAAATAAGAGAAAAAATTAGATGTCAGAGAAAGATGAATGTGAGAGAAAAATATGATGAAAGAGAATGATGAGAGAGAAAGTATTATGAGAGAGAAAGTGTGATAAGAAAGAATGAAGAGAGAGAAAGTGTGATGAGAGAAAATGAAAAAAGAGAGTGTGATTGGAGAGAGCATGATGAGAGAAAATATGATGTGAGAGAAAGTATGATAAGAGAGGATGAAGAGAGAGAAAATATAGTGAGAAAAAATGAGGAGAGAGAGTGTGATGAGAGAGATTGAGGAGAGAGAAAGTATGGTGAGAGAAAAAAGAACAGTGAATATGATGGGAGAGATTGAGGAGAGAGAAAGTATGATGAGAGAGAAAGTGTGTTGAGGAAAAAAGGAGTAAGTGTGATAAGAGAGATTGAGGAGAGAGAAAGTATGATGAGAGAGAAAGTGCGTTGAGGAAAAAAGGAGTAAGTGTGATAAGAGAGATTGAGGAGAGAGAAAGTGTGATGAGAGAGAAAGTGTGTTGAGAAAAAAGAGAAAAGAGAGTGTGATGGGAGAGATTGAGGAGAGAGAAAGTGTGATGAGAAACAAAAGAAGGAAGAGAGTGCGATGGAATAGATTGAGGAGAGAGAAAGTATGATGAGAGAGAAAGTGTAATGAGAAAAAAGATGAAAGAGAGTGTGATAGGAGAAATTAAGGAGAGAGAAAGTGTGTGATAAAATGATGAGAGAGAAACTATGATGAGAGAGAAAATATAATGAGAGAGAATAAGGAAAGATAAGTTATATGAAAGAAAAAATAAATAAATATATTCATTATCTCATTTTTTTTTCATCTCATTTTATAATTAGTTCATCATCTATTCATTATCTCATTAGTGTCTATGTATTTTTTTCCTCTCTTATCATTAGTTCTATAAGAAGACATCATTTTCCTATTTCACTCGATAATATTTTTTTCGCTTTCTTTTCTTTGAAATGTTCTTTATTGTTTTGCATAAATAAATTATGGAATGAATGAACTATGAACCTAAATATAGATTATTAATAATTGTATGAGAATTTTCTTATATATTTATGTCAATAATAGTCGAAGTTTGAAATATTATCAAATTATAATTACATTGTGTGAATTTTTAAATCTAATTATTTAAAAAATTTAAATACGTCGTTGTCGATCCCAAGTCTAAATAAAAAAAAGGATAAAAAAATATTTTTTTAAAAAAATATTATTAAAAGCTTTTTTTTCCCTTCGCCTAGGGCCCTGTAAAACTTTAAGCCGGCCCTGGACCTAGCTCATGTAATACGCATGCATAATAGCTAGTATATGTAAACTTCTAATGATGCTTCTACGAGAGTGTTGAGTTAAAGTATTCCAAACTCCAAAGAATAATAAAAAATCAATGTTTGAATTCTATTTATGAATATTGAGTATTTTTTAGTAGGTATAAGTTATGTTTTCGATTTATTTCGGATTAATCGGATAAAATCTGAATTTAGATTATAAATAAATAAATTCTATAAGTATTTTTATGAATTTGAAAAAGTTATGAATACCCTTATTATGCCCAAAAAAAAATTAGGACAAAAATTTAAAAAGCTTTGATCAGTTGTCAAATCATCATATGAGTGTTACAATTTAATTAAAGTCGAATGTGTATTCCATTTAATACGGGCTGTCAAAAATATTTTTATATTATTTGATTATTCGTTCCATAAAAATTAGTAATTAGCTTTTTTAATTGTAAATCTAATTGTTAGTTTATACAATAATAATGTTGTATATTTTGATTGTGCTTTTTCAAATGATAAATCAATTAAAATAATATTTTAGCTAGTAAAATAAATTATGGGAACTTTATGATATTTTTATATTTTAAATAGGCATTATTTGATGATCATAGATTGTGTAAAAATTAATATGTAGAAACTAGTTGTCAATTTTTATAATATATAGAAGTTAGTTGTTAGTTTTACGATAAACTTTATATTATTTTAATTTTACTCTTTTTTTAAGTGAAAAATTAGTTAAAATAGTATTTTAATGAGTAAAATAAATGTATAGATTTTATGATATTTGTTACATTTAAATCATGATCAAATGTATCTATATGTGTGTGTTTTTTTTAGCAGTTAATTTGTAGCTTCTACTAGTTTTAGGAAAAGATTATAGAAGGGTAATTTGAGGCGTTCGTTTTGTTATTTTTGTCTAAAAATTTATAGAACTTACAATAATCCAATGTATGTAAAGTATAGGGGGACTGATGAACTTTTTATATTATCACCTATTCCATCTCCTTTCCAAAGGGTAATGTTATGTTTACTCTAAAGATGGCTGAGAAAGGGAAAAAAAAAATTATGATAAAAAGTTATCTTCAGAGGAAGAGGAAGAGGAAGAAAGGGTAAAGAAATCCTTTCTTTTACATGCTTTTATCTTGATAGAGGAAGGTGAATACATACAATGTAATTTTATAAATAAAAAAATATATATGCGTCATTTTTAGGTACATGATGTAATTTTGTGACTTAAAAAGGATACATGCATCTTTTTTAGTATATGATGTAATTTTGTAAATGAAAAGGGATACATGCATCATTTTTTTTTCTCATCCGTTGTTTTCCATCCGATTTTAAGATGATCAATTTTGATTTCAAAATTATCCGTTGATGCATTGCATTTTTTTTCATCTGAAAATTTTAATAAAGTAAACGACGAAAATTTTTTCAATGCTGAAATTTTTTTTAAAATTTTAATTTTAATTTCCGCTCTCCTAAGTAAATTGACTATAAAGAAAGCTTTGCCTATAAATGATGTGCAAGGCTTATTTGCCCTCTGTTCCATCTTTCTCTAGCTTCCCGTCCCGAGAGTATGTGGTAAAAAGATGATTCGTTTGTCTCAATATCCTTGTTAATCCATCACTAAGTTAATATGGAGAAGTTAAACTATGGATGACTACTAATTAATTAATGTAGATAGTAAGATAAAAAGGGAGATATATTCGAACACGCTAAATTTTCATCCTAAGAAAAATAAATGATTAACCAGGCTAGGTAACGTCGAACCTGGGGTGATCGACCCGGCCCCACGAAAATTCTCACTAGCCGTTAGAGTAAATCGGGAAGTACTCGTAGCGGACAACCCAGGAGCTCAATATTTTTTAATTAAGTGTTTTATTTGAAGAAAAAATTTCTATAAATTTATCATAATTGAGATTCAAACTATGAATATCTGAATGACAATATGAATATCCTATAATTGTACTATACTAGGGGCTAAATTTTCATCCCAAGAGATCATATGGCGAATGTTTAATTGTCACCGAGAGATATGTACCATTCGATTTTCAGGTAATGGCGATGACCTGGTTATTTTTTCTCTCTCTCTCTCTTGCTTCCCGCTTACAAAATCTCACACCCTTGACCTTTCCATCCATCTCCTAGGCTCAACTCCCACGCCTCACCTACTCCCACTTCGAGTCGCGTCGCGCCTCGTCTTCGGCTCTCTCTTTCGCCATGGCGTTCTTCTCGTCGCTGGCGGCGGCGATCGACTCCTACACGGGCCTGTCCCCCGCCGCCTTCTTCACCATCGTCGCCCTCATGGTCGGCGCTTACCGCCTCGTCTCCGCCTTCTTCGTCTACCCTGACGAAGAATCCGCCGCCAAGAGATCTCTCGCCCCGCAGATGCCTCCGCCGCCGGAGGGGTTCTCGCCGCCGCCCCAACCTGTCCAACTGGGGGACATCACCTTGGAGGACCTGAAGGCGTACGACGGATCCGACCCCAACAAACCCCTCTTGGTGGCGATCAAGGGTCAGGTTTACGACGTCTCTATTGGAAGGTACCCTGTTTCGTAAGATGAACTCCTTTTTTCCCCTTTCGATTTGCTTGTCAAAACTCTAGCTCTATATTTCTCGACAACGATAGGAAGGCAACAATTTGGCATATACAGAAATTAATCAAACATTTCCTTATCCTTTTTGTTTGCCTCTGTTAGTTATCTAGTGAAGTTGGTGCTTGCTCTGTGGATCTTGCAGTTATACTCTTTAATACTGAGACAGAATGGCTAAATGAAGTAAGATGATGACATTTTAGCATGATCCAAGTCAATGCTCTTGGAACTTGGGAGTTTTTATGCATCAAGGGAACTCTTTGTATACTCACACTTTCAGGTGTTGTGGTAATTTTACAGTAGATTATACTTGGTAATTTGACCTTGATAGCAAACCTGGTTAGAGGTAGTTAAGCACTTAAGCAGGGTGGAATCACACTTGTTGGGATCAAGTCAAGTGGCATCTACCTGAGTTGAGTCCAGTTCAGTTGAAATGGGTGAGTGAGGGTATTGGATTCGAGTTATCTTAGGGGTTGAAGGCTTGGATGAGACGAGGAATTGAGGCGTAAAATGGAGCTTAGGCTAGACGAATTAGTTAATGGGTTGAGATGGAGTTACATGAGGTTAAGGTTTAAGATGTTCCAAAATGAGATAGAGAGTGGCCAAGCTATATAATTGTTTGCTGCCATGCATAAGGTTCATTTTGTGTCAAATGGTTGGAGTCTTTTGCCTTTTATAGGTCCTTGGAGTGACTGCCTGTCCAATGAGTTTCTCACTTCTGAGTTTCACATGGTCAGCAACAGATCCAACTACTTTCAATTGCTTCAATTCTTTTTCACTCGAATACATGCTGCCTCAAGTTGGCCAAGTCGATTCTTCAGACGTGTCTTTCATCCAAGTATCCAACGATCACTTTTACTAGTTTTTGTTTTTTTTTAAACTTAAAATGATATCTACAATACCTAATAGAGAGAGTCCTTTTATTTGTATACCATCAATTGTAAACTTTAGACTGATATATATTGTTTATAATTGATCTTATTCACATGAATTTCAAGTATGTGATAAACCTTTACATGCTAAACAATTTTTCTCTGTGAAATGTCAGATTAGTCCAATCCAAAAAGAGTCATATGTAGTATGCACAAGTTTTTAGCATAGTATGAGCATCTCTGGTATTTATTCACTTGTTCCATCTGTTATTCTTTAGTTCTACAATGAATTACTCTTCGAACCTAAGCAATCAATTATGATAGCTATGTCTTTAAATGTTCATTCTATCTATAAGCAATGATTCAATTATTTCTTTGCCGCTTGTTTACTATACACAACTCACTGAGGCAACCTCTTGGTGAATTGGAAGCCCAACCTTTCATATAGAGATTTATTCCTTTTATGTCCTCTTTTTTGAAGTTGCAAAGTTGTTCGGTTGATCTGATTACCAAAAATATGCTGTTCTGTGAATTTCTCTTTTTATTTTTATTTTGGCCTACGGTGTTTCATCAAGAGATAATACTCTTTTTCTAACAAACACATGTTTGGTAGGCCATTGATATTGCAATTATTTGAATTAATGTTTTCTAGATTGAGTATATCAAGTTTTCTAGGGCTGAATCTCTTCCTACATCTTTCATTGAAGAGCCAAGTATCCAAATAATGCACTAAAAACTTTTATAGAATCCATCAATCAGGTTTCGATTGTAGTGTTCAACTATTTATACTTGGTTTTCTCTTCCTTAAGGTTGTTTTATGGTCCTGGTGGACCTTATGCTTTCTTTGCCGGAAGGGAAACAAGCCGAGCCCTGGCTCTTATGTCTTTCGACCCTCGCGATCTCAATAGTGACCTGAGTGATCTTAGTGAAGCTGAGCTAGAAGTCCTGCATGACTGGGAGGAGAAGTTCAAGGAGAAATATGTGAAAGTTGGAAACGTTGTTGCTGGAAACTCTAAAGACGAAGATGAAAGCAGGAAGGAAATAAAAAGGGACGAGGACTGAGTATCTTAAATGTAAATGAAATTTGCAAGCATGGAGAGAAATGGAGCTTTTGCAGACAGAAAACCTGGGAAAGATCTAAATTTTAATATAATCTTTTATCTATTTTCATTTTGATGATTTTCTTCTTTAATAGTTAAATGGCCACTGTAATCTTATGGCTAGTAGCAACCACTAGATTGCGATAGCCTAACCGTGAGGTCATAAGCAAGCCACTCTGCTAGTGTAGCTGCTCAATGGATCCAACAATCTTCTGAGTTAACTTTCGTCCTCTTGGGCAAACCTCTGTCGGAAAGCTGCATTCCAGGGCCAAATTCACCACCGCTGCTCCTGTTTTTCATTGCTAGCAATGTCATTAAAATCACCCACAGGCATTCACGGCATTCAGAGATGTTAGAACAATCAGTAGTGGCACAGTGCAGAAAAGCTCGTTCGACTCTGTCAACCGCGACTTCGCGAACTCTTGGTTCAAGAATGATAACAATATTTACTTTGTATCTGTTAACTAGCTCTTTTGGATCGTTCACTTCAAGCCCCTACGATTCGAGAATAGCATGAACGTAAGTAAATAGACGATGAGAGTGCCGCCGACCCATCCTTCCCGGCTCCAATCGCTAACTTTCATCTCCATTGCCTGGTGATCGATGCAGTATATTCGATAGGAAGCTTCTTCTTTGACATCACTAAGATCCTCCTCTTCCTCTACACGATAGTCACGGCGGTCATATTTGTTAGTACAATTGACTTCTAGGATTTCGATATTTGACAATATGATCAAGCATTGACCCAAACAGGACTTGATGTTTAGAAAAGAGAAGTTTAGTCATTAGGTAAAATGGAAGTCCCGATGAGTGAAGCGAGACCCTAATGAATGAAACTAAGTGGTGGAAGTCTCGGTGAGTGAAGTCAGATCATAGTGAGTGAAGCTAGGTGGTGGAAGTCCCAGTGAGTTAAGCCGAACCCTAGTGAGTGAAGCTAGAAGGAGGAAGTCCTGGTGAGTAAAGACAGATCCTAGTGAGTGAAACTTTGTGTAGGAAGTCCTGGTGAGTAAAGACAGACCCTAGTGAGTGAAGCTTTGTGGAGGAAATCCTGGTGAGTAAAGACAGACCCTAGTGAGTGAAGCTAGGCAACCCTAGGAGGTAACCCTAGGTTATACTTTAATTCTGTTAATACTGTGCTAACTCAGTGTTGCAGGGAAGCTCAGCTAGGTCGACGGGCTGACCGGGTAGCTGACACGAAGTCCAGACGAATCGAAGGGTTGATCGGACGTCTGGCAGGTAAGTAAAGGTAAGTCACTGGAGAAGAGTGACTGTGAGGACGCGTTTCCAGGAAGGGAACATTAGCCGTCGATCCGACTTAGACCCATTTCGGATCTCTAAGTCGAGATCGTGACTAGATTCTGGTCTCGAGGAAACGAAATCTAGCTAATACTCTGCTTGTTAATGTTGAACTGTTCTAACACTTTGTTTTGCAAGATTATATTATTTGCATTTTGCCTCGGACTAACTCTTTTGTGCAGGAGAAGGGATTTCTGGAAAAAAGTGTTCCAAGCGCCCGGAAGGGATCCGGGCGCCCGGAGGTTCGAGCGCCCAAGAGGGATCCGGGCGCTCGGAATGCAAAATATATCCCCAACATTATTTCGCCACATGGAGCATCCTGGTTGGGTCGACTACGTCATATTCAGGGTGCCCTGGAGGTTCCAGACGTCCCGAACCTCCTATATAAGGAGGGTAAAGGTTAACGCTCAAGATAACAACAAAACAACTCACGATCTGCTCTTCTGCGCTTTTGCGACGCTGCTAAAGCTCTCCGACAAATTCCTAGTTTCTTTGTAGTTTTTTTTATTATCGGCTCTTTCATTCTCTAATAATTCCTGTACTTGTTTTGTAATTTACATTTCGAATTATTAGTGATTGCCCATCAAAAGCACCCTTGTGTGCAAGCCTTGAAATAGAAGTCGACACAAGCTCCGAACCAAGTAAAAAATTACTTGTGTCATTTCCTTTTTGCTTTACTTATTCCGCTGCGTATTCTCGATAATTTTTTTTAATCGATATTCCCCCCCCCCCCCCCCCCCCATCCCTCTATCGAACGTCTACGATCCAAGAATATCTTGTTCCCATCACGGCCCCTCGATCAACTTCCTCTTTGGTTTTTCCTCCATGTTCCCCAGCATCTCTTTCTGTCATTTCTTCTTTGAACATTTTCGATCTTCATCACCAACCAACACAAATCTTACCTATATGAGCATTAACCTAACCACAAAAAGCTATAAATCCACAAGTTTAAACCTCACTGATGAGATAATCTTACGAAAATTTTGAACTCATCCATTAGTAACTGAACATTTTTGATAATTTTATTAGTTGAAATAGCAAAATGAAGCTTGTGAACTGGCACATAATTCACCCTTCACATGCTGGTGAGTTGGCCATTAAGAACAAAGAAACTTCAAGATAGGAACTCTAACAAGTGATTGATCATAAGAACATGAAGCACACTAAAGGATTAATGTTTTCGAAGATATTTCTTGCAGTTTTATGATCTATTCTTGGCACCGTCGTAGATTTCCATTTTCCACAATTGTGATCTGATCGAACTGCTCCTATGAATATCACAAAACCCCTTTTTATAATTACCAGAAGATATACAGGAGAGGGAACACTAATAAGTAGCCTTCCAATCCACAAAAGTTAAATACACTTAGACAAATTTTCATTTTGTCCCTCAGAGTTTATCTTTTCCATTTTACCTCCATGTAATAGTGAATAGAGGATATATTGGCATATTACTTGGGTAGACCTGTGATCGTAAAATATTTTTAACACTTAAAAGGAAAATTTTACAAAACGATGATTAAACCTGCTATGTTATATGGAGGCAAGTGTTGGACTATGACTCGGGCATATGAATAAAAGATAAGAGTTGCAGAGATAATGATATTAAAGTGGATGTACGAACATATAATGAGGGACATAATAAGAAATGAAAATATTAAAGTGAAAGTCAAAGTTACATCTATTGAAGGAAAACTCCGAAACACGTTTAAGATAGTATGGGTATAAATTTAAATGATAAATAAATGCTCCAGTTAGACGATATAAAAGTATGACAAATATGCACATCAAACGAGGAAGATAAAAAGACTTGATTAGTAATAATAAAATAAGATAAAATTTATTTAAATATAAATGATGAAACATAGAAGGATCCATGTAGCCAACCTCATCTAATGGCATAAAACTTAATAGTTGATGTTGTAGAGATCTCATTTGCTTTATGTAACATCTGGAGCATGATCACAATGTGATAAGGATATCACCATATGATAAGCGAGGTGGTGTCAACTGTAACTATAATGTTCTTCTATAAAAGATAATCAATGGAACATACAACACAAAATGCCAACAATTAGATTATATGACAATAGGAAGCAAAAAAGAAGAAAATAAGATAAGTATACGTGAGAAACAAAATTATTTTAGATTTGAGAATTCGTCGAGCAAAATATAAGGTAAAATCACAGTTTGCCTTTCTGAACTCTCACAACAGTGCTCTCTCTATTATGTGTTGACAAAAAAAAAAGAGAGAGAGATTTTATTTTTATTTTGCAAACTAAGGTAAAATGTAATATTCTAAGCTATAAGGCAACAGAATAAAAAGGTAAATAAATAGTCGAAGGCAAAATAAACTTGCTATATACTTGAAGGCATCAGACTACCAATTAACTTATTTAAAGAATTAATTACCAATGACGCTTCTCCAAAGGATTTGTGCAGCTTGCTCCTACCAACTTCACGATCTAAACTGACTACTTTCGTAATTATCTCGAGCCAGCTTGACTGAGGTTTGTAGTTCTTCATACTTTGTAACTGACAACTCTGCAAAAGTCTTCAGCCTATCTAGGAAGATTGTGAGAGCTGATTGTAGTTGATCATAGTTTAGATTCCAATCGACGGAGGATGGATTTGAGTGATTATTTTCTCTGAATCTGTTTTGTACTGCCTTGTGTGGTAACGAGAAGGATGACTTTGAAGTACCATGACTCTCTTGGCTAGGCAAGAAATGCGAGATCACGTTCACAAGATCTTTTATTGAAGAGACCACTTCTTTGACAGGAAGATCTGGTAGCAGAAGCAACCAATTTTTGCAAGTCACAAAGATTGGCGGAGGTATGTATCGTGTTGGAGAGAACTGTTGGCGCCTGTTCCTGGCTGACCTGCTATGTTTTAGTGAGTAGTCGATGCACTGCCGTAGCCAACCATTGATGGCAGTAAGGTATGATTTGTGTGCTGCCATCCACTGTGAGAAATTTGAACTCAAAGAATTCCATTCATGCACAAGAATCATAGCATGGTGTTGTGGTTCCGATCGAACTGAAATTTTAGTGGTTCCATTGTTGGTAGCTAATAATAGAATGTCGTATTGGCGGCCATGATAGTCGAGCATCATTCTCCACATTCTAATTAAGCTGCAAAAAATAACATATAAAGTCAACCAAACGAATGAGGAACCACCTACAGAAATAGGAGGTTCATATATTGGGTGAAAGTTTAGGCATAGAGAATACAAAATTGACGAGATAATAGGAAATCATACCCTCCAATTAACTCCTCCAGCTGTGGTTGAAGCTCCTTATCCCTTATTTCCTCGATTTTCTTTGATATTGAATCGATTCTCTGGATAGCGACACGAATTCTTGAGTGAAGGTCCTTAACGGAAGAACGGATTTTATCAATTTTTATTGGATTATCTTCTACAGACTCTTTATGTCTCAACAGCTTACACTTCATGTCATACTCCCTTCGTATGACACCGCTTGCCTGATATGACATAAAATAAAACAAAAAAATTAGATGCTGTATTCAGATAGCAATAAATTAAACACAATAAGCATTATGTTGCAAGAAAAAAGTAGCTGAACTTGGGAGTGGGAGCGACATTGTAGGAAAGCAAAGCAAAAAAACACTTAAAGAGTGATGTTGTAGGGAGTTGCATGAACAAGGTGAACTTCAGAGCAAATATTAAATTCCAGAAACAGAGCAGTAGGGACTTGTTTCTGTAGAGAAGGAAAAATTAATACGGAAATCTGTTTTGAATTCTCTGTAAGAACAATCAAGTAACAAAATCGTATTTCTAGATGTGAAGAAAATCACTGTGAGTAACAAAATATGCAGAAAGGATGGCAGTTATTAACAGTAGATAGCTAATCATTATTCTAATAAGAAAACAATGCAACATTTATCAAGCAAAAATATTCTAGCAGGATGTAGGAAACAATACAAGATACAATCTTGAATAAGACAACAGGACAGTTTAAACAGACATCCATATGATTCCACAATCTTTCCTATGTGGGCATATCAATCTGAAAACCAACAAGTGCAAATAACAATAATGCATTTGAAGTTTGTCCAGGTCCTTGTATGCATTGAATTATATACTAAAGAAGTATATGGTATTCCACCTATAAACATATGATGAGAAACATATATATGCATAGTGCATACCAAGATTCTGACAGAAGTTAGAAAGCACTAGCAGCACACTGTCAATATAACTTAGTGATTGCAGGAAGAAAATGTATCCATACAGTAACTGACAATGTGGCACTGAGAACTAATTAGAAACTACAGAAATATAAAATTGTTATTCTGTGTTAACTACTGTAGAAATGTTCTTCAGTGATCAGGATCAGCAATTTAGTTTCTACACATTGTCAATATTCGAAGTTTAACTGCCTACATAGCAAATTAAGATAGGCTGAAAACAAATAATAAAAGTACATAGTTCGAGCAACAGCCAACCTTGACTTCATCATAAAGCTTTCTCTCCCATGCATATAACCTATCTAATGTCGAGGCATGGCTACCTGAATTCATGTATGAATGGAAGATATTGCTTCCCAGCTCATCAATATCATTGCTCACTGTAGGGCCAACAAATTTCCTAGATGATGAGGAGAGTGATGACATTGACCTAGGCCATGTTATGTACTTCATATCATTTTCAGCAGCAACTGCAATGCAAACTCAAGATGTTAGAAATTGTATCGTTTGCAAAATTTTCTTTACAAGCTCAAAACAAGAAATCCAACAGCTAAAGAACTTATTGTTCTTAACCACATTTAAAATTATAGTTCATCAATTCTGCCTGCTTTGGAACAAACAAGATAATTACTAGAAAGGTTGATTTATTCAATGTAAAACAAATTTAAACTTACATGAGGTGAAAAATATCAAACAAAAAGTATAACAACACAAGAAAGTGAAGTAGAGTCATGAACCTACTTGGACGATGAGGTGCTTCTTCTGTACAACAAGTGAAACAGGTTGTGAGGAATACAGATGCCTTTGATTTGTAAGCTGCATATAAAAACATATCAAAAATTTTACTTTTCAATTAAGATGGAGAAGATGCCATTTAAAAAGAACTCAAATGGCGCACACAGGATTTATATATTTTTTAGTAATTTTGTGCCAAGATAAAGAATAAACCAACTAAAGGAGTAACCAAGCTACAAAGATACTAGTTATACTTAAGGAATGACCTTCAAAACTTAAATGTACGAGCAGATTGAAATTGCATGTCAACCAAAGTTCTAGCAATGGTTGAAGTGTTGTTTTCATGTGTAAAAGCAAAGTTTGACTTATTAATTGTATTACCTCTTTCTTTCGGAACTAGAGGCCGAAACTGCATTTTGTTTGCCTCCAGCATCCTAGGAACTTCAGTTCCAGATTCAGAAGCTTTCAGAAATAGCTCTTCAATTTCTTTTATGCATGTCACAAAATCTCTCGTCTCATGATTAGTTTCTGGTTCAGACTTTGTGGTCTTCCCATTAATAGGAAAGACAGCCACATGAGGTGCTGCTTTTGTCGGGGTTGTTTCAGGAGTTTCATAAGTCTCAGATATACCATTTGTGTGCTTCACATTGTCCCCATCCTGATGATTAGCTTTGGAAACAATGTCTTTTGTAGGCTGTATGACTGGAAACTCACTTCTTAATTGTTGTTCCAAAATGACATTTCTGTTTTTGTAAATTTGTACCAAGGGTTCTTTGGTTGGTTGATCAAAATCATCTTCTGACTCTAGGTCATTTTTTTCATTTGTAGAAGCTCTGTCTCCATCTTCTTCCAGTATGTCCTCC
This sequence comes from Zingiber officinale, assembly GCF_018446385.1. Lineage (NCBI taxonomy): Eukaryota > Viridiplantae > Streptophyta > Magnoliopsida > Zingiberales > Zingiberaceae > Zingiber > Zingiber officinale. Next base: position 172,367,322 of record NC_055988.1, read on the forward strand.
TCTTCCTTTAGATGTCTAATTTCATCAGCATTATCAAAACCATGATTTAATCCTCCCCCACTTTTATAGGAAAGTTGGCTGTCGGTGGGATGGAAAAGACCAAAATAATCCCATGGTTGTGCTGCAGGAGGTGTTGGTGGGTATTCAAAGGATGAAGTTTCATCAAGCTCCAAGACGATGTGCTTTGGAGTATCAATCGAAGACTCTAGAGTGACTGTTAATGAAGTAGGAAGCTTTGCCTTGACTGCCAAATCAGAAGTTATTCCTGATTTCATATGGTTTATTTGAATGCGTCCAGATGAGGAGGGAGAAGGAACTGGAGAAAATGATTTGGTCGTCTCCAAACGTTGTGAAATAGACGGAGATGAGTTAGAGAAGTGGGAAACTGACTTTTCAGTTAAAGCAAGAAGCTCAGGTGTTGCTGCTGCTGTTGGTGTATAAATGGAAGATTCAGCAGGGAATTCAGGCTCTACAAATTTTCTAAGTTCAATTCCCGTAGTTCGGAGGGACTGCACATAAGAAAAATGAGAATCGGCAAGTAAACACCTTTCATCTATAGCATGTCTTACAAATCGTTTCCTTTCTCTGCATAATACAAGGGCCTTCTCTTCTTCAATCTTTGAGTTGGCAACCCCCATTGGTTCGAGCACCAGTGACTTAGTACCTATTTCCCAATATGTAATAAATTAGATATAAGTCTACAAAATATGTTCAAACTGTGTAAAAGAAGAGCATTGTTGATTTAAAACAATGAATGATGAAAGAGTACAACTTATATAATTATTCAAGACTCTCTCTACTTAAGCAATAATGAATAACAAATGATTTATATACATTAAAATCATCAAAATCCGACTATACAGTTGTCATTTGAATAAATTTACTAATGAACGGCCCAAGAACTATTTGATCTGACAATTTTTTCCTACCGCATGACATTTGAGACCCCTTTGTGAGAGCCAAAAGAAATTTCTTAATCATAATCACCTCCTTTATACTTGAATCAAAAGCTAATCATTAGAACCATGCTTTATCATAATAATTACAATAAGAAATTCATCAAGCCATGTTAGTTCCAACTTTTTGCGGACAGCTATATGAATTTAATTTCTCTAGTAAATTTTAAGAAAAAATATATTAATAGTGATATTTAAAGCTATTAAAACACTTTTGGTTATGTTATCTATGTTGGACCCCATGGTTATTTTGATGTGATCAACCAAAGTTACTTAGGTCCTGTGTGTTTTTGATCCATGTATCTAAGTGTGCAGGAGCTTAGAAGCGCAGGAAGTCGAGCGGAAGACGCAGCTAACGAGAAGGACGACACGGGAAGGGAGCCAACGGGCTCGGTGCGTCCAAAGGATGAGAGAGCTGCGGAAGAGTACACCGGTGGGCGAGAAGAACGTGCGCGACGTTCGAGGGACGTAAAGCCGGGACGGAAGACTGCTCGAGGAGAAGGCCGGGAACTGGGTTCGGGTGAGCCCTATTCCGATTGGCCGGAATCACCCAAACGAACGGAGAATCGAAAACCAAAGAAGTAAAAAGAGAAGCTGGAAACACTTATATACCTACCAGCTTTGAGGCGCCTCAAGCAGGATTAGAGGCGCCTCAACCTTGAAGGCGCCTCAAGCAGGATTGGAGGCGCCTCAAACTTGGAGGCGCCTTCATGCTTGTTTGAGGCGCCTCAGACAGGTCAAAGATGACCGTTTGCGCAATGGATAAAGTTTTATCCATCCACTCGTTGGGGGCGCCTTGGACCTTCGAGATAAGATTTCCAGGAGCTATAAAATGGCCCCTGGAGCTAGGAAAGATTATTCATTCAAGCAATCAACTCTATAATCATTCCTAGCAATAGTTCTGAGCTTCTAAGTGTGTAAAAGGCTTCTCCGCCTTCAGAGAAGGAGATCGTTAGTGCGCTTTTCACCGCCTTGGATTAACAACTGTCTTGGTTGTAACCATGTCAACTTCTGGTCTTCTCTAATTCTTTTGTTTTATTATTTTATTATTATTGCTATCTATTTTGAGTTGAAAAGCCTTGAGGAGGGTATATTTTTATTTTGCAGACAATTCACCCCCCTCTTACCGGTCCCGCTGCACCAACAATCTAAACTTTCCTTTGGTCCTTCTCTGCGCTTCACAACTTCAACCTTAATCAATTCAATTAATGTAATTATAGAATATATATCAGCCGTCTTTACACATGTTCATAGAAAAAAACTAAGCAAAATGAGAACAAGAACAATGTATATAATTTTTTTAAAAAAATGCCCCTAAATAAGCACAATCAATGGCGTCATATAGGATAAAAATGTGAACCGCCTCTTATGGAATTTGCCTGAAGTGCTGAACCCAAAGCTTGAACAAAGAAAGCAATTCCAGAAGTTTCTCACGAACAAACAAGCTTCGCCCATTTGATATATTTTGTCACCAGTCTAAACGAATGTGAATTGCATGAATTAACTATCTGGACGGTCCTAAGCTCAAAAATAAAAAAACCCAAACAATAAACACGGCTTCAGATCATTGATCAAAACAGATGCTGACCCAGTAGAATGTGGCCTCAAATTCAGGACATGAAATTATCTGATGGACTTGCAACTTTCTTAACCTAGCAAACAGATTGTAAAATTTTGTCTCATGAGACAAAATTAGGCATGACGATGAATCCAGAAAAAGAAGAAGAGGACGCAGATTTCAACTTGAAATCCTAAAGAAAGTCGGCGTAACGTTACAAAAATCCAATTTTTTCAGTGAATAAAAACTAATTAACAGAAGACGAACTTAAACTCCAAAAGGCAGAGCACTCCTTTGTCCCTTTTCAAGCAAAAGAAAGATCGAGAAAGCCGTAACCGACTGACTCAAACACACCAAAATACTTGCAACAAGGCCGTAATTACAGAAATCATGAAAATTCAGAGCACCTGAGACCGAACGGCTGAACTAAAGGTTTCGCCGCAGGCGGGATCTCGTCCGGCAACTCATCAAAGCGGAATCTTTTCAAGGCGGTGAGCAATCTTCGAGTCCGGAGGAACTGACGCGAGAAACGAGAAGAAAATCTCCGTGATGAAAAGATAGGATGTGAGCAGAGCAGAGCAGAGCGAAGAGGAGAGGGCAGCAGAGACCGCGGAGCTCCCGCGCCACCCTCTTCGTCGTAGAAATTGGGATCGGAATTGGAATCGGAAAAAGATACGAGAAGGCGAATTAAACTAGAACAGCGGCATGACTTGTATTGACTTTGCAGCCCTAATTGACAAATATGCCCCTTCATAAAATGATAAATACGAATTTAACATCAGCATTTATATATATATATATATATATATAAAGTAATTATAAAGTAATTTTTAAAGAAAGTAGCATTTTAACTTTAATTCATTTATCTTCTATTTTTATTATCTTTAAATTCTATTTTCAAAAAATATATATTAACAAGACGTTGCACTGTATTTTCATAAAATTACTTTTTATTTTAATATCATAATTATATAAACAATTTAGATCAATTTCTCTCTATTTAAAATAATATTATTATTTTTAAAAATAATATAATAATATTAAAACTATTTTGAGTTTTTGACCAAGTTAAATATATTATTTTAAGATAATTTATATGTGATAATTTTAACTAAAATACAGTAATTTAATTTTATATTGTAATAGTTGTAGTCATGATATTACAATAATAATATTTTTAGAATGATCTTTTGACTATAATGGAAATAAAGAATATCCTTTTTTAAAAACTTTTCCTAATATTATACCTGATCCTGTCCGAACCAGGAGTCAACGGACACTGGGCACGTGGCGCTCCCTGCTGGATCCTCGAGTGCTCCGGCGAACCTGCAGCAAAACCGAGCCGGGAGGGGTGTCCCGGCGGCGGCCCTCCGATGCTCAAGTCAGGCGAGGAATAACAAGAAGGTGGCCTCCAGATGAAGATTTTTTCATACCTTCGGTGAAGAAATGGAGGCCTTATATAGACCTCCCGAAGAAGCCTGGGCGCACCAATCAAAGTAACCACCTGCCCTTGACCATGCCCAGGTATGGGTCTGTCAGAAGGGCCATGCCCAGATATGGATATGTCAGGAAGATGTCCATGAGGCCATACTGCTACTGTATCAACCTTTCCATGATGTGACGGCAAGATCCTCCATCGTGCGATCTTGTGTACGGCCTAATCATCTGACATGTTTTAGCTGATATCCCATATCCCGAGCCGAGCGCATAGGCCGCTCGGCCCCCTTTGTACCCTCGCCCTTATCTTGGCCGAACGGACGACCCGCTCGGCCCTTCGATCCTCCTACCTTGGCGTCGGAAACCCAAACCCCTGGATGGGTTATGTCTAGCTCCGCTCGGACTTACTCAGCTGCTCGGCGTGGCTATTAACCGCTTCGTCAGCCCTTCATCGGTCCTCCAGCTGAGACCCTTCAGGAAATGGGTCCCCCATTCTTACCGCCGGATCACTTGCCTTCCCTTCAAGTCTAGTCGAAGGAGGCAGCGAGTCCGACTGACTGGACTATATGTGTCCGAGCGGGCGGTCACCGCCTTTCCGTAGCTTATAATATCCCTGGGGCCGTTCGGCCCTTCTGTCAAATTCAGTCGTTCGGCTCTTCATTCCGGTTGTCTTGTCGCTCAACATGGATGTTTGCTTGTCTAGATTTTCTCGAAAATCACGCAAATCTTCTCCATTAAGTCGAAGCATGCGCGATATGGGCGCATTAATTGTGCCTGGCGACAGAGCGCCACGTGGCTCTTCTCGCGTGGCGGTGATGATTCATACGATGGGATGCTGGTCATTTTGAAACGGGCGGCTAGATGATGACTTCGTCTTCCGTGACCTGCATCCGACGGACGAGGCTGACCAGCCTCGTTCGTATAAAGCCCTCGTCTTCGCCTTTTACGCCGCATTTTCTGTTTCATCGCGTATTCTCCGTCGAAGGTGTCCGCTGCTGCTGCCTCATTCCGGCCGTCCCCGCTTTCGCCTCTTGGTGGTCTTCGGCTCTTTGGTGATCCTTCCTGTCTACCCTCCCTCAGTAAGCTTCTCCCTTCCCTTACAAGGCCTTCCCAACTCGTTCTGCCTTTTTTGTTCCCATTCTTTCGCTTTCTCGCTGTCTTTTTGTTCCTTCGAGATGGCAAGCTCCTCCGAACCCGCTGTTGGTGTTCACGGCCCTTGGTACCTGACCATGGAGAGTCGGTTTGATGAGGAGGGTGCTCGGCGTCTTGTTCGGACGTACGGGATTCCCGATAACTATGAAATAGTTGTAGCCGACCCGATTGACCGACCACATGACCCGCCGATCGGCACAATCTGTTTCTTTTTAGACCAATTCCAGGGTGGCCTTAGATTTCCTACCCATCCCTTTATTTTAGAGGTTTGTAACTACTTTCGCATCCCGCTCGGCCAACTTGTGCCGAATTCCTTTAGGCTACTGAGCGGGATGGTCGTCCTCTTCAAGCTGCACAGTATCCCTCTTGACCCTAAAATATTCCACTTCTTCTTCTACCCCAAGCAATCCGAGTTGGGGACTTTTATTTTCCAAAGTAGAATAGGCTTTAAATTTTTCGACAATATGTCGACCTCCAACAAGCATTGGAAAGAATTTTTCTTCTACATCCGACTTCCTGAGCGGCCAGCCTTTCGAACCAAATGGCAAACCGCCGTGCCGACTCAGCCGGAGCTCGGCAAATTTAGAAGCAACCCGGCATATCTCCATGCAGCGAACTGGTTGTCCGGTCAGCGGTACAAGATAGACCAGTTGCTTCTCAAGGGGGTGTTGTATATTTTTGGGTTATCCCCCGTTCGGGTCAATCTTCCCTACCGTATGGGTAAGAGACTCTTTACTCCCTTCACCTTTTTTATCTAACTGATTTCAATTTCTTCTATTGCAGCTGAAGTCATGTGGCGCTCCAAGGCTACCGCTCATCTGAAACTGAAGGCCGTGGAAATCGAGGCGGCCACTAAAAAGGAGCTCGCCGAGCAGGGTCTCATCCCCAGCCGCCCGGCAGATGCGGGAGAGGGGGGGGCGCTGTCCGCCCCTGAAACAGATGCTGCCCCATCCGCTTCAACAGAGGTTGAGGCAGATCCTGTTTCCTCAGCCCCCGCCGAGCTGGGGGTCCCTCAAGTCGGGGATCCACTGCTGGAAGTTCGGCGAAAGCGTCGAAGGGATTCCAACCTTCCGCCACCACAAGAGGGAGCACCACAGGTGCCGATCGGCGTTGCTTCGCCCGCTCGCACGCCATCACAGATCGGGACTCCAGCGGCCTCGCCTACCGCACAGCCTTCCGGCTCTCCTCCCCGGACTCGTCGCCGTTTACGTCGGTTGGGTGAAACTTCCACCATAGGGGAGTCTTCGCAACAAGCGGCGGCAACTGAAGAAGCGCCGTCCGGCCATCCGACTATCAAGACCACCCTCCGATTCCCATCGGAGGAATATTTACTGTCTGCCGACCGGCCATCGAGCCCCGTCCACGAAATAACCCTGACTGGTCCGCTCGCCAAGCTCTTCGAGGACGCCCAGATCCAGGTGGCCCTCATGACGCCCAAGCAGCTCGGCGATAACAATATGCAGCAGGCCACTCAGGTAAACCCATCTTTATTCCCGTACCATGCTATTGTTCGATTCCTGATTTTATTATTTCCCTTGCAGCGCTGGGCTGAGCAAATCGCCACGAGCCATCGGCTGGCCGAGCTGGAGGATCTCCTGGAAAAACTTCAAGTATCGGGGGGGCCGTCGACCGAACGGGAGAAACAAGCCTTCGAGGCCGAACAGCAGAAGGCTGCCGATCTGGCTGCAGAGGTGGCCCGACTCGAAGACTTGGTGAAGAAGCGGGATGGGGACGTGAAACGCGCAAGTGGCCGGAAGAGGCGGGCGATTGCTGATCTGGACAAAATGAAAGTCGAAGTCCGGGCCCTAGATCAGCAGTCTAAGAAGCTAGAGGCCGATTTAAATGCCGAGCGGGAGATCCGTGCAGCCGAACGCACAAAAGCTGAGATGGACTTGAAGGCTGTCCAAGATACCTTAACCGCTTCCCGAGCGGCACTCAAAAAATATAAGGAGGGAGAGCCAAGTCGGCTAGCGGCAGCGCGCCAGGAATACCTCCGCTCGGAGCGCTTTGGCGAAAAGTTTGGTGGCCAAGTCTCCTCAACCTTCCTCGAGGCGGTCAAGGTCACCACGGCGTACTTCAAGAAGGGGGGGCACCTTCCTGCTGACCTGAGCATTCCCCCTCCCGAACTGGCAGCCATGATTGACGACATCCCGGACACCTTTTTTAATTTTGAGGATCCGGAGTGATGCGAGTTATTTCAAGTATTTTCTGCATTTCATCCGCTTGGCGGATGTAAAATTTTTGTACGTGCCGTTCGGCATAATTTTTATTTTAATGAAACGATGCCCCTTTGCTTGTCTTCCTACTCATCGTCCATAAATATCTTCTGTTTGCTTAACGTGGATGCTTAGAGTCAGTCGTGCTCTTAAGCGTTCACCTTCACGCGTCCGATCGGCTTAGCACTTTGCATAAAGTCCGAGCGAGGAGGCTTACTCGCTCTGCACATATCCTGCCTGCGTGAAGTCAGCAAACACCGAGTATCGGAGGACCAACCCCCGATCGGGCCTGAATGGTTTAATATTTGTAGTTTCCGCGGTTTCTTACTTTGATATTCACTCTTCGACGCGGCTCTCGATTTTTAACGACGGTGCTCGTCGGCGCGGATATTTATAGCCGATCGGCGCGGCTCTCGATTTTTAACGACGGTGCTCGTCGGTCTTCCGCTCGGAGGGTTTATAGACGCCGGCTCGTCTCTTGATCTTTAACGACGGAGCTCGTCGGCGCGGATATTTATAGCCGATCGGCGCGGCTCTCGATCTTTAACGACGGAGCTCATCGGTCTTCCGCTCGGAGGGTTTATAGACGCCGGCTCGTCTCTTGATCTTTAACGACGGAGCTCGTCGGCGCGGATATTTATAGCCGGTCGGCGCGGCTCTCGATCTTTAACGACGGAGCTCGTCGGCGCGGATATTTATATCCGATCAGCGCGGCTCTTGATCTTTAACGACGGTGCTCGTCGGTCTTCCGCTCGGAGGGTTTATAGACGTCGGCTCGTCTCTTGATCTTTAACGACGGAGCTCGTCGGCGCGGATATTTATAGCCGGTCGGCGCAGCTCTCGATCTTTAACGACGGAGCTCGTCGGCGAGGATATTTATAGCCGATCGGCGCGGCTCTCGATCTTTAACGACGGAGCTCGTCGGCGCGGATATTTATAGCCGATCGGCGTGGCTCAACGGTGCTCGTCGGTCTTCCGCCGGAGGGTTTATAGGCGCCGACTCGTCTCTTGATCTTTAACGCCGGAGCTCGTCGGCGCGATATTTATAGCCGGTCGGGCGGCTCGATCTTTAACGACGGTGCTCGGTCTTCGCTCGGAGGGTTTATAGGCAGCTCGTCTCTTGATCTTTAACGGAGCTCGTCGGCGGATATTTATAGCGGTCGGCTCTCGATCTTTAACGACGGTGCTCGTCGGATATTTATAGCCGATCGGTGCGGCTTTACCGGCGGAGCTCGTCGGCGCGGATATTTATAGCCGATCGGCGCAGCTCTCGATCTTTAACGACTGTGCTCGTCGGCGCGGATATTTATAGCCGATCGGCGCGGCTCTCGATCTTTAACGACGGTGCTCGTCGGTCTTCCGCTCGGAGGGTTTATAGACGCCGGCTCGTCTCTTGATCTTTAACGACGAAGCTCGTCGGCGCGGATATTTATAGTCGGTCGGCGCGGCTCTCGATCTTTAACGACGGTGCTCGTCGGCGCGGATATTTATAGCCGATCGGCGCGGCTCTACGGTTTAACGTCTGGGCTAGACGGCTTCAAGGCTAACTCCTTACCCGGTCGAGCGACCTTGGCCTTCATATCCCGCGCCTGAGCAATATTTATGCCCGGCCGAATAGCACGGGTCATTTGCTCATGAGTTTAAATATATACCCCTCCTGGCCGATCGGCTCGGGGGCCTTCGCTCTCGGAGCACTTAGCCCGGATAATTTATATGCCCCTGCCGAACGACAAGAGGTCTTACGTAATAATCCTTTCGGCGGGGAATGCTTAATGTGTTTCCATTTCTTTGCTTCCGTTTTTAGAGCGCTTGGCGCCAATTTGATCCGTATACCTCCGGCCGAGCGGCTCGGGGCTTTTGTTGTCGAGCGCTTGGCTCGGAAAACCATATACCCGGCCGACCGGCTCAGGCCTTCACATCGAGCGCTTGGCTCGTAAATAATCCTCCCCGAGGTAGTCTCGGCTAAAATGTACCTGGCCGAGCGGCTCAGGCCTTCGCTCCAGGCAATAACCTCCCTCTATCATCCTGAACAGCGCAGGGCTTTGGTTTCCTTCCTGCCACACTAGTATGCAGCCCGGCCGAACAGCTCGGGGTCTTCGATTTCGAACGCTGCTTATATTCTATACGCAGCCCGGCCGAACGGCCTGGGGCCTTCGGGTCACGATGATAATGCCTTATATTCGCTCTCTTGACTTTTCATCTCTGCATTTCAAGTATTTAGTCGAAAAATGAAATACACAGGGTGATTTACAGTGATACACCTTTCACCCCGCCCGGTAAGGCTGGAGGTGATTCGCGCTCCACGGCCTATCTAGCTGCCGTCCGTCCTCGTCTTCCAGATAATACGCGCCCGAGCGGAGCTTTTCGATGATTTTGAAAGGGCCTGCCCATGGAGCTTCAAGCTTGCCGACATCGCCTACCGGCTTGACTTTCTTCCAGACAAGATCGCCGACTTGGAACGATCTGGGAATTACGCGCCGGTTGTAGTCGGTATGCCATCAGCCGAACGGACGCCTTTGCCCTCTCCTCTTCTACCAAGTCCAGCTCCATGTTTCTTCGTTCGGCGTTGTCATCATCATAGCTCTGGATCCGGGCTGACTCAACGCCGACTTCGACCGGTATGACAGCCTCACCGCCATATACCAAATGGAACGGTGTGACTCCCGTCCCTTCTTTTGGCGTCGTTCGGATGGCCCACAAGACGCTCGGCACTTCATCCGGCCAACTCCCTCCCAAATGGTCGAGCCGAGCGCGCAGAATACGAAGAATTTCCCGGTTGGCGACTTCGGCTTGACCGTTGCTCTGAGGATAGGCCACGGACGTGAAATGTTGCTCAATGCCGTAGCTTTTGCACCAATCCTCTAACATCTTCCCTGTGAACTGCCGCCCGTTGTCGGACACTAGTCGGCGAGGGATGCCGAACCGACAAATGATGTGTTGCCAGATGAATTTTTTAACCATTTGTTCAGTGATCTTTGCCAGCGGCTCGGCCTCCACCCACTTGGAGAAATAGTCTACCGCCACTAGTAAAAATTTCCTCTGCCCGGTCGCCATCGGAAATGGACCCACAATATCCATTCCCCATTGATCGAACGGACATGAGATGGTTGATGCTTTCATCTCCTCTGCCGGTCGGTGAGAGAAGTTGTGATACTTCTGGCATGAAAGGCATGTAGATACTGTCCGAGCGGCATCTGTTTGTAAAGTTGGCCAAAAGTATCCGGCCAAGAGGATCTTCTTGGCCAATGAGCGTCCGCCTGGATGACCCCCGCATGATCCTTGATGTACTTCCTGGAGAATGTAAGCTGAGTCCTCCGAGCTTACACATTTCAGCAAAGGGCGCGAGAAAGCTTTCTTGTAAAGCTGATCTCCAATGAGTGTAAACCGACCGGCTCTTCTTCTGAGGAGCCGGGCTGCATATTCATCGGATGGTGTGGTGCCCGAACGGAGGAATTCTATAATAGGTGTCCTCCAGTCACTTGGAAACGCGAGGCCTTGCATCCGATCGACATGCGCCACCAGCAGCGTTTTTTCAATTGGTTGCTGAATGGCAACCGGCGTTATTGAGCTCGCGAGTTTGGCTAACTCATCGGCCGCCTGGTTCTCCGTTCGGGGGATCTTCTGAATAAGCACCTCTCGGAAAGTAGCTTTGAGTTTTTCAAAGGCCTCAGCGTAGAGTTTGAGCCGAACACAGTTGATTTCAAAGGTGCCGGAAAGTTGCTGAGCGGCCAACTGTGAATCAGAATAGAGTGTCACCCGACCTGCTCCCACATGCCGTGCTGCCTGCAATCCGGCTATGAGGGCCTCATACTCTGCTTCATTGTTAGTAGCTTTGTAATCTAGCCGGACGGATAGGTGCATCTTTTCTTCCTGAGGTGAGAGTAGTAATATTCCGATCCCACTTCCGAGCCGAGTGGAGGATCCATCCACATATATTCTCCACATAGCTTCCGGCTCTGGCCTTTGCACTTCGGTCACAAAATCAGCCAAGGATTGGGCTTTAATCGCCGAGCGGGGCTGATATTGGATGTCAAATTCACTTAATTCTGTCGTCCACTTGATAAGCCGTCCGAACGCTTCTGGATTCAACAGCACTCTTCCGAGTGGACTGTTCGTCCGGACAATAATGGTGTGAGCCAAGAAATACGGTCGAAGGCGCCGAGCGGCTAGAACCAAAGCAAAGGCCAACTTCTCGAGCCCAGTGTAACGAGATTCAGCATCTTTTAAAATGTGGCTTAGAAAATACACCGGCTGGTCTTCGCCGTTCGCCCTCACAAGTGCCGAGCCTACAGCATGCTCAGTTGACGACAGATACATATAAAGTGACTCACCCCCGACCGGCTTGGCTAATACTGGCAGAGAATGAAGATATGTCTTCAACTCTTCAAATGCTCGGTCACATTCTTCATCCCACTGGAACTTAGTGGCCTTGCGCAGGATCTTGAAGAATGGCAGGCTCCGGTCGGCGGTTCTGGAGATGAATCTGGATAAAGCAGTTATCCGACCGGTCAACCTTTGCACTTCTCTTGTATTTCTTGGGGGCGGCATGTCTTGCAGTGCTTTAACCTTGCTGGGATTTGCTTCGATTCCCCGCTCGGTCACTATGTATCCCAAGAAACACCCTTCTTTGGCTCCGAACAGGCACTTTTGGGGATTTAGCTTGACTCCATATTTGCGCAGCGTTCGGAAGGTTTCTTCCATATCCTTGAAAAGATCGGCCGCTCGGACGGATTTGATAAGTATGTCGTCCACATAAACTTCCAGATTCCGCCCGATCTGCTCCTTGAACACCTTGTTCATCAAGCGTTGATAAGTGGCCCCGGCATTCTTCAATCCGAACGGCATCACATTGTAGCAATATGTGCCGTCGGCCGTTACGAATCTTCGAGCGGGACTTGATGATATCCTTGGTAGGCGTCAAGCATGCAATTAATTCGCACCGTAGAGTCCACCACTGATCTATACGGGCGAGGATAAAAATCCTTGGGCATGCCTTGTTTAAATCTCGAAAGTCGATGCAGACCCTCCACTTGCCGCCCGGCTTGAGACCAAGACTACGTTGGCCAGACTGGACCTCGCGTATGTGGCCGTAAGTTTTTCCACCTCCGCCCGGATAATGGCATTCTGCTCGGCAAGTTCCTTTGCTTCACCGGCCGAGCGTCCGGTCGGACATGCAATTCATGCTGCACTAGGCTCGGCGAATTCCAGTAACTCATGTGTCGACCATACGAAGACATCATGATTTCGTTGGAGGCATTGGATCAGCTCCATGTTCTTCCCCGGATCGAGGCGATAAAGTCGTGGCCTCCGATCGGGTCGGATGGATCTGGACTTCCTCCTTTTCATCATAAATTAAAGCAGGAGGTTTCTCGGTTATGACGTGTACCTCAATTGGGCGCCTTCCGAGCGGAACAAGGTTCTGCTCGGATCATCTCTATATAGCACCGCTGAGCTGATCTCCCCGCACTTCTCCTACTTTGTCCTCCACGGGAACTTTATCTTCTGGTGGAAGGTTGAGACAACCGCTCGAATTCGCCGAGCGCCGGTCATCCCAAAATGACGTTGTAGGATGAGGAGAGTCGACCACCACGAAGTTTATTGTCCTGGTCCTCCTGAGCGCTTTCCCGCCGAGGTGGCGGCGGATTTGTCCGAACAGTGAACCGTTGCCGTAAACCCATAGAGCGGGGTCGTCATGGGCAGCAGCTCGGCTCGATCAATTTACAGCTGATCGAACGCCTTCTTGAATATGATGTTGACCGAGCTCCCTGTGTCAACAAATATGCGGTGAATGGTGTAATTTGCTATTACCGCTTTAATGAGCAGCGCGTCGTCGTGGGGCACTTCTACTCCTTCTAAGTCCCCGGGTCCGAAAGTGATTTCGGGTCCACTTGCCCGCTCTTGGCTGCAGCCGACCGCGTGGATCTGCAGCTGCCGAACGCCTGCCTTTCTGGCTCGATTGGAGTCTCCTCCAGTCGGTCCGCCGGCAATAACGTTGATTTCGCCCCGGGAAGTATTGTTCCTGTTTTCCTCTTCCCGAGCGGACGGTCGTGACCGTTCTCTGGACGCCCGGCGATTCTCCTGCCTCGGAGATCGGTGCCAATCGGGTGTCTGCTGATGTCGCCTCTCGGTGCGGGTTCGGTCAGCTTCATGAGTCCTATGTCTCCTGTCGATGGGAGGAGACCGTCGTTCGGCTTCCCTGGGAACAGGATTGGACACAAAGGGAAGGCTTCGGCAATCCCTCGTGTTATGCGTATCCGTCTGGTGGTAGGAGCAGAACATAGGGGTCCACCTCTTCTTTGGCTTGGGCCGAGTGGCAGCCACCTCTTGTACGTGAGATCTGGCGTGGGGGGATCGGATTGCTTCGGCCCTCGGTCCTCTGGGCGGCTGCTGAGCGGCTTGCTGTTTCCGCTCGGCATGAATAGGTGCCCGCTCGGCTGGAGCTTCCTTTTTCCGAGCGGCTTGCGCTTCTTCCACATTTATATATTCGTTGGCCCGATGTAGCATGTGATCATAATCTCGGGGCGGCTTTCGGATAAGCGACCGGAAGAAGTCCCCATCCACAAGGCCTTGCGTGAAGGCATTCATCATCGTCTCCGATGTGGCCGTGGGGATATCCATCGCCACTTGGTTGAATCGCTGAATGTAAGCTCGAAGCGATTCTCTCGGCTCTTGCTTGATGGTGAACAAGCTGACACTTGTCTTTTGATAACGCCGACTATCGGCGAGTGGTGGAGGAAGGCCGTTCGAAGTCCTTGAAGCTGGTGATGGATCCAAGCCTCGGAACCACCGCTGAGCCGATCCCAGAGGGTGGTAAGGAAGACTCTACACTTTACTCCACCGTGTACTGATGGAGCGTGGTGATATCGAACTTACCCGGATGATCATCCGGTCTGTTGTTCCATTGTATTCGCCGATCGTCGGAGGCACGTAGTGCTTGGGCGGAGGGTCTCGTAGATAGCCTCCGAAAATTGGCGATTGATCCGCCCGGGAGGAGTCGGGAGCTTTCCCCTTCCTGTCATCCCGGCTTCAGGGGTGCGAAATAAGGCCCGATGGAATGCGACGGTGGCCTGAGGTGCTTCCGCTCGGCCACCGGACGCAGATGTTGCTTGTTGCTCCGGCCGCTCGGCCGCTGCTTTCTGTTTTTGCTCCACGAGTTTGGCGGCCCTCATCTCGACCAGAGCGTCGAGTTCTTCTGTTGAAAGCGCCACCGTGTGTTGTCGTCCAGCCTCGTCCATTGTTCTTGTTCGAATGCAGGAGCGTTCCCACAGACGGCGTCAATTTGATCCTGTCCGAACCAGGAGTCAATAGACACTGGGCACGTGGCGCTCCCTGCTGGATCTTCGAGTGCTCCGGCGAACCTGCAGCAAAACCGAGCCGGGAGGGGTGTCCCGGCGACGGCCCTCCGATGCTCAAGTCAGGCGAGGAATAACAAGAAGGTGGCCTCCAGATGAAGATTTTTTCATACCTCCGGTGAAGAAATGGAGGCCTTATATAGACCTCCCGAAGAAGCCTGGGCGCACCAATCAAAGTAACCACCTGCCCTTGACCATGCCCAGGTATGAGTCTGTCAGAAGGGCCATGCCCAGATATGGATATGTCAGGAAGATGTCCATGAGGCCATACTGCTACTGTATCAACCTTTCCATGATGTGACGGCAAGATCCTCCATCGTACGATCTTGTGTACGGCCTAATCATCTGACATGCTTTAGCTGATATCCCATATCCCGAGCCGAGCGCATAGGCCGCTCGGCCCCCTTTGTACCCTCGCCCTTATCTTGGCCGAACGGACGACCCGCTCGGCCCTTCGATCCTCCTGCCTTGGCGTCGGAAACCCAAACCCCTGGATGGGTTATGTTTAGCTCCGCTCGGACTTACTCAGCTGCTCGGCGTGGCTATTAACTGCTTCATCAGCCCTTCATCGGTCCTCCAGCTGAGACCCTTCAGGAAATGGGTTTGATTAATACCGCCGGATCAATACCAATCGCAAAGTCTCGACTTCTCGAATTTTTATCCTTTTTTTACTGAGAGCTGATAGAAAAGTTTGATTAAATGCCATTAAGAAAGAAAAGAAAAGAAAAATAATAGATTTAAAATATATAAATTTAAGAGAAGAAATTAAGTAGTTGCGTGGAAGCTTCAGTCGATGGGGTGGGGTTTATAAATTTAATCCAAAAGGGTGCTTTATAAAAGGGCAAAATTTTAGGTGGGGCAGAGAGTGAAAACAGGGGTGTCCGTTAATCCGACCCGAGTTAGATCCGAAAAGTATGAAGTTTGGATCGGAGATTTTCAAATTCTGGCTAGGTTTAGATGGGAGAGATTTTGAATTAGAGATTTTCAGATTGAATTCGAGTTGATCTAAATTAATTGGGTTGACTCGAATTGATCGGGTTGATCCAAATTTAAGATTTAATAGATTTTTTTGAATTAAATTAAATTTAATTTTAAAAATTAAGATATTTGTATATAAAAAAAAATTAACCCAATCCGATCTAACTCATGTGAGACACTCACAAAGAGTTTGAATTTTAAATTGAGAAAAATAAATAAATAAATAAATAAATATTCAATATAAAAATATGTCCATAAATCTTTCCACTAGTGTTTGCTTAGGAAGTAAGCGATGGCTAGCTTTGGTGATGTGTGGAATATGCCTTCTGACCGAAAACAGAATTTTAAAAGTTGGATAAGTTTCTTACCTAACAAATTGCTCACACGTGTGGCATAGTGATTAAGCATTTAAAGTGACTTTTGTATGCATGATTTATACTCTGAATTTACCTGATAAATAAATTAAGAAAGATTATTTATTTAATATTAAAAATATATGAGGGTCGTAAAAGATGAATATGTTCGCCCCCAGTATCCCTGTCAAACTGTCCTAAGGTTAATACGGAAGAGATAAATCACAGACGACTACTAATCTTTGTAACAGTGTCTAACATATAGGAAGATATTTACCTATATTAAAAATATATGATGAAGCTTGCGATCGTAGTGAAATCACAACCACCTAGTTTTAATTAACTACTTCCCAGTGATTATGAAATTGTTATTAAAATTAGACTACTATCACTATTGTAAAATAATAATTAGACCGTGACCTAATCGAGCCGATAATCATATATGACAGATTTACCGCATGAGACAAGAGTCGAATCATGATAAAAATTGTAAAAAAATATATATATATACTCTTCCACGTGGAGTCTGCTCAATACTTGATTTCTCTATCTATATCTAATTGTGGGGTCGACAATACTAACTGCTCAGGATAAACGATATTACTTTTTTGTAACACAAATAGAAGTGTTATCGCCCTTACAAATATAGCCGAGTTGGTATTTGGATGGTAGATTGTCACATGAGAGCAGAGATCAAATCTCCGAACGAATAATAATCCCTTAAAAAATAAAATCCAAATCGCTCGATCATTGTGGTATACTCCTTTTATTTCGCTATGGGGACGGCGATAAGCGGGTGCTTAGGGTGAGCGAGTCACTTTTTACCACATGAATAGTATTGGATCGCGTTGGCTAGCTAAAAGAAGGTGAATAGTCCTGCAAGCTAAGTTAACACTTCTCTTGCTTTAGAACTCATAAAGGAACACACATTAATTAATCAAAATAAATAACATAAAAATGAAGTGAGAGACTAGAAATTTACTTGGTTTACAATCGGGAACTCAGCAAGAAACACACATTAATTAATCAAAATAAATAACATAAAAATGAAGTGAGAGACTAGAAATTTACTTGGTTTACAATCGGGAACTCAGCAAGAAACACACATTAATTAATCAAAATAAATAACATAAAAATGAAGTAAGAGATTAGAAATTTACTTGGTTTACAATCAGGGAGGTTGCTAAAAATGAAGTAAGACAATGAAAGCACGCTAAAAATCTCTTTTGTTGAAGGCGGAGTAACCTCTTACAATAATTAATAGTATATACTGAAAATAGAATTAAGAATTGAAAGTACAAGTGTGTTCCCTTGAATCTCAAGCATCAAGATCTATTTATAGCCACCGTGCTCGATGTGATCGTTTGCTAACATAGCGACTTCCAGGAACTTGGAAGGAATCTGGACGTGTGGACTTGGTCAAGGTTAATCCACTTGGCAATAGTTCAGCCAATGACTCTAGATGACTTTTCCCAATCTAGGCGCCTGAAGTCCACTAATTTGGTCGTCATCCTCATTCGTTTCAACAACGGATCTTTTGACATGGCCACCCAGTCTAAGCGCCTGGAACAATCTAAGCGCCAAGTTGACCATGCTTTGACCTTCGTTCGCCTGGGTGATTGTTCGGTCATCCAGAGTTGAGCTCATTCAAAACCAACTTCGATGTTCTCCTTAAGCAGCCTTTCCCCGGTTTCTTATCGCTCGGATGGGTTGCACACATCATTCTCGTCCACCGGTGTACTCTTCCACAGCTCTTATCATCCCTTAGATGTTATGTACACTTAGACACAAAGTATCAAAACTACACAAGAGCTAACTTAACCTTGCTGATCATATCAAAAATTATAACGGAGTACATACAAATAGTAGTGTTATCAAACATGCTAATCCATGACAGGGTGAGCTAACCACTAAAAATTTGTCATATCAGGGGGCAAACAGTCTACAATCCTGACAGATTGGAAAATCCACAACCTAAGATGGGTTGAAGGCTACGGGTTAGGCGATCAATCCACGAGCTTGCCAAAAGATTTGAAAAATATATAGAAAAGTTGAAAATTATTATGAATTAGGTGGGTTAAGCCATTTTAAATTTTAAATTTTAGAAGATTTTTTTCTTAACTGGCGAGCTAACCCAAGCCACCTCGAGTTAATCTGCGTGAGTCACCAGCCTAGGCGGGTCAATCCACTTGAACCGGCCTTAAAATAGATTGATAAAATTTCAACTCAATTCATTTAAATTATTTAACATGGTAAATCATTGGGTGTATCCAACACAAATTGATGACTCTAATAAATAAATCACTATCTGTATTCACGGACATAACCGAGTTAATACTTGAATAATAAATTGTCACATGAAAATTGAATACTAGTGGAATAGTCTCTTAGAAAATAACTTTATTTCATTATAAGACCACCGGAGATTTCCTTCAAATATAATTAAAAAATATAAAAACTTATACATCATCATAAAATAATTACTTTACTATTCTTCTGTTTATATTTACATAATTTTTTTTTTAATTTGAGGTCGGATATTCTACATTGTTATTACTTATTAATTTAAATAGATCTTCATTTCATGGTTCTATCCAACTCTTTTTTTATTCCATATCCGATATTCTATGAGGACTCTAATGTTAATAAATAAAAATTGATATGCTTAATGAAAAATTTTTAGTAAAAAATTTAAGGATAGACATATAAAATGATGGAGCTCATAAAAAGTGAAATGGACCATGAATTTATGTATCTATTCTTGAAATTTTTTCTTTGAGTATATCTTAATAAATATTAATATCTCACTCCTATTGTTATTTTTGGGCTCAGTGTGGGCAGCTGCCCACGTTAGATCTGGTCCTGGGCCTGAGCCTGGATAAACTCCGTTTATATATATCCATGCGTATATATTTTTTTTCAAACACACGGGTAGATAAGCAGGGTACAGATATATTTATTTATTGACTTAATTGTGTAAATTACCCTGCGTTTGAAAACAGAGAAATCATATAAATAAACATATTTAAAAAAACAAATACACTAATATTGAAGTGTATTTTGGGCCTAATCCAATCGTTCTTGGCTCACCTTTAACAACTCAATTAGAAATTTAATTTTTCTCGTGATTTATTATAATAATAATAATAAATAAAATTTTATTTTTTTTTGAAGTGGTACAATTATATAATTTAGTTTTGCTTATATAATTTATAAAGTTAATGATCCGGTAGTAAGAACAGGGGACCCCACCTTGTGGAGTCAACGCCACGTAGAAGTCACAGTGGCAGGTGTCCATCCGAAGAGGGCATGGTCCGACCGGACGGCAGGGCCGAGTCCGACCGGACGGTAGGGTCGAGTCCGACCGGGCGGCAGGGCCGAGTCCGACCGGGCGGCAGGCCGGCCGTCCGGTGGAATCGAACGTCCCGATCGGACGATAGTCGGCTGATGGTTAAAAGACACCCTGTCGAAATCAGGGTTCCGGCGCTGTGGAAAAGGTCGTGGGGCCGAGCGGACCTCACGCTCGGCCAAAGCCATAAGCCGGATGTTGAGGTTGTTGTCCGCCCGGACGCCAGATCTGGAGCAATGGGGAAAAGGACAGGGGACGTCTTTTTCTGACAGCAGGTATGTTTCACGTGTAGGCCATGCTCCAAATCCCGTGACAGGGGATTTCGCTGTCCCATCGAGGACATGCCGAGACTGTAGCAGAATGAGTTAGGGAAGCTCACTGACAAGTCCTTACTGTGGTATGGGTCCATGGACACGTGTACACCTCGGCAGGTGTACACTCACTTCTCCGCTGCCCTATATAAAGGCCCTCATTCTTCGCCGGAGGTATGCATTCTACGTATTTGGAAGCCGTTATTTATTCCTTGAGCTTCGCCTGACTTGAGCGTCGGAGGGTCGCCGCCGGGAACCCCTTCCCGGCCCGACTTCTGTGCAGGTTCGCCGGAGCTTCGTGCCGCCATCTGAAGATCCACACCAACAGCCAGGAAGTGCCACGTGCCTAGCGTCCATTGAATCAGCGTTCGGACAGGATCAGTTAATATAGTCTTGCTTATATTTTTCCTCTTAAAAATAATGTCATTGCTTATTATAATAGATTATAACTACTACAAAATAAAATAAAATAAATTTAATTTAATTTAATTAAAATTACTATATATGTTTTTATTAACTTGATCAAATTACTCAAACTTGTTTAAAATTATTTTAATTTAATTAAGATTGAATTTAGTATTTCAATAATAGTTGCTCATGAATAGCTATTGATAATATCCGCTATAACAATTTTAAAATGATTGATAATTTAAATAATTTAATAAAAATATTTTAATATAGTAAAATTTTATATATAATAAATTTAATTAAATTCATACTGATTTAGTTTAATACATTATAGTCACGTGCCTTGCTTCATCCCACCTACACACTGAGCAATAAAAAAAATTAATCTGACTAGATAACGTCGAGCTTAGGATAACTGACTCGGTCCTATGAAAGTTTTCTACTAGCTACCAGGATAAATAGGGAAATAGTTACGGTGGACGACCCAGAAGTCCAGCATCGCTTAGTTGCAAGTCTCATTTAGAGAAGAAATCTTTGTAAATACGCAAATAAAATGATTAACCAAGCTGAGTAACGTCGAGCTTGGGTGACCAGCCCGGCTCACAAAAGTTTCTCACCAACCACCAGAGTAAATCGGGAAGCACTTGCGGCGGACAATCCAGAAGCTCAACATCCTTTAGTTGCATGTCACATTTGGAGGAAAAATCCTTGTAACTACATAAATAAAATGATTAACCAGGTTGGGTAACGTCAACCTTGGGGTGACCTGCCTGGCCCACAGAAGTTTTCCATCGACCACCTAGATAAATCGAGAAGCACTTGCATCGAGCATCCCTTAATTGCAAGTCCTATTTGGAGAAAAAATCTTTACAAATATGTTGTAATTGAGAATCAAACCATGGGTGCTTGGGACGCAACTGAGCGCCCTTACCACTGCACTGAGCAACAAAAATAAGGATTGAGAAAAATACGCCTGAGAAAGAGAGGGGGGATGCTACAGGGCTGAATTTTAGGTATAGGTCTATACCGTTTTTAAAAGATTAAGTGCTTGGATGGATACATGAGCATGAACAGAATAAGAAATGAGAGTATTAGAGAGAAAGTCGGAGTTGTATTTATTGAGGGAAAACTCTGAGAGACACATTTAAGATGATACGAGCATGTACTTAAACAACAATAAGGGGGTGTTTGGTTGATGGGTTTGGGAATGAGGGAATGGAATGATAGTAAAATATAGTGTTTGGATTGTGGGTTTGGGAATAACAATTTGGAAATGATTTCTAAATTTATGGGAATCAACAAAACCCATATAACTAGATGAGTTTCATTTCCATTCCCATTCACATTCCACCTTACTATCAAACTCATACCTATAGTCATTCTCATCATTTAACCAAACGCCCCCTAAATATTTAAGTTAAACGATATGAAAATATCAAACGAGAAGGAAGATAAAAAAAATATGGTTAACAATAATAAAATAAGATAAAATTTATTTAAGTATAGATCATAATATAATAGGAGATAGAGCTCAATAACGTAAAATGAGGTAGTGTGATAAAACTTGGTTGCATCTCAAAGCATATGCATATTTTCCAAAGCGTCATAGGAAAAGACAAGTTAAAAAGTGTCTCTGATATATTTCCTTAAGCGGCCATGTAAATCTATGATGTGACATGTTAGAAGCTTTTAAAGTATGTCTGTTGGACATGATCTGTTGTTGGTGGCACAAACTTCCAAATGAGTATGATGAGAGATGTAGGCAGGTCCCACTGTAGGCCAATTGGAGCCGCTCGACAAGTACATCCCCGGCCTATCCTTCACTTGGTTTTCTTATTGTCGGAGGACTACCTTTTGTCCAACCGAACATGTCTTCCGATCAACCAAGATGATGGGCCAAGAAATTTACCATTTGTCTCTTAACCCCAGTTGCAAGTTTTTGGAGGATGACTATTCGGACTAGCATTAGAGGCCCGTTCGACCCACTTCGTCTTATCTATGATCCTAAGTCTTTAGTTGTTTTGACTTTGACATCCATGTCAATTACTTTTTATTACTTTGACCCGTCTTTAATGAGACCCCTTTTCATCATTATATCAACGTCTAAAAAGACTCATTTAATTCATAATAAATGATAATAATTAGTTTCATCATACTCTGATATTTCTTTTATCTATTTACTTTTTGTATTTCGTGAATGATAATAAATTGAGGATGAAAATATTATTGTTCTATTATTGTTTTATTTCATTCTTCTTATTTTCTTTATTTGAAAGATGGTTCCCAAGAAAATTTAAAAAATTTAATAGTTTTATTAAAAAATTATTATGAATATAAAATTTTAATTAATAATTTCGCATTTTAAAATTGAAAATTTTTATATAATTTTTATTAAAAATTAGCATTTTAATTTATTTTTTTAAAAATTAAATCCATCGTTGCAAGATTTTTTTTTTTTAAAACAATATAGGCCTAATTTTTTTTCGCCTAGCCTTCAACCGGCCCTGAGCTGCTACACCGAATCCAACGACCGCCTTCGCTTCCCGTTCCTTTTCTGCTGTATCTGACCCTCTCCGTGCGTCCCTTAACTTCTTCGCCGTATAGTTGGCGCTCCAAGCGAAAGGCGAGGGATCGTCTCTTCTTCGCGTGGATGCGGGATTTAAGTTAGAGGCTGTGGTGGAAGCTAAACAAGGTGCGATTTGTGCTTGGATTTTTGCTTCAAGGTGCTCCCTTTTTGATGATCTCCGCTGTGCTCCTTCCCCGGTGGATCTCCCTTGCTTTTTTTATTGTTGGTTTCTGCGCTTTGGCTTATTGGTGTTTGTTGAGTCGTGTTTTTGTTGGTTTGTTGCGATCTTAGAATGGATCGACGGCTGGGAGTTTAGATAATCGGTTTGTTCAGCCCTAAGGGAGGCCAAGTTCCTGCTTGCTAATAGGAAAGAAAAATACCCTTTTGTTATATGTATGCCATCTAGATTTTTATCGGATTCGAATTGCTGTTAAAAGTTTCCTGGACAGTATGGATCTTTTCCTTTTCCTTGTCATTGATTCTCGTTATTGCCCCTAAAACTGATATTTTTTTCGAGCCCGAGTATTTTGCTCACTTTCCGACTGCTTTATGCGATTGAAGTGGAGGAACACAGTTTGCTTCAGGATCTGTTTATTTTCTTATAATTTTTGTTGTATTTCCATGAATTCTCGTTCATTTCCGATGGAAATCTTCAACACTTGATTAAGAAACTTCGGGGAATACTTTAAAATGCAAATTTTGGGGTCTAAATTAAAAAAATCCCTAAAATATAAAATACCAATTTTATATATTTTTTCATATATACATATGTTTCTTTGTTTCACGCAATTTCCATTGTTTCATGCAGATTCCATTGTACAATAACATTTTGTAATTCGTCCTCTAGTTTTTTCTTCTCTGCTTTGATCTGGGAACCTAGATCCATTCAATTGATGATTGACAAGAAGAAGAGCAATCGAAGCTTCAATTAGATTGGTGCAAGCCCTCTTTGATCTATTTCCACTGGTTCATCCGCTTGGTAAGAAAAATCTAATATGATTCCACTTTTATTATGTTAGAAACTTACGCATATTTGGATTTTTTTTAAAGAAATTTTCTGCATCTTCCTGTCACTCTGCAAATCATATATTTGCATTCTTTGACGAACCTTGTCACTCTATTTTGGATCTGGTTTGTGTTATTTAGTGAAGTTTGTAGTTTGTGGAGGTTTCTATATATGATCGTATGTTCTATCTGTTAGTTCTGATGTTAGAATTCAATAATTTAGGGAAAGGTCGAGGAAAGATAGAAAGAGGGAGGATCAAAAGATGAATTTTTTTTTTAATGTTTTCTGTCTTACCAATCGTATTTCTTTGAAACTGGGAAGAAAATGCAGGTGAAGTGATCCACAAATTTAATTACTAAGCTTGTACCTTCTCGTACTCCACTTCTCTAGAATGTCTAGTTTACAGGAGGCTTTCCTTTGGTCTCTCTGGCAAGCTTCCACTGTGATAGAGATAATATAGTTGCACCCTCTCTCCCGTTTCACACAAAAATGCTCTCCTTCTCTTCTATACCTTCTGATGTTATCCTTTCAGCTCTTATTTTCAATATCTTTGATTCATGCATGTTTCTATTCCAAACCTGATTGCGCAACTTCTCTAGTAGTTGATAGCACTTCTAGAAAGGCAAGTGTCCATGTCACACTGGAAGCGGATTCAGGAACTCTCTTATTCTATGACCATTGACAAAGAAAGTTTACAAACCTTGGGGAAGAAATCAAGTTTGAGGTCACAGATTTGAAAAGAAAAGAATTGAAATTAACCTTCCATCAGTCACAAAGTTCACAGTTGGTGAATTCATATATATGCAAAGCTATAATTAATTCAATCAAAGGAGTTAAACATTAGTTTCAAGAAAGCACTAAGAGAGAAAACATTAGAAATTCTCAAATCCAGTGGGGGACTGTGCAGTGGTTTTCTATTTGTGTCGCATTATGGAAACAACCAACTTTTTGTTTCTGTTTTATATTTGATCTGTGGAAGGACCAACTTTGCAGCATGAGCATTTCAGACATCAACATTTATGTTTATGCCATCGTTATGGCAGATCATCTCTAAACCAAACCATACGCTCTCCAAATCAAACCAGGCATGAATTGTCTTAGAGGGAGATGACAGAATGTTTGAAGAAAAGGAAGGAGCTGGCTGATCTCATATTATCAAGCCAGATGTGTTTTTGAGTTGAGACCAAAATCTGATAATACAGTTCTTAAATTCCTTGGCCTAAAAAATTCTTTTCATTTGTCATTCTTCCTAGTATATCTGATTAATTGGGATGCATTTTTACGTGCAATGCAGTCTTTGACTCTAGCAACATTCGAGTTTTTGCTCGTCTCTCTGGTTAGGGATTGTTTGCAAGCTTTGATTAGCGAGCTTGGATGACAACCAACCAGTGAGTTTTCTTTGTCATATGCATCCAGCGAGTGTCATGTCTTTCAAGAATAGAGATAAAGGAGAGGAATGACTTTCCAGCCTTCCAGGTGATGTGTCCAGGACTACACTTAGGTGGCAAGCAAGATGAATGATCATACAATGGATAAGATGATCTTTTGCGTATTTTTCAGTTTCTATATTTTCTTTCCAAGCAAACAGCATAAGCAACATGCACTTTACACTCTATCATCCTCTATCTTCCCTAATAGACAATAAGGAAGCAGATTTATATTTTCTTATTTATTTTCTGTCTATTCTGGTGTGGCTATCTTCCTATTTAGATCCTTTACGGCTCATTGGGCCACTGAATTGGTTATTGCCTTCCTTCAAGCCGTCTAGTCAGACAAAAGATTTAACAAAGGTTCTTAGTTTTGTCGTAAGTTATCTAACATATTACATATTCTTTCTTTTTCACCAACCTTCAGAACTAATTTGGGATAGTTGCACTCTTACTTCTCTGGTTGAAGTTTTACACATCATACATGAAATTATGGGCATATCGTTTACATAGTCACATTCTCTGAGTAATAGCAATATATATTTGGATCCTCTTTTGCTTGTTACATTATTGTGGAAATGTAATGGATGCCTATGTTGGAAATGAATCACTGAGGATAAATTTGCTTTTGTTCTATCTATATACACTGCCAATTAAATTCGTATTCTCAATTCCCTAATAGGGATCATATCTCTTGTGCATATAAATAATGAAAAGGTGTGGAAACTTAGTCAGTTAGCATTTTAACATCTAAAATATGGTCTTTGTGTTTTTGTAGGACTTTAAATCCTTCTTACTTTGATTTAATCAATGTCCTCATCATATTGCTTGAATGAAAATAACAGTTGGTTGATTATTATACTGAACTATTGATGCTGCTGATCTTTCTAATGCATCTTCTACATTCATAAGATATCTATTTTCTTTTTGTAAGTTTGAAAGTTCATTCGAATCATCTCCTGAAGCTATTTATATGATCTATTTTCAGTTAATATGAAAGGACCAGGCAGCTATGTTCCTCCTCCATATATCCCTCTCGATCAGGAGGATACCGACACCGAAAATACTCCTGCAAATGGTGTTCCCTATCGCCAATCTACAATGCAGGATCCAACACAATGGTCATCTGGAATCTGTGCTTGCTTTGACGATATGCAGAGCTGTATGCAACTTTCTGACCTCTGATCCTTGTTTACGAAGAATATAAAATTCAAGGTGCATTTTTTTCATGTAATAGAAAAAGGATAATATTCATATCACACCACAAAATTTCTCATAAACATGGAGATTCTAGGCTAAGCTCAAATCAGTTTCCATTTCGTTATCTATGATGACAATTTTCATATGCAGTTTACATTCATTGAAGATTTGTGTGTTCACTTTGAACATTCCACTCATAGCGAGTAGCATATTCATCTTCAAGGCATAGCATGCCTTTTGCGAACTCTTGTTTTTGCCTGAAATCTAAGCCATATCTTCGTGATCATACATTTCTCGAGTGTTCCTAGAAATGTTCTGGCTAGATTCTTTTCGACTCAGATGAAAAGTTTATGAGGAAGTTCATTGACAAGTTTTCTCTTATTTCAGGTTGTGTTGGCACTGTCTGCCCTTGCTTCCTTTTCGGAAAGAATGCAGAGTTCCTTGGGTCTGGCACACTGGCAGGGTCATGCATGACCCACTTCATCTTGTGGGGCCTTGTCAACAGCCTCTGTTGTCTCTTCACCGGAGGCCTACTTGCCGGAGTCCCCGGATCGATGGTCGCTTGCTACGCTTGTGGATATCGTAAGACACTCCGCGCGAAATACAATCTGCAGGTAGGTGGTTAGAAATTTATATAGCCAGACTCTATTCAGTGGGACGATCAAGATGAAGAAGACTCAATGGCTGATGTAATTTATAGGAAGCACCCTGCGGCGACTTGCCCACGCATTTGTTCTGCCATCTGTGTGCCCTTTGCCAAGAGTACCGAGAGATTCGCGAGAGGTCGAATGGCTCCTGCCCTACTCTGGCGCTCTCGCCTGTTGCTGCTCCTCCAACTCAGACTATGGAGAACGATGGGAGGTGATGCCTTAGTCAGAGTGTGAAATACAAGCAAATATCATACTTCACGGTTCTTGAATTGGTTTATCAGTGTTCTTTCATTGTTCATGCTTTTCAGTATGATAACATCAATTGTAGCAGTGTGGTTGTTTCTGTGCTTTGATTGCCATTTTGGTTGTTACACTTTCTTCTCCACTTGATCTCTTCTTTCTCCTGTTTTCTGCTTGAATGCGTCGGCCATTGTTCTTCCTCGCCGACGTCAAACTCCGGCCTTACTCCGCGTTCTTCAGGTGCCGCCTTCTTGATTTAGAAGCTGCCAGTGCCGGTGTGGGTTCTCCGGTCTGTAAGATCCATTTCCTCGCTGCCTCCTCCTTTCTAGTCAGCCATGGAATAGTCGCGGTGCAGGATGTCTTCCGCCGAAGGCTCCGAGGATGGACTTGGCTGCGGATGCCGGGGAGGATTCCTCCCCTTTGGCTCGCGCCTTTGCCGCGATGCAGACCCGCTTCACTTCTGCTTTCGCTGTTGCGTTCGACGTGGAGGGGCGAGATCGCCGGCGGCCTTCCTCGCAGCGGTCGCCGCTTCTTGACGTGGGTTTTTTGGACAAGAGTACACGGGCTGGGTTACGTGGCAATGAAGAGCGAAGGACGCGGGCCAGAGTTTATGTTTCGAATATGCACGTGCTGCACACGTGAATCTTTCTTAGTGAAATTATCGGAAAGACTCCATTGTTATCAAATTTCGCGGCCGTTAGATGGCCATGGTGGGCTGAATGATCGGCCCGACGGGAAAGCGCGGCTCCGATAGATCTACTCGTCGCCGGTCGCCGGTGTTCACTCCATTCTCTACCAAAGGCTTCGGCGTCACAAAGCCCTCCTTCTTCCTTCGAGGTCCTCTCTCTCTCTCGCCGTTGTGATTTTCATAGGGATTTCTTGATTTTACGTTTGGCTTTCCTTCCGTGCATCATTCACCGTTCGGTTCGTCTTTCCTTTTTCGATGTGTGATTTTTTTTTTTTTTTTGATTCTTGGCTACTGGTCTTCTGGATCTGGATGTGTTGTGTGGTGCCAGTATCTAGAAATTTATGGATGATAAGTGATCTTGACTGAAACTGCAGATAGGTGAACCATCGGTGAGCTAACTTCTAGGTTGACGGGAAGAAGACCTCAGCCCTACAATGCCTGCAAGGTTACGAAGGAGGGAGGAAAAGGAACGATATCACATTGCAATATCTTAGTCATATCCAACAGTCACATCGCTCATATTCTGTATTAATATAATTGTCTTGTTCCATGTGCTCTGACACTACGTGCTCTATTTATGAGGGTATTAGCCCACGAAGCATGAGCAGAGCTTAGCAGGGTCTAGGGAGCAAAGCCCTGGGAGTTGGGCGATCTCAGATGATTGAATGGAGCATTGAGTCGGGGGATATGATTCCTTCATCTTCAAGGAGTTGGGGGGAGTTAAGTCCTTGGAGTCAGGATAATTCGATCGGCTGAATGTATTTGGACTGATTGAGCGGGGCACTGTGTTGGGGGAGCTGTGGTTCTGGAGTCGGGAGAATCCAGCCGACTTATTGTATCTGGATTGACTGAGTGGGACACTGAGTCAGGGAGAGCTGAGCTCCTGGAGTCGGGTAGGTATTAAAAAATCCTATAGGATAATCTGATCGGATTAACCCATCTAGACTTTGACATCCACCTCAGTAAGACGATTGACCTTCCAAACCTACAGGGAGGCTTAGATATTTCCTGTATCAGTAAAATTTCCCATTAGTTTATCAGTTTAATATTTGTAATGTCTTCCCGTTAAGCACTCCTGCGCTTACATGGATCATTGGTTCAAGTTCGTTGCCAGAGTTTTAGGTTTTGAAGACCTGCGATTTCTCTTTGAGCGGTTCTGTTTCATCATTATGCACGATGAATATTTTATGGATTGTTAATAAGAAAGAGTTGTTAGACGATCAGCAGTCTCGTGATGATTGTGCTGGTGGTGATTGTTATGTAGTTCTTGTGTCATGTAAGCACTTGTTTGTCGGTTACATTATTCCTCAACTAAAAATATTGCTGTAATTTTTGGTACAATTTTAGTTGGATTTACTACTTTTACTAGCAGAAGGATACAATAACTCTTTTGGAACACGTTCTGGCATCTTTGTGAATCTGGGAATTTTGTGTTTTGTTGCCTTTTTCTGTATGACTTTTTCATGAAACAGCTCAGCTTTTGCATATATCTAAGTTTTGTGACAAATGGGTATTCAGTGGTGATCATTTTGCATAATGCATCATCAGAATGGACAATATGGTAGACATCAAGTTAAAACAGAGATGAATTATGAGGTGTTATAGACAATAGATTATGATTGTTGTTCCAGAATACCGTGGATGGTCAAGCCACCAGTCAACGTACAATCCGACGTGCGTGCTCTCCGGAGACGTCGGTATAAAGGATGAGGAAGACCTGAAATACACATTAACAGAGGGTTAGACTGGCGCAGGAGAGATCCTGGTAAGCCACTCCGACCCTCAAGTTAGGGTTGCTTGAGCTATGAAGAGTAGAGCAGAAAGAAGAAGTAAGTTGAAATTTGATGGAGTTGAAAAAGAGAGTGTGTGGGAGAGTTACCAAAGATCTCAAGTAAAGATCTCAAGGCATTTACCATTCTCTAGGGTTTATATAGCTGTCAGAAGAGCATCTCCACGCTAATGAGGAAGACTAGATCTGATGACTGCCTCTTTCGTCCACTAAGTGCCATGTGTTTGAAGGACGGAATATAGAAGACTAGATCTGATAACCACATACTCGCTTTCTCTATTCACCCACGTGTTCTGAAATATTCGTCGTCATTGTCTAGATCTTTTGGGAAAAACAGCCTTGTAACTTAGGGTTTAGTGTGGGTTCGATATGAGGACGAATGAGGAATGACGTTGATGTGGAGTGATCTTGAAGATAGACGAAGTTGGCTGTTGGATGTCGACGATTGAGACCGAGACATAGGTGATGTCAGGATCTGAGACTAATGCGTGAAAGGTGTCGGCAATTGAGGGGAGACATGGACGATATCGAAGACTGAGATCGAGAGAGGGAGGATGCTAGTATTTGAGATTGAGGCATGGATGAGGTCAGGATTTGAGGTCGAATCATAGATGATGTCGGAGAAGATATCTGAATCTGATGTTGAGGCAATGGAGATGCCGACAGCTAAGGCCGAGACATGGAGGATACTGGGGGAAATGTATGGATCTGAGGCTAAGTTTGGGGAGATGTCGATAACTAAGGTTGAGACATGAAGGATACCGGGGGAGATGTCTGGATCTGAGGCTAAGTTTGGGGAGATGTTGGCAACTAAGGGCAAGACATGGAGGATGCTAAGGGAGATGGCTGAATCTGAGGTTAAGTCCGGGGAGATGTCGACAACTAAGACCGAGACATGGAGGATGCTGAGGGAGATGTCGACAACTGAGGCCGAGACATGATATCTGACTTGTCCGATCAGACCCGAGTTTCATTTGGATTGGGTCTAATTCCTTTTGGGTCATGGCTCACTTTGACTTTGACAGATTGCTCAACATGACTTTTGACCATACGGACCATGTGGAGGCTATAGGATTCCGCCACATCAACTGTGATCTACAAGATCAATGGGATTGAATAATGTTCAAACGACACGAGTGTCTGATAACTTGACAATAGTGATGTTTCCTTCTTTTAATAAGCATACTGAAAGATTTGGAGCTGCAGCTAGTAGTTTCTTTCTCTAGGGAGACACTTGAATCGATCGGTCCAAAATGAGTTAATTTTTCATTTTATATGTTTTGTTTAACCATGATTACCCATTTCAACCGTTCTTACCATGATTTACTGAGATAGAAGATTCACATTATCATTGAAGCTTCAATTTCTTTCTGTTTCATACTGTTCCTTGAAACATATGTGGAAGGAAAACCTCAAGAACAGGTGACAAATAATTTATTTTTGTTTAGTCAAGGACAAAGAAGGTATGAAAATGATAAGTGAAGATCAGTTGCTGATTAGATTCTGGGTCTTTCATTTGAAGCTATAAATGATAATTATGTTTCTAGATTGAATGTTGAGTCATTCATTTGTAGCATGTCTATCTTCTTATTGCCATTTTTGTAATAGTCATTTTCTTCATTCTTTTGTTTTCCCATACATCTCTTTATAAATTTCATGTTATGTGATGATTATGGTTTCTGCTATCCAGATGTCTGGCGATGATGTGATTCTGGAAAACTCTTCAACATCTTCAAGTGTTTCATTCTGGAAGGGCACTCTACTATGTTTTGCACATCAAGCATCAGTATACGGCGTAGCTGCTGGCTATTGTATATCTGCATCTCTGTTGTCCATAATCAATAAATGGGCAGTCATGAAATTTCCATATCCAGGTGCTTTGACAGCTTTACAATACTTTACTAGTGCATTTGGTGTTATGCTCTGCGGTTGGTTAAAGCTCATGGAACATGATCGTTTGGACCTCGTTACCATGTGGAAGTTCTTACCTGCTGCAATCATCTTCTACCTGTCACTTTTTACCAATAGCGAGCTGCTCCTCCATGCCAATGTGGATACATTTATTGTGTTTCGGTCGGTGGTTCCCATGTTCGTAGCTGTTGGAGAGTCTGCATTTCTTAAGCAGCCTTGGCCTTCTTCCAAGACATGGTTTTCTCTTGCAACCATCTTTGCAGGCAGTGTTGTCTACGTGCTCACCGACTATCAGTTCACAGTGACTGCTTATGCTTGGGCCATGGCTTATCTCGTGAGCATGTCCATAGATTTTGTGTACATAAAGCATGTCGTTATGACCATAGGGCTCAACACATGGGGTCTGGTGCTGTACAACAACTTGGAGGCATTGATGCTTTTCCCCTTGGAGTTGCTTATAATGGGGGAGCTAAAAAAGATTACGCATGATATATCAGATGAATACAAGTGGCACTCTTTCAGTGTGATTTTGCCGGTGGCATTGTCGTGTTTGTTTGGCTTGGCGATATCCTTCTTTGGGTTTTCCTGCAGAAGAGCAATCTCAGCGACGGGTTTCACGGTGCTCGGTATCGTGAACAAGCTTCTCACCGTCGTGATAAATTTGGTCATATGGGATAAGCATTCAACCTTGATCGGTACAATCGGCCTACTAATCTGCATGTTTGGAGGCGTTCTATACCAACGCTCAACCACCAGGCCCCAGAAACCAGAAGCTGAGACCGAGACTGAAAACAAAGATGAGGAGCAGCAGGAATTGTTGGAGATGAAGGCAACTGAAGAGACTGACAAAGTTGAACATGCAACAACAGCAAGCTCAAAATTGTCTATTTTTGTTACGCAGAGGATAGGAATCACGAACGATCTGTTGCACGCGCCGGGAGGGACAAAGAGAGATTTTCCTCCAGAAAATTTGCAGGAAACTCAGGTCGAATATTAGAATCTGAACAATATCCAAGATGAGCTATTGCTCTTGTATATCTTCCCCTTTATTAGCTGTCTATACTTCAGTAAATGAACGACAGACATGGAGAAAGACCTCACTCCAATTACTTGAGTTTGGCTAATGTTCAGTTAAATTCGAGATAATGATGTTTAGATAATCTTCCTTCTTTTTCTTTGTTTTTTTGTCTTTTAACTACGTACACAACTGGACTCCTCTTTTCTTTTCTTTTCGTCTTTTAACCTCTGAAAAATGCCAATCACTTAAGCAGCCCCGGTCCTTCGACACAGGGGGCCAGGGCGAAAAAACTAATTCGCATCCCATCCTTCACTTAATTTCTTCTTGGTAGTAACGATCACAGATTCTTCCTCTCCGGCAATGGCAGACAAGAACGGGAAACAAACTAAGACGGAGAGCAGGTCGTGGCATCAAACGGTAACCCTCTTACTCGTATCACTAAGGTTGGCAGCTCTTGTGGCCACCTCCACGGCTGCAGGGCTCATGGCATTCAACGAGGAGACAAAAACAATCACAGTGGTCGTGGTAGGGACCAACCCCATTCTCCAGTCCTTCACTGCGGCATTTCAGCAAACACCTGCCTTTGTGTAAGCTTCCTTCTCTAGCGTCGATATTTGAGATCCATTACGATTTAGCATTTTGACATTTGGCTTCGTCATAGATACTTCGTGCTTGCCAATGCCATAGCGAGCCTGTATAACCTACTGGCGATGCTGCTCCGGCCGTGCTTAAAGAACATAGGACGTCAAGTTTTAGTGCACCTTTTGCAGCTCCGATCGGGCCCTCTCAAATTATGGGCCCAGGGCCGTCGCCCAGTGCCACCCTCCTCCAGGACCGGCCCTGCACTTAAGCTATTCAACCATATCCATCAACCCACTTGGTTTTTATTTATTTTATTGTTATATATATATTTTTTTATTTTTATCATAGTTAGCATATTCCAAATGAAGATAATTATTTCTCTTTATAATTTAAAATATCATATAGTTTAATTATCACTTTTTATTTGAATTTTCAAATGTATTTGGACAAATATAAACCTCTCAAATTAAGAAAACATGTGTCCTTTTTTTTTAAAAAAAAAAACTTAATGGGCATTGATCCGGCAGTAAGAATGGGGGACCCCATTTAGCAGTCAACGCCGCGAGGAGGGCCAAAGGCCTCGGCCGAGCGGATAAGGAGGGCGACGACCAGCTGAGGCTTCCGAGCGGAAGCAATATACCTCGCCGGAGGCAGGGTTCCGACGCTCATGATGAACAGTAGGAAAGGCAGAGCAGAGGGCCTGCTCGGCCGAAGGAATAAAACATCAACGCTGCGAACAGTCCAGAGCACATGACCCGGAAGCTCCCGCGCGGATCAGAACATCCGATCGGCCGGACGCGAGGAAACGGCCGACCGGTCGGACGATTGATGGGGAGTAAGAAAAGGCAAGGATAGGAACATCTTCTGACAGCAGATGATATGTAGGATCCTAGGACATGAGCTCACTGTCCCATCAAGGACATGGGCTCACTGTCCCATCAAAGACATGCTCACTGTCCCATCAAAGACGTGCTCGTACTGTAGCAATAAGGAGTCAGGCAAGCTCCTCTGACAAGCTCATACTGGGTATGGGTTGAGGACACGTGTGTGTGCCTCGGTATATGTACATCAGCCTCCTCAGAAGTCTATATAAGGCCTCCACTTCTTCAACCGGAGGTACGCGAGTCTTCATCCGGCAACCACTTTCATCTATTCCTTCGCCTGACTTGAGCGTCGGAGGGCCGTCGCCGGGACACCCCTCCCGGCTCGGTTTTGTTGCAGGTTCGCCGGAGCATTCGTGGATTCAGCAGGGAGCGCCACGTCCCCAGCGTTCGTTGACCCCTGGTTCGGACAGGATCAATTTGGCGTCGTCTGTGGGAATCGCACCTGCATCCGAACAGAGACAATGGACGAGGCTGGAAGAATACACAATGTGGCACTCTCACAAGAAGAGTTGGACGCTCTGGTCGAGATGAGGGCCGCCAAACTTGTGGAGCAAAAACAGAAAGAGGCAGCCGAGCGGCCGGAGCAACAAGCAACATCTGCGTCAGGTGGCCGAGCGGAAGCACCTCAAGCCACCGTTGCGTTCCATCG
Organism: Zingiber officinale; assembly: GCF_018446385.1. Classification (NCBI taxonomy): domain Eukaryota; kingdom Viridiplantae; phylum Streptophyta; class Magnoliopsida; order Zingiberales; family Zingiberaceae; genus Zingiber; species Zingiber officinale. The sequence continues at coordinate 172,402,002 of NC_055988.1, forward strand.
GGCCTTATTCCGCACCCCTGAAGCCGTACTAGCTCGGAAAGATAGAGGATCTTCTTCCGACGAAATGCCCAGGCGAGACGCCAGAAATGGGAAAGCTCCCCGAGCAGATTCATCTCCCGAGCGGATCAATCGCCAATTCTCGGAGGCTATTCTACGAGACCCTTTGCCCAAGCATTACGTGCCTCCGACGATCGGAGAGTACAATGGAACAACAGACCCGGATGATCATCTGGGTAAGTTCGATAACACAGCTACGCTCCATCAGTATACAGATGGAGTAAAGTGCCGAGTCTTTCTTACCACTTTATCGGGATCGGCTCAACGGTGGTTTCGGAGGATGCCGGACGGATCTATCACTAGTTTCAAGGACTTCCGAACGGCCTTCCTCCACCACTTCGCCAGCAGTCGGCGTTATCAGAAGACAAGTGTCAGCTTGTTCGCAATCAAGCAAGAGCCGAGAGAATCGCTTCGAGGTTACATCCAGCGATTCAACCAAGTGGCGATGGATATTCCCACAGCCACATCGGAGACAATGATGAATGCCTTCACGCAAGGCCTTGTGGATGGAGACTTCTTCCGATCGCTCATCCGAAAGCCGCCCCAAGATTATGATCATATGCTGCACCGGGCCAATGAATATATCAACATGGAGGAAGCGCAGGCAGCCAGGAAGAAAGAAACACCAACCGAACGGGCTCCTCCTGCCGAGCGGAGACCCTTGGCCGCTCATCAACCGCCAAGAGGACCAAGGGCCGAAGCAATCCGCTCCCCTCGTATGAGGTCCCAAGTACAAGAGGTAGTTGCCGCTCGGCCCAAGCCAAAGAAGAGATGGACCCCTATGTTCTGCTCCTTCCACCAAACGGATACGCACAACATGAGGGATTGTCGAAGTCTTCCCTTCGTGGCTAATCCCGTTCCCAGGAATGCCGAACGACGGTCTCCTCCCATCGACAGGAGACAAAGGACCCATGAAGCCGACCGGAACCGCACCGAGAGGCAATATCGGCATACGCCCGATCGGCACCGGTCTCCAAGACAGGAGAATCGACGGGCATCCAGAGAACGGTCCCGACCGTCCGCTCGGGAAGAGGAGAATAGAAGCAATATTGCCAGAGGCGAGATCAACGTTATTGCTGGTGGGCCGACCGGAGGAGACTCCAACCGAGCCAGAAAGACAGGCGTCCGGCAGCTCCAAATCCACGCAGTCGGTTGCAGCCAAGAGCGGGCAAGTGGACCGGAAATCACTTTCGGGCCCGGGGACTTAGAAGGAGTCGAAGTGCCCCACGACGACGCCCTGCTCATTAAAGCGGTAATAGCAAATTATACTATTCACCGCATATTTGTTGACACAGGGAGTTCGGTCAACATCATATTCAAGAAGGCGTTTGACCAACTGCAAATTGATCGAGCCGAGCTGCTTCCCATGACAACCCCGCTCTACGGGTTTACGGTAATGAAGTTCTATCGGACAGATCCGCTGGCTACCTCACTGGGAGAGGAGCCGCTCAGAGGACCAGGACAATAAATTTTGTGGTGGTCGATTCTCCTCGCCTTCGCCATGGCCTCCCCGAGCAGTCATCTCAACCTTCCACTAGAAGATGAAGTTCCCGTCAAGATAAGGTGGGAGAGGTACGGAAGATAGTAGCTCGGCGGTGTTACATAGAGATGGTCCGAGCGGAATCCAACTCGGAAGGCGCCTCGAATCGAGGTAAATGCTATCACCGAAAAGCCACCCGCTTTAATTTATGAGGAAAAGAGGAGGTGCAGATTCATCCGACCCGATCGGAGGCCACGACTTTTGTTGCCTCCGATCCGGGAAGCAGAAGGAGGAGCTGATCCAATGCCTCCGACGAAATCATGATGTATTCGCTCGGTCGACATGAATTGCTCGAATCTCGCCGAGCATAGACAAGATGAGTTGCATGTCCGACCGGACGCCCGGCCGATAAAGCAGAAATTTAGTGCCGAGCAGAACTCCATCATCCGAGCGGAGGTCGAGCAGCTCGGAGGCCGGCCATATACGAGAAGTACAGTTCCGAGTTGGTTGGCTAACGTAGTATTAGTCTCCAAGCCGGCCAACAGGAGAGTCTGTATTGATTTTCGGGACTTAAACAAAGCATGCCCCAAAGATTTTTATCCCCTACCCCGGATAGATTAGCTGGTGGACTCTACGGCTGGCTGCGAATTAATTTGTATGCTCGACGCCTACCAAGGGTATCATCAAGTGCCGCTCGCCCGGGAAGATCAAGAAAAAGTAAGCTTCGTAACGGTCGACGGCACATATTGCTATAATGTGATGTCGTTCGGATTGAAGAATGCCGGGGGCACTTATCAACGCTTGATGAACAAAGTATTCAGAGAGCAGATCGGGCGGAATCTGAAAGTTTATGTGGACGACATCCTTATCAAGCCCGCCCGAGCGGCCGACCTCTTCAAGGACATGGAAGAAACCTTCCGAACGCTGCGCAAATATGGAGTCAAGCTAAATCCTCAAAAGTGCCTGTTCGGAGCAAAAGGAGGGCGTTTCTTGGGATACATAGTGACCGAGCGGGGAATTGAAGCCAATCCCAACAAGGTGAAAGCTCTGCAAGACATGCCGCCTCCAAGGAATACAAGGGAAGTGCAGCGATTGACCGGTCGGAAAACTGCTTTATCCAGATTCATCTCCAAAACCGCCGACCGGAGCCTACCATTCTTCAAAATTTTGCGCAAGGCCACTAAATTTCATTGGGACGAGGAATGCGACCGAGCATTTGAAGAATTGAAGACATATCTTAATTCTTTGCCTATACTAGCCAAGCCGATCGGGGGTGAGTCACTTTATATTTATCTGTCGTCAACTGAGCATGCTGTACGCTCAGCACTTGTGAGGGCGAGCGGCGAAGAGCAACCGGTGTATTTTCTAAGCCACATTTTAAAAGATGCTGAATCTCGTTACACCGGGATCGAGAAGTTGGCCTTTGCTTTGGTTCTAGCCGCTCGACGCCTTCGACCATATTTCTTGGCTCACACCATCATCGTCCGGACAAACAGTCCACTAGGAAGAGTGTTGTTGAATCCAGAAGCGTCCGGACGGCTCATCAAGTGGACGACAGAATTAAGTGAATTTGACATCCAATACCAGCCCCGCTCGGCGATCAAAGCGCAATCCTTGGCTGATTTTGTGACTGAAGTGCAGAGGCCAGAGCCGGAAGCTATGTGGAGGATATATGTGGATGGGTCTTCTACTCGGCTCGGGAGTGGGATTGGAATACTGCTACTCTCACCCCAAGAAGAAAAGATGCACTTATCTGTCCGGCTGGACTACAAAGCCACCAACAATGAAGCAGAGTATGAGGCCCTCATAGCCGGACTGCAGGCAGCACGACATGTAGGAGCCGGTCGGGTGACACTCTATTAGGATTCACAGTTGGCCACTCAGCAACTTTCTGGCACCTTTGAAATCAACAGCGTTCGGCTTAAGCTCTACGCTGAAGCCTTTGAAAAACTCAAAGCTACTTTCCGAGAGGTCCTTATTCGAAAGATTCCCCGAACGGAGAACCAGGTAGCCGATGACTTGGCCAAACTAGCAAGTTCTATAGTGCCGGTCACCATTCAGCAACCAATTGAAAAAGTATTACTGGTAGCGCACGTCGACCGGATGGAAAGCCTCACGTTTCCAAGCGACTGGAGGACACCCATCATAGAGTTCCTCCGCTCGGGAGCCACACCGGCCGATCGGGATGAAGCCCAGCTGCTCAGGAGGAGGGCCGGTCGGTTCACACTCATCGGTGATCAGCTCTACAAGAAGGCTTTCTCACGTCCGCTGTTGAAATACATTAGCTCGGAAGACTCGGCTTACATTCTCCAAGAAGTACATCAAGGATCGTGTGGAGGGCATCCGGGCGGACGATCATTAGCTAAGAAGATCCTGCTAGCTGGATACTTTTGGCCGACCTTACAAATAGACGCCGCTCGGACAGTATCTACATGCCTTTCGTGCCAGAAGTATCACAACTTCTCTCACCGACCGGCAGAGGAGATGAAGGCATCAACCGTCTCATGTCCGTTCGATCAATGGGGAATGGATATCGTGGGTCCATTTCCGATGGCGACCGGGCAGAGGAAATTTTTGCTGGTGGCGGTCGATTATTTCTCCAAGTGGGTGGAAGCCGAGCCACTAGCCAGGATCACCGAACATATGGTCAAAAAATTCATATGGCAACACATCATTTGTAGGTTCGGTATCCCTCGCCGATTGGTTTCCGATAATGGGCGGCAATTCACAGGGAAGGTGCTAGAAGATTGGTGCAAAAGTTATGGCATTGAGCAACACTTCACGTCCGTGGCTTACCCCCAAAGCAACGGTCAAGCCGAAGTAGCTAACCGGGAAATTCTCCATATTCTGCGCGCTCGGCTCGACCATGTGGGAGGAAGTTGGTCGGATGAAGTGCCGGGCGTTTTATGGGCCATCCGGACGACTCCTAAGGAAGCAACGGGCGTCACACCTTTTCATCTGGTGTACGGCGGCGAAGCAGTCATCCCGGTTGAAGTTGGCATCGAGTCCGTCCGGGTCCAATTATACGATGAAGGCAACGCCGATCGGAGGAACATGGAGCTGGATTTGATTGACGAGGAACGAGCCAAGGCATCCGTTCGGCTGATGGCATACCGTCAACGAATGAAGCAAAACTACAACCGCCGCTTCATTCCCCGATCATTCCAGGTCGGCGACCTTGTCTGGAAGAAAATCAAACCGGTCGGCGACGTCGGCAAGCTTGAAGCGCCGTGGGCAGGCCCGTTCAAAATCATCGAAAAGCTCCGCTCGGGCGCATATTATTTGGAGGATGAGGACGGCCGACAGCTAGATAGACCGTGGAGTGCGAACCACCTCCAGCCTTACCGGGCGGGGTGAAAGGTGTGCCAATGTAAATCATCCTGTGTACTTTTTTCGACTGAATACTTGAAATGCAGAAATGAAAAATCAAGAGAACAAATATAAGGCATCGTCAACAAGGAACGAAGGCCCCGCGTCGTTTGGCCGGAGGTAAATGGGTCGAGCCAAGTGCTCGAAGATCGAAGACCCAGTACCTTCTGGATGGGGGTAAATTATCCGAGTCAAAATGCTCGATGAAGCAGACCCTGAGCTGTTCGGCCAGGAGTACGTTCTCCAAGATAGGTGAAAAGGGCATATCGATTATCCGAACCAAGCGCCCGAATAGTAGAGGCCTCCCAGCCGATTGGATTCGCAAGCAAATGACCCGTGCCGTTCGGCCGGGCACAAAGATTGTCCAAGCGCGAGATAAGTTATGAAGGCCAAGGTCGCTCGACCTGGTAAGGAGTTAGCCTTGGAGACCGACGAGCCCCGTCGTTAAACATCGAGAGCCGCGCCGACCGGCTATAAACATCCGCGCCGACGAGCTCCGTTGTTAAATATCGAGAGACGAGCCGGCGTCTATAAACCCTCCGAGCGGGAGACCGACGAGCTCTGTCAGCCACGTCGACCGGCTATAAACATCCGCGCCGACGAGCTCCGTCGTTAAAAATCGAGAGCCGCGCCGACCGGCTATAAAGATCCGCGCCGACGAGCCCCGTCGTTAAACATCGAGAGCCGCGCCAACTGGCTATAAACATCCGCGCCGACGAGCTCCGTCGTTAAAAATCGAGAGCCGCGCCGACCGGCTATAAACATCCGCGCCGACGAGCTCCGTCGTTAAATATCGAGAGACGAGCCAGTGTCTATAAACCCTCCGAGCGGGAGACCGACGAGCTCCGTCGTTAAAAATCGAGAGCCGCGCCGACCGGCTATAAACATCCACGCCGACGAGCTCCGTCGTTAAAAATCGAGAGCCGCGCCGACCGGCTATAAACATCCGCGCCGACGAGCTCCGTCGTTAAAAATCGAGAGCTGCGCCGACCGGCTATAAACATTCGCGCCGACGAGCTCCGTCGTTAAAAATCGAGAGCCGCGCCGACCGGCTATAAACATCCGCGCCGACGAGCTCCGTCGTTAAAAATCGAGAGCCGCGCCGACCGGCTTTAAACATCCACGCCGACGAGCTCCGTCGTTAAAAATCGAGAGCCGCGCCGACCGGCTATAAACATCCACGCCGACAAGCTCCGTCGTTAAAAATCGAGAGCCGCGCCGACCGACTATAAACATCCGCGCCGACGAGCTCCGTCGTTAAATATCGAGACGCGAGCCGGCGTCTACAAGCCTACATCCTGTGAGAACTGGGAGCCAACCTTTATCAAAAAGGTGGAAGCCGACGCCAAAGCCACCTGCACCATCCAGTGCGGTCTTACCAAGGAAGAGCTCAACAGAGTCGGTCCGTTCTCTTCCGCAAAGGAGCTGTGGGAGAAACTGATCGAACTTCACGAAGGCACCTCGGAAACCAAGGTAAGTAAACGTGATTTATTACTTAATAAACTATACAACTTAAAAATGCAGGAAGGCGAGACGGCAAGCTCGTTACACGCTCGAATTCAAGATTTCTGAACTCACTTCATGGAATCGGGCAGAAGGTAGAAAATAGGGACATTATAAGGTATGCTCTTAACTCGTTTCCTAGGAGTACATTGTGGGCATCGATGGTAGATGCCTACAAAGTCTCCAAAGATTTGTCTTCCTTAAAATTAGATGAATTATTTAGTGAATTTGAACTTCATGAACAAACTAATGCACAGCCGACCGAGAAGGGTATCGCTTTGGTTGCAGGTACTAGTCGAACACGCGAACCAAGATCCCAACGAAAATTTGAACCGGAATCAGAAGACGAACCCGACTCAGAAGATTCAAAAGATGAACTGACCAGCGAACTAGTGAATCTCGTGAAGAAGCTCTACAAGAAGAAGAAGGGCTTCAACAAGAAAGATCTGAAGAAGGCAGTTTAATCTAAGGAGGCCCAACCGGCCTACCTTCATGCAGCGAACTGGTTGTCCGGTCAGCGGTACAAAATCGACCAGTTGCTTCTCAAGGGGGTGTTGTATATTTTCGGATTATCTCCCGTTCGGGCCAATCTCTCCTACCGCATGAGTAAGAACTTTTTACTCTCTTCGCCTTTTTTGTCTACGGATTTTAATTTCTTCCATTACAGCTGAAGTTATGTGGCGCTCCAAGGCCACCGATCATCTGAAGTTGAAGGCCGTGGAAATCGAGGCGGCGACTAAAAAAGAACTCGTCGAGCGGGGTCTTATTCCCAGCCGCCCAGCAGCTACCGGAGAGGGGGGGACGCAGTCCGCCCCTGAAACAGAAGTTACCTCAGCCGCTTCAACGGAGGTTGAGGCGGATCCTGTTTCCTCTGCTCCAGCAGAGCTGGGAGTCCCCCAGGTCGGGGATCCCCCACTGGAAGTTCGGCGGAAACGTCGAAGAGACCCCAGCCTTCCGCCGACCCAAGAAGGCGAACCATGCGGGCGCAGAGGAGCTTGCCATCTCGGAGAAGCAATAAGATGGCAAGAAACCAGAGGAACGGGAACGAAAGAGGCAAAACGACTTGGGAAGACCTTGTAAACGAAGGGAGAAGCTTACTGAGGAAAGGTGAACGGAGAAGATCACCAGAAAGCCGAAAACCACCAAGAGGCGAAAGCTAGGACAACCGGAATGAAGCAGCCGCGGGCACCTTCGACGGAGGACGAGCGATGAAACAGAGAAATGCGGCGTAAGGGTGGAGACGAAGGCTTTATGCGAACGAGGCTGATCGACCTCGTCCGTCGGATGCAGGTCACGAGAGACGAGGTTATCATCTAACCGTCCATTTCAAAGTAATCGCGTCCCATCGTACGGATCATCACCGTCATGCGAGAAGAGCCACGTGGCACTCTGTCACTAGGCGCAATTAATGCGCCCATACCGCGCATGCTTCGACTTAATGGAAAAGATTTGTGCGATTTTCGAGAAGATTTAGACAAGCAAACATCCACGCTGGAGGCCAAGACATTTAAAACGAAGAGCCGAGCGGATGATTAGTTATGAGGACCGAACGGCTCTAGGTATATCATAAGCGGCGGTAAGATGACGACCGCCCGTTCGGACACATAGTCCAGTCAGTCGGACTCACTGCCTCCTTCGACTAGACTTGAAGAGGAGGCAAGTGATCCGGCAGTAAGAATGGGGGACCCCATTTAGCAGTCAACGCCGCGAGGAGGGCCAAAGGCCTCGGCCGAGCGGATAAGGAGGGCGACAACCAGCGGAGGCTTTCGAGCGGAAGCAATATACCCCGCCGGAGGCAGGGTTCCGACGCTCATGATGAACAGTAGGAAAGGCAGAGCAGAGGGCCTGCTCGGCCGAAGGAATAAAACATCAACGCTGCGAACAGTCCAGAGCACATGACCCGGAAGCTCTCGCGCGGATCAGAACATCCGATCGGCCGGACGCGAGGAAACGGCCGACCGGTCGGACGATTGATGGGGAGTAAGAAAAGGCAAGGATAGGAACATCTTCTGACAGCAGATGATATGCAGGATCCTAGGACATGGGCTCACTGTCCCATCAAGGACATGGGCTCACTGTCCCATCAAGGACATGGGCTCACTGTCCCATCAAAGACATGCTCACTGTCCCATCAAAGACGTGCTCGTACTGTAGCAATAAGGAGTCAGGCAAGCTCCTCTGACAAGCCCATACTGGGTATGGGTTGAGGACACGTGTGTGTGCCTCGGTATATGTACATCAGCCTCCTCAGAAGTCTATATAAGGCCTCCACTTCTTCAACCGGAGGTACGCGAGTCTTCATCCGGCAACCACTTTCATCTATTCCTTCGCCTGACTTGAGCGTCGGAGGGCCGTCGCCGGGACACCCCTCCCGGCTCGGTTTTGTTGCAGGTTCGCCGGAGCATTCGTGGATTCAGCAGGGAGCGCCACGTCCCCAGCGTTCGTTGACCCCTGGTTCGGACAGGATCAGACATCTTTTATAATTTTATCTTAAAATATCTCTAAAATGAGTTAAGAATTTAAAATTTAAAATTTAAATTGTCAAATAATTACTAGTTTATGGTAAGTTTAGAGTTTATGATTTCAAATTTAGGATTGTACTAGCTATATACAAAATTCTACAACTGTTTTAAATGATTTTTAATGAAGTTTAAATATTTTTGATTAAATTGATAAATAGTGTTTTAATATAATAATATTCAGATTCTAAACCATAAATTATAAATCCTAAATTACACTAAACATATTGTTTTATATGTTATAAACATATTGTTTTATATGTTATAGTATTTATAGAGTAAATTTTATATAATATAAATCTTTAAATTCAATCTAAACATGTTAGGGCTTCTGCAACACACGTTAAAGTGAAGTGTTAATGTCAACATGTCATCCCTTTATTGTCACTGTAGCATTAACACATTCAGTTCTTTGAACGCGTTAATGCTTACCGATTTGAAAAAAAATAATAAAAAACAACATTAACATGTTCAAGTGTTAAAGGCATTGCGGATGCCCTTATAATTATAGTAGAATAACTCTTATCTGCCCGATAGTTCTATAGAAGTGTTGGTGCAATATTCCCTAGATCAAGGTTGACCTGGTTAACCAAACCTGAGTCTTGGTTTGAGTTTCGATGTTTGACAATATATTGGGTTTAGATAATATGGACAATGCAGGTGCAGTTGTTCATTTGGGGAGATTGTTGATACAATTCTCGTTTGGTCAAAGTTGACTAGTTAAGATTGTGAAGGAAAGTCAAGTAGGTCAAGGTTGACTGGATACTTGACTGAAAGTCCTGGTGAGTGAAACCAGGCAGAAGGAAGTCCTGGTGAGTGAAGCCAGGCAGAAGGAAGTCCTAGTGAGTGAAGCAAGGCAGGAGGAAAATCCTGGTGAGTGAAGCCAGGTGTAAGACCTAGTGAGTGAAGCTAGGCAATTGGGAAATCCTAGTGAGTGAAGCTAGGCAGGAAGAAAATCCTAGTGAGCAAAGCCAGGTGAAAGACCTAGTGAATGAAGCTAGGCAATTGGGAAAGTCCTGGTGAGTGAAGCCAGGCAGGAGAAATCCAGATGGGTCAAGGTTGACCAGACATCTGGTGAGAGTCCAAGTAGGTCAAAGGGATTGACCGGATACTTGGCACGAGGAAGAAAAGTCCAAGTAGGTCAGAGGGATTGACCGGATACTTGACAAGAGGAGAAAAGTCCAAGTAGGTCAAAGGAATTGACCGGATACTTGGCAAGAAGAGAAAAGTCCAAGAGGGTCAAAGGGATTGACCAGACACTTGGTGAGAAAGTCCTAGCTGGTCAAGGGTGACCGGATGCTAGGTCTTATGTACCAACAAGTCATGGTTGACTAGATGTTGGTTTAGGGGGCTTTGGACTTGGTTTTGGGCAAAAACCAATATCTGGATTGATCAGCCGATTGATCCAGCAGATCTGAATTGATCAGCCGATTGATCTAGCAGATTTGGATTGATCAGCCGATTGATCCAACAGATCTGGATCGATCAGTGGATCGATCCAGCAGATCTGGATCAATCAGTGGATCGATCCAGCAGATCTGGATCGATTGGCCGATCGATCCGGTGAGTCCCCATGAACAGAACCTCTCTGGATCGATCGGTGGATCAATCCAGAGGTCCCAATCGATCAGTGGATCGATTGGGATGCTGCTGCTTCGCGCGATAAGCGCTGGATCGATCCGTGGATCGATCCAGGCGTTTTTCCATAGCACAGTGGCACTCTGGATCGATCCGTGGATCGATCCAAAGCCTCCCCGATCGATTGGGAGCATTTCAATCGATCGAGATTCGACCGTTAGCGTCCATTTAAGCCGCAGGCGTTCATTTCCTTCGGCATTGCTTCCACGACAGAGCTCAGATTTTCACCAGTGACTCCACAGAGCTCTCCACACCAGTTCTTGAAGTTCTTGAAGTTCTTGGAGGTTTTTCCAAGTCAAGAGGCGGATCTATTGCAAGAGGAAGAAAGCTAGGGTTAGGGTTTTCTTGTACTCATTGTAAGCTTTGTGCTTGTATTTTGTATCCTTTCCCCTTCTTCTTGTAGTGTGAACTTGTAGGGCTTCTCCGCCTTCAGTAGTTACCGAAAAGGAGGGTTTTATTAGTGGAGGGTGCGTGAGTAGGTGTGGATCCTTGGACTAGTCACCTCTTGTGAGGTGGATACCAAGTAAACCAACCTTGTTAGCGTTGTATGTTTTTGTTTCTTATATTTCCGCTGCATATCTCTGAAGAAACGAGCAACGCCAACGACGAGCACGAGAAGAGCTATTCACCCCCCCCCCCCCCTCTAGCTATATTTCGGTCCCAACAAGTGGTATCAGAGCAAGGTCGCTCTTCACCGGAATCATCGCCGGAAGGGGCAAACAAAACAAGCAAAGCTAGAGGGTGAAGAAGTTGAAGCAAATTCATCAAAAGTCAAAGATTTCAAGAAGCTCAACTTCAAGATGCAATTCCAAGATGGACTTGGATTTGACACAAGGGTGGCTCCACCGTACACATCCACAAGCTTCGATTCTTGGAAATCAAGAATCGAAAATTTTCTTATGATGGAGATAGAGCAATGGTTTGCTCTAATGGAAGGCTTCAAAGCTCCAACAAACTCCAAGGGCAAGCTTCTCAAGAAAAGCAAATGGAGCTTGCAGCAAATTCAAAGGAGCGAGGTAAATGATAAAGTGACCAAGCTTTTGGTCAACTTATTGTCTAGCCACATTTTGGCTCAAATCGGAGAATTCAACGATACCAAGGAGCTTTGGAGCAAATTGGCAACAATCCATGAAGAACCCTCCACTGTACCGAATTAAGAGGAATCCAAAGAGGTTGACTCATTGGAGCAAGATCAAGAGGAGGACTCTGAAGTTGAGAGATGCTCAACTTCCGAAGAAGAGGAAGTCCAAGAAGCTTCATCCTCAAAGGAGTACAATCAAAAGAGCAAGGAAGGAGCATATTCCTTGTTTCATGTACAAGAGGATGAAGAAGAAGGTGAAGCCTTCACCTCTAGGATTGAGGGGGAGCAATCTTCATTGACACCGGAGCAAGAGCAAGAGCAAGAAGAATCCTCCACATCCGGGTCAAGAGAAGATGAGGATGAAGAAGCTTCCACCTCCGCAAGTCAAGCAAAATCGGATGGAGGAATATCTTCGGATCAAGAGGAAGCTTCTACCTCCGGATCAAAAGGAGAATATGCCACCCCTACAAGCAAAGGTATAAACATTTCAATTAATAATAAAAATCATATCATATGCTTTGAATGTAGGGAACATGGGCATTACAAAAGTAAATGCCCTAAATTGGTCAAGAAGAAGGGCCAAGTGACACAAAAGGGCAAGGTGAAGCCCAATGAGACCATCCCCAATACAAAGAAGAGCAAGGAGCATATTATATGCTTCTCTTGCAATCAAAAGGGACATTACCGAAGTCAATGCCCCAAGGGGAAGAAGATGGTCAAGGCTCAAGGAGGAAGCTCAATTCAAGGGGGAGCCTCTAAGGTGAAAAGAAAGGTAACTTTCATTGAGCCTATTCCCTTGCATAATGGTAAAAGCATGCTAATTCAAGTTTATATCATTTTAATGCTATTTACCATGAAAATAGGAGGCATGATAAAATTAAAGAAAATCATGTAGCTTATCATGCTAAGACTACCACACCTAGGATTAGGAAGATAGATAAAAATCTAGGCAATCACACTAAGGACCATAGTTATAAGTCTAGAAACAAAAATGCTCATGGGTGTAATGAAAATCAAAATCTAAGGATTTAATGATAGAAAATCAAGTCTTGAGGTCAAGGCTTGATAAAATGGAAAAGACCCTAAAAAGGATGGAAAATATCCTAAAAGGGCAAAATGAGCATAGCCTAGGTCTAGGAGCACAAAGGTCATCTAATGGCCATAGAGGTTTGGGATACAAACCCAAGGCTAAGAAGGATGTGCCCTCTTACCATAGGGTTCCATATAGTTATGGAACCAACCCTAGGTCTAGTGGTCAAGTCAAAAATACTAGGAAGGTTATTCCTAAGAGTATTTTTGTAATAAATGTGACTAAGACTTCTAACAAGTCTAAGAAAGTCACTAACAAGGTCACAAGGGAAGCAATCCCTAGGGTTGACCTAGAAAAAGTGACCAAGGCTTCTAAGAAGCTAAACAAGGTCACTAGGAAGGTATCTAGGGAAGTTATCCCTAGTGAATACCTAGAGCATCCGAGGAGCACCAATAGATTTTGGGTTCCTAGGAGCATCTTCTCTACCCCATAGATGGGTTAGAGAGTGTCAACTCTAAGAAGAAGGGTAGTTAACCCAACTTTGAAGAAATTGACACTCAAGGAGCATTTTCAAAGTTATTATAAACTTTTGAAAATGAAATGGATTTATGATTTACTCCTTGTAAGAGTAAAATGTGCCAAATTTGAGAAGTTTTGGTTTTATTTTAAAATGGCACATATTGGAAAATCATAAGACCTACCAAGTTGAGATTTTGGTATGTTCTTAGGAAATTAAAGGTAATTTGAGCCTTAATTTAAAGTGCTACTCTTGTGGAAAAATGAAATATGCCAACATTTATGGAATAAGCTTAATTTCAATTGGCATAAATTAATCAAGAGAATTAGAAATGCCCATTTAGGTTTTGGCACTCTCTTGAAGCACTTTGGGCAATCTAGGGTTTAAGTTTTAGGATTAACTAAGATTAACGATACTTAGATAGGTAATCTAGGTATTTTATTTATGCTAGACTTTGTCATGATTGTTTGCTCATTATATGTCATGACATCATGTTTTATTTTTGCACTCATGCCTTATCATGAAAATACAAAAATACCATGTCATGCTATACATACATCATGTAGTTATAAGAAAATTTTCTTTTGAAAATTATTTCTTTTTGATGTATGTCATAAAATTATCATGCATTATGCTTATTTCCTTAAAATTGAGGACAAATGACATTTATCAACAAGTCAACAAGTGACATCCTAGGTGGATGTTCAATATCCACAAAATGCCTAGATAGATATGCATGATCCCTAGATTAGAGCAAAACTAAATTTTACATCTCACAAAGACCTATAAGATGACTTGTATGTGTGTTATCCACAATAGATACAAGTGAGATGTTAGGATGATGAACAAAACTCAACATGTTGATTTAGTGCATTTCTTTGAGTTTTAAGTTCATCAAAACACATAGTTATGTGTTTTCCCATTATTGGGAAAGCTAATATACAAGTCATGTGCATTAAGCCCAAGGAACATGGTGGGATATTGGTTTTGAAAATGTTTTTAAAATAATTTTGGAAAACCTTGGTGAAGGCTATCTTTTGATAGTAATCACCATTGAATAGTTAGACACAAACTTGAAGAAAACACTAAAGTTTTTGCAAGTTCTCAAGTTTATATCAATCTTTGAAAATATGATGTATTTTCGTAGAAAACTATTTTTCCATGATAAAGTATGCCCTAAATAATGTCTACACGAAATTTCATGATTTTTAAATTTTTGTAGAATTTTCTAGGGGTTTCTGAAGTTAGCTGAATTTGAAATTCAGCAACTATCAGAGCTCCGATCGATCCATGGATCGATTGGAGTGTCTGAATCGATCAGTGGATCGATTCAGAAGGCAATTCTCGCGAGCAGAAGCTCGCTGGATCGATTAGCCGATCGATCTACACATCTTGAATAGATCAGTGGATCGATTCAGCTAGGTTCAATCGATTGGAACCCAACTCCAATCGATCCAGGATGCTGATTTTGGCTGAGAAAGCCTTATTTCAGCATTTTGAACCTTGTTTAGTCAATATAATCATTCCAAATCCCTCAAAATACATTTGTATATATAAAAAGGGTGTTTTCATGTTGAAAACAAGGATGGATTGGTTAAGGAAGACTAAATTGAAGTTTAGGTTGAGGTTTGTTTCAAATTTTGAACATTTGAACCTCAAAACTTCTAAATTTGGGTTTTCTAAAGGTTTAGGGATTCCAAGTCATTGTTGGTGCAATGACAGAAGTTACCACCATGTCTTTAGGGGGAGTGACTCTTTAAAGACATGAAAAATTATTTTTCATGAACCTTGGAGGGTGGTTAACCTTCTTTAGAGAAAATGCTCATGAATAAGCATTTGAACTTGAAATGGGGAGTGAATATCCTTATTATTTCAAGTGGTAATTCAAGTGGTTATTGCTCACGGATGAGCAAATTGATGATAATGAAGGGTATGAGACCTTCATTATTGTGTTATGAGCAACGAGTGAAGTTGTAAACAACATTGGGTAACTCTTCAGGGAGAGAGTTTGTTCTTGATGTGTGCCCAAAGATGAGGGCATGTTGTTGATGTGTGTCAATAGGGGGAGAATGCATGGTTAAGTTAGACCTTCAGTACCTAAAGGGGGAGTTTGCCCTCTAGGAAAGGAGGAGAATGAAGGGAACCATCATTCATATATTGGCATGAAGGGAGTTGAGGCTATGGGAGTAGCCTAATTTCCTAACTTAACAAGAAGTATTGTCAAACATCAAAAAGGGGGAGATTGTTGGTGCAATATTCCCTAGGTCAAGGTTGACCTGGTTAACCAAACCTGAGTCTTGGTTTGAGTTTCGATGTTTGACAATATATTGGGTTTAGATAATATGGACAATGCAGGTGCAGTTGTTCATTTGGGGAGATTGTTGATACAATTCCCGTTTGGTCAAAGGTGACCAGTTAAGATTGTGAAGGAAAGTCAAGTAGGTCAAGGTTGACTGGATACTTGACTGAAAGTCCTGGTGAGTGAAACCAGGCAGAAGGAAGTCCTGGTGAGTGAAGCCAGGCAGAAGGAAGTCCTAGTGAGTGAAGCTAGGCAGGAGGAAAATCCTGGTGAGTGAAGCCAGGTGAAAGACCTAGTGAGTGAAGCTAGGCAATTGGGAAGTCCTAGTGAGTGAAGCTAGGCAGGAAGAAAATCCTGGTGAGTGAAGCCAGGTGAAAGACCTAGTGAGTGAAGCTAGGCAATTGGGAAAGTCCTGGTGAGTGAAGCCAGGCAGGAGAAATCCAGATGGGTCAAGGTTGACCAGACATCTGGTGAGAGTCCAAATAGGTCAAAGGGATTGACCGGATACTTGGCACGAGGAAGAAAAGTCCAAGTAGGTCAGAGGGATTGACCGGATACTTGGCAAGAGGAGAAAAGTCCAAGTAGGTCAAAGGAATTGACCGGATACTTGGCAAGAAGAGAAAAGTCCAAGAGGGTCAAAGGGATTGACCAGACACTTGGTGAGAAAGTCCTAGCTGGTCAAGGGTGACCGGATGCTAGGTCTTATGTACCAATAAGTCATGGTTGACTAGATGTTGGTTTAGGGGGCTTTGGACTTGGTTTTGGGCAAAAACCAAGATCTGGATTGATCAGCCGATTGATCCAGCAGATCTGGATTGATCAGTCGATTGATCCAACAGATCTGGATCGATCAGTGGATCGATCCAGCAGATCTAGATCGATCGACCGATCGATCTGGTGAGTCCCCACGAACAGAACCTCTCTGGATTGATCGGTGGATCGATCCAGAGGTCCCAATCGATCAGTGGATCGATTAGAACGCTGCTGTTTCGCGCGATAAGCGCTGGATCGATCCGTGGATCGATCCAAGCGTTTTTCCAAAGCACAGAGGCGCTCTGGATCGATCCGTGGATCGATCCAAAGCCTCCCCGATCGATTGGGAGCATTCCAATCGATCGGGATTCGACCGTTAGCGTCGATTTAAGCCACAGACGTTCATTTCCTTCGGCATTGCTTCCACGACAGAGCTCAGATTTTCACCAGCGACTCCACAGAGCTCTCCACGCCAGTTCTTGAAGTTCTTGGAGGTTCTTCCAAGTCAAGAGGCGGATCTATTGCAAGAGGAAGAAAGCTAGGGTTAAGGTTTTCTTGTACTCATTGTAAGCTTTGTGCTTGTATTTTGTATCCTTTCCCCTTCTTCTTGTAGTGTGAACTTGTAGGACTTCTCCGCCTTCGGTAGTTACCGAAAAGGAGGGTTTTATTAGTGGAGGTGCGTGAGTAGGTGTGGATCTTTGGACTAGTCACCTCTTGTGAGGTGGATACCAAGTAAACCAATCTTGTTAGCGTTGTATGTTTTTGTTTCTTATATTTCCGCTGCATATCTCTGAAGAAACGAGCACCGCCAACGACGAGCACGCGAAGAGCTATTCACCCCCCCTCTAGCTACTTTTCGGTCCCCAACAGTAGAATAACTCTTATCTGCCCGATAGTTCTATAGAAGTTATACGGTAACCACTTCGAAGTAGGATCTCTTGGATCATTTTTTATGGTCTAGGAGATGTGTCACTCGTATTTGCGGTCGGATCGTGATAGCGATCCGGCCACAAATAGTTACGATCCCTTCTTGGATTCATTGCCCCCATCAGGTTATAGTTTTTGTTCGGAGCGGACTGTCAGAGGTCGCCTGGAGGACATCTTCACTCGGCGCCCAATAACCTGACCACTTATCCACCACCGGAGGCCTCCGGACGACCTCCGGCCGTCTGCTCCGAATAAAAATTATAACTTGATGGGGACAATGAATCCAAGAAAAAATCACAATAATTTACGATCAAATTATGATCACAATCCAATCATAAATATAAGTGGTACATTTCTAAATCATAAAAAAAAATGATCTAGAAAATCCGTGCTCAGCCGCTTCAGTCTATTTGACAGTACCTTATATGGTTTAAAAATTATTCGATAATAGATATACTGGGAGCGAAAGGTATTTTACTGTTAAAATTCTATTTAATTAATTAATTTATTTTTTTTAAAAGGACTCCTTATAATGATAAGTAAAATTAAAATTGGGGGAGTCCTCGATTTTTTTTTCGTTAAGGTTATTTTTTAATTTATAAATGGTAAAAAAAGATGGTCTGACAATCGACAGGGAACACGGTTACGTGCTTGTTGCATCTCATCCGGACGCGTGGCAGCAACGATATAGTGAGGAAAATAGCGACGATATTGAGGGAAATAACGACAGAGGGAGGACGAAGCCGCAGGCCCACAGCAGCAGCAGCAGCTACAGCACAGCTACAGCTTGGTGAGCAGGGAATACCACCACCACCAACTTCGCTTTCCGTTCCTTTTCTATTATTTTAATCTCATTGTGACCTCCTCCATGAGACCTCGTATCCAATTTCCGTGGAGTTGCCGCTCCAGGTGAAAGCCGAGGGATCGATCAGCGTCGCGGGGAAGCGGAGTTTGATCTTGAGGCCGTGGGTGGTAAACTGAAAAAAGGTGCGATTTTTGCTCGGATTTTTTGGTTAAAAGTGCTACCTTTTTTATGATCTTCACTGTGCTCCTTCTCTGGTGGATCTCTGCGCGCCCTTTTTGTTCTTGGCTGTCGCGCTTTGGCTTATTGGTGTTTGTTGATTGGTGTTTTTTTGTTGCTTTGTTGCGGGTGGGAGTCTAGGTAGTCAGTTTGGTCTTTCCGACTGCTTGAATGCCACTGAAGTTGAGGAAAACAGTTTGCTTCCGATATGTTAATTTTTTTAATATTATTTTCTTCTTTTTGCATGAATTCTCGTTCATTTCCAATTGAAGACTTCATCTCTAGATTAAGATGATGCAAGATCTATTTTTTGTAAGGAAGTTCCTTTTGCTACAACCAACCAGGGGAGGATTTGGTGTTGTTTTGTTTCTTTCTTTTCTTGGCCGAGTAATATTTTGTCAGATTTGAAACTATTAATGCTTTCATGGAAGAATTCAGTTTTTTCCATGGAGATCTATTTACTTATCTTCCATATTGGGCAATCATAAATCATGAATATATCTGGCCCTTCCTCTTGGTTTGATGTAGTTTGATCAATTCTCTTTAAACCTTTTCTTTTTTAGCAATCCAATTTAGACTGGTTTAATGTTTGAACATGTAAACAGAAGTCATTTGTTATTTCATTGTTGTTTAGAGGATTTTGCTTCTATGTGTAGATCTAGGATGGAGATTACTTCAATCTTTTCTAATTACATAAAAAGGATATGTTTTTACAGTATCCATGCTTTTGAATATATCTTTTGGTATGCTTTCATTTCATTTGAATAGAAATCAGTCAGTCTTGGTACACATGTCTCCATCTTTAGTGTTGAAGAATCATTCGCCGTTCTCTAGGTTCGTATGTTATTAGTTGAAGGCATGGCACATACCTGCAACAATGAGAGGAGTATTAGTTTCGGCAGCTCCCTTCAGCCTTCAATCGGTGAATGCATAATGGGAGAAGGAGACCTGGTTGACACAGCATCTGAAAAATTTACGGAGGTTGGTGGTGAAGAGAGTGATGAGGATATTGACATAGAAGAACTTGAAAGGCGTATGTGGAGGGACCGTATGCTGTTGAAGCGCTTAAAGGAGCAGCAACAGAGCAAAAACAAGCATCTGGGGGATGCGGTCAAGGATAGTCAATGCCGGAAGAAGATGTCGCGGGCACAGGATGGAATTCTCAAATACATGCTGAAGATGATGGAAGTTTGCAAAGCTCAGGGCTTTGTCTATGGTATAATTCCTGATAAAGGCAAGCCGGTCAGCGGTGCTTCTGATAATCTCAGGGCTTGGTGGAAAGAAAAGGTCAGGTTTGATTGGAACGGGCCAGCTGCGATTGTTAAATATCGAGCTGAGAATGCCCTCCCTGGGTCTGGCAGAGATTTCAGCTCTGGAACTGCTAGCTCTCACTCATTGCAAGAGCTTCAAGACACGACACTGGATTCTCTTCTGTCAGCTCTTATGCAGCACTGTGATCCGCCGCAGCGAAGGTTTCCTTTAGAAAAAGGAATCCCACCGCCATGGTGGCCTACTGGGAGAGAGGAATGGTCAGCTCAACTAGTGATCCCGAATGAACAAGTGACACCCCCCTACAAGAAGCCACACGACCTTAAGAAGGCTTGGAAGGTTGGTGTCTTGATGGCTGTGATCAAGCATATGTCCCCCGACATTGAGAAGATACGCAGGCTTGTTAGGCAGTCCAAATGCTTGCAAGACAAGATGACTGCCAAGGAGAGTGCAACATGGCTTGCGGTTCTTAAACAAGAAGAGGAAATGTATATGAAGTTGCATCCGGATGCTTGCCTAGCCCCATCCTCAGGAGTCGTCGGAGGTGCTGAAGAAGGCCATAACGGGGATATGGATTACAAGGTGGCTGTTGAGACTAACACATTCAAACTAGGGGCTAGTTCGTGTACTGCAAATTTCGTTAAGTCGGAAGAAAGTCACATAATGATGGATCCTGAACTGGAGATGAATCGGAGGATATATACATGCGAAAATGTGGCATGCCCACATAGTAATGTTTACCATGGATTTCTTGATAGGAATGCTAGAAACACTCACCAGTACTTCTGTAAGTATCAGAACAGTATTCCTCCCGGTGTCGGAAAGGTGAACAACCAAGTTCAGTCAGCTGAGAATGAACCTTCAGTTTTTACCTTGCCATCGAATACCCAGCCCAATCCTCCTTCGATTGGTTCAAATCACAATCCAATTGAAATGTCTGACTTAGGTATTCCTTCTGATGGCCAAAAATCAATCAACGAGCTAATGGACTTCTATGAAAACAATGTCAACAGTAGCAAGACCTTCAACTTGGGAGGTTTGGCCATGTTAGAAGAGTCAAATGGTCGAAACCGGATGGAGTGCAACTTATTTGAATACAGCCCGGGAGTTGGCAGCGACCTCTTCGACGAAATTGATAGCTTGGTGGAGCAATCACAGTACGTGCAACAAAGCATGGTGCAGTTTCAGCCAAAACTCAGTGACCAGCCAATCGAAGTTACTGGATGCATCAAACTCGCACCCGGAATGGACTACGCCGATGCTGGGCATGGATTCAACTGGTTCTGGTTAGATGATAAATGACAGGATCATCTTGGCAGAAGCTGAGCATAAATAACCAACGAATTTTGCTTAAGGTGATCTTCCCCTATGTACCTGTATCCTTTTCTTCTCTGTAAGACTTCATTAGGACTATGATTAACAATGCTTGTGTAGTTGTGCTACCTGTTGTTAGTGCTGAGTCATTCAGTTTAGAGTTGGGTGATGAACTAAGAACATGATACCGACTCATTCATACAAGTACCTAGCAATGCTCAAATGACAACTTTCTTAGATACCTAGTTTTCTATCATGATCTCGGACATCTGATCAGCCTTTTCTATCTTCCAGTGCTGTCTATCTTATTCCACTTCACTTTGTAGGTACTTTCCTAAACACATTCACATGTTTTCATCAGACATGGCATGATCTTCAATGTGATAGGGAACTGTCCTAACACTCAAGATACATTGAATGAAGGAAACGACTAAGAGGATGGATTTTGATGTTTTTCGCCCTTTTCATGGTTGGTTGAACTGAGTCTGTGTCAGTGTCATGGAGGCTTGCTGGCATGTGCTGTAGTAGTACGAGGAAGAAGTGGTGGTAGTTGAGAAGACTTGCTTGCGACTCGCGTTAAGTTGTTCCTTGCTTGTTCGGCTTGACCTATTTCAGATTAGTTACGGTGTATTTGTAAAGATTTTTTTTTTCTTCAAATGAGACTTAATTATAGGATACTGGACTTCTCGACCTTCTATCACTAGTAATACCCATTTTGATCAAAAATTCATTTCCAAATACTCTATACATTTTTCAAATTCCAAAAGCTAGTAATAAATTATATGTATTAAAGTTAAATTTTTGTTTGACTAATTAAACATAAAAAATTATTCTATATATTATTCCATTCCGTGAATTAAAACTTTATTATATCAATAACTACTATACTCCTTATTTTTATGTAAATCTAAATAAATTTAATTTCGATCTCAATTCAATTATGGATTGAGTCAT
This sequence comes from Zingiber officinale, assembly GCF_018446385.1. NCBI lineage: Eukaryota > Viridiplantae > Streptophyta > Magnoliopsida > Zingiberales > Zingiberaceae > Zingiber > Zingiber officinale. The sequence goes on from NC_055988.1 coordinate 172,423,733, forward strand.
CGCTGCAGATTTAGTTTTGTTCTTAATCGGACGGCTCACATCTCCACTATTTAAGCAGTTGTTCGATAACCCTCGAGCTTGGAGTGAGCCTTATCAGGTTTTGCATCAATTACTCAAAGATTATATTTTTTTGGGATTTGTTTCTTCCCAACTGACCAAGTGTTATAACTGAAGCTCTTCTATCTACATGTCTACAGACTTAAAGGAACCTTCATAAAGTTGAACATGCAAACACCTTTTGTAGCTGTGGAAAAGTTTGTGAGATCTAATATGTATAGGTTATTGTATTCACAACTACAGTTTTGGGGAAATCTGATTGTGTTTGCTTTGTTTGTTTCTTCTCAATTGACCAAGTGAATGAACTTAAGTTCTACTATCTACATGTCTATAGTTATCAGAACCTTAATAAAGTTTGAAAATCAGATTGTTTTTGCTTACTTCTTTGTGTTCTATGTAGTTAAACTGTGACATGATTGCTTGATAGGATTAATGATGGTTCTGGAAAATGAATTGGAAATGATACACAGCATATGGATCTTCAAATTGGCAAATATATTACCTTATTGCAACTTGTTTAACAAGTGTCACTAGAAGTGCATTCTGTGTCACTAAAAGTATACCATAATTTCTCTGCGTCATTCAATTTCAGTCTTTGCATGATGTTCTCATTTGCAAGCAATGATATTTTCGATAGGAGTCCCTTTCATAATGATATCAAATCTCTTTGATCATAATGGATATTTTAAACTTTTTATGATTATGATTAAGGAATATGCTGGCCAAGTACTAAAATTCATGTGGTGTGGGCTCACTAAACATGGTGGAGGACACTTGTCAGATTAGATTTCGGTAAAGTAGCAGCAGTTGGCCTGAGTTTGTTTCCTTCTATTTGGTGGTAATCAGTGAGGCATCCTATTCCTTCCGTGTGATTCCTCCATTTTATGGTTATGTTCATTGTTCATCCATCTCCAACTGTTACACATACTATTATGTAACATTATATTGGGAAGAGAAGGTCAATTGCTAAAAGTAATCTGGATCTTAAAGTTTGTAATAAGGATAAAGTAGATAAAAATCTCTAATCATAATCATAATTTTATATGTAGTCCTCAATTATAATAAATTTTATTTCCATTTCCTACATGTAAAATATTACTTGTTTCAACTCCCTCATTCAAATATTGTTACCTAAATTGTCCCTTAGATTTTTTAGGTATAAAAAATCTAAAAACGAGTATATTTCTGATTAAATTCAGCACTTTATACTAGAATTCAGTATTTTATGCTAGAATCGAATATATTTTTTATCAAAATTAACTCTCATATTTTTTTGGGTACAAATAGTCTAAAAATGAGTATAATTCTTATTAAATTCAGCACATTAAACTAAAATTTAATATATTTTCTATTAAATTGAGCACGACTTTTTTCTTACTTAATATAATTCCTTATAAATTCAGCATCATTTACTATTTAAAGAAAATCTAGTATATTTTTATCCAATTGAGTACCATTTAAAGAAAATCTAGTATATTTTTCATCAAATTAAGGTAAAAAGAATCGTACTCAATTTGATAGAAAATATACTAGATTCTAATTTAATATACTAAATTTAAGAGGAATTATATTGATTTTTGAACTTTTTATACCTAAAAGTATCATGGGCAATTAGGTAAATATGTTTAATTAGGGATGAAAATCTAATATATTTTTTATACAATTGAGTACTATTTAAAGAAAATCTAGTATATTTTCCATCCAATTGAGGTGAAAAAAGAATCGTACTTAATTTGATAGAAATATACTAGACTCTAATTTAATATACTGAATTTAAGAGGAATTATACTGATTTTTAGATTTTTTATACCTAAAAATATTATGGGCAATTAGGTAATATATTTGTCTAGGAAGTGGAAACAGAGATTTTTATGGATGAGAATTGTATATAAAGATTTATTTGACAATAGGGATTGCATGCAAATTTTTTCTAATAATAAATACTAAAAATAAGAATTTCTAATAATTTAAAATTCAATAAATCTGTTATGTGTTTAGTTGTCACATTTTTTTTTATATTCAATTTATAGTGTTTAGAGGAAAGACCATAATTTTTCTCGGCTTATATGAATCCTCTCGCTGTTGGTGTACACAATCTACTGTCAGGTATTTATAGGGTATTATTTAAATTTAAATATTGAAATGATCTGGATTGATAATCTCACACTATCAGCAGAGGATGATATCTACTAATTGCTGAGTGCATCGAGTTCGAGTAGCAAAGTCTAAGTAGACTTAATGGCTGGGCGGGCAACAGTAGATTGGTCGATTGGAAAGAGTGCAGAGCAACCGACCAGGTAGTTAGGGCGAGCGGGTGAGCGACCAACCCCGCGTCCAAGTTGCACAGCAAAGAGGCCGACCGGGTAGTAAGGTCGAGCAAATTCGACCTGACAAAGAAGCCGACCAAGTTAGAGGCCGGTCGGAGAGCAAACATGTCGAGCTATAGGCTGGTGGGGAAATAAGACAGGCCAAACTAGAGGCCGGTCGAGCAATGATCGATAGACCGGTCGAGCGAAGCAGACAGGGCAATCAAACGAGCGGCCAGAGAGGTCGACCGGGCGAGTGGAGAGGTCGGGCGAGCTGACCGCACGTGCAGCCGACCGAACCGAAGGCCGACCGAGTTATCTGCTAAGCGAATTTCGCCGAGCAAAATGACCAGACGAGCGATGAGGTCAAGCGGGGTGCTGCAACCGAGCGAGCGATGCGAGCAGTCGGACTTGTGAACCGAGGCATGCGATACACAATTTCCTTGAAACAGATTCACCCTACTTCCGGCTGTGCTTCGAGGTTTCCTCAGGTCGTCCGTTTTCCAGGATACAACGATAAACCGTGATTCCGACCAAGCATTGATGGTTACGGCGAACTGAGTGGTACCCGAACTATCATGGATACTCCGCCGAGTAAAAGTTGCACGACAAAAGAGGAGGGAACGTAGGTGGATAGCTTTTGTTGCTTTTCTATGTGCGTAACCTTTTACTTGTGGTCGCAACCTCCTTATATAGGAACTCAGATCAATGAACATGAAAGAGAGTCTCTCCTCATGTATTTGTTCATATTTTTAATGTATGTCAATCAATATAAACCAACCAACATATTATGAAACTTTCAATATAGGACTCCTCATTCATAGTCTCTTCCTTTTTTCATTTCTTATCCATTCACATCACTTATATCTAACACTCACATCACACACACACACACACACACACATATATATATATATATATATATATATATATATATATATATATATATATAACATTATACAAATTTTATGCAGACTAACAACCTAATATAACTCTCTTTCTTAATCTGGATTTGAGATTGATTTTTTCATTGACTCAAGGTGAACACTTTCTTTGAACCGCTGTCTCACTTGGAAGGTTGACGACGGCAAGGTCATGGAAAGCGAATAAGGATGGATTTGTTCCCTAAACCCGTATCCTAGAGTCTATATCTCATTAGCTATACATGTTAGAAAATAGAACATGCCATTCATTATGGTTTTCTTTAAGACAAACTTATAGTTTGTGTCACCATTTATGCAATTTTTTAAACTTCGAATATTGTTTGATATCTTTGTATATATCGACAGTGGGGTCCTGATACCTTGTTCTAGAGAACAAGAATGGTGACATGTTTTCCTCTACTTGGGAGCTTCTTTACTTTGCCTGTTTCAAATTTCATTATTTTAACTTAATACAAATTTAGAACTTATTTTGATTTGATTAAGTTTGAGTAATTTTACTTAAATTAATAAAAAATATTTTATTATAATATTATTTTATATATAATAATTTTAATTAGATTGGAGTAATTTTATTATAATAAAAAGCACTCATAAATTTTTTTTTTTAAAAAATCGAATATATAAATTGTGTGGGTATATGTTTATATATACATTATAATTGGCAGACTTCCATTCCTCCTCCCCTCTTCTTCATTCGCAATCTATCTATCGATTCCGCAACCTGCTCGTCTTCCTTCACCGAGGTAGATTTTCTTCGCTTAAATTTCCAAGTTTGACCGATCCGATCTAATCAGATTTAAGTGCCCTCGATTTGCCCTGTATGAATCATCTAGATTCCTTGGCTGCCAACTTTTTCTCCTTTTTTTTTGATACAATCTATCTGTTTTCAGCTTTAAATATCTTCCAAATCCAGTTCTTTTTTTCTGAGAAATTTATGGAAACGTTGGTAAATCTCTTTGGTTCTTGTCGTCCTTGTTCTTGATGATTGTGTTTATGCGATGAGATTTGTCTTTTTTCCCCGGCTGCAATGGTTGATATCTGCCATGGAAATTAAAACCTTTGTTCTTCTTCTTGTATCTCTCTTCTCTTTTTTAAAGGAGATTTGTGATAGATTTGATAGAATATCTCTTCTTTCTCTCTGATTTGTTCTTCGTCTTGTGGGAAAAATTTCCGATATTTGCTACTTCAAGACAATTTTTGAACCTTTTTTCTCTCTCTCTATTTTTTCGTGATAAGGTTGGGCATTGAGCATTCCCTTTTCTTCTCCATCCAAAATTGTTTTTTTAACCCTAAAACCGCTTAATCATCTCATTTTCCTCATATTTCTTGGTATGCGAGAGAAGCACATGGCATGCAATCCTTGTGAAGTAATGCTCATAGAATTTTTTGATTGTGATTGTGTAGAATCAACAGGGTGAAAGAGGAAGGCAGGATCAATGGATGAACATTTAGCTGCAAGATATTGGTGCCACATGTGCTCAACAATGGTGAATCCGATAATGGGAGCTGAGATCGAGTGCCCAATCTGCAATGGTGGATTTGTTGAAGAGATGAATTGGGGAGGAGAAGCAGCCACGCCTCCTGACCTAGAATCGAACAGAGACCTCTCTCTTTGGGCTCCCATCTTGCACAGAATGCTCAGTGGTGGCTCCATGAGGCATCGCCGCATCCACCGCGAAGAAGAAGAGGGCAACTCTGACCGGGACCATGACACTGAAGCAGCCCTTATCCGGTGGCAGCAACGGAGCTCAGCCATTCTTCGAATCCTCAATGACCTCAGGGAGGGCAATGTGTTGGGTTCTGATGGAGATGATAATGATAGGGCGAGGGAAAGAGACAGGGTACACATACTTATGGATCTCATCAACAATGCCATAGATGGCTCTCTAGACGCAAACCTTCCACGAGGACAGAGCTCAAACAACAGCAACAATGGCGACTTGTTGAGAGATTACTTCCTCGGATCGAGCCTAGAGCTTCTCCTACAGCATTTGGCAGAGAGTGATCCAAATTTCTATGGCACTCCACCTGCTCAAAAATCAGCAGTGGAGGCAATGCCCACTGTGAAGATTACGGAGAACATGAGCTGTTCAATCTGCTTGGATGATTTCGAAATCGGCACCCAGGCCAGGGAGATGCCTTGCAAGCATAAGTTCCACGGCAATTGCATCCTGCCGTGGCTTGAACTCCATAGTTCATGCCCAGTTTGCCGATTTCAGATGCCTTCGGAGGAGTCAAAGGTCTCGGATGCTGCTAATAGGGAGGAGCTTCATGCTGCTGGTGGTGGTAGCACCGGTAGTAGCGACAACGGCAATGGAGGGAGCGAGAGGGGCTCCTGGCTGCCAGTTCCTTGGCCTTTTAATGGCTTGTTCTCTTTGCTGGGGTCTCACCGGAGTGGAACTTCATCCTCAACGCAGCCGTCTTCTTCAACATCACCCACCAGAGGTAACTCTCAGCCTGATGCAAACTAAAAATGTTGTTTCGTTCTGTTTATCTTTCATGAGTGCCATGCCAGTTTGCTGTAAATATCATTTTGTTCAATATTTGAATGATGGAAAAATAAATTTGGTCCTATCTTGCTTTTCTGTTCAAGTGTTCAATGCAAACTAATATCACTGCAACGATTGCAAGGCTTCCTTTCACTTTAGCAGCTTATCCAAACCAAGAAAAACAAGTGTTGCAAATGGAGAATTAATTCAGCTTTGTAAGGATTTAGGCCATTAAACATTGTAGTTCTTGTTGGCAAGATTGAAAATTTAAAACTGTATATGAAGTGGATGTCTTCCAGTGGTTGATAAATTTTATTGGATGGGCTTGAACAAATAGCATGATATTAAGACCGAACCCCAACAAATATGCATTCTTGGCCCAAAGCTAAATAGCAAAATATATAAATTCGATTTCTATACATGATCTACAAGGATCATAAGGCAAAAAATAAACTACTGTAAATTATTTTACTATCATTTTTTCCTCAAATTTGAATAGTATTTTCCATGTTTCATTTATCATTAATAGACTAAACCTATCTCCCTACTTAAAGCATTTTCCTTGTCATAGTCAGAATATGATCATGAGCCTGAGAAATAACACATATTCCTTCAGTTAAAAAAGAGAGAGATCGTATCATATTTCTTCAATCTTATCATTCTTTATATGCATTAATGGAGAGTGATAGATCATTGAACATTTTCAGGCACCACTAGATATTTGAAAAATTGTAGAGAAAAAAGAATATGTTCTTCCATGATCACAAACTCACAAGTGGCGCTTCTCATGATAAACTGAACTTTATGCCCACTTTCATTTTAATTTCAAAGAAAAAAGAATCAATTGAAAAGTGGAAAATTTCTGGATGTGAACAATGTCTTATGTTGAATCACTTGCACGAGAGAAGGGATGTCACAGCGTTAAAACAGTGATGGAACTGGCAGTCTGGCTCGTGCAGTCAAGTTTGTCTCCTTTTGTTCAGCACCAACCAAGCTAACTCCTTTTGCTTCATCATTAGCTGATTGAGTTCAGCAAATCAATTGTTGCATGCCTCTCTAGTCTTCCACCCTGCATTCATGGCCTGTGTCTCTCTAGTCTTACAAATTCAGACACCATCCTTGAAAAACCTTTAATTTGTTACAAGCTAGGGATAGAGCAACACATATATACACTACCATAAGCTTGTGCCAAAGGAGACAACAAGAGGCGAAAAAAGAACCAAAATTCCTTGAAAGTAAACCTGGCCATCTTTTCAAAAAGAAGTGATGCGGAATATGCAAAGTAAGAAAGTATGATAAAGCTAAAAGATTTACAATTCAGAGGTACAAAATTATGATTTTAATGGTAAATTATAAATCCATATCAAAATACTTCAACCAAATACAACTCATGCACATAGACCTGCTTGAATAACCTTGAGCTAATGTCTCAAGTTCAGTTGTTGGGATTCCAAAACAGGAGTCTATTATGGTTAACTGCTAATTTACAGCTTCAGGATTCCCGGTCTTTTCTTTCTTTTCGGATAACTGAATAAGTACCAAACTAAGTGGAGATAGAAGGGAATCAAATTCTTATGCCAGATTCTCCTAGTCACTCATGAAAGGCACACAAGGGAATTATGTACAGTAGAGTCTTCTGTTCTTTATAGAAAGTAAGAATCCAGTTCTGTTTCTGGATGCAACAGTCAAAATAAAGCTCTCGACCTTCTCTTGTCATAACCAATAAAATTCTTCAAACTGTATAAAACATGAATATGTATGCCGATCACAGTATTGAATTAGTGTTAAGGCTTCTATGAGATTAAAGAAATAATAATAAAAATAAAGATAAAGTCATATCCAACCACATAAGATGTCCTTTTGGAACTCCTGATGAGCTATTAATTGCCTGAGAATAAAGAAAGTTCCCAAGTTCTCAAGATATCAGGAATCATAAGTCCAAGTAAAAGATATGATTAACAGTACAGGTTCCTACCTTTCTTTTATGGAGATTCTTTACAAATAAGATTAGTTCCTTTGTCATATGAATCGAGGCCATGGTTTGAAATTTCATGTTGTGCCTCCTTGCAGGGCTGAAATTTACCATTCTGATAAATTTCTGAAGATGGATAATCTCCCATCTGTGAGTAGTAGTAGTCTAAGATGAAGTCCAAAACTAATGACAATTTAACTAATATATGTGATATTCTTATAGCTTGTCTCTTCAAATTTTAATTATTATAGTCATATTTTTAAAGCAAATAAATTAAGTAGAATGACCGGGGAATGGTATTTTTAAACCTTGAGATAGAAGCTTTAGCTAATAAGTATTGGAAACAATCTACTTAAAGCAAGGATGCACACGCACTTTTCAAGCTATGCGATTAGATTGCAGTTGACTGTTCTGCCCAAACAACTCAAAATTCCCCTTCCATTTGGCTTATAAGGAGACCCTCGGGGTCATTCCTCATCGTCAAGTGAGCTGAAGGTAATTTGAGTCCCTTCCTAAACAAGAAGAGCATACATGATGTTCTAGCTGTGCATCACCCAGCTTTTCCAGTACATTGACAGCACAAGAAGCTAACCAGTTTGCAATAAGGTACGGAAGACAAAAACAACAAAAAGAAGCTTGTATTTGTCTGTCTTTGAATGGCCTATTCTAATTCACCATGCCTGTATGATTTTCTGACGCAGATGTATCAGCATCAGCTTCATCAAGGACACAACAACCTCCTATCTCCGAAGTCAACATTTTCCCCAGAAAGGCAATTGTTTCTGCAAAGAGGAAGTGCTTCCAAAGATTCTGGGCTAGTTCTTTCAACTGATGCCAAGCCTCGACTTAAATGGAACGCAGAGCTCCACAAGAGATTTACAGAGGCAGTGAACCAACTTGGAGGACCTGACAGTGAGTATAAACAGTTATCTCTAAGTGATCAATCTTGACAAGTAATATAAGAAGACTATACCTTGCAGAGGCTACCCCAAAAACAATCATGAGACTAATGGGCATTCCAGGATTAACTTTGTATCATCTAAAAAGTCATCTTCAGGTTCGAACTCTCTTTGTGTTTCTTTTCGCCTCACCATTTTACTCTATTTGTGATTATTGCATTTACTGACCTACTTTTGTTGGTCCTCTAGAAATACAGACTCGGCAAAAACGTGCAGGCTCAAATAAGTAATGGAAGCAACAAAAATGGTAAGGTCTTAGAGCACAATGGTTTATTTTTTTAACTTAATGTTGCTAATTGGTGATTTGTTTTAATATACAGTGTTTGGTAGTTCACTGGTACAAGAGAGGGCACCAGATTGTAATGAATCATTAATGAACATCGGGCCATCGAATAAGTATGGAAAATGAATATTACTTGAGTTATTTCAACACATAAGGATCATTTGCTGACAGTTCATCAATTACAGAACCATGCAGATAAATGAGGCACTTAAAATGCAAATTGAAGTGCAGAGACAGTTACACGAACAACTTGAGGTAATTTGCAAATTTAAACATATCAAACAACTTGTTCTTTTTCTTTCGACATTTTTGGTTTAGACCTTCATGCTTTTTGTAGTTAACTGAAACAAAGGAACCGTCACATGAATCCCTAAGCAACTCTATATGTTAACATTTTAAGTTCTGAATATTTGTAGAAATCTTTATCCTTTACCGAAAAGGCACTAAAGAAACACCAGCTATTGATTGATTGACATTTCTGTAAAGGTACAAAGACATTTGCAACAGCAGATCGAGACTCAGGGAAAGTATTTGCAGTCAGTGTTGGAGAAGGCTCAAGAGACAATTACCAAGCAAAGCTTGAGTTCTGCAGGACTTGAAGGTGCTAAGATTCATCTCTCTGACCTGGCCTTCTCAGTCGCAAATGGATATTTCAGCAACTCATTTCAAGCTCAGGAAAATGATTATCGAGTATATACTTGCTTAGCCTCTTCCAAGGGACTACAAAATGAAAAAGAGGCATTCGAAACTAGAACGGCAATAAGTTCATGCCATCAGGATTTTCTCCTATCATCCTGGTATAGTGATATGCATGAGCAGAAGAAGCCTTTTGCTGCATCAATTTTAAGAGATTCAGACATCAAACAATCAAATGCTAAACCTCAATATGCTGAGAGGGATGGTGCATTTCTTCCTGAGGTAAAGAAAGAGGAAAGGGATGACGAACACTCGCAAAGAAAGAGCACAGCACTGGGGCAAGCGAGTAGAAAGCGACTAGAAGAGTTTGGGTTGCCATGCCTTAAAACTGAGCTAGAACTAAACACCCATCATGACGGTGAAGAAGGTACTTCAAGTTGTAGAGAACTTGACCTGAATGGCTTCAGTTGGAGCTTATAGAAAGAGAGACTTAGGAAATTTAAATAAAACATTGTGTAGATGTGTGTGGTAGGAATGAGGTGCTTGATTTGAACCTTTAACTATCCTGAACTCTTGAAAACTTTAAGCACATCTACACAAGATCAGAGAGAAATTTAGGATGTTTTCGTGCAACTCATAACTAACTCAAAGCTCTCTAGTGCTGATATATATACAAAAAAAAAAGTTTCAATGACTCTAAGTTGTCATACTCTAGTCGATTGATCGAACACATATAGTCGTCAAGCAACCAACAACTCTCTAGGCACTCAATTGGAAATTCCGTCCAATCAATTGCTCATGCCTTTAGTTTATTGAAAATACTTCTAAGCAAGCGTATCCAATTGACTGTTGCCTGAACATGAAAATTCTAATGTGTTTAAATGGTTCCTCATTCATTCGGTCTTGGAACAAGCAATCCCTCAATCGAAGGCTTTACTCAAGATTATTATACTATGCAAGTTAGTATTCCCCTACGTAGCTAAACACATCATTTAGGATTATACTATACAAAAGTTCTAAATTTAAAAAAAAATAAATTATATATATATATATATATATATATATATATATATAATTGTTATTTAAAATTAATTTATTGGTAGGATAATCAATTGATCTTTTGGTCAAGTGACAATAGTTTTACGCGCAAGGCTCCTTTTGATTAAATTAATATGATATTTGATTAAATTTTATTTAGAAAATTTAATAATTAAATTAATAATAATAATAATAATAATAATAATAATAAGAATAAGAAGTTGATAATAGACAAAATAAATAAATATAATTATTTATAAAATTTTAAAATAATTTTTATTAAGAAATTTTTTAGGTTAAGGGATAAATCTGTTTTCTCTCCCTCCCTGCGCGCAACAGCCGCGCCCTCCCTCTCCCTCTACACGCCCGACCGCTGCCGCCGCTCCGCCGTCCACCGTCCACCGTCCACGCAAGCATCCTACGCTGCGTCCCTCTCCTTCCCCGACGCCGCCGCCGCCGCCGCCGGCGGCCTTCGCCCAATCCAAGCAGCCTGCACGCTGCCGTGCTCGCTGCCGCCGCGAGCAGCCAGCGAACCAGCGACGCGCGCTGCCTTCCTTTTTCCCCCACCGCTAGCAGATCGCCAGCCCCACCGTCCCACCGCCCGTTCCCTGTTCCCTCGCTCGAGCATCCGCCGCGAGACGTTGCCACGAGCAGCTCCAACCCCGTCGGCCGCCGCTGGTCGTCCCTGTTTTCCCACCCGTACGCCGCCGTTCCGGAAGCCTCGCCGTCGCCTCCCCTCTTGCTGCCGCCGGAACCATTGCCGCCTCCGAGAGATCCTTCCGTCGCGCGACTGGAGAAGAAGAGGAAGGTAAGGATAGGATTAATTAATTAAGTATTAATCAGTTTAATTAGATGACTAATTAGTTTTATTAACAGTTGGTTAATGTTGATTAATTAACTATTAATTGATTTTACTAATTGATAAGGTTATGGTAATTGCGTAGTTAATTGAGTAATTAACAAATTGCGGGTTTCTTCCTCAGGCGGCTGCCAGACAAGTTCGATCTCGCAGCAATCAATATCGCGGCGAGCAGCAATTTGGCGCCACCCGCTCTCGCGTTTTGTCGAGTCGACGAGATCTCCGCTTTCTTCCCATCCGGAAGGTGCGATCTGCAAAGCCACCGCCTGAACGCCATCTCTTCGAGCCGAGCGAGAGAGGCTCGGCATTTCCCCTTTCTGCCAGCGACCCCCCTGCCCTTCATCCTTCTTGTTTCCCGGCGACGATTATCGGCATCTCAAATCATCTCCTTTACGCAAGCAGCGATTTCTTCTCGCGTACCCAGAATTGAGCTGACTGGAGCAGAAAGCCGTGAGTGGACGACCTTCTCCACCGTGTGAATTCGGACGGCTTGCCATTAGTCTCACTGTTATTCTTCTTCCTTCCCTACATCTATAGATAACATTACTAGTCTTGCGATTTTTAGCGTCGGGTGGCGCTTTGCAGGTTGGGCGTGGACGCTGGGACTGGGCGGAACTTGTTTCCTAAATCATCTTATATTTCTTTCTCATCTTTTCTTACTGAGCACTGTGTGAATGGAAGGCGAGATGGAAGGCGATATGGCTATGAGGAGCTTGGAGGATGGCGCGCCGCTGGAGAATGGAGACTCGGAACTGGATGAGAGGTTCGAAGGAGACGGCGGTGACAGAGGGGAGGAAGAAATGGAAGAAGATGATGGAGGAGAGGAGGAGGAATGGGAAGAAGATGATGGAGAAGACGAGGAGGGCTACAGGTTGCTTTTTGACGGCGACATGGACCCCATCGGCTTTGCCCAAGACGAAAACCACGGGATCGAACTGTACCAGAAGTTTGAAAGGCGCGAGTATGAAGCCCTAGCCGAGAGGAAACGCAAGGCTCTACAAGAACGACCGTAAGAAACAAATCAATCACTTTTTTTTTCCCTTGATTCATAGTGCATCTCAGAAAGATCAAACTTTCTTTTTTATTTATAGTGAAACGACTGTACTTTTCTTTATTGTTGGAGGAAATTTTACTCGATCCTCGTGATTCCAAATTTTCTTGTCGTAGCTTAAAATTTAATAAATTACATTTACCTCTTAAGACTTATGAAAACAATTCCACTTTCCCTCTGCTTAACTTCATCTTGTAATGGCCAACTGCAACTCTGTCCCATGCACAAATCATATGAGAAGTATCCTAGATTATTTTCAGAAATGATTTCACTTTATACTCATAGACTTTGAAAATCACTTCATTTACCCTCCAAACATTTGAAAACTAATTTATTTCGCTGTTGAACACTTTCTTGACCTAAAGTAAGTGGAAAGGACAAAATGAAAGGGTTTTCACAAATTATTTCATATCAGCTTAATGACGGTCACTTATTTAATATTAACTACCAGTTAATTATTTTTTTAGTGCTGAGACTATCAAGAAATCTAGGCGGGAGGAACTTTTGGGCGTCACTACGGAGGAGATCAATGAACTAATGAATTTTGGTCGCCGAAGAAGACTTAGAGCTGTATGTTGTTTTCTAGATTCTATGAATTTGTGCTTCATTTCTTTTCCATGACATTCTTGGTTCATCCTTCTATTACCTTAAGGTTATATTTTAAGGGGTAGACTACAGCAAGTTAAATGATTTGGTTTATTTTCTATTTGATACATACATGAAGTATATGACAAGAGTTTCTTCCTTGAACATATTAATAAAAGATTAGTGATATGCAAGAAAATCAGCAACTAATAAAATAAGTAGTAGACCTGAATTATAGTTGCCGATGCCCTGAATTCTAGTTGACCTGAATTCAAAGATTAGTGATATGCAAGAAAATCAGCAACTAATATTAATCCTGGATCGATGATGTGAGTTCTATCACCCACCAATTAAATGATTTTCCTATGGTTTTAGCACAATTTTCTTTAAATTTTTTTTTTCTATCTTTTGTCGCACAGGATTACTATTCCTCATTTTCTTGCTGATGTATCCATGTACTTCATGTAAAGTAGGCTCCAATTTTAAACTATTGAGTCCCATATCCAACTATTTGAAATTCGCTACATTTATCTTTTCCTGCTGCTCAATGTAAAGCTATATCAGCAGGAGTATCCAAGCTGTTCAGATCTCCTTTAACGATGTAGAGTTTTGTTGGTCTTTTAATTTTCTCATACTACTAACACTTAAAATTAACTCGTATAGCTTTATGATCTGCATCCCCTAGTGTTTCTATCTCTGCTACACATTATAGTGCATGCACTGTTTCTCAATTCTCAACATTTTGATCCATGGTGCAATTAACTCACAAAGTGCACAAATTGATATTGGATTACTTGAGTTTGCAATTGACCTAACTGGTGAGATGTGTTTATCTTCTATTGTTCAAGTTTGAGGTTGTAGCTTTCTAAACCTAAATGACTTATTGTTTAAGATAGGTGTTGAACATTCTTGTGACAGATTTATTACAACAGAAATCATTCAGAAGTGGGATTTTTAGTACTCAATTAAATATCTCTAGAATTAATTTACTTATCTTGATTTTGCTGGTGTTGAAAACCTAGTCAATCAGTCTGGCAGTCGGATTACCATTGCCATACGAAACCTCCCTATGTTGTCAAATAAAATAAAAAGAAGATAAAATGAATGGCGTGCCTTGTGGATGCCATATATTTCAATACTAGTGTTTAGCCAATTAGTAATAGCAGTTAGCACATTGGTTTAGGTAATTATCAAAGTTCATGATAACATTCATGTCTTCGAATGAGTGTTGTTCTTCTGGTGATTTGTTTATCAAATCATTCTTTCTGAAATCTAGGTCTAAGTGAACCTTTCAGACTGTATCACTTCATGAAGGTGAAACAATGAGATTGTTTTCAGTTGGATTTGTTATTGTTTGGTTTTTGAAAATTTACTGTTTTTAATTTTTTGTTTTCCTGAAGAAAGAATTAGGAAATTATAAATTGAAATAAAAACAAATATTTGTCATCAACTTTTTGGCACCATCGAATAATGTTTATTTTTTACACAAAAGATCTTCACTGATCTTATAAAGTTTGCTATAAATGGAAAATAAAAAATGAAAAATTAGAAAAATGGAAATAAAAACAGAGGACTGTTCTCAATGAATCGTGGATTTTTTACATTTCTACTTTTGGAAATAGTCAAATTTTCATGACATAATTTGATTTGGCATTTGAACGCTCGTGACATTGCTAAGTAACTACCTCTCCATGGTTGCCTCTTTATATGTATTTTAATTTGCAGCCAAAGAAAAGGGGCAGAAAGCAGGGGTCAAAAAATAAAGTTTGCCCTGAAGTTGATAGAAAAATGATGGATGCCATCTTTCATATCGGATCTAAGGTCTATGATGAGGTAAGATTGTAAGTCAGTCATTTTGTTTATTATTTCTGTTAATATTGCAAAAAAAAAAAATGTTAGCATATCGTGTCTATTGTCACCAAACATAAGTGAGGGTGACCTTTAGATATCTTTTCTTCATTTAATTCAGCGTAAGCCTTATTGTCATTGGCCAACATGCATTTATTTAAATTTGTGGATATTCTCCATGTCTAATTGTTTGTAGAATACAGCTAACAGTAGTTTTGTGGTTAACATTTTGCTGATTACTATGATTTGTCTCCGTTAGTCCTTTTTTAATTTGTACAATCTTATCTAATATTGTGTTTTAGTCTGAAGAAAAGACAAACTGAAATGACCCATACTCCATGTTCTGCCCCACAAAGATTGTACAACAAACATATCTTCGCAGAACACTAAAAGGATAAAAAATTGACTCATATCTGGAACATGTAGCCAGGGGGTCATTGAGTGCTCTTCACACTGGATCAGACCTTTCTTTCTCGAAAGGACATGGAAAAAGATATGTTTTTTTGGATAAAGCATATAGGATATCATACACTAATCTAATAAATAGTTATAGGAGTATATATTTAGTTCCACGGAGTACTTATTCATTGGATCTAATAGCAAAGTCCTATAGATAGGGTGTATTGTTTTCTCAAATACAAGATTATATTATCTCTCTTAATTAGTACATGGATAAACATAACTCATTAATGGACCTTTTGGATTCTTTTTCCCCATTGTTAAGGGGCTTGTAGCACCCATTCAATAGAAAATTAGTAGCAACATGTAAATAATACTGATGTTGATGTGAGTGATGCATCAAAACTGTACATCTTACCTACTTGTTTCACTATACTGACAACATAAATTTAAAAAATTAATGAACTAAAGCGCAAAGTTCCTGTAGGCTGTACCTGATGATACAAGGTGGTATCCTACCCATGGATTAAAATCTTTACCCGTTTTGCCCGATACAGGCAATTCATCTTGCTCTGCCTACGGACTGGCACCGTTTGTCATGCCCAGCAATGCGTTTGGAAGCGTCACGTGAGCTTGGCGACACGTTCGGAGGCGTCGCCGGAGCCCCACGATGTGTCTGGAGTTGTCATGCGAGCCCAGCGACCCGTATGGAGGCGTCTTGTGAGCCCGACGACCCCTCCGGAGGCATCTTGCGAGCCCGACGACCCCTCCGGAGGCATCTTGCGAGCCCGACGACTCCTTCGGAGGCATCGTGCGAGCCACAGATGCCCACTGTCGTTGTGAGGAACAAGAATAGGAACTGTTTAATTAAATACTTATGTTGATAAATTTAATTGACTCTTATGATTGCAATAATTTAAAGAGACTTAATTAAAGCCTAATAAAATTATCTCATTAATATATATATATATATATATATATATATATATATATATATATAATTTTTAAATATTTAGATTATTTTTTTAGTTAATATGTTTTATATTTTTAAAAATACCGAACTATGTATCCATGGGACGATCACGATATGGTACCGAAACTATATTATTCTGGTCCGGGACTGTAACCTTGGCATGACTTGAGATTTTAAATCATGATCCTACCTATACTGTTCATACTACCAGTATGCGCTGGACTGATATAGATGGTTCATGAAACGGTTGTCCAACTACCCGACTTCGCTTGATTTGATAAATTGCACCCTTTCATCTGTCATAATATAGATTAATCAGTGTCTGATTGGGAGTGGAGTGCAACTATCATTTAAAAGGCCAGGGTCTTCTTAAACTAGGGGATGTTGGATTATAAGGAACAATACTATAATACTTGCATGTTGGTATGCAACAATCCTCCAGTCCATATGCTTAAATACCTTGCTAAAGGGGCCTACACTTTTTATTCAACTCAAATTGTGTATCCTTTTGGGAGAGGGGAGAAACCGTTACTTCATGGGCATTAGGACTTCATGAATTAGATCATATGCTTATATAAGCAGGATCATCTTGCAATTTTCTGTGAGCAAATTTGCTACCTAACCGGCTAACCCCATTATGGGTTTCTAAAAGCTATCTAACTACTCCAAACTGAATAGCTGCTTAATCTTGATATAAAACTTATTTTTTCAGCATGATTCAATTGACTTATTTATGAGCCTGAAAAGATGGTGTTTCTTCTCGTTACAGGCATTACCTTTGTTGAAAAAGATTATGTTGCTTGCACCTAATCTTTCTGAAGCTTATTATTTGCTTGGTGTAATATATGATGCCAAAGATGACAGGGAGAAAGCTTTAACCTTTCACATGATAGCTGCACATTCTTCTCCCAAGGATTCAGCTATATGGAAAAAACTTGCTGCTCGGTCAGTGTGAGCTACTTCTACTTTATTCCATTCATTAATTCTCTTTTGTTGTAGTTTTTTTGCTGAAGTTTAATTGACAACTAAATGCTGGTAGGTCAGCATTTGAGTAATTGATGCAGAAAATCATTACTACTTTCAATTACACAAACAATCACTCTTGTTGTTTATCCTTTGGGGAAACACTTGTGTTATCATTTTTTTTCTATAGATGAATCATAATATAAATCTGTGCAGTTAGCGTTTCCAAATCTAGCATTAAAGCTACATTAAGCAATCTTTGTTTAAAACAACTTTATCTTTATTGGAGAAAATTCAACGATATTATATGTTAATATATGAAATATTTTTAAACGACTGTTGACAGTCATAGGCTTTGACGAAAAGGTTGAGCATTATATTATGCCTAAATTGCCAACATTAAAATGTTTAAACTCCCATAAGCAGCGGCCTTCTTCACAAAGCTGTTTGAGTAGGTAAAGAATAAAGAGTGAACCAGGAGGTTGCCCATAAGCGGACCATTTCATAGGTTACAGATTTTTAAAAAAGCAATACGAATAAGCCAGGCTTCTTTTCATCGTTGTGGATCCATACATGTCTTGGAAACAACCTTTTGCAAAACAGGGTAAGAAAACGTACAATAGACCCTTCCCAGGACCCGCATTGGCAGTAACTTCGTGCACCGGCCTATCCTTTTTATAGCAATAATGAGGCATGAAGGGATAATGGATCCATACATGTAAGGAAGCCAATCTATTTTTATAGGATTAGGTTAGCAACATGGAATTAGGAATAATTTCAGGGAAAGGAATAAAATTGGAGGGCGTTGATTAGGAAAATATAAATGTAATATTTTTATAGGAAACAAAATAAGTTGGAAAGGATAGAGAAGTAGGAACACAGGCTTTAAAATTTAGTATACTGGAATAGTTGAAAATAATAATGGAGTAGGTATTATGTTACATGAGGATGATAAAGAAAAGACTGTCAAAGTAAACAGAATTAGAGATGAAATATTGTGTTAAAGATGATTTTAAGAAATTAGATACTAAATGTTGTAAGTTATTATGCCCCTCGGAGAATACCGCGCGTCTCCTTCTCGTTCGCCCGCGTACTCTTCCGCAGCTAGTGTTGTTAGAGGCGCGAGGCGCGAGGCGCATCGAGCCGCAAAGGGGCTACTAGAGCCCGAGGGGCGCGCCTCTTGAACATGAGGTTGATGACTACTAAACTATTGACACACTCATATAATATGTCAAATATGATAACTATTGACATCAATATCAAATATGACAAGCAAAGCAACACCCTAATAAAATTAATAAAAGTTTCAAACTTTCAAGTTTCAACTTTCTAATTTAAACTAACAAAGTTCATCAAAACAAGCAAAATAAGTCAAATTAATCATCAAGCTCAAGATCATCCTCATTGTATTCTTCTTCTTCTTCTTCTTCTTTATCTTCATCTTCTTCAAATTCAATTTCTTCTTCTTCTTCATCTTCATCTCTAAGTCTTAGAGATGAGTGCCTCATAGAGGAAGATGAATTTCCCTTCTTAACTTGTTTATGCCTAGCATGTGAACTAGAGGTCATGGATGCAATATTTTTTCCTTTAGTACAATATTCAGGCTCTTCAGCTCCACTAGCCCTAGCAACGACATCTCATGTTAAGTCATCACCTTCAAAAATCAACTTATCTTCTTCATTATCACTTTCTTCATCCATTCTACACATTAACCATTCATTACTATCATCAATATTTGTCAAAGAGATGGGGTCAATCTTATCACGTATACCGAAGTTTTAAGGCACGATTATATTTCACAAATACCAAATCATTTAAGCGTTGCTGAGCTAGCCTATTCTTTTTTTTTTGCTGTGAATCTACAAAATGTCAAAAATCACAATAAGTATAATAAAATAGCAAAGAATATTTTCTACTTATAAAAGTAACATACTAATAGTATTAAACATTTATATTTATTACATACATGCTCAAATACACTCCGATTGCGCTCACAACCGGAAACACTACAAGTGAGGCTAGCACTTTAATAGCAAACTTTTGCAATTTTGGGGTATTTGCTCCATAGCATTCCCACCATTCTGCTGGAGATAATGCTCTTCTATGTCTAATTGCCACATTCCTCCCAAATAGCCCTTCTGCCTTTCGATATGTAGAGAGCTGGATAGTGATTTTATCTTGCTCGGCAGCGCTTGAAACCAATCTCTCCATAGTTTCAAACAAACCATTCATCACTTCTCCACAGATATTTGAATCTGTGTATGAATAAAAATATTCTGGATTCAAATAATGTCCTGCAGCATGCAGAGGCCGATGAAGTTGACATTCTCATCTCGCATCAATGATCTCAAACACTTCTTTGTATTTCTCTGCTTTCTCCTTAAAGACCTTCATAATTGTTTCTTTTGCCCTATCCATAGCCTCATAAATATAGCCCATTGCAGGTTTTCTTTCGCCATCAACCAGTCTCAGAACACGGACTAAAGGGCCTTATATCTTTAAAATATGCACAATACTGCTCCAAAATCTAAGTGTCATGATGATTTTAGCTACCTTCTTCCCTGCCGCTTCTTTTTCCCATTTACTCTCTGTCCAATCCTTTGAAATGAACATTTTTCTTAAATTTTGCTTCTGTAGGTGCATCATTTCAAGAGTGAGAAAAGCAGTAGCAAATCTTGTGACACCCGCCCGACAAAGCTCTTTTTGTCTTGTGAATTGCCTCAACATATTTATCATGCCGGGGCGAACATAAATGTAAGCATTCACACTCATTGCCTTCTTCAATGTTGCTTTAAAATCAGGCAATTTCCCAATATCTTATAAGATCAAGTCGACGCAGTGAGCAGCACAAGGAGTCCAATACAAGTGTTGCCTTTTTGCTTCTAATAATTTTCCTACAAAAGAAGTTAGAAAAGTAGATAAGTTTAACATATATAAGAAAAGACATATTGATAAGAAAGAATTAAATAAATTCTTACCAGCAAGCACATTGTTACTTGCACTATCCGTAACAACTTGAACAACATTTACTTCTCCTACACGCTCCACAAATCGATCAAGCAACTAAATATTTTCTCTCCAGTCTTTGCATAATCAGAAACATCAACCGATTCGATGAAAACTGAACCTTTAGGAGAATTCACTAAAAAATTAATCAATGTTCTCTGCCTTTTGTCTGTCCACCCATCTGCCATCAAACTACAACCATACTTGGCCCATTCTGTTTCACATGACTTAATGTAATCATTTGTCGCACTATCAACAACTTTTTTTAGAAATGAACCTGCACCTCATGATAACTAGGTCCTTTTAGACCTATACCATATTGGCCAACCAAGTCCAACTTTCTTTTGAAGCTTGAATAGTTAACGGCATTAAAAGGAATTGCCGCATCATATATCCACTCAGTTATGGCCATACAAGCTTTTTTCCTCAATTCTTTCTTGTATGTCTCATTTATTGTAGTTTGTCTTTCTTTACCCTTTCTACTTTCAACATTTTTTTTACATTAGGAGCAAAATACGTATCCATTGGACTTATTTGTTTGGGCCTTTTTTGAATATTCACTGATCTAGAACTTGTACTTGTACTTATAGACGACACAACTTTAGCTCCAATATCATCCATATCAATATCATTACCAAGAGGGTCTACATCCTCAAAGTCCAATGTCGCAAGTTTAGAAAGATTACTTTTCTCCGTCTTTTTCTCCATGAAAATTTTAATTTCTTCATGTACATGAGGCGGACATTTTTTTGTAAGCCGTAGTATTTCGAAACCCCCCCAACAAGATGTTGTTTTGCACGATAGATACCCCCTTTTGTAATTTTTTGGCAAAAGTTACAAATTAAATTATTTTTATTATCCGGATTAACTCTTTGAAAATAATTCCATCCCGGATCTTTTGATATATATGTTGGAGTATCACTACTACCTTCCATGATAGTTGAACAAGAAAATAGTCTGAAAAATTAAAAATAAAATAAAATCAATACGGTACCAGCAATAAAAAAGCACTGTACAGTCTGTACTAGCAATAACAAAATAGCAAAAAACAAAAAGCAAAATAAGACAAACAAAAATGAAAAAATAGTAAAAAAATGAAATATTGGACAGCAGCACCAATACGAACCAATAAAAACGAAAAAATAGTACCAAAAAATCGAAAACCGGATAGCAGTAGGAAACAAAAACACAACCTGCAAAAATTTAAAAACAGGAAACCAAAACAAAACAAAACCGGACAGCAGCATAGCAAGAACACGAACCAGACAGCAGCACAACAAAGAAAAGAAGATGCAGAACTGCAGAAGAAAGAAAGATACAGAAAAGAAGAAGAAAAAGAAACGAAGAGAAGAAGCGAAGAGAAGAAGAGAAGAAGAAGATGATAACAGACGAAAAAGAAGAAGAAGAGAAGAAGAAGAAGAAGAAGAAGTGAAGAACAGTAAAAACAGAAAAAAGAAGGAAAACATACTTGGGCGACGACGCAACTCAGCGATGGCGGCGGCGGACGAAAATGGGTTTAGGTTTCTTCCTCCCTTCCTGCGTTCTCTTCCTCCCTGCATTTTCTGCTCCTGTTTCCCGTGCCCTAATTCCAAACAATGTTGATTTGGAATGTTTTTTTTTTTGTTTAAAATCCAGATTTATTCACGATCGATCGCGGCGCCTCGATCGCGCCTCGCTCGTGCCTTTGTTGAGGTGTAAAGGCGCACAAGGCACGCGCCTGGCGGATAGCGCCCGCCTCGCGTTGGAAGAGGCGTTTTTCCCAGCGCCTTGGGCGCGCCTAACGCCTCAGGCGCGCCTCAGGCACTGAGCCCGTCGGCTCTCTCTCGTGCCGTCCTTCTCGCTAGCTGTGTCTTTTGCTCGACTTTCTGTACTCCTAAGTTCCTGCACACTTAGACACAAGGTTAAAACACCACAGGACCTAACTTAACTTGTTTGATCACATCAAAAGAACCTTGGAGTTCCAACACTTATGATGGTGCATACATTTTTTTCCAGACTAGGAATTGTGTTTAGAGATTATAATGTAATACTTGGGGAATGCTCGAGCAATCAAAATTGACTGATGATATATATAGTTCTAAGAAAATGTAAGAGGAAAAACACAACATTGAATCAACAACACTTGTGTCAGTGTGGTGGGTAAAATGACAATGGTGAAGCTACATTTTGACAACAGTTCTAAAGAGTGTGTGAGTTGACAAAGGTTATACAGCAATGGTCTCTAGTATAGAACTTTTCATTGATAGAATGAAGAAAGTAATCTGGAATGAGGATTGAGGATTTGTATGATATTTTGTTATGTGGATTCCAATGGTAAATAAAATCAAGATGTGCCAAGATCAATTATTAGAGAGTCTAAAGTAGAATTGTAGCAACGAAAGTTATTGATTGGAACGAGGCAGTCCTGAGTCTCGTAGTTTAAAGAAAATAATATTTAGAAGTTGACAAAATTACATAATCTAAGATGACTTGAATCGGTCGAACATTGCTGAATTTTGCATATTGGTGTTTAAAGCGTATGGTAAGTTCTAGGATAATCCAGGAAATAAGAATGGGGAAAAACATATTTAATGTATTACCAATAGTTTCGAGTTAAACTAAAATTTAAATGTAAAATTTAGTTTTAGTTATAAGTAACAAATAGATGGGGAAGTTAAGATGGATAATCATGGAATTATTGTAATGAGTTTAGTTATCTTCAATCTATTAACATATCAAAGACATCATTAATAGGATAATAATGGGAACAATCAAAATGAAGAGGAGCTTTTGGAGTCTTGCATAATCCTTATGTGCTTCTTAGATACAAGGAAAATATGTAAGATTATGATATGACAAACAACACTTTATAATAAGTGTGTTGGGACGATATAAAGCAATGTCTACAAAATTAAGGTAGTAGAGTGTGGCATTATTGGAAAGGATAAAAAATACTAATATATGAGAGAAATTAAGTGTAGCTCCAATGCAACATTACTAGAAAGGATGGAAAAATTCTAATATTTTAGAAATATTAGGTGTAGCTCTAATAGATGACAACTGACAAAAGAGGTTAAAATTCTATGAACATGTTTTAGGCTAATCAATTAATTTTATAGTTAGAAGATTACATAGATAAGATTGCCAGGTGTAGGAAGTAGAGGGTAACTAAAGGACATTTTAGTTAATGTAACAAAAAAACTATTTTATTGATTTAAAATATTTTTAGTGATACAGATTTGCATAAAATTCAATGAAGTGATAAAAAACTATATAGGCTGACCCTATGTACTTGAGACTAGCCTAGCTTGACAATGACGATGAGGAAAAGAAAACATGCTTTCTGTAAAATTGTGATCCTCAAAATATCATGGTTGGTGTGGTTGGGAATCCATTGTTGCATATGACAAACTATGATGTAGTTAATGACCTTTTTTTTATCTGATATGTATAATAGATTTTTTATTGGTGCAGTGAGCAGAACAGTACTGGTCAACTTAGGTATTTTCTTAAGAAGGCAATAACTGCAGACCCAAAAGATGTCTACCCTAGGTTTGAGCTTGCTTGGTTTTACTATGAGCTTGGAGAATACCAGGAAGCTGCAGAAACTTATGATCGGATATGTGGTATAAATCCTGCCAGCACTCTAGCATGCCAGACTCTAGCATGCCAAATGGCTGCAAAGGTCTGATATTTGTGTTATTCAGTTATTTGTACCTTTTCAACTGGAACTTTTGATTCTGTTATTCTTTGTTTATAGCATTAATCTAAGAAGTCAGCGTATTGGTCTGTTTAACTATCGTCTTTTTGCTGATTTGTATAAAGCATATGGTGCCAACTTGATATTTCATGCCTTTGTCTTGGGCATATATACTTTACTTAATTATGAACATGTCTACATCATGCAAGACTGCTACCATGAATAATGTGCAGTTTATTGGCATGATAATACATGAGATCAAGGTTTAAAATCGCAGTTCAGTACAAAATTGGCCTTGATGAGACCAGTATATATCATGCATTGTATGCTCCTTTGCTGACACAATAGACATTGAATATATTGAGCTTAAAATTTGTACACACCATATTATACTTTAACTTGATTATACTATATTATGGTCTTCACCGGGTAATCAAATTTCAACACCATATCTTTTGTCCTTGTAACCTTTCATATAAGGCCTCACGTCTTTGCCCCACTCCAAAGTCCATTTTACTAGAAGGATAGTATGTGGTTTTAGGCAATACAGGTGGGCCAACTAACATATCCTTACAAGGGTCAAAGCCTGCATCCAGAAATTAGGTCATTATGCTATTATGTCTACTCGTATGTGCACCATACCACCATCAGCTATGGTGAAGGTGGGCTGAAGGAGGTGTCAATGATGTTCATTGAAGAAAGGGTCACTAATTGTAACACTAGTAACAAGCTGTTAGTGTAGTCGCATAGGAAGAAAGAGACAGCAAGGTTGTTGTAGGTTGGTGCTGGTTGCTTAGACTCAAAGGTACAAGACAACATTTCGTGGCCAAGAGTTGCTGCAAGGTTTCCAACAGTGGTGTCAAGGAGGAGGAAGAGGTTGGCTCAAGAAGAAGATGATACCAATGGTGGTATGGGGCGACACGATTGCGAGGCTTGCCTGATAAGACGGTGATTGGAGTGGTTTGCAGGTTTGCAACTATTGTGGATTATATTAATGGAGGAAGAAGGGAGTCGACCATAGTTGCATGCAATGTCAAGCTGTCATGATAGAGGAGGGAGATGAGGGAGTCATATGGGGAAGTGGGAGGAGAGTTGAAGGAGATGAGAGGGTTGTATGTTGAGGTAGGTGAGGACGCTAGGCAATGTCTATGATGCTTAGGGAGGCAAGGTCTCAAGTAGCTGTGCAAGTGTAAGTATATAAAAGGAGGAGCAACAAGATTCTAGTACAGAGAAGGAAGGTGAAGTTTTGAATTGGCCTGGTTCAGTTTTGGCTGGTCTATAACCCAGATCAATTAAAACTGAGTGGTTCCTGTGCTGATCTTTGCATGAATTGGATTCTATGTTGCACAGATACGGATACGGGTATCGTATTGGATACGCTACGGATACGGCAATATGAAAAATTTTAAAAATATAAGACACGATACGGCTAGGATATGACGATTATTAATAAATAAAAATATTATATATATATATATTGTATTAAAAATTAAAAATCTTAGAATAGAAAACCATGTTCATATTAGATCAACCATAATATCCATTAAAAAAAAAAAGTAAACATAACTAAATGCAACACACCAAATACATCTTAAATAAACAAGTAAAAAAAAAATCAAACATCCATATCAGTCTCATCGCCAACACCGCCTTCGTCAGTAAATAAGACCGACTCCAATTCAGGTTCATCAATAGACAGATTGACAATTTCAAGGATAGCAGCACCCTCTATGTCCATGGAATCAAATCCATTTGCTCCAACATCTCACATCTTACTTTCTCCATCATTATAATGTGGACTCCTAGATAAAAGACGAAGATTATACTGAACATATACCAAATCTTCCGCTCTTTGTGGTGTTATCTTGTTCCTCTTCAATGAGTGTATGAAATTGTAGGTGCTCCAATTTCTCTCACAACAAGAAGAAGAAGATGGGTGCCCAAGTAGCTTAAAGCTAAACTTTGAAGAGTTGGTGTAGAAGCACCATGGATAACCCACCACTTAGTTGGAGACATCAAACCTCGATCACGCATTGAATCATTATCAGAAAAATCATCAATGACAGCTGAAAAAGAGGCAAACTCCTCATTAACACTTCTTCGTTCGGATGAATTGGAGTAATATCTTTCAATGCACTTTTTCCTTTCTCTTGAAACTTCGATGTCCCTATGAGGAGGAAGACAATTGGGAGATTCTTGGAGCCACTCATGGCTATAATACCTACATAAAAAGATTGATAGTTTAACATCATTCATAAACTAATATTTCTAATTTGCTAAAACTTAGAAAGTTAAAATTTTTTAGAGATTTACCTTGAATTCAAAGAATGCGTCAAACAATGAAGAGGTGTATTGTTTTTATTCCATCGCTCCACTAGAATATTATGAACAACCTCATAAAACTTTGAATCTCCACTATGAGGCCCCTTTGAGATAGCAACTCTCATTTTTTCTATCATTTCATCCCACCACGCATAAACTAAATGAAGGTTGATCGGTGTCTGCTTTCCTTAGCATCTCATAAATTGGACTTGTGAAAGCAAGTATATAATCATTTTTTTCCCAAAATTGATCATCCAATATCTTGTACTTCACTACTCTGGCCTTCACTACATCATCCTCCTTGTACAAATCCCATCTTTCACTAATCACCATGTTTTCAAGACATTTCTTGATTTGTCTGAACCTTTTAAGCATAATGATCGTGGAAGCAAATTGAGTATCCGCAAGTGATAGCATCTTCAAGTTTGAGTTATCGTTGAACATGGATAATCTCATATTGTGATTCATGATAAAATATTTGATCATTGAAGCATCATTTGCTACTTCTGCTATCCATTTGCATTCATCAAAGGCTTCTTTGTTTTGTAAAGAGTCAGTCGGTGTACAAATATTCTTCAAAGCAAGATTCAATGTGTGCACAACGCAAGGAGTCCAAAATATGTGTGGGTACTTTGCCTCAACGAGTAGCCCAGCAGCTTTGCAAATAGGAGCATTATCGGTGACCACTTGGATAACATTCTGATGTCCCACTTCATTTATGGCATTAATGAGCAACTTAGAGATGAAAGTTTTATCCTTGTACTCACCTTAACAATTTATCGCCTTCAAAAACATAGGACCACTTTCACACACGGCCATGATATTAATTAGCGGTCTTTTTTGCACATCCGACCACATATCACTATAAATACTAACTCTCTTTTGTTTCCAAGCAGCTTTTGTTGGCTCTAAAAGCTTTCTGATATGAGCTTTTTCTTTTCGAAGAAGTGAAGTTCTTAATAAATTGTATCTAGGTGGAAGATAACCTGGAATTGTTCGTTGAGTAGCCAAACTGAAAGCACAAACATAATGAGGATTCCTAGCAATATTGAAAGATAATCCCCAGTGTAAAACAACCTTTGATAAATTTGGTCATATGGGATAAACATTCAACCTTGATCGGTACAATCGGCCTACTAATCTGCATGTTCGGAGGCGTTCTATACCAACGCTCAACTACCAGGCCCCAGAAACCAGAAGCTGAGACCGAGACTGAAAACAAAGATGAGGAGCAGCAGGAATTGTTGGAGATGAAGGCAACTGAAGAGGCTGACAAAGTTGGACATGCAACAATAAGCTCAAAATAGTCTATTTTTGTTACGCAGAGGAAAGGAATCGCGAACGATCCGTTGCACGCGCCGGGAGGGACAAAGAGAGATTTTCCTTCAGAAAATTTGCAGGAAACTCAGGTCGAATACTAGAATCTGAACTATATCCAAGATGAGCTATTGCTCTTGTATCCCTTCCCCTTTGTTAGTTGTCTATACTTCAGTAAATGAATGACAGACATGAAGAAAGACCTCACTCCAATTACTTGAGTTTGGCGACTGTTCAGTTAAATTCAAGATAATGATGTTCAGATAATCTTCCTTCTCTTTCTTTGCTTTTTGTCTTTTTAACTACGTACACAACTGGACTCCTCTTTTCTTTTCTTTTCTTTTCGTCTTTTAACCTCTGAAAAATGCCAATCACTTAAGCTATTCAACCATATCCATCAACCCACTTGGTTTTTATTTATTTTATTGTTATATATACATTTTTTGTTATTTTTATGAGCTTGATAGTTGGCATATTCCAAAAGAAGATAATTATTCCTCTTTATAATTTAAAATATCATATAGTTTAATTATCACTTTTTATTTGAATTTTCAAATGTATTTGGACAAATATACACCTCTCAAATTAAGAAAACAAGTGCCCCTTTTTCTTTTTCTTTTTTTAAAAAAACCTTAATGTGCATCTTTTATAATTTTATGTTAAAAATATCTCAACAAACTATCCATACCCAACGTGTTAAAATGAGTTTAGAATTTAAAATTTAAATTATCAAATAATTACTACAACTTAAATTTAGGGTTGTAATAGCTATATAAAAGTTTCTACAACGGTTTAAAATGACTTTTAATGAAGTTTAAATATTTTTAAATTCAATTTAAACATGTTATAATTATAGTAGAATAACTTCGATCTGCCCGATAGTCCTATAGAAGTTATACGGTAGCCGCTTCAGCCTATTCGATAGTACTTTCTATATGGTATAAAAATTATTCGATAATTGTTATACTGGGGATAAAATTCTATTTAATTAATTTATTTATTAAAAAAAGATTCCGTATAATGATAAGTAAAATTAAAATTTGGGGCGTCCTCGAATTTTTTTTTTCTTTAAGGTTATTTTTTAATTTATAAATTGTAAAAAAGATGGTTTGACAATCCACAGGGGACACGGTCACGTGACTTGTTGCATCTCATCCGGACGCGTGGCAGCAACGATATATTGAGGAAAATAACGACGATATTGAGGGAAATAACGACAGACAGAGGGAGGACGAAGCCGCAGGCCCACAGCAGCAGCAGCTACAGCTACAGCTACAGCTACAGCTGGGTGAGCAGGGAATACCACCACCACCACCAACTTCGCTTTCCGTTCCTTTTCTATTATTTTAATCTCATTCTGACCTCCATGAGACCTCGTATCCAATTTCCGTGGAGTTGCCGCTCCAGGTGAAAGCCGAGGGATCGATCAGCGTCGCGGGGAAGCGGAGTTTGATCTTGAGGCCGTGGGTGGTAAACTGAAAAAAGGTGCGATTTTTGCTCGGATTTTTTGGTTAAAGGTGCTACTTTTTTATGATCTTCACTGTGCTCCTTCTCTGGTGGATCTCTGCGCGCCCTTTTTGTTCTTGGCTGTCGCGCTTTGGCTTATTGGTGTTTGTTGATTGGTGTTTTTTTGTTGCTTTGTTGTGGCTGGGAGTCTAGGTAGTCAGTTTGGTCTTTCCGACTGCTTGAATGCCACTGAAGTTGAGGAAAACAGTTTGCTTCCGATGTGTTAATTTTTGTAATATTATTTTTGTTCTTTTTTGCACGAATTCTCGTTCATTTCCAATTGAAGACTTCATTTCTGGATTAAGATGCAAGATCTATTTTTGGTAAGAAAGTTCCTTTTGCTACAACCAACCAGGGGAGGATTTGGTGGCGTTTTGTTTCATTCTTTTCTTGGCCGAGTAATATTTTGTCAGATTTGAAACTATTAATGCTTTCATGGAAGAATTCAGTTTTTTTCCATGGAGATCTATTTACTTATCTTCCATATTGGGCAATCATAAATCATGAATATATCTGGCCCTTCCTCTTGGTTTGATGTAGTTTGATCAATTCTCTTTAAACCTTTTCTTGTTTAGCAATCCAATTCAGACTGGTTTAATGTTTGAACATGTAAACAGAAGTCATTTGTTATTTCATTGTTGTTTAGAGGATTTTGCTTCTATGTGTAGATCTAGGATGGAGATTACTTCAATCTTTTCTAATTACATAAAAAGAATATGTTTTTACAGTATCCATGCTTTTGAATATATCTTTTGTTATGCTTTCATTTCATTTGAATAGAAATCAGTCAGTTTTGGTACATATGTCTCCATCTTTAGTGTTGAAGAATCATTCGCCGTTCTCTAGGTTCGTATGTTATTAGTTGAAGGCATGGCACATACCTACAACAATGAAAGGAGTATTAGTTTCGGCAGCTCCCTTCAGCCTTCAATCAGTGAATGCATAATGGGAGAAGCAGACCTGGTTGACACAGCATCTGAAAAATTTACCGAGGTTGGCGGTGAAGAGAGTGATGAGGATATTGACATAGAAGAACTTGAAAGGCGTATGTGGAGGGACCGTATGCTGTTGAAGCGTTTAAAGGAGCAGCAACAGGGCAAAAACAAGCATCTGGGGGATGCGGTTAAGGAAAGTCAATGCCGGAAGAAGATGTCGCGGGCACAGGATGGAATTCTCAAATACATGCTGAAGATGATGGAAGTTTGCAAAGCTCAGGGCTTTGTCTATGGTATAATTCCTGATAAAGGCAAGCTGGTCAGCGGTGCTTCTGATAATCTCAGGGCTTGGTGGAAAGAAAAGGTCAGGTTTGATTGGAACGGGCCAGCTGCGATTGATAAATATCAAGCTGAGAATGCCATCCCTGGGTCTGGCAGAGATTTCAGCTCTGGAACTGCTAGCTCTCACTCATTGCAAGAGCTTCAAGACACAACACTGGGTTCTCTTCTGTCAGCTCTTATGCAGCACTGTGATCCGCCGCAGCGAAGGTTTCCTTTAGAAAAAGGAATCCCACCGCCATGGTGGCCTACTGGGAGAGAGGAATGGTCAGCTCAACTAGTGATCCCGAATGAACAAGTGACACCCCCCTACAAGAAGCCACACGACCTTAAGAAGGCTTGGAAGGTCGGTGTCTTGACGGCTGTGATCAAGCATATGTCCCCCGACATTGAGAAGATACGCAGGCTTGTTAGGCAGTCCAAATGCTTGCAAGACAAGATGACTGCCAAGGAGAGTGCAACATGGCTTGCGGTTCTTAAACAAGAAGAGGAAATGTATATGAAGTTGCATCCGGATGCATGCCCAGCCCCATCCTCAGGAGTCGTCGGAGGTGTTGAAGAAGGCCATAACGGGGATATGGATTACAAGGTGGCTGTTGAGACTAACACATTCAAACTAGGGGCTAATTCGTGTACTGCAAATTTCGTTAAGTCGGAAGAAAGTCACATAATGATGGATCCTGAACTGGAGATGAATCAGAGGATATATACATGCGAAAATGTGGCATGCCCACATAGTAATGTTTACCATGGATTTCTTGATAGGAATGCTAGAAACAGTCACCAGTACTTCTGTAAGTATCAGAACGGTATTCCTCCCGGTGTCGGAAAGGTGAACAACCAAGTTCAGTCAGCTGAGAATAAACCTTCAGTTTTTACTTTGCCATCGAATACCCAGCCCAATCCTCCTTCGATTGGTTCAAATCACAATCCAATTGAAATGTCTGACTTAGGTATTCCTTCTGATGGGCAAAAATCAATCAACGAGCTAATGGACTTCTATGAAAACAATGTCAACAGTTGCAAGACCTTCAACTTGGGAGGTTTGGCCATGTTAGAAGAGTCAAATGGTCGAAACCGGATGGAGTGCAACTTATTTGAATACAGCCCGGGAGTTGGCAGCGACCTCTTCGACGAAATTGATAGCTTGGTGGAGCAATCACAGTACGTGCAACAAAGCATGGTGCATTTTCAGCCAAAACTCAGTGACCAGCCAATCGAAGTTACCGGATGCATCAAACTCGCACCCGGAATGGACTACGCCGATGCTGTGCATGGATTCAACTGGTTCTAGTTAGATGATAAATGACAGGATCATCTTGGCAGAAGCTGAGCATAAATAACCAACGAATTTTGCTTAAGGTGATCTTCCCCTATGTACCTGTATCCTTTTCTTCTCTGTAAGACTTCATTAGGACTATGATTAACAGTGTTTGTGTTACCTGTGGCTAGTGCTGAGTCATTCAGTTTAGAGTTGGTTGATGAACTAAGAACATGATACCGACTCATTCATACAGTACCTAGCAATGCTCAAATGACAGCTTTCTTAGATTCCTAGTTTTCTATCATGATCTCGAACATCTGATCATTCTTTTCTATCTTCCAGTGCTGTCTATCTTATTCCACTTCACTTTGTAGGTACTTTCCTAAACACATTCACATGTTTTCATCAGACATGGCATGATCTTCAATGTGATAGGGAAATGTCCTAACACTCAAGATACATTGAATGAAGGAAACGACTAAGAGGATGGATTTTGATGTTTTTCGCCCTTTTCATGGTTGGTTGAACTGAGTCTGTGTCAGTGTCATGGAGGCTTGCTGGCATGTGCTGTAGTAGTACGAGGAAGAAGTGGTGGTAGTTGAGAAGACTTGCTTGCGACTCGCGATAAGTTGTTCCTTGCTTGTTCGGCTTGGCCTATTTCAGATTAGTTACGGTGTATTTATAAGGATTTTTTTTTTACTTATAACTATAGGATACTGGACTTTCTACCGTTAGAGCTTCCTAATTCATTCTAGACATTATTATTATTATTTTTTTTTTTTTGCTTGTTCGGCCTTATGTTAATATTAATGTTTGTTTATTTTCATCTCGACCATACCACTTGTATTATTGGTTAGGGATGAGTAAACAATCAAATTTAAACTTTCAATTTGGTTAATTCAATTTTTTTTTAAAAAAAAATATGAGATTTTTTTGGTTTATTTTAAATTTTACAAATATGTTAAATTGAAACATCAATATATTAGTCAACTGATATACCTAAAATTTTTGTCTAATCTACCAAACTTTATGGTAAAATTTAACATTAGAATTAATACCCATTTTGATCAAAATTTCATTCCAAAATACTCTATACATTTTTCAAATCCCAAAAGCACTATTTAAATCAATTATATATATTAAAGAAAATTGTTTCTTCAATATTTTAAAAATACTTTTGACTAATTAAACACAAAAAAAAATTATTCTATATATTATTCCATTCCGTGAATTAAAACTTTATTATATCAATAACTACTATACTCCTTATTTTTATGTAAATATAAATAAATTTAATTTCGATCTCAATTCAATTATGGATTGAGTCATCGCTGCAGATTTAGTTTTGTTCTTAATCGGACGGCTCACATCTCCACTATTTAAGCAGTTGTTCGATAACCCTCGAGCTTGGAGTGAGCCTTATCAGGTTTTGCATCAATTACTCAAAGATTAGATTTTTTTGGGATTTGTTTCTTCCCAACTGACCAAGTGTTAGAACTGAAGCTCTTCCATCTACATGTCTACAGACTTAAAGGAACCTTCATAAAGTTGAACATGCAAACACCTTTTGTAGCTGTGGAAAAGTTTGTGAGATCTAATATGTATAGGTTATTGTATTCACCACTACAGTTTTTGGGAAATCTGATTGTGTTTGCTTTGTTTGTTTCTTCTCAATTGACCAAGTGAATGAACTTAAGTTCTACTATCTACATGTCTATAGTTATCAGAACCTTAATAAAGTTTGAAAATCAGATTGTTTTTGCTTACTTCTTTGTGTTCTATGTAGTTAAACTGTGACATGATTGCTTGACAAGATTAATGATGGTTCTGGAAAATGAATTGGAAATGATACACAGCATATGGATCTTCAAATTGGCAAATATATTACCTTATTGCAACTTGTTTAACAAGTGCCACTAAAAGTGTATTCTGTGTCACTAAAAGTATACCATAATTTCTCTGCGTCATTCAATTTCAGTCTTTGCATGATGTTCTCATTTGCAAGCAATGATATTTTCGATAGGAGTCCCTTTCATAATGATTTCAAATCTCTTTGATCATAATGGATATTTTAAACTTTTTATGATTATGATTAAGGAATATGCTGGCCAAGTACTAAAATTCATGTGGTGTAGGGCTCACTAAACATGGTGGAGGACACTTGTCAGATTAGATTTCGGTAAAGTAGCAGCAGTTGGCTTGAGTTTGTTTCCTTCTATCTGGTGGTAATCAGTGAGGCATCCTATTCCTTGCGTGTGATTCCTCCATTTTATGGTTATGTTCATTGTTCATCCATCTCCAACTGTTACACATAGTATTCTGTAACATTATATTGGGAACAGAAGGTCAATTGCTAAAAGTAATCTGGATCTTAAAGTTTGTAATAAGGGTAAAGTACAGAAAAATTTTCTAATCATAATCATAATTTTGCATATAGTTCTCAATCATAAAAAATTTTGTTTTCACTCCCTGTATGTAAAGTATTACTTGTTTCAACTTCCTCATTTAAATATTGTTACCTAAATTGCCCCTCAGATTTTTTAGATATAAAAAATCTAAAAACGAGTATATTTCTGATTAAATTCAGCACTTTATACTATAATCCAATACTTTATGCTAGAATCAAATATATTTTCTATCAAAATTAATTCTCATTTTTTTCGATATAAATAGTCTAAAAATGAGTATAATTTCTATTAAATTCAACACATTAAATTAGAATTGAATATATTTTCTATTAAATTGAGCACGACTTTTTTCTTGCTTAATATAATTCCTTATAAATTCAGCATCATTTACTATTTAAAGAAAATCTAGTATATTTGTATCCAATTGAATATCATTTAAAGAAAATCTAGTATATTTTCCATCCAATTGAGGTGAAAAGAATCGTACTCAATTTGATAAAAATATATATTAGATTCTAATTTAATGTACTGAATTTAAGAGGAATTATACTGATTTTTTGACTTTTTATACCTAAAAGTATCATGGTTAATTAGGTAAATATATTTAACTAAGGATGAAAATCTAGTATATTTTTTATCCAATTGAGTACTATTTAAAAAAAAATCTAATATATTTTCCATCAGGTGAAAAAAGAATCGTACTCAATTTGATAGAAAATATACTAGATTCTGATTTAATATACTGAATTTAAGAGGAATTATACTGATTTTTAGATTTTTTATATCTAAAGGTATCATGAACAATTAGGTAAATATATTTGACTAGGAAGTGGAAATACAGATTTTTATAAATGTAGAGACTGCATGTAAATTTTCCCTTTAATAAATACAGTTAAAATAAGAATTTCTAATAATTTAAAATTCAATAAATCTGTTACGTACGTGCTTATATCTTTTTAGTTGTTACATTTTTTTTTTATATTCAAATTATAGTGTTTAGAGGAAAGGCCATAATTTTTCTCTGCTTATATGAATCCTCTCGCTGTTGGCGTACACAATCTATGTCAGGTATTTATAGGGTATTAATTAAATTTAAATATTGAAATGATCTAGATTTATAATCTCACACTATCAGCATAAGATGATTTTTACTAATTGCTGAGTGCATCGAGTCCGAGTAGCAAAATCTAAACGGACTTAATAGCCGGGCAGGCAAACAGTAGATTGGCCGATCGGAAAGAGTGCAGAGCAGCCGACCAAGTAATTAGGGCGAGCGGGTGAGCAACCAATCCCACGTTCGAGTCGCACAGCAAAGAGGTCGACTGAGTAGTAAGGCGGAGCAAGTTCGACCTGACAAAGAAGCCGACCGAGTTAGAGGCCGGTTGGAGAGCAAACATGCCGAGCTATAGGCTGGTGGGGAAATAAGACAGGCCGAGCTAGAGGCCGGTTAGGCAATCAGACAAACCGATCGATAGACTGGTCGAGCGAAGCAGACAAGGCGATCAAACGAGCTGCCAGAGAGGTCGACCAGGTGAGTGGAGAGGCCGGGCAAGCTGACCGCACGTGCAGCCGACCGAACGGAAAGGCCGACCAAGTTATCTGCTAAGCGAATTTCGCCGAGCAAAATGACCAGACGAGCGATGAGGTCAAGCGGGTGCTGCAACCGAGCGAGCGATGCGAGCAGTCGGACTTGTGAACCGAGGCATGCGATACACAATTTCCTTGAAACAGATTCACCCTACTTCCGGCTGTGCTTTGAGGTTTCCTCAGGTCGTCCGTTTTCCAGTATACAACGATAATCCGTAATTCCGACCAAGCACTAATGGTTACGGCGAACTGAGTGGTACCCGAACTATCATGGATACTCCGCCGAGTAAAAGTTGCACGACAAAAGAGGAGGGAGCGTAGGTGGATAGTTTCTGTTGCTTTTCTATGTGCATAACCTTTTGCCTGTAGTCGCAACCTCCTTATATATGAACTCAGATTAATGGTCATGAAAGAGAGTTTCTCTTCATGTATTTGTTCATATCTTTAATGTATGTCAATCAATATAAACCAATCAACATGTTATAAATTTTCAATATAGGACTAAAGTCTCATTCATAATCTCTTTTCTTTTTCATTTCTTATCCATTCACATCACTTATATCCAAGACTCACATCTCTTTTATATATATATATATATATATATATATAACATTTACTTATATTTTATGCAGACTAGCAACCTAATACAACTCTCTTTCTTAATCTGGATTTGAGATTGATTTTTTCATTGACTCAAGGTGAACAAGTCTTTGAACCGCTGTCTCGCTTGGAAGATTGACGACGGCAAGGTCATGGAAAGCGACTAAGGGTGGATTTGTTCCCTAAACCCTATATCCTAGAGTCTAGATCTTATTAGCCATACATGTTAGAACAGGTCATTCGTTATGGTTTTCTTTAAGACAAACTTATAGTTTGTATCACCATTTATGTAATTTTTTAAACTTCGAATATTGTTTGATATCTTTGTATATATCGACAGTGGGGTCCTGATACCTTGTTCCAGAGAACAAGAATGGTGACATGTTTTCCTCTACTTGGGAGCCTCTTTACTTTGGCTGTTTCAAATTTCATTATTTTAACTTGATACAAATTTAAAACTTATTTTGATTTTGATAAGTTTGAGTAATTTTAATTAAATTAATAAAAAGTATTTTCTTATAATATTATTTTATATATAATAATTTTAATTAGATTGGAGTAATTTTATTATAATAAAAAGCACTCATAATTTTTTTTATAAAAAAAATTGATATATAAATTGTGTGTGTATATATATATACATTATAATTGCCAGACTTCCATTCCTCCTCCCCTCTTCTTCATTCGCAATCTATCTATCGATTCCGCAACCTGCTCGTCTTCCTTCACCGAGGTAGATTTTCTTCGCTTAAATTTCCAAGTTTGACCGATCCGATCTAATCAGATTTAAGTGCCCTCGATTTGCCCTGTATGAATCATCT
The DNA here is from genome assembly GCF_018446385.1 of Zingiber officinale. NCBI lineage: Eukaryota > Viridiplantae > Streptophyta > Magnoliopsida > Zingiberales > Zingiberaceae > Zingiber > Zingiber officinale. The sequence continues at coordinate 172,460,879 of NC_055988.1, forward strand.
AGATTCCTTGGCTGCCAACTTTTTCTCCTTTTTTTTTGATACAATCTATCTGTTTTCAGCTTTAAATATCTTCCAAATCCAGTTTTTTTTTTTTTTTCTGAGAAATTTATGGAAACGTTGGTAAATCTCTTTGGTTCTTGTCGTCCTTGTTCTTGATGATTGTGTTTATGCGATGAGATTGTCTTTTTTCCCCGGCTGCAATGGTTGATATCTGCCATGGAAATTAAAACCTTTGTTTCTTCTTCTTGTATCTCTCTTCTCTTTTTTAAAGGAGATTTGTGATAGATTTGATAGAATATCTCTTCTTTCTCTCTGATTTGTTCTTCGTCTTGTGGGAAAATTTTCTGATATTCGCTACTTCAAAACAATTTTCGAACCTTTTTTCTCTCTCTCTATTTTTTCGTGATAAGATTGGGCATTGAGCATTCCCTTTTCTTCTCCATCCAAAATTGTTTTTTTAACCCTAAAACCGCTTAATCATCTCATTTTCCTCATATTTCTTGGTATGCGGGAGAAGCACATGGCATGCAATCCTTGTGAAGTAATGCTCATAGAATTTTTTGATTGTGATTGTGTAGAATCAACAGGGTGAAAGAGGAAGGCAGGATCAATGGATGAACATTTAGCTGCAAGATATTGGTGCCACATGTGCTCAACAATGGTGAATCCGATAATGGGAGCTGAGATCGAGTGCCCAATCTGCAATGGTGGATTTGTTGAAGAGATGAATTGGGGAGGAGAAGCAGCCACGACTCCTGACCTAGAATCGAACAGAGACCTCTCTCTTTGGGCTCCCATCTTGCACAGAATGCTCAGTGGTGGCTCCATGAGGCATCGCCGTATCTACCGCGAAGAAGAAGAGGGCAACTCTGACCGGTACCATGACTCTGAAGCAGCCCTTCTCCGGTGGCAGCAACGGAGCTCAGCCATTCTTCGAATCCTCAATGACCTCAGGGAGGGCAATGTGTTGGGTTCTGATGGAGATGATAATGATAGGGCGAGGGAAAGAGACAGGGTACACGTACTTATGGATCTCATCAACAATGCCATAGATGGCTCTCTAGACGCAAACCATCCACGAGGACAGAGCTCAAACAACAGCAACAATGGCGACTTGTTGAGAGATTACTTCCTCGGATCGAGCCTAGAGCTTCTCCTACAGCATTTGGCAGAGAGTGATCCAAATTTCTATGGCACTCCACCTGCTCAAAAATCAGCAGTGGAGGCAATGCCCACTGTGAAGATTACGGAGAACATGAGCTGTTCAATCTGCTTGGATGATTTCGAAATTGGCACCCAGGCCAGGGAGATGCCTTGCAAGCATAAGTTCCACGGCAATTGCATCCTGCCGTGGCTTGAACTCCATAGTTCATGCCCAGTTTGCCGATTTCAGATGCCTTCGGAGGAGTCAAAGGTCTCGGATGCTGCTAATAGGGAGGAGCTTCATGCTGCTGGTGGTGGTAGCACCGGTAGTAGCGACAACGGCAATGGAGGGAGCGAGAGGGGCTCCTGGCTGCCAGTTCCTTGGCCTTTTAATGGCTTGTTCTCTTTGCTGGGGTCTCACCGGAGTGGAACTTCATCCTCAACGCAGCCGTCTTCTTCAACATCACCCACCAGAGGTAACTCTCAGCCTGATGCAAACTAAAAATGTTGTTTCGTTCTGTTTATCTTTCATGAGTGCCATGCCAGTTTGCTGTAAATATCATTTTGTTCAATATTTGAATGATGGAAAAATAAATTTGGTCCTATCTTGCTTTTCTTTTAAGTGTTCAATGCAAACTAATATCACTGCAACGATTGCAAGGCTTCCTTTCACTTTAGCAGCTTATCCAAACCAAGAAAAAAAAGTGTTGCAAATGGAGAATTAATTCAGCTTTGTAAGGATTTAGGCCATTAAACATTGTAGTTCTTGTTGGCAAGATAAAAAATTTAAAACTGTATATGAAGTGGATGTCTTCCAGTGGTTGATAAATTTTATTGGATGGGCTTGAACAAATAGCATGATATTAAGACCGAACCCCAACAAATATGCATTCTTGGCCCAAAGCTAAATAGCAAAATATATAAATTCGATTTCTATACATGATCTACAAGGATCATAAGGCAAAAAATAAACTACTGTAAATTATTTTACTATCATTTTTTCCTCAAATTTGAATAGTATTTTCCATGTTTCATTTATCATTAATAGACTAAACCTATCTCCCTACTTAAAGCATTTTCCTTGTCATAGTCAGAATATGATCATGAGCATGAGAAATAACACATATTCCTTCAGTTAAAAAAGAGAGAGATCGTATCATATTTCTTCAATCTTATCATTCTTTATATGCATTAATGGAGAGTGATAGATCATTGAACATTTTCAGGCACCACTAGATATTTGAAAAATTGTAGAGAAAAAGAATATGTTCTTCCATGATCACAAACTCACAAGTGGCGCTTCTCATGATAAACTGAACTTTATGCCCACTTTCATTCTAATTTCAAAGAAAAAAGAATCAATTGAAAAGTGGAAAATTTCTGGATGTGAACAATGTCTTATGTTGAATCACTTGCACGAGAGAAGGGATGTCACAGCGTTAAAACAGTGATGGAACTGGCAGTCTGGCTCGTGCAGTCAAGTTTGTCTCCTTTTGTTCAGCACCAACCAAGCTAACTCCTTTTGCTTCATCATTAGCTGATTGAGTTCAACAAATCAATTGTTGCATGCCTCTCTAGTCTTCCACCCTGCATTCATGGCCTGTGTCTCTCTAGTCTTACAAATTCAGACACCATCCTTGAAAAACCTTTAATTTGTTACAAGCTAGGGATAGAGCAACACATATATACACTACCATAAGCTTGTGCCAAAGGAGACAACAAGAGGCGAAAAAAGAACCAAAATTCCTTGAAAGTAAACCTGGCCATCTTTTCAAAAAGAAGTGATGCGGAATATGCAAAGTAAGAAAGTATGATAAAGCTAAAAGATTTACAATTCAGAGGTACAAAATTATGATTTTAATGGTAAATTATAAATCCATATCAAAATACTTCAACCAAATACAACTCATGCACATAGACCTGCTTGAATAACCTTGAGCTAATGTCTCAAGTTCAGTTGTTGGGATTCCAAAACAGGAGTCTATTATGGTTAACTGCTAATTTACAGCTTCAGGATTCCCGGTCTTTTCTTTCTTTTCGGATAACTGAATAAGTACCAAACTAAGTGGAGATAGAAGGGAATCAAATTCTTATGCCAGATTCTCCTAGTCACTCATGAAAGGCACACAAGGGAATTGTGTACAGTAGAGTCTTCTGTTCTTTATAGAAAGTAAGAATCCAGTTCTGTTTCTGGATGCAACAGTCAAAATAAAGCTCTCGACCTTCTCTTGTCATAACCAATAAAATTCTTCAAACTGTATAAAACATGAATATATATGCCGATCACAGTATTGAATTAGTGTTAAGGCTTCTATGAGATTAAAGAAATAATAATAAAAATAATGATAAAGTCATATCCAACCACATAAGATGTCCTTTTGGAACTCCTGATGAGCTATTAATTGCCTGAGAATAAAGAAAGTTCCCAAGTTCTCAAGATATCAGGAATCATAAGTCCAAGTAAAAGATATGATTAACAGTACAGGTTCCTACCTTTCTTTTATGGAGATTCTTTACAAATAAGATTAGTTCCTTTGTCATATGAATCGAGGCCATGGTTTGAAATTTCATGTTGTGCCTCCTTGCAGGGCTGAAATTTAGCATTCTGATAAATTTTTGAAGATGGATAATCTCCCATCTGTGAGTAGTAGTAGTCTAAGATGAAGTCCAAAACTAATGACAATTTAACTAATATATGTGATATTCTTATAGCTTGTCTCTTCAAATTTTAATTATTATAGTCATATTTTTAAAGCAAATAAATTAAGTAGAATGACCGGGGAATGGTATTTTTAAACCTTGAGATAGAAGCTTTAGCTAATAACTATTGGAAACAATCTACTTAAAGCAAGGATGCACACCCACTTTTCAAGCTATGCGATTAGATTGCAGTTGACTGTTCCTGCCCAAACAACTCAAAATTCCCCTTCCATTTGGCTTATAAGGAGACCCTCGGGGTCATTCCTCATCGTCAAGTGAGCTGAAGGTAATTTGAGTCCCTTCCTAAACAAGAAGAGCATACATGATGTTCTAGCTGTGCATCACCCGGCTTTTCCAGTACATTGACAGCACAAGAAGCTAACCAGTTTGCAATAAGGTACGGAAGACAAAAACAACAAAAAGAAGCTTGTATTTGTCTGTCTTTGAATGGCCTATTCTAATTCACCATGTCTGTATGATTTTCTGACGCAGATGTATCAGCATCAGCTTCATCAAGGACACAACAACCTCCTATCTCCGAAGTCCACATTTTCCCCAGAAAGGCAATTGTTTCTGCAAAGAGGAAGTGCTTCCAAAGATTCTGGGCTAGTTCTTTCAACTGATGCCAAGCCTCGACTTAAATGGAACGCAGAGCTCCACAAGAGATTTACAGAGGCAGTGAACCAACTTGGAGGACCTGACAGTGAGTATAAAACAGTTATCTCTAAGTGATCAATCTTGACGAGTAATATAAGAAGACTATACCTTGCAGAGGCTACCCCAAAAACAATCATGAGACTAATGGGCATTCCAGGATTAACTTTGTATCATCTAAAAAGTCATCTTCAGGTTCGAACTCTCTGTGTGTTTCTTTTCGCCTCGCCATTTTACTCTATTTGTGATTATTGCATTTACTGACCTACTTTTGTTGGTCCTCTAGAAATACAGACTTGGCAAAAACGTGCAGGCTCAAATAAGTAATGGAAGCAACAAAAATGGTTAGGTCTTAGAGCACAATGGTTTATTTTTTTAACTTAATGTTGCTAATTGGTGATTTGTTTTAATACACAGTGTTTGGTAGTTCACTGGCACAAGAGAGGGCACCAGATTGTAATGAATCATTAATGAACATCGGGCCATCGAATAAGTATGGAAAATGAATATTACTTGAGTTATTTCAACACATAAGGATCATTTGCTGACAGTTCATCAATTACAGAACCATGCAGATAAATGAGGCACTTAAAATGCAAATTGAAGTGCAGAGACAGTTACACGAACAACTTGAGGTAATTTGCAAATTTAAACATATCAAACAACTTGTTCTTTTTCTTTTGACTTTTTTGGTTTAGACCTTCATGCTTTTTGTAGTTAACTGAAACAAAGGAACCGTCACATGAATCCCTAAGCAACTCTATATGTTAACATTTTAAGTTCTGAATATTTGTAGAAATCTTTATCCTTTACCGAAAAGGCACTAAAGAAACACCAGCTATTGATTGATTGACATTTCTGTAAAGGTACAAAGACATTTGCAACAGCAGATCGAGACTCAGGGAAAGTATTTGCAGTCAGTGTTGGAGAAGGCTCAAGAGACAATTACCAAGCAAAGCTCGAGTTCTGCAGGACTTGAAGGTGCTAAGATTCATCTCTCTGACCTGGCCTCCTCAGTCGCAAATGGATATTTCAGCAACTCATTTCAAGCTCAGGAAAATGATTATCGAGTATATACTTGCTTAGCCTCATCCAAGGGACTACAAAATGAAAAAGAGGCGTTCGAAACTAGAACAGCAATAAGTTCATGCCATCAGGATTTTCTCCTATCATCCTGGTATAGTGATATGCATGAGCAGAAGAAGCCTTTTGCTGCATCAATTTTAAGAGATTCAGACGTCAAACAATCTAATGCTAAACCTCAATATGCTGAGAGGGATGGTGCATTTCTTGCTGAGGTAAAGAAAGAGGAAAGGGATGAGGAACACTCGCAAAGAAAGAGCACAGCACTGGGGCAAGCGAGTAGAAAGCGACTAGAAGAGTTTGGGTTGCCATGCCTTAAAACTGAGCTAGAACTTAATATCCATCATGGCGGTGAAGAAGGTACTTCAAGTTGTAGAGAACTTGACCTGAATGGCTTCAGTTGGAGCTTATAGAAAGAGAGACTTAGGAAATTGAAATAAAACATTGTGTAGATGTGTGTGGTAGGAATGAGGTGCTTGATTTGAACCTTTAACTTTTCTGAACTCTTGAAAACTTTAAGCACAGCTACACAAGATCAGAGAGAAATTTAGGATGTTTTCGTGCAACTCATAACTAACTCAAAGCTCTCTAGTGCTGATATATATACAAAAAAAAAAAGTTTCAATGACTCTAAGTTGTCATACTCTAGTCGATTGATCGAACACATATAGTCGTCAAGCAACCAACAACTCTCTAGGCACTCAATTGGAAATTCCGTCCAATCAATTGCTCATGCCTTTAGTTTATTGAAAATACTTCTAAGCAAGTGTATCCAATTGACTGTTGCCTGAACATGAAAATTCTAATGTGTTTAAATGGTTCCTCGTTCATTCGGTCTTGGAACAAGCAATCCCTCAATCGAAGGCTTTACTCAAGATTATTATACTATGCAAGTTAGTATTCCCCTACGTAGCTAAACACATCATTTAGGATTATACTATACAAAAGTTCTAAATTAAAAAAAAATAAATTATATATATATATATATATATATATAATTGTTATTTAAAATTAATTTATTGGTAGGATAATCAATTGATCTTTTGTCATGTGACAATAGTTGCGCAAGGCTCCTTTTGATTAAATTAATAAGATATTTGATTAAATTTTATTTAGAAATTTAATAATTAAATTAATAATAATAATAATAATAATAATAAGAAGAAGAAGAAGAAGTTGATAATAGACAAAATAAATAAATATAATTATTTATAAAATTTTAAAATAATTTTTATTAAGAAATTTTTTAGGTTAAGGGATAAATCTATTTTCTCTCCCTCCCTGCGCGCGACAGCCGCGCCCTCCCTCTCCCTCTACACGCCCGACCGCTGCCGCCGCTCCGCCGTCCACCGTCCACCGTCCACGCAAGCATCCTACGCTGCATCCCTCTCCTTCCCCGACGCCGCCGGCGGCCTTCGCCCAATCCAAGCAGCCTGCACGCTGCCGTGCTCGCTGCCGCCGCGAGCAGCCAGCGAACCAGCGACGCGCGCTGCCTTCCTTTTCCCCCCCACCGCTAGCAGATCGCCAGCGCCACCGTCCCACCGCCCGTTCCCTGTTCCCTCGCTCGAGCATCCGCCGCGAGACGTTGCCACGAGCAGCTCCAACCCCTTCGGCCGCTGCTGGTCGTCCCTGTTTTCCCACCCGTACGCCGCCGTTCCGGAAGCCTCGCCGTCGCCTCCCCTCTTGCTGCCGCCGGAACCATTGCCGCCCCCGAGAGATCCTTCCGTCGCGCGACTGGAGAAGAAGAGGAAGGTAAGGATAGGATTAATTAATTCAGTATTAATCAGTTTAATGATTTAATTAGTTTAATTAGATGACTAATTAGTTTTATTAACAGTTGGTTAATGTTGATTAATTAACTATTAATTGATTTTACTAATTGATAAGGTTATGGTAATTGCGTAGTTTGAGTAATTAACAAATTGCGGGTTTCTTCCTCAGGCGGCTGCCAGACAAGTTCGATCTCGCAGCAATCAATATCGCGGCGAACAGCAATTTGGCGCCACCCGCTCTCGCGTTTTGTCGAGTCGACGAGATCTCCGCTTTCTTCCCATCCGGAAGGTGCGATCTGCAAAGCCACCGCCTGAACGCCATCTCTTCGAGCCGAGCGAGAGAGGCTTGGCATTTCCCCTTTCCGCCAGCGACCCCCCTGCCCTTCATCCTTCTTGTTTCCCGGCGACGATCATCGGCATCTCAAATCATCTCCTTCACGCAAGCAGCGATTTCTTCTCGCGTACCCAGAATTGAGCTGACTGGAGCAGAAAGCCGTGAGTGGACGACCTTCTCCACCGTGTGAATTCGGACGGCTTGCCATTAGTCTCACTGTTATTATTCTTCCTTCCCTACATCTATAGATAACATTACTAGTCTTGCGATTTTTAGCGTCGGGTGGCGCTTTGTAGGTTGGGCGTGGACGCTGGGACTGGGCGGAACTTGTTTCCTAATTCATCTAATATTTCTTTCTCATATTTTCTTACTGAACACTGTGTGAATGGAAGGCGAGATGGAAGGCGATATGGATATGAGGAGCTTGGAGGATGGCGCGCCGCTGGAGAATGGAGACTCGGAACTGGATGAGAGGTTCGAAGGAGACGGCGGTGACAGAGGGGAGGAAGAAAGGGAAGAAGATGATGGAGGAGAGGAGGAGGAATGGGAAGAAGATGATGGAGAAGAAGAGGAGGAGGGCTACACGTTGCTTTTTGACGGCGACATGGACCCCATCGGCTTTGCCCAAGACGAAAACCACGGGATCGAACTGTACCAGAAGTTTGAAAGGCGCGAGTATGAAGCCCTAGCCGAGAGGAAACGCAAGGCTCTACAAGAACGACCGTAAGAAACCAATCAATCACTTTTTTTTTCCTTGATTCATAGTGCATCTCAGAAAGATAAAACTTTCTTTTTTATTTATAGTGAAACGACTGTACTTTTCTTTATTGTTGGAGGAAATTTTACTCGATCCTCGTGATTCCAAATTTTCTTGTCGTAGCTTAAAATTTAATAAATTACATTTACCTCTTAAGACTTATGAAAACAATTCCACTTTCCCTCTCTGCTTAACTTCATCTTGTAATGGCCAACTGCAACTCTGTCCCATGCACAAATCATATGAGAAGTATCCTAGATTATTTTCAGAAATGATTTCACTTTATGCCCATAGACTTTGAAAATCACCTCATTTTACCCTCCAAACATTTGAAAACTAATTTATTTTGCTGTTGAACACTTTCTTGACCTAAAGTAAGTGGAAAGGACAAAATGAAAGGGTTTTCACAAATTATTTCATATCAGCTTAATGACGGTCACTTATTTAATATTAACTACCAGTTAATTATTTTTTTAGTGCTGAGACTATCAAGAAATCTAGGCGGGAGGAAGTTTTGGGCATCACTACGGAGGAGATCAATGAACTAATGAATTTTGGTCGCCGAAGAAGACGTAGAGCTGTATGTTGTTTTCTAGATTCTATGAATTTGTGCTTCATTTCTTTTCCATGACATTCTTGGTTCATGCTTCTATTACCTTAAGGTTATATTTTAAGGGGTAGACTACAGCAAGTTAAATGATTTGGTTTATTTTCTATTTGATGCATACATGAAGTATATGACAAGAGTTTCTTCCTTGAACATATTAATAAAAGATTAGTGATATGCAAGAAAATCAGCAACTAATAAAATAAGTAGTAGACCTGAATTATAGTTGCCGATGCCCTGAATTCTAGTTGACCTGAATTCGAAGATTAGTGATATGCAAGAAAATCAGCAACTAATATTAATCCTGGATCGATGATGTGAGTTCTATCACCCACCAATTAAATGATTTTCCTATGGTTTTAGCACAATTTTCTTAATTTTTTTTTCTATCTTTTGTCGCACAGGATTAATATTCCTCATTTTCTTGCTGATGTATCCATGTACTTCATGTAAAGTAGGCTCCAATTTTAAACTATTGAGTCCCATATCCAACTATTTGAAATTTGCTACATTTATCTTTTCCTGCTGCTCAATGTAAAGCTATATCAGCAGGAGTATCCAAGCTGTTCAGATCTCCTTTAACGATGTAGAGTTTTGTTGGTCTTTTAATTTTCTCATACTACTAACACTTAAAATTAACTCGTATAGCTTTATGATCTGCATCCCCTAGTGTTTCTATCTCTGCTACACATTATAGTGCATGCACTGTTTCTCAATTCTCAACATTTTGACCCATGGTGCAATTAACTTACAAAGTGCACAAATTGATATTGGATTACTTGAGTTTGCAATTGACCTAACTGGTGAGATGTGTTTATCTTCTATTGTTCAAGTTTGAGGTTGTAGCTTTCTAAACCTAAATGACTTATTGTTTAAGATAGGTGTTGAACATTCTTGTGACGGATTTATTACAACAGAAATCATTCAGAAGTGGGATTTTTAGTACTCAATTAAATATCTCTAGAATTAATTTACTTATCTTGATTTTGCTGGTGTTGAAAACCTAGTCAATCAGTCTGGCAGTCGGATTACCATTGCCATACGAAACCTCCCTATGTTGTCAAATAAAATAAAAAGAAGATAAAATGAATGGCGTGCCTTGTGGATGCCATATATTTCAATACTAGTGTTTAGCCAATTAGTAATAGCAGTTAGCACATTGGTTTAGGTAATTATCAAAGTTCATGATAACATTCATGTCTTCGAATGAGTGTTGTTCTTCTGGTGATTTGTTTATCAAGTCATTCTTTCTGAAATCTAGGTCTAAGTGAACCTTTCAGACTGTATCACTTCATGAAGGTGAAACAATGAGATTGTTTTCAGTTGGATTTGTTATTGTTTGGTTTTTGAAAATTTACTGTTTTTAATTTTTTGTTTTCCTGAAGAAAGAATTAGGAAATTATAAATTGAAATAAAAACAAATATTTGTCATCAACTTTTTGGCACCATCGAATAATGTTTTTTTTTTACACAAAAGATCTTCACTGATCTTATAAAGTTTGCTATAAATGGAAAATAAAAAATGAAAAATTAGAAAAATGGAAATAAAAACAGAGGACTGTTCTCAATGAATCGTGGATTTTTTACATTTCTACTTTTGGAAATAGTCAAATTTTCATGACATAATTTGATTTGGCATTTGAACGCTCCTGACATTACTAAGTAACTACCTCTCCATGGTTGCCTCTTTATATGTATTTTAATTTGCAGCCAAAGAAAAGGGGCAGAAAGCAGGGGTCAAAAAATAAAGTTTGCCCTGAAGTTGATAGAAAAATGATGGATGCCATCTTTCATATCGGATCTAAGGTCTATGATGAGGTAAGATTGTAAGTCAGTCATTTTGTTTATTATTTCTGTTAATATTGCAAAAAAAAAAAAATGTTAGCATATCGTGTCTATTGTCACCAAACATAAGTGAGGGTGACCTTTAGATATCTTTTCCTCATTTAATTCAGCGTAAGCCTTATTGTCATTGGCCAACATGCATTTATTTAAATTTGTGGATATTCTCCATGTCTAATTGTTTGTAGAATACAGCTAACAGTAGTTTTGTGGTTAACATTTTGCTGATTACTATGATTTGTCTCCGTTAGTCCTTTTTTAATTTGTACAATCTTATCTAATATTGTGTTTTAGTCTGAAGAAAAGACAAACTGAAATGACCCATACTCCATGTTCTGCCCCACAAAGATTGTACAACAAACATATCTTCGCAGAACACTAAAAGGATAAAAAATTGACTCATATCTGGAACATGTAGCCAAGGGGTCATTGAGTGCTCTTCACACTGGATCAGACCTTTCTTTCTCGAAAGGACATGGAAAAAGATATGTTTTTTTGGATAAAGCATATAGGATATCATACACTAATCTAATAAATAGTTATAGGAGTATATATTTAGTTCCACGGAGTACTTATTCATTGGATCTAATAGCAAAGTCCTATAGATAGGGTGTATTGTTTTCTCAAATACAAGATTATATTATCTCTCTTAATTAGTACATGGATAAACATAACTCATTAATGGACCTTTTGGATTCTTTTTCCCCATTGTTAAGGGGCTTGTAGCACCCATTCAATAGAAAATTAGTAGCAACATGTAAATAATACTGATGTTGATGTGAGTGATGCATCAAAACTGTACATCTTACCTACTTGTTTCACTATACTGACAACATAAATTTAAAAAATTAATGAACTAAAGCGCAAAGTTCCTGTAGGCTGTACCTGATGATACAAGGTGGTATCCTACCCATGGATTAAAATCTTTACCCGTTTTGCCCGATACAGGCAATTCATCTTGCTCTGCTTGCGGACTGGCACCGTTTGCCGTGCCCAGCAATGCGTTTGGAAGCGTCACGTGAGCTTGGCGACACGTTCGGAGGCGTCGCCCGAGCCCCACGATGTGTCCGGAGTTGTCATGCGAGCCCAGTGACTCGTATGGAGGCGTCTTGTGAGCCCGACGACCCCTCCGGAGGCATCTTGCGAGCCCGACGACCCCTCCGGAGGCATCTTGCGAGCCCGACGACTCCTTCGGAGGCATCGTGCGAGCCACACATGCCCACTGTCGTTGTGAGGAACAAGAATAGGAACTGTTTAATTAAATACTTATGTTGATAAATTTAATTGACTCTTATGATTGCGATAATTTAAAGAGACTTAATTAAAGCCTAATAAAATTATCTCATTAATATATATATTAATATATATATATATATAATTTTTAAATATTTAGATTATTTTTTTAGTTAATATGTTTTATATTTTTAAAAATACCGAACTATATATCCATGGGACGATATGGTACCGAAACTATATTATTCTGGTCCGGGACTGTAACCTTGGCATGACTTGAGATTTTAAATCATGATCCTACCTATACTGTTCATACTACCAGTATGCGCTGGACTGATATAGATGGTTCATGAAACGGTTGTCCAACTACCCGACTTCGCTTGATTTGATAAATTGCACCCTTTCATCTGTCATAATATAGATTAATCAGTGTCTGATTGGGAGTGGAGTGCAACTATCATTTAAAAGGCCAGGGTCTTCTTAAACTAGGGGATGTTGGATTATAAGGAACAATACTATAATACTTGCATGTTGGTATGCAACAATCCTCCAGTCCATATGCTTAAATACCTTGCTAAAGGGGCCTACACTTTTTATTCAACTCAAATTGTGTATCCTTTTGGGAGAGGGGAGAAACCGTTACTTCATGGGCATTAGGACTTCATGAATTAGATCATATGCTTATATAAGCAGGATCATCTTGCAATTTTCTGTGAGCAAATTTGCTACCTAACCGGCTAACCCCATTATGGGTTTCTAAAAGCTATCTAACTACTCCAAACTGAATAGCTGCTTAATCTTGATATAAAACTTATTTTTTCAGCATGATTCAATTGACTTATTTATGAGCCTGAAAAGATGGTGTTTCTTCTCGTTACAGGCATTACCTTTGTTGAAAAAGATTATGTTGCTTGCACCTAATCTTTCTGAAGCTTATTATTTGCTTGGTGTAATATATGATGCCAAAGATGACAGGGAGAAAGCTTTAACCTTTCACATGATAGCTGCACATTCTTCTCCCAAGGATTCAGCTATATGGAAAAAACTTGCTGCTCGGTCAGTGTGAGCTACTTCTACTTTATTCCATTCATTAATTCTCTTTTGTTGTAGTTTTTTTGCTGAAGTTTAATTGACAACTAAATGCTGGTAGGTCAGCATTTGAGTAATTGATGCAGAAAATCATTACTACTTTCAATTACACAAACAATCACTCTTGTTGTTTATCCTTTGGGGAAACACTTGTGTTATCATTTTTTTTCTATAGATGAATCATAATATGTCACAATTCTCATTCATATCTAGTAAATCTGTGCAGTTAGCGTTTCCAAATCTAGCATTAAAGCTACATTAAGCAATCTTTGTTTAAAACAACTTTATCTTTATTGGAGAAAATTCAACGATATTATATGTTAATATATGAAATATTTTTAAACGACTGTTGACAGTCATAGGCTTTGACGAAAAGGTTGAGCATTATATTATGCCTAAATTGCCAACATTAAAATGTTTAAACTCCCATAAGCAGCGGCCTTCTTCACAAAGCTGTTTGAGTAGGTAAAGAATAAAGAGTGAACCAGGAGGTTGCCCATAAGCGGACCATTTCATAGGTTACAGATTTTTAAAAAAGCAATACGAATAAGCCAGGCTTCTTTTCATCGTTGTGGATCCATACATGTCTTGTAAACAACCTTTTGCAAAACAGGGTAAGAAAACGTACAATAGACCCTTCCCAGGACCCGCATTGGCAGTAACTTCGTGCACCGGCCTATCCTTTTTATAGCAATAATGAGGCATGAAGGGATAATGGATCCATACATGTAAGGAAGCCAATCTATTTTTATAGGATTAGGTTAGCAACATGGAATTAGGAATAATTTCAGGGAAAGGAATAAAATTGGAGGGCGTTGATTAGGAAAATATAAATGTAATATTTTTATAGGAAACAAAATAAGTTGGAAAGGATAGAGAAGTAGGAACACAGGCTTTAAAATTTAGTATACTGGAATAGTTGAAAATAATAATGGAGTAGGTATTATGTTACATGAGGATGATAAAGAAAAGACTGTCAAAGTAAACAGAATTAGAGATGAAATATTGTGTTAAAGATGATTTTAAGAAATTAGATACTAAATGTTGTAAGTTATTATGCCCCTCGGAGAATACCGCGCGTCTCCTTCTCGTTCGCCCGCGTACTCTTCCGCAGCTAGTGTTGTTAGAGGCGCGAGGCGCATCGAGCCGCAAAGGGGCTACTAGAGCCCGAGGGGCGCGCCTCTTGAACATGAGGTTGATGACTACTAAACTATTGACACACTCATATAATATGTCAAATATGATAACTATTAATATTCCATACACATCAATATCAAATATGACAAGCAAAGCAACACCCTAATAAAATTAATAAAAGTTTCAAACTTTCAAGTTTCAACTTTCTAATTTAAACTAACAAAGTTCATCAAAACAAGCATAATAAGTCAAATTAATCATCAAGCTCAAGATCATCCTCATTGTATTCTTCTTCTTCTTCTTTATCTTCATTTTCTTCAAATTCAATTTCTTCTTCTTCTTCATCTTCATCTCTAAGTCTTAGAGATGAGTGCCTCATAGAGGAAGATGTATTTCCCTTCTTAACTTGTTTATGCCTAGCATGTGAACTAGAGGTCATGGATGCAATATTTTTTCCTTTAGTACAATATTCAGGCTCTTCAGCTCCACTAGCCCTAGCAACGACATCCCATGTTAAGTCATCACCTTCAAAAATCAACTTATCTTCTTCATTATCACTTTCTTCATCCATTCTACACATTAACCATTCATTACTATCATCAATATTTGTCAAAGAGATGGGGTCAATCTTATCACGTGCATCATACCGAAGTTTTAAGGCACGATTATATTTCACAAATACCAAATCATTTAAGCGTTGCTGAGCTAGCCTATTCTTTTTTTTGCTGTGAATCTACAAAATGTCAAAAATCACAATAAGTATAATAAAATAGCAAAGAATATTTTCTACTTATAAAAGTAACATACTAATAGTATTAAACATTTATATTTATTACATACCTGCTCAAATACACTCCAATTGCGCTCACAATCGGAAACACTACAAGTGAGGCTAGCACTTTAATAGCAAACTTTTGCAATTTTGGGGTATTTGCTCCATAGCATTCCCACCATTCTGCTGGAGATAATGCTCTTCTATGTCTAATTGCCACATTCCTCCCAAATAACCCTTCTGCCTTTCGATATGTAGAGAGTTGGGTAGTGATTTTATCTTGCTCGGCAGCGCTTGAAACCAATCTCTCCATAGTTTCAAACAAACCATTCACCACTTCTCCGCAGATATTTGAATCTGTGTATGAATAAAAATATTCTGGATTCAAATAATGTCCTGCAGCATGCAGAGGTCGATGAAGTTGACATTCTCATCTCGCATCAATGATCTCAAACACTTCTTTGTATTTCTCTGCTTTCTCCTTAAAGACCTTCATAATTGTTTCTTTTGCCCTATCCATAGCCTCATAAATATAGCCCATTGCAGGTTTTCTTTCGCCATCAACCAGTCTCAGAACACGGACTAAAGGGCCTTATATCTTTAAAATATGCACAATACTGTTTCAAAATCTAAGTGTCATGATGATTTTAGCTACCTTCTTCCCTGCCGCTTCTTTTTCCCATTTACTCTCTGTCCAATCCTTTGAAATGAACATTTTTCTTAAATTTTGCTTCTGTAGGTGCATCATTTCAAGAGTGAGAAAAGCAGTAGCAAATCTTGCGACACCCGCCCGACAAAACTCTTTTTGTCTTGTGAATTGCCTCAACATATTTATCATGCCGGGGCGAACATAAATGTAAGCATTCACACTCATTGCCTTCTTCAATGTTGCTTTAAAATCAGGCAATTTCCCAATATCTTATAAGATCAAGTCGACGCAGTGAGCAGCACAAGGAGTCCAATACAAGTGTTGCCTTTTTGCTTCTAATAATTTTCCTACAAAAGAAGTTAGAAAAGTAGATAAGTTTAACATATATAAGAAAAGGCATATTGATAAGAAAGAATTAAATAAATTCTTACCAGCAAGCACATTGTTACTTGCACTATCCGTAACAACTTGAACAACATTTACTTCTCCTACACGCTCCACAAATCGATCAAGCAACTGAAATATTTTCTCTCCAGTCTTTGCATAATCAGAAGCATCAACCGATTCGATGAAAACTGAACCTTTAGGAGAATTCACTAAAAAATTAATCAATGTTCTCTGCCTTTTGTCTGTCCATCCATCTGCCATCAAACTACAACCATACTTGGCCCATTCTGTTTCACATGACTTAATGTAATCATTTGTCGCACTATCAACAACCTTTTTTTAGAAAATGAACCTGCACCTCATGATAACTAGGTCCTTTTAGACCTATACCATATTGGCCAACCAAGTCCAACTTTCTTTTGAAGCTTGAATAGTTAACGACATTAAAAGGAATTGCCGCATCATACATCCACTCAGTTATGGCCATACAAGCTTTTTTCCTCAATTCTTTCTTGTATGTCTCATTTATTGTAGTTTGTCTTTCTTTACCCTTTCTACTTTCAACTTTTTTTTACATTAGGAGCAAAATACGTATCCATTGGACTTATTTGTTTGGGCCTTTTTTGAATATTCACTGATCTAGAACTTGTACTTATAGACGACACAACTTTAGCTCCAATATCATCCATATCAATATCATTACCAAGAGGGTCTACATCCTCAAAGTCCAATGTCGCAAGTTTAGAAAGATTACTTTTCTTCGTCTTTTTCTCCATGAAAATTTTAATTTCTTCATGTACATGAGGCGGACATTTTTTTTTGTAAGCCGTAGTATTTCGAAACCCCCCCCACAAGATGTTGTTTTGCACGATAGATACCCCCTTTTGTAATTTTTTTTGGCAAAAGTTACAAATTAAATTATTTTTATTATCCGGATTAACTCTTTGAAAATAATTCCATCCCGGATCTTTTGATATATATGTTGGAGTATCACTACTACCTTCCATGATAGTTGAACAAGAAAATAGTCTGAAAAATTAAAAATAAAATAAAATCAATACGGTACCAGCAATAAAAAAGCACTGTACAGTCTGTACTAGCAATAACAAAATAGTAAAAAACAAAAAGCAAAATAAGACAAACAAAAATGAAAAAATAGTAAAAAAATGAAATATTGGACAGCAGCACCAATACGAACCAATAAAAACGGAAAAATAGTACCAAAAAATCGAAAACCGGATAGCAGTAGGAAACAAAAACACAACCTGCAAAAATTTAAAAACAGGAAACCAAAACAAAACAAAACCGGACAGCAGCATAGCAAGAACACGAACCAGACAGCAGCACAACAAAGAAAAGAAGATACAGAACTGCAGAAGAAAAAAAGATACAGAAAAGAAGAAGAAAAAGAAACGAAGAGAAGAAGCGAAGAGAAGAAGAGAAGAAGAAGATGATAACAGACGAAAAAGAAGAAGAAGAAGAAGAAGAAGAAGAAGAAGTGAAGAACAGTAAAAACAGAAAAAAGAAGGAAAACATACTTGGGCGACGACGCAACTCAGCGATGGCGCGACTCAGCGATGGCGGCGGCGGACGAAAATGAGTTTAGGTTTCTTCCTCCCTTCCTGCGTTCTCTTCCTCCCTGCATTTTCTGCTCCTGTTTCCCGTGCCCTAATTCCAAACAATGTTGATTTGGAATGTTTTTTTTGGTTTAAAATCCAGATTTATTCACGATCGATCGCGGCGCCTGGATCGCGCCTCGCTCGCGCCTCGCTCGCGCCTTTGTTGAGGTGTAAAGGCGCACAAGGCACGCGCCTGGCGAATAGCGCCCGCCTCGCGTTGGAAGAGGCGTTTTTCCCCGCGCCTTGTGCGCCTAGCGCCTCGGGCGCGCCTCAGGCACACTTTTAACAACACAGTCCGCAACACATCGTACCTCGGACGCACTGAGCCCGTCGGCTCTCTCTCGTGCCGTCCTTCTCGCTAGCTGTGTCTTTTGCTCGACTTTCTGTGCTCCTAAGTTCTTGCACACTTTGACACAAGGTTAAAACACCACAGGACCTAACTTAACTTGTTTGATCACATCAAAAGAACCTTGGAGTTCCAACACTTATGATGGTGCATACATTTTTTTCCAGACTAGGAATTGTGTTTAGAGATTATAATGTAATACTTGGGGAATGCTCGAGCAATCAAAATTGACTGATGATATATATAGTTCTAAGAAAATGTAAGAGGAAAAACACAACATTGAATCAACAACACTTGTGTCAGTGTGGTGGGTAAAATGACAATGGTGAAGCTACATTTTGACAACACTTCTAAAGAGTGTGTGAGTTGACAAAGGTTATACAGCAATGGTCTCTAGTATAGAACTTTTCATTGATAGAATGAAGAAAGTAATCTGGAATGAGGATTGAGGATTTGTATGATATTTTGTTATGTGGATTCCAATGGTAAATAAAATCAAGATGTGCCAAGATCAATTATTAGAGAGTCTAAAGTAGAATTGTAGCAACGAAAGTTATTGATTGGAACGAGGCAGTCCTGAGTCTCGTAGTTTAAAGAAAATAATATTTAGAAGTTGACAAAATTACATAATCTAAGATGACTTGAATCGGTCGAACATTGCTGAATTTTGCATATTGGTGTTTAAAGCGTATGGTAAGTTCTAGGATAATCCAGGAAATAAGAATGGGGAAAAACATATTTAATGTATTACCAATAGTTTTGAGTTAAGCTAAAATTTAAATGTAAAATTTAGTTTTAGTTATAAGTAACAAATAGATGGGGAAGTTAAGATGGATAATCATGGAATTATTGTAATGAGTTTAGTTATCTTCAATCTATTAACATATCAAAGACATCATTAATAGGATAATAATGGGAACAATCAAAATGAAGAGGAGCTTTTGGAGTCTTGCATAATCCTTATGTGCTTCTTAGATACAAGGAAAATATGTAAGATTATGATATGACAAACAACACTTTATAATAAGTGTGTTGGGACGATATAAAGCAATGTCTACAAAATTAAGGTAGTAGAGTGTGGCATTATTGGAAAGGATAAAAAATACTAATATATGAGAGAAATTAAGTGTAGCTCCAATGCAACATTACTAGAAAGGATGGAAAAATTCTAATATTTTAGAAATATTAGGTGTAGCTCTAATAGATGACAACTGACAAAAGAGGTTAAAATTCTATGAACATGTTTTAGGCTAATCAATTAATTTTATAGTTAGAAGATTACATAGATAAGATTGCCAGGTGTAGGAAGTAGAGGGTAACTAAAGGACATTTTAGTTAATGTAACAAAAAAACTATTTTATTGATTTAAAATATTTTTAGTGATACAGATTTGCATAAAATTCAATGAAGTGATAAAAAACTATATAGGCTGACCCTATGTACTTGAGACTAGCCTAGCTTGACAATGACGATGAGGAAAAGAAAACATGCTTTCTGTAAAATTGTGATCCTCAAAATATCATGGTTGGTGTGGTTGGGAATCCATTGTTGCATATGACAAACTATGATGTAGTTAATAACCTTTTTTTTATCTGATATGTATAATAGATTTTTTATTGGTGCAGTGAGCAGAACAGTACTGGTCAACTTAGGTATTTTCTTAAGAAGGCAATAACTGCAGACCCAAAAGATGTCTACCCTAGGTTTGAGCTTGCTTGGTTTTACTATGAGCTTGGAGAATACCAGGAAGCTGCAGAAACTTATGATCGGATATGTGGTATAAATCCTGCCAGCACTCTAGCATACCAGACTCTAGCATGCCAAATGGCTGCAAAGGTCTGATATTTGTGTTATTCAGTTATTTGTACCTTTTCAACTGGAACTTTTGATTCTGTTATTCTTTGTTTATAGCATTAATCTAAGAAGTCAGCGTATTGGTCTGTTTAACTATCGTCTTTTTGCTGATTTGTATAAAGCATATGGTGCCAACTTGATATTTCATGCCTTTGTCTTGGGCATATATACTTTACTTAATTATGAACATGTCTACATCATGCAAGACTGCTACCATGAATAATGTGCAGTTTATTGGCATGATAATACATGAGATCAAGGTTTAAAATCGCAGTTCAGTACAAAATTGGCCTTGATGAGACCAGTATATATCATGCATTGTATGCTCCTTTGCTGACACAATAGACATTGAATAGTCTAATATTGAGCTTAAAATTTGTACACACCATATTATACTTTAACTTGATTATACTATATTATGGTCTTCACCGGGTAATCAAATTTCAACACCATATCTTTTGTCCTTGTAACCTTTCATATAAGGCCTCACGTCTTTGCCCCATTCCAAAGTCCATTTTACTAGAAGGATAGTATGTGGTTTTAGGCAATACAGGTGGGCCAACTAACATATCCTTACAAGGGTCAAAGCCTGCATCCAGAAATTAGGTCATTATGCTATTATGTCTACTCGTATGTGCACCATACCACCATCAGCTATGGTGAAGAAGGTGGGCTGAAGGAGGTGTCAATGATGTTCATTGAAGAAAGGGTCACTAATTGTAACACTAGTAACAAGCTGTTAGTGTAGTCGCATAGGAAGAAAGAGACAGCAAGGTTGTTGTAGGTTGGTGCTGGTTGCTTAGACTCAAAGGTACAAGACAACATTTCGTGGCCAAGAGTTGCTGCAAGGTTTCCAACAGTGGTGTCAAGGAGGAGGAAGAGGTTGGCTCAAGAAGAAGATGATACCAATGGTGGTATGGGGCGACACGATTGCGAGGCTTGCCTGATAAGACGGTGATTGGAGTGGTTTGCAGGTTTGCAACTATTGTGGATTATATTAATGGAGGAAGAAGGGAGTCGACCGTAGTTGCATGCAATGTCAAGCTGTCATGATAGAGGAGGGAGATGAGGGAGTCATATGGGGAAGTGGGAGGAGAGTTGAAGGAGATGAGAGGGTTGTATGTTGAGGTAGGTGAGGACACTAGGCAATGTCTATGATGCTTAGGGAGGCAAGGTCTCAAGTAGCTGTGCAAGTGTAAGTATATAAAAGGAGGAGCAACAAGATTCTAGTACAGAGAAGGAAGGTGAAGTTTTGAATTGGCCTGGTTCAGTTTTGGCTGGTCTATAACCCAGATCAATTAAAACTGAGTGGTTCCTGTGCTGATCTTTGCATGAATTGGATTCTATGTTGCACAGATACGGATACGGGTATCGTATTGGATACGCTACGGATACGGCAATTTGAAAAATTTTAAAAATATAAGACACGATACGGCTAGGATATGACGATTATTAATAAATAAAAATATTATATATATATATATATATATATTGTATTAAAAATTAAAAATCTTAGAATAGAAAACCATGTTCATATTAGATCAACCATAATATCCATTAAAAAAAAAAAGTAAACATAACTAAATGCAACACACCAAATACATCTTAAATAAACAAGTAAAAAAAATCAAACATCCATATCAGTCTCATCGCCAACACCGCCTTCGTCAGTAAATAAGACCGACTCCAATTCAGGTTCATCAATAGACAGATTGACAATTTCAAGGATAGCAGCACCCTCTATGTCCATGGAATCAAATCCATCTGCTCCAACATCTCACATCTTACTTTCTCCATCATTATAATGTGGACTCCTTCTAGATAAAAGACGAAGATTATACTGAACATATACCAAATCTTCCGCTCTTTGTGGTGTTATCTTGTTCCTCTTCAATGAGTGTATGAAATTGTAGGTGCTCCAATTTCTCTCACAACAAGAAGAAGAAGATGGGTGCCCAAGTAGCTTAAAGCTAAACTTTGAAGAGTTGGTGTAGAAGCACCATGGATAACCCACCACTTAGTTGGAGACATCAAACCTCGATCACGCATTGAATCATTATCAGAAAAATCATCAATGACAGCTGAAAAAGAGGCAAACTCCTCATTAACACTTCTTTGTTCGGATGAATTGGAGTAATATCTTTCAATGCACTTTTTCCTTTCTCTTGAAACTTCGATGTCCCTATGAGGAGGAAGACAATTGGGAGATTCTTGGAGTCACTCATGGCTATAATACCTACATAAAAAGATTGATAGTTTAACATCATTCATAAACTAATATTTCTAATTTGCTAAAACTTAGAAAGTTAAATTTTTTTAGAGATTTACCTTGAATTCAAAGAATGCGTCAAACAATGAAGAGGTGTATTGTTTTTATTCCATCGCTCCACTAGAATATTATGAACAACCTCATAAAACTTTGAATCTCCACCATGAGGCCCCTTTGAGATAGCAACTCTCATTTTTTCTATCATTTCATCCCACCACTCATAAACTAAATGAAGGTTGATCAGTGTCTGCTTTCCTTAGCATCTCATAAATTGGACTTGTGAAAGCAAGTATATAATCATTTTTTTCCTAAAATTGATCATCCAATATCTTGTACTTCACTACTCTGGCCTTCACTACATCATCCTCCTTGTACAAATCCCATCTTTCACTAATCACCATGTTTTCAAGACATTTCTTGATTTGTCTGAACCTTTTAAGCATAATGATCGTGGAAGCAAATCGAGTATCCGCAAGTGATAGCATCTTCAAGTTTGAGTTATCGTTGAACATGGATAATCTCATATTGTGATTCATGATAAAATATTTGATCATTGAAGCATCATTTGCTACTTCTGCTATCCATTTGCATTCATCAAAGGCTTCTTTGTTTTGTAAAGAGTCAGTCGGTGTACAAATATTCTTCAAAGCAAGATTCAATGTGTGCACAACGCAAGGAGTCCAAAATATGTGTGGGTACTTTGCCTCAACGAGTAGCCCAGCAGCTTTGCAAATAGGAGCATTATCGGTGACCACTTGGATAACATTCTGATGTCCCACTTCATTTATGGCATTAATGAGCAACTTAGAGATGAAAGTTTTATCCTTGTACTCACCTTAACAATTTATCGCCTTCAAAAACATAGGACCACTTTCACACACGGCCATGATATTAATTAGCGGTCTTTTTTGCACATCCGACCACATATCACTATAAATACTAACTCTCTTTTGTTTCCAAGCAGCTTTTGTTGGCTCTAAAAGCTTTCTGATATGAGCTTTTTCTTTTCGAAGAAGTGAAGTTCTTAATAAATTGTATCTAGGTGGAAGATAACCTGGAATTGTTCGTTGAGTAGCCAAACTGAAAGCACAAACATAATGAGGATTCCTAGCAATATTGAAAGATAATCCCCAGTGTAAAACAACCTTTGAATTTCAGGGTGGAGCTCATCTCTGGCATTCAAGTTAAAAGATTTTTCAAGCGGGCCAAGTGGTCCTTTCCTCTTCTTTGTTTGATCATCATTTTGCAAAAAACCACTAGAACAAAATGAGAATTTTGAAGCCATATTTGATGATGCAGATGACGAAGGTAGCGGAACTTCTTTCTGTTTAGAATTCTTCTTTCTCAATTCCGTATCATCAATAAGTTGTTGCATACGCTTCATTTGATCCATTGTAATAGCCATACAACCTGCAATTCCAGCACCTTTTTGTTTTAACAGGTGTGTTTTCACCCTTGAATATGATCCTTTGCACACTTTACTACATATATTGCATGACCAAGTGACATTTTCTCCTCCAATTGCCTTTTCCACCTTGGTTACAAATTTCCACAAAGGAGAAGAATCATCAACATCCTCCTGTGCACTCTCATTTTGAAAACTCTCCATGGAAAATAGGCTGAAAATAACAATTAAGAAGCAATGGAGGGGAGCTTATTGTTAAACTTACCAGAAACTTACCAAAAGCAAAAATAAATTCGTGATCTCTGAAGAAAAAACAAAAAAGCAAACTTACCAGAAAGAGGGCAGCGACGGGAAGCGACGGCGGGCTGTTGCGAGCGACTGCAGGCTGTTGCGAGCAGCGACAGGCTTCTGCGAGCAGCGCCGGGCTGCTACTGGCTTCTGTGAGGGTTGCTATTGAGCAGGCGACGCCGGGCTTCTGCGAGCAGCGGCGGCGACGCTGGGCTTCTGTTGAGCAGAGAGCACAGGCGACGCCAGGCTGTTGCGAGCAGCGACAGGCTTCTGCGAGCAGCGCTGGGCTGCTGCGAGGGTTGTTGTTGAGCAGGCGACGTCGGGCTTCTGCGAGCAGCGGCGGCGACGCTGGGCTTCTGTTGAGCAGAGAGCGCTGGCGACGCTGGGCTTCTGCGAGCAGCGGCGAGCTGCTGCTGGGTTCTGCGAGCAGTGGCGCTATGGCGGACTTCTGCGAGCAGCGGTAGGCGACGAAGATGCTGGCGAACAGTGGAGAGCGTTGGCGGCGAAAGCGCAGGAGATGGTTGCGTGAAAATGTTTTGTCACGATGGAAAAAAGGAATCAGGAGTGGTGAGAGTAATTTAGGGTTTTTTCATTTGAATAAGTAGTCCTTGTAATTTTATTATTTTTCAATTTTACCCTCGAAATTTTTAATTTTTTTGCAATTGTGCCCAAACGTGTTCGGAAACGTGTCTCATCCGTGTCTAGTCGTGTCTGACTGGTCAAACTTGTAAAAAGTCAACGACACGGTTTTTGCCGTGTTCGACACTCATATTTGCGTGTTGTGTCCGTGTCCGACACCTCCTAAAAAATATTTTTTGGGGTGTCCGTGCTATACTGATTGGATTAGTACATATTGCCAACACTTATAATACTTAGTTAGGCACCAGTTCATTTATAATTGAATACTTCCTGTGCTGATCTTTGCATGGATTGGATTAGTACATATTGCCAGCACTTGTAATGCTCAGTTTGGCACTAGAGTTTGTATCGTCCATTAGATAGATTGTTCATTTAGTTGTGTGGATGACCTCGGACATTTGTTGTGATTTAATTCCTATGATACTTGTTGCGAAAATAGATTCATGAACTGAATCTTTTCCTTGCTTCCTAAGCTTTTTAAGAAGTGGTTACCTATTCAATCTTTAGTGCTCTAGTGTTGTGCATTGCTATAGACTCATGTTAATCGTGTCATAAAGGGATCATATCATTCTGATCAATATCAAAATATAAGAAATAATATAAAACTAATTATATATTTAAAAAGTGATTTTATAAGTTCTAATATGGATTAATTGTGTTTTAGGTTTAGTTGGGTCGTGCTTGATACTGCCAGCTCTATGCAGAACTAGGAAAAGAGGAAAAAAAGGGGAGAGCCAGAAGGGGAAGAATTCTGAAAAAGGAATTAATTATGATCTACAAGCATAAACAGTATATTATAACATAAGCCTTTATTTTATATTAAGAAATGAAAAGGAAATATGGAAGTTCAATCCGTTTGTAAAACATTTACTAATTGGCTAGTATCTAATTAAAATAAAACAAAAATGTTAGACTTAGTAATTGCATTGTTATCCCCCTCCATAAAGGACTTGCTCTCCTTGTTTGAACCATTGTGATGAAAATTTTCTCAGTTCTGTTTGCTAGTGTTTTATTTGGTAATATTATTCTGATTTTATCACTCATATCGATACTCAGTCTCCTATCAAATATTTACTTTATTTCAGACGTACCGGATGTGTGGTATGATTGACCAGGCTATACGAGTCTTGGAGGATTATGTTAAAGATCATCAGTCTATATGCAATAAGAATGTTGTTAACTTGCTTATTGAATATTATATGCAAAATGGGTCACATAAAGAAGCACTTAAGCTTATTGAGCGTGCTTACTCAATGTGTGATATGGAGAGCGAAAATACCTTATATCTTAAGGTGAAAGAGGTAGTCTGTCATGCTCGACTTGGAAATATGCAACAAACTGAGGTTTGCTTTTGACACTTCTCAACATTTTTCTAATATAAAAGTCAATTTGTATGCTGTGTATTATTTTGTTCCCTCATTGAAAACTCCAAACATGATTTTCGGTTATCTTCCATTTCACAAGGACTAAAATTCCACTTGTGGGTTTGCATTCAGACCTCCATAATCAATTTGTTGTGCTTCCAGATACTTGTACAATATGAGATACTCTCTTCTCTTGGTATTAACTTGTAGAATATTGTTTCAGGGTCTGCTTAAAGGTATACAAACTGAATGTTCTGATGACAATGGAGTCTTGATCTCTGAAGTTGCAGATGCATTTTTGAATCTCAGGCAATATCATTGTGCATTGAAGTTTTACTTAATGCTTGAAGACATACCTAATCATGCCAATGTAAGATAAACTATATCATGTCTATCAATCTAATTCCTCTTAAACATTTCATGAAGCTAGGAGATCTTTTATGTTCAGTTCCTTATCTTAACGAAAGAGGACAACATTTTTTATAACATGATACCACCCATTGAGTTACATTTAGTATGAATTGGTGTAATTGCTCATTGAATTGACTCTACTCTGAGTTGGTGGAGACTGGACAGTACTCTACAACTAGGCTTTCAAAAGTTTATGACATATAGTGACTTTAACTTGAGTGCATCATTTCTGGCCACGTGAATTATTATGGTTGTTTTGTTACATTTGTAGCTAGTATTCGTTTGCCACAACTGTGGAACTACTATTTGCTTATTGAAAAAGCTGAAATATGTTAGCTCTCTGAAGTCTAGATTACTGAAACAAGCATTGCATCTAGATTTCTGATGACAATGGAGTCTTGATCTCTGAAGTCTAGATTACTGAAATATGTCATCAAGATTACATGTAAGCAACATGTACTGGAACATTGTTTTAAGCAACATCGCTTCTTGACTTGTAGCTGGATTCTGCCCATAAGGATTTCAAGGATTCCCGTTTTTGAATTTTCTTCTAGTCGCAATTCATTGAAATCTCAAATTATCAACATCAATAAATGAACTACCTTGAGGCCTTGCTTGATAATCAATAGTCTATAGATGCAGAATGGAAGCCAATGCTATTAGTGACTTTGACATCAGGACTGATACAGAATGCCACTTCCTGAGAATACGCTACTGCTATCTTCACGGATTGATAGCTTAAAGTTTTGTGCATTTCATGCAAAGTACACCATGACCTTTCTATTCTAGCATGTCCTGAGTCTTTTTTTTAAGGACTATTTATTTGGTTAATGAAGATACGAGGTACCAAGACTAGGTCGCATTGTGTAGAGGGGGAAGGGTTACAACATAGTTTTAACATGGAGGAAGGGGAATTGAGATTAAACTACCTTCATTCTTTAGCAATCTGCAGTATTAGAACTTGGAAGTAGTCTTAATTAGATAAAATGGTCCATATCATGTTCGTTTTACATTATTAGGTCATTTAATTGTCAGTTTAAGCTCCATTCATAAAAGTTATTTTATATTTCAATATTTTCTATAATCTATCTGTGATTTCCCTAGTGTCTCTTGCTTCAAGGTATTCTTGTGTTTGATTCTTGGCAGGGAAACATACATCTAAAAATCGCCGAATGTTTCTTATCCATGGAGGAGCGAGGAAAAGCTATTACATTCTATTATGAAGGTCTTTTTAAAATTAGTTGAACTTGCAAGTATAGTTATCTTAATCATTCTTACTAATAACCATCTATTTTCATATGTATTGGTTTCTAATCAGATTTTTCTATTTTAAGATGATCTAATAGAAAGAGCATTAATCTATTTTTTTTTATCAGTTGTGTGCCTCAGATGCTTCATGCATTGTACATATTCTATTTTCATTCCATCTGAAGGTTAGTTTTCTTTTATGCGAGAATAGATTATTATGTATACATAGCTTTCTCAATGCTCCATATGGGGGAATGATGAAGTGTCATAAACCATTGCAAATGCACTATATGTGATGCCTGGTTATGCCTTGCTGGAAATGCTGGTATAAGCTAGAGAGGTATTTGGACTGAGAGATGAAGGAGCTCTCAGTTGATGAAATGAAGCTCAATAGAATAACAAGGTAGGACAGAAACGACTTACGAGTCTGAGGAGTAATATCGTGTTTTGGACTTTATTGGTTTTGGTTGAAATGTATTTTGCCAAGTCTACTATATTTACTTAGAATATAACTGATTGTTTCAGTGTGATCCATATTTTTTGCAACTATCTACTTTTATGCAGTCATTCACATGACAATTGAGCTACTCAATTGTTAGGGTCATATTAATTACAAATAAGAATTGGTTGGATAAATGCGTTTTTAATTACTATTATGGCTCGAACTGGTCATGCCTAAACGAGTGCAATTTGTGCTCAATTGAGATTCCACGAAGGGAAAATATAGTTTGCCTGAGGTGGTGTGTGACTATGCTGAGGTGGCTATCTTGATAACATGAGTGCATTCTAGTTGAGGTGTATAGGCATTGTCCGAAGACTAGTTGAGGCGTGTAGGCGTTGTCTAAAATGTCTGACTTAGCTCCTGAGGAGTGGGGACTCAAGGGTGCATGGTCCCTTTTTGTCTCTCTGCTGGTCTCATATGCAATCATTGTTAGTACGAGTAATTGGATAAGCTTGTTTCTCAAGGATCTGCTGTTCTCATATGTAACTAGAAGAATTGAATTGTGATAAACTGATAATGGAAGATGACCTGAGGATGGGAGATAAAAATAGGTGCTAATTTCTTATTCTGCCCTTATGACCGGTGGATGCTTCAATCTTGGGCTGGATTTCTTAAATTTAGAATGAGATTCTTGACTTCTTCGTTATGTTACTTAATATTGGGTGTTTTCATATGGCTGAAGAAATAATCTATCTGAAGTTTGTTTTCTTTTTTTTTTTTTTTTTGATTTCTTGCTAATTGATGTTTTTCATTATTTTTATTCAGTGCTTGTCAGAGTGCATTTTGCATTTTTTTTCTACAAGTTTTGTGATATATTGTACTGGAATTTGGCTGGATACGTAACCCCTCCCCTGGATTTCAGATATGCTATGTTTTCCATAATTTAGATTTTTTTTTATGTAATTAAATTACAAACAGGATTTGCTTTTGTATTGTAAAATGTAGGTGGTGCACAGTTATATGATGAGAGGTAGAACCTTCTTTCATTTTGCAATGGAGATTTCCCATTAACTATTCCTGATTTCAGTGTTGATCAGCCAGAATACTTAAAAATCTAGATGCTAACTTACAGTTCTGAAATTTTCTGTTTCTTTGTGAGGGTTGCCTGATGCTGTAAATTTGAAGTGTTTTAGACTTATCTCTGCATGCATGTGCATTGGTGCTTACGCTTGCTTAAGATTTTCATAGTACTCCTACCCCTCTACAATTTTTCCCATCTGTATCAGGTTTATCTAGAATGGAGGATAGTATTGATGCCCGTATCATCTTATCTTCCATTCTGCTTGAAGAAGGAAAAGTTCAAGAAACAATCAATCTGCTTTCCCCTCCACAAAAATCAAGTACATGAAATATCTTTTCATCTTGCTATTGTGTACAAGTTGGTGGTTTGTTATTTATCATGATGTCAAATTATCCTTCAGAGCAAACACCTATCAAAAATTCTACACAACCAATACCTTGGTGGGAAAGTGGGAAGATAAAGATGCAACTTGCTAAAATTTATCATTCAAAAGGGATGCTTGAAGAATTTGTTGATACAATCTACACGTGCGTTCGTGAAACCTTGGTGATCGAGCTTGTGAATCAAAAGGTAATATTAATATTTTTCCCATTTTGGTTGGTAATGGATGAAGAAATATTCTTTTTATTGCCTTGTCCTTACTAAAGGAAAGAAGGGAATGGAAAGAGCAGATGTAGGGAAGGAAAGGAATAGGCTTCTAAGTTGATTACTAGGTAGGATGGAAAAGAAAGATTAGTCAAAGACTAACCTACATGCCATTAAAGAAAAATTAAGCCAATTAGAGTTGCAGCAATAAAAACAATCAAGCCTTTATCCCACTATAGGATCCTCCTACACTATTGGGCTTTGTCCTCTATGATATCCTCATCTATATTTAAGTGAACTTTATCCTATTTTATCATTGCTAATCAAGTTTTCTTATCTCCCACTTCCTCGATTAATATGCATATTTATAATGGTCAACCATCACCTAAATGATACATTTATTAGTCACCCAAGTAAAGTTCATATTATCTTAAATGTCCCTTGGATGGGTCTAGTGGCTAGCGCATGAGGTGTTGCCACAATGAGGTCTGGGGTTCGAATCTCGGCAAAGCCGAGATAAATACCTCCCTTATGTGCTAGTCACTATTCCAAAGGCTAGTAGCCGCCCGTGATTTACCTCCTCCGTGTTGACCTTGGGACGGGTTGGCGGGGGCGCTGGGGGCGAGCGTATTCGCTTTTTGCCACAATATTATCTTAAACGTATTTTTCGAAGTTTTTCTGAGTAGGCACCACTCTGACTTGTTAATTAGAGATATTAATGAAAATTTAAAGATGATAGAGATCCATTTAGAATACTTATTATTAGTACAAAATTAACCAACTTTTATGCCATATTATCAATTAGAATACGCGGGCGACATAGTTTGGCTTAATAATGTAACGCTCTTCCATAGCTTCGGTAGTATTTATGCAGCAAGACATAAAAAAAAAATCGTGGTCACTGAAATTGGAGTTAGTTAAATGCAGAGACAAGAATCATGATATAATGAAGCAAGTCTAGCAAATTAAAGAATGAAGTTTACCAAAATGAAATTCATAACATTTATATATTTCTGGCTGCACTGGCTGAATTTATAAACACCATCAAGATTATTCAGTATGAATTTTCAACTCAAATAAGAGACATGAAGTACAGTCAAGGTTTAAAATATCTTTGTGCTAAGGTGTCCTGGGGTTTCAATCCTTGACATTTTTCGGCAATTTAATTATATTTATAGTAACAGATCATCAATCTAACATCCAATATGAAGACATAGTAGCCAAATCAACATCCATCCAATAAGTAGTCAAGTGCTTCACATTGAAGACGTCTGTGTCTTCATATGACTAGGAAGGCGCGACTTGTAGACATTGTCATTGATTTTTTGCAGTATCTTATATGGTCTAATCTTTCGATCCTTCAGCTTATTGTATTTGCCAACAAGGAAACGATTATGAGTTAAAATAGCTAGACAAAATCACCGACCTCAAAAAACACTCGACGACGATGATTGTCAACCCGAGTTTTATACTTGGTATTACTATTCAGAATTGCCAGATGTAGTAAAAAAACACTTCTTCTCGTTGACAAATAAGCACTCCATCTTCAATTTTTCAAAAACAGCGTGGAGGTGATCGAAGTGTGATACCCATGTTGAACTGTAGACGAGAATGTCATCGAAGTAAACCACTACAAACTTTCCCATAAAAGGTCATATAATATGATGCATAAAACTCATCAAGGTGTTGGACGCATTGGACAATCCAAAAGGCATGACTATCACTTATGTAGCCCATGTTGTCTTGAATGATGTTTTCGATTCATCCCTAGGACTTATTCTGATTTGGTGGTATCCACTTTTAAGTTCAATTTTTGAGAAGACCTTAGAATTAGATAGTTAATCCAGCATGTCGTCTAAGCGGGGAATTGGAATTTGTACTTCACCGTGATCTTGTTGATGGCTCGTCTGTCAACGTACATACACTACGAATCATCTTTCTTTCACACTAGTTGGGTTGGAATTGTACATGGGCTCGTGCTCTCACAGATGTGACCCTTTTCCAGCAATGCCACCTGGTGTTGTAATTCCTCAGCTTCCTTAGGACTGAGACAATGCGCTGGTAGCTCCATGTTTGTGGCTTGGACATCACTCTGACATGGCAGCAAAGCATAGACAACGTTGTCATGCTCTATCTCATCTAAAAACCTGGACATAGAAAGTAGATTAGTAGTTTTGACTGCCGGAATTGGAATGATTTATTTTCGCCGCAGTGTCAACACAATCTCCTGTCCCTTGTAATGTAGAGCGTTAGGCGCCAGTCGGGCGCTCAACTGCCACCTAGCGCGCGCTCTAGTACCTTTAAATAGACATATCAAAATGAACATCAAATTGGCACAATGGCAAGTAATGGAAAATAATAAATACCAAAATGAATATCAAGTAAGTACATACCAAATGAACACGAAGTAGCCTAAGCCAAATAACAAATAGCATCAAAGTATTCAAAGTTCAAACTTCAAAGTTAAAAAAAACATGGAAACAAACTAGTAGTCTAGTACATAACACAATAGGAACTAGGATATAAAATCCACATATCACTTTATCTAAACTTCAAAGATAACATCGGTACAAACCATAAATCCTTAGGAAATTGCTCTCCTCCATATTCTTCTATGAAACGCTCTTCGTCTTATTCAAAATCAACTCATCCACATTTACTTCCTCCTCACTCAAATTGAAAGTCATCCTCATCCAGTTCTCTAAGTCTACTACTTCTTCTAGGCCTAAGCGCTTCATCTGTTCCCACAACATCACTAACAACTTTCCAAGTCATGCCCGTTTCAGTTCAACTTCATCATCAACCCCATCAACAATCCAATCTTGTGTGGAACTTGCATCACTTGCTAGAAGCACCTCAATTTTCCTCTCTTTCTCCTTATTTTTCTTGTTCATCAATTTTGCATTGAATTGAACAAAAACTAGATTATTTAATCGATGTGTATCTAGTTTATTCTTTTTCTTTGTATGTACCTACAAATACAATTAATATTTATGAGAGCATAATGAACTATTTTTCTATTAGTATTAAAAAATAGTTTAAGACTTTAAGCTATTAACCGCTTTAAATGTACTCCAATTTCTCACACCCCGATGAACTCATAGTTACAGAGAGGTTCTTCATAGCAATTTTCTGAAAGGAGTAAATGCACCAAAATTCAACCACCAATTTGCTGTGCAATTATAAAAAAAGTAAGTTAATTACATAAATAATATTAATAACCTCAAACAATAATAATATTATGGATAATTATTTAATTATCCGGATCAAACTTGTCATCATTCAATGAACATGCTTTTACTGCAATGGGTTTCCCAAAGATACTCCTTTTTCTTATCCATGGGTAACTCCTCACTTAAAATGATATTTTGCATATCAATATCCCCAAAAAAGATAACATCCATGCAATCAATGATCCTAATTGTGACAGTTTGATTCAAATGAAGAAGCGGATCCTTATAATGATAAAAAGGATTCAACAAATAAGCTATCAGATGCAGTGGACTATCTAGCTTATCTTTCATCTTTGCATCAATAATATCAATAATAGGTTGATAGTTTTTTGGAACATTACTTAGAGCATTCTTAATATCTTTCCTAGATTGCAAAAGCTCACTATACACAAAACTCATAGATGGTTTCTTATCAACATCAACAATTCGAAGCACCTTCGCCAAAGGTGCAAAAACCTTCAAGCACAATGACACACCAGTCCAAAATCCAATACTCAACACTGTTGTGTAAGATGTTTTCTCTTTAACACTCTTAGAAGATTTGCATTCTTCCCAATTAGTGCTAGTAAACATTGCCTTTAATTGATTCTTTTTCTCAAACAAACATTGCAAAGTTAGAAATGCTGAAGCAAATCTAGTCACCCCTGGTTTCACAATATCTCTCTTCTTTGTATATGATCTCATCAATGCCAAGATCTTATGATGAGCATAAATAAATATAGTCAATGCCTTAGCTTGATCAATGACTTTCTTGAATGTTGGTATACTTGCAATGCTTTCAAGCATAAGATTTGTAGAATGAGTAGTCCAAAAGATTGTTGGCCTCTCCTCCTTCAACAACTTTGCAGCTCCCATGTTATTTGAGGCATTATCAATTACTATTTGAACAACATTTTCTGGACCAATTTGTTGAATGCATTGCTGTACATACTCATAAATTAGTTGATTTGTATGGGCTTCATCTGAAGATTCTTTAGAAGAAAGAAAAATGGTGCCTAATCTATAATTGACAAACAAGTTCATAATCAACCTCCTTTTTTGTCACTCCAAGCATCTATCATAATTGAGCACCCATTCAATTTCCATTTTCTCCATTTGTCTTCAATAAGCCTTTGATCCTGTCAACCTCTTTATTCAAATATGGCTCACTCATGTCATATCTAGTAGGAGGTTTAAACCTGGGCCCAAATTGACCAACCGCCTCCATCATCACCTTAAAGCTATCTTTATCGATAGCATTAAAAGAAACACCAGCTTCATACACCCATTTGTAGACATATTCTTTAACCAAACTTGTTCTTTCTTTGAATAGAGCATCATTGATGTTTTGTTCCGGCTTGCTCTTTACTAAGTTCAAAGAAGTCTCGGGGCTAATGACATTTGCAAATTTATCCATAGGACCAAGGGTATGTGATGGTTTCATGGTCTCGAAAGACTCTTGAAATTCATCCACATCAATAGATTGATCATCAATGTCTTTTTGAATTTTCACATCCGATCTTAAAAATTCCTCTTCAATTTTCTTGTTTCTCTTCTTCATCTTTCCCTCATTAATTGCATTCCTACACTTGATCATCTTTTAAAGATTTTGGATATGCAGACACATTTCCCATTATGTGTTTGTAAATTCCTCCGGACATAACTTTCCCACACAAAGTACATTTGACTTTGTCCAAGTTCTTCGCATCAATTAACAAGCGGCACCGGCACAACAAGCGGGGCGATTTCGTGTGCGTCAGAAGTAGGAAACACGTGTGCGTCATCAAGACTTACATAGAAATGAAGGCAATTGGCGAGAGAATAGTAGCAGGGGGCGGTGGGGAGGCAACGAAGCGACCGAGAGGCAGCAACGTGAAAGGGAAGCGACCACTAAGATCGAATCAATGAAAAATCGTGGCGGAAGGAAAGGCGGTGGCGAAATCACGAAAGAAATGGAATCGCGACAGGAAGAGGAATTTTTAGGGTTTTATTAAAATTCAATATAACAGTTTTAATTAAAACCGTTATATTAAAATAAAATAAAAAATTATAATTATAAACAGTGTTATATGGATTATATGAGTGATATAATTTTTTTATAAATTATATATAAATTATAATTATTTATTTTATAAATTAACTATTAATTAACTAATGTAATTATCATATAAAATTTATATTTTTATTTAAAATAAAAAAAATCACCTAGATCGAATAGGTCGCCTATTTAACGACTAGGACTGCACATAAACAATACCGCCTACTTTGGCCAAATAGATGGTTTTTGTTTCGGTTAGGGGCCGCTTAGCGCCTAGGTGGCCGCCTAGGCCGAAATCTGCAACATTGGTCCCTTGATGTAAAGAGTATAAGTATTCTTCCGTCCATCGTGGATGACGTTGTGACCTGACTGTCGAGGTCGGCCAACAGTACATGATATGCGTCCATGGCTACCACATAACACCAATAACTATCATACTATTTGCTACCAATTGAAAAATATACGAAACATTGCCTATCTACTGTTACCTCGTTGTCTTTATTCAGCCAAGACAACTTTAGGGTGACGGTCCATCTTCAGTTGTAATTTTTGAACAACCTTCTTCGATACTATGTTCTTACAACTGTCGTTATCAATGATCATCTTGTAGATTTTATCCGTGAAGGGGCAGGTGGTATAAAACAAGGATATAAATTTCATTCCATGTCGGACGGACCGGCGAAACTTACCGTTCCGCCTGCACACCGAAATCAGCATCAACATTCAGAAGGTTTCGATGTCCACGACCGACCTCAGAGGTGTCGCGCGAGCTCTTCGGCCACGGAGGAGGTGTCGCTTGAGCCCCGCAGCTATAGCGAACTCATTGCATGAGCCCCTCGGTCGTGGCAGACTTGTCACGCAAGCACCGCGGCAGCAGACTTGTCACGTGAGCCCTGCAGCCGCAGTGGAGTTATCGTGCGAGCCCTGCGGCAGTGGCGAGGTGGCAAGGCAGAGGCGGCAAAATCACGAGAATGAGGAAAAGTTATGTTTAATAAAATATTTTAATTAAAATCATTATATTATATATAAACTATATAATTTCTAATTAATTATTATAGTTATATATTATCTAAATTAATAATTAATTAAATAAACTGTTAATTAATTAATATAATTATAATGTATATTTTTATTAAAAATATAAAAAAATTAAAATAAAAAATAGATAATTTATATAATATATAGTTATATCATTTAAAATAATTTTAAAAATAAACTTTAAATTTTTTAATAAATTAAAAATAGATTAAATTTTATAAAAATATTTAAAATAATTTTAAAATTGTATAAATAATTCTAAAAAAATAATTGTTAATTTTTTAAATAAATATATAATTTCTTTTTAAATAAATTTGATTTTAGAATTCAATATAAGCTATATATATATATATTTTAGAATATTTATGAACTATAATTATATAATTATTATGGATAATAATTTTTTGATCTTATAAGTAAGATTTGGAACCATGAATATTAGCATATTCAGCACTGCATTTTAGATTCTTGGTTCTTGATTGTAATACATATTTGTTGATATGTATAATATGTCTAGAAAATACTTTAGATTATTTATTCTTTATTTTAGAAGTTTTAAGGAATGTATATTGTCAAGTTACATAAAATTAATACAACAACAACCCAGCCCCCCCTCCCCCCCTCTCTCTCTATATATATATATCGAAACCCTATCGGTACGACACTATACGATGTTGAAATCGTAGCGTTCCGGTCTAGAACCAAAACCTTGGCACGAATCAAGATTTTAAACCTTGGTATAAAAAATATTGGTTCTCAACCATTTATCCCCCGATTCGTCTTTGGGAGTCGGCTGACTCTTGCTCACGACCAAAGTCTCATGGCCATCACTGTATAGCATGTCGTCAGTTTCATACATTGGCTGATATACTATCATGTCTTCCTCGATTAGTAAAGTTTTGCCCTTCGAATTAGCAGGAGCAGATTTCCTGTATTGGTTCACCCTATGTCCTTGTTCGCCACATTGATAACATTTGATAGGGGTCTTAGAGTAAACTTGGTTGCTGTCGTGGCTGTTTTTGTGAAGGGCAAGAATTTTGAGAGTGAATTGTCCGATTATTTTGGTCGCTTCTCCCCACTGGTTTCGATTCTGCTGCTTTTCGGCCGTAAGTGCACATTGGTAGGCCTCTGAAACCGTCAAGAACGAATGAAGGCTAAGGATATCTTGCAAGGCCCGACACAATCCCCTTAAGTACCGTGTCACCTTCTCCTATGTCTCAGACAAGTTGTTTCGGGCAATCAACTAAAAAAAAATCGTCTGTATATTCATCGACCTATCTCACGCCCTGTCTTATCGAGTGGAGTCGCTAGAACAGAGTTTGGGTGTAGCCGAAAGGAAGTGTTCCCTCATCTTCTTCATCTTCTCCCCGTCAATAATTTGGGATTTTTCCTATTTGTCTCGTGAGCGCCGCATTTGTTCCCACCACGGCGATGCTCAATTAACTTCACCTTCATCCGATCTAGAACTTGTTTATAGTCGAAGATCCGCTCCACTTCGTTTATCTAATCGACGAAGCCCTCTACTTGCAACATACCAGAATATTGGGTACTTCAACTTGAAAATCGAGGTCTCCATAGGGCTCCTCCTGACCATGACACTCATTGTATGTAGCTTGTTCGTGATAAGGATTCTGGAAGGAAGACTCAAATCCATAATCCGAGAGCCCATGAGCCTCAATAATTTGTGCCTCCTCAGCAAAACGCTGGGTTAAGTCTGCGACTTGCCTATGTGAATTCTCCATCGCCATTATGTCATGAATGCTACAATCACGATGTGAGGTTTCCTTAGCCAAAAACTATATGTTGTTGCAACCGCGAGCATGACCACGATGACTTTTCATTGGATCTAATGATGACCTTTGCTCTGATACCAATTGACGCCGGACATGATAATGATTATCCTGCGGGTTGACAAGAAGGGGGAATTGAGAAGAAGACAAAAAGAGAACTTGAAGAAAACAAGGATAAAATATGTTGTTTGTTAAAAAAAGGAATATTTATTAATAATTGAGGGATGGTCCCTCATACAACTAGATAGGTGTTTATATAAACTCTAGACCCTAGGAGAAAGAAAGGAAAGAAATCACAATATATAGACTTGAATTTTAATCTTGTAGAAACTGAAAAGAGATTTTTCCAGAAAAGGAAATATTTTGATAGAAATTAAAATTAATAAAGCATGATGTTGTTATAGACTAACTATGACCCATAATTATCGGGAATACCAAAAATATCCTAAATACCATAAAAACGAAAATTACTAAAATTAGTAATAAAATCTTCGACGACTCGGATGAGGGCTTAAATGGTGAAATTTGGGCCCGAAAATTGACGGTTACGGATACCCCGATATTAGAGGTAGATTTTCAAATTCTACACACATGACCACCATAGCCTGATTCCGAATTCCGAGTCAAAAGTTATGATTATTTGAAGTTTAAGGGATCATGTTGGATTGATCCTGCATCAGATTGGCAGTTGAATTCAAATTTATTGTAACAGACCATGACAATACTTGACATGTTTCCGTTGTGATAAATAATGTAGAGATGAATTTCGATGAGTTCTATTTTGCAATCTCCTTACCTCATCTACACTGATGATTTGTTGCAGAGTGTGATTAGTTGGTTTCTTCATGATCTGTATCATGATCATTGGGAGACAGTTTAGTTTTCAATCATGATCACCGGGAGGCAGCTTTAAGAATTCTACTCTACCTGAACAAAGTGCTATAAAAGTCTTCTACATCGTGATCGTATATTCAGATTCTATAATGCACAGATATAGTTTAGTTTAGTTCTCCTACATAAGTAATCTACTTAAACTATTATGGTCTTCTAGGAGGTAATGTGGAAGAGCAAAAAAGAAAATGCCAACAAAGCAGAATACATGGCTATCTCTCTTATGACATGTGAGCTTCTTTAGCTCAAACAATTGCTGACCAAGTTCACCTACATTTGTTGTGAATGTGATTTGTCAGTTTCTTCATGATCTGTCATTATGAGGCAGGTATAAGGATTCTGCAATACCTCAAGAAAGTGCTCATAAAGAGGTTCCTAGCATATGATCATGACCATCTTCTAATTCTAGGATACATAGATGTAGTTTGGCAAGTTCTCCTGTATAGGCAAACCACATTGAAATATTGTGCTCTTCCAGGAGGAAATATAATATCTTATGAAAGCAAAAAACAAACCGTAGTAACCAAGTCAAATCCCAACAAGGTAGAATATGCGGCTATGCTGCTCATGACATGTGAGCGTCTCGTGCACAAACAGTTGATGGCTAAATTGAGTAATGCTCCTACTGAATCAATGAAGTATTGCTGATAATCAAACTGCCATGCACATTGCTTCAAATTCAATCTTTCACAAGAAGACAAAGTACAGAGATCGCATATCACATTGTTAGCATATTTACCAAGTCTTCAACAGATTCTAAATTTGAATATGTTTGTGATAAATTTTGCGGTTTTATGATGCTTTTGAACCAATTGAGCGGAAGTATTGATGGCCTATTCATAAATATAAGTACCAAGCTTGATGTGTGTGTGTCAACACTCCAATCTCTCAAATCTTCCAATAATATCAGCAATATCCATCCTCGGCTTGCTTGCTATTTATAGGCATGTTGGACTTTGTCTTGGCTTCATAACATGGATCATTTGAAACCCATACTAGTTTACCAATTCACTAGATCGAAGTGCGCTGAAGCCTATACTACAAAAGACCTACCCTCCACCACTCGGCTTAACCTCGATCACAGGAGGCATTAGGTATCCTTCACTGCATACTGATCAATAATATGAAATACATTGTAGCAATGGCGATTACGTTCACTCTAGGCGCCCCCCATCTTCAGGTTATGTAAAGGGATGTAAATCACGGGGGCAGCTTATAGCCGACCGCCAAGTTCGCTAGAGGTGGGCGAGGTTTTTTTCCCGAGGGCACGCGTCTATCGGGAATTGATCTCTTGCTCTGTTGTAGCAAGTCTGCCACCCTTTAACCAACTGAGCATCCCGTGGGGGCTCAATAATATGAAATACAGTTAGGGTAGCTTAAGTGCAATGATATTTTATCATGTTTCTTTTTTCTCTCCTGACATTTTTTTCATGAAAATCAGTTTTGGTAATGTTCCAAGGACCTAGTGCTCTTTTGCCTTAATATCTACATGTGTTGTTCTAACAATAGTTTACCTCAACTTGATGCACCTTGCAGCTCCCTGTTCTTGTGTAGTCCTAGTAGTTTGTTATGAACTAATTTAATGTATGTAAGTAGGTGAGACCAAGAAAAAAGCTTCCAAAAAGTGTTCTATTTGAAAGAGTCAAGTTGTTAGATGAACAAGAGGGACATAATGTGTTTGGCGGTTTCAGGCCAGTGGCAAAGGCGTCAGAATTGTAAGTTTATATCTTTGTTCGTATTTACTGATTTCTTCCCTCATGTATTGCCTGAAACCATTTACACAATACACATTATTTTTACATCTAACAATGAACTATAAATATTTTCAGAAAACTATATATTTTCAGTCTTAGTAAAATATGCTATGCCTTTTTTTTTTCATTTTGCTTTGCCTTAAGAATATTATGTGAAATTTCTATTGTCTTCAATTTAGGGAAAAAGCACATAGAGCAAAAAAGTCTCTTCAACGAAGAGCAATTTTGAAAGAAGAAAAGAAAGCAGCAGCACTGGCTGCTGGATTGGATTGGCAAAGTGATTCAGAGGATGAAACTCTGGTAAATTGGTTATACATGTCACTCTATTTTCGTCACATGATCTTGTGTCTTCCATTTAAGGAGTTTTGCTACTTTAGTGATCAAATTGAATGACATTGTTTTGTAGCCGAAGGTAAAACAAGAACCACCGCTGCCAGACTTTCTAAATGAGCAAGATCATCTTCAGTTTACTTTACATGTTAGTACTTTTATTCCCAATGTTCTTTGCCTTTTCTTCATGGTATATTTTATATGCACATCATTATACTGGAAAAATATATAAATGTGCAGTCTACAACATAGGATGGCCAAATTCCCTATTTCTATGGGCTATAGATTATTTTCCGCATACAAGTTCTAAGTTTGATGGTGGTGAAATGTTGGCATATTCTAATGTTATCTCATATTTTACATCTCTTAGGCACATAGACTCGCCTTTAAACCTCATTTGGTGAATATTACTGATATTTTTAAGGAAATTATGAGCTACGATAGTTGTAGTATACTGTATGTGTAGAATCTATTTCACCATGCCACAATCTCTTTATTTCATGACATCCACGTTGTGTCCAAAGGTGGAAAAACTTTCTTCAACTTTGGTAACAAATTAAGATATCTTAAGAGTTCGTGTGGCAAAGTTATTAGTTTTTATCACAACCCTATCCTGAGTAGTGAATTTTTACACATCTACTTAATTGACATCAACTACTTGCTAAACATACTTAACCCCAAGTTGATCACAGTATATTCATCAGGCCTTTTAACCTCCGTCCATCACCCAATAGTCTCCACTATGAAATTAAATTTGTGTGATGCATCTCTTTTACTTAAGATTGATGTTCCACTTAAGATTTATGCACTCATCTAGGCTCAAATTTCCTAATTTATGATGTGTGGTCTAATAGAGGATGACCGGATTTAAGGATAGAACTGACTAACTACTTGCTACTGATCCAAAATTGTTAAACACACGATCACTAAGAATGGTGAGGACACCTCAGACAGACTCCAATTATCAAAATCCAAGTTAATGGCCGTAGACTGATCCAGGCCTTTTTAAATGCATTAATTCACGACCTCCAAATTTATTGGAACATTCCAATAGTTTGCAAGACTGGATGTTTACAATCATTAACTTCAGCAAAAGTAATTTAACCAAGTTATTCTCGCCTTATCTAAATACTGTATTCTTTCTTTGGGGCATGCGATGATTGCTTCAAATTTCTTCGTAGTTTGTTGAAATAAGAAATGGTTTATGTGGTGGCTAATCTGTAGGCCATACCCATCGAATAATACATTTTGTCCAGTATTCTAGCTTGGTTGACACTGGTTCAAAATTAAGCTCTGCTATTATTGGTCAATTGGCAATGTTGTTGATGCCACTCGATTGATTAGATCATTTGAAGCAAGCAGGCAAACTACTTGAAGCAAGCAGGCAAACTAAATAATTCGCTCGTGGCAATGGGTGGTTTGAAATACCAAAAAAGTTTGAGCAATATTC
This sequence comes from Zingiber officinale, assembly GCF_018446385.1. Lineage (NCBI taxonomy): Eukaryota > Viridiplantae > Streptophyta > Magnoliopsida > Zingiberales > Zingiberaceae > Zingiber > Zingiber officinale. The sequence continues at coordinate 172,503,092 of NC_055988.1, forward strand.
TTGATCTTTCGATAAATTTTTATTATACAGAGACGTATGTATTGCATATTATGGATAAATAGAGATGGGCCAGAAGACAACAATTAGTCAATATGCCTATTTTATATAAAATTTATTCAGTAAATTCCCATAGAAAATCATAGCGTGCAGATTAAGACATGTACACAGATTGCTATCATTTATTGCTAACAGCCCCGCTGGGTTTTACCCACCCATCCACTTTGTTTTATTCATACTTCCAAATTTCATCTTGTTTCCTATATACACTATTTTGTGTCTTCTGTAGACTTGCCTCATTACTGTCATATAGTTGGTGATCCTTTTCATCTCTTGGGCCATGCCAAATAACATCATGGATTTTGACCTTGATATTTTCATCCTCTGTATTAAATTCATTAAATTTTACATCATCAATTGTTTAGTTTAAAATGATTTTCCTGTATTAGGCAAAGCTGCAACACTAGATTGAGGGACGCATTGTAGGATATTATGTCAGTAAACTGTTCTGGTTTACATAAAAGTGATGGAAAAGAACATGCAAGATCACAATTGTTCTCTTGTTGATTGCTGCTCCTTCACCCGTGTGACTCTTTGTTTCCTACATATACTATGTTTTCATGTACAATTCAACTATAAATATTTGTAAGCTTAACCAATACGACTAATGGAATATTTTTTTATTCGGTTGAGAGTTCTTTTGACTTTTCTAACAGTTATTTTCAACTGCAACTTGATTTGCTTTATTCTTTGTCAACATTTGTAGCTCTGCAAAGCATTGGTTTCTGTGCGACGATATTCAGAAGCATTAGAGCTTATCAATTACACTTTGAAATTAGAGTACAACACAATTTCTGATGAAAAAAGAGAGGAATTTCGATCATTGGGTGCACGTAATAATTACATTTGTATTGCCATATTTAGTTTTGTTCTTTCATGATTTGTAAGTTTAGACTTGCTTAAATCATTCTGTGTTTATTTCTCTCTCGTATCCAGACATAGCATATAGCACAAGAGATCCAAAACATGGGTATGATTATGTAAGGTACATAGTTCAACAGCATCCCCACAGTGTAGCTGCTTGGAATTGCTATAATAAGGTTATTTCAAGGTAACTATTTGGTCTATGCATTAAGATAATGTGTTCTGCTGGTAAACTAAAGTTTTCCCTTGCTTTTCTAGATTTGATTCTCATTTCGCAAGACATACTAAATTTCTTCTCCATATGAGAGTGGAACAAAAGGATTGTGTAATGCCAATGGTTATCCATGGCAATCAATTTACTATGATCAGCCAACACCAGGCAGCTGCTGCAGAATATTTGGAAGCTTATAAAGTTCAGCCAGAAAGTCCTTTGATCAATTTATGTGCCGGTAGGTATCTGTTGGCTGATTTATTTATTTTCCCATATCAACACTCAGATTGTTCTATGCCATCTTATTGTTTATTTTTCTGCAGGCACAGCTTTGATTAACTTAGCACTGGGTTTTAGGCTCCAGAAAAAACATGATTGTATAGCTCAAGGCTTTGCATTCCTTTACAACTATCTGGATATCAGCAACGATAGCCAGGTTTTGTTTAAAAAATTAATGTGTTTTTGCCAAGTAATATTTTTATATAATGATTATGCCAAACAGAAGATGACCATCAAAATCTAGCATTATCGATAAGAAAATGATTGTAATACTGGAAGGCAACTTTCATGCATTCTGCTTTTAGAAGATAAATTTCATTTACACCGACCCAATGCATTTCAATTAACTGTCTTTCATCGATCCAGCTCATCAAACCGATATAAATATTTCATTAACATATGACCTCTGTAAGTCAATACTAAACTTTTAGGTGTTCATATTTCCTACATATTGGTAATTCAACTCATCAAACTAATATAGATATTCATTAATGTTTGGCCCTTATAAGTCGATACTAAATTATCGTATGTTCTTGAGTTAAGCGACTGCAATGCATTCTTTCTATATATATGGTTAGGCAAAGCAGGAAACATGACACTTTGGTTAACGTTTCAGGAAGCCTTGTATAACGTAGCTCGAGCATATCACCATGTTGGCCTTGTCACACTGGCTGCTTCATATTATGAAAAGGTGCTTGCAATGCATGTGAAAGATTATCCCTTCCCTAAACTTCCATACGAAGATTCAAACCTTGCAGCAAATAAGAAGCCAGGCCATTGCAATCTTCACAGAGAAGCAGCCTATAATTTGCATTTGCTTTACAAGAAGAGCGGGGCTAAGGATCTTGCTCGACAGGTCCTAAAACGTTATTGCACACTTTGACAAATAGATGTATCGAGATGAATAGAGGTATAGTTTATTAGTCGTCTTATGTATTGTTTTGGCTAATATTTATTTCATGCTTGTAAATTGCACCAGTTTCGTTCTGTCTTTCGGTTATATTCTGCATAATCTATCTTGTAGGTGCCATTCCTCCTCAGTATTATGTACCTATCTGACTATCTGATGTTCTTGCTGAGTATTTCTTCTTGTTATCGTGGTACCTACAACACTGATCATTGTAATATCATATGTGCGGTGTTCGTGCCAAGTAATTCATCTTATAGATTGGTGTCGATGTCGCCACATCATTGCTTATTAGATTTATGTCATACATGGCTCCACCGGGGTCATGCTTTCTCTGCGAATGGACCAGTCGATACTCCAAGCATGAGTCAGGTAGACTAACTCCAATACAAAGCCTTTCTTCCTCTTTCATTTTTATTCTCCTAGCAAAGTAGACAAAAACACTACTTTTCTCAGCTGACAGAGGCAACGGCATTTAATTCAGAGCTGACTAGTTGCACCAGCACGATGGTCAGTCACCTGCTACATTCAATTTTTGTTCTTGAAGGAAGTAAAACAACGGAAGTTTCTTGTTGCCAGTTGCTGAAAAAATGAGACCTTTGTAAAGCATTCTCAAACCATGCTTTCATATTTGTTCTTTTCCTCCCAACTTCCTTAGTTTTGACCTTGCACCAAGAGACCTGAAAAATATGCACAGAAATGGACAAACTAACACTCAACAACATGCGATTCAAAGTATTTTGTAAGGGAAACCCTTAATGATTAGAATATAAAAACAAGTCACTGTTTCGTCATTGATTGTAGTAGTCAATTAATGGTTACGGTACTATTGTAAATGGTTGTTATACTATTGTAGTAAAATTTCGAAAACATTGTAGGTATTTTATTAAATTTAAATAATTTTGAATAAGTTAGGATATAAAAGTGTTTATGTATAAATTTTTTGATCGAAATAAATTGATTTTATTTTCACTCAGTGTATAACACTTAAAATAAAATTATTTTTACATGAACTACCTTTTTATTTTTATTTTTATTTTTATTTTTTTGAAAAAGCACCTGTTTAAGGATTCTAATAATTAGGGTGGTGATTTTGATTTTTGTATCGTCCAAGTAGGGCTGTAAATTAGTTAAGTTGTGTCGAATTTTGTTAGTGTTGAAGTTTATTTTTAGGGTAATCGAGTGAATCCATTGGTTATTAAGTTTGATAATATAAGTTTGTTAGTTCATTTTAAAAATAATTTTGTTTATTTATCATGTTGATAAGAGTTTTATTAATGAACATGATTTAAATATTATTAGTAAATATTATATATGAACAGTTGATAATTTCTATTCATGAATATAAACGAGTGAACAGAGTTTCATTCTTCATTGTTACCCTACTCATCTTATGGTCTTCACCTTATGTGCACTATATATTTATTTTTTTTAAACTTAAGGTTTCAAATTTAGGGTTTTGATTCTAGTATTTAAGCTAAAGAAATTTTAAAAAAAATACACAAGGTGCTCACAAGTGTATAGGATGTCATATATATATATATAGACGGTCACGTGGCCGCCTCCCCTCCCCTAGCGCAGATGTTGTCATACACAGCCTGAGGGGTGCAACACATCAACCTTGTATATATATAAGATAAAGCTACGTTGCACATCAAAATATCTGTGTATATATACACACAACCATTCGGTGAGTGACACTGGATGACGTAGAGTGATTTCATGCACCCGGACCACTCTCGGGCAGCCCAAGTAGTCGAAATCTGCTCAGGGTGCCCAAGAGTGGTCCAGGCGCCCAGAATCACTGAGTCACCCATGCGTCGCTTACTGAACGAGTATGCAGGGTAACAATTATCACTCTCTCTTCTCTTTCTCTCTCTCCCCCCCCCTCCTCTCTCTCTATATAATTATATCTTGCACAACTTACCCTGCACAACGGTGGGCGATAACGCATGATCTGATGCAATCAAAACTCTTTTTTTTTTATTTGCTTCTCTTATTTGCATGCAGTACTTTTCTCACTCCTACATGCAACGTTGGTGTTGATCTTTAAAGACTAACACCATCATTGTGTTGGGATATGTCCGATGCGGTGTGCTAAAAACATATTTCATAAGCATGTAGAGCGGAAAACTTAATAAAAAATAAAATAATTTATTGCATCACACATACCATATGCATGCAAGATACAATCTCGCAGACAAGATCATAAAACAAAACGAAATCGAATAACAATTATTTTAGGTATAATTTACGGATGACCTATAACGAGAAGGATATTAACCTTTTGCGACATTATCGAACCTTGTCTTTATTTGTATCCACGTCGAGCTCTTCAAAATAACTCTAAGAAAACAAGTTTTGCCTTCAGAAGATACTAGCCATGAGTGAAGGAGAAGGATCAAGAAGAGTATGAAAAAGCAAAAGGAAGATCTTCTTCCTTTGGGTGGCTCACCGCAACAAGAGGTTCTTCTCTTGTTGTGGTCGATGGCAATAGAGAGGGAGAGGGAGAGAGAGAAAGGTATTGGGTTTAGATTTTCAAAACCTAATCAAGCCATTAATGAATTGTCTATTAATTCTCTCTTAACCATATTAATATATAGTCCTCTTTAATGAGTTAGATTAGAAAGCTCAAATTTAACCCATTATACCTTAACCAAAAATTAGTTCATTAACCACTTAGTTTTGTTCACAACTAAATTAAGTTGGCTCATGGTTAAACCAAATTGATTTATGACTAAATCAAATAGGATCAAACTCTTTCATAAGAGATGTGACCCATCTGTACTTCTATTCTGATAAATATTTTTATATTTGTCTTATGTATAGTCCAACCAAACATTTATCTCTTGATCTGAGAATCCTATTCTCTAACTTGTTTTATGTCTTTTAAAGACTCGTAGTGTGTGTGACCCAATAGGTTCCTATTTTATCTTGGTCATCGATAATTAACTACTTAATTATAGAACGATCATGAATGATACCTAGTAGTATATCATGATCCTCAATTAACCGAAAAAATATAGTTGATCTCAGAACTAATTCTGAACTCTTCAGCAACTACAGTGAGTCGTGTCTTGTTCCTTTCACTCGTCTTATACCCACTTGGTTTAGGACATGATCTATATGTCTTCCCTCACTAGGTTGACTATGTCATACCTAGCCCAAGTAATACTTCCTTATTCTACAGATTCAAATTACTCGTACATGTGTACAAGAGTCTCATACTCTTAACATGTGATATTTTGACCAAAGACTTTGAGTAATAATCCTAAGGAGTGACCACAGAGTATATATCTCCTCATACGGAGCGGTGAATCCTCTATAAGCTATCCAAACATCTTCGAGCACTTCAACTTATACTTAATCATCTTGGATCTACAACTCTAAGAGATGTTTGCTTAGGATATCAAAGTATAAATCTCCATGACCAAAATGACTTGTATACCTCAAGCCGAAGGAAACTTGCACTCGAGCTGCAGTATGAACTTCACAGATATATCTATATATGTAGAGAACCATATGAAGTCTTATAGCAAGTCACTCCAATGAACTAGTTATCATAACTAGCATCCATGTTTAACTCTCGACATCCCAATATCTCCAACTAGTGAGAAATAGTTGCTTGGTCGAACCAAGGAGTATAATCTGTTGGACCGCTGGGGCCAGCTAGAAGGGGGGTTGAATAGCTTGCAAAATTAAAAAGACAACCCTTCTCGACTTTTCAACAGAATAACACTTGCATAAAATAATTGAACAAATAAAACAGAAAAGAAAGAGGCGCACAAGGATTTACTTGGTTACAACCGGGGAGATTGTTAATTCAAGGAGAATATCGCACTAACTATCTCCTTCAGGTGGAGAAGACTCTTACAGCAATGAAGCGCACAAAGAAAGAAGCCAAACTCTAAATGAAAACTTACAAGTGTTGGAAATGAATTGTTTGAGTTGATGAAAAGCTTCTGGACCAAGGCTGTATTTATAGTCTTGGTCGGGGCACCCCGAAGGGGTTCCGGCAATCCTGGGGGGATAAAACTTTATCCCCAACGCAACGGATTGCGCTTGACGTGATCCGGTCAAAAATCAACCTCCGGGCGTCCGAAATGGTTCTGGGCGCCCGGACCACTAAGTTAATCAAGTTGACTTTCTGATTCGGACCTTTTGCTCCAGTGCTGCTCACCTCGATCCGGGTCTTCTGCTCCGGCTCCGCTTGCTTGGATGATCTCTGCCATCCGGAATAGGGCTCACCCGAACCCAACTTCCGGTCTTCTTGAGCAGGCTTCCGCTCCGGCTTCTCGTCCCTCGAAATCGTCGCGTGCTTCCTTCTCGTCCGCCAGCGTACTCATCCGCAGTCTTCGTCCCTCGGTCGCACCCCGTGCCGACCTTCTCTCTAGCTGCGTCTCTTGCTCCCCGAGCAGTCTTCCGCTCCGGCTTCTCGTCCCTCGGAACCATTGCACGCTTCCTTCTCGTCTGCCGGTGTACTCTTCCACAGTGTCTCGTCTCTCGGACGCACCGCGTGCCGTCCTTCTCGCTAGCTGCGTCTTCCGCTCGACTACCTGTGCTCCTAAGCTCCTGCACACTTAGACACAAGGTTAAAAATACACAGGACCTAACTTAACTTGTTGATTACACCAAAACAACCTTGGGGTTCCAACAATCTCTCCCTTTTTGATGTGAGCAACCCAAGTTAAGCTAGGGTAAATAGACATAAAAATAAACTAACTAATTTTACAATAAAGTGCAAAAAGATAGAAAATTTAAATTTTGGTCTACCTCCCCCTAGACTTATACTTTTCCTTCTCCCCCTTTGATCACATAAAAAAATACGGTTCAAAGAAAAACTCTAAGGGAATTTTTTTTTGTAAATTTGAAAAAAAAATTGTAATAATTTTCTAAATAAATTTTAAGTAAGAAAATTTTTCTAAGAAAACTCTAAGTAAGAAAATTTTCTAAGTGAAACTTTTAAGAAAGGGAAAAAAATTCTGACTTAAACAACTTTGCAAATATATTTTTGAAAATTTTTCTAAGTAACTTTTACGTAAAAAAATTCTAAGTAAAAAAAATGTTTAAAAGACTTTTTAAAGCATTATTAAATTTTAACTTTAATACTTTATCAGAAAGTTAATTAAATATTTTATTTCAATATTTTGGCTTCCAGGTCGTGGCGAGGCACTAGGTCTTCTTGGTTATTAGAGCAACAACCACTTCCTTAGACAAAGCTTTATAAAGAAACTCACTGTGTTTAATTTTCTCACTGAAAGCTCTAAATCCGATTAAAATTTAGATTAAGCAAGACTTAAGAATCTAATATAGGTTACAGTTAACTGGATTAACTAAAAAATTTTTAGGGACATATCTTTTTGAAATGTTCCTAATTTGTCCCTTATGATATTTAAAATACCAATTTAAATTGTTAAATTTTCTAACATTGGTATTAGATGAGCATGTGTGGTTTTTCAAATTATCATTTTCTATTTTTAATTTTTCATTTTCTAATTTAATCTTGTCGACTTCTTTTATAGGACAAGATTTAGCTAATATTATTTTTAAATTCTTAATTTCTTTTTATAATTTACAACAGTCTTTAGTTAACAATTTAACAAACTTAAAGAGTTTATCAGGAGGAAGAGATCGTACCTGACTTACTTTGTCGATCTCGTTGTCCGTGTCTCCCCCTGAACTGTTGCTTTCTTCCGACGTAGCTCCCCCTTCATCGATGCTCTCGATGCTCATTTCGGAAGAGCTTGAATCGCAGTCGTCATCTTGATGACTCGCCATCAATGCAAGCCCGGAGAAAGCTTCGACTTCCGATTCGGACGATATATCATCCCACATCGCTTTTAATGTCTTGCGCTTTTGGACAGGCTTCTTGCTTTTATCCTTGTCCTTGTTCTTTAGCTTGGAGCAGTTGTCCTTGACGTGCCCTTCTTCGTCACAGCGGTAGTAGTGGATGGTCCTTTTCTTTTTACCCTGCGGATGGTTATTTTTTTTAGACTTACAAAGATTCTTGAATCGTCTTACTATCATTATCATTTCCTCGTCATCGAGAGAAGAATCTGACTCAGGTTCGTCTCTCGATGCTTTGAGGGCGACGTTGTTCTTGGGCTCCTTTGTACCTGCACATCTGATTCATGCACTTCAAATGTAAAAAATAATTCTTCTAATGTAATTTTTTCTAAATCTTTTGAAATATAAAATACATCTACTAGCGATGCTCATTTTGAATTTCTAGCAAAGGAATTTAATGTGTACCTTAGCGAATCTCGATTACTTAGTGTCTCTCCGAGATTCGAAAATCTGGTGATGATTTTCTTTATTCTTGAGTGCAGATGCGCAATTGTCTCGTCTTCCCCAAGTCGCAGGCTGGTGAGCTGGTTGCGAAGTAAATCTCATTTTGCGAGCTTGGCTTCGGACGTTCCTTCGTGCAGCTCGAGGAACTTCTCCCAGAGTTCCTTCGCGGAGTCGTAGTTGCCGATCCAGTTGACTTCTTATGGTGGAAGAACAGTTAGTAGATGGTACTCAGCTTTGTCGTTTATCACGTAGTTGGTCTGCTCCTTTTTCGTCCAGTGGTATTTTTCCTTACCTTCTAGTGCTGTAAAACCGAATTCCATAATTAACATTAAATCGAAATTAGTCTTAAAAAATACCTGCATTCGCTTTTTCCAGCTAGCGAATTCCCCTTCGAACTTCGGCGAGTAGATACTCGGTCTGGTCATCGTCTTTGCTTCGATTGGCGGTTAGTCCTCCTGTAGCGCCTTGGCTCGGATACCACTTGTTCGACCGTTGGGGCCGGCTAGAAGGGGGGTTGAATAGCCTGCAAAATTAAAAAGACAACCCTTTTCGACTTTTCAACAGAATAACACTTACATAAAATAATTGAACAAATAAAACAGAAAAGAAAGAGGCACACAGGGATTTACTTGGTTACAACTGGGGAGATTGTTAATCCAAGGAGAGTATTACACTAACTATCTCCTTCAGGCGAAAAAGCATCTTACAACAATAAAGTGCATAAAGAAAGAAGCTAAACTCTAAATGAAAGCTTACAAGTGTTGGAAATGAATCGCTTGAGTTGATGAAAAGCTTCTGAACCAATGCTGTATTTATAGCCTTAGTCGGGACGCCTCGAAGGGGTTCCGGGCACCCTGTGAGGATAAAACTTTATCCCCAACCCAACGGATCGCGCTTGACGCGATCCGGTCAAAAATCAACCTCCGAGCGCCCGGACCACTAAGTCAACCAAGTTGACTTTCTGGTCCGGGCCTTCTGCTCCGGTGCTGCTCGCCTCGGTCCGGGTCTTCTGCTCCGGCTTCGCTTGCTTGGGTGATCTCTACCATCCGGGATAGGGATCACCCGAACCCAACTTTCGGTCTTCTCGAGCAGGCTTCCGCTCCGGCTTTTCGTCCCTCGGAATCGTCGCGTGCTTCCTTCTCGTCAGCCAGTGTACTCATCCGTAGTCTTCGCCTCTCGGTTGCACCCTGTGCCGACCTTCTCGCTAGCTGCGTCTCTTGCTCCCCGAGCAGTCTTCCGCTCCGGCTTCTCATCTCTTGGAACCACCGCACGCTTCTTTCTCATCTACCGATGTACTCTTCCGCAGTGCCTCGTCCCTCGGACGCACCGCGTACCGTCCTTCTCGCTAGCTGCGTCTTCCGCTTGACTACTTGTGCTCCTAATCTACTGCACACTTAGACACAAGGTTAAAAACACACAGGACCTAACTTAACTTGTTGATAACATCTTGGGGTTCCAATATAATCCATGTTATTCTTACAGAATTGATGATGTCTAAATGTATCAATTCGACAACTAGGAAAATTTCAATACATTCATAATTACACAAGTAGAGATAATCACAAGTTGTGATCCAATCACAAGTTGTGATCCAATCACAAATTCTCTGATGCTATGAATAGTATTGCGGACATTCAGTAAATGAATTTAAAATTATTTAAATATATAATATATGCTCAAATAATGAATCTATATTTATCAAATAAATAGTAAAATCATAAGGTGATTGACATCTCTCAAAATCTAATACATTGGTATTGGTTTTTAAAGACCAACATCAACACTGGTTTGAAACCAGCACCAGCCAACACCACGTTTGTGCTGGTTTTTAGAGATCAGCACCACCCCACAGGGCATAGCCAGATAGTGGGCGCATAAAATTTCTAGGGTAATGGCCAGAGATCGAATCTCAAGAACTGATGATATGGGGTTTACCCCATCGTGCAATTAACACCTATGTACCTGCATTTACCTCCCTTTATATCTTCGGGGGCGTCACTAGAAGGGCTATTAATGTAGCGGATCTATATTTTTTAAAGACCAGCACTAGCTGGCACTAGTTTCAAACCAACGTTGGTGCTAGTCTTTCAAGACCAACAGCAACGTGGTGCTAGCATGAAACCAGCACTAGATGGTGCTGGCTTGAAAACTAGTACTAGATGGTATTAGTCTTTAAAGACCAACACCAACATGGTGCTGGCTAGTGCTGGTTTCAAACCATCGTTGGTGGTGGTCTCTAAAGACCAGGCCAACGTGGTGCTGGTTTGAAACCAATGTTGGTGCTAGTCTTTAAAGACTAACACTAATGTGGTGCTAGTTGATGCTGGTTTCAAACTAACATGGTGTTGATCTTTAAAGACTAGCACCAACGTGGTGCTGGCTGATGCTGATTTCAAACCAGCATTATTTTTTGTCTTTAAATATTAGCATTAACGCTGCATGAAGGAGAGAGACTTGCATGCAAGAAAGAGACTTACATGTAGGAGAGAGAAAATATTGCATACAGATGAGAGATAAAAATAAAAAAAAAGTTTTGACTGCGTCAGATCATCCATGTATGTTGTCCCCCATCGGTGTGCAAGGTATGTTGTGCAGGGTATCATATTATATATATAGCAGGGGAGATGGCACGTTGACTAAGTGACTCTACTGTTGACCTTGAGAAGACTAAAATCATGACGGCATGGAAGAACCCGCGTGACAAAGAAATGAACTGGGAGAAGAGAGCGTTAGTTACCGGGCAAGGGAGGGGGTCCCCGGCATAGGTACTCCGACGATCAAGTCAGATAACGAGTAGAGAAGATGGAGAACCATAATATCATTTAAGATCCATTGTTAATACCAAGTCAGATAACAGATGGAGAAGATGGGGACACTCAAGGATGGTTGCCATCAAGTAGTACTATAGTTAATTGTCGATCGTCTATTACTGATTGGATTTGCCTAATGGAATTGGTGTAATTTACAATTCCTACAACTGGAACCATTTCAGAGCTATCGATAGGCTTGAAATTATGGTCCTTTGGGATTTTCGATAGGATGCCCATTTTGACTTTTGTTGGTCGGACTTGACTTGTCAGTTAGATGTTGTCCATTTTGATTATTGTCAATCGGTTTTTACTTGTGAACGTCGATCAGACTTTATGTGAAGATGTTGATCGGACATTTGGTTTGAGTGTCTGCTAGGCTCTTTCTACTATATTCTTAAAGGAGATCCTTGAGAGGGGATTGAGGATGATCCTTTATTCATTTCTCATGACTTGGTTATTCGACGGAGGCTCTTGGCATACTGATAACATTCATTGGTAGCATGATGAGGAGATTGATGGTAGTCACAAAAATGTCAATGACTTTCAAGCGGTGATTGATCCCCTCCTTGCACTGCTTTCTCTTCCAGGACTGGTGGAAGATCCAGGCGAGAATTTTTGGGGCATTCTGGAGATGATGGTGGTTTTCGATCGACTTGACTGATCATAGTTGAGACATTCACCTCCTTTTTCATGTGGTCTAGGCTTCATATATATTGATGTATTTGACCACTTTCCCCAGTAGGTCGTCAAAGTCCTTTGCAGGCTTTCTGATGAGGGATTAGAAAAACTCTCCTTCTAAAAGCCTTAAGAGAAGACACTTATTAATATTTCGGAAGTGGCAGACAAAACATCTAGCGCCACTTGATTGAATCGCTTGATGTATGCTCATAGGGATTGCTCGGCTCCTTGGCCCTTGCTTGAGCGTGAATAGACTCAGGCTAGTCTTTTGATACCTCCTACTGTTGGCAAAGTGATGCAGGAAGGCTTTGCGAAGATTTTTAAAGCAGCAAATAGACTCGGCAGGAAGTCGATTGCACCATCATTATGTAGAGCCAGAAAGAGTGGTAAGAAACACTTGACACTTAACGTCATCCGTGTATTGATGAAGGATGGCTGCGTTTTCAAATTTAGGTAGATGATCTTTTCGAGTCGATTGCTCTTCCATACTCTCCGATCGATAATGGTTGAAAGTGGCTCAACAGTTTGCCCTCTAAAATTTCTTGAGAGAACAACATGCTTATTCGCTCAAGAGAACCACTAGGGACCTGAGCCTTTCCCTTTCGCGAATCTCGAGCGAGTGCATCCCAGAAGATGATCCTTGGAGCCTTTCTGCTCAGCCCATATCATCAAATGGTGTGTGGAACAATGCCTTGTGATATGCGACCGGGGATGAGGGCATGGGCGGAAGGATGATCGGTTGTATAGGTGCTTGCACAAATCTAGCCGGAGGAAGAGGAACTGGTTGGAACCCAGTCGAGCCTTCCACTCAGGTCCCTCGCTTGGTGTGAGGGCATGTCGTTGATGCAGTCGAGTTGTACGATAGAGGACCCCCGACTGCTGCTTGTTGTTGCTGCACTGACTTGTGTGCTCGAACAGTTATTAGCAACTCCAAATCTTCTTAAGACAAACTGTGATGAGCATCCAACCTCTTCCATTTTTGCGTTTCAGATTCAAGCAAAGTTTTTACAGACGACGTCAAATTTGATCTTGTCTGAAAGCGAGGGAGATGACACATTGGCTAAGTGGCTCTATTATTAACCACGAGAAGACTAAAATCCTAGTGGCATAGAAGAACCTGCGTGGCAAAGACGGGAACTGGGAGAAAAGAGAGTTAGTCACCGGTCCAGGGAGGTGGTCCCCGACACAGGCACTCCAATACTCAAGTCAGATAGCAAGTGGAGAAGATGGAGAACCATAATAATGAGTGATGAACTATTTAGTGAGACCTCACATACTTGCACCTGTAAATGAATACCCCCTTTTATAATGTTATGATTCATGTATGCATGAATATCAATGCCTTTCCAAAAATGGACAAACCATTATGATGCTCTAACACATTTCTTAAAATAGACTTGCAATTTCTATGTTTGGGAGGATAGAAGTTTTCATATTTCCGCCATACAACTGGCATAAGAAATATTCTCTTGATTATTTGACAGGTGATTACGATTCTCTAACAATGTTGTCTTCTAGAGGGGATCCGACCGGTTCTAAAGTCGATCAGATGTATGTTGGGAGCTCTGCATTGGAGAAGTAGAGAACTAGGAACCGTAAGTCCAATCGGTGCTAAGTATGCCCGGGTTTATGTTGAGGATTCGACTTGCACTCAGCCGCTATGCTTGGATAGAGAGTCTGGTTCAGTCGCGCGATGTGTCTAGCGTGTTCGATCGGACCTTTGGTCCGATCGACTAGAGCACTTGGCGGGGACCCTTGGCTCATCTCTACATGACACTGATATAATCCGAGGTTTCGTTAACTCTAAAGGATTCGGGATTCGATCGGACCAACGGTCCAACCGGCCAACCCAATCGGCCTAGACATGCGACCGTGCTAGTTTCGAGGGCTAACCCCTTATTGACTTTAACCGTCATTTCACCTTTACTTTGACTACCATATCATCTTGATGGTTGATCCCACGTTACCTTTGGGGTGACTTATTATGGACTGTGTATATAGCTACCTTACCTTGATTTTGACTACCACACCATCTTGACCATCGATCCCACGTTACCTTTGGGGCAACCCAAGAGGGAAGACTAAACTCTAAAGGAAAAAATCTTATTAACTTAACTCTATTATAATCCAACACCTAAATCATAATATCGTAAACTCTAAATACATATAATATACCTTGTGACTATTTAAAATTTTTAATTTTAAACACTATAATTCAAAATGGAATTATGAACTCTAAGGGAAATCATATATATATATATATATATATATATATATATATATATATATATATATATATATATATATAGACGTACAACATATAACTACACCTAAATGTGATCATGATCCTGACCTTTACCAAGCAACGTTCTAAGAAATCCAAGTCGACGCCAAGAAAATTATTTCCATGCAAGAAGACTGAAGAAAAGTTCATGGCACAAGTCTGAAGGAACCTTTTTTCCCTTTCTCGCAGTTTCCTTCCTTCCTTCATCTCATGGGATCATCAGTCAATGTTCTGTTTCCCATTTAGTCGGGAAGTTCTTGTTGACCAAGCAGTTCCTCTCGAAGTCAATCTTGCATAAAGAAAGGGTTGCAGTTGAATCGAAGGAGGAAGGAGGAAGGAGGAATTTTCAGCGACCATGAATCTTGAATACTCCTGTTCTTTGTTCCACTGCAAACTTTTCCGTTGGAGAATTGTCGTTGAATTTGTTCGATAATATAAATAATGCTTCCATGTCCCTTAATTTCCGGCAAGCTTTTCCGGCAACCGTCGACGACCGGCTGAATTCCTGGTATGGATCAAATCCTCACCCAGATCCTCGACGCCTGCCGGCAGGCTCAGGACCTTGACCGCTCGCTCCGCCTCTCCGACGTCGCCCTCGACCCCGACTTCCTCCTCGCCACCTGCGAAGACCTCGCCGCCGCCTTCCATCAGGCCGCCGCCGCGCTTCGCGCCCGGGTGCTCCCGTTCGAGCCGCCCCGAGTGGAGCAGCAGGGGGCGCAACTCTCCCCCCTGCGCCGGGAGTCTCCGTCGGAGAGACGGCTGTCGAAGAAGAGGTTTGTAGATTTCGTTTGGTCAATGCGGTAAACTTCCATGATCTTCCCGGAAATTGACTCGATCGTGGTTTCCAGGAAGAAGGGGGCGGTGACGAGGACGGTTCCGGCGGTGAGGATCGGCGATGCCGTCGTTCCTCTCGACGATGGATACACCTGGAGGAAGTACGGCCAAAAGGACATTCACAATTCCAAATTCCCCAGGTGGTGGTTCTTCTTCTTCTCCTCCTCCTTCTTCGATCCCACTGCAAAATTCGGTTCTTGAAAGCTTGAATCGATCGATTAATGGCAGGAGCTACTACCGGTGCACCCACAAGAGCTTCTACGGCTGCGGGGCGAAGAAGCAAGTGCAGATGCTCGACGACGACCCCTCCACCTTCGAGGTCACCTACCGCGGGGAACACACCTGCCAGACCTCCACCACGCCGCTCTTCATCCCCTCCATCCCCGTCGACGTTGAGAACAGAGGCCCCGTCGACGGCGAGGGCTCTACGGTCCAGTTGCATCTCCAAGCCATGGCGGGGCCGTCGTCGTCTTCGCAACCGCAAATCCACAGTTGGCTGGGAGGCGAAAACAGAGGCCCCGGCGACGGCGAGGGCCTTTCGGGCCAGTTGCAGCTCCAAGCCACGGCGGGGCCGTCGTCGTCGCAACCGCAATTTCAAAGTTGGCTGGGCGGCGAGATCAGAGGCCCCGGCGACGGCGAGGACCCTTCGGCCCAGTTTCAGCTCCAAGCCATGGCGGGGCCGTCGTCGTCACAACCGCAATTTCAAAGTTGGCTGGGCGGCGAGAACAGAGGCCCCGGAGACGGCGAGGACCCTTCGGCCCAGTTGCAGCTCCAAGCCATGGCGGGGCCGTCGTCGTCGCAACCGCAATTTCAAAGTTGGCTGGGCGGCGAGAACAGAGGCCCCGGCGGCGGCGAGGACCCTTCGGCCCAGTTTCAGCTCCAAGCCATGGCGGGGCCGTCGTCGTCGCAACCGCAATTTCAAAGTTGGCTGGGCGGCGAGAACAGAGGCCCCGGCGGCGGCGAGGACCCTTCGGCCCAGTTGCAACTCCAGGCCATGGCGGGGACGTCGTCTTCGCAACCGCAAGTCCTCAGTTGGATGGGCGGCGTTGGCAGCGGACAGGCAGCGACGGCGAGGCAGGGCGGCGGCAGAGACGTGGATGTCTCGGTGGCGGAGCTCGCCGACGCGATGTTTAATAATCCGGGGAGCAGCGGAAGCAGCAGCATGGACGCCATCTTCCCGCCGAAGAGAGGAAATTAATCGAATAATCTGCCAAAAAAAAAAAAAGGGTTGAATTTGAGTAGAATTGATCTCAAAATTGGCAATTAGAATTAATTCTTCTCAAATTTGTCTCATAAAAAACACCGTCAAAACTCTTTGATATTCTAATGTCTTTTGTAGAAGTTGAAATTGATTGAAAGACAAATTATTATTATTATTATTATTAAAATAAAATAGAACCTCTTATTTTCTTTTTCATGAAAGGATATTTTTTTAAAATATATATTAAAAATAGTATCCTAAAATATATTTTTATTCTAAAAATATTCTTATTTTAACGTTATATATTATCATATTAAAATTCTCATCCCAATTCAATTATTTAAATTTAATTAAAATTATTTTAGTCAAAATCATTCTAAAACGGTTATAAATTTGATACACAACAAAAAAAACATTAAAAGGATCAAGTTATAAACTTTAAACTTTCTAGACTTTTTCAAAAAAAAATCCAGTTAAAAACCTTCTATTTTTTATTATTTTTTTTCTGTAAACTTAATTTTATCCTCAAAATCTTTTATATGTCTCTGTCACTGTCGCCCACCTTTTTGTTTCCACACAGAATTACGATTAGCGTCGTTGTACTTCGCTGATGAAACCATCATGCAAAGACTCGACATTTTTAACAATTAACCTCTAAATATAACTAACACCATTACAAGAAGAGTCCTGCATAATATAATAACCAGTGAAATATTTGGATACCAATAATTTCACAGAGTTTATCAAGCTAATTAATAATATCTCACACATATTTTCATAACAATGAGATATCAGTAATTCTAGTCCCATGATTGTCACCTCTATGAGAGGGGTTGTATTACTCTGCTCCATTTAACTCAATAATTAAACTTACTATCCCAAATAAATTGGTTGATGTAAGAATCAATATTATCATAGAGCCCTTTGTTGGTCCCCTCCCCTCACGACTGATAAGAAGGGATGAATTATTCTGAAAATCAAAATTAATTTTTCTCAACGTTTCAAATTAAATTAAAAAAATACTTGTAAATAATAAAACGTAAATACATAAATTAAAAAGTAGAGGCAAAAGAATTTATTAGGTTTACAATAAGAGAATTGCTAATCCTAGACAAATGAAGTTCACTCAAGTCTCCTTTGGACAGAATAGCTTATTTACAAGGTTGACAACTTACAAAAATAGTAGAACAAGAATAGAAGTTGTTTTACAAGTGATGTTCTAACTACAGAAATCATGATTGTATTTATAGGCCTAATCCGGACGCTTGGAAGGGTTCTGGGCGTCTGAGTATGGATAAAATTTTATTCACGTCACAACAGATCGCGACAGGATAGGTCTGGATAAAATTTTTGGTACGGGCGCCTGGAAGTGTCCCGGGCGCCCGGACCACCTTTGCACAAGGGCGCCTTGGTGAGGCGCCCCGGCTGAACCAAGCCAGTCCAAGCTCCGGGACCACACAGTCAACTTCAAGTTGACTTTTCGTTCGGGTCTTTCGCTCTGGCTCTGTTCGCTTGGGTGATTTTGACGATCCAGAATAAGGCTCACCTGAACCCATTTTTCGGTCTTCTCGAGCAGTTTTTTGCTCCAATTTCTCATCCCTCGGAAACGTCGTGTGTTTCCTTCTCGTCGCCAGTGTGCTCTTCCGCAGCACCTCTTCCCTCAGACGCACCGAGCCCGTCGACTCTCTCCTATGTTGTCCTTCTCAGTTCTCACTAGCTGCGTCTTTCGCTCGACTTCTTGTGCTCCTAAGTTTCTGCACACTTAGACACAAGACATCAAAATAACAATAAGACCTAACTTGACTTGGTTGATCACATCAAAACCATCACGGGGTACTTACAATCTCTCCTTTTTTGATGTGGATCAACCCAAGTTAAGTTAGGGTAAAATAAGATATTAAATTAAAGACATTAAATGAAATTGCAAGTTTTGAAGTAGAATAGTAGGTATGCAATATTTAAAAAAAATATACTTCCCTCTTAAACTTAACTTCTAACTCTCTCCCTTTGATCACATTAAAAATAGGGGTTTACTATAATAAGTTGAAATTAGAGTCTAGGATTGTATACTTAGCAAAAATTTTAAAAATTAATACTAAAAATTCTAATTTTTATGATTAAAAAAGTAATTTAAAACAAAAATAATTTTAAAAATTACTTTATTTATTGAAAATTTATGAAATTTTTTTATAAAGGTTAATTATACACATCAAAAGTAGAGATTTTTTTGAGGAAATAATAGAGTAAATATTTTTACAAAAAATAAAAAAATAAATTTTTAAAAATTGAGTATTAGAGAATTTTTAACATTAAAAATTAGTATTTTAATAGAAAATTCACAAAAAATTCAATAACAAATAAGAAATTCATAAAACTTTTCTTGGACAGAGAATGTGATAAATTTTCATAGCAAAATTAATTTTGTAAAAATAACTCTGTGAGATATTTTTAATTTACAAGATATAATATTTGAATGAAAAAATAATACAATGATCAAACAATTTTGAAAATTTTTCTACAAATACAAAATAAAATCCTATTTTTTAGAAAAAATAATAGCTATTTAATTTTGAACAAAATTTGCACAAAGGAATTTATTTTGGTATATTGGGCAATTAAAAGGAAAATATTAAATCAATTTAAAATTAGAAATATGCATAATTTAAACTAAGTATGATTTTAGAATCCAATATAGGTTCATTCCAACTGAGTTAATCATATATTTTATTCGGATGTATGTTTTTGTTACTCTTCTAATTTGTCTCTTATGAAATTTATAATATCAATTTAATCATTTATAGTTCCTAACATTTGAAGCAGAAAAATTTGAACATTTTAAATTTTCTATTTGTTCTTTCAAATTGGCATTTTCAATTTTTAACTTATCTAGATCCTCTATTAAGCATAATTTTGCTAAGGTTCTTTTATCTCTAAATTTTTATTTTTTAATTTGTCATTTTTAGTTTGCAATTTGCATATTAATTTTGTCATTGATTTAATGTCGAAATACAGTTGATCAGGTGGTAAGAGGCATACCTCACTTACTATATAAGATTTGAAGCTTGATTCTCCCCCTGCTTCGTTGCATTCAACTGAAGTCGTTCCCCCTTCATCAATGCTAACTTCTGAGGTGTTTTGTTCTTCATTGCTAGCCATCAGTGCTAGACTAGCATATGGTTTTATTTCTGACTCAGATGATGAGCTTTTGTCCCAAGTGACCTTGAGATTCTTATGCTTGTTTTGCTTGGGTCTCTTGTCTTTTTCCTTTTTGAGTTTCGGACAATCCTCCTTTATAAGTCATTTTTTTTTACATTGGTAGCATCGAATCTTTTTTTCTATTTCTTAGACTTTTTCTGTTCTGCATTTCTTTAAATTTGTTAGATCTAAATTTTTTTATAAATTTCCTTATCATATAAGCTTCTTGGTCTCCTTCCAGATCTGAGTCTGACTCAGGTTCATCCTTTTTGGTGGCTTTTAGTGCCAAATTTTGGCTTGATTTTTTTGTTGTACTTGCACATCTAGTTTCATGTAATTCTAAAGTCGAAAAGAGTTTCTCTATGGTACTTACCTCCAGGTTCTTCAAGATGTAGTAGGCATCGATTATCGAGGTCAATTCTGGAGTCCTGGGAAAAGCGTTGAGTGCATAACGTATCGAGTCCCGGTTGGTTACCGTTTTGTCAAGGTTGACCAGTCCGATGATCAGCTCCTTGATCTTTACGTGTAGTTCAGCTACATTCTCACCTTTTTCTAGATGAATGTTCGTTAGCTTATTCCAAAGAATGTCCCGTCGTGCTAGTTTTGCTTCTGATTTTCCTTCGTGGAGTTCCAGAAACTTCTCCCAAATGTCTTTTGCCGATGTGTAGCTTCCGATGTGATTTACTTCTTGAGGCAATAATACACTTAATAAGTGATATTCCGCTCTATTGTTGGCTACAAAATCGCTTTGCTCCTTCTTCATCCAGAGGTCACTATGTGAAAAATGACGTTTTACTTCGCCACGATTTACTTCATCAATTTAAATATACGAGGTAAAAGTGTATAAGCAACTTCGCTGAAAAAACTGACGAAGTATATACAAATATAGACTTCGCATATTTAAAAACGCGAGCTTCGCTTTAAACTGAAATAAGCTATTACTTCAGAAAGTTGTTAAATACCGAAGTAGTAACGTCGTGAATAGAATTTTTAGTGTTTACTCCGAAGTAATAGTACAAGAGTTAACTTTTATTTTGAGACCACTTTTATTTCCCCCCACTTTTTCGTTAACTTCCCTCTGCCGAAATAAGGTTGGACCTCCTCTTCCTTCCCCTTCATTTCAGTCCTCTCCGTTCCCTCTCGTTAGGGCTTCCCTCTGCCGAAATAAGGTTGGACCTCCTCTTCCTTCCCCTTCATTTCAGTCCTCTCCGTTCCCTCTCGTTAGGGCTTCCGATTTGGAGTCTTAGGCAACAGAGACGAAGGTTTCCTCGTTAGGGCTTCCGAAATAAGGTTTGGCAACTTGAACTTTCTTACGCAGGGTTTAGGTTGCAAGTGTTTGAGATATACCGTATGTTTTCTTTCCTTCGATTTCTTTTTCTTATTCTTCTTCTTTTTCTCCTCCTTTATTTTGCAAAATCATGTTTTAGACGGTCTCCAATTTGTTGTAGGTTTGGTGCTATTCTTCCAACAAAGACAAGTGTTTGGAAAATTTTTTTGCTTTTTTTTTCATTCTCTATGTTTACGAGGTCATTACCTAAAAATACGCATGCTTTCAAGTTAGAGTAAGACATGTGTTGTACTCTTACTCCTTCAAGTTGTCCCTCAAAATCTCAGTTCCACATGTATTAATTTTTCTTAAAAAAAATACCTGCCTCCTAATGCAAGCAAGCATAGCACCAGTTGAATTTAAATATCAACTATAGAAGATGGATTGTTTTCCCATGAGATAGCAAAAACTAATGTAACTAATGTGTGTTTTTGTTTCCTTGTTCAGACAATTTGCTAAGCAACCATCAACATTCATATACAAATCAATATTGCTAGAACACTCACCTTTATAATTTCTATTTTGTCCTTGCTCTCTCGGTGACCACTACACTCCTATTCAAATCTTGATGATGAATGCCTCCTTTCTTTATATAAATGTGATCATATACTTTATCTTTATCCTCTTGAAATGGATTGAAATAAAACAGAGATGCATCCAATTTCTATCTAATGCCTTGTGTTGTATACTCGATCCACACTAGGTATAATTTGATAAAGAGTGATTACATCTCTCTATTATTTGCTACTCTCTTTGGCATAAGATAGCTTAGCATTTTCTCCACTAGGTAGATGATGATAATAACTTTTAAATACAACATTCACTAATAGTTATAGTAAATTCTCACCATCCTAACATAATTTGTCTTTGTGCTACCTGTTTCATCCACTATGAAGATCCCAAATACAGCATTTCAGAATCAGACAATCTCAACTATGCTATCACTTATTGAGATTAAATGTGTAACTGCTTCATCCAGCACAAATACAACAATTTAATTTAACAATTTCTAACTATGATACCACTTAAGATAAATAATTTAATAAAATTCAAAGTAAATCTTTGGCTAAAAAATATATGAGAGTAAAAATACAATAAAATTAAATAAAATTACTATTCACACTTTCTATAGTTACATCTCAAACCTTTCCTAACTCCTCAGGATGACAAAAAAAGTTCTAATAAAAAAACTTGTGTAAGCTCTCTGAAAATGTATCACACAACTTGTACAAATGCAACCCAACATATCTCCTACATTCTGAAATGCTCCATCCATGAACAATTTATAACCACCATAAATTTCAAGAAATTTGGTTACAATTGGATTAAACGAACTCAAAACTGCTTCCATCACAAATTTCAACAATCACAACAGCATGATTATGAAAAACTAACTTTAAAATCAGAAATTAGAGGGGTTTTCTTTTACTACTATCAGGCTGAATGGTCTCCGACACTGGATTGCTGACAACCCAATAGATTCAATCTATTTAAGAGCGTTCATATGTCAAATGATTGAGTGTGCATGTTCGAAAAAAGACAAGTGTTTGGAAATTCAACTGGTGTCATGCTTTCGTTCTTTATATATCCACATATTGTACAAAATACGCATTATTTTTCTTCATGATGAGTAGAAAATATTGACAGCTGTTGGAATGAGTATAAAATATGGAATTGTGCTCGATATGAATTTGACTACCTTTTTGCAGTCTTACTCTAACGTTTGCTTAACATATATGTAGTATCTTTAGGTTTTGATCAAAGAACACATTGAGCTAGCGGTAAATAATTTTAGCACGATAATTCTGAAGAAGTTTCTTGGGATTCTGTTGTACTATAATGGATAAATTCTGGATTTACTTAGATAGGAGGTCCAAAGAGTATGAGGAGGGTGTGGAACAATTCATTAGAAGTTGTTTGCAGAATCCACATATCGACCCCAATTTAATTCATTGTCCTTGTTGCAAATGTATGAATCTTAAAAAGGGAGCGCTTATGTGGATTCGGGAGCATCTTTACTTCAATGGTTTCAGTAAAAATTATTTGAATTGGATTTGGCATGGTGAGGCTGCGCAGAAGGATAGATTAAATTCGAGTGTCAACTAAGAGCCAACTGATAATTGTTATGATGATTTTGAAACTGTTAATTTGTGTGAGATAGCGTATGATAACCATACAGAAAATCCAGAAGCATTTATGAAGTTTTTGGAGGAAGCAGAGAAGCCACTGTATAAGGGATGCAAACGTTACACAAAGTTGAGTGCACTTGTAAAACTATACAATACCAAAGCAAGGCATGAGATGAGTGATGCTCTATTTTCAGACCTACTAGCAGATTTTGGGGACATGCTGCCAGATAACCACAATCTGCCATCATCAATTTATGAAGCAAAGAAGACGTTGAGTTGTTTGGCTTTGAGTCATGAAAAGATTCATGCTTGTTCCAATGATTGCATCCTTTATAGGAAACAATATAAAGACTGCGTAAGCTGCCCGAAATGTGGCTTTTCAAGATGGAAGCTAACCAAGAAAAATGTTGAGAAGAAAGGTGTTCCTGCCAAAGTGGTTTGGTATTTCCCTCCCATACCAAGATTTAAGCGCATGTTTAAATCTTTAGAAACTTCCAGAAATTTAACATGGCATGCAGATAGCACAAGAGTTGTTGGTCAGTTACGCCATCCAGTTGATTCACCGTCATGGAAATTGGTGGATCATATGTGGCCCGACTTTGGAAGTGAGGCAAGAAATATTCGCCTGGCACTTGCAGCCGATGGAATTAATCCTCACAACAATCTTAGTAGTCGCTACAGTTGCTGGACAATCATGCTGGCCACATATAATTTGCCTCCAGACATGTGCATGAAAAGGAAATTCATCATGCTAACGATGCTCATTTCAGGGCCAAAACAGCCTGGAAACGATATCGACGTCTACCTTGAGGTTCTGGTTGATGATTTGCAGCTCTTGTGGGAAGGAGTTGATGGAGTTTATGATGCTTATCGAAGGGAGGTTTTCACTCTTAAAGCAGTTCTTTTATGGACCATCAACGACTTTCCTGCATATGGTAACCTTAGTGGATGTACTACACATGGTTATTACGCATGCCCAATATGTGATGAGGATACTTATGCAAAGCACTTACCAAATGGGAAGAAAATATCATTTGCTGAGCATAGACGATTCCTACCACGATTTCATCCATATCGGAGGCAAATAAAGGAGTTTAATGGCATGGAGGAACTTGGTAAAGCAGGTAGGCCATTATCTGGAATTAAGTTGTTTGACAAGCTTTCAGACATAACATGTGAGTTTGGAAAGAAAACAAGTGTGAAGGGGAAAATAAGGAAAAAAGCAAAGGAGAATATTGTGGAAGACATTGAAGAAGAAAAGTATGTTGGAGCTACAAATTTCAGTAAATGTTGGAAGAAGAAGTCAATTTTTTTCAATCTTCCATACTGGAAATACCTACATGTTAGGCATTGTCTCGATGTTATGCACATTGAGAAAAACGTTTTCGAGTCTCTGATTAATACTTTGATGAACATCAAGGGAAAAACCAAGGACAATGTGGCAGCTAGGTTGGACATGGTTCAGATGGGAATTAGGCCTCAATTGGCTCCTAAAATTGGTGAGAAAAGAACATATCTATCTCATGCAGCATGCTCATTCACAAAAAATGAGAGATTACAAGTATGTAGGTCATTAATGGATATAAAAGTTCCGGAAGGTTTCTCATCAAACATGAAGAATCTTGTCTGCATGGATGAGATGAAGCTGAGTAGCTTGAAATCACATGATTCTCATGTTATAATGCAGCACTTCCTGCCAATAGTCATACGTAATTCTCTGCCAAAATATGTTAGATATGCTGTCATAAGATTATGCTTCTTCTTCAAAGATATTTGTTGCAAGATTATCGATGTAGCCAAGTTAGATAAGCTGCAATCTGACTTGATTGTTACACTCTGCTTATTGGAGCAGTATTTCCCCCCTTCTTTCTTCGATATCATGCTTCACTTAATAGTTCATCTTGTTCGTGAAGTCCAATTATGTGGACCAGTCTACTTCAGATGGATGTACCCATTTGAAAGATGCATGAAGGTGTTGAAAAGTTACGTAGGCAGTCGAAAATATCCAGAAGGTTGCATTGTTCGGAGATATGCAGCAGAAGAAGCAGTTGAATTTTGTTCAGAATATCTCAATGACCTTGATCTTGTTGGGGTCCCTAAATCACTACGTGACCCAAACGCAAGCATTCCTGGATTCTCAGCAAGCAATTCATCAATCATCGTCCAACAAATTGATCTCCAACAAGCACACTTGACTGTTCTAGAAAATACAGAAGAAATATCTCCATACATTATGTAAGTGTACTGCATAACTAATAATTATATGTACTTGGCAGTCCATATGTATTCATGAAAATAAAACTTTAGAAGTAAAATTCTTCAATGAACACAAATCCTTCTTGAAGACAATGTTTCCCAAGAAACAGAAAGATGCAAGGTGGATACAAGATGCTCATAATAAGAGGTTCATTGACTGGTTTCGTGCAAAGGTGATGTAGAAGATGCTAACATACAATATTTGTTAATCATTGTTTTGATCACACTAATTAATAGGAATGCATGTCAGGTGGCTGCTGAAATCGATAGTTGCAATGGTGGAATGACATCGTCATTGAGATGGCTGACCCATGGACCACGTGTGCGAGTCTTAAAGTGTGATAGCTATGTCATAAATGGCAATTTATACCAAACAAAAGAGCGGGATGATGAGAAAGTTTGTCAAAACAGTGGTGTTTCTCTACTTGCCAACACGATGCTTGTTTGTAGTGCCAAAGATAAGAATCCCGTGTTAGAGAATGTAACTTTTTATGGAGTTATTGAAGAGATATGGGAACTAGACTATCATCAATTTCAAGTTCCTCTTTTCAAGTGCGCATGGGTATCAAATGACAAAGGAATACAATACAATGATGAATGTGGCTTCACCTTAGTTAATCTGAATAAACGAGGCCACCAGAAGGATGAATTTGTGCTTGCAAGTCAAGTTAGACAAGTATTTTATGTTGCTGACCCACTGAACAAAGGGTGGTCAATAGTGCTTCAAGTTCCAAATAGATGTTACGAGGGAGAAGAGGATCTTTGGACCATAATTCCCGAAGCTCGACCAATTGATAATGTTGATATTCATTGTATTCCTACACATGAAGGATAATTTAGATCTTCTAAAGAGGGTTTCTTTGTAACAAACAAGAAAAAATGATGTTTTCCACTTTTATGTCATCTGCATTAATATTTATTGTTTTTACTAGTATTATTTTTACTTGTTCGTATGTGTTAATGTTATTATTTGTATCACGTCTTCTTTTATTATATTGTCACTGCAGACTTTATATACCGTTATCTCATCATTTATTTTCCTATATGCAGGGAAAAGAACAATGCGTCCTAAAAAACAGCGAAAAATAGCAAAATATGATGAGCCACGTGTAGTTGAGGACACCGAACTACACCAAGATGCTGATGGGTTAGCAGCTGCAGAGCTACGAGGAGAGACTGAAATAGAAGAACCTCCTATTACTGGGCAGAAGAAGACTCGGGGGCCTACATCAATGTGCAGACTTATTGCTGCTGCAAGATGGGGAAAAAAGTCGACGATTGAATATGATGACATAGGACGACCTGTGTACAATGAAAATGGGAAGGCACTACAATCTTTCATAGGCTCTGTTGTTAGATCCATGGTGCCTATTAACATAAAGTCATGGCCCACTGTTCCAGAGAACATGAAACAGAAAGTGTAGGAAGAAATATCGGTGAGTATAATCCAATAATACACTTCCTTATGAGATTGCTTATGTTTTTTTTTCATTGTGATTTTTTCAATATACAAACTGATAGCAATTACTGCTGTGTGTTACAGAATGTCTTCGACTTAGCACCTCAAAGCGAGGCGGCAGTGATGAGTTCAGCAGGCCAGAAATGGAGAGACTTCAAAAACAAACTCAACAGTAGATTTGTCTGGCCATATAGAGATAATCCTGAAAAACTGAGGTCACCACCGGAGCAGTATCAGATCCCATCTACAATTTGGAAAGCTTTTGTTGATGAGAGGCTACATCCATCTTGGGAGGTACTTGATGATATTATCATGTTATATTTAAATTATTATATGCACCAAGATTTAAAACATTTAGGGCATTTAATTAACAAAATGAAGTTCTGTATATAATAATTTCATGTACAACAGGAATATATATAATAAGTTCATTATACTTCATCCTATTGTTTTTAAATTCTAGCCATTCTTCTAAAAATTTACTTTTTTTTTACGTGACATAGGTCACTTATGAAAAACAAAAGGAACGGGTGAGCAATTGCAAGTATCATCACAAAATGTCTCGCAAGGGATACATTGGATTGGAGACTGAATTGGTAATCCATGAAACATTATATTATCCTTTTCATGTAGTATGTCATGTTTTAAATGATCATTTTTTGGAATTGTAGAGGCAGAGAAAAATATTCAGGGAGGATGAGGAAGTTGATAGGTCATTCCTTTGGCGTAAGGCCCGCGAAGACAAATCCAGAAACATCACAAATACAGAGACTGCTGAAGTTGCTGAAAAAATTGTATTATTTTAGTTTTATTTCAAGTTCATTCATAATAAGTGAAAAAAAGTGTCTTCATTGGATATTTAATGTTACCTCCATATTTGTAGGACGATTTGTTGGACAAAAAAAAGAGGAGAGAGTTCATATCTTCTGGAAGCAATGACGTATTAACTACTGCATTAGGGAGCCAAGAACCTTACGGAAGGGTTAGAGGTGTAGGGGGATTTGTGAAGCCCCAAGTCTACTTCAAAACTCCAAGGAAGAAGAGGGAGTTGGTGTCAAAGGCTTTGGCTGAAAACTTCAAAGAGCAAGCGGAGGAAACAAAGATTTTGAAAGCTGAAGTTGAAAAACTGAAGGCTATTCTTGCTCGATTTATGCCAGAAACAAGTGATCGAGTTTCTGAATGTGTAGCATCTAACAAGTCATCGCACATGGCAGTTCAAATATTGGAAGATGATGTGGAAGTTTTTGAATGCGACAATTCATTCAATCAGGTTTTGTATTATATTTGGTACATTAAATTTGTTTCCTAGCTTCAGATATTAAAAGATAATATCTTATTGTTCAGGGGAAAAATGTCATTTGGCTTTGAAGAATAAGGGGAATGTGGTGGCATATGGCACGATAGTATCCGACGGAGGCCCAAATGTAATGCTGCACAATGCTCCACTTGGGGAAGGCAACTTAAAGGTGTCTGTTGATGTTGTTTTACAGGAGGAAGCAGAGCTTCCAATTCCACTTAAGTCGGGACCAACAGTAATGGTAGATGCTGTTGGAACTGTGGTTGGCTGGCCAAAAGAATTGGTGATATTTCCGACGACAAAGGTATTTTCAGTTCACTTTTCTGTTGCTATAGTTATATATTTTGCTACAATTATTTAAAATTACAGAAAAAGGAGAAACCTACACCACCATTTGCTATTTTGGAGGTTCCTGATGAGAAAAATAAATTCAAGGAAGTTGAAAGTGCTCTACCAATGCCATGCAAGTTTTTGTATTCTTTTGTTGTTAAACTGATGACTGAGGAGGAGACCATTCCTATCGAATTTGATGAAGCCATGTTTGGACGTAATGTGAGTACATCGTTGTTGAGAGAGGATATCATGCGCTGTATGGAAATGAGAGAGATAGGGTCCAGGCAAATTTTGTTTTACATGGGGTAAGTTATGTCTTATATACAATTCTTCTCTTTGCATGAGTTCATGTCTTAAGTAACCATGTTTTTTATTACTTGAATGCAGTTATTTGTACAAGTACTTGAAGGAAACAAACAGGGCTGAGTATGTGTCGTTTGTGGATCCCAACAAAATACCAGCCGCTCGAGATGGCAGTACCTCTTCACAACACATTGCTAATCAGTTGAAAGCATCAAACGGAGACAGCATATGCCTTATCCCATACAACACTGGGTATATTTTTAATCCCTGCTCAATTCCTAATACATAGTAGCTTAGCTATATATTGATAATCGTGCAGGAACCACTGGATCTTGACCGTTATAAACGAGGATAAAGATACGATTTATTTGTTGGACTCAATGGGTAATAGGAACCGAGATAACGCTTGGAAAACTACAGTGTGCAAATATGTTTTAGATTATGTAGATTATGAATAAATTGATTAGCAAATATGAAATGAAATAAGTTCTATTTTTATAATGTAGTGGAGTGAGGACGTACCTTTGTATGAGGGGTAATCCAAAACGACCAACTTTCAAACAGTTGACGGTATGTCTTATTGAAAACATGCATTCCTGGTTCTTAGATATTTGGTTTTTCACTTTGCATTAACTTTGATTCATTAGGGTAATCTCAAACAACAAGGTTGTGTTGAATGTGGATACTGTGTCATGCGGTACATGAAGGAGATTGTTGAATGTGAGGATCTACAGTTGGAGAGGAAGGTGTGTGAATTTCTTCCATTTTGAACAGGAATGCACATACTGAATCAAATCGTTCACGCCCTGCTATTGCTTTCTTCTCATGCTTTGATATGGCTTCTTTCCTTCTTTTTTTTCCTCGCCCTTAGATGACACCCTGTTTATGGTTTTATACAAAACTGTGTTATGCATAGTTCTATTAGTAGCTGGGGGAAATTAGTAACTGATTTGGGCATGGTTACCTTATAGACCTAATAAACTATTAAATTTCTGCTTGCCGATGATTGAGAATATAGAAGGCTGTCAAGGAACAACTATAATAGTCTTGCTATTAGCACTAATGTTATAAAATGCTTTTAATTAATACTAGTCATTTGCTAATAACAATGACAAAACCTTTCTAGACACGTGCTTAGTTTAAATCAAATCCAATAGAACCTTAGGCATCAAAATATAAACTGTATTATGAGTTGAAATTTAGATGTTTTAAGATGAGAGACAAAGGATCATAAGTCATACCTCGATATTGAACATTATTTATGACCAAGGTGGGTAGAATACTGACATCTCCACGAGAACCATGCCCAAGCTACCATAATAAAATGTTCAGCATATCAGCTAGGCTACCTGAAAGATCCAGTTATCTGTCCACACCGCTAATTCAGTACTTTCGTGTTGTGTGATTATTGAGCAAGTCTCATTGTACAAGTTTTTGCTTTTTTGTCATAGTGCATGTGAAATTGAGAATGCAATACATTAATTTAACTGAGCATCTAATCACCATGCGATTGGAACTACTAAAACTTAAGGTTCAAAAAACTGTTGGATCATTTTTATTGCACATTTGATGAAATGTTATTGTTACTATAAGAGTGCATATAACAATACATATTTATTTGTCTTATCATGCTTTTGTTAATTTAATTCATGATTTTTTTGTCAACTTACTGTGTTTTGATTTAGTGTTTTTAGTTACAAAACATAACATGATGGTTCTTTCTAAATTACAGTTTGCAGGTTGTGTGAAGAACCAGTACTATACGCAGACACAATATGATGACGTGAGAATCGAATGGAGTGAATTTGTGTACTCGTATTTGAAGTGAATTGCAAGTTGTGTGAATGAACGAGTACATGTTTTTGGTTTTTTATAGCTTATTTTGATCATATTTAGGGAGATTTGTTTTGTATAAACATATGCTGAAATCATGTCTTATTTTGATCAAGGTTTATGAAGTTACCTTTTGTGATGCTCAAAATTACTGAAGTCTAAAAATAATGAAGTAAAAAGAGAAAAAATACTTCACTTTATTCATAAAATCCGAAGTAAAATCTACTTATAACTTCGAAGCAATATAATTTGTTGTTGTAAAATAGTATCAACTACTTCGGTTATTACCAAAAATTTCGAAGTAGTATCTATCTATTACTTCGATCCAGAACGAAGCTAAATGTAATTTAATCGATAATTACTTCAGGAATTAACGATATATGACGAAGTAAAAGTAATCCATTTACTTCATTTTTAATCGAAGTTAAAGTAGGTATATTACTTCACAACAAATACTAAACGATGAAGTCGAAAAGGATTAATTACTTCGGTGTTTTTAAAAACCGACGAAGTTATATGCACTTTTTACTTCGTAATATGTCCGAACCCGACACCCAATACGACTTCGTTTTTTCTGGGCCTACGACTTTGGAGTTTATCCGAAGTAAAATGAATCTTTTTACTACACGCGTGTCTACTTCGGTAAAAACAGGTCTTTTACTTCAGGTAATCAACGAAGTAAAAAGCCATTTTCACATAGTGGGTATTCTTCTTTCTATGCGCCTTATTGATCTTTTGGAATTGCAAAATCGTACTTAATTATTAAAAGAATTTCAAAGTTGGTTTTTAGGAATGCCTCCATTCGGCATTTCCAGTGTGCGAACTCCCCCTTGAACTTTGGTGGGATGAGCCTTAGTCTGACCATTGATTTTACTTCGATCGGCGGTTAGTCCTTCTAAAACGTCTTTGCTCTGATACAAATTGATGATCTTTTGACGACCGACAAGAGGGAGGTGAATTATCCTGAAAATCAAAATCAACCTTTCTCGATGTTTCAAACTAAATTAAGAAAACACTTGTATAATAACAAAACGTAAATGCATAAATTAAAAAGCAGAGACAAGAGAATTTACTAGATTTGCAATCAGAGGATTGCTAATCCTAGAGAAATGAAGTTCACTCAAGTCTCCTTTTGGTTAAGTAGCCTCTTTACAACGTTGACAACTCACAAAAGTAGTAGAACAAGAATAGAAGTCGTTTTACAAGTGATGTTTTGATTACAGAAATCAAGACAAGTGATGTTTTGGTTAAGTAGTCTCTTTATAACGTTGACAGCTCACAAAAGTAGTAGAACAAGAATAGAAGTCGTTTTTCAAGTGATGTTTTGATTAGAGAAATCAGAACTACATTTATAGGTTTGATCCAGGCGCCTGGAAGAGTTCCGAGCGCCTGAGTGTGAATAAAATTTTATCCATGTCACAATGGATCGTGACAGGACAAGTCTAGATAAAATTTATGGTCTGGGCGTCTGGAAGGGTTCCGGGCACCCGAACTGCCTTCGTACAGGGGTGCCTTGGTGAGGCACCCCGGCTGAACCAGACAACGGTCAACTTCAAGTTGACTTTTCTTCCGGGTCTTCTGCTCCGGCTCCGCTCGCTTGGGTGATTTCGACCATCCAGAATAGAGCTCACCAGAATCCATTTTCCGACCTTCTCGAGCAGTCTTCTGCTTTGGCTTCTCGTCCCTTGGAAACGCTGCGCGTCTCCTTCTCGTCTACCAGCGCACTCTTCCGCAACGCCTCATCCCTCGGACACACTGAGCTCATCGACCCCTCTCCTATGTCGTCCTTCTTGCTAATTGCGTTTTTCGCTCGACTTCCTAAGTTCATGCACACTTAGACACAAGACATCAAAATAATAATAGAACATAACTTGACTTGATTGATCACATTAAAACCATCACGGGTACTTATACCCTTTAGGTAACTAAATATTTTGCATAGTATAGTAGGCATAGAACGAAGCATAGATTTACTAAGAGTAACCCAACTTGCTTTGCTTAATAACCTACCCTTCTAGCCAGCAAGTTGACTGTTAATCTTGTCCAATATATAGGAAAATCAATCTTAGTAACCCTTCCTAAAAGTAAAGGGAAACCAAGATACTGCCCTATATTATACGCATGATGGAAATCAAGTATACTTTCAAATTTAGCCACTGTAGCCCAAGATATATTTTTAGAAGGGAGGAATCTAGACTTCTGAATATCAACTTCATACTTGAAGTTAGGCAAAAGGAATGGATCACTTCTTGAACTAATCTGACAAGAGAAGCTTTGATCTTTGTGAAAAGAAGACAATCATCAACAAATAATAGATGAGAGATTGTAGAGCCATTTGTGAAGATTTTAAAGGTTGCTACATATTAGCCTTAATCTTTTCTTGAATCAAAATAGCCAATTTTTCCATACATAGAACAAAAAGGTAAGGACTTATGGGGTTACCTTGCCTTAGCCTCTAGTTGATGCAAAGCTCTCTAATTTCTCACTATTCCACTTTAAAGACAAAGTAGACAAGGTTGTACAACTCATAACAAGGTTGATAATATGTTGAGGGAAGCCGAAGTCACTCAAAACAAGCTTGAAAAAATTCCAATCCACTCAATCATAAACTTTTTCAGAATCAATTTTAAACATGAGAAAACTAGTTTTGCCCTTTTTTATGAATTTGATGAACAAGTTCTTATGCCACAAAGGTATTATCTATTGTACCTCTATTGAGAATGAAACTACTCTAAAGATGACTAATTAAATCATCTAAATAAAGACGAATATAACAAACAAAGCTTTTAGAAATTAGTTTGAGTAAGACCTTGCAAAGACTAATTGTTCTAAAATCCTTTAAACTCATTGGATCAACAACTTTTGGAATTGGGACAATAAGTATTTCCGAAAGATGTGCTCAATACAACCATTAGAAATTGCTTTGGCGATAAAGTCTCAAACATCTTTAGCAACTGTATGCTAATAATTCCTAAAAAAACACTGGTTGAAAATCATCCGGACTTGGTCCTTTATATGGAGCCATATTAAAAATAGCATCCTTGACCTCATTGAAAGAAACCGGACTAAGAAGTAAATTATAGAGTTCTTGATCAATTTTAGGAATACAATGAAGAGCAAGACTGTTGAGATTACATTGATCATTTGATTGGAACAATCTTCTAAAGGAAACCAAGGCCGCATTTTTCAAATTATCTTCATCATTACACCAAACACCATCAATATTCAAACCAATAATTTTATTTCATCTTCTGTGAATCACAATTTGGGTATGAAATATTTTTGTATTTTTGTTGCCAAACCCATTTCTCTCTTGATTTTGGAAACCAAATGAGTTCCTCGAGGCAAAACTTTCATTATATTGTTGTTGCAGGTCTCTTTCCAATTTAATGAGATCAGAAGAAAGATAAAGATCTATCTAACGTTGGACTCCTCTAATACAACCCTCAATATGACACTTTCTTTTGAAAATATTTCCCAAAACCTCTTTATTAAAGGAGATTGATTGCTCTCTAATTTTAACAAGCTTCTAAACTGCATTACCCTGAGAACAAATCCTATTAGAATCCAAAGTTTCATAATTAGGATGAGACATCCAAGCAACTAAAAAATGAAAAGTCTCGCTCTCGTGCTCCTTGATTTATTATAATACAACAACAAAGGATTATATATGAGCTATGTTGAGGAAGAATTTCCACCATTGCATGAGGGAACAATAATTGTCAATTTGCATCCACAATACATCATCCCATCTCTTTTTAACATGACCACCTAGCTGCATATTTTTGCGCAATGTATAGAGATCACTAGTAGTATGGAGGTTTAAAAGATTGCAATCAGATAATATATTAGCAAAAATACAAGTGCGAGAAGTGTCAAAGTAACCTCTTGAAACTTCAGTTGATAATAACACTTCATTAAAATCCCCCATAAATAACCAACAGTCCACCAAGGGAACTTTTGAGGCTTCGGAGATGATTCCAATGAAGACAACGGTTGGAATGAATGTCCCTTAGAAACCGCATGTACCACCAATGCTATGTATACCTTCATACTCCACATGATACCAATGACCCTCAGAAAACTTTACCAACAACATTGTTAATTAACTTCAACACAACCACGAGCAAAACGACCACATCAAACGTCAATAGTATTTGTGTCAACTTTGATAGACTTCCCAACTACTGCAATAAGAGTTAGAAGAATACTCTCATCATAGAAAATAGATTCAACCCTAAAAAACAGATCCAAACCAAAGTCTTATCTATTGTTGCGATGGGAGATAGAAATTTTGGAAACTAGCACCGCACGATTAAGTAATGATTAAAAAATCATCTATGGATCTTCGTCAATAACTTTAGTTCGATCCACTTGTTCCTCAAACTTCACCATAAAAAAATCATTGCCAACGCCCATAATCTCCAAATCTACTAATATTGTCCGGAAGTTGAGTCAAAAGGGTAGCCGGATGAGGTGGATAGAATGTTGACCGAATTACTATAGTCCGGAGGGAGGTATGTTGAGATGACTTCTATGTTGACCAAGTCATCAAAAGTCCTCTGGTAATGCTACCTACAGCCAACGATCGAGTTGCCCCGGTCTCTGGTACTCCGATGCTCGAGGCAGATCCAATGAATATATAAGGAACAAAACCAATAGTAGAGTAAGGAAGTGTGTATAGAATAAGAATAGAGAACGCACCCTGGCTCAGGGGGCACCCTCGGATGGATCGGTGAGTTGGTTGGGATGTTGCTCGAGTTGTCGTGACCCGAAATAGTAGATGAATAAGAGTCGGAATGTGGAGCTGGGTCTGGCGGCGCAAAGCCGAATGTGACCTGGATCCGAAAGACAACACACAAACTGAGATATGACTACAGTACACAGGTCAAGATATGATATCGGCACACAAGCCGAGAGATAATAGCGGCACACAGGCTTGGAGATAATAACGACATGCAGGCCGAAATACAACACAAAAGCTAGACACAAGGCAGACAGTCTGGAATACCACCGAGGTTCATAGGCCGAAACACAATGACGACGACACACAGATCAGCATTCAACTGTAGCTCGATGGCCGAAATATAATAGCGGCGCAAAAGCTAGAACATGGCACACTGACTAAATTGGTGCGAAGACCAGAACACAACGGGAGTAGAATATGATCAAGTCGGAGTCAACAGGGCCTGCGACAATAATTGGTATGGGGCAGCGACCACTGCCGGGAGCGGCACATGGCAGAGACGGCTACTACAACAGCACTATGTCAGCAATGGCCGCCTGCACATGGAATGACTAACACAATAGCTCGCTATCGCGCCGACGGCAGCTGGAGAGGGTGACTGCGACGCGTGGAGAGGAAGAAAGAGGGAGGGCTCGACGGCTGGGAGGCGGTTGTCGACTGTGGAGCGAGGAAGCCGACGAACGGGAGTCAGTGGTGCGCGTGAGGGAAAAGGGAGCTGCTACTCGCATGATGGTAGATGACGACGAGGTGCGTCCTGGTGGACGGTTGCGATGGCAGCCGCTGGACGCACCGGTGGTCGCCGGATGCAGCGGTGGTCGCCGGATGAGAGAGGAAGAGAAGAGAGGGGCGGTCTGGTTGGTATCGTCGGTCGTCGGTGGACGACGAATGCAACGAAGTGGCTCACTGGAGTGGCGTCGATGATCAAAGGCCGCTCGTCAGGGGCTGTGGAGCGATCGCTCTTGTGGGCACTGTGGTCGACAGAGGTTGAGAGGGAGAAAATGAGGCAACAACTGGTTGTGGCGCGAAGATGAGGGTCATGGAATACGATTGTAACACCCTCGACACTGGAGCGACTTGTGGGTGGCCATCGATTGGCCGGCGATGGCAGCGACGCTGGGAGCGACGACGTCTAACGAGAGAGAAGAGGAAGATCAGCGGCCTCGGAGTCGTCGACATGGAGAAGAGACGAGTCGGCCGTTATGAGGGGAGGCGACTGCAAGGGAAGACGTCGGAGGCGACATGGGCAGCCACGAGCCCTTCTTCCTTGTGGTGACCGAGCAAAAAACGAAGGAACCCCTCTCTCAACAATGCCTCCTCCTCCGTAAAGTCCTATTCAGCAAAAAGATAAAAAATGCCCCTCCTTCCACTCTTAATTTCTCCTCGTCCATTCACCTATATCCGTATCACCTACAATAAGTTTTCAAACCTTTTGTAACCTATCTTTCAACACATGATAATCAATATTCCTCCCTAACATTTTAACTCAACACATGATAATCAATATTCCTCCCTAACATTTTAACTCCTAAGGCATCCTGCCAGGTGCGCATAAATCCTCAAACACAGATTTTCCGATGTGCACCATTGGTTTAAGAGGATAATATTATCATATTCATATTCTCGCCAACTTTTCCCTGAGAAGATCTAATTGTTGAAGTTTATTTTTTTCCCAATATCATACCCATGAAAGAAGCCTTCTGCACAACCATAGATGAGCCAGTGCCACCACCTCTCTATCAAATGATTTTTCATTAGCGAGAAAACAAAGGATAGAGAGCTCTGTCATACAAAGTTTCTTGATTTAAAATTGACACCTTTAGACTTTAATACGAAAATTATAATAATAAATATTATTATTATTATTATTATTATTATTATTAGAACCGATCTAATAAAATGGGACAGGACGGGCGGCCCCGTAAGGTGATGGGCCAGGGCCTTTTGCACACCTTAATCTTCTTTTTAAAATTCCTACTGCTCGCCAGCCTTTTTTTCCCATCGGATCGATACCCTCGAAGGCGGAGGAGGAGGCGAAGGCAATGCTTACGCGTACCGGCCATGCGCTTCTTCTGGGGCTTCTTCATGGGATTCTCTTCCTCTGCGATCGCTCCGTAGCTTCGATCCACGAGTACCACAACGGCGCTTTCACGCCTCGGTCCAACTCCTTCTTCTTCCATGGCGGCAGCGAGGGCCTCTACGCCTCCGCGGTGCTCAACCTCACCGCGCCGGCGTACGAAGGCAATTCCTCCATCCAGTGAGCTCCCCCTCCTCTACCTCCTCCGATATTCTCCTTCAGGCCTTTGATCTGAGTAGTGTGCGGTTTTGCCGTCTGCACTCTTCTCGATTAACTTTGGTTGTTCTCGCGTTCTTAATTTCGATCGTTTGCATTAAAAAAATGGTTGGTTTGTTGTTTAAACGTAGAGCACTAGTGTTTTGCCCTTTTTTTTTTATCTTTCTTATTACGAGGATCAACAGGGCGGTAGATCCGTTTGTTACAGATATAGGCGCACACTAGTTTCTGAGGAACTAGGATAATCACTTTGTGAGCTTCAGTGACTTTTGAGATTATTAGTTTCATGGTTTCACTTATCTGCTTGAGAGAAACAAGTGTGCACGGTGCTGGGAAAAGGCTATGTTTTCACTTGAAAGTGTTATGTGTGCTCTGCAAGAATGTATAGCATTTAAGAACAAGAATACACATTTATTTATTTTTTATTTAAAATAACTCTTTGTTTTGTTTTATGAAATGTTTGACTTTCTGACAAGTTGTGAATGGCAATCTTTTTTATGTAGCTTGAAGCGTGATCTTCTCGTTTGGCTTATTCGGGCTTTTTATGTTTTGCTTTTTTTGTACAATACCATATGCATTTTTGAAACATCTACATTGAAATGACCTAGAGCATTTCAAAGATAAGACAAAGTATACACAAACAAGAAAGGAGAGCAATATTTTGAAGTTGTACAGCTAGGAACGTTAGATCTATGAATTCTTCAGAGATTTATGAAAATCTTTTTGGCTAAATGACTGTTGTTTCCCCCAAACACAAATCACTACATCAAGTGTTGGTATATTCTTCTCCAGGTTTGATCCTATCACATTCAAACGGACAAAGGAGTCGGCATCCAAGCACGGTAATATGCAACAAAATACTGGATTAGTTGAAGCTATAATAGTTGAAATTCAACAGAGGGATAAGATTGGTGGCCGATACTTAAACACTGATGATATATGTTGCACACGTGAGTTGCACGATCAGAATCATTGCAAAGTAGGAGAAGTTATCATTCGCCCAAGTGAGGATAACTCAGTTAAACCAATACGCATACAGACCTTTTTTGAAGGCGATCTTGAAGAGGCATCCATGTCGACTGAAGCTATTCCAATTAAAAAAACTGGAATGTACTATCTTTATTTCATGTTTTGTGATCCACAACTTCAGGGTACTGTAATTAACGGTAGAACTGTTTGGAGGAATCCACATGGTTATCTTCCTGGGAAAATGGCACCTTTAATGACATTCTATGGATTCATGTCATTGGCATATCTTTTGCTCGGTCTCTTTTGGTTTCTCCAATTTGTGCGGCACTGGAAGCATACTCTGCAACTTCACTATCATATCACAGCTGTTATTGCTTTAGGCATGTGTGAAATGGCTTTTTGGTATTATGAGTATGGAAACTTGAATTCTACCGGAACTAGACCCTTGGGTATAACCATTTGGGCAGTCACTTTCACAGCCATCAAAAAGACTGTTTCTCGACTTCTCCTTCTTGTTGTTTCAATGGGATATGGTGTTGTCCGGCCAACATTGGGTGGCATAACAACAAAAGTTGCTCTTCTCGGGATTGTATATTTCATTGCCTCAGAAGCCCTGGAACTCGTTGAGCATTTGGGAAACATCAACGACTTTGCTGGAAAAGCAAGACTGTTTCTGGTGCTACCTGTTGCTCTTTTAGATGCTACCTTCATTGTCTGGATATTTTCATCCTTATCAAAAACTCTAGAAAAGCTTCAGGTAAACTATATGTGGTCATCATGCCACATCCTTGTTTGACTTGATTGTTTCCTTTTGCATGTCTTTGTCATGACTTCTACATCTTCTGCATCTTGGTGGAAGACAAATGTGCAACCTATGAAAGAATCTGTGTAACCTTTGACAAGGATTGTTTTTTTGTTGCATATTGTATGCCAGTACAGCATTGGCAGTTGGCAGGACCAGTACATCATGTTATGCATGCTAGGATGTATTCCTTTTGTTTTGTTTTTTGAAAATGCTAGTAGTTATCTTTGTTGGTGTATTATTGCCCATACCAGTTATATACCAACCTGTAGGATTATCTTCGCATTTGACTTGTTTATCATAGAAGTGGTGTTCTATATTTCCATTGGATTCTTTGGTTTGAGGTTTAGTGAAGAAACCAAGTGGAAAACTTGGATGGTGCACAAGATCTGGAAATAGCTGTTTTAGTTTTGGAAGGTAGACTTGATTAATGTACTAGAATCTCAGGTGCTTAGTGTAGATTTAGAATTGATTAATGTGCTAAAAATTTTGGTGCAGAGTTTAATTAACTGGAAAATCTGCATTTGCAACAAATTAAACTGCGGGTTCTCACATAATCACTGGGAGAAAATCCTCAAGTTTGGTAATAAATAAAGTCGAGAGGAAGAAGGTGCAAATAACAAATGAAATTTCAAATGTTATAAAGTTTTAACTGCCTTTGCTCTATAAATTTGGCATTTAGATAGAAGCTGAATCACAAAAATATCATTACATGGTTGTTGATGGGTCAGGACTATGAGACGTTCTTAAGATCTGTTTGCTGTTTATGCTTTATTTTCACAGTTTTATTATATTTTATATTGAACTTATAGGCAAATGTCAAATGACGAGGGTCACCACACCACCTCAAGTGTTTGGTAATCATTTGTCACACGAGCAACCTATGACACAAATGTCAGTATTCATTTGCAATGCAAATTCTAAAATCACACTCTTACACTAAAAAGAATTAAGACATGATGGATTCTTGCGAAACTACTTAACCAGATCAAATGGTATTTGCTTTTGTTCTAGCATTCAATATAACTAACAGTTTCATTGGATATCCAAATTGAAAGAACATGCATATTATGCTACAGCATTGATTTAGTGTTTTAGCTATTACCTGTAACTGTTGAGCTTATTTTGGTACTGGTATGTTGCTTCAGCTCAGGAGAAACACAGCAAAGCTGGAACTATATCGCAGGTTTACTAATAGTCTTGCTCTTACTGTTCTTTTATCAGTTGTCTGGATTGGATATGAGGTATGTTTTTTCATCCAATAGAAAATGAGTAAAATATTATAAGTAATTCAAGATTGTTTTTCAGATATCAACAATATTATTGAATGCACAAGATCTTAAGGCAATGATTTGTTTCAAAGCTGAACTAAGTTTGAACCTTATTTCCCTTTCTTCCATTGTGTTCTTCTTGGCTGAAGATTTTTCCTTGACTTAGATATATGTTTACAAAAATGCTTGAAAGGGCCCAGCTTATCATGAGTGAACCACATTGTAGGTGCAGCGGAGGTCGGCAAGAGGGGGGGGGGGGGGGGGAATTGCCTGCACAAATTAAAACTACCCTCCTCGGATCTTTTCAACTCGAAAGTGCAATAGCAATAATAATAAAATAACTAAAACAATAAAACAAAACAGAAGGGCAGAGAAGACCGGGAGTTAACCGGGTTACAACCAAGAAGGTTGTTAATTCAGGGCGATGAAAAACGCGCACTAGAAAAATCTCCTTCTCTGAAGGCGGAGAAGCCTTTTACACTCTAACAGCTCAGAACTATTGCTAGGAATTGATTACAGAGTTGAGAGAACAATTGATTTCTAATTCCTAGTTCCTGAGGCCTTTATATAACCTCTGGAAATTCTATCTCGGATGTCCGAGGCGCCTCCAATAGAGGTCCAAGGCGCCTCCATCGAGAGAGTGGATAAAACTTTATCCGGAAACTCAACGTTCACTTCTGCCAGGTCCGAGGCGCCTCCAATAGGCATTGAAGGCGCCTCCAAGCTGGCTGGCAGCTTTTTCCAGCTTGCTTGCTTCTTTGCTTCGTCTTCCAAAGTCCCGTTCTTTTGGGTGATTCCGGCCAACCGAAATAGGGCTCACCCGAACCCAATTTCCGGCCTTCTCCTCGAGCAGTCTTCCTCCCGGCTTAACGTCCCTCGAACGCCGCGCACGTTCTTCTCACCCACCGGTGTACTCTTCCGCATCTCTCTCGTCCTTCGGACGCACCGAGTCCGTCGGCTCCCTTCCCGTGTCGTCCTTCTCGCTAGCTACGTCTTCCACTCGACTTCCTGAGCTCCTAAGCTCCTGCACACTCAGACACAGGGGTCAAACACAAAGCAGGACCTAACCAACTTGGTTGATCACATCAAAACACCACGAGGTCCAACAATCTCCCCCTTTTTGATGTGTATCAACCTAAGTTCAAGTTAGGGTTAAAAATAGACAATAATTTTAGAAGAAAATTACTAAACTAACATGTTAAGCATCAGTTTGCAATAAATAAAATTGCAACTACTAAAAATTTAAGAAATGTTTTTTTGAAAAAAAATTATCTCCCCCTAGACTTGTACAATCTCTCCCCCTTTGATCACAACAAAACGGGGTAAGAGTATGATATTTAAGTTAGAAAAATTTTGAGTAAGATGAATTTTCCAAAATTTTCTAAACAGAATGGAATTTTTCAAAATGATTTCTAAGTCAAAATTAATTTTTAGAATTTTCAAAAAAAAATTCTAAGTAAATTGAATTTTTTAGAATTTTTCAAAATATGTTAAAAAAACTTTCAAAACATTATTTAATTCTAGTTTAATGTTTTTTCAGAAAATTGATTAAATATTTTATTTCAATATTTCAGCTTCCAGGTCGTGGCGAGGCACTAGACCTTCTTGGTTATTGGAGCAACAACCACTTCCTTAGACAAAGCTTGATAAAGAAATTCTTTGTTTAATTTTCTCTCTTGAAAGTCTTAATTAAACAAATTAATTTAGCACAGATTTCGAAACCCAATAGAGGTTCCTTCTTACAGGATTATTCAAAAATTTAGGAGGTACATATTTCTTGGGCACTCTTCTAAGTTGACCCTGATGGTTTTTAACGTACCAATTCAATTTCCCATAAATTCTAATTTTTGATTTTGGAAATTTATTTAAACATGCATTATTTTTTAATTTTTCAACTTCAATTTTTAATTTTTAATTTTCTGATTTTAGATTATCGTACATCTCAAGTGGGCATGCTTTTGCTAATTTTATTTTCAATTCAGTATTTTCTTTTTCTAATTTAAACAAATCTTTAGAAAGAGATTTGATAAATTTAAACGACTGAGTAGGGGTTATTGCACGTACCTTACTTACCTGATTTGGTGATGCTTCCCCCTCACTGCAGCTTTCTTCTTCTAATATTCCTCCCCCTTCATCTATGCTCATCTCTGAGCTTGACTCTTCTTCCAGCTGATGGCTTGCCACTAGCGCTAACCCCGAGAATTCTTCGAGGTCTGATTCGAAGGATGAGTTTGACCATGTCGCTTTTAGGTTCTTGTATTTGGAGGATTCTGACTTCTTGGATTTTACCTTTTCTTTCTCTTTCTGTTTGCTCTTTAATTTCGAGCAATCATCCTTGATGTGCCCTTCTTCGTTGCAATTGTAGCAACGGTCTGTCCTTGTCTTTTGATAACGTTTACTTGACTGCGATCTGAATTTGTTAGATTTAAAAAACTTATTAAAACGTCTTACCATTAACGCAGCTTCGTTTTCGTCAATCGATGCGTCAGAGTCAGAAGCATTTGTTTTTGCCTTTAAGGCAATGTTCTGACTAGTCTTCTCTACTCCATTAGGCTCTGCAACTCGAGATTCGTGAAGTTCAAAAGTAGAAAACAGATTTTCTAAAGTAATT
The DNA here is from genome assembly GCF_018446385.1 of Zingiber officinale. NCBI lineage: Eukaryota > Viridiplantae > Streptophyta > Magnoliopsida > Zingiberales > Zingiberaceae > Zingiber > Zingiber officinale. Next base: position 172,546,330 of record NC_055988.1, read on the forward strand.
ACCTCGAAGTCCTTAGAGATGTAATATGCATCTACTAAGGACGCCCATTCTGGAGTTCTGGGGAAGGCGTTGAGCGCGTACCGGATCGAGTCCCGGTTCATTACTTTTTCTCCAAGATTGGTTAGTTGCGTGATCAACTCTTTGATCTTTGCTTGGAGTTGCGCTACCTTCTCGCCTTGGTTCATCCGGAGGTTCGTAAGTTGAGTCTGGAGGATGTCGCGCCTCGCTAGCTTTGCTTCCGAGGTACCTTCGTGAAGCTCCAGGAATTTTTTCTAGAGGTCTTTCGCGGAGTCGTAGCTTCCGATTCGACTTACCTCTTGTGGTGGCAGCACGCTAAGCAGGTGGAATTCTGCCTTTCCGTTGGCGACAAAATCGGCTTGCTCCTTCTTGCTCCACGTGTTTTCTTCTTTATCTTTTGGAACTGCATAGTCATATTTCATAATTAAGCAAATGTCAAATTCTGTCTTGAAAAATACCTCCATCCGGTGTTTCCACGTCGCGAAGTCTCCGTCGAACTTCGGGGGATAAATATTCGCTCCGGCTATCGTCTTGATCGTTGTGCTTCAGTCGGCGGTTAGTCCTTCTGAGACGGTCTGGCTCTGATACCAATTGTAGGTGCAGCGGAGGCCGGCAAAAGTGCAATAGCAATAATAATAAAATAACTAAAACAATAAAACAAAGCAGAAGGACAGAGAAGACCGGGAGTTAACCTGGTTACAACCAAGAAGGTTGTTAATCCAGGACGATGAAAAGCGCGCACTAGAAAAATCTCCTTCTCTGAAGGCGGAGAAGCCTTTTACACTCTAACAGTTCAGAACTATTGCTAGGAATTGATTACAGAGTTGAGGGAACAATTGGTTTCTAATTCCTAGTTCCAGAGGCCTTTATATAGCCTCTGGAAATTCTATCTCGGATGTCCGAGGCGCCTCCAATAGAGGTCCAAGGCACCTCCATCGAGAGAGTGGATAAAACTTTATCCGGAAACTCAACGTTCACTTCTGCCAGGTCCGAGGCGCCTTCAAGCTGGAGGCGCCTCCAAGTTGGCTGGCAGCTTTTTCCAACTTGCTTGCTTCTTTGCTTCGTCTTCCAAAGTCCCGTTCTTTTGGGTGATTCCGGCCAACCGAAATAGGGCTCACCCGAACTCAATTTCCGGCCTTCTCCTCGAGCAGTCTTCCTCCCGGCTTAACGTCCCTCGAACGCCGTGCACGTTCTTCTCGTCCACCGGTGTACTCTTCCGCAGCTCTCTCGTCCTTCGGACGCACCGAGTCCGTCGGCTCCCTTCCCGTGCCGTCCTTCTCGCTAGATGCGTTTTTCGCTCGACTTCCTGCGCTCCTAAGCTCCTGCACACTCAGACACAGGGGTCAAACACAAAGCAGGACCTAACAAACTTGGTTGATCACATCAAAACACTACGGGGTCCAACACACATCACAAAACTGATAATGTTATTGAGAGATAATAGTCTTGAGACAGATTGAATAGTTCTCTGTCAGTTTATAGAAACCCAAGGATTGCATTTGTTTTATCTTTCATGGCTTTGCGTCTTTCATTTCTTTGCTTTCTTTCCCACTAAATAACCATCTCGCCCATCCATGTTATGCTTCATCAGATAAGGTTCCTTTTCACATATCTAACTCCCCTCTCTGATTCGACAACATTAATAATTGAAAAAGGAAGTTAGATTCAAGCCAAAACCTAACTTTAAATGAACCCTTTTTTGTGAATAAAGGAACTGTGCTTCCCTTTGTAGTATTGTCCTCTACATGCAATAGGAAAATGACTTCCTTAATTTGTTGCATGTCGTTTTGAGTTGCAAATTGCTGATTGTCTGCACCTGTTCTTATTCTCTGTAAAAGCAATCCGTTCCTTTTGTAATTTTCTAGTTAATTTGAGATATAGAACCTAATTTGAATACAGCTTTATTTCAATGCAACCGATCCATTGAGTGAACTTTGGCAAAGGGCTTGGATTATCTCTGCATTTTGGAGTGTCCTCTCTTATTTACTGCTCATAGTTATCTGCATCCTGTGGGCTCCATCTCAAAATCCGACAAGGTACTATCTTGGTTGGTTCTGTACTTTTGTCACACAACAGGTTCTTGATGCTCTTTTCTTTTTCACTGATTTGTTATTGATGGTTTTACTTTTATGTTATATAAAATTATGCTGAATAAGTTAGTCTTGCTTGGAAAAGAAGCCTAGGTGCATTTTATCATACCTCGAATATCATGTTTCTTCTCTCTTTCTAATTCCATTTCCTTTTTTATGGATGTGACTACTTTGAAAATCCAATTTAAATGAAAAAAATATATTTTGCTAATAAGTATACCTTCACATTTAGTATTTTTTGTATTCTGCTCTTGTTTCCTCTGGTTTCAGGATTGATTGTATATCAACTTATAATGAAGATTTTCTTTCTTTCAATTTGCACGTTTCTTAACCTCAGAGTTGAGAAATTGAGAGTACTTGTTCTGATACTGAATTTTATGGTGGTATTTGTGGTGTTTGTTGAATTTCTTTGCAGAATAATACTATGATAGAATACACGTGAAATTGCTGCATTGACTCCTATCATATATCTAGATCGGTGTGGGCCTTTGGCTTATTAAAGTCTGCTTACAGAATGTTTATTCCTCTTTTAATAGAAATGTGTGGTAGTGGACCTGTTTGATTGAGAAACATCAAACATCCATTGCTCTTATCTGCAAATCATGTTTTCTTTAATGATAGTGTTCTTCAATCCTGCACGGAGGTTGGTTTCATTAGCATTGTCACTGTTTTTCAGGAAAATCTTCCGTTTATGATAATAACTTTATTCGATCAAAGGAATAAACAGGCTGTAGACTTTGCTAGATGTTTACTTAGTTATGTTACTTGCAGATATGCATATTCGGAGGATACAAATGATGACTTTGAAGATGATGGTCCTCTTTCTGGAAGTGGCGCAAGAGGGATTGGCGATACTGTCACCAAACTGGAGAGAAAGGAAAGGAAGAACATTGATCATGTATTTGGGTTGGCAGTTGACCGTGAGGAGGATAAAAGAGAGTAGCAGATGGTCACCCCTTCACCGGGTTTCAAATTAATTTGCTTTTCCTTATTCTGGTATGCTATTCAATCATTTCTCCTTGCTGATCTTGATAACAAATATAATTACTTATAAATGTTTTTCTTAGTCCTTACAATTTAATTTTACCTACAAGCATGTTATGTCTATCCTTTGAGATTGGCAGACTTCAATGTATACAACATTATTTATATGTATATTTTCTATATACATATAGAAAATATGTATATAGACATTATATGTATATTTTCTATATCTTGTTATTTTTGATCATTCTTTTAAAAATCAATGAATCAATTAATTAATTATATTATTATGAACTATAAAATTGATCATGTTATCAATTGCGAGGTTTGAAATCTCGACCTGTGTCAAGGTTTTGATCCCCGATCGGAATAATACGATTTCAGTATCCTATCGTGTCATGTCGATATAATTTCGCTATTTTTAAAATATAAATATAAATGTACATTAATCTTTGATTATTAAAGATGTTTATATTTTGAGATGTTGAATTTATATTTTAATATTTTCTCATAAGATGATGCCTATTAAACTTTTTATAAAAATATATTTTAAAAATTAAGTAATTCTTAAAATTCAAAACTAAATTTAAAATTATAAAATTATTTGAAAATTTTAAATTATTTTTTAATGTATTTATAAATTTTTAATTTTAAAAATTTTATTTGAAATGTTTAAGAATTATATATATATTTTTAATTTTTTAGATTATTTTAAATTTATGTTTAATTTTAAAATTATTTTAATTTTTTAAAATTATTTTGTAAAATATATATTAAAATTTTAAATTATTTAAATAATTTTTAATATTTTATAATTATTATTAATAGTAGTTTATTTATAAAAATTAGATATTTAAAAAATAAAAAATTAACTAAATCAAAACGACTAAAAAAGTCGTGGTCCCTACTGTGTGATATCTACGGAGGGTTTTAGGAATATATAATATTTTATTAGAAATATTTAGAGTTTTAAATTATTTTTTATATATTTTAATAGAATAATTTAATTAGATTTTTAATTTTTTTCTTATTTATTTAAATTAGAGATAATTAGATCATTAAAAAATAATTGTAACATAACTAATAAATAAATAAATAAAATATCTATTATATATTTTTAAAATTAAAATAAATAAAATATTTAATTAATTAGATAATTTTATTAAGATTTAATTAAGATTCTTTGAATTATCTGCATCTACTCTGGGAATTGTTTTAATTTTAAAAAACATTTAATTAAAAAAACCAGCGCGACCCCATATGCAGTCGCGATTGCGGGGGCGGCGTGGCCTCTCCGGCCAACCCCTTCGGTGCTGCCCCTCCGGGCGACCCCTTCGATGCGGACCCTCCGGCTCGGCCGCAAGGGTCGTGGGGCCCCTTCGGCACTGCTGCGAGGGTTCTGCGACTGTTCCTGTGCGGCCGCTCGCGTCGCAACGCCCTTCCTGCTCGGCTGCGGGTGTCGTGATTCCCCTCTTGCGCGGTCGCGGGCGTTGCAATGCCCTTCCTGCATGGCCACGATCGTAGCGACGCCTCCGCGGCTGCAGCAGGATTGGTGCCGGGTTCATGCCAGTGTCGGTTGACGGACGAAACCAAATGTTTCGGCTTGCTCGGCACGAGATGTCAAACCCTGATCAATTGTGATAAGAAAAATTGAATTATTAGGAAAGCATAGAGTTAATTTACATTTTAATTGTTGGATTTATTTGATGTTATTTTATAATTTAATTGTTATTTGTAGTGAATAAGTTCTAGGATAAGTAATTGTTAAGGATAAAGAAAAACTATAATTTAAATTAAAATGGAATTCGTTTGGTTTCATTTTTTTAATGGAAGAGATAGAACAAAAATTAATGTATTGATATCGACTATTACCAAAAGGTTGGGAGAAAGATATGTCCTGGATGTAGCTATCGATACTGAATTGCGCATGCTGTTCATCGTTAACCTAGGATATGGTAATTCTAAATTTGCTAATGTGGAGATACAATTGTGAAACTCTGCAATGAAAAAAAAAAGTGAAATTAGTTTTTTTTTTTGCTAGTTACTTCGCTATCGTGTTAATAACAGGTAAGAATTGAAGTACTATGTAGCTTCCCTGTGAGATCATGTTCTTTCCTTCAACATCTTCTCCAAGTTGTAATAGTTTCTGATCCCTGAGGCTACCACCAGATTGCATCACATGCAAGATCTGCCATCTCCGGATAAAACCATTTGAGAATTGTAGTTGGCTTCCTTTTTCGGCTCAATGAAGATCATAGTTATTTTTTTTACTTTTTCTCCACAGTTGGTGAATACATCTAATATTGATATTAAAAGATTTAGACAGAGCTAACCCTTCATTATAGGAAATTATGTATGTGTCACAGATAACATAGATCATCCTCAATATGACTGATGAAGACATCTAATACAGAAAAAAAAAAAAAGAGACTTAATGCTTTGTTTGGTTCGTGGAATGGAATTGATGAGGAATATAATAGTTATTTCTAGGGAATGGAATTGATAGGAACAGAATTTTTATTCTTAGGGAATGAAATTGAGTGGGAATGAGCAAGAATATGTGTTCTTGAGTTTAATTCATGGAGTGAAATAAACGGTTTCATTTCATAACTGTTTTGGTTGCCAAGAATGCAATAAGAAATAGACAAGGAATAATCCTCCACAATTGATGAAATATCACATCAAGTAAGAGAACCTGCTCGACCTGTTCCTTGCTTGTTTAGGCCCCTGATGCACATGGTCCATTCAAAACAGTATTATTGATATTTGAATAATAGTAGGAATGGGTGTTATTTCCAGATTGAAATAGCGTAGGAACTGAGCTTGGTTTTTCTTGGAATAGAGTAAAGAGTAGCTATAAGAATGACAATGGAAGAATAAATTTCCATTGGAATTTTTATTTCGAGTTCATTCTTGTAATCAAATGTTGAAATTTTTATTATATGATGATTCATAGAGAATATGATGCGGGAGGATCCGAAAAATTTTATTATTATTTTTGGTAAATTTTATTCTTTTGGTATTTAAGTTATTTTTCGTAATTTTTATTTTTTATATTATTTTTTAATTTTGAGTCTATTTAGAAATTTTAGGATTGTGAGTCTGTTAATAATTTTTCTTTTCTTTTAAATTTCTTTTCTTTCTTTACAACATAAGAATAAGATTTCTTTCCTTAGTATATTAGGGTGTGAAGTCTATATAAATATATGTTTAGCTGTACAAGGAATTAATACACAGTTATTAAATAAATTTTTTTTTTAAATATGGAGGATGGTGGTTTTTTCTTTCTTCTCGACAACACATATCTTCGTGGTGAAAACTTTGACAACAGCAACGCCCATAATGTCATGCTTGTTGGCAGATCAACGAAAATTCCTAAAGTTTAGCAGTTGTTAGTAGATTTTACCGATTTAGTGCATCAGTCTCCCTGGGTTGAAAAGAACTCTCCCTCGAGTTCAAATTAAGTTCATTAACATCCATTGAATAAGGAGTTAGGTGCTTCATGAGTCAATTCAGCCCAGACAAAATCTCTAATCTCAAAAAGTATCTGTCGACGATGACTATTGACCCGAATCTTATACTTGGTATTACTTTCTATAATTGCAAGTTTCACCTGCTCATGAATACCTTGAAGATGCTTTATCATCTCATCTGCTTTAGGATTAATTTGCCCTACACATGGAACACGGGCTAAGTCTAGAACTCTTGATGAATTCTAGCTATAGACAATCTCAAAAAGACTTAATCCCATTGTCTTGTTTCTCGATCTATTGTAGGCAAACTCTGCTTGAAGTAACGCTAAACCCCACTGTTTTGGTTTAGTTCCTGTGAAGCATCTCAGAAGATTACCCAGACTCTGATTCACCACCTTGGTTTGTCCATCTAAGCTTGCTAAAGTTCAACTACATGCCCAATTTTCCCCATAAGCTCTTCCAAAAGTGACTGATAATTTTAGTATCTCGATTTGAAATCATGGACCAAGGAATGTCATGTAAATGCACGATCTCCTTGAGTTTGATGGGCAATCCGAGCAACATCCATAGTCTTCCTGTAAGCTACAACATGCGTCATCTTTGAGAATCTGTCAACAACAACAAGAACTGAGTTTGACATTCGTTGGGTGCGGGGTAATCCCAATATGAAATTCATGCTGACATCGAGCCAAGGAGCTTCAGGAACGGGTAGGGGAGTGTACAAGCCTGCATTTGTTAGAACCCCCTTAGACCGCTAGCATACAGAACATCAATCAACAAAGTGAGTCATATCACTGGTCAACTAAGGTCAATAGAAATTGGCAGAGATGACGGTCAACGTCTTTCGAAGTGACCCTTATTATGAAACTCGCTCATAATCTGCTATCTTGAGCAGTCTGGAATGCAATTGCAATCCACGAAATAGATAACTATTATGTGAAATAAAATCATGTTGGTGACCATCATCTACCTCCTGAAATATCCTTCCAAATGATAGGTCAGCCGTATACATATTTGAAAAGACCTCAAAGCCTGCAATGTTGGTACTCATGGTGGTGAGTAATGAAGAATGTCGACTTAGATCATCTGCACACGGCTCAAACTCCTAGCTTGGTGCCTTAGCGTAAAGGTGAACTCTTGTAAGTAAGCCACCCACTTGGCATGCAGTCTACTCAGCTTGTGTTGACCAGGATATACTTTAATGCTTCATGATCAGTAAACAGGATGAATTCCTTCTGTACTAGGTAGTGTCACCAATGCTTCAAGGACTGCACAATGGCATAGAACTCTAAGTCGTTGGTAGAATAATTTTTCTTGGACCGGGAGGGCTTCTCGCTTAAGAATTAAGAAAGCAACTGGTCGCCTAGATTGACTCAAAACACCCCGATACCTATGCTGGATGCATCACAGTTGACCTCGAATAATCTAACAAAATCAGGAAGAATTGGTACTTCGGTCATCCTCTATTTAACCAGTTGAAAGTTAGCTTCTGCTTTTTCAGACCACTTAAAATCCCTTCCCTTGAGATACTCAGTGATAGGAGCAATCAAAGTGCTGAAATTTCTAATGAACCTGTGGTAGAAAGAAGCTAAGCCATGGAAACTTCTTAAGCCATGGAAACTTCTGACATCGTGCAAGGTTCTTGGTTGAGGCAACTCCAAGACTGCATCTATCTTTGTTTGATCTGCATGTACAATATTAGTAGGCACGATAAAGTCGAGGAAAGTTATTGATGTAGTAAAGAAAGAACACTTCTTCTTATTTACAAATAAGCACTTCGTTTTTAACTTTTCGAAGACAACATGGAGATGATCGAAGTGTGATGTCTATATCAGACTGTAAACGAGGATGTCATCAAAGTATACCATCATAAACTTTCTCATAAAGGGGCGTAAGATCTAATGCATAAACCTCATAAAGGTGTTGAGCGCATTCGACAATCCAAAAGACATCAGCATCTACTCATATAACCCATGTTGTGTCTTGAATGTCTTCTATTCATCCCCATGTCTTATTCTGATTTGGTGATATCTGCTTTTAAGATTAATTTTTGAGAAGACCTTAGAATCAGATAGTTGATCCAACATGTTGTCTAAGCGGAGAATTGGAAACATGTACAACAACAACAACAACAACCAAGCCTTTTCCTACTAGGTGGGGTCGGCTGTATGAATCCGTTTACGCCATTGAGCTCTATCTCCTATTATATCATCATCTATATTTAAATAAATTTTATCTTATTTTATTGTTGCTAACCAAGTCTTTTTTGGTCTTCCTCTTCCTCGTTTTATATGCATGTTTATCATAGTTTCACATCGCCTAACTGGAGCATTTATTGGTCGTCTAAGTACATGTCCATACCATCTTAAACGTGTCTCTCTGAGTTTTTCCTCAATAGATGCAACTCCTACTTTCTCTCTAATGCTCTCATTTCTTATTTTGTCCATCCTCGTATGTCCACACATCCACCTTAATATCCTCGTCTCTGTAACTCTTATCTTCTACTCATGTGCTCGAGTTATATTCCAACATTCAGCTCCATATAACATAGAAGGTCTAACTACGGTTTTATAGAACTTATCTTTAAATTTAAGAGGTACTTTTACGGTCACATAAAACACTCGACGCTCCCTTCCATTTCACCCATCCCTTCATTCTATATGAAGCTCTCTCAATCCCTCCTCCGTTTTGCTAAAATGATCCTAAATATTTAAAGCTCTCTCCGGTTCAGGTAACTCGTCCTCTTTTATCTTAACAATTTCATTACTATGTCTAATATTGCTAAACTTAAATTTCATATATTGTCTTTAATCTACTAAGTCTTCTTTCCCTTCTAGTGTTTCCCTCCAAGATTCTAGCTTAACATTTACTCCTTCACGTGTCTCATCTACCAAATAATATCATCCGCAAACAATATGCACTATAGTATCGTGTCTTGAATGTGTCTAGTGAGTTCATCCATTAATGTAAAATGATAGGGACTTAGAGGTGATCCTCATGTAACCCTATCTTTATTGGAAATGTTTGAGTTACTCCACCCAAGTCTTTACTCGGTCGTTACATCCTCATACATATCCTTAATTAGTTCAATATACGTTACGCTAACACCTCTTTTCTAAAATTCTCCATATAATTTCTCTTGGGACTTCATCATAACTAATGTCAAAAAATATGTCTCAGAGTAGATCTTGTTTTATCCCTATTTTATAAAAAATGAAGATGTATAGCTTATTGTCACCTTTCAAGCATTAACCCAAATTGATTTTCCATCACCTTGGTCTCCTTAATTATTTTTCTATTACTTTTTCCAAAGTTTCATAGTATGACTCATTAGTTTAATACCCTATAGTTCACACGATTTTATACGTCTCCTTATTCTTATAAAAAGAAACTAGAGTACTTATCCTCCATTGATCAGACATTTTTTTCGTTTTCAATATCATGTTAAATAATTTTGTAAGTCATTCAATACCTTGTTTCTCTAAGCACTTCCATATCTCTATCGGAATATCATCTGGTCCAACAGCTTTTCCATTGTGCATCTCATTTAAAGCTTGTTTTACTTCTGAAGTTTGAATTCTACGATAAAAATTAAAATTTCGATGCTCATTTGACCTAATTAAATTACCTAAGTTAAGTTGGTCTCCTAAACCTTCATTAAAACGTTGATGAAAATACCTCTTCCACCGCTCTTTTATTTCTCCATCGCTTACTAATACCCTATTACATTCATCTTTAATACATTTTATTTGACTAAGATCTCTTGTTTTTCTTTCTCTCCCTTTAGCTATTCTATAGATGTCTTTTTCCCCTTCTTTTGTATCCAATTTTTGATATAACCGTTTAAAAGTTTCATTTTTTGCTTCACTCACTACTTTCTTAGCTTCTTTCTTGGCTATTGTATATTTTTTTAAATATAATTTGCAGGAATTGCACAGGAGCTCATGTTCTCTCAGATGTGTCCTGTTTTCAACAACTACACCACCTAATGCTGCAATTATTCGGCTTCCTTAGGGCTAAGGTGATAAGTTAGCTGATTTGACAAACTCGACGCTGGAACAAAGTCAATCTGATGCTAGATATCTCGCATAGGCGGTAGCCCAGAAGGAAGATCCTTTGGCATCAACCCATCAAAATCCGCTAGCTGCTGCTGTACTTCGGCGGATAACTCAGTGTCCATGGTAAGAGCAATGCTTTGGCATAGTAGCAAAGCATATACAACTCCATCTGAAATCTTGGATACATAAAGCAAATTAGTATTTTTAGCTACTAGAATTGGAGTAGTTCCTTCTCGTCGTGCCAACACAATTTTGTTTCCCTTGACATTAAGGGTATAGGTATTCTTCCACCCATTATGAACAGCACTGTGATCATACTACGACGATTGCCCCAACAATATATGACATGTATCCATGACCACCACATCACACTAAACACTATCAAATTATTTACCAATTAAAAAGAAAACGAGGCATCGTCGGTCTACTATTATTTGTAGGATCTAAAGCGTTAGAGGGGGAGGTGAATAGCGCTAGTGGTTTTCACGTTCGTTTAAAACACGATCAAGTAAAACGCAGCGAAATATAAGGAGATGGAAAGTAAAGCAATGCTAACAAGCCAATATTTACTTGGTTCGGAGACTGTGACAACTCATACTCCAAGGTCCGCACGTGTGAATGCTTTTGTTGGACAATCACTAATCAATTGAAGAATACAAGTATAATTTCAAATTATTACAAGTAATTTGATCAATAAAAATTATGACGACTTTGGAGAAAGAAATCTTTAGCATAGTTGTTGTCGGAACAGCTTTTATGCGTCGTAAAGACTTTCAGAGCAGCGCGCAATAATAGAAGTAGTTTCAATTGATCTGTAGAAGTTGTTGGTCGAAGCTTCCTTTTATAGCCCCTTTCGGGCACCTAGATCTCCTCTCGGACGCTTGCATTGTGCTGACATGGTGATCTATCATCAAAACTTCATTCTCGAAGTTTATCCACGTCTGGGTGCTTGGACCGCTGACATGGGTCGGCAAGTCGTCGTGCTCCAACTTAGCGTGTCAATAAGATTTTGGCCATCCGTGCGCTTGGAGCAACTCTGGGCGCTCGGACTGCCCGGGTGCCACCCAGGCACCCTCTCGGGGCTCTCCCTCAATGAAACTTGCCAGGGTGCCCGTAGCAGCTCCGACCCCCAGACTCCAGGCGCTCAAATTCGTTCTTGTAGAGCAACCAATTTGGGTTGGGTCGGTCGGGTTGGCCCACCCTGCCAAACAATTTAAGGGAGTTGGGTTAGAATTTTATCAACTCAAGCCCATCGCGGGTCGACCCCTCCTAGGCCTGACCTGCGCGGATCGGCCCGCGACGGGCTTGGATTGGCCCTCGGGTTGAGAAACACATGTAAGCTAAGTTTATGCCAATTTATTATCTTTCTTTGTTATAATTTTGAAATAAGAATAGTACTTTTCATCCAACATAAGTATTTATTTATGTCCATTTATATCTAAAATATATGTTTATGGATGAAATCTTTTCGAAATAAAACGTTGAAAATATGAAATATTTTTTTAAATTTTTTTAAAGAATTTTGATGAGCCTGCGGGTTGGCCCGTCAAACCCGCAACCCGCCTTGAATTGGGTTGGGTTGGAATTTTCCCAACCCGCCAAGTTGACGGGTTGGCCCACCCCGTCCCGCCAAATGGTTTACCCGCCATGGGCTGACCTGCCACGCCACGCCACGAGTTGGTCCGTCTGACAGCTCTACTTTCCATGCGCTCGGACTAACTTTTTTGCAACCTCTTCTTCCTACGAAATAAAGTTAGCGCAGGCAATAATATATGAAGCATAATAAGTTTTGAAAGCCTATGGATTGTCCGGTCCTGACTTTGAGTTTCACTGAAACTCTAGGTTGGACCAATCCCTACTGTTCCCTTTTTAGGGAACGTATCCTCACTTACTCCTCTCATGAGAGATTACATTTTGCCAAACCGATCCTCCAGACTGTCTAGACTTTTGCTCAGCGTCTGAGACATTAAGACTTCATGCTGGACATTTGGACTCGTCCAATTTTTCGCCTGGTGTCTGCGACCTCCAGGACTTTCACCTAGTGTCCTCAACTCTAGAATTTCGCCCAATGTCTTCGACCTGTCAAGACTTTATCCAATCCTCCGGACCAGGACTTCATTGTCTAACCGTAGCTAAGACTTTTCACCTGCCTAGTCTCAACTAGGATTTTTCTTTGCTTAAGATCACTTTGGACTTTTCTGCACACTTAGTTCAATTTGTTATACAATAAGAAATCTTAACTTTGAATCTTTTGTCATAATCGAAACTTAGATTCGATCATCTAGTACTTCCTGCACCAACTATTACCTCACTTTATTCAACCAGGGTAACTTGTAGTGTTTAGGATGACGGTCTGTCTTCAATTGTAATTTTTGGGCAGTCCCCGTAGATATTTCGTTCTCACAATTGTCGCTGTCTATGATCATATTGCAGACTTTATCCGCGATAGTGCAGGTAGTATGAAAAATATTGGTTTTCAACCAATCATCCCTTAAATCGTCCTTGGGAGTCAGTAGGCTCTTATGAAAAACCAAAGTCTCATGGCCATCACCATAAATCACTTCGTCATATGTTTTATACATCGGATCACCAATTGTTGTTGTATTTTCTATCATATCTTCCTCGATCAATAAGTTTTTGCCCTTCTGATCAATAGAAAAGGTCTTTCCTACATTGGTGCGTCATATGTCCCTGTTCACCACATTAATAATATCTGAAAGGGGCTTTAGAATAAACCTATGTCGACTGCTACGGTGGCTACTACGATGGTTGTTTTTGTGGAGGACAAGAATTTTAAGGACGAACTGGCCGACTATTCTGGTCACTTCTCCTTTGTTTCCGATTTTGTTATTTTTCAGCTGCCAGTGCACGTTGAAAGGCCTCTGACACCATCAAAAGTGAATGAAGACTGAAGGCATCTTGCAAAGCCAAGCGTAGACCCCTTAAGTAACGTGCCACCTTCTACTCGATTTCGGATAAGTCGTTTCGGGCCATTAGCTGGAAAAACCCTTCTGTATATTCGTCGACCGATCTCGCGTTGTGTCTTAATGAGTGATGTAGCTGGAACAGAGTTTGGGTGTAGAAGAGCGTCGTATCTGCTCCCACCATGTTGATGCTTGGCCCTTGAGTCCGATGTGAATTAACTTTACCTTCATCCAATTTGGAACTCGCTTGTAGTGGAATATCCGCTCTACTTCGTTGATGTAGTCAATGAAATCCTCTGCTCGTAACAAAACAGAAAATTCAGGCAGATCTTAAAATTCGAAGTCTCCAGCAGACTCTTCTCACCTACGACGTTCCTGAGGTGTGTCCAGCTGTTGATATGGGTTCTCGAAGGAAGACTCTGATCCATGATAAAAAATCTCACGATATTCAAGATCTCGCACCGTCATACGTTAGGTTAAATATGCAACTTGTCTCTGTAAATCCTCAATCATTATTATGTCGTGGACGTTACGATCATAGTGCTCAGTTTCCTCCACCGAAGCCTACTTGTTGCGATCGCGACTACAACTACGATGATCTGCCATTAGATCTAACGATGACCTTCACGTGCTCTGATACCAACTGACGCCGAGCAGAAAAACAATTATCCTGCGGGCTGACGAGACGAGGGGAATTGAGGAGAAAACAAGAAGAGGAATCTAAAAAAAGAAAACTTTTTATTAAATTATAGCATTAATCCCTCAACATCTAAATATGACTCTTATATAGATCACAACCTAAGACCTAGATAAGGAAAAAAATTACAATTAATAGATCTTAATTCTAATCTTATAAAGAAAGAAAATAAATCGTTTACCAAAAAAGAAACAAATTAACTTAATTCTAATCTTATAAAGAAAGGAAATAGATTTTTTACTCGAAAAAGAAAGTAATTAACTGAACGATTTTAACTCAAATCAAGATGTGGATCAAGACAAATCCTCTCTAATAAATACCAGGAATACGAAAATTACCCTAAATAACCAAAATATGAAAATTACCAAAAATAACAAAAAGGTCCTGAAAGGGGATTAAACGGTGGAATTTGGGGCTAGAATTTGACGGTTAAGGTTTCACTGATAACATATGTCGGCTTTCGAATTATGCACATGTAGCTTGATTCTAAGTGCTGACTCAAAAGTTATGACCGTTTGAAGTTTAAGGGCTCATATTGGGCTTTAATATGGGCCGAGCCTGCATCACTTGCCCTTTCCTCAAATCTCCTTTCTTGTTAGCTCGTAGGATAATCGCTATTTTGTCCGGTGTTCTAATAGAACAATTATTGCTTTGAAACAATATACAATTAGAGTTAACCTTTGACGTAAACTTCAATTAGAGGGAAATCATGTCATGTTTCTTATAGTTTTAACACAAATAACCACATGTTCGAATTTGTCTTTTTTACGTTAATATAATCTTACTATTTAATTAAGAATCCAGACCTTCTAATAACCAACTCTCAATTGATTTTGGTGAAGTCTAAAATTAAATTATGTTAATGTCCTTTTTTTTCACACCGAAAACAATTTCAAGACTTATAAGTAATTTCAACTTCTTATCCTTCTCAGATCACATACGCATAACTTAATTTCTATTACTGCATCGCTTTTCTTGTCGTCTCAATCCTCATTGGTTCTTCATCGTTCTCTCCTCCCCCCCTCTCCAAGTTTTGCTACAGCTTTCTCCTTCTTATCTTTTTTATATCACCATGCATCAATCATCTATTTCGGCTCTTCTGCATATCGAAACAACCGCATTAATCTATCTGTATCTCATTGATTCTCTGGGAAAAATTACAACCGCATCTATCCATCTCTGTATCTTATTGGTTCTTCGGGTGATATAAGACATTCTTGTTATATAACTTGAAGTATGATTAATACCTTAATTTCTACTTTATTTTTGAATTATGATTTTTATAGAATAAATCATACTAGCATTGAATAATATTGTTTAATTGATAATAACACAATCATCTCATATCATCCAACACGGCTATGTTCCCGTTCTAGTTGTTACGAGCAGAAAATATGACTACCGACCTCTCTTTTGGATTAGAAGAAGGATGATCGAGGCTATTTATAAGGAAGATGATGAGTTCGTGGCCTCTTGACATGGTTGCACTCTATTCGGAGTCCGGAGGAGATGGAATCGGCTAACTAGATCATTAAAACTCTAGATTTGGTATTTTAACTTTTCCTTTATTTGTTTTGAATTTTTAGAATTGGTTTTCTTTTCTAAAATTTTATATAGATTTTATCTTTCTTTTTTTAGATTAATTTTCTTTTTTAAAGTTAGTTTTCTTTTTCTTCCTCTTATTCTGTTGTGACTTTTTTTTTATTTTTTAGGTTATTTAAACAAGAGTTAGGGCTCTTGTAAAATTAATGTAGTTGACGTTTAAGTTAATGTTGAGTTTGATTTTGATTTGAATAAATAAATTATTTTCGTTTAAATTTAGAGGCAGCTCCTCTTTGTTGACGAACCCCTCTTGTTATGTCTTTCTTTACAAACCTCTAATTCAAACGTTGCATCCGGAGTTCCTTCTCTTGCGTCAATATTCATTTTATATGATTTACACGTATTCATGTATTTTATTACACCCAATGCTTGTGTACGATGGCTAGTTATGAGTCATTTTTTTTTTAAATCAACCAAAATAATTATTTACAGGCTATAAATAATTATTTACAGACTATAACTTTTTTTTCTCAAGTCGAGAAAACAATATGCATGTCTTGATTAATTATGTTTATCTCAGACGTCCCTACTGTAAATCTGGCATTCTCTGATCAACTAAACACTGCATGGGGTGCATGCCTTGATTAATGCTCATACAGTTAATTTCCAAAACGATTATATGAGTGAAGCAACTCACTGAAGTATAAATTTCCACAATGGTTTCTGGTGTCTGCCATTTTTCTTATGCCAACTTTTTTTGTATCTATATAATTCACAAATGGTTCTCCCCTTGTCGTATCATGTTGCATGATTGAGATTATGAATACATGGAATGATCTTCATGTGATATATGGTTTCTTTTGACAGGACATATTGTTCTTTGTTCACTGAGCACCTCTCTGGAGCGTCCGTTGGTATAGGTGACAATGTTGCTCGATGTTCATTGTCTGAACTAGGCCAGGATTCTTATGTTAATCCTGTATGAAGTTTGTAGTTCTTGTGGAATGATCTGTTGAAACTTCAAAATCTGGTTAATGTTGTACAAATGGCTGTGGAATCTGTGGTTCAATACTCAAATCAATATAATTGTCTGATCCTTTGTCCATCTATTTTGTGCATTGCAAAATATACTTGTTTAGGGTTCATGTGCAAAACATAGTGGCCCGTTTTGGTGCAGCATCCTATTATGTTAGGACCAAAAAATTTCAGATATCTTCATAATAATATAATATTATTCATTTTAGACCTAAGTTTTTATGTATTTATTTGAGCTCTACCTAAAAGGCCTAATGGAGATATTTTTATTTTATAAATTCATGATCTTTTTTATATTTTTCTAAAGTGGACTTTAATTGTATTCCAACAATCTTTCTTTCAAATGAAAAACTACCATTATTAAATCACTCTTGATTTGTTTAGGGTCTCACTTCGTTCAAGGTTTTATTCATATGGTTCGACTTGGATAATGATTCTGGCTCGTTCATACTTCTTCTGACAGTTAGACTGATGAAGAGTGTCCTCACTTTGATACAACTTTGCACTTAAGTCTTTATAGATTTATTTTTAAACTTTATCCAAATGATCTTATATCAATGAAGATATTTTCATTTTATAAACTTATAATTTTTTTTATATATTTTTAATGTAAAATTTGATTGTATTCTCAACGAAGACAATTGGCAGGTGCGAACATCAGACTTGCGTTAGGAATGATCATCAAGCATGCGCAAGTAGTAGGCTGTGCGAACCCGACAGCACCCAAGGGTAGACTCATTCCTTTACTATCTAGTCTTTGTCGAGGAAGATGATCTAGGCGGAAGATATCGTCTGAAGGAGAATTCGACTAAAAATCTTAAGATGATATCGTTAATTATAATGAATGAAACTAAAAAAGCTACAATGAATACAAAAAGTTCTATGATCAATTGGACTATACAATTAAACATCATACACAAAACCTTCAGAAATGCTGACTGGTTGAAGGATCAGAAACATAAGAGCCTTTTCTTATCATTCCATCTTCCACCAGCCTTTCCTTGGGAGTATTACAGCGGGGCGTGCTTGGCGCTGTGAATTCAGATACTTCATCGATATCACTGTGCCGATATAAGATCTCACTTGCCGAACCATAGTCCATGAGCTGATAAAGTTGTGAACCTGTTCTAAGCCTACTTTTTCTCTTATCCATCAGAGTTGATCTACTTGGAAAATTTACTGGCATTTCAGTATCAGAGGCAAGAGAGTATCCATAGTCTGAGTAGGAAACTGGTTCCCATGGGGATCTATCATTGGACGGAAAGATGGAGACCTCGTGCCCAGGAGTAGTATCTGTCATGCTGTCCAACTCGGTTGTCGGTGTCTCAGCCTCATCGGGTGTAAGGGGAATCCCATATTTTGGAGTTCTGAAAGAAAATGTAAGAACTTTAGAACAAGCACCACATTGAAGCTTATAAAATCTTCTCTGCACTATGAAGAAATCGATAGGAAGCCTAAGCAACTCCAAGCAGTTGTAGCATACGACAAATGGAGAGCCACCTAAAACAGGGCGACAAAGTTGCTTCTTCTGCTGTCTTCCATCATTGTTGTTTGGTTTCTCGGTCTGACGCTCAACCTGAGGCTTGTGGGAACATGGAGAGGGCCTAGAACCAGCATGGCATGTATGATTGCAGTGGCAAGCTCTGCAAATTCCATTGTGGCAAGGGCTTGGAGATGCTCGGCGGCCTTCATAATGACAATGCTTGCAAGGAACATCGAACGGCTTTGAAGGAATGCCATTGGACCTGGGTGGTGGTCGAGGAATTGCCCTTCTTTGATGGGTCACTTTAGGAGGAGTTTGACATCGGCCTGGCTTAAGATGCTTCACATGGTGAGGCTGTGCCCTGCTCTCATCAGATTTATCAAAGATTTCATTGATTTCCTCTTTCAATCCATCAACCTTCCTTAGGATCTCCGTTTGAATGTTAAGTAAGCCCATAGGAACCTTTGAATCCCTCGAGATCTCAAATGAATCAAGATCAGCTACTGCCCTATCATTTTGTTTGTCGGCTGAGCCTTTGGAGACCTCCACTAGATTTATCGAGGCCGATCTTGAATGCACATGATTTTCTGATTCCATCAAGTTCTGAACCGAATGGAAGTCGTCAGAGTCAAAAGAGGAATGTGTCACTAAATCATCTTTTTCTTTTTGGGAAACCTCATTTGTGTGCGAACCAAATGTATCAAGAGCAGCTGGCTTCTCTATCGGCGACTCTTGTGAAACTTCATGAGCTACAATTTGTGTTCCCACTTGCATCTCTTTAACACCCTCTTCTTTATGTACATTAGTATCTGCTGAATCTTGCACAATTCTTCTAAAAGTTCTCCTGGACAAGGGCACACATTTACGAGATGTCTCAACGTTGCCGGTATCTATCTCTGAAACAAAAGAGGGATTTATCACTAAATCATCTTTTTCATTTTGGGAAATCTCATTTCCGAGCAAACCAAATGTCTCAAGAGCAGCTGGCTTCTCTCTCGGCGACTCTTGTGAAACTTCTTGAGCTACAATTTGTGTTCCCACTTGCTTCTCTTTAACACCCTCTTCTTTATGTACATTAGTATCTGCTGAATCCCACGACATTCCTCTAAAAGTTCTTCTGGACAGAGGTACACGTTTACGAGGAGTCTCAGCGTTGCCAGTATCAATGACGGAAGAGATGTTGACGTCGAATGGATTTGCACTGGCTATCTTTGAAACTTTCCCGCATTCACTATGATGATTGTTGTTGTTCTCCTTGTTGTCCAGTGAAGCATCATTTCTGTTATTGGGACTAGAACTCTGCAAGTCCATACTTCTCACATTGGAGGAACTAGCTTCGAGCTCCATTTGTCTCTCCTTCAGGCAGCTTTCTTCATCTCCTTTGTTTAAACCACTGCTTGAAGCATCTTCTGCTTTAGACGGTTGTGAAGCTAGAGATGCTGCACTCTGATCGGTAGAATTATAATGTTTTGCTGCCAAGAATAAAGAAAACAAAATCCATGAGGAGAAGAACTACATGAGAAAAAAAAATGTAAGTAAACAATGTGATCAACATGGAATCTTACCTCGAAGAGTCACACCACATTCACCACACTGGTATACCGGAACACAAGCAATTTCAGTAAGAAGAGCCATGCATCTCGGGCATCTTACAAACCGGAATCCAGGGATTGTGTTATTGCTAGCCATGTCCAATAATGTAAACCGGTTAGAAGTAAAGACTTCAGGATCCCCACAAGCTCTAGAATCTCTCGATCATGGTGTAGCTTTCTTTGATTTGCAAAATGACAATCCTTGACCTATTGCGTATAATGAAGGTAAATTATAATTTATTAATCTAGAGTATTAGTGAGCCAAATTGTGTTGCAAGATATATAGCAGTGGAAATGCATTAACAGAATTAAGAAACACAAAGAAAATTAGGTTACCACAGTTCACAGAACAAGTCAATAAGAGAACTAGCTTATGATCAATAGAACAAATTGGTTTAACCAAATTCAATAAGAGAACTAGCTATAATTCAATGTGCAGTTGTAAAGGATGTAAAAAGCCCTAGACTTGTATAAGATTAAAAAAAAACTAAAAATGAGCATGAACATAGAAAAGTGTCAACATATGCCTAAAGAGCCAAAGGGAACAAAAATAAAAGTGTATCGAGAAATTGCAACTCAAAAAAGCTAAATTTTCACAAGCTTAAGGTCGTAGAAGTAGAAATTGGTTAAGGAATTAGCTACCAAGTCCTTCAAACTACATAAAGATACTTTTAGTTCCCAAACATTCGAAGGCGAAATTGGACGGCAACCACCAGAAACCGACTCCGTTCACATGGAACAGAACAAAAAGCCTAGAAGTCCATGGAAACGGGAAGAACAATCAAACGAGCAATGTGCGAAACGCCTACTTCAATCAGTAATCAACACAAAAAGGAAGGACTTTCTTCATTTCCCTTCTACCAATTTTCCGTTCCCCCAAATTCCATCTCCGTCCATCAAGCGACGAACCTTGCAGACCTAGAAAACCTACCCGAACGCACTATTTCGACCAATAAAAGTGAAGAAAACACAGAAATCGATTCTTAAAACCGACACCTTCACAGATCAAAAACCACAAACCCTAATCACGCGAAAACTGGAAACTTTACACACTCACCTTTCAGATCGGAAGCTTTTCGAGGTTCTTGATCCCTAATTCTTCTTGTTCCTTGGCTCCCGAACCGCGTCTGCTACTTGAGTGGGGATCTGGAGAAGGAGAGGCGACGGCGAACGATAAACTGGCCGAGGCAGCGGAGGAAGGTTAGCGTTTATATAGGAGCAGGGGAGTTGACCACTTACACGCTTCCGTGGACAATTTGACCAGGTAAAAGTCAACAAATCGGTCCGTGCTTGGGCGCCATTTTATGTAATTAAATGCCAATACATTATTTATTATACTAATAATTATTAAAAGTGCCAATTAATGTCATTATTTTTTTTAAATAGATTTCACAAATCTTTTACTTAATTAATTTTAAATAATATATATATATATATATATATATATATATATATATATTAACATATTATTATGGCTTGCCCTCCTAATTAATACGTCAAGTTGACTTTTGGTGAATAAAGAACCATAATAAATATTAAAATTATGAAAAAAGGAATAATTAATTTAATTTTGACCTCCTACAAATATAATATGTATAATTCTTTTTTAATATTATTATTGTAATTATGATAGTGAAATAATAATTAAGACCGCGTCCACGCGTTGCCTGGACAGCTGCCATGCACCCAATGAGTTACTCTCTGGGACCCATCGGATCGGGGAAATAACACGTGACGGGGACGGATTCGGGTCGTGGGATTCAATTTCACTTTGTTGAACCATTCAAACGTATTATTTCACTCGGTTGAACCATTCAATTTTCTATTTTAAAAAAAAACTAAAGAAATGAGTAACACGACTTAACTAAGAAACCTGTAGAAATAAATTAGTAAGAGTACATCTTTATAATCTTATTTTATTTTCTTAATCACTATAACTTGACTATTATAATTATTTACTAGTTTGTAGATGATTAAGATATAAGTATATGATAATCTACTCAGACTCATTCTAAATGAATATCATCCACATATCATCCAAATACTGGCAAAATGTTCATGGCATCCGATCCATAATCTCTTCTCACTCCCTACAATAAAGAGAACTTCCAAATAATTAATACTTATTAGAATGATATAAAGAGTTAACTAAAATTTTTGCAAAGGCTCCACCTAGGTTTTTTCAAATTCTTTGTTTCTTTTTATGCTCTCGTGTTCGGGACGGATCCAGAAATAAGAGGAGGACGGGATAAACTTTGAGTGCGGAAAAATGAATTAAGTATCAAATACAATTTAAAAAAATTAAATTTTTTAATGTCAAATTATAGACTATAAAATATAATTTATTTTTTGAATAGGATTAGAGTACAGGACAATATTTTTTTTTTAATATACAGATATATATATTTTATTTCTCACTTAATGAGATTTATTTATTTTAATATATATGATTAATTTGACTTAATAAATTCTTCTTATTATTCTTTTATATTCTACTCGTATTTTTTACCTATATTTCATATTCATTAAAAAATTATTTTTGATAAATTTAATTGAGATGGATCGGATTATAAATAATATAGGATTGCCTTAAAGATTGATTTATTTATATATTAAGATTTCTGAAAAGAAATGTTTTCATTAATATAATAAAAATATATAATTATAAAAAATCCTTTTTAGTAACGTTTTAGATTAAAAATAATAATAATAAAAATACTTGATTAAATTTAAATAAGATATGAGGTAGGGATAATTAATGCAAAATCTTTCTCATGCATGATTTGACAGGGGTAAATGAAAGCAAGATTTTTTAAATTTTTTTTTGTTTTCTATGATACTTTTTGTGATTTGAAATACATGATTAGATATGAAAAAGAAAATTTTTAAACTAGGGTATAGCCCAAGACGGGCCTAATGTAAATCCTTCTTTGTCTTGTGTTTAGGGAGGTTAAAAATGAATCCGACGTGTTAATCCGATTAAAGTCAATTAAAAAATATCAGGTTCAGATTGAAAATTTTCTAGATCGGATCAAATTCAAATTTGAGGATTTTGGATTGGAGATTTTTATGTCAGATTTGGGTTGATCCAAATTTAAAGTTTAGTTAATTTTTTAGAGTTAAATTAAATTTTATTTTAGAAATTAAGATTATTTTTATATATTAGTATCAGTATGATAATGATATAGTATTAAGATTTAAGATAAAAGTAAAAAATTATAAAAAAATAATAAAAGAATAATAAATTTATTTGGGTTGGTCGGATTTGAATTTAAGAGTTTTGGATTATATTCAGATTTGGATTGAATTTCAATTGAGATTTTTATACTTATTTTTTAATCTAATTCAAATTTGATTGGATCCATCTGAAATCCAAATAAAACTCCGTGTAAGATGAGCACGTTCAATTTGCCCTGTGCAAATGTATATTTCTTAATCAATGTGAAGGATAGATACAACAACTTCAAAAAAGTATGTGTAGATGGAGCTTTTCATAAATCTTTCACAAAGATGAGCCCAATAAAATCATATATCAAGTATACTTCAAATTATTTATTTGTTTCATTTTATTTAATAAATTTATTGTCGTATTTATATTCTAGGGCATGGATGAAAACTTCGGTTTCAGATATGTTTTCATTAATCTCTTTAATTTATGAGATGTATAATTTCCTCTTTTAATAACATTAGACGTATAAAACTTTGGTTTCAAATATGTTTTCATTAATCTCTTTAATTTATGAGATGTATTAAATTAATTTCCTCCTTTTAATAGCATCAGCAGCACGAATTTTTATTTTAAACAAATCAAATCTACTAAATTTTACCATTAAAATCAATCTGATATAAAATATGTTAATTCAATTGGTTATCAAATTAATCGATGAATTAATATTGGGTATTCAAATCATTAATTAATAATGGTTTAGTTTAATCGGTTAAACTAATTATAAATTAAAATTGAACCAAATAAATTTAAAAATTAACTTTTTGAAAAATGACTTTTTAAATTAATTGAAGGGAAATTGAATTTGATTAGGACATTTACCATGTCTTCCCAGTGAAAATACTCTAAAATTATCCCAATGCATACTACTCACGTGAAATTCTAACCTATGCTAAAAATCATATCAAATTTTTGTTAGATTTGTTTTGTTCAAATTATCATATATAATTTTTATTATGATAATCATATAATTAAAGTTATAAAAAATAAAATATAATTTAATATTTTTTATTATATAACAAAATTTTATCTATTTAAAAGTTTTAGTATATAAAAATATTAATAGTTATAGTTTAATTGGATAGGATAGTAGGATTTTATTTTGAAAATCAGAATTAGAATCTCAACAAATTAATCTCGTTTTTTACATTAAAAAAAATCTGCCAAATCAAAACTGTATAGGTGATTTAACCGCCGACGAGTTAAAGACCCATTAAATTGGCCTGACAACCCGACAATCCAACCCTTTGACGTAGTTACAAGATACGATTATGAGCCTGGGCAAGGTCTGGTCCAGGAGATAGCCCCTCGTTCAAAAAATCAAATTAATTATTTAACTATTCAATCCCACCCCTTCTACCCACCAACTATCATGGATCGACGATACTGTTGGAAAAAATTGAATGAAAAAGCGACGTGTGGGCTGTAGTCCCACAACGATTGAAAGCAAGACTTTCCGACTGATTCGGAACACAGGGGGTTGGAAATCCAGGGCCCGGATGACATCAACCCGAGGAGTCCAAAAATCAGTCAGGACACGATATGTTTGCGAAAAGACAACTTGTTGGCTGGCCTACAAGACAAGGAAAATCGCCAACTTACCTGCACGCCATGTGGCAAGCCTGTCTGCTCGCCATGTGGCAAGCTTGCATCGTGCCACGTAGTGTGGCTTGTTGGCAAGCTTGCCACAAGCTGTGCCTTGCTTGTTGGCAAGCATGCAGCTTGCCATAAGCATGCAAGCCACAACGTGGCTTGCTTGTTAGCAAGCAAGCAAGCCACAGGCTTGCTCGTGATGGCTTGCAAGGTCTATAAAAGACCATGGAGAGGAATGAAGGGAGGACACAACAGAAGCTGAAGTGAGCACAGCAAAGTTCAAAAGCTTTGTGTGAGAGAAAGAAGACAAGTGAGCTTTATGTTGTGAGAAAAAAACTCAAGTGAGCGAGTGCTTCCCATGCCTCATTGAATCCCCCTGTTTCTTTCCCTTCTGTTGTGCTCTTCTTTTGCTCAACAGAAATAGTGATAGTGTTCGGATCTAGTTCAGATCGTCACGACAACCAGTGCTCGGTTATGCTCGTGATCCTGCCGTTTTATCCTGGGAGACAGACGTCCACCTAATCCTCTGAGCACCGCGGAGGGGCCGAATCTGTTTTAAGGAGACAGCGCTCTGCTGGACTCGACATCCACTTTGAGTTCGTGTTGCAGTTCCTGACATCCTGTCAACAACTCTCGGTAGCAACTTGGCGCTGCTCGACAACTCACGATGTCCACGACTCACCTACTCGGCGCTTGGATCGACTCAATAGAGTCGACAGTTTGAGATTATCTGCTCAAACCTTCTTGATTGTAAGTACTTGTGCATTTGGTATGGACTCAGAAGCGTGAAACAGAGCTTCTGAGACGATCACAAAAAGATTGTAACGGGTTTATTCCCAACAAACTTAAAACAAATTCATTCTGTTACCATGGCGGTAGAAAATGTTGAGATGCAACAGGCTCAATATGTGTCGGCCTCCTCCGCCCCGATTGGGAATGTGCCAATCAATCACAGGGAAAAGCCAGAAAAATTCATAGGAGTGAATTTCAAGCGGTGGCAGCAGAAGATGTTCTTCTACTTAACCACGCTAGGTCTGGCATGTATCTTGACCGAGGAAATTCCCAAGGTTGTTAAGGGTGTAGATGAGGTGAACACCCTCCTTCTGCTCGACAAATGGAATGA
Source organism: Zingiber officinale (assembly GCF_018446385.1). Lineage (NCBI taxonomy): Eukaryota > Viridiplantae > Streptophyta > Magnoliopsida > Zingiberales > Zingiberaceae > Zingiber > Zingiber officinale. The sequence continues at coordinate 172,572,168 of NC_055988.1, forward strand.
GTCTGAGTTCCTCTGTCGAAACTTCATCCTTAACAATCTTGCCGACTCACTCTATCTTGTGTATTGTGAGATAAAAACGGCAAAGGAACTGTGGGAATCTCTGGACAAGAAATATAAATCGGAGGATGCTGGGGCCAAAAAGTTTATTGTTGGTTGTTTCCTGGACTATAAGATGAGTGACTCGAAGTCTGTAATCAGTCAAGTCCAGGAGCTTCAAGTACTCTTACAAGAAATTCACTCAGAAGGTATGACTCTGAGCGAAACCTTCCAAGTGGTAGCTATCATCGAAAAGCTACCAACTGGCTGGAAGGACTTTAAGAATTATCTGAAGCACAAGCGGAAGGAAATGAACCTGGAGGAACTTGTTGTTCGCCTTCGTATAGAAGAAGACAACAAGAATTCGGAGAGAAAACTGTTCTCTCAGGCTATTGTAAAAGCCAATGTTGTTGAGCACGGACAAAGCTCAAAACGGAAGCATCCAAAATCTTCCACGACGCAACCCAAAGGACAAAACATGAAAAAGAAGTTCTTAGGGAAATGCTACAATTGTGATCGTATGGGTCACAAGGCTTCAGACTCTAAAATGCCAAAGAAGAAAAAGCCCGAGACCAACCTGGTAGGAGAACAGGATATGGATCTCTGCGCCGTGATCTCTGAAGTGAACCTAATAGGTTCCAATCCTCGGCAATGGTGGATTGATACTGGAGCCACCAGACATGTGTGCTGCAACAAAGAGCTGCTCCACAACTTCGAAGAAGTCACTGGAGATAAACTGTTCATGGGAAACTCAGCAACCTCGGACGTCATAGGCCAAGGAAAAGTGGTGCTGAAAATGACCTCGGGCAAGGATCTCACTCTAAACAATGTGCTATACGTTCCGGAGATTCGAAAGAATCTAGTATCCGGCTCACTGTTGAGCAAGCATGGCTTTCGCATTGTTTTTGAGTTGGACAGAGTTGTATTGTCCAAAAATGGAGTATTTATAGGAAGAGACTATGTATCTGATGGGCTGTTTAAGCTCAATGTAATGGTCATTAGGCCCAAGATAAATAAAAGTGAAAGCTCTTCCACTTATATGCTTGAGTCTTCGTGTTTGTGGCATGGTAGACTAGGACATGTTAACTACGATGTATTGCGTAGATTAATAAACATGCAAAGCATACCTACATTCCACCTTGACCCAAAACACAAGTGTGAGATTTGTGTTGAAGCAAAAATGACAAGGTCATCCTTTCAACATATTGAAAGAAGTAATAAACCACTTGACCTAATCCACACTGATGTGTGCGACCTAAAAGGTACGTCAACACGTGGTGGTAATAAATATTTCATCACTTTTGTAGATAATAACACAAAATACTGTTATGTGTATCTTCTCAAAAGTAAGGATGAAGCTATAGAGAAATTTGCTCTCTATAAGAACGAGGTTGAAAACCAGCTTAATAGAAAGATTAAGGTGGTTCGAAGTGACCGAGGCGGTGAATATGTGTCACCGTTCGCTGAGTTGTGTGCTGAACATGGGATCAGACACGAAATAATAGCTCCTTATACTCCTCAGCAAAATGGAGTTGCTGAGCGAAAGAACCGAACGCTTAAGGAGATGATGAATGCTCTTCTATTAAGCTCTGGATTGCCAGAGTCCATGTGGGGGGAAGCTGTGTTAACAGCTAATTACCTTTTAAATAAGGTGCCCCGGAAGAAAATAGATAAGAGCCCTTATGAGTTGTGGAATGGAAGACAACCGTCCTACAAATATTTACGAATGTGGGGGTGTCTTGCCAAAGTGTTGGTACCTGATCCGAAAAGGATTAAGATAGGACCAAAGACTGTTGATTGCATATTTATTGGATATGCACAAAACAGCGTTGCGTATAGATTTTGTGTGTATCAATCACACATACCGGAGATACACAAGAACTCGATAATCGAATCGAGAAATGCCTCGTTCTTTGAGCATGTATTTCCTTTTAAGACCCGAGAGGATGCTAGCTCCTCAAAACGGGCATATGAAACACAAGACGAAGAAAAAGATGAGGAACCAGTTGAGGTTGAACTTAGACGGAGTAAACGAGCTCGAGTAGAAAAATCCTACGGATCGGATTTTATCACTTTCATACTGGAAAGTGAACCCCGGAGTTACTCAGAAGCAGTAAGCTTGTCTGATTAGCCTCACTGGAGAGGGGCAATTGCATCTGAGATAGATTCTATCTTGCAAAATCACACTTGGGAACTCGTGGATCTTCCTCCGGGAAGTAAACCACTAGGGTGCAAGTGGATTTTCAAGAGGAAAATGAAGTCAGATGGCACAATCGATAAATACAAGGCTAGATTGGTAATCAAAGGATACCGACAACAAGAAGACCTTGATTATTTCGATACATACTCTCCGGTATCTAGAATAACTTCTATTAGAGTATTGTTGGCTATCGCTGCTCTATGGAATCTCGAAATACATCAAATGGATGTAAAGACAGCCTTTCTAAACGGGGATTTAGAAGAGGAAATCTATATGGATCAACCTGAGGGGTTTTCTGTGTCAGGACAGAAACACAAGGTCTGTAGATTGGTGAAGTCATTATATGGCTTGAAATAAGCACCAAAGCAGTGGCATGAGAAATTTGATAATGCCATGAAGGAATGTGGATTCAAGATCAATGAATGTGATAAATGTGTCTACACGAGAGCCACAGAAAATGACTATGTCATCTTGTGCCTCTATGTAGATGACATACTTATCATTGGGAGTAATGATAAAATAATCAAATCCACTAAAGATATGTTGAACTCAAGATTTGACATGAAAGACATGGGGCTAGCTGATGTGATTCTAGGAAACAAAATTCTTAGAACGACAGAAGGACTTGTTCTTAGTCAGTCCCATTACGTGGACAAGATTCTTGAGAAATTCACCAAGAGTGATACTGCGTTGGCACGAACGCCGATAGATACGAGTCAACATCTATCGAAAAATCGAAGTGAAAGTATCTCGCAGATAGAGTACTCTCGAGTGATTGGAAGTCTGATGTACTTGATGAGTTGTACTCGACCAGACTTGGCCTACGCAGTAAGCAAACTGAGTAGATACACGAGTAATCCCAGTGTCGAGCACTAGAAAGGGATAACAAGAGTACTGAGGTACTTAAGGTATACTCGTGACTATGGACTGCACTATACAAGATATCCTGCTGTAGTAGAAGGATACAGCGATGCAAGTTGGATATCTGATATAAAAGACTCTAAGTCTACTAGTGGATATGTCTTCACTCTAGCTGGTGCAGTCATTTCCTGGAAATCTTCTAAGCAAACCGTAATAACGAGATCCACGATGGAATCTGAGTTTGTAGGTCTTGATAAATGTGGTGAAGAGGTTGAATGACTACGACAATTCTTAGAAGATATTCCACGATGGCCAAAACCTGTGCCGGCGATTTGCATACATTGCGATAGTCAATCAACAATTGGTCGGGCACAGAGCCATCTGTATAATGGTAAATCTAGACATATACGTCGTAGACATAATACCATTAGACAACTACTCTCAACTGGAGTTATCAATGTTGACTATGTGAAGTCAAAAGATAACCTAGCGGATCCGCTAACCAAGGGGTTAAATCGAAAGTTAGTTGCAAGCTCATCACAGGGAATGGGCTTGATGTCGTTGTCAGCGATCAGTACAGAGGACACCCAACCAATGCTGACTGGAGATCCCAAGAACTAGGTTCAAAGGGACAACTAATTTGCACTGACTAGACACACTGTAGGAGAAGCCCCATGAAACAGTGGCGAGACCAGGATAAGCCGATAGACTTTTAATGATCAAAAACAGTAAATGGCAACTCTTGAGGGATCACCTATGTGAGAAAGAAGTGAGGCCGCTTCGAAGAGAATTGGAGGCACAATTCTGAGAGCTTCTCACAGAACCAAGCGTGTTCATGGCCAAGAACGAACACATTCATAAGACCTGAGCTATATCAGGGAGAGTCTTGGGTAAGATCTGTCCATGCTTACACCAAGGGCCGAACAGTTCAAAGACATCACGTCTACTAATCAGCCAGTGTGCAAACAGAGTTTACAAGGGAAGGTTCAAAGGGTAACACCTACCTATCCTATACTCGACTCAACTGTCGAAGACTATCACAACTCCTTGTTTTCATTCATGTGGGGGATTGTTGGAAAAAATTGAATGAAAATGCGATGTGTGGGTTGTAGTCCCACAACGATTGAAAGCAAGGCTTTCCGACTGATTCGGAACACAGGGGGTTGGAAATCCAGGGCCCGGATGACATCAACCCGAGGAGTCCAAAAATCAGTCAGGACACGATATGTTTGCGAAAAGGCAACTTGTTGGCTGGCCTACAAGACAAGGAAGATCGCCAACTTACCTACACGCCACGTGGCAAGCCTGTCTGCTCGCCATGTGGCAAGCTTGCATCGTGCCACGTGGTGTGGCTTGTTGGCAAGCTTGCCACAAGCTGTGCCTTGCTTGTTGGCAAGCATGCAGCTTGCCATAAGCATGCAAGCCACAACGTGGCTTGCTTGTTAGCAAGCAGGCAAGCCACAGGCTTGCTCGTGATGGCTTGCAAGGTCTATAAAAGACCATGGAGAGGAATGAAGGGAGGACACAACAGAAGCTGAAGTGAGCACAGCAAAGTTCAAAAGCTTTGTGTGAGAGAAAGAAGACAAGTGAGCTTTATGTTGTGAGAAAAAAACTCAAGTGAGCGAGTGCTTCCCATGCCTCATTGAATCCCCCTGTTTCTTTCCCTTATGTTGTGCTCTTCTTTTGCTCAACTGAAATAGTGATAGTGTTCGGATCTAGTTCAGATCGTCACGACAACCAGTGCTCGGTTATGCTCGTGATCCTGCCATTTTATCCTGGGAGACAGACGTCCACCTAATCCTCTGAGCACCGCGGAGGGGCCGAATCTGTTTTAAGGAGACAGCGCTCTGCTGGACTCAATATCCACTTTGAGTTCGTGTTGCAGTTCCTGACATCCTGTCAACAACTCTCGGTAGTAACTTGGCGCTGCTCGACAACTCACGATGTCCACGACTCACCTACTCGGCGCTTGGATCGACTCAATAGAGTCGACAGTTTGAGATTATCTGCTCAAACCTTCTTGATTGTAAGTACTTGTGCATTTGGTATGGACTCAGAAGCGTGAAACAGAGCTTCTGAGACGATCACAAAAAGATTGTAACGGGTTTATTCCCAACAGATACTACGTCTTCGTCATCTTCGTAGCAGTAGTCGTGGCCTACGTTGCTGCCTCCGTGGAGTACATCGTTGCTCCGCGAACTACGTTGTTGGTCCCGTTTGCCTCACCCTCTCCTCTAGCCCACCAGTCCTGCTGGCCCCGTCGGGCCCACTAGCCTTGTTGGCTCCGTCGGACTCTATATTAAATCTATTTAGTTTATCTCAACTGTAGCTAAGAGTTGATTGATTTGATTTAATAAAGATTTAATTAAAATAGTAAGATTTAAAAAGAAAATCGTTCTTCTTCCTTCCAATCCCTCGCTCCGTCGATAGTTGCTCGTCGCCCGCCTTTTGCCGATTGTTGCCCGTCGATCGCCGCCCGCTGTCGTTCACCACTCACTTCCGCCATTCAATAATCTACTACAACCTCCGACGATGTCCACCGCCGCGAGCAGCGCATAATGTGAACGATGGATAGATGGATATAGCCTAATAAACTTTTCAAGAATCAAATATATGATTAAATTAGTTTTCCTCCTTTGAGAACATCAATATATATTTTTTAAAGTAAATAACATGGATCGGATTTTATCAGTAAAATCAAACAAATCGAATTGAAGTAAAATCAGTTAATTTGATAGATTACTAAATTAATCAATTTTGTACTCCAATCATCAATTGATGATGGTTTGGTTTAACTAATTTATGTATTTTAAATTGAAATTAAACCGAATAAATTGAAAACATTAATATTTTATTTTAAAAAATCTGAATTAATTGAATTGAAAACATCCGCTTCGGTTTTTTTTCATATCATATATATATTTAAGGATGAAATCTTTAATCTTCCCTTTGTTTAATATATATTATTAGTGAAAGTGTTTATACTACGTCCTTTTTTTTATTTCAGTCGTCCAATACTAGCTAGCTATGGTTTGGGTTCTGATACATTGAAAAAGATCATTTCTTCTCAAGCTTCGGTGAAATCCACCTGAAATTGCCACATCTTTGCATTGAGCAACTTCATCTCTTCTGACTTCTCATGTTGAAATGGTAATATGCCAAAAATTTTATCAAATATCCCTTAGTGCGTTATTGACAATCCACTAGTGAAACTTTAGTATACGATGGACACAATGTTCACTGTGCCCCGTGTATACCTCTAGATCACCAATGTTCTCATGTTGGTGCATACTTCACATTATTTATTTGTTTCATTTTCTAATTTGTGATACTGTTTATTTAATAAATTTCTTGTGTATTTATATTCTAGGGCATGGATGAAAACTTTGGTTTAAAATATGTTTTCGTTAATCTCTTTAATTTATGAGATGTATTAAATTTATTTTCCTCTTTTTAATAGCATCAGCAGGATTTTTTTTTTTAAATAAATCAAACCTACTAAATTTTACCAATAAAATCAAATGGATATAAAATATAATAATTCAATTGGTTATTAAATTAATTGATGAATTAATATTGGGTATTTGAATTATTAATGGATGATCATCAGTTTAATTGATTTAACTAATTATAAATTAAAATTGAACCGAATAAATTAAAAATTTAACCTTTTGAAAAAAAATGAATTTTTAAATTAACTGAAGGGAACTTAATTTGATTACGACATTTATCATCTTTTATCGAGCTTTGAAAAATATTCTTGAAATTGCCGAAATTCTTATATATACCAAAAATCATATGAAATTTCTCTTAAGGTTGTTTTGATTTGGTCAAATTATCATATATAATTTTTATTATGATAATCATATAACTAAAGTTATAGTAAATAAAATATAACTTAATATTTGTTTTATTAATTTAACCTAGATAATATAATAAAAATTTATTTATTTAAAAATTTTAGTCTATACAAATATTAATAGTTATAGTTTATTGGATAGAATACTAGCTAGGTTTATTTTGGAACTCAGAGTTAGAATCTCAAAAATTAATCTCGTTTTTAACATTAAAAAAAATCTGCCAAACTAAAACTGCCGATTTGAATAGGTGATTTAATCGTCGATGGATTAAAGATCCATTAAATTAGCTCGACGTTCAGTCCGGCGACCTGACCCGTTGACATGATTACGGGATGTGGCATGCGTTACTTCCGCTGAATATGTCGCTACCTCTGTGGAATACGCCATTGCTCCGTGTACTACGCCGTTGGCTCCGCTTGCCCCACCAGCCCAGCTGCTAGCCCCACCAAATCCACCAGCCTTGCTGGCCCTGCCAAATTCTAGATTAAGTTTATTTAATTTATCTATAGTTTAACTATAGGTAGAAATTGATTGATTTAATTTACTAAAACTTTAATTAAAATACTAAAGTTTAAAAAAATCTTTCTTCTTCCTCCCAATCCCTTTCTCCGCCGACAGCCGACAGCCGCCCGCCTTTTGTCAACTGTTACTCGTCGACCTCGCCCTAGTTGGCCATTACTCACTTCTTCCATTCGGCAATCTGCTACCACCTCTGATCTGATGATGCCGCTCGCTGCTTGTTACTCGCCGCTTACTGCTCGTCGCTCGCCGCTTGCCGTAATGTGAAGGATAGATAGATGGCTATAGCCTAAAATTTGTGTTACAGCTTGTTCATATATATTTTCAAAAATCAAATATATGATTAAATTAGTTTTCCTCCTTTGTACATCAACATTCTTTTTTAAAGTAAAACAAATCGATCGAATTTTGTCAGTAAAATCAAACCAATCGATCGAAGTAAAATCAATTAATTTGATCGCTTACTAAATTAATTGAGTCGACTAATATTATGTACTCAAATAATCAATTGATGATGGTTCGATTTAACTAATTTATACATTTTAAATTGAAATTAAATCCAATAAAAAAAAAATTATTTATTTTTTTTAAAAAAATTTAAATTAACTGAGAACAGAACATCTACTTCCGTCCGTTAGACTTTTTCATATCATGGATGAAATCTTTAATCTTCCCTTTATTTAATATATATTATTAGTGAAAGTGTTTATACTATGACCTTTTATGATTTTAGTCGTTCTAGCTATGGTTTGAGTTCCAAAACATTGAAGAAGATCATTTCTTCTCAAGCTTTGGTGAAATCTTCTTGAAATTGCCATCATCATTGCCTTTGCCTTCGACGAACAACTTCATCTCTTCTGACTTCTCATGTTGAAATGGTAATATGCGAAAAATCCTATCAAATATCCCTTAATGAGTTATTGGCAATCCACTAAAGAAACTTATATGATGGACAATGTATACTTCTAGATCACTGTAAAGGATGAATATAACATTGTGTTGATGACTTTTCATAAATCTTCTCTAAGAATAAACTATAAATGAAATCATATTTGATATAGTTCACATTATTTATTTGCTTCATTTTCTAATTTTGTACTGTTTATTTAACAAATTTCATGTATGTATTTATAACCTAGGCAAAAACTTTAGTTTTCCTACTTTTAGTAGCATCAGCATATAATCTTTTTTATTTTTTATACAAATCAAAGGTCCGAACTTTGTCACAAAACCGAACAAACCAAATCAATATAAAATTAATTAACTCGATCCATTATCAAATTAATCAATCGGTCGAATAATATTAGGTATTCGAATAGCAATTAATGATAATTTAATTTAACCGATTTAACCAATCTATATATTTTAAATTGAAATCAAATAAATTGAAAAAACAAAAAAAAAATTTATAAAAATTAAATTTCTGAATTAACAAGTTCCTAATTTTATCGATTATTTTTCCATGTTAGGGCATGGATGAAATCTTTATTCCTCTATTTGTTTAATATATATTATTGATCCGGTAGTAAGAGCGGCCCCCCCCTTTCTTGCAAAGTCAACGCCAAGTGAAAGTTACCGGAGCAGCCGCCCATCCGAGGAGAGTGTGGTCCGACCGGACGGACGACCGTAGACGGCCGGCCCGACCGGACTGCCGGCCGGCCGATGGAATCGAATACCCGGATGGGTCCGGCCGGCTCGCACTTATGGTTGGAAGACACCCTATCAAATCGGGGTTCCGACGCTCAGTTAAAAAGGTCACGGACCGAGCTGACCTTTTGACCGGCCACAGTCATAAAGCGCCCCTGTTTATTAGTCTCCACAAAGCACAGGTAAACCACTGCGTATGTCCGGTCGGATGTTGAGGGAGCTGTCCGCTCGGACGACAAGTTTGGAGCAAGGAAAAAGACCCGAGGATTTCTCCTCTGACAACCGGTAGGTTTCACGTGTGTGTCATGCTCCAAATCTTGTGACAGGGGATTCTGCTGTCCCATCGAGGGCATGCTTTGACTGTAGCGATATGGGTCAGGTAAGCTTTCTGACAACCGCATACCTAGGAAAAGACAGAAGACACTTATGCACCTAGGTACGTGTGCCCAGACCCTTCAGAGCTCTATATAAAGAACCTCAGGTTTCGCCGGAGAGGTACGTATTCTGAGATTTTGGAAGCCACTTTGTTCATCGTAACTTACCTGACTTGAGCGTCGGAGGGTCGTCGCCGGGACACCCCTCCCGGCTCGGTTTTGCTGCAGGTTCACCGGAGCACTCGAGGATCCAGCAGGGAGCGCCGCATCCCCAGCGTTCGTTGACTCTTGGTTCGAACAGGATCAAATTGGCGCCGTCTGTGGGAACGCACCTGCATTCGAACAAGAACAATGGACGAGGCTGGACGACAACACACAGTGGCGCTTTCAACAGAAGAACTCGATGCTCTGGTCGAGATGAGGGCCGCCAAACTTATGGAGCAAAAACAAAAAGCATCAGCCGAACGACCGGAGCAACAAGCAACATCTGCGTCTGGTGGCCGAACGGACGCACCTCAAGCCACCGTCGCATTCCACCGGGCCTTATTTTGCACCCCTGAAGCCGCACCAGCTCGAAGAGATAGAGGCTCTTCTTCAGACGAAATGCCAAAGCGGGATGACAGAAAAGGGAAATCCCCCCGGGTGGACTCATCTCCCGAGCGGATCAATCGCCAATTTTCGGAGGCTATTCTACAAGACCCTCTGCCCAAGCACTACGTGGCTCCGACGATCGGCGAGTACAACGGAACAACGGACCCGGATGATCATCTGGGTAAGTTTGATAACACAGCTACACTCCATCAATATACAGATGGAGTAAAATGCCGCGTCTTCCTTACAACTCTCTCGGGATCGGCTCAACGGTGGTTTCGGAGGCTGCCGGACGGGTCCATCACTAGCTTCAAGGACTTCCGAACGGCCTTCCTCCACCACTTCGCTAGCAGTCGGCGTTATCAGAAGACAAGTGTCAGCTTGTTTGCCATCAAGCAAGAGTCAAGAGAATCGCTTCGAGCCTACATCCAGCGATTCAACCAAGTGGCGATGGATATCCCAACGGCCACATCGGAGACGATGATGAATGCCTTCACTCAGGGCCTTGTGGATGGGGACTTCTTCCGGTCGCTCATCCGAAAGCCGCCCCGAGATTATGATCATATGCTACATCGGGCCAACGAATACATAAACGTGGAAGAAGCACAAGCCGCCCGGAAAAAGGAAACTCCCACCGAGCGGAAACAACACGCCGCTCAGCAGCCACCTAGAGGACCGAGAGCTGAAGCAATCCGATCCCCCCACACCAGGTCGCACGTACAAGAAGTGGCGGCCGCTCGGCCCAAGCCAAAGAAGAGGTGGACCCCTATGTTCTGCACCTTCCACCAGACGGATACGCATAACACGAGGGATTGTCGAAGTCTTCCCTTCGTGGTCAATCCCGTTCCCAGGAAAACCGAACGACGGTCTCCTCCCATCGACAGGAGACAAAGGACCCATGAAGCCAACCGGCCCAGCACCGAAAGGCGACATCAACAGACACCCGATCGGCACAGATCTCCGAGACAGGAGAATCGCCGGGCGTCCAGAGAACGGTCGCGACCGTCCACTCAGGAAGAGGAAAACAGGAGCAATACTTCCCGGGGCGAGATCAACGTTATTGCTGGAGGGCCGACCGGAGGAGACTCCAACCGAGCCAGAAAGGCGGGCGTTCGGCAGCTACAGATCCACGCAGTCGGCTGTAGCCAAGAGCGGGCAAGTGGACCGGAAATCACTTTCGGTCCCGGAGACTTGGAAGGAGTAGAAGTGCCCCACGACGACGCTCTGCTCATTAAAGCGGTAATAGCAAATTATACTATTCACCGCATATTTGTTGACACAGGGAGCTCGGTCAACATCATATTCAAGAAGGCATTCGATCAGCTGCAAATTGATCGTGCCGAGCTGCTGCCCATGACGACCCCGCTCTACGGGTTTACGGGCAACGAAGTTCAGCCGGTCGGACAGATCCGGCTGGCTACCTCACTGGGAGAGGAGCCGCTCAGGAGGACCAGGACAATAAACTTCGTGGTGGTCGACTCTCCCTCGTCCTACAACGTCATTTTGGGACGACCGGCGCTCGGCGAATTCCGAGCAGTTGTCTCAACTTTCCACCAGAAGATAAAGTTCCCCGTGGAGGACAAAGTAGGAGAAGTACGTGGAGATCAGCTAGCAGCTCGGCGGTGCTATATAGAGATGGTCCGAGCAGAGGCTTGTTCCGCTCGGAAGGCGCCCCGAATTGAGGTACACGCCATAACCGAGAAACCTCCTGCTTTAATTTACGATGAAAAGGAGGAAGTTCAGATCCATCCGACCCGATCGGAGGCCACGACTTTTATCGCTTCTGATCTGGAGGAGGAGCAGAAGGAGGAGCTGATCCAATGCCTCCAACGAAATCATGATGTTTTCGTCTGGTCGACACATGAGTTGCCCGGAATTTCGCCGAGCCTAGCGCAGCATGAGTTGCATGTCCGACCGGACGCTCGGCCAGTGAAGCAGAGAAAAAGGGACTTCAGCGCCGAGCAGAATACCATCATCCGGGCGGAAGTAGAAAAACTTCTGGAGGCCGGCCACATACGCGAGTTGTAGTTCCCGAGCTGGTTGGCCAACGTGGTATTGGTCTCCAAGCCGGGCGGCAAGTGGAGAGTCTGCATCGACTTTCGGGACTTAAACAAAGCATGCCCCAAGGATTTTTATCCCTTGCCCCGGATAGATCAGCTGGTGGACTCTACAGCCGGTTGTGAATTGATTTGCATGCTCGACGCATACCAAGGCTATCATCAGGTGTCGCTCGCTCGCGAAGATCAAGAAAAGGTTAGCTTTGTGACTGCCGACGACACGTACTGCTACAATGTGATGCCGTTCGGATTAAAGAATGCTGGGGCCACCTATCAACGCTTGATGAACAAAGTGTTCAGGGAGCAAATCGGGCGGAATCTGGAAGTCTATGTGGACGACATTCTTATTAAATCCGCCCGAGCGGCCGATCTTTTCAAGGATATGGAAGAAACCTTCCGAACGCTGCGCAAATATGGAATCAAGCTAAATCCCCAGAAGTGCCTGTTCGGAGCCAAAGGAGGGCGTTTCTTGGGGTACATAGTGACCGAGCGGGGAATCGAAGCAAATCCCAGCAAGGTGAAGGCTCTGCAAGACATGCCGCCCCCAAGGAATACAAGAGAAGTGCAAAGGTTGACCGGTCGGATAACTGCTTTGTCCAGATTCATCTCCAAAACCGCCGACCGGAGCCTTCCATTCTTCAAGATTCTGCGCAAGGCTACTAAGTTCCAGTGGGATGAAGATTGTGATCGAGCATTCGGAGAATTGAAGACATATCTTAATTCTCTGCCAGTGTTAGCCAAGCCGATCGGGGGTGAGTCACTTTATATTTATTTGTCGTCAACTGAGCATGCTGTAGGCTCAACAAAGAGCAGCCGGTGTATTTTCTAAGTCACATTTTAAAAGATGCTGAATCTCGTTACACCGGGCTCGAGAAGTTGGCCTTTGCTTTGGTTCTAGCCGCTCGGCGCCTTCGACCGTATTTCTTGGCTCACACCATCATCGTCCGGACGAACAGTCCACTCGGAAGAGTACTGTTAAATCCAGAAGCGTCCGGACGGCTCATCAAGTGGACGATAGAATTAAGTGAATTTGACATCCAGTATCAGCCCCGCTCGGCGATCAAAGCCCAATCCTTGGCTGATTTTGTGACCGAAGTGCAAAGGCCAGAGCCGGAAGCTATGTGGAGAATATATGGATGGGTCCACTCGGCTCGGAAGTGGGATTGGAATATTGCTGCTCTCACCTCAAGAAGAGAAGATGCACCTATCCGTCCGGCTGGATTACAAAGCTACCAACAACGAAGCAGAATATGAGGCCCTCATAGTCGGATTGCAGGCAGCCCGACATGTGGGTGCCGGTCGGGTGACTCTCTATTCGGATTCACAGTTGGCCGCTCAGCAACTTTCTGGTACCTTTGAAATTAACAGCGCTCTGGCCGAAGCCTTTGAAAAACTCAAAGCCATTTTCCGAGAGGTCCTTATTCAAAAAATTCCCCGAACGGAGAACCAGGCAGCAGATGACTTGGCCAAGCTAGCAAGTTCTATAGTGCCGGTCACCATTCAACAACCTATTGAAAAAGTACTGCTGGTAGCACACGTCGACCGGATGGAAAGCCTTACGTTTCCCAGCGACTGGAGGACACCCATCATAGAGTTCCTTCGCTCGGGAGTCACACCGGCCGATCGGGATGAAGCCCAGCTGCTCAGGAGGAGGGCCGGTCGGTTCACACTTATCGGCGATCAGCTCTACAAGAAGGCTTTCTCTCGCCCGTTGTTGAAATGTGTGAGCTCGGAAGATTCGGCTTACATCCTCCAGGAGGTACATCAAGGATCGTGCGGAGGACATCCGGGCGGACGATCACTAGCCAAGAAGATTTTGCTAGCTGGTTACTTTTGGCCGACCTTACAAATGGACGCCGCTCGGACAGTATCTACGTGCCTTTCATGCCAGAAGTATCACAACTTCTCTCACCGACCGGCAGAGGAGATGAAAGCATCAACCGTTTCATGTCCGTTCGATCAATGGGGAATGGATATTGTGGGTCCATTTCCAATGACGACCGGGCAGAGGAAATTTTTGCTGGTAGCGGTCGATTATTTCTCCAAATGGGTAGAAGCCGAGCCACTAGCCAGGATCACCGAACAGATGGTCAAAAAATTCATATGGCAACACATCATCTGTAGGTTCGGTATCCCTCGCCGATTGGTTTTCGACAATGGGCGACAATTCACAGGGAAGGTGCTGGAAGATTGGTGCAAAAGCTACGGCATCGAGCAACACTTCACGTCCGTGGCTTACCCCCAAAGCAACGGTCAAGCCGAAGTAGCCAACCGGGAAATTCTCCGTATTCTGCGCGCTCGGCTCGACCACGTGGGAGGAAGTTGGCCGGATGAAGTGTCGGGTGTTTTATGGGCCATCCGGACGACTCCTAAAGAAGGAACGGGCGTTACACCTTTTCATCTGGTGTACTGTGGTGAAGCGGTCATTCCAGTTGAAGTCGGCGTAGAGTCCGTCCGGGTCCAGTGTTATGATGAAGTCAACGCCGAGCGGAGGAATATGGAGCTGGATATGGTTGACGAAGAGCGTGTCAAAGCATCCGTTCGGCTGATGGCGTACCGTCAACGAATGAAGCAAAACTACAACTGGCGCGTCATTCCCCGATCATTCTAGGTCGGCGACCTTGTCTGGAAGAAAGTCAAGCCGGTAGGCGACGTCGGCAAGCTTGAAGCTCCGTGGGCGGGTCCCTTCAAAATCATCGAAAAACTCCGCTCGGGCGCGTATTATTTGGAAGATGAGGACGGTCGGCAGGTAGATAGGCCGTGGAGCGCAAACCACCTCCAGCCTTACCGGGCGGGGTGAAAGGTGTGCCTATGTAAATCATCCTGTGTACGTCTTCCGACTGAATACTTGAAATGCAGAAATGAAAAGTCAAAAGAACGAATATAAGGCATCGTCATCAAGGAAAGAAGGCCCCGCGCCGCTCGGCCGGAGGTAAAAGGGTCGAACCAAGCGCGCGAGTATCGAAGGCCCCGTACCGTCTGGACGGAGGGAAATTAGCCGAGCCAAAGTACTCGACGAAGCAGATCCTGAGCCGTTCGGCTAAGCATACGTTCTCCAAGTCGGGCGAAAGGTGCGCTAAATACAAATTTATATACTTTTTGGTCGCCTATGTACTTGCGATGCAGGAAGTAGAAAGAGGAAAGCACATTGAGTATTCTCTGCTGAAAGGAAGGCCAAGGTCGCTCGACCTGGCAAGGAGTTAGCCTTAAAGCCGTCTAGCCCAGACGTTAAACCGTAGAGCCGCGCCGACCGGCTATAAATATCCGCGCCGACGAGCTCCGTCGTTAAAGATCGAGAGCCGCGCCGACCGGCTATAAATATCCGCGCCGACGAGCTCCGTCGTTAAAGATCGAGAGCCGCGCCGACCGGCTATAAATATCCGCGCCGACGAGCTCCGTCGTTAAAGATCAAGAGACGAGCCGGCGTCTATAAACCCTCCGAGCGGAAGGCCGACGAGCTCCGTCGTTAAAGATCGAGAGCCGCGCCGACCGGCTATAAATATCCGCGCCGACGAGCTCCGTCGTTAAAGATCAAGAGACGAGCCGGCGTCTATAAACCCTCCGAGCGGAAGGCCGACGAGCTCCGTCGTTAAAGATCGAGAGCCGCGCCGGCCGGCTATAAATATCCGCGCCGACGAGCTCCGTCGTTAAAGATCAAGAGACGAGCCGGCGTCTATAAACCATCCTAGCGGAAGGCCGACGAGCTCCGTCGTTAAAGATCAAGAGACGAGCCGGCGTCTATAAACCCTCCTAGCGGAAGGCCGATGAGCTCCGTCGTTAAAGATCGAGAGCCGCGCCGACCGGCTATAAATATCCGCGCCTACGAGCTCCATCGTTAAAGATCAAGAGACGAGCCGGCGTCTATAAACCCTCCGAGCGGAAGGCCGACGAGCTCCGTCGTTAAAGATCGAGAGCCGCGCCGACCGGCTATAAATATCTGCGCCGACGAGCTCCGTCGTTAAAGATCAAGAGACGAACCGGCGTCTATAAACCCTCCGAGCGGAAGGCCGACGAGCTCCGTCGTTAAAGATCGAGAGCCGCGCCGGCCGGCTATAAATATCCGCGCCGACGAGCTCCGTCGTTAAAGATCAAGAGACGAGCCGGCGTCTATAAACCATCCGAGCGGAAGGCCGACGAGCTCCGTCGTTAAAGATCAAGAGACGAGCCGGCGTCTATAAACCATCCGAGCGGAAGGCCGACGAGCTCCGTCGTTAAAGATCGAGAGCCGCGCCAACCGGCTATAAATATCCGTGCCGACGAGCTCCGATGTTAAACATCAAGAGACGCGTCGGCGTCTAAAAATAATCCGAGAGGAATATCGTCGACACGGCAATTACCCGCAGCCGATAGTTAGACCGACGCTAAGTTCTGCTCAGACTCGAGGTATAAAAGGTTATGGTCGGCCTATAACGAGCGAGTCTTGCTAGCAACACAGAATGATATTCGGCCGCACGGAAGGGCTGGGGAAAACACTTGCAAGAATGCACCTCGAATGCCAAAGGGGTGATAGCGGACGAGCGGACAGCACGGGTATTAGCAAGTGGACAGTGCAATAAGATAGAGTACACGAAAGGAAAACATTTCATTAAAATTAAAAACCTTAGGCCGAGTGGCGAAATTACAAGAATTATTCAATGTAGTCGTAGAGGTCCCTCGGAATGTTGCTCAAGAGCTCCATTTGATCGCCGGCCGGAATATTGGTGGACGCCGGAAGAAGGCCCTTCGACTTCAGATAGGTCATAGTAGCCGTCATGGCCAAGTCGAAAGCATCGCTCGCAAATTTTCTCCGAGAACTCGGGCGATCGGATGTGGCTTTGTCGGAGAGCGGCGACTCGGCTCGGCTCGATCTTGGTATTCTTTGAAGGTCGCCAGGAGCTTGTGAGGGCCTCATTCAGACTTCCAATCTTCTCCAGACGGCCGAGCTGCCTTCTCCGGTCGAGTGCTCCGGCTCCTTTATCTTCAACTCGTGCCCCGCCTCTACGTTTTCTTCTCCGGATCGGAGATGGCCGTGTTCTTCAGTGGTGGCCGAGTTATCTTCGTGTCAAGCGACTTGACTTGTCGCCGGACTCGGCTAGGGCGTGGGCTGTCTTCTTTTGCTCAGCAGCCAGCAGAGTTTGAGCTTTCTTCAGCTCTTTTTGCAGCTCGGAGTAGGAAGGGCCTTGGGAGCCGCTCGGACCACCTGCCGCCTTTAGTTGCCTTATCTCTTCGTCTGCCATGGCCAGGCGGTTGGAAACTGCTATCTCTTCCACCCATCTCTGAAGCAAGAAGGCGCAGTTGTCAAAAGCCGAGCGGAAATATTATGACAAAACTTCAACAAGCTTACCCCCGTAGCCGCTTGCATGTGGCTGTTGGCTAAGTTCCGGAGGGGGATCAGTGCTACGCGCGCCCGAGCGTCGGCCCACATCTCGGCGAGGGGCCCCTTCAAAGTAATGGTGTGCTCGGGCACGGTTGGCTGGTCGGCTTCTGGTAGCAACTCTTCAGTTGGAAGATGAAGAGTAACTCGTGTCTTGGCCGTGACCGTGGATCGCCGGATCGGCAGCAGTTCGCGAATGGACGGTCGGCGTTGGGTGAGCAGCGGCGGGGAGAGTGTCGGCCGGAGTAGCCTCAAGCATCTCGTTGGGAAGGCGTCCGATCGGACGAGATGGTCTCGAACCGGCGCCTTGCCTTTAGCATCCTGGCCGGTCGGGGTTGGACCGGAGGTAGCCGAGCGGAGTCTCCACCGGCGCCTCTTAGGCATGGCCTCCTCCCGAACGGATCCTTCCTCGGTGGCCGTTGGTTCCCTGGAGGGGGCAGCTCCGCTGGCCGCCTGCTGTTGAGAGGTCGGAACGGCCAATTCAGCCTGAGTGCCGCTCTCTCCTTCGTGTGAACCGACCGGCTGAATGCCCAGCGCCTCCATTTCCTTGGCCGCCGCGGCCTCCAGCGCCGCTGTTTTTCTCTTTAGAACGCCGGACATCACCGAGTCCATGATGATTTCAGCTACATGAAAATAAGAAGAAATCAGTTAGCAATTAAAGCAAGTGCCCAAGCAAAATTCTTACCGAAGCCGGTCGGAAGTGGGGTCCGTATAGGACTCAGCCCAAAAATGTACATCACTCCCTCGTGAAGAAGTTTGTTGATGTCAAGCCGCAGACCGGCTAGTACATTTGCGGCGTGAAGATAATCCGGTCGGGTCTTGAATTTCTTCAACTCGGGAGTAGGAGGTAGACTGACCTGCCACTGGGTCGGGAAGTTTGGCTGACTGGGCATGCGGATGTAGAAATAATAGTCCTTCCAATGTTTATTGGAAGTGGGTAGTTTATTGAAGAAGACCAGACCGGGCCGAGCTTGGAACATAAAGGTGCCCGGCTCGGCTTGCTTAGGGTAATAGAAGTAAAAGAAGACCTCCGGTCGGAGGGGAATGTTATGAATCTTAAACAAAACGACAACACCGCAAAGGAGACGGAAGGTATTTGGTACTAAACTTCCGAGCGGCACGCCAAAATAATTACAAACGTCTACTATGAAAGGATGCACGGGGAACCGCAGACCGGCGGTAAATTGGTCGCGGAAGACACAGAAACCGCTGCGCGGCGGTCGGTGTGGCCGAGCGGCGGGACTAGCTAGGCGAACTTCAAAATCCTCGGGAATTTCGAAGTTGTCAGCCAAAATATCAAAATCCCGTTGTTCGAAACGGGACCGCATGGTGGTATACCATGGGCCCAGGGATTGTTCTTCGGGGTGAGAAGAACTGGCCATGATCCAGACAGAAGAAAGCAAAAAGGAAGTCTCAAAGACGAAGAAAGGGAATTTCAAAGACTGGAGCTAGGGGAAGAAAGGCGAATTCGATACCGAAAAGGAAGGAGGAAAGCTCTAAAACCTTACTGGAGGGAGATGGATCGAGGAGAGGCGCCGGAGAGCGTCAGAGGGCAGCAACAAGATCGCCGGAGCTCCGAAGTGCAGAGAGCAGCAGTAGAGGTAATGGAGGCGTGTGAAGGTGAAAAGGAAACGAAGAATTTATAGGGTGAGGGCCGGGCGGCCTCCACCGTCGGATCCAGGTCACGGGAATCAAAGCACACATCTAGCCGTTTATTTCGAATTGCTTCGATCACATCACAATATCATGCAACCGCCTCCGTACTCTAGTGGCCTTGCTCCACGTGGCAGTCAATCATTCGGAGCATTTAATGAAGGTATGATCGGCCTTGATGGCGAAGATTGGCGCAGAACGCGAGGAGATCCGGTGAAGGCCATCGTTGATGCATGCAAGGATATTTCTACGGCTGACCGAGCGGAGAGTATTAGCATTGAGGAGCCGTTCGGCTAGACTCACAGTCCAGTCAGTCGGACTATTAGCCTCCTTCGACTAGACTTGAAGGGGAGGCAAGTGATCCGGTAGTAAGAGCGGCCCCCCCTTTCTTGCAAAGTCAACGCCAAGTGAAAGTCACCGGAGCAGCCGCCCATCCGAGGAGAGTGTGGTCCGACCGGACGGACGACCGTAGACGGCCGGCCCGACCGGACTGCCAGCCGGCCGATGGAATCGAATACCCGGATGGGTCCGGCCGGCTCGCACTTATGGTTGGAAGACACCCTATCAAATCGGGGTTCCGACGCTCAGTTAAAAAGGTCACGGACCGAGCTGACCTTTTGACCGGCCACAGTCATAAAGCGCCCCTGTTTATTAGTCTCCACAAAGCACAGGTAAACCACTGCGTATGTCCGGTCGGATGTTGAGGGAGCTGTCCGCTCGGACGACAAGTTTGGAGCAAGGAAAAAGACCCGAGGATTTCTCCTCTGACAACCGGTAGGTTTCACGTGTGTGTCATGCTCCAAATCTTGTGATAGGGGATTCTGCTGTCCCATCGAGGGCATGCTTTGACTGTAGCGATATGGGTCAGGTAAGCTTTCTGACAGCCGCATACCTAGGAAAAGACAGAAGACACTTATGCACCTAGGTACGTGTGCCCAGACCCTTCAGAGCTCTATATAAAGAACCTCAGGTTTCGCCGGAGAGGTACGTATTCTGAGATTTTGGAAGCCACTTTGTTCATCGTAACTTACCTGACTTGAGCGTCGGAGGGCCGTCGCCGGGACACCCCTCCCGGCTCGGTTTTGCTGCAGGTTCACCGGAGCACTCGAGGATCCAGCAGGGAGCGCCGCATCCCCAGCGTTCGTTGACTCTTGGTTCGAACAGGATCAATTATTAATGAAAATGTTTATACTCCGAGCCATTGAAGAAGATTGGACCACAATTAAAAAAAACTTATGATATTTCTATAATAGAAATACCTTTCTCTTATTAATTTATGATTTTCATGCGTTTTTTTTATGTAGAACTATATTTGTAATATTGTAACCCTAATAATCTCCCCTCAAACGAAAGATTATAGGACTTTCCGACGATCAAACTTTCTGGCGGTCCAGACTCTGATACTAATTGTTATGACCAAAAGAATTAAGATATATTCATAATGATATAATATTATTCACTTTAGACTTAAGTCCTATTTTATTTTTAGACTCTATCCAAAAAGTCTTATAGCAATGGAGATATTTTTATCTTATAAACTCATAATTTTTCTCATATATTTTCAACATATAACTATATTTACAACTTTACAATCCTAACAATTACCTCATACTTGCAGTTGCCTATGCCAAAAATCCTCTAAAATATTCTTTATTGTATTATTGACAATCCACTTATGAAACTCTCATATAAAATGGATACAGTTAAATAGACGGATTGGCGAGGATGTTGAACAAGTGCAATCACCTTTTATCAATTCTGATATAAGATTGGGCACGACCATGCATACTTTTGATGACTGAAGGATGGATAAAACAGCGTCAAAAATTATGTATTGACATAACTTTTCATAAATCTTCTCAAAGAACTAGCTAAATGAAATCCTATATCAGGTAACGTTAAATTATTAAATTATTTTATTAGTATGTTAAAACTTAAATTTAGCATTTTTATTAGTTGACTCATGTATACGATCTTTATTCAAGTTTTAAAATGTCAAACTACGATACAATATTACGGTGCATCAATGAGATTTTAATACTTAATTAAAATAAATTATTAATTATATTATAACTAATTTTACTTGCTATACATTATAATTAATCATATATTTAATAATTAATTATATTGTTCAGATATGTTTAGTCTTTTATTTGTTTCATAATTATTTTTATTACTTAAGTTTTTAGAATTAATCAATTTTGTCCATTAATCTAACTCAATCGATTTTACTAATAAAATCAAACAAATCGAACTAATTAATAATTGATTCATTTGATTGGTAACCGAATTAACTTATTATAAAAAAAAATGTTAAGAATTTTTTAGAAAATTATAATCAGTATAATAAAAAGCTCAAAGAATAATATTTTTATTAATTAATAAAAATTAGTTTAATCGGTTCTATTGATTGTAAAAATTTATAACCAAACTGATTTAACTGAAATAATTAATATTTAAAAAATAATATAAACTCAATTAGATTTTTGAATTAATTTACTTTGGTTGGTCATTTCGATTGAATTGAAATTTTATTTTAATGATTGTTAATAATTCTTGTATGAATTATCTACTTTAATGTTGATGCAGTAATATATGTTTGTTTGAATGAATAATTTCTCCTGCCTGTATAATGCTTAAGGATTCAGTCATTTAGTAGATTTGGTTGTTCTTCCTCTTCTACTTTACTAATATTGAAATGCTGATTATTTTTATTATTATTTATTTTTTATTTCATATTTATTTGTTGTGTGCTTATCTTACACGTTTAAATTCACCACAATTTAATGATTTAATGGTAAGTATGTATTATCAATCTATATGTTATTTACTCTTAACATGTTTTTCTATTATCACGACTCCCTCCCATAAGTCATTTACATACATTTATTATGGTATTCCTTAGTATGATAATCGTGTCAAGCATGCTGCTCAACAAATGCTTACACAATACAATAGTTATCACTTGGAAAGTAGTTGTGAGTACTCAAAGGGTGCCTAAAAAAGTTAATAATGCATTGATTTATGCTGACATAATTTTTCTCTCTCAAACTAATACAATCTAGAGCATTTTCATAATGTCATGGCAAATTTATTAATTTCACCATCAATATTTTTGTATTATAGACAAATTAAATATATATCTTAATGTTAATTATTTTTTAAAATTCTACTCTTTATGTTGTGTTTTGAAAAAAAAAAAAAACTACTGTTTTGTTGATTTTAATCAAGCACTGCAAAGTGATAGTGCTAGTTTACAACAGCTTCACTGCTATATATCTACACTATGTCGCCCTTTCAATATATTCTTTTAGGTTAAACTTTTTGCAAAATTTTCAATTAACTCTTTGTATCATTTTAATAGCTATTAATTATTTCTAAGTTAACTTTATTGTAGGGAGTAATAAGAGTTTGATGGATGCCATGAAGCATGGTGCAAAGTTGTTGGATGATGTATGTGCATGGTATTCATTAAGAATGGATCTAAGTAAATATCATATACTTATATCTTTTTCATTTACGAACAAATAAACGATTATAATATGCAAGTTATAGTGATTTAAAAAAATAAAATAAGGTTATAAAGGTGCACTCTTATTTGGACAAATCCAACTCAACAATAATGAGTTAAGTTCTATGCATTTACAACACACTTTATTATTTTTCTATAGTATTTTCTACACGAATCTTTCTTTCCAATGAACTTTTATCAAGATTATTCCATTAGGAATATTCAAATCTCTTAAATCACTTTAAATTACAATGGTTAATAAGAGTTTATGCCCTTCTTGATTGCCTAGGATTGCTCAGTTTAATCTTTATGTACTTATTGCAGCATATCTTGTTATTTGTCTACAACATATTCTATTTGACAAGAATCTGTTTTTCCAATGAATTTTTTACAAGATTATTCCATTAGTAATATTCAAATCTCTTAAATCACTTTAAATTACAATAGTTAATTAGAGATTTACTTGTCCTTCTATTCATTACTAATAATGCGAGAAAATCGTCATTTTTTAATTATTTGTTTGACATATTGAAAATCGAAGCTAAAGAACTAATTAGCATCAAAAAGAGAGTGCAGTTATTGATTGGTTCAATAAATATTTGAGACCATCATCTCTAAAATCTAGGGTTGCAATACAAACTATGCAGAAGAAGCTAGTACCGTTACATAGTGAATTCGGTACGATCAATGAAGACATTAATATCTTATAATCTTTATTTAAGTCTTTGTTGAAGAATCCTATTTATATAGCTAAAGTGAAAAAAAAAGACAATCAAGATTTGCTTTGATACTATTTGGCAAAATTAGGATTATAAATGAACTGAACGTTTATGAATAAATTTGCCATTCAACTTGTAAGAGTTTGTTTATGCTCGTTTAATATATATAAGATCAATTAATGAGTAAATGTGAACAACTCGTTTAACTAAACGAATAAGTTTGAACACATATGTGTTCAGTTGATTAATGTTCATGAATAATATTTATGAATATGTTCATGAACAACGTTTTTAAACAATGTTTGTGAACAATATTCGTGAACATGTTCATGAATCATGTTTGTCAATGAAATTCTCATCAACTTAATAAATAAAGAAACTTTCAAAATGAATAAATAAATTTGTATTATAAAACTTAATAACTAATCAAACAAGCTTAAAATGTAAAAGTTTCAAATAATCAAACAAGCTTAAATTGAAAGTTCAATAACATCTAAACGAACCAAACTCAAACGAAACTCAAGCTCATAAAAAAAAAAACCAAACCAAACTTGAACAATCACTTTAGCGGCTTAGTTTATTTTAGGCTAGGTTCAACTTAGCTCAATTACCTTATCAAATAAATTTGAACATATATCATAAAGCTGGGCTCGACTTGACTTAATTACAACCCTAGGCAAAATTATCCGGAAAGAGTTTGAGGAACTTGGCCATCCCATATGACTTGAATCACTTGATTAACTAGGGATGCTTGGCTTGATCAATGTTGTAGGTAAAATTGAAGATTTTTTTGCTACTTTGACCAAGGCACACGCTCCAATGATAGAAAAGTTTACCTGAAAATAGTTTGAGAAGCTTGCCCACCTTATATTGTTGGAAATATTTTATTTTGATTACAAAATTTTCTTTATTACGTATCACATATTTATTAAGATTTTATTTATGCACAATTTTATCTTAATTAAGAGGTTATTTATGGTAAGATTTAAATGTGCATAATTAATTTAATCTTACTTTAATATGTATATCATATTTTTTTTTATATGTAATGATTATCTAATCATGATTTGCCACAATATTAATAATTAACTCAATGATGGTAACAAATCCCTATAAATAGTGACATTTAGGATTCCTAAATATACACAGAGGTTTGAAGTATTTAGAAGACTCAAAAACATTAAGCAATAAAAGTGATGTTCAAGCATTCTTCAAATAAGATGTAATAATATTTATTTAGTACAAAGCATGATTTAAAATTATAATAGTTGATATCAGAGCAACTTTTATGTTTGTCTTAATATAATTTTCAATCAAGCAATTTGCTTATGCAATTTTCTAATTTGGAATTTGAAAAAAAAAATTATACTTCCAAAATTATGAATATTGATTTTTCTTGGAATAAACTTACATGTGATGCATCAATTATTGTGAATTTTTTCTTGATATAAATATATAATTTGCATGTATGGAGTTTGGAATTTGGAAAAATTTGTCCTTACAAATTTATGAATATTGATTTCCTTAGAATAAATGTACATGTGATATGTCAATTATTGTAAATTTTTTCTTGTTATACGAGTGATTTGATGCTATGGTTGTAAATTTTACATGTACATTAAGTAGAAAAATGTTAGCTTATGAAGATTCATTATTTGAATAATTAATTTTAATAGCAATTATAAGGTGACATAAGAAGACATGATCTAAGAGAGTTATTCATAAAGTAGTCTTGTTGATGCTCCCGTCTTGGATTAAGGCCTGAGCCACTAGTCTACCTAGTAATGTTATTTTGTCTAAGGAGACTGATTTTTAAAGAGGTCTTACCAAAAGTGTTAATTGTTTTATTAATTAATTACTATATAAAAATTAAGAAAAACCCTAAACAATTTGTCTAATAAACTGTATAATTTTAAATAATTGAGGTTTCATCACAACGCCTTTAATTATATAAAATTATACATTAAATGGATTGAGATCATATAATAGACATAAGTTGTAATTAATTATATAAAAATGATAAATTTTACTTCACATTGATCTTTGTTATATTTATGTAATTACCTAGAATAAAATATCAAATTATATTTTCTTGATTTACCCACGGAAGCTAGTATATATATATAGTTATTTTTATCTAAACATAATTTACATTAGCAAATATGACATTTTCCTCTCTTTTTTTTAATAAGCACGCATTTAATTTATACATCACAATCTTTGAATTTCTCTAATATATATTGTGATATCTCTGAACTCAAGGGTGATAACTATAAAGTCTAGAAGGAAAGAATTCTCCTTCATTTGGGGAGGTTGGACATTGACTATGTCATAAGGAAAGACAAACCATTTGCTATTAATGAAATTAGCATTCTTGATAAGATTGACCTTTATGAAAAGTGAAGCGATCTCATCGTCTTTGTGTAAAGAAAGACCAAAATATCTGATACTGTCTGAATGCTGAATCAACGGACGCTGGGCACGTGGCGCTCCCCGGCTACTGACGTGGATCTTCGACTGGTTGCACGAACCTCCGGCGAACCTGCACAGAAGTCGGGCCGGGAAGGGGTTCCCGGCGGCGACCCTCCGACGCTCAAGTCAGGCAAGCAGGTAATGAAAAAAGTGGCTCCAAAGGTGTCCAACGCGTACCTCCGGCGAAGTGTAAGGCTCTTTATATAGAGCGGTGAAAGAGCTCCTGCACGTCCACCGAGGCGCATACGTGTCCGCAACCCATACCTCGGTATGTGTCTGTCAGAAAACTTACCTGACGCCATACTGCTACAGTCCAAGCACGTCTTCGATGGGACAACAGAATACCTCGTTGTCAGACTTGGAGTATGGCCTAGCCATAGGACTTGACAGCTGTCATAAGATGTTCTTGTCCTTCTTTACCGACCACAGGCCGGGGTGTCCGTCTGGCCGGCGGGACGAGGCGTCCGTCCTGCCAGCATTCCTCTTCATCGGCCTGCTGGGGAGATCTTCGGTAAGATGTTATATAGGGACTACTAGCAGTATGTTACATTGCCTTCGGACGATCATGACGTCCGCTCGGCCCTTCGTTACTGTTCAATCAAGCGCCGGAACCCCGATCCCTGTCAGGGCGCCTTTTTATTATCGGATGTTCATCGGTCGGCCGGTCGGGAGGCCGACTCATCCTTCTCCGGTCGGTCGGTCGGTCGGTCTGCCCTTTTCTCATGAATCCGATCGACTCACCCTTCTCCGATGGACCACTTGGCCCTTTGACTTCCACGTGGCGTTGACCCCTCGCTATGGGGTCCCGTGTTCTAACCGCCGGATCAATATCTATTGTTATTCGTGGTTCAATTGAGGAGCATGAAAAAGTCAAGGACCTACTTAAGACAATTAATGAACAATTTACAATTTCAGACAAGACCCTTGCTACTACCCTAATACTAAAATTCTCATCATTAAGGCTCACCGGCGTGAAAGGTGTGCGAGAGGAGATCATGAAGATAAGGGATATAGTGGCTTGATTAAAGACACTCTAGATGGAAATATCTAAAATTTTCCTTGTGCATTACATCTTTTGCACTCTTCCTCATCAGTATGGCCCTTTCAAAATCTCCTATAATACATATAATGATAAATGGTTAATCAATGAGTTAATAACCATGTGTGTACAAGAGGAAGAAGGTTGTTGATGGAAATAAGTGGTAATGCTCATATACTTCATAAGGGAAGCCATAAAAACAAGTTACAGTCAAGAGAAAGGGGAAAGGGAAGATTACACCCTAACCTGACATCAAGAAGGAATCCAAGTGTTTCTTTTGTAAAAATAAGAACACATAAAGAAGGATTGCATCAAATATAAGGATTTGTTTGAAAAGAATTGTATTTTTATCTCATTTGTCTGTTATTCATCTAATATGGTTAATATGATTTATAACACTTGATGGATTGATTTTGGTTCTATTGGTGCAATATCCTTGGGTTAGGGTTGACCAAGTTGACTAAACTTGAGTTGGCTCAAACTTGAGTCTTGATGTGTGAGTTTCGATGTTTGACAATATATGGAGATTACATTTGCAATCATTCGATTGGGGAGATTGTTGGTGCAATTCCCCTCTAATCAAGGTTTGACCAATTTAATGTGAAGAAGAGTCAAGTAGGTCAATGCTGACATGTTACTTGACTGAAAAAGTCTTAACTGGAGGTTAGGCAAAGGCAAGTCCAACAGAAAGGTTGACAGAAAGGAAAATCTAAGTGGGTCAGTATTGACTAGACACTTGGTGGTGAAAGTCCTGATGAGTAAAGACAGACAGTTGAAAACCTAGTGAGTGAAGCCAGGTGAAAGTCCTAGTGAGTGAAGTGAGACAGATGGAAAGTCCTGGTGAGTGAAGTCAAATAGATGGAAGTCCTGGTGAGTGAAGTCAGGTAGATGGAAGTCCTGGTGAGTGAAGCTAGGTGAAAGCCTTAGTAAGTGAAGCTAGACAGAAGAAAATCCTAATGAGTGAAGCCAGGTGAAAGTCCTAGTGAGTAAAGCTAGGCAGAAGGAAAGACCTAGTGAGTGAAGCCATGCATGAGGAAATCCAGGTGGGTCAAGGTTGACATGTCACTTGGCACGAGGAGAAAAGTTCAAGTGGGTCAAAGGATTGACCGGACACTTGGTGAAGAAGTTCCAGCAGATCAAGGTTGACCGGATGCTAGGCATGAGGAGTTCCAACAGGTCACGGTTGACTGGATGTTGGATTTGGGAACCTTTGAGCTTGAGTTAAGCAAGTCAAGGGAGGTCAATCAATCAACCACTATGTGAAAATCAGCAATAGACTTCGAATATTATCCGAAGTAATATACAGATAATTACCGAAGTAGACGCACGTGAAGTAAAAGGGTCAATTTATTACTTCGCCACACAATTACTGAAGTCTATCACCGGTCCAAAATTGGTTCAAAATCAGACCGTTTTTGAAGTAAAAAAGCTCTATTACTTCATCGAGATCAGTAAAAGTACCGAAGTGATTGATGATATATTACTTCATAGGTTACATTGATTGAAGAAGTAAAATATGTATACGACTTCACAATTTTTGTATTCTAGTGCAGTAAATATTTAATTTTACTTCTGCATAATTTGGCTTGATCGAAGTATTTTGGGTTGTATTACTTCATCATAGTGTATACGTAATAGAGCATATTTTACTATAACAAAAATTTTAATTTAGCGAAGTAATTTATACAAATGACTTCACAAATTTAATCAGTGACGAAGTAAATAGTTTCTTTAACTATGCCACTATTTAAATTTGTTGAAGTTTTTTGTGTTGTATTACTCCACCATTTATTCATAGTGTCGAAGTAATTGACGATATTTTACTATAATACAATTTTAATTCACAAAAGTGTATATCATAATATTTTACTACAACACAATATTGTTCACCACCAAAATTGAACAAATATATCACAAATATTTATAAAATACAATCCAAAAGTGTATTCATAAAAGTCATGTAACCAACTTCACCCAAAGCCTTTTGTATTCATAAATCTCTAAATATAACCCAAAAATATATTCACAAAAGATAAGTTTGATCAACTTCACCCAAAAGCTTTTGTATCCATAAATCTCTAATTACAATCCAAAATTTATATCACAGCCTACACTTAGGCACCCACATAGAACTAGACGAATTCACTCCATTCACTTTTGACTTCATCATACTGAGATTGATTGTAATATTATTTATTTTTTGATGCTGCAAATTGAAGCATTAATAGAAGTTTAAGGGTTAATGTAAAATAACTCAATATTCCATAAAGAAGATATTTCATAAAGAACAAATTCACCTTCCTCTCCAATTGTGGATCTTCATCTAAGACTATCTCTTTTATATACTGCATTACACAATATTTACATTCAACACCACCAATTTGTTTTAGATTATACCCTAATAAAATTGAAAATATAATGCAATTAGTCACAATACAAATAATAAGAATTATTAATTGATGCCTAAATATATTTTGTAAAGGTAAGTAATTGCAAGGTACTGGCAAAACAAATGATAGAACATACAAGATAACCCTAATCATCATCATAAAACTTGAAGATATGAGGTAAACATACAAAAAAAAATACCATAGATGATGGGTATAGGAATATTCATAACCCTACATTAGTTTGTAACAACATCTATTAGCAAAAGTTGTTGGACCCCGTGGTAGTTTTGATGTGATCAACCAAGTTGGTTAGGTCCTGCTTTGTATTTGGTCCCTGTGTCTGAGTGTGCAGGAGCTTAGGAGTACAGGAAGTCGAGCGGAAGACGCAGCTAGCGAGAAGGACGGCACGGAAAGGGAGCCGACGGGCTCAGTGCGTCCGAAGGATGAGAGAGCTGCGGAAGAGTACTCCGGTGGAGCGAGAAGAACGTGCGCGGCGTTCGAGGGACGAGAAGCCGGACGGAAGACTGCTCGGGGAGAAGGCCGGGAATTAGGTTTGGGTGAGCCCTATTTCGGTTGGCCGAAATCACCCAAAAGAACGGAACATCGGAAGCTGAAGAAAGCAAGCTGGAATTCGAGCTGCCAGCTTGGAGGCGCCTCCAGCTTGAAGGCGCCTTCAACAGGTCAAACTGACCGTTTCGAGCTACGGATAAAGTTTTATTCGCTCACCCCTTGGAGGCGCCTTGGATCCCTATTGGAGGTGCCTTAGACCCTCGAGATCAGATTTTCAGAGGCTATTTAAAGGCCCCTGGAGCTAGGAATTCAAAACAACTTCCACATTCAACTCTGTAAGCATTTCCTAGCAGTAGTTCTGAGCCATTAGAGTGTAAAAGGTTTCTCCGCCTTCAGCAAAGGAGAATTTTCTTAGTGTGCTTTCTTACTGCCCTAGATTAACAACCCTCTTGGTTGTAACCAGGTTAAATTCGGTTTCTGCTTTTATTTCTGCCTTTATTTTATTTACTATTGCTTTAATTGAGTTGAAAAATTCGAGGAGGGTAGTTTTATTTTTGTTTTCAGCAATTCACCCCCCTCTTGCCGGTCTCCGCTGCACCTACAAAAGTATCTAACATCAAGCATTATCATCCTTCTCTATAATAATTGTCTTTAAGAAAAATTAAGGTCAAATCTAAATTTACCCCATGTAAAACAAAACAAACCATGTGAACAAATATTGTGAACAAAGCAAAGCATGTTGAAAATACTAGAGTTCATCAATACTGCTGCATCTTATAAGTATTAAAAGATAGATAGTGCTAAAGTCAATTTTCATATAAAAAAGATAGCAAGAACCAAAGTGGATAATGAAAACAATTAATCCATGTCCATATACCTGCCAAAGATGCATACCATAGAATAGCTAGAACAAGTGTCATAGAAAAAGATGTTTTGATATCCCTCATCGGAAATCCTCCTTTCCCTCTGTTATAGATTGTAATACTCATGTGTCTATTGTTGGATGTTGTAGTTTTAGATCATTTGTATTTATTTTATACGAAATTCTGAACTAACACTAACATGATGAATCATCTATGTTCCCTTTACACCTAATCATTGCAAAAAATCCCTCCCCCAATCTAACAGTGGTTGCTAGTGCAAAATTAGCTGGGGCTTCTTTCTGCAGTCTTGTCATGATTGTCAATACTAGCCTTCTTCATTAATGGGATATTTTTAGATCAGGATTTCACCATTGTTCAAGATCCCCACTCAACATCAATCATAAATCTAAGATGTGATTAATGCAAACAAAACAATGTGAATACTAGCTTATTTCTTCCATTCATAAATTAATAGATATACAAAGCTGAGAAAGGCCAATAAGCAATAACAGCTAAATATAGATAGTTTTATTATCAAACAAAGACAAATCCCTAAAGGGTTAATTAACGGATGGATTGTGTCTACCCCACTAGGTAAAAATGCACTAGATTGATTCCATTCACAAAAAAAAATGCAAGAGTAACTAAAAAAATACTACACTGATACACATACAAGGTAAAACTAGAACATAACCAAAGCACTATGGCATCAACATTAATGACCTAAACAACAAGGTAATCATAGTCATCATCATAAAACTTGAACTGTTTGTGACAACATCTATTAGTAAAAGTATCTAACATCAAGCATTATCCAACTTCCAATGTATAAATCAGTTATGCAAATTTAAAAAGCAACAATACAATAATGAGATATTCATCAAATAGAAGCTCATCATCCATGAACTATACATTATTCAAATTGTCTTCGAATCTATAAATCAGTTATAAGGATTTAGAAGGAAATAATATACAAATGAGATATTCATTAAATAGGAGCTCATTACTCGCCAAAAAAAAAAAAGACTTCAAGTTCATATAGGTAAAAAACAATCAAGTCAAAAGATAAATATCAAAAAGATGAATTTGCATGTATTCATACTTAAGCATGTTTAACTAATTGACCTCCAGTATGGAAGTCAAGCTCCTGATGAATTCAAACTGAATCAAGCATACTTCTCAAACAAAGGATTCTTGTTATGCCCTTCTATGCCACATTAGCGACCAGTTAAGGCACAAGTAAATCACTTGAATTAGCTTCAACTCCAAGTTAGCAATGAATAAAAGCAATGGGTTCATCCTTAGTAATCCGTTCGACTTAATTCCATCTTAATGTTTGTATGAAGAAGTCACTAAACACAAAGAAAAAATTGAGCATAGAATAATAATATTCGATTCCTACCAGTTCCCAATCTGAGGGCCATTTGTACAACCCAGTTTAAATATGCATGACCAGCAATGCCAAATGACTTACTTTCAGGCCCATATTCGTTTTCAATCTACATTCAAGACCCATGAAATAAAACTAAGGAACACAATTTGACATTAAGTTGCCACATTGAGGACACACGAGAAAAAACATGTCCGAGAAAGGATGATCGGACCGCCTTGAAAAGCAAAAAGTGATTCAGTCTTCATCATATCAATAATTTTCTTAGTGAAACCTTGCATAGCCATCTGTATAGAGCATTTAAGCATATACTTGCAAGGCATGCAACAAATCCAACAAGTAACCCCCTTTAAAACTTAAAATAAATAGGGAAGACTACATTGTTCTTGCATCAACAATCCAACACAAGAAGAATATAATATAAAAAGAGTGGTTTAAGGAATTTACCTTGAAAGGTTCATTGTCTGTTCTGAAGCTGATTCTAGGGACATGTTTCAACCAAACTGGAAATCCTCTAAACTAACGAAGAAGACAAAAATGAGAAACATAATAGTTAGGATGAGTTATCCACATGAAGAATCTATGAGAGAAGTACCCAAAATTCCATTCAGCGCAGAGATGTACAATCCCACCTTCTGGACTGTCTTGATAAACCTCACCCAATCATACCTTCCTTTGAAATTATACTGCCTAAAAAGTAAGAAAAATAAATTGCACTAACTCAAGGTGATCCATCTAAGAAATATACTTCTCCATGAAATCAAAGCACAAGAAGAAAAAATAAGAAATTATTAAGAAAAGACAGGAAAATACATTGCCAGGTGAAGGTTGATGGCTATTCCAGAAGATGTAGGTCTGTATAACATCCAAGCCTCCATCCTTAGCTTTTTTTTGAAAGTCCTTCCCACATCTAACATACAAAAAAAAACAACAATCAACGATGTGCATCTAAAATTAGGGCAAAAACCCTCAAAAAGAGTCACCTACAGAACCAAAAGAAGATTAATAAAAGATCAGGAGATAAAAGAAGGATTTTTTATGAGAAAGTACTTCTAGGGTGCTCCTAAGGTGGTCGGCCAAGCAAGCTTGGAACCCAAGCTTGGGCCGGCCAAGCAAATAGAATGAGCCAAGTTGTGTGGCCGACCCTAGCTTGAATCCAAACTTGGTGTGGCCGGCCACATTAAATTAAAAGGGATTTTATTTTTAAAAATTTTTTCTTATGTGAATATCATGGTTTTAAAAGAGAGTTTAAAATTTAAATCTTTCCTTTTATAGATTTCTACAAAAGATTAAGTGAAAGGTTTGATATCTTTCCTTATTTGTAGATTGAAAGGAAGATTTTAATTTTTGATAAAACTTTCCTTTTATGAAACTATATTCATGATTTTAAAAGAGAGTTTTAAAATTAAATTTTTCCTATTATAGTTTCTACAAAAGATTAAGAAAAGATTTGATATCTTTCTTTGTTTGTAGATTGAGAGGAAGATTTTAATTTTAAATATAACTTTCCTTTTTGGAAATTATCCACATGTTTTAATAGAGAGATTTTAATTTATAAAATTTCCTTTTATAATCAACCATGAAGGGAAAAATTAATAGAGAAATTGTATTTTAAAAATTTCCAGAAATAAATAAGAAAGTTTTAATCTTGTGTTTAAAACATTCCTTGCTTGGAGATTGAGAAGTGGCCACATTAAGTTTGAAAGGGATTTTTTTTTTTTAAAACTTTCCTTTCATTGGCTAAGAGAATAAGGAAGTTTTTATAAAACTTTCCTTATTTGTCAAGACCAAGGAATATAAAAGAGAGGATAGAGGTGCCTCACCTCATAACTTGAGTTCTAGTTTTCCTCTCTTCTATTTTCTTTGTGGTGGTCGGCCCTTCTTATTCTCTCTTCTCCTTTTTCTTTCTTCTCCTTGGCCGAACCTCATCATCTCTTGGAGCTTAGAAGGTGGCCGGATCTTGCTTGGAGAAGAAGGAGAAAAAGGAGGCTTTGTTTCTAGCATCCCTTGGAGCTTGGTGGAGGTGGTCGGGACTTGTTTTCTCTTGGAGAAATTAGCTTGGCCGAAACTTGGAAGAAGGAAGAAGGAGGCTTGGTGGATTCTCATCTTAGTAAATCGGTGCCCACACAACGTCCAAGATAAGAAGAGGAATACGGTAGAAGATCAAGAGGTTGTTACTTACAAAGAAAGATATAACTAGTAATTGTTTTCCGCATCATACTAGTTTTCTTTGTATGAATTCCAAACAAAAGAGGCATATGATTCTAGATTTCGAATTTGTGATTCGAGTTTATGTTTTTTTTTGTTTTACGAAATTGTGATTTGATTGTTCCTTTTGGTCAAACCTAGAGTTATATAAGGAAATTAAATATTAGATTTCTTTAAAAGACTTTGTCTAGGCGGTGGTGGATGATCTCATACCCAAGAAGTCCTAGTACATTGCCATGCAGTCCTGGAAGTCAATTTTAGAAATTAATATTTAATTGAATTTATAACATAGGTGAATTTGGATCAATAATGTTAAGCATCATTTGCGATCCAGGTCTAAATCATTAAGAACAGATAAGTTAAATTTGGAATCAATAATGTTAAGTTCCGTTTGCGATTTCAAATTTAATTTCTAAAGAACACAATAGGTTGTTAGGAAATATTCAGGACTTGTACAAAATTTTTGTACAATGGAACCGGTACGATCTTCTTAGGACCAACCAATACATAGTCCTGAGGACGTGTTCAAGCGTTCTTCAAATATAAATAATTGTGGAGATAACAATAGATTTATTTTTCTGCATTTAGTTATCTTATTTATTTAGTAAAAGGATGATTTAAATTTCTAACACATACGACTTAAATCACTTGATTGACTAAGATTACTCTATTTGATCAATGTCGTATGTAAAAGTGATTTTTTTTTTCATTTTTTTTACCAAGGTATATGCTCTAACGATAGAAAAGGTTACCTGAAAAGAATTTGAGAAGTTTGTTCACTCCATATGATTTGAATCACGTAATTGAATATGGTTGTTCGGCTTGATCGGTGTTGTCAATAAAAGTGAAGATTTACGCTCTATACAATTGCATCATACCTTATTATTATTTTTATAACATTTTCTCTTTGACAATAATTTCTCTTTCCAATGAACTTTTCCCGAGATCTAAATCAATCACTTTAAATTAAAATGGATAATTAGAGTTTTTCGTAATGTTCTTCTATCCATTACTACTTATACGATCAAGTTGTCCTTTTTGAAATATTTGTTTGACATATTGGAATTGGAGGCTAAAGAACTAAAGTGCATAGAAAGTGTAAAGTTATTGATTGGTTCAATAAATATTTGAGACCACCATAATATGCTGTTTACATCTAGGGTTGCAAGACAAACTATGCAGAGCAAGAATCTTTATGTAGTGAATTGGATATGATTATTAAAGACATTAATATATTGAAATCGTCTTGTGACCTCTACCTAGGTCTTTGTAAAGAATCCTCCTTGTACGAGTAAAGTGAAAAAAGAATAATCAAGATTTGCCTTGATACTGTTTGGCCAAATTGCTAATTTTGCTTCAATATGATTTGACAAAATTGTCATAATTTTCATATCCTAAACTGACCCCCTTTCTCCACTTAAGATGATGGGATATTAGAAAGTGTCGTTGGTGTTGGAAATATCATATAATCAAACTTAGTTTTAATGTTGACAAAGGTTTAAAGTTAAAAACTATTTGTGATCTAACTAAGATGCAAGAAAGTCATAGTTGAGGCTAAATCAGTAAAGAAGTCGTGATCAAATGGATTGAGAAAGAAAGTCCTGGTCATGGACTGGGCAAGAAAGTTTTGGTCAAGTGGGCTAGATAGAAATCTTAGCAAATCTAGGACGTCGGGCAAAAGTCCTAAGGGTCGAGGATACTAGACAGGAAGTCTTGGGGGTCAAGGACACCAAGCAGAAGTCTAAGTGAGTTGAGGATCGGAGATCTAGCAGGAATTCCTAAATGTTAAGATTAAATACTGAGCAAAAGTCTAAACATATCTGAAATACCAGATATTTGGCAATAGGTAAACTCTTCAAAGAGGAGGAAGTAAAAACGTATTCCCCGTTGAAGGAATAGTAGGTGTCGATCCGATCTAAGGTTTCAGCGAAATTCGAAAGCCAAAACTGGACAGTCCAAAGATTGTCAAATCATTTTATTTCATATTATCATGTTTTCTGTGTTAACTCTGTGATGCAAAAGTCAAAAAGTCTTAAAGAGTTGATTTAGGCATCTGGAAGGGATCTAAGCTCTCTAAGCTATTACAAATGTCTGAAGGGATTCAGGCGCCTTGATCACCTCGGCTTACGGCAGGATGAGGTGACAGTCTCTGATTGGTCAGTGCACGGTAGCATCCAGGCGCTCGGAAGAGATTTAGGGGTCTGGGACGAGATAGACTCGACCATGATAGAGCTCCAACGAGGTGTTGTCACGTTAGCGATCCAAGCACCCGGGAATAGACTAGGCGCCTGGAAGTAGAGAAGTTGGTGATGAAGATGAATCGAATAGGCGTCAATGGAGGTACCTGGAATGACCTATAAAAACATCTTCAACCAATAGCTACTTAAGCATCTATTCATTTATATTTATTTTAAATTTTTTATTTTAGATTTTTCAATCATAATCTTTTATTTAATAATATTTTAATAATATTAAATATTGTTCGACCAACAACCAGTTGTCAACTAAATTGATAACCCAATTGATTTTCTTAGCTCAATTGGTATGACCAACTTGACAACTCTAATAAGCTCACCTATGACACCCAATTAGCTCTAATACGGCTCGATTAGTTTTCCTAACCTAATTATCTTGATGAGTCTGTGTCTGTCTATTCAATTAGTTGCATTTTTTTTTCCCGCTGTGCTAAATACACGTGTTCTTAAATATATTTTGTGTTTCTTCATAAAAGAATGTCAGTCCAGCCCGTTTATAGAGGCCCATAATAACTGGGCAATTTATAAATATAATTATTCCCATATATAAAGAATCTCAGTACAGCCCATTTATAAAAGGACCGTAATATATGCCCATATATAAATGAATTATTGTCAAAAATAAAAAAGTGGCCCATGCAGGTTTCGAACCTGCGACCTTCGCGTTATTAGCACGACGCTCTAACCAACTGAGCTAATAGGCCAGTTGAATTTTAACTGAGCCATAATATTAATAATGGTTTTTAATTTCATTAACTTAATGTAGAGATAATAAATGAATTATTGTCAAAAACGAGAAAATGGCCCATGCAGGTTTCGAACCTGCGACCTTCGCGTTATTAGCACGACGCTCTAACCAACTGAGCTAATAAGCCTGTTGAATTTTAGGTGAGCCATCATTTTAAGAATGGTTTTTAATTTCATTAACTTAATGTAGGCTGAGAGATATTTCTCTCATCAGCCTTTAGGATTATAAAAAGCTACCACTATTTTTGACAATCAAATTGGAAAGCAAGTTTAACCCCATCTAATCATAGTTCATTTTAATAGGTTCTATTTTTTAAAATATATATATATTTCTAACTTTAGAATTTGATGTAAATAATCAATTATCAAATTGTAATTATTTATTCATAGATTTTATATCGGAGGAGATTCCCCGAGTTAAGGCTTTCAAGGTAAATCTTGTGTTTTGTCAATCATTCATACGTAGCTTTGTCACAGACCATGTATGTATATGTATATGAAAGGTGTCTCCGATGAAGGTATTTATCTTTTGCTACTACAAAATATATATATATATATATATATATATATCCACAATAAAAGAATATCTCTCATCTCTTAATTAATTTGGTTGATAATTATAAGATGATCCTATAATTTACCTCCCTTAATTTCATATAACTTAAAAGATGGAATATGAAGGGTGTCGAGGATATTTATCTTTTGCTTTCACAATATTATTACCTATGATCCTAAGCATATATTAATTACTGCACGCCACAATGTGCTTCTAAAATAGATCCATGGTAGCGACTATATTTTACTTCTCCCACTTGGTTAAAATACTGATTTGGTCGATCGATAATCAATCTAGCTAGCAATTTACATCTAAATTATCTTATTATTTTTTTACAATTTATATTTACACTTTATTACTTTTATATTAAAAATAAAACATAATTATGCTTACGCCAAACACTCTCTTAGTTCGTCCCTAAATTATATGAAGTGAGATAAATCAAAAAATTAATTTATAACTAACCGACAAATGATTAGGGGTGAGAAGAGATTTTTCCTAAAAGCACGGATCCGGCGAAATTTAATCTCTATCTAATTATAGTAAATTTATCATCCTCTAACTAATGGAGTAGCCAAGGAGACTTGCACTTTATTTGTTAAATACCTTAGAGGCTGACCATAACTTTTCATGGTCTAAAGTAGAAGAAAATCATGCATCACGTAGTCTCTAATGAAAAATACACACTCCACTTTAGTTAGGAGCTTTGTTGTCCACAGGGTTGTCCTCGGGGTATGGTATCGCGGTAGGATATACAGGTTGTCACGCAGATACCCACAGTTCAATCCCCAGATACGACGTATTTGCAAGAATTTTCCTCCAAATGGGGAGCGCAATCAAAGGATACTGGGCATCTGGGTTAGCTGCCGCGTGTGCTTCCCGCGCGATTTACCCTGGTGGCCGGTGAGAAACTTTCATGGAATCGAGCCGGTCACCCCAGAGATAATCAATGAGGCTAATTAGGATTATCATCATTTTTTTTTATTGTCCACGGGGCTATGATATAGTTTGAAGAACATCCCGTTATCATCTAGATACTTACTACTTGATTCTCAACTACGATATATTTATAGGGATTTTTCCTTCAAATGAAACTCGCGACTAAGAAATATTAGGTTTCTTAATCATCAGTCATAAGTACTTTCTGATTTATCATGACAATTGATGAAAAATTTTCATGAAGTCAGATCGATTGCTCGAGATTTGCCGTTATCTAACTGGGTAATCAATTTTTTTTCTCATTGCTATTCCTTTCTTGTATACTTTTCGAGTAACTTAGTTTAATTTTTGAGTTTGCTTCTGCTTAGCCGAACAAGGCGTCAAATCCAATTTTCAAAACATTAATCCAACCTCTACTGTAATGAGTAATATAAATTATAATCAATCCCTTCTACGTTTTCCTTGATTGTATTTTTATATTATTATTTTAAATGACAGTTAGGAAGGGAGTAATTAAACTATTATATATTTCTTCGAACCACTTTTCCCATTTTATTTACTTTGACAAAACTAAATAATATTTTATTTATGTTAAATGCAAGTTATCATTTTCTCAAATTCCATTCCATTTTAAGAAAAAGAAATTAAAAAAACTTTTTTCATTGCTTTTCCCTTCCATGTAAATAAAATTTTGAACCCAACGGTCAAATTTGAATTGAAACGGCCGCAACGATAAACGGCAAAGTTGGCAAATGCTCTCAAATCTAATTTGCTTTCTTTCCATTTCTTACCGAGCTAGCTTCCTCTTTAGCTATTATTTTATCTGAATTCCTTGAAAAATGTATGATCCTTAGTTTGGTCTTGTTTTTTCTTATCTCCTTAGATTTAGAAATGTACGAGTATCTAAATTGTGATATAAAAGACATGAATAGAAGAATGAGAATGAAATAAATCAGTTTGCATGTAATACCAATAGCTTCACCACCAATGAGCACATATCCATGTTAAATTGCCAATTCAATTTTGTATAATGTTGAGATGTCATTTTATATGAAACAGTAGTTGATTAGTTAAGATAAAACTCAAGACACAAATCTGTCAATATTCTTTCTAAGTGATTGGGACATATACATAATAATTTGGATCAATTCCTCTAAAGACAATTTCACCCTCATCTCCTTCATTGTAATCTCAATTCAACTAGAATGAGAAAATAAGTTCTTTGATAAGGTATTGCTCAACCATATTATATCTAATAGTAAAAATTTTTGATTCAATTAATGAATACTGGCTCGTTCCTATCTAATTAAGAATTCTCTCAATGAAAATTATAATAAAGTCATTATTTGCAAGGGCATCAACTCTATTAGGGTTTATCTCATACTAAATAGCTGTGTGGTTGAAGATCTTCGTCTCCAAGGTTTGCGATGGCGGCCGACAAGAGCAAGAAGGTGAAAGGGGGGAAGCAGCGGAGATGGGAGGAAGAAAAAGCCTCCACGGAGGTCGGTAAACCTAAACCTTAACTTGCTTTTTCTCAGCGCCTTTTAGCTTTGCTTTTACGCTGAATCTTATTCTCTATGGGGAGGAAAAAGTAATATTCGAAGGATATTTCTCTTTCTCTAAGTTCATCTTCTTGCGATGTTATTGTGACGGTCCCTGATGTAGTCTCAGATCCGTCCGCGCTAGGGTTTGAGAAATCTCCTCATGATCCTGGGCCTTCTCTCAGTCCTAGGGGCCCTTCATAGGAAAATTTCCCTGATCTTAGAACTTCTGACCCTGAGGTTAGGGTTCCTACACATATCAATAATGAACCTAAAAATGGAGTCTCTTCTGGTGGTAATTCCAAATGGGTTGATCTTTTCCGTCAGAATCGTACTCGTGCTCCAGGTTGTGATCTTTCTTATATCTCGTCTGCGGTGAGTAATAGTGTTCGTGTGGTGAAATTTCGCTCTACAAAAGTTCTTGAGGAAACTCAACGGTGGCAACATGCTTTGATTGGTAGTGTTCATGGGCATTCTCCTCATTATAAGCAAATTGAGAATTTTGCTCTTAATCAATAGAAGCAATATGGTCTTTCCTCGGTGATTCAGATTAAGGATAATCTTTTTCTATTTCAATTTGACTCTGATGCTAGTAAAGATAGGGTTCTTAATGATGGTCCTTTCTTTTTTAATAGTAGGCCTCTCATTCTTAAAGCTTGGATTCCTCGAATGAAGCTTGATCTTTGTGACATTCAGGGGCTTCCTATCTGGATTCAATTACCCTTGCTTCCTTGGGAATTTTGGACAAAGGACATTCTTAGTCGAATTGGTAGTATTCTAGACAAGCCTCTTTTCTATGATCTTTGCACTTAGAGACGAGATAAGCTTGGTTTTGCTTGTATTTTGGTTGATATGCGTATTGCTGGGAACTTTCCTGATTCTATCATTCTTGAGGATGAGTTTGGTGTCCAATTCACCCAGAATGTCATGTATGAATGGAAGCCTATCCCTTGCAGTGTTTGTAAACAATTTGGCCATGATAAGCACCTTTGTCCTTCTGCATTGTCTAAATCTAAGCAAGTCTGGAAGGAGAAAGTCAAACATCCTGTTATAGCTGCTGCTACTAATCCTGTTGCCACAAATGTTGTTGCTTCTGTTATCTCTAATTCTGCCTGTGAGATTGTTGCCATGTCTATCTCTTCTGCTAAGATGGCTGCAGTTAAGGGTAAGGCTGCTTTACCCACTGTAGCCTTGTCTAGTAATTGTGAATCTGGATCGACACTCACTTCTAAAAATGATGTGATTGTATCAGCTCGTTTAACTGGTTCTACTCCTGTCATTATCCCTCCTTTTACTGGTGTCATTGGGGAAGGTAGGCCACGGAGAATTGTAAAGCCCCCTGATAGGGGTCAATGATTTTCTCTTGGAATGTCAGGGGATTGAATGATCCCCTTAAGCAATCATAGGTGTATCCTTTGGAATGTCAGGGGATAGATGTTTAATCAATTCTGATTGGCTAGATGTGTTTCCTGGGTCTGATTATGAGGTCATTAGTCCAGGATTGTCTGATCATTCCCCTTTTATTGTTCATATTAGGAATTTGATTCCTTGACGCGCCTCGCCTTTTAAATTTTTTAATATGTGGACCACTCATCGTCATTT
This sequence comes from Zingiber officinale, assembly GCF_018446385.1. Lineage (NCBI taxonomy): Eukaryota > Viridiplantae > Streptophyta > Magnoliopsida > Zingiberales > Zingiberaceae > Zingiber > Zingiber officinale. Next base: position 172,614,061 of record NC_055988.1, read on the forward strand.
CAAGCAGATTGTTTCTGCGGTTTGGAGATCCCCTATCTCTGGCTCCATATGTTTGTGCTTTGGTCTAAACTCAAGTTGCTTGCTAAGGAGCTCCCTGTTCTTAATAGAGTAGAATTCTCGGATGTCTCTGTTCGTGTTGCTAACTGTAAAGCTTCTTTGGATCATTTGCAGTCAAATCTTCACCAAGCTCCTCTTGATCAAGATCTTTTAGACCAAGAGCGAGCTTTGGTTATTCATTATAGATCTCTAAAATTCTGTGAAGAGAGCTATTTCAAACAAAAAGCTCGTGCTGATTGGTTAAAGTTGGTGACCAAAACACTAAATATTTTCATCAATCCCTTAAACTTAGATATGCTAAAAACAACATTGTATCTCTTCGTCTTCAGGATGGCTCTATGTGTTCCGATCATTCTACTATCTCTCGTGCTATGATTGACTTTTATGAGGACTTATTGGGAGTTGAGTCTCATGCTCGAGTACATTCTGATTCTTCTATTTGGCAGGCTGGTAAGCTTCTTTCTTCTGAGCAAGCTACCTATCTTTGTAGGCCAGTAAGCTATGATGAGGTCAAATCCACTCTTATGGGTATGGGAAGTAACAAAGCCCCTGGTGTGGATGGTTTTAACGCTTACTTTTTCAAAAAAGAATGGGATACTGTTGGCCCTTCAGTTTTTGCTGCAATTGATGAATTTTTCAGAACTGGGTGTTTATTGAAGTAATTCAAGTCCACTGCCCTTGTGGTTATTCCAAAAACTCCCAACCCTTCTAGCCTTACTGATTACAGGCACATTGCTTGTTGCACTATCATATATAAACTCATTACTAAAATCCTTGCTACTAGAATGTCTCATGTTATGCCCTCTATGATAGCTTTGAACCAATCTGCTTTCGTCAAAGGTCGCAGAATAGCAGACAACATTTTATTGGCCCATGAACTTGTACACAACTATCATAGAAATAATGGTAACTCAAGGCTTACTCTGAAAGTAGATCTATGGAAGGCCTTCGATTCAGTGTCTTAGGATTTTTTAGAAGAAGCTCTTTTGAATCTAGGTTTTCCTTCTCAATTTATCGATTGGGTTATGACATGTGCTAGAACTGCCACCTTTTCCATTGTTATTAATGGGGGTTTGGAGGGCTACTTTCATGGGAAAAAAGGAGTTAGACAGGGTGATCCTATTTCCCCTCTTCTGTTTGTTATTGCTATAGAATACCTTTCTCATTGTTTACACCATTTGATCCCACCTGACTTTGGGTTTCACCCTGGATGTCGTACTCTTTGAATTACTCATCTCTGTTTTGTCGATGATCTGTTGGTATTCTGTCGTGGTAGTTTTAACTCAGTCACTCAAGTTATGTCCATTCTTAAACATTTTGAACAAGTTTCTGGGCTCCATATCAATGAGGGCAAAAGTCTTGTTTTCTTTTCTAGTGTTACTGATCATATCAAAGCTGAAATCATGACCATGTTAAACTTCAAGGAAGGTTCCCTCCCTGTGACTTTTTTGGGGATTCCTTTAATATCCTCAGGTCTGAAAAAAGAGCATTGTGACAAAATTATTCATAAAATCACTGCTAGAATTACTTGTTGGACTTCTCATTTTCTCTCTTATGGGGGTAGGATCCAATTGGTGATTTCTGTTTTACAAAGTCTCTATGTCTATATGTGTTTTATTTTTATGCTTCCAAAATCGATTATTCAATCTTTTGATAGGCTTTGTCGGGATTTTCTCTGGCATGGCAATTCCAATTCCAAATCTAGACCTGTTGCTTGGCATGATGTTTGGCTACCTAAAAAAGAAGGTGGCTTGAGACTTAAGTCACTGTCAATCTGGAACTGTGCTACAGTAGGTAAAAATATATGGTTTCTTTTAACCTCTTATGAAAGTTTATGGGATGCTTGGATCAGGGCAAATAAGCTTCGAACCTTGAGTTATTGGGGGATAATCAAACCCCCTGATGCCAGTTGGTGTTGGAGGAAGCTTCTTGATCTTCGCTCTATGTGTAAAGGTTTGTTTTCTTACTGCCTTGGTTCTGGTATGCATTTCAAATTTTGGACTGATCCATGGCTTCGAGGTATTTCATTAATTGAGAAATTCCCGTCTATCTGTATTGTTGATGCTAATATTTCTAAATCGGCTTATGTTGCAGATGTTTGGCATGATAATCATCGGCAGTTACCTGATCCTATTGATTCTATTACTGCTTAAGCTTGGGACTTTATTACTGTCCATTTTACTAGTTTTATTGATTCAGACATTATTTCTTGGAAGCTTACCACTTCTGGTATATACTCAATTGCTTCTGCTTATGAATATTTCTGGCCTAAAAAGCCTGTTGTGACTTGGTATAACTTGATTTGGGGCTCTTCTCATGTCCCTAAATGTAGTTTTATTGCTTGGCTTGCAATTAAGGGGAGACTTGCTACTCGTTCTAGACTGCTCAGATGGGGGGTCACCTCCTCTGATCTTTGCAGTTTGTGTGGTATTCACAGGGAGACTATTTCTCATCTTTTTTTCGATTGTCCACTTTCAGCTATGGTTTGGACTAAGATACTACATTCATGTTCTATCCAAAGAGCCCCTTTACGCTGGAATAGAGAAGTCAGTTGGTTTTCCAGGCATGCTTCTTCTAAGTCCAAACGCTCTCAGATTCGTCGAGCTGCTTTCTGCTCTACTGTATATTGGATTTGGAGAGAGCGCAATGATGTTATTTTTAAGGGACAAACTCCTAGATCTAAGCACATTTTCCTTCATGTGCAAAATTTGATTCATTTTAGATTTTTTGATTTGTTACATTCCTGGATTGAACATTCTCCTTGGGTTGTATAATTTCTGTGAATTTGGAGGATTATTTATGTATGTTTTGTTGTATTTCTGTATGAATGACAGTTAATAAAATGAACTTCATCAAAAAAAAAAAATAGCTGTGTGGTTTATGAGTTATGGCCAATTTAATCCGTATGAACTATTCTGCCTTTCCTATAGTGTGATGTTTCGTATGTTTCCTATATAAAATTCTGAGTCATGGTCTATTCCAACCTTGCAATTATCTCCTTCCTTTCTTTTCAACCCTATTAGGTGTTATCGTAAAAGTGAAGATTTTTCACAAGGCACGTGCTCTAACAATATAAAAGTGAAGCTTGTCGATCCCATATGACTTGAATTATTTGATTGACAAAGATTGCTCGGCTTAATTGGTGTTGTCGATAAACTTCCGGATATAGTTTTATGTTAGTTGGTGGAGCTGTGTCTTAGAGAAGTGCAAAGCAGACGTTGACTATCACTTCCACTATGGAGACTGAGTTTGTATCTTATTTTTAGGCGATCTCACATAGTGTTTGGATGAAGAGTTTCATTTCGAGATTTTATTTCTAAGTCATTAAGGATATATTGTGATAATTCAGCTATTGTCTTTATGACTAATAATAATAAAAATGAGAGTTGAATTAAGCATATAAGCATTAAGTATCTAGACATAAAAGAATGTGTTAGAGATAAGATGGTGGTTATTAAACATATTAGCATTGAATTGATAATTACTAATTCTTTAACTAAAGGCATGTGCCTGTTGAAATTTAAGGATCATGTAGAGAGGATGAGACTTGATTTCCTTATATAATTTTTTTGTTAAAATAATTTGGTTATTAATGAAACTCAATTATGATATTTTTTATAATATTTGTGTACACATTAATTAATTTGAAAACTATCACTAAAGTTGGATCTTAAATAAATATAAGGTTTATTCATTAAGATATATTAGTTGAGAATCATGATACAATATAATACATGGAAGATAATATTAATGTTTAGAGGGCATGTTGTCATGATTCAAAAATCTTGTACACTCATTTAGTGAATGGTGAGATACATATGTCAAGTGGGAGAATGTTAGAAATATTTTATCTTGATTACAAATCTTTCCTTATTAAATGACACATATTTGTTAAAATTTTATTTATATACAATCTTTTATCTTAATTAAAAGGTCATATATTGTAAATTTAAATGTACATAATTAATTGAAATTAATCTTACCTTAATATGCATATCATATCTTTTTATATGATATGATTATCTTATTATGATTTGCCACGATATTAAGAATTGACTCAATAATGATAATGAGTTCTTATAAATAGTGGTCTTTAGGATCCTAAATATACACACCTTTAAAGAATAATAACACCACCTATAGAAAAGGTTTGGAGTGTTTAGAAGGCTCTAAAGTATTAAACAACAAGAGTGGTGTTTAAATGTTCTTAAAAAAATGATTAACTAGGTAGGTAACATCGAATCTGGGATGGCTGGTTCGACCTCATGAAAGTTTCTCACCAGCTATTTGAGTAAATCATGAAGCGCTCTTGACGGGCAACATAGAAACCTAATATCTCTTGATTGTGAGTCTCATTTGGAGAAAAAATCCCTATAAATGTGTCGTGACTGGGAATTGAACCATAAGTGTTTGGGTGACAACTGGACGTCCTTTCACTATACCATAGCCCTGGGGGTATGTTCAAGCGTTCTTCAAAATTCAATGATTGTAGAGATAATAATCGATTTATTTTTTCGCATTTAGTTATCTTATTTATTTAATACAAAGGATGATTGACTAAGATTGCTCTGCTTGATCAATGTTGTAGGTAAAAGTGAATTTTTTTTCACTTTTTTACCAAGGTATATGCTCTAACAATAGAACAGGTTACCTGAAAAGAATTTGAGAAGTTATGAGTTGAATCACTTAATTGAATATGGTTGCTCGGCTTGATCGGTGTTGTTAATAAAAGTGGAGATTTAAGCTCTATACAATTGCAGCATACCTTATTATTATTTTTATAACATTTTCTCTTTCACAAGAATTTCTCTTTCCAATGAACTTTTCCCGAGATCTTAAATCAATCATTTTAAATTAAAATGGATAATTAGAGTTTTTTTTAATGTTCTTCTATCCATTACTACTAATACGATCAAGTTGTCCTTTTTGAAATATTTGTTTGACATAATGGAATTGGAGGCTAAAGAACTAAAGTGCATAGAAAGTGTAATGTTATTGATTGGTTCAATAAATATTTGAGACCACCATAATATCGACGACTTGCTATTTATGTCTAGGGTTGCAAGATAAACTGTGCAAAACAAGAATCTTTACGTAGTGAATTGGATATGATTATTGAAGACATTAATATATTGAAATCATCTTGCGACCTCTACCTAGATCTTTGTTAAAGAATCCTCCTTATATAGGGAAAGAGAAAAAAGAATGATCAAGATTTGCCTTGATACTGTTTGGCCAAATTGCCAATTTTACTTCAATATGATTTGGCAAAATTGTCATTTTTTTTTATATCATAAACTGACCCCCTTCCTCCACTCACGATGATGGGATATTGGAAAATGTTGTTGGTGTTGGAAATATTAGATAATCAAATTTAGTTTTAATATTGATAAAGATTTAAAGTTAACAACTATTTGTGATCTAATGAGATTGACTAAGTGTGCAAGTCATAGTTGAGGTTAAATAAAGAAGTCTTGATCAAATGGATTGAGAAAAAAAGTCCTAGTCATGGACTAGGCAAGGAAGTCTTGGTCGAGTGGACTAGATAGAAATCTTAGCAAATCTAGGACGTTGGGCATAAATCCTATGGGTCGATGACACTAGACAAGAAGTCTTGGGGGTCGAGGACACCAAGCAGAAGTCTAGGTGGATTAAGGATTGGACATCTAGCAGGAAATCCTAAAGGTTAAGATTAAATGTTGAGCAAAAATCCAAACATGTCTGGAAGACCAGATATTTGGTAATGGGTAAACTCTTCAGAGAGGAGTAGGTGAATACGTGTTCCTCGTTGAGAGAATAGTAGGTGTCGATCCGATCTAATATTTTAGTAAAATTCGAAAGTCAAAACTGGACAGTCCAAAGGCTATCAAATCATTTTATTTCATATTATCATGTTTTCTGTGTTAACTCTATGATGCAAAAGCCAAAAAGTCTCGAAGAGCTGATCTAGGCACCTGGAAGGGATCTAAGCGCTCTAAGCTATTACAAGTGTCCGAGGGGATTCAGACACCCTAATCACCTCGACTTGCGGTAGGATAAAGTGACAGTCTTTGATTGGTCGACACACGTCAACATCCAGCGCTTAGAAGGGATTCAGGGGCCTGGGACGAGATATACTCGATCATGATAGAGCTTCAACGAGGTGTTGTCACGTTAGCGATCTAGGCGTCTGGAAGTAGTCTAGGTGCCTGGAAGTAGAGAAGTTGGTGACGAAGGTGAATCGAATAGGCCTCAGTAGAGATATCTGGAATGACCTATAAAAGCATCTTCAACCGATAGCCTTTTATATCATTCTTCTATACTCATCTATAGATGGATCACTAACGGGTAGACTCAAATAAATCAGCGATACTGTACATCATGAGAATGTCATAACCATCCGATCAATGAGGAGATACGGGGACATATCATTTTTAGGAACTATACTAAATCATCGATTCATTTATATTTATTTAAAAAAATATATTTTAGATTTTTTTAATTATAATCTTTTATTTAATAATATTTATAATATTTTAGTAAAATTACATACTATTCGACCAACAACTAGTTATCAACTGACCTAATTATTGTCTAGTCTAACTCAATTGATTTTCTAAGCTCAATTGGTATGCCCAACTTGACAACTCTAATAAGTTCACCTATGATACACAATTAACTCTAATACGGCTCGATCAGTTTGCCTAACCTAACTTGAGTCTGTCTATTCAATTAGTTGCATTTTTTTTCCCGCTGTGCTAAATACACGTTTCTTCATAAAAGAATGTCAGTCCAGCCCGTTTATAGAGGCCCATATATAAAGAATTTCAGTACAGACCATTTCATAAAAGGACCGTCACATAGGCCCATACATAAACAATTATTGTCAAAAACGACTAAATGGCCGATGCAGGTTTTGAACCTGCGATCTTCGCATTATTAACACGATGCTCTAACCAACTGAGCTAATAGGCCAGTTGAATTTTAGGTGAGACAAAATATTAATAATGGTTTTTAATTTCATTAACTTAATGTAGGCTGAGACAATAAATGAATTATTGTCAAAAACGAGAAAGTGGCCCATGCAGGTTTCGAACCTGCGACCTTCGCGTTATTAGCACGACGCTCTAACCAACTGAGCTAATAGGCCAGTTGAATTTACGATGAGCCATATATTAATAATGGTTTATAATTTCATTAACTTAATGTAGGCTGAGACATATTTCTCTCATCAGCCTTTAGGATTATAAAAAGCTACCACTATTTTTGACAGTCCAATTGGAAAGCAAGTTTAATCCCATCGAACCATAGTTCATTTTAATAGGTTCTATTTTCTTTAAAAATATATATTTCTAACTTTAGACTTTGATGTAAATGTCAATTATCAAATTATGACTATTTATTCATAGATTTTATTTCTGAGGAGATTCCCCAAGTTAAGGCTTTCAAGGTAAATCTTGTTTTTATCAATCATTTATATATTTATATGAAGCTTTGCCACGTACCGTGAATGCATGTAAGGTTAGTGTCTGATCCCCACGGGCTGGATCAGCTGGTTAGGTGTCTGTAGCTTACCAATGAAGTCATGGGTCGAAAGTCACCAGTTGCACACAAGGATAAAACCCTAGTCTGCTGTGCCAAAAATTCCTTCGGCCCCCAGTCACCTTTCCTGCCCAGTATTAACCGTGATTTACTCCCTCTGGAATCTTGTGGGGCCGGGACCAAGGGGCCGCTAGGGTGACGGTTCCACCTTTTGCCAATGTAAGGTTAGTGTCTAAATTATCTTATTATTTTTTTAGAATTTCTATTTACACTATTTCTTTTGTAGTAAAAATAAAATATAATTATGCTACCCTAGACGTTCTCTTATAGTTCGTCCCTAAATTATATGAAGGAAAGTAAATCACAGGGTTAGGTTATAACTGACCGACAAGTGGTTAGGGGTGAGAAGCGATTTTTCCTGAGAGCATGGATCCATTGAAATTTAATCTCTATCTCATTATAATAAATTTGTCATCCTCTAACTAACGGAGTAGACCGAGAGACTTACACTTTATTTGTTACATACCTTAGAAACCATACCTTATCTTGGTCTAAAGTAGAAGAAAATCATGCATCAAGTAGTTTGTCTAAGAGCTTTGCTATCCTCAGGGTTATAATATAATCGAAGAATATTCAGTTATCATCCAGATATTCACTATAGTATATTTATAGGAATTTTTCCTCCAAATGAGACTCACGATCAAGAAATATAGAGCTTTTGGGCTATCCATCCCAAGTACTTTCTAATTTATCATGATAACTGATGAAAAATTTTCATAGAGCCAAATTGATCATCCGAGATTCAACGTCATCTAACTGTGCAATCAAATTTTTTTCACATTGCTATTTCTTTCTTATATACTTTTCGAGTAACTTAGTTTAATTATTGAGTTTGCTTCTGCTTCCTGATTTAACAGCCGAACAAGGCGTCAAATCCAATTTTCAAAACATTAATCGAACCTCTGCTGTAATGAGTAATACAATCAATCCCTTCTGCATTGCCCTTTTTTGTATTTTTATATTATTATTTTAAAAGACAGTTAGGAAGGAACTAATTAAACTATTATTTCTTCGAACAACTTTTCCCATTTTATTTACTTTGACAAAACTAAATACTATTTTATTTATGTTAAATGCAAATTATTGTTTTCTCAAATTCTGTTCCATTTTAAGAAAAAGAAATAAAAAAAATCTTTTTCCATTGTTTTTCCCTTCAATGTAAAGGCGAAAATAAAATTTTGAACCCAACGGTAAAGTTGGCAAATGCTCTCAAATCTACTTTGTTTTCTTTCCATTTCTTACCGACCTAGCTTCCTCTTTAGCTATTATTTTTTTCTTTCTCCCATAAAAAAATCCACAGCTCGTCTTTGTCATTGGCGTTGGGTCTCTGGGCTACAGCCCGGGTAGGCTATCACGTGGCTCCGCCTATGACTACATCCTTCTTTTTTTCTAACTATTTTTTGTATTTGTTGGTTGACACCTTTTCTGCTCCCCCTTCTTCAATTTCTTCCTTCACGGTAGGTGTTGGTCTCGTAGCTCTCTTGTTGGAGCATGTCTGTAAGACCTGTCTTCATTTCCGAACGTGTTCTTTGAAGATCCGAACTGCCTGAAAAAGACATGATTCTCAGTTTTGTCTTGTTTTTTCTTATCTCCTTAGATTTGGAAATGTGTGAGTAGCTAAATTGTGATATAGAAGACATGAATAGAAGAATGAGAATGAAATAAATCAGTTTGCATGTAATGCCAATTCAATTTTGTATAATGTTGTGAAGTCATTTTATATGAAACAGTAGTTGATTAGTCAAGATAAAACTCAAGACACAAATTTACCAATATTCTTTCTAAGTGATTGAGACATATATGTGATTTGGATCAACTCCTCTAAAGACAATTTCACCCTCATCTCCTTCATTGTAATCTCAATTCAACCAGAATGAGAAAATAAGTTCTTGTTATACCTAATAGTAAAAACTTTTGATTCAATTAATGAATAGTTGCTCGTTCCTATCTAATTAAGAATTCTCTCAATAAAAATTATAATAAAGTCACTATTTGCAAGGGCATCATGTACTACTAAGCAACTCTATTAGGGTTTATCTCATATTAAATGGTTGTGTGGTTTATGAGTTATGGCCAACTTAATCCGTATGAACTATTCTACCCTTCCTATAGTGTGATGTTTCGTATGTTTCCTATATAGAATTTTGAGTCATGGTCTCTTCTAATCTTGCAATTATCTCCTTCCCTTCTTTTCAACCCTATTAAGTGTTGTCATAAAAGTGAAGATTTTTCACAAGGCACGTAAGTTTGCCCATCCCATATGACTTGAATTATTTGATTGGCGAGGGTTGCTCGGCTTAATCGGTATTGTCGATAAACTTCCGGATATAGTTTTATATTAGCTGGTGGAGCTGTATTTTGGAGAAGTGCAAAGCAGACGTTGACTGTCACTTCCACTATGAAGGCTGAGTTTGTATCTTATTTTTAGGCGATCTCACATGGTTTTTGGATGAAGAGTTTCATTTCGAGATTCTATTTCTAAACCATTAAGTATATATTATGATAATTCAACTATTGTCTTTATGACTAATAATAATAAAAGTGGGAGTTGAATTAAGCATATAAGCATTAAGTATCTAGACATAAAAGAATGTGTTAGAGATAAGACGGTGGTTATTAAACACATTAGCATAGAATTGATAATTACTAATCCTTTAACTAAAGGTATGTCACTGTTGAAATTTAAGGATCATGTAAAGAGGATGAGACTTAGTTCCCTTATATAATTTTTGTTGTTAAAATAATTTGGTTGTTAATGAAATTCAATTATGATATTTTTCTAATATTTGTGCGCACATTAATTAATTTGAGAAATATCACTAAAATTGACCTTAAATATATAAGGTTTATTCATTAAGATATATTAGTTGAGAAGCATGATACAATATAATACATGGAAGATAATACTAACGTTTACTCATTTAGTGAATGGTGAGATACATATATGTCTAAGTGGGAGAACGTTAGAAATATTTTATCTTGATTATAAATTTTTCTTTATTAAGTGGCACATATTGGTTAAGATTTTATTTATACACAATTTTTTATCTTAATTAAAAGGTCATATATTATAAATTTAAATGTACATAATTAATTGAAATTAATCTTACCTTAATATGCATATCATATCTTTTTATATGATATGATTATCTTATTATGATTTGCCACAATATTAAGAATTGACTCAATGATGGTAATGAAAAAAATGTGGAACCGCCACATCAGCGGCCCCCCTAGAGCCGGTCCCACGGATATGGAGGGAGGTAAATGCAGGTACACAGGTGGAAAGTGCATAGCGGAGACGTTAACCCCAGGCAGTGACACCCCGGGGATCGACCCCTGGACCTTTCAGCCACAGAACCATGCACTCCCCATCTGTGCTACGCCCTGGGGATGACTCAATGATGGTAATGAGTTCTTATTAATAGTGGTCTTTAGGATCCTAAATATGCACACCTTTAAAGAATAATAACACCATATATAGAAAAGGTTTGGAGTGTTCAGAAGACTCTAAAGTATTAAACAACAAAAATGGTGCTCAAATGTTCTAAAAAAAATGATTAACTAGGTAGGTAACGTCGAACCTGGGACGACTGGCTCGACCCCATGGAAGTTTCCACAGGTTATTTGGGTAAATCAGGAAGTGCGCTTGACGGGCGGCCCAGAAGCCCAACATCTCTTGATTGTGAGTCTCATTTGGAGAAAAAATCCCTATAAATGTATCGTAACTGGGAATCGAACCATGAGTATTTAGGTGACAATTATACGTCTTTCCATTATACGATAGCCCTGGGGTCGTGTTCAAGCGTTCTTCAAAATTTAATGACTGTGGAGATAATAATCGATTTATTTTTCCGCATGTAGTTATCTTATTTATTTAATACAAAGGATGATTTAAATTTCTAACAGATATGACTTAAATAACTTGATTGACTAATTAAGATTGCTCTACTTGATTAATGTTGTAGGTAAAAGTGAATTTTTTCCACTTTTTTACAAGGTATATGCTCTAATGATAGAAAAAGTTACCTGGACAGAATTTGAGAAGTTTGTTCACTCCATATGATTTAATCACTTAATTAAATATGGTTGCTCCGCTTGATCAGTGTTGTCAATAAAAGTATATTTAAGCTCTATACAATTGCAATATACCTTATTATTATTATTATTATAACATTTTCTCTTTGACAATAATTTCTCTTTCCAATGAACTTTTCCCGAGATCTTAAATCAATCACTTTAAATTAAAATGGATAATTAAAGTGTAACTAAAGGAGAGCGTAATTAAAGAATGTTAGGCTTTTGGATTGGTCATCATGTGCACTTCTCAATTTATCCTGATGACCGATAAAAAACTTCAGTAAAATAGGATTGTCATCTTGCGGCCTTTACCTAGGTCTTTGTTAAAGAATCCTCCTTATACGGGTAAAGTGAAAAAAAAGAATAATCAAGATTTGCCTTGATACTGTTTGGCCAAATTGCTAATTTTGCTTCAATATGATGTGACAAAATTGTCATTATTTTTGTATCTTAAACTTACCCCCTTCCTCCACTTAAGATGATGGGATATTGGAAAGTGTCGTTGGTGCTGGAAATATCATATAATCAAATTTACTTTTAATGTTGACAAAGATTTAAAGTTAAAAATTATTTGTGATTTAACTAGTTGATGCTAAATCAATAAAGAAGTCGTGATCAAATGGATTGAGAAAGAAAATCCTGGTCATGAACTGGGCAAGGAAGTCTTGGTCAAGTGGATTAAACAGAAATCTTAGTAAATCTAGGACGTCGGACAGAAGTCATAGGGGTCGAGGACACTAGACAAGAATCCTTGGGGGTCAAGGACACCAAGCAGAAGTCTAGGTGAGTTGAGGACTGGATATCTAGCAAGAATTCCTAAAAGTTAAGATTAAACGCTGAGCAAAAGTCCAAACAGGTCTGGAATACCAGATATTTGGCAATAGGTAAACTCTTCGAAGATGAGTATGTGAAGACATGTTTTCCGTTGAAGGAATAGTAGGTGTCGATCTGATCTAAGATTTCAGCGAAAATTCGAAAGTCAAAACTGGACAGTCCAAAGACTATCAAATCATTTTATTTCATATTATCATATTTTCTGTGTTAACTCTGTGATGCAGAAGTCAAAAAGTTTGGAAGAGCTGATCTAGGCACCTGAAAGGGATCTAAGCTCTCTAAGCTATTACAAGTGTCTGAAGGGATTCAGGCACCCTAATCACCTCGGCTTACGGCAAGATGAGGTGACAGTCTCTGATTGGTCGGTGCACGATAGCATCCAGGCGCTTGGAAGGGATTTAGGGGCCTGGGACGACATAGACTCGACCATGATAGAGCTCCAACGAGGTGCTGTCACGTTAGCAATCCAAGTGCCCGGGAGTAGTCTAGGGCCTGAAAATAGAGAAGTTGGTGACGAAGATAAATCGAATAAGCCTCAATGGAGGTACCTGGAATGGCCTATAAAAGCATCTTCAACCAATAGCCTTTTACACCATTCTTCTATGCTCAAACAACGCTCGTGCTACTCTAAAACTCTGCTACAACGTTAAAACGCTACTCCGACAATAATCTCCAAGTCTATACTCTTTTATATAATTGTTTTTTCTATTAAATTTCATTTCCTTATTTGTAATAAGATATCTTGTATTTATCAAACTCTTAATGAATTACTTAACAAAAGTACTTAACAAGTACATACCTTAAACAAGTATGATGGATTGTGAACCAAATAAAATAAAATTGTTAGTATTATTTTATTTTAATTTTACTATATTATTTCTCTTTGTTTACCAAAAAAAAGGAAAAGAATAATTAGCTCTAATACGGCTATGACACCTATGACACCTAATTAGCTCTAATACGGTTCAATTAGTTGGCCTAACCTAACTAGCTTGATGAGTCTGTCTATTCAATTAGTTGCATTTTTGTTCCCGCTGTGCTAAATACACGTGTTCTTAAATAATTTATGTTTCTTCATAAAAGAATGCCAGTCCAGCCCGTTTCATAAAAAGGACCGTTATAGAGGCCCATAATAACTGGCCAATTTATAAATAATTATTACCATATATAAAGAATCTCAGTACAGCCCATTCCATTTGTAAAAGGGCCGTAATATATCCCCATACATAAATGAATTATTGTCAAAAACGGAAAAGTGGCCCATGCAGGTTTCGAACCTGCGACCTTCGCGTTATTAGCACGACGCTCTAACCAACTGAGCTAATAGGCCAGTCAAACTTTTTGTGATCTAGATTATTAATAATGGTTTTAAATTTCATTAACTTGTAGGCTGAGGCATATTTCTCTCATCAGCCTTTAGGATTATAAAAAACTGCCACTATTTTTGGCAATCAAATTGGAAAGCAAGTTTAATCCCATCGAATCATAGTTCATTTTAATAGGTTCTATTTTCTTTAAAAATATATATTTCTAACTTTAAAATTTGTTGTAAATGATCAATTATCAAATTGTAGTTATTTATTCATAGATTTTATACATAAGGAGATTCCCAAGGCTTTCAAGGTAATCTCTCTCATCTCCTAATTAATTTGACAGATAATTATAAGATAATTCTATAATTTACCTTCCTTTTATAATTTAAAAAGTCAAATATGTAGGGCGTATGTGATGAGGATACTTATCCTTTGCTACAACAACATTGTTGTCTATTATCCTAAGTATATATTAGTTACTGCATACATTGATGTGCTTCTAAAATGAATCTGTGGTAGCTTAGCTACGATATTTAACCTCTTCCACCTGATTAATATTTTACTGTTTTGCTCGATCGATCAATCTTGCTAGCAATTTGCATCCAAATTATCTTATTATTTTTTAGAATTTCTATTTGCACTTTATTTCTTTTGTGGTAAAAAAATATAATTATACTCACCCCAAATACTATTTTATAATTCGCTCCCAAATTATATGAAAGAAGATAAATCACAAAGTCAATCTATAGCTGATCGGCAAATGATAAGGGTGAGAGAAGATTTTTCCGGAGAGCATGAGCATGTCAAAATTTAATCTCTATCTCATTATAGTAAACGTATCATCCTCTAACTAAGCTAGGGAGACTTGCACTTTATTTGTTAAATACCTTAGAGGCTGACCATAACTTTTCTTGGTATAAAGTAGAAGAAAATCATGCATCAAGTAGTTTGTAATAGGGGTGATCGTGAATCGGGTTGGTTCGGTTATTAGGGTAAAAAGCTATCCGACCCTTCTAGATAAGATAATACAATATCAGGACCTACATCCGATCATATATTTGGCGGTTATTATGTATTAGATATCCAATGGGTTGTCAGTTATTTGATATCTGACCCTATATCCAATTAAATATAAAATATAAATATAAAAAAAAATAAAATAAAATATTTTAAAATAATAATAGACATTATTCATTACACGTTGTAGCAGCTACTGGCGACAGTAGTTGCGACAAGTAGGGATGATCGCGGATCGGGTTGGTCTGGTTATTGAGATAAAAAATTATCCGGTCCTACTAGAGTTGGAAACAAATTAGGAAGTTTTAATTTTGTGTTTAAAACTTTCCTTGTATGGAGGACATGTAGGGGTCGGCCACATTAAAGGGCTAAAAGGAAATTTTTAATTAAATCCTCTTTATTAACCATAGGCAAAGAAAATAAGGAAGTTTTTATTAAAACTTTCCTTATTTGCCAAGACCAAGGAATATAAAAAAGAGGGTAGAGGTGTCTCACCTCAAAAAAAAAATAGAACATATCATCTAGTATTCTTCTCTTCTTTTCCTTGGTGGTGGTCGTCTTGTTGTTCCAAGATATGACGCCACCATTCAGCAAGGATGCATAGCCTGATGTGGATTTTCTATCATCCAGATCCTCAGTCCAATCTGCATCTGAATAATCTTTTAGACTCATATATGATCCTTGAAAATAGAGACAATAATCTGTTGTCGCCTTCAGATATCTGAATATCATTTTTACCGCATTCCAGTGTCTCGGTCCTGGGTTTGACTGGAAGCAACTGACCAAGCCCACAACATAGTTGATATCGGGACATGTACACAACATAGTGTACATCAAACTACTAATAGCAATGTCATATGATTTTTTATTCATCTCAACTATTTCCTCTAAAATTTTAGGACACGTACTCTTACTCAAAATAGTACCTTTCACAATAGGTGTATGTTCTACGTTGCAATTTGACATGCTGAAATGATGTAACATCTTATTTATATAAGACTCTTGTGACAGACCCAAAAGTCTTTTAGGACGATCTCTTATGATCTTCACTCCTAAGATGTATTCAGTTTCTCCCATATCCGTTGTATCAAATTGTGATGACAATCACTTCTTGACTTCATTCACATATCCTATTTCATTTCCAGTTATCAGCATATCATCAATATATAATGATAAAATGACATACTTTCCTTTTTCCCTTTTCAGGAAAACATAATGATCATCATTGATCATCTCGAAACCATAAGATAAAACGACTTCGTTAAATATTATATTTCATTGTCTTGACGCTTGCTTTAGCTCATATATAAACTTTCTAAGTCTATATACTTTCTGCTCTTGGCATTCAACAATGAAACCTTCTGACTTAACCATATAGATTTCTTCGTCAAGATCACCGTTAAGGAAAATAATTTTTACATCCATTTGATATAATTCTAAGTCATAATGTGCCACAAAGACCAAAATAACTCATATTGACACAAATTTCACTACAGGAGAAAATGTCTTTTCAAAATCAATACCCTCCATTTGGGTATATCCTTTTGCAACTAAACGAGTTTTGTATCTATTAATCGATCCATCAGCTTTCCTCTTTATTTTGAGAATCCACTTATTCCCAATATTTCATCTCTTCAACCATTGCAGTTTTTCATTTTTCTCTAACTCTAGATCCCAATGTTTCCTCAATGGATTGAGGTTCATCGTCGTCAATTAAAAATGTAATCAATACCTCATTCTCAATATCAAACCTAATAAGTTCATCTATGACATACTTAATCAATGATTAATCACCGATTCATTTATATTTAGTTTAAATTTTTTATTTTAGATTTTTTTAATCATAATCTTTTATTTAATAATATTTATAATATTTTAATAATATTAAATATTATTCGGCCAACAACTAGTTATCAACTGACCTAATTATTGTATTGACTAACTCAATTGATTTTCTGAGCTCAATTGGTATGCCCAACCTGGCAACTCTAATAAGCTCACCTATGACACCCAATTAACTCTAATACGGCTCGATTAGTTTGCCTAACCTAACTATCTTGATTAGCACGACACTCTAACCAACTGAACTAATAGGCCAGTCGAATTAAAGTGACCTATAATAATAATAATCGTTTGTAATGTTATTAACTTAATGTAGGCTGAGACATATTTCTCTCATCAGCCTTTCGGATTATAAAAAGCTACCACTATTGTTTGACAATCAAATTGGAAAGCAAGTTTAATCCCATCGAATCATAGTTCATTTTAATAGGTTCTATTTGTTGGGTTTGGAGCACAGCGGAAGACATATAATAAATCATGGATATTTCGTGGTACATATAGTTTTGCACAAAATTATATAAAACATACCTCGAGTCCTCGATAGGTGTGAATAATATCACGGACAAATAAAACAGATAAGAGCCCCACGTGTGACTCCTCTAGCGGTATCCACGCGCACTAGATCACGAACTTGACACGATCCGTTAGGTGCTAGCCACTTGGATCGACAAAGTCTTGGAAGCACTACCGATCTCTTCCGGTGGAAGACGAATTTGACGAAGGAGAAACGGAGAGAATGAAATCCTTACCTTGATTCTTTCCGAGGATGGCTATTTATAGCTTCCAAGGAATACGAAGAGTTAAGCTTTCAATTAATTCATCATTTATGATCTTCATTAATAAGGAAGATGAAGAGTTATAGGCTCCATAAATTCTTCATTTATAACTTTCATTATGATAACTCTTCAAATTCTTCATTAATTATCATTATGATGACTCTTCGAATTCTCCATTAATCATCATGATTATGACTATTCGAATTCTCTCTTCTTTGTATCAAATAAATCCATATTTGATCTTGATCTCGACTAGCTTCCGATACTCTTGTTCATGTCTATGTGCTATGCGTGCGACCCTCTAGGTTTTATACACGAATGTAGTGTAAATCCATACACAGACTAAGGTAACCGTCTAGCAATAGTTTTTAGCCACCCAACGCAATAAAATTAATATCAGTCATAAACTATAAACCACTATGAACCGATTACTGTGTAATTCAATCTTTTCATCTAAAGCCTACATCCCAATTAATTCGATACATTATGCATCATTATCAAATTAATTGTTTTACTTGATTTCCAAGATATAATAGACTCCTCTTGAATGATAAATCATTCCTCCCATGGTCATGAATTTTGAGTCGCTAATATCTCTATCAAGCGGTCAGGATGTTAACTCCTAATCCAAGAGAGCGATGAATCCTCTATTGACTCAACACTATTCTCTCTACGTTTTGTCATACACCCAACTACCGTATTAATCACAATCCGATTAAAGACTGCTTTTAACGGCGTCAAAGTACATAACTCCACGCATAGAATAAATGAAGGTCTCAAGTCAAAAGATTAGTTACACTCGTTCATAAGAGGAATAACTAATGATGCTTAATATGTGGTCTCCTTTTGAGCGGGTCGTGTCCAGTGTACCTCTAAACTCAAGGCACCCCCAAGTACAACTTGGATATCCATCCCTCCGGTCTATCTCGACCTAGTCATACTCAGCGTTGATCTAGATATCCATGTCCCCTCTAAATATCTATCCGATCAAGGACTGTTTTCAGATTAATATACCCATTAATCTGTGGGACTTTATCATTAATCATATACGTACAGAAAAGTAAATAATTAATGATAAATTCTTGCCTTTATTAAATAATTATCCACAAAATACATAAGGAGTGTCTTGGCACATAAGTACACACACTAACACTATTTTCTTTAAAAATATATATTTCTAACTTTAGAATTTGATGTAAATGATCCATTATCAAATTATAGTTATTTATTCATAAATTTTATACCTGAGGAGATTTCCCAAGTTAAGACTTTCAAAGGTAATCTCTCTCATCTCCTAATTAATTTGACAGACAATTATAAGATAATTCTATAATTTACCTCTTTTAATATAACTTAAAACATCAAATATGTAAGGTGTCTGTGATGAAAATATTTATCTTTTGTTACTATGATCCTAAGCATATATTAATTACTACATGCTACAATGTGCTTCTAAAATGAATTTGTGGTAGTTTAGCTACCATATTTAACCTTTTCCACTTGATTAAATTTTGCTCCATCGGTCAATCTAGCTAGTAATTTGCATTCAAATTAACTTATTATTTTTCAAAATTTCTATTTGTACTTTATTTCTTTTGTAGTAAAAATAAAAAATAATTATGTACACCCCAAACACTCTTTTATAGTCCGTCCCTAAATTATATAAAAAAAGATAATCACAGGGTCAATGTATAATTGATCGGCAAATGGTTAAGGGTGAGAAAAGATTTTTCCTGAGAATATGGGTCTATCGAAATTTAATCTCTATCTCATTATAATAATAAATCTATGGTCCTCTAATTAACAAAGTAGCTAAGGAAACTTGTACTTTATTTGTTAAATATCTTAGAGGTTGGCCATAACTTTTCCTAATATAAAGTTGAAGAAAACTATGCATCAAGTAGTTTGTAGTGAAAAATACACACTCCATTTTGACTAAGAGCATTTCTCTCCTTGGGGTTTATATAGTCGAAGAACATCATGTTATCATCCAGATATTTATTGTTTGATTCTCAACTAAGACATATTTATAAGAATTTTTTCGTCAATTGAGACTCACGACCAAGGAATATTGGACTTCTGGACCATCCATCGTACTTTCTAATTTATTATGACTTCATAGAACAAGATTAATCATCCAAAATTTGACGTTATCTAACTGGGCAATCAAATTATTATTTTTCTCATTGTTATTTCTTTCTTATATACTTTTCGAGTAAACTTAGTTTAATTGTTGAGTTTGCTTCTGCTTCCTGATTTAACAGCCGAACAAGGCGTCAAATCCAATTTTCAAAACATTAATCGAACCTCTACTATAGGGGTGTCAATTCGGATGAATTAGATCGGATTAAGTTTTTTTTTAATCCAATCTAAACCCGAGTTTAATCCGAAACACCTAAACTCAAACTCGAATCCGACCAACCCGATCAATCCGAACCCGACTCATATAATCCGAAAATCCGATTCAAAACGATTTTTCTGGACTATTTTCCTTATAATTTTTCACTTTTATCTCAATACTCCATCATTATTATACAAACATGATATTAATATACATAAAAACATCTAAATTTTTAAAATAAAATTTGATTTAACCCCAAAAACCCCACAAGCCCCTATATTTAAGTCAACCCGGATCAATCCGAATCCGACCCGACCCAACCCGAAAATTTTTAACTCTCCAACCCGAACTCAATCTGAACCCAAAAATATCCAATCCAAACCATATTTATTTCGAATCGACTCGAATTAGATCATGAAGTCGAATTTATTTTTTTGACATCCTTACTCTACTGTAATGAATAGTAAATCAATCCCTTCTACGTTTTCCTTGATTGTATTTTTTTATATTACTATTTTAAACGACAGTTACCAAGGAAGTAATTAAACTATTATTTCTTCGAATCACTTTTCCCATTTGATTTATTTTGACAAAACTAAATAATATTTTATTTATGTTAAATGCAAATTATCATTTTCTCAAATTCTGTTCCATTTTAAGAAAAAGATATAAAAAATATATAAAAAAAATCTTTTTCTATTTTTATTCCAAGGCAAAAATAAAATTTTGAACCAACGGCCAAATTCGAAACGGCAGCGCTATGTCCGGGTAGAGTATGGCACTCAGCACTCCGAGTAGACTATGACGTGGCTCCGCTTATGATTGCATCATTTTCTTTTTCTAACTATTTTTTATACGCCCAACTAGACAACTCTAATAAGCTCACATATAACACTCAATTATCTCTAATACGGCTCGATTAGTTTGCCTAACACGACTATCTTGAGTCTGTCTATTAAATTAGTTGCATTTTTTCCCCCGTCGTGCTAAAATACACGTGTCCTTAAATATTTTATGTTTCTTCACCCAGATGGACCAATTACTCAAAAGGAATCTCAGTCCAGCCCATTTCATAAAAAGGACCGGTATACAGGCCCATATATAAATGATTGTTCCATATAAAAAGAGTCTACAGCCCATTTCATAAAAAGAACTTAATAAATACTTAATCTGAAAAAAATTCAAATGGCCCATGCAGGTTTCGAACCTGCGACCTTCGCGTTATTAGCACGACGCTCTAACCAACTGAGCTAATAGGCCGGTTGGATTTTTAATCACATATAATATTAATAATTATTTAATATAAGATGAGGAATATTTCTGAATTAGGATTATAAAAAACTGCCCCTGTTTTTCACAATCAAATTGGGAAAAGTTCAATCCCATCGAAGCATAGATCATTTTAAAAGATACCCTTTTTAAAAATATATATATGTTTCTAATTTTAGAATTTGATGTGAATCAATTATCAAATTGTAGTTACGTTGTTTATTCATACACGTGGTTGATAAATTATCAAAATAACTCCTTTATATTAGAATTAATTTGGTTGTGCATTTACTAAATTATCTCAATAAAAAATCATAAAATTATTTAAAATATCACAAAAGTAACTAAATTAATTATCTCAAATGAAATCACATTCTTACATTTTACCATAAATTATCTATAAGTTTCAACTTTCAAAAATTTAACCACTAAAAGTTCAAAATTAAGAATTATAAATTTTGTTAAGTGTCAATTAAAATCTTCTACTTAAATTACATTGAAGCGGAATCAACTACATTGTGAGGCAATAATTGAAATTGTGTAAAAGTCAATAAAGTGGTGGAGGTATTGGTACTATGTAAAATATGAAATATTCATACTCAGTGTCCCGCCAATAGAGTTTATAAAGAGTTATGATGCGATGATAAAGGTTCATCTGTCACGGGTTAATTGATACGATGTTAGTCAAAGTTAATGTGACATCGCTTGGGCTTGCAGAAAGAGCCTTAGCCAATCCTGATCGATAAAAGAGTGATCGAGTGGATCATCTGACTGGTTAGATAAATGAAAATTATGGGCCGGTTGGACAAATGACCAACCAACAGTTATTTGCTCCAATAGGCAGACAAACAAGCCGCTCGGATCGGCCATCCGACAGGAAAGCGAGCCGTTCGAACCGCCCATCCGACGCAAGAATGACACTACACAGGAATAGACGAGAAAATAAAAGAGAACGCTCCGTCTATCATCATTAAATATGAAGAAATCAAGACCAAGAAGAACACTCCATTTGATCATAAAGGTATAAAAAGGTACGCCGGGTATGAGGAAAGGCAAGATTCATCTATTTGTCAAATATTCATTTTCTCTCCTCGTAAGTATCTGATCACCTTAACCTACTTCGGGTTCCCCACGAACATACAGTCATCCTGACCTATTCCGGGCTTATCCTCAACTTCATTCAAGGCCGCCCCACATGACCTCATGGTTTTACTCTTCGGCTCTTCCCAAAATGTCTCATAGCAATGGAAATATCTTACATTCTTTTAGTCGCATGATCTTTACCAAATCTTTCCAATGTGAACTTTAATTAAACCTCAACACTTTCATTGTAATCTCAATTCAACCTGAATGAGAAAATAAGTTCTTTGATTCAATTAATGAATAGTTGCTCATTCCTACCTAATTAAGAATTTTTTCAATGTAAATTATAACAAAGTCACTATTTGCAAGAGCATCATGTACTACTAAACAATTCTATTAGGGTTTGTCTCATACTAAATGGTTGTGTGGTTTATGAGTTGTACCCAACTTGATCCGTATGAACTATTCTGCCCTTCTTATAGTGGGATGTTTCTTGTGTTCCCTATATAGAATTTGAGTCATGGTCTCTTCCAACCTTGCATTTATCTCCTTCCCTTCTTTTCAACCATATTAGGTGTTATCCTAAAAATGAAGAGTTTTCACAAGGCACATACTCTTAACGATATAAAAGATTACCCGACAAGAGTTTGAGAAGCTTGCCCACCCCATATGACTTGAATTATTTGATTGACTATAGTTGCTCGGCTTAATCGGTGTTGTCGATAAAAGTGAAATTTTTTCGCTTCATTTACCTATATAGGCACGTGCTCTAATGATAAAATTAAAAAAAAAAAGTTTTTTGAAAAGAGTTTTAAGGAGCTTGCCCACTCATATGGCTTTCACTTAATTGATTAGGGTTGCAGGGCTTGGTAAGTGTCATCGATCAAAGTGAAGTTTTTTCCCCTTCTTTTGCCAAAGCGCATACTCTAATAATAGAAACCCACCTCTTACATAGAAATGGTGGGGCCCACTAATCCTATTGGTCAACCCTATTTGACTTGATTAACTTAATATGTGGCTCCACCTAACCTACTTAGTCCAATCAATTTGTCTAATTTAACTAATAAAATAGGGTGGCTTGGCTCATCGTTTCAATCATCCCACCCTGATTACGTACATGACTTTACTTTTGCCCAGACTCCTTGATTTTCCTAGTCCAATTGGCCTAAATACTAATCCACCCAATTCAACCATCTAAATCTATCTCGATCGACCGGCTGGTTTGACCTGTAGGCAATCATTGTTTGATCAAGAAGATAAGATTGGCTTTGCCATTGCACGATCAATTTGACCAACAACTCTAATAGAATGAGCATAAACCTGCCCAATTGGCCCATCTAGCGATGGATCACTCAAGGGTTGACCCCAAATGAACCAGGGACGGTTCAATTGCTAGTTAATGGCTGATTAATTATCAATTTATTTATATATATTTTTTAATTTTTATTTTAAATTTTTCAATCATAATCTTTTATTTAATGATATTTTAGAGATATTAATAATATGATTCAACATTAACTTTGTCATGATCAATTCGACCAACAAATCGTTATCAACTCGATTGATCAACTGACCTAATTGTTGTTTTGACTAACTGTTTTCTTAGCAAAGAATCTTAATAACAGCCCATTTCATAAAAGGATCTTAATAAAGGCCCATAATAAATAATTGTTTAATATCAGTACAGCCCATTTCATGAAAAGACCTATAATAAATAGCTAGTTTGAAAAAAAGATAAATGGCCCATGCAGATTTCAAACCTACGACCTTCACGTTGTTAGCACGAAGCTCTAACCAACTGAGCTAATAGGCTGATTGAATTTTGAATGAGCAATAATATTAATAATAGTTTTATATATTTAGATTATGAAATACTACCGCTGTTGTTCACAATCAAATTGGAAAAAAGTTTAATCCCATCGAAGCATAGATCATTTTAATAGCCACTGTCCCCTGGTTTAGTGGCTAGCGGATAAGGTGTTGTCATCATAAGGTCTGGGGTTTGAATCTCGGTAAAGTTGAGGTAAATGTCTCCTTTATATGCTAGTCATTATTCCAAAAGCTAGTAGTCACCCGTGATTTACCTCCTCCGTGTTGACCCTGAGACGAATTGATGGGGGCAGTAGCGGATCCAAACAAAAAAGTAAGGGGTGCTCAAAGAAGGGAACTCGAGCTCATCTTCCTTCTCGCTGCCCCTCGTACTACAGCATACTAGTGGAATTTTCCAGGAGCAAAGGGGTGCTCAAGCACACCCCAGCTCCCCCCTAGATCCGCCACTAGATGGGGGCGCTGGAGACGAACGTATTCACCTTTTGCCATCATTTTAATAGACTCCCTTTTTTCTTTAAAAATATATGGTTCCAACTCTAGAATTTGATGTAAATAAATTATCAAATTGTAGTTACGTTTCATAGATTTTATATCGAAGGAGATTCCATGTGGTTGATAAATTATCAAAATAACTCCTTTATATTAGAATTAATTTGGTTGTACATTTACTAAATTATCTCAATAAAATATCAGAAAATTATTTAGAATATCACAAAAATAACTAAATTAATTATCTCAAATTAAATCACATTCTTACATTTCACCATAAATTATCTATAAGTTTCAACTTTCAAAAATTTAACCACTAAAAGTTCAAAATTAAGAATTATAAGTTTTGTTAAATGTCAATTAAAATTTGAGATTAGAAGCGGAATCAACTACATTGTGAGGCAGCAATAGGAGTATGCAAAATGGTGGAGATATTGGTATTGTGTAAAAGATGAAATATTCGTACTCAGTGCCCCGCCAATCGATCATACCACCAATAGAGTCTATAAAGAGTTATGATGTGATGATAAGAATTTATCTGGGTCAGGTGACACAGTGTCGATCAAAGTCAATATGGCAACACCTGGACTTGCGGAAAGAGCCTCAACCAATCTCGGTGGGGTAAAGGAGTGGATGAGTGGATCAGCCGACCGGTAAGATAAATGGACATCATGAGTCGGTCAGACAAATGGCCAACCGGCAGTTATTTGTTCTGGTAGGCAGAAAAATAAGCCGCTCGGATCGCCCGTCCGGCAGAAAAGCGAGTCGTTCGAACCGCCCATCCTGCGCAAGAATGACACTACACAGGAAAAGACGAGAAAATAAAAGAGAACACTCTGTCTATCATCATTAAATATGAAAAAGTCAAGACCAAGAAGAAAACTCCATTTATCATTAATGCACAGAAGTGAAGATAAAGAAGGCTTCCTCTGTAATTAATATCATTAAATAAGGACAGATGAACGATCACAAAGATATAAAAGGGTACGCCGGGTATGAGGAAAGACAAGATTCATCTATTTCTCAAATACTTATTTTTTCTTCCTGATTCTAACTTGAGCATCGGAAGGCCAACACCAAATATCTCTTTCCTAGTTTGGTTATATTTTGTAGGATTAAGATTTTCATCCTGTAGGTAGTCACCTCATCCATGACTTTCCAGATTCCTTCATTCGGACATGATCAAGTGACATTAATATTTTAGTTTGGACAATATTTAATATTTATTTCATTTTATGTTCACATGTTTGGTTTGAACAATAATTTCTATTTAATGTGTTACTTTTAGCTCATCATTAATGCTAATGACAATAATAGAAATAATCTCTAATTGATTTCAATCAATTGAGATTTATTATATCACAATCAAGATCAACATAAATCAAATAGGAAAAATAATATTTCCAAGTCTATTATATTACTATGTTTATAATATTATGATTGTATGCCTTATTTAATCTTTCCATTATTATTTTGGGTAATTTGTATAAATAAACCTATTGGCTTTAGTAATAAGATTATCAAAAAAAACTTTATATTATTTCTTTCCTCTATCTATTAATTTCTATATGGTATTAGATCCATGATCCTTCCTTTTGCTTATCTTCCCTCAAAATTTAGCTTCTTCCTTCTTTAATTCCTCTTCCAACACCTCAATTCGAGCACTAGATTTCTACAGCATTAGTCAACATCAACGTGAACATCTTGGAACACAACAACAACTTGGAGCAACCTAAAGATCAATGTGCTTCAGTAACATCTTGCAGTCTCATCACCAACATCCTTTCTTGTCAGTTTTGTGCGGCAACCTCGGGAACTTCGACAACTACAATAACAATTTTTTTCTTCTACTAGTTCAGTTTTAGATTCTCTACATTGAAAGAAAAAAAAAAGATTTTGATTAGCGTATCTGTTCACTTTCATGTAAAGTCTTAAGATTTCTATTTGGTTAGATTAAAAAAAAGTGAGGAAAAAAACCAAGAAAAAAAAAAGTGAGGAAAATAATCAAGAAAAAAAAGTGAGAGAGAGAAAAAAAATGTCTTCTCTCGAGTTTACTGAAATCTCTTCATCATCACAAAATACCTCTTTTTTAATTCCTATGATTTATTCTTTCTCCATTAAACTTGACTATGATAATTATTTACTATGAAAATTGTAATTTCTTCCTTTACTTTGTGTTCACGATTTACTTGGTCATGTTGATGGTAGTTTATCCCCACCACAAAAAGATGATTCATCCTATACTATTTGGTTTAAGAAGGATCAATTAGTCTTGACTTGGTTAATTTCATCAATTATTGAGTTTATACTTCCTATACTCGCTTGGCTCAACACTTCGAGCCAGGTTTGGGAAGCTCTGATCATTCTTTTGCATCTCACTCTCAAGCACAAGTTCTCCAACTTCGTCTACAATTACAGTCAATACAATAAGGAGATGCCTCCATCAATGATTATATGCAATCAGTCAAGATCATTGCCAATAACCTAGCTGCAATTGGACATCCAGTCTCTGATCCATAACCATTAATGCATATTCTTACAGGATTAGGTCCTCAATATGATAGCTTTGTTCCCAGTGTGACGACTTGCATGGATTAAGTGTCACTTGAAACGCTTCATGGTATGTTATCCTCTCATGAAGGCTTCTATAAATACAATCTAAAAGGATGTCAGATTCTCTATCTTTTATTGGCACACATGATTAGCAAGTCTCCACAACCTGATCAACATAATCAGCCTCCTCCCCAATATAGTCACCAAAATCAGTTTGGAGGTTTCAGAGGTCGAGGTCAAGGGCGATGTCAAATTTGCTTTAATTATGATCATTATGCTCAAAATTGTTATAAAAGATATGATTTAAATTTTCGAGGAGGACTTGTATCATCAAGTCGACCCTCTTCCTCATCATGGGAATCCAATACTTAATCATCTAATTCTGGAGCATTTTCACTCTTCAGCCCTCCTAATGCAACGTCATCAGTTCCTAAAACCTGAGGATGTCATTCGGATTCTGGAGCAACTCATCATGTTACACCAGAATATAATATTCTCACAGAAGCGTCGCCTTATCATAGACCTGACATGATACAAATAGGCAATGACTCAGGTTTACAAATTGCTCACATTGGAAACACATCATTTCATTCATATGGTCGTACTTTTCGCATGGGCAACACTTTTCATGTTCCTTCTATTACTAAAAATTTACTTTCTGTCCATCAGTTTGCTCTTGATAATAATGTGTTCTTTGAATTTCATCCTCATCATTGTCTTGTAAAAGATCCCACAACATGAAATATTCTATTTCGAGGAAATATTAAAGATGGTCTTTATCATCTTCAGCTCGCCTATACTAATGCGTTTGTTGGAGAACGCACTAATAAATTTTCTTGGCACGCACGTCTTGATCATCCGTCTCTATATGTTGTTCAAAATATTATTAACCAGTATGGTTTACCAATTTCTTTAGTCTCCTTTTCTCATTTATATAAGCTTGCATGAAAGCAAAATCTCATAAATTATCTTTTGTGTTTTCTTCTCGTACTTCTAGTTTTCCTTTAGAAATTATTTACTCAAATGTATGGGGTTTTGCTCTTATTCTATCTAATCAAGGTTTTCTTTATTATGTTATTTTTATTGACAATTTCAACAAGTTTACTTAGATTTTTCCTATGAAAAGAAAGTCTGATCTCTTTGATATTGTTTTCACTTTCAAAAATAAGTTGAGCACTATTTTGATGGTAAAATCCTCTCCCTTCATTCTGATTGGGGTGGATAGTATCAAGCGCTTCATCGTCATCTTACTTTCTCTGTCATCATCCATCAAGTCTCTTGTCCCCACACTTTTGAACAAAATGGTTCCGTCGAGAGAAAACATCGTCATGTGGTTGAAATTGCCTTAGCTCAATCATGCCTCGGTTCCACTTAAATTTTGGGATGATGTTGTCCAAACCACAATTTACCTTATCAATTGTTTACCCACTCCACTACTTCAAAATAAGTGTCCCTTGGAAAGACTTTATAATTATCTTCCAGATTACTCCTTTCATATCTTTGGTTGCGCATGTTATCTTTGTCTACGACCTTACTATAAGCACAAGTTAAACCCTCACTCTTTACAATGTATTTTCCTTGATTATAGTAATTTGCATCATGGGTACCATTGCCTCCATATTTCAACCGGTTATATATATATTTTTCGACATATTACTTTTGATGAATCTCTATTTCTGTTTGCAGTTGCTACCTTAGATTCTCCTTCATATAATCAAGGCAACTATCTAATATCACCAAGTAATATACTAGAAGCTCACATATTGATTCATTAGGACATATTAAAAGTACAAGGGAGGATGGTATCTTGGGTCCTGCTCCATCCCCACAAGTTCCAGTAGACTCGGCAACTAGTGGTGATCTACTCTCTAGTTTTGATTATCATCCGTCTAACCACTCATCCCCGAGTAGCTCTGATGATGATATTCCTCGGCGGATGCTTCCTCTAAGCGATATTTATGCACAATGTCCACCAGTTTCCACTCGTTATCCTCTTTCACATGCTCTTATTGTTTCTTCAAATTTTGTTGAACCTTCTAGTTTTATACAGGTAGACAAAGATCTAAATTGGCGTGCTACGATGACTATAGAATTTGATGCTCTTCTTCGTAATGTAACCTGGAGCTTAGTCCCTCATACCCCTTTTATGAATATTGTGGACTCTAAATGAGTTTACCGAATTAAGTATCGTGCAGATGGTTATATTGAACGTTACAAAGCTCGCCTTGTTGCTAAAAGCTTTAATCAACAGCTAAGTATTGACTTCAATAATACTTTTAGTCCAGTCGTCAAAATTACAACTATCAGATTGCTACTATATATAGTTGTAAGCTCCATTGGCCAATACGCCAATTAGATATTTCCAATGCTTTCTTTTATAGACATCTTGAAGAAACTGTTTATATGGAGTAACCTCCTGGATTCATCCACCCGTAACTTTCAACGCATGTGTGTTAACTTCAGAAATCTATATATGGTCTTCGACAAGCACCTTGTGCATGGTTTCATCGTCTATCTACCTGGTTTCATACTCAGGGATTTTCTAGCTCAAAAACAGACACTTCCCTATTCTACAAATGTAATGAGAAATTTTCAATATTTGTTCTAATTTATGTGGAGGATATATTAATAATTGGTAGTGATCAAAACGACATTACTACTTTACTACATCTTCTCCGTCAAGAGTTTCCTATTCGAGATCTTGGCAATGCTTGTTTTTTCTTTGGAATAGAGTTTCTCTCATATTCTGAAGGTTGTATTCTCGCTCAGAGCAAATACATTATTGGGCTCCTACAACGAGCTAAAATGGATGGTGTACGTCCTATCTCCATACTAATCATTGATGGCGGTTTTACTACACCTTCATCCTCCTTTTCGATGTTTGACCCCCCAGATCTACCGTAGTATTGTTGGTGCTTACTAGGGCTGTAAACAAGCCAAGCCGAACCGAGTTTTGGGGTATTCAAACTTGTTTGATAATGTAACCAAGCCGAGCCGAACTGAGCTTAAAATGAACTAAGCTTTTGAAATGAGTGTTCAAGCTTGGCTTGGTTTATTTTTTATGAGCTTGAGCTTGTTTGAAGCTTGGCTTGAGCTTAGTTTGTTTAGATGTTATCAAGCTCTCAATTCAAGCTTGATTTGAGCTTGGTTCGAGCTTGGTTCATTTAGATGTTATCAAGCTCTCAATTCAAGCTTGTTTGATTGTTTGAAATTTTTAGTTGTTTGATTGGTTATTGAGCTTGATAATTTAAATTTATTTATTTTATTATTTATTTAGCATATTGAAAAGAGTTTTATTAATGAAAATGGTTCATGAACATTATTCATGAACGTTGTTCATGAACATTGTTCACGAACGTTGTTCACGAACGTTAATGACCTGAACACATATGTGTTCAAGCTTGTTTGTTTAATTAATCTTATGTATATTGAACGAACATAAGCAAGCTCTTACAAAGCCGAACACCAAGCTTGTTCATGAACGCTTGGTTCATTTACAGCCCTAGTGCTTACAATATGTCACAATTACACGACCCAATATTGTTTTCTCTGTGAATCGTGCCTGTCAATTTATGTATGCTCCTACTGAACATCATTGGGAAGGTGTTAAGAGAATTTTTCGATATTTCAAAAACACTATTTCTACATGGTCTTCTTTTATATCATCAGTCTTCACGAGAGTTGATTGCCTACAGTGATGCAGATTGGGCTGGATCTCACGAAAATAGACATTCTATTAGTAGATATGCTATATTTCTTGGGAGAAATCTTGTTTCCTGGCTTTCAAAGAAGCAACCTATAGTCTCTCGCTCGAGTACTGAAGCTGAATATAAAGATATCGCTAACGCAACGTCAGAAATTATTTGACTACAATCTCTTCTTTCAGAATTACACTTTTTCCTAACTGCTACGCCTAAAATATGGTGTGATAATATTGGAGTGACTTATCTTGCGGCAAATCCTATTTTTCATGCTCGTACTAAACATGTAGAGATTGATTTTCATTTTGTTCGCGAGCGTGTGACGACTCGACAACATTCGATTTCTTATATATCTACGGAAGATCAAATTGCTGATATATTTACTAAGTCATTATCTAGACAACGTTTCACCAAGTTGGCACTCAAACTCAACGTTTAGACAATATTTGACACACAATCAAGATTGATATGAATGAAATAGGAAAAATAATATTTTCAAGTCTATTATATTACTATGTTTATAATTTTTATGATTGTATGCCTTATTTAATCTTTCCATTATTGTTTTGGACAATTTGTATAAATAAGCCTATTGACTTTAGTAATAAAATTATCAAAAAAACTTTATATTATTTCTTTTCTCTACCTATTAATTTCTACAAAGGCTACTAAATACATTTCCTCTGTATATTGGAAACATTGGGTGATGCCTGTTTTTTAAGCGATAGCTCATTATAACAACGATTCTCCAGTCCCGTGACAACATTTTGAACGTGCTAGAAGATTGAAGTCTAGTCTCCCGAGATGGTGCGATAGTTGAGGTATGAGATGTTATCATATGAGATTTTATGATTGAAACTCGACACGTCTGAGTATATCTTTCTTCATGCCTTAGCCACTTGTACTAATGGCTAGTAATTACTCGTGATTTACCTCCTCCGTATTAACCTAGGAACGGACTAGCAAGGGCGCTGAGAGACGTTGGGGGTACTGGAGGTAAGCAAATTACCTTTTTATCACATAGAAGATTGAATTGTAGTTTTCATAGGGTGCCTAGTTATCTAGTGGCTATCGATTTATTATTATAAGATAGGGATCAATTTTCAATGGACACATATTCTTGGGAAAAAACTCCTTCTGCTCCTAATTATTAACGGTCGGCTATAAACTAACTTCGTAATTTATTTTCATTCATATAATCTAGGAACAAATCGTGAAAAGTACTTGAGGTGAGATGAACATGATACCTTTTACTACAATAGAAGACTGAACTATAGAAATCCTAGTTTGCTGAGTGCTAAGCCGACTCGTTTCCTGAATTGGTCTAAATTAGTCGGAAAGTAAGATGTTAATACTTAGTATAAAAAATTAAACAGTACGACATTCATGAATATTCGATTTATTTACCCCTCAACAGTTTGTTTTTAACATAGTGTGTTCCTCGTGAGGTTTGATCATCTGCTCGATCTGGATACCATCTGACTTGTATGCTTTAAAAATAGAAATAAAATCGGTTGTTGTTGATAGGAGGGATATAATGGAAATCAAATACTTCATTTGGAAAATCAGAAACTTAAATGCGTTTTTTAAATTTTTTGACAATTTTAAATGTGCCTTTTTGAAAATTACCGTTAATTATAATTTAATTAGATTCAAGTACATTAGGATATTTATGGGTGTGAAACCTCTCTATAAACTCTTTAATTATATATATACCATGTCAAAAATTAAAAATCTTACATATGTTTCATATCAAAAAATATTTCAACAATTCCTTCCCATTCTACACTTTTTTATATATATTTCTTTCATATTTCTATTCTACTATTATATATAATTAAAAATTATAATAAACTTAAATTCATAAATTGTTAATAGAAATAAAATTTAAATTCAAAATTTTCTCCATGAACAAATTTTGCAATAAGCAGGCACCAAGGAATTAAATTAATTTTCTTACAAAGTTCTCATCGATACGGGGTTCAAGAAAAAAACATATTGTATACAGGTTGATCCTAAGAGATTGGTTTTAATACTTAAATTCTTGACTTTTAAGTCCCACAGCAATAATTCTACTCGATACATTGCAAGAGCAAAGCGAAAGTCCAACAAAGTTCAAATGAGTAAAAGTATGCTGGATATTTAGTAGACATGTAAGAAGTTTTGGTAGATCAAAAGAGGATTAATGTTGATATGATCACATTCAAAATGTAATAAATATTGATTCTGTCTGAAAGTGTGAAGTTGGAAAGTTGAAAATGTGACGGTTTCGTTAACTGGATGAAGACCTCGCCTCTCAAATTTAATCTGATATTTTTTAAATCAATTCAGATAAGATTGACAGATAAGTTGATTTTTGATACCCGTAAATGAGGTTATTATTCCTTTTTTCTCTGTAAGAACAATGAAAAATTAATAAGAATTAAGCCGGCGAGAAGAAACGGGGAGAGAGAGGGGAACCGATGAAGATTGAGGCAACAAGAATAAGCAATGTAAATATTAAAAAAATATGTTAGGTTATGCATATATGATTTGAGAATGATAAAAAGTTGAAATTATTAATAAATTTAAATTATTTTCAGTATAAAAAAAATTAAATACTAACGTAACTTAATTTTGTGTTTCACCATATCAATTGAAAGTTGCTTATTTAGAGTCCAAATTATTAATTAAATACTACGATTATAATTTATTATGAATTTAGGTAATAATTGTGTTATTCAAAGAAAATTAAGAGATTTTTTCTTGTCATATTTAGAAATTCACAAGTTATAAAGTAATTTTAATTTACTCATTACTAAAATTCAAATTTATCCCGGCTAAAAATACCCTTTTCTCTAATGCACGTTGGATTTCATAGTTTTGTATTCACTTTTATTCAATAGCAAATCAAATTTATCAGCTCAATCTATTTGAAAAAAAAAAATTGATTTGTTCATTTTTAACCCAAACAATATAATTTTGTTACAAAGTCACAAATTTTCAACTAATAAAAAATAATAAATTAAACTAATAAAATATTAAGTAATTCAATTTTCAACTGAATTAACTTAACTTTTAGAAGACTAAAATTTAACATTTTGGAGAGTAATTCTCTCCTTTATTTTTTTTTAATAAATGACGCAAATTACAGATAAAAATTATTTAAAATTTCTATTGATATATGACACTTAATTAGAATGGAATCAATTAGTTCAAAATATTTCTAAAATGTCTCTTTTTAGATAATTATTTTTTAAAATTTGAATTGAAAGAAAACAAATTAATTTCCTTTTAATTACAATTATCGATGCCTATCATATCAAAATAATTTATTTCTCAAATTATAATCTAATTAGAATTATATAATTCTCCTACAGTCTTAACTATAATTTTTAATAAATATGATATATTTATCAATTGATAAATAATTATTATTATTAATTAATTATAAATTTTTTAAATAACTAACAATTAATTAATATGATATATTTACCTATCGATAATTATTTTTATTAATTAATTATCAATTTTTTAATAACTAATAATTAATTAATCATAGTGCATTGAAGAGAAAACCTAAAATTAATTAATATTTTAATTAATCTAAAAACATTCAATTTTGATTATGAGAGGGATAATGACTTATGAATTCAAGTTTCAATTAAAAATTATTAAAATTAATCATCACGACTAATTATCAATTTATTAATATTGATGTTATTCTATTATAAATATGAGATTGAACTCTTAAATTAAATTAGTTGCATTTTTTCCCCGTTATCGTATTCTTAAATATTTTGTATTATTAATTAATTATAAATTTTTTAAATAACTAATAATTAATTAATATGATATATTTACCAATTGATAATTATTTTTATTAATTAATTATCAATTTTTTAATAACTAATAATTAATTAATCATAGTGCATTGAAGAGAAAACCTAAAATTAATTAATATTTTAATTAATCTAAAAACTTTCAATTTTGATTATGAGAGGGATAATGACTTATGAATTCAAGTTTCAATAAATTATAAAAATTAATCATCACGACTAATTAATAGAAAAGAATCTCAGTCCAGCCCATTTCATAAAAAGGACCATTAAAGAGGCCCATAATAAATAATTATAACGTAAAAAAAATTTATATGGCCTATGCAGGTTTCGAACCTGCGACCTTCGCGTTATTAGCACGACGCTCTAACCAACTGAGCTAATAGGCCAGTTGATTTTTAATTAAAATATAAGTCTAATAAACATTAATCCTGGCTGTGATGGAAGCTGCCACTATTTTTCACAATCGAAGTGGAAAAAGTTTAATCACATCGAATCAAAGATCATTTTAATAGGTCTTTTCTTTAAAAGTATATGTTTCTAACTTTATAATTTGATGTAAATCAATTACAGATTGTAGTTATTTATGAGTTTATGATTATATAAATTGTAATTACTTAGGTTCATTAATAAATTCAAACATTTCCGGACTAACACCTATCTTTCGGAAATAAAATTCTTCTATCCTTAGTAATTTGACAATCATTATTAGTTAACCATATAATTTATATACTTTTACACAAAATAGAATAAACTGTAAAAAATAACTGTCATCTTTTACTGCATCAATAAATTCAAACATATTTATTCAAATCTAAAATAAAAATAATAATTAAATAATTAAAAAAATGACAATTTACCAATCAGAGTATCTAAAATTTTAAATTTACTAAAGGACATACGTTACTTTACTATTTACCAAAAAGAGTACATTTTCAAATGCAATTTCTATTTTACCCTTCTGATAATCTTATTTTTTCTATCGTTTTTCTTTTTTCTGCCATTTTTCTCTCTCTTATCTTTTTTACTAGCATACATAACATATGAATAACATTACATAAATTTAGTTAACTTTTAATAATATTTTAATACATTTGAAAAACTAAAATAAATAATAGATACCCTATTTGAACTTTTTGAAATCTCAGAAATTCATAGAAACTGAAATGGGTGCAATCAGAGCTCTCTAGGTCCATTAGTGGATTTCGGTCAAAACTCACTGATGGACCTAGAGAGCTCCGATTGTAACTATTTCAGTTCATATGAATTTATGAGGTTTGAAGGAGTTCAAATATAGTATCCATTATTTATTTTGATTTTTCATAGATGTAAATATGTAAAATGGAAAAATCGTCAAAAAGACTCACATCGGGCCTGATATGGAATCATATCAGACCTAACGTAGGTCTGATAGCATTTCATATCAGACCCACGCCGTGCCTGATATGATTTCATATCAGGACGTGAGCCTGATATGATTCCATATCAAGCCCAATGTGGGCCTTTTTGATGATTCTTCCATTTTACATATTAACATCTATGAAAAGCCGAAATAAATAATGGATATCATATTTGAACTCTTTGAAATCTCAAAAATCCATAGGAAATGAAATGCGTGCAATCGGAGCTCTCTAGGTCTATCAGTGGGGTTCGGTCGAAACTCACTGATAGACCTAGAGAGCTCTGATTACCAGGGGCAGAACCAGAAAAAAAAATTCAGGGGGGCTGAATTGTATAGATATTTTTTTGTGCGACTAAATAAAAATATTTAATAATTAAAGTTTTACATCAACTCTTCCATAATATACGATGCTGCAGAAACTATACACATGAAGTTTGAAATCTACCTGACAAAGAAGTTAAGCTCTAGCCTATTCATTTCCAGTGTGTTGATCCCTCCAAGGCTCTAACTTTTGCATAATATACGTTGCTGCAGAAACTGCAGCCAAATAAACATGAACGTCACTTACATAAATCATAATATGCATGAAATTCTCATAACAAATAGTGTAGAACATAGCAAAAAAAGAGGTTCAATTTTGAGGAATCAACGATAAACAAAGGACACTTTAATAACAAATATTTCTGCCAATATAGAAGCAATAAGAAATAGTTGTACATCTCATTTTGCAACCCACTTGATAACTAACAATATGAAACACTCTCCATGCAAAAGCTATTAGCCTATTAAGTTAATCGCAACCAATTGATCTCGTTGAATACTTAGGATTCTCATTTAAACCATATAACAAACTGCAATACTAATACTTATAATATGTGATTGAAATAATATTATTAGAGTTTACCAAGAGTCCAAGAGACTAGAACCTGAGAGCCTTTCCCTTGTCCCACTTAATACTCGACCGAATCTCCATAAGATCATAACCTGATAAATTAACATTGAGAACATTTGATTTAACTTTTAAGAAAAAAAACTAGAAGTTTAGGAAAGATTAGTCTACCTTTCTTCCATAGGTGAGCTTCATTTTTGGGTTGGCATAGAAGTCTGCGACGGTCGACGAGTCGGTACAAAAGGAGATAATTGGATTCTATGAGACTGCATTCGTTAAAAATGTTGTAATATTTGCTCATTTTCAATTGTAGAAAAAAAATATCCTTTTCAATATATACAACTAGACTGTCATTCATCCATTCATCTCCCATTCTATTGCGTAAATCAGTTTTCACAGTCTTCATTGCAGAAAAAACTTGTTCAACCCAAGGAATTGCGAATTTGCGACTGGTAAAACTAATGCCAACTCTATCATACGATAAACTAATGGGAACACCTAATGTTTTTCAGTCTCAACCAATTTCTGAGCAAGAATTCCCAAGTCATCAATTGAAGAAAAGTAAGGATCATCCCGCAGATTATAAAAGTAACTCATAAGTTGTTGTTCTAAAAATAAATAATCAGTACCACAGAAGTCCTCGGGATAAAAATCGGCAAGATGGATGAGTTTGTGAACATCAAATTGAGAGAAAGAATTTCTTGGATGAAGACATGATATGCAACCAAGCAATTCCATACTAACTTCTGAAAAATGATTATTCATCTCTTGTATAATTAAATCAACAACCTAGTATTCAAATTTGCAACCATGATAACATTAATAATCAATGAAATCTCTTTAACAAAAAAATAGATTTTTAGAAATGATACCTGACAAAAAATCTCCACACAATAATGGTGAAAATTGGTGATGATTACCCTCTACGCCTGCCATGACCACGAGTTAGCATGTTGTCCTCCATATCAAGTATTGGAATCATATTCAATTCACAAAATGTGTTTACTTGTTCCAAAATTATCTGCCATCCATCTTCTATGAAGTCTTGTAGTCGACATTTCACACTTCTAACCAAGGACATGGCTTGAACAATATTTTGATCCCCTTGTTGTAGGGAAAGTGATAACTCATTTGTAATTCCCAATATATACTTCATCAAATGTAACACAAAAACAAATTGATAACTCTCCATCTTCTCAATTAAACCTGCAGCAACACCTTTATTCGCAGAATAAGAGGCATCATCATGTACATTTCCTAATACTTTTATCACCGAAGACCACATAGAGCATAAACGAAGTAATGTTAAGTAGTGTGATCCCCAACGAGTATCTCCAGGTCTTGCTAAATTAGTTTTCTTGATTTTTTCCTTTTCCACTAGTAATTTCTCCACTTTCCAATTCAGCAATTATCTTATCATGTTGAATCTTTCTAAGTTGATCTCTCCTCTTACAAGATGCTCTAGATATATTCACAATCATGATTATATACCCAAAAAATTCACTCACAGTAAAATTGTCATGGGCAACAGCAACAAGAACTAATTGGAGTTGATGAGAGAAACAATGAACATACATTGCAAATGGATTTTCTTGTAGTATCAGGGATTTCAATCCATTAAACTCGCCACGCATATTTGAAGCTCCATCATATCCTTGGCCTCTCAATCTAGATAATGATAAACCATGTTGCACAAATAAAACATCAATAGCCATTTTCAAAGATGTCAGGCACATGCACAACCGCAAGAAATCGTTCAATCACACATCCTTCTTTATTCACATACCTCAAAACAACTCCCATATGCTCCTTCACTGAACTGTCCCGAGTCTCATCAACCATCAAAGAAAAGAATTTATCTCTAATATCATTGATTATAGCAAGTGTGATCTCTGAAGCACAACCACGTGTTAAATCCTTTTGAATTTTTGGGGAAGTCAATTGATTGTTTGCAGGAGCATTTTGTTTTATAACTTTAGAAACCTCTTCATTTCGTTGACTATACCATTCAAGTAACTCAAGAAAATTACCTCTATTTGAAGAACTAGTTGACTTATCGTGTCCTCGAAAAGGTAACCCTTGCTTCAATAGAAAGCGTGTCACATCCAACATTGCTGTTAAACGAGTGCGATAATCAATTTTCATATCGCGACTATGTAATCGTAAAATATTCCCCACACTATGCCTTTGATCTTGAAAAGCCTCAAACTGTATTCTAGCTTCATTGTGACAGCTATTCACAGTCTCCATATGACAATTGAATCTTTCTAATGCCCTTTTCTAATTGTTGTATCCATCTTTTATAAAAGCATTATCTACATTTTCTTTATTTAACGGTTTGAAAAGATAACATAAAAAAAAATGCAACATCTTTTGATATGATATACTTTAGCCATGTATATTTTTTATACCAAGTTCCTTGAAAACTTCTTTCTTGATTACCAAAAGTTGTTTTCGGATACACATGACCATTTGGTTGACAAGGCCCTCGGAGCACATACTCTCTTCGAGCTTGATCTCGAATAGCAATATCAAATTCTTCAATTGGTTTTTGTAATCCCGGATCACTAACAATATCATCCAAATTTAATTCTACACGGCATTGACTTTCCACTTGTTCAATAACATTCGGCTCATTAGAGGAGCTAGAGCCGGAACTACGAGTCCGTTTAAAAAATCTCTCCATATCCTACACAAATAAATAACTAAAAATAAATTATGTAATGAAAAAATATATGTTGAACAGTTGAACTAAAACTTTAATAAACTACCACTACCAAGTACTAATATAATAAAATAGTAATGGAAAACTAAACTACAAATGCAATTCTGTACATTTTGTAAAAAAAATCAAATAATAATGGAAAATTACCAATCTAATAGAAAACTAAACTTCAATGGTAAGTAAAATGGTATTATGTACATTTCCAAAAAAAAAAAAAAAACTGTAAAAAAAAAATAAAACACAACAAATCTAAGTTCAAACCTTATGGAAAAATGACGTTGGAGCTTCGAGCCTTAGAAATTCGATTGCCGACTTACCGGTTGGAGATGGGAGACTACTGCCGTCACTTGCCGCTTGGTTGTACGCGAGCGAGACCGCGGGTCCGTGACTCCACCGAGGGCCCGAGGCTCAGAGGCACCAACTACCGCACTTAGAGATTTGGTTGGAGGATTGGAGCCTTGGAGGAGAGTTGGAGTGAGAGAGGAAGATGTTAGGGATTTAGGGTTTCTTTCCGCCGTCGTTCACTCGTTCTGCGAAGGAGCAGTGAAGAGGGCAAATCGGCAATTGACAAAGAATTAAAGAAAAAGAAAATAAAAGTAGAGGACGTGTTTAATGTTTTTACTTTTTTTATTATTATTTTATTTATTTAACGTTGCGCACTTGGGCCCACTTACTAAGTTATATCTTATTTAATTAAAAATACTATGAAAAAAAAAAACGCCTCCTTCGTCTTGGCACCGCACCTGCACACACCGCACAGACGAGTGGCACCGCACAGGCGAGCAGTGGCACATCGCCTACACCGGCACTGGCAGCAAGCGTCGACTCGTCGTGGCCCGTGGGCGGCGTCCAGGTGGGGGGAGGTTGAAGCCTCCTCAGCCTCTTGAGTCACTCGAAAATTTTCTTACCGTCCGACGATCTTTAGTGGACGGCAGCCACGCTAGGGGGGGGGGGGGGGGCTGAAGCCTCCCTCAGCCCCCCGTCGGTCCGCTACTGCCGATTACACTCATTTAAGTTTCAGTGAATTTCTGAGATTGCAAGGAGTTCAAATATGCTATCCATTATTTATTTTGACTTCTTCAAATATATTAAAATGTTATTATAAAATTGACTAAATCTTATAAAATATTATTCATATGTTCTGCATGCCTGTAAAAAAGAGAAGAAAGAGAAGAGAGAGAAATAGTAGAGCAAAGAAAAACGATAGAAAAGTCAGATTGTCAAGAGGATAAAATGAGAATTGTACTTGAGAAGGTGCGCCATTTG
Organism: Zingiber officinale; assembly: GCF_018446385.1. Classification (NCBI taxonomy): domain Eukaryota; kingdom Viridiplantae; phylum Streptophyta; class Magnoliopsida; order Zingiberales; family Zingiberaceae; genus Zingiber; species Zingiber officinale. The sequence continues at coordinate 172,654,927 of NC_055988.1, forward strand.
ATAAATAGTAAAATAACATATATTTTTTTTAGTAAATTTAAATTTTTAGGTGCGTTGTTTGATAAATTATCGATTAAAAAATCTTTAAAATTTTAAATTTTAAATCTTAAATCCTAAAAAATTTAAAGAAAATATACCCGTCCAGTTAACCAAGAGAAAGACATAAAGAGATCGGGTAAGGATGTAAGTAAGTTTAGGAACCAATAAAAAATTCGAGTATAAATGCTGTTAGTCCACGTCCTATATAACCGCTGCTACTGGACGACAATATAAATTTCCAATCTTCCGCCGTAAACCCTAAATCAAGAAAACTGGAAACCGAACCTCCGATTGCTCTTGCTCAGAGCTCACTCGAGAATCAAAGGGCGGCAGAGAGAAGGGTGGACATGGCGGAGCGCTTCGACGATGTGGTCATTAAGTCACCCACCGACCGTAGATTGTATAGGATCCTTCACCTTCCTAATGGACTTTGCGCGCTGCTGGTACATGATCCCGAGATTTACCCCGAAGGCCTTGATGCGCCCCATGACGGTGCCGTGGAGGAGGATGCTTCCATGGATGAATATGAAGAAGATGATGATGACGATTGCGACGGGGTTGATGATGATGAAGAGTACGAGTCGGATGAGGAGGATGAGTCGGATGAGGGAGAGGACGGGGAGGGAGAAGGGGACGAGGGCCAATCAATGATAAAGAGCAAGGGGAAACTTTCACACACCAAAAAGGTGAGAGCTTTTATCTGTTTTTTTACGAGGATTTAGTATCAACACGAAATCTGTTAATTGAACTCTTATGATTAGTGATTTTGTCTGGCTATCTTAAATATCTGAAATTGGCTCATTGTAATCTGTTTTTTTTCGAATTTACGAGGTCCCCCTAGTAGATTCTGCATAAAAGATATGATTTTGCAGTTCGTTGCATTGGTGCAATTTGGAGGTTTTAAATTTGGTTCATTATCAAAATTGACATCTAATTAAAACTTTGTTTAGGTTATTTGATAATTATTTGTTTCAATTGGAGATACTCATACTACAATACATTAGCAATGATGTTTACTAATATCATAAATTACACTATCACCCTTTACCATTTTCAACTTGTATTGTTATGTTTTTTGTATTATTATACCTACTCAGTTAACCACAAGTTTAGAAATTGAAAATGACCTTAAAATTTGGTCCTTAGACTATAGATAACCCTTTTAAATACAACAGCCTATAGACCTAGTTCTATCTTCTAAAATAGGTATAAAATACATTCATCAAATATCTTAAAATATATTTAATTGCATGGATGTATTATTCTCTTGGTAATTTTGTTGATCGTCAATTGTGTTTATATGAATTATCTATTTCTAGGTTGCTGCAGCAATGTGTGTAGGAATGGGTAGCTTCTCTGACCCATATAATGCTCAGGGACTCGCCCATTTCTTAGGTTTGGCTGTTCTTCCTCTTCTATTTTACAGAAATTGAAATGCTCTCTTATTTCATGTTTTTAAAAATGTCATTTGGTACTTATTTTTATGTTTTAATTCCCCGTGAGTTAATGCTAAAGTATGCCTTATCAATATTCCCATGACCATGTCAAGATGGCACACTTGTCAAAATGGGTATGGTATGAAAAAGTATTGTCTTTTCATTCTATTCTCTTTTGATTAGGAGGACAAATGATAGTTTGCAACTTGGAAAGTAATGGTTTTCAAAATTTTATTTTACCTTGATTTTAAGTTAAATAATTATAATTGTTAAATAGCTTACCTTGGTTTTAGTTTTTAAGGGGGCAGTACCTATATCATATTCGCATTGAAATGTAGCGTATTTAGTTAGGTTTATGTCTGTATGCGATTTGACATGGCTAAGCATGCTCTTGCAAAGTAATTTTTTTCAAAATTTTAATTTACCTTGATTTTAAGTTAAATAATTATAATTGTTAAATAGCTTACTTGGTTTTAGTTTTTAAGGGGGCAGTACCTATATCATATACGCATTGAAATGTAGTGTATTTAGTTAGGTTTATGTCTGTATGCGATTTGACATGCCTAAACATGCTCTAGTGAGACATTGAACCTTTTTAACTTTAACTGTCAGAAGCTCCATTTTTTTTACAGTTTGGAGTTTGAAACTATAATGGACTGGTGCGTAGCTAAGACTGCTATTCGGGCTTGGCTCCAGATGTGCCTGACAGTTTTTTCTGTTTTTTCACACTTTTTTTGTGTTATTTTTTCATCTTGATCTCTTGATAATTGTCATCTGAGTTACATGTTTATTGCTATTGATTTTTAAGAGTATTTGTTGATCTGATATATTGTGCACATAATTTTGTTTATTCTTATTTTGTTAAAGTGAAATAATACTATGCTACCTAGCTAATATAGTACTTTATAATCATGCTAGGTTTCTTAACCATAACAATTACAATTTAACTAAGTGGAAGATCCTTTATGAAAGGAACCCTCTAGGAATATAAGGAAATATGTCTTCGATGAAAACAGATCTAATTAGTGTGAATCTTACCTTGTTTCCCATCAATGATACACTTTTCTAGAGGTTCATGCTTTTGTGGCTGTTTTTAGTCTCTCTTGGTTCAATGCTAAGGCTGTAATCCACTAGGATGGTTATTTATTCTGAAATTGAATGTGAGATCTAATGTTTAAGTTTTTTTATCAATATAAATTATTGGAACAATGATGATGATGCTTGATTTGCAGAGCATATGCTTTTCATGGGGAGCAAAGAATTTCCAGATGAAAATGAGGTCTGGACATCTTACATTACTATGAACCTTAAATTTTCTCTCTTGTGCACATGATTGTTTCCAAATTGGGGCATAAATGCATATATGTAACAAATTCTAGTTGCTGAATTTATATTAGAAGGGAAAGCTGTAAGGTGCACAGAAGAGACAAATAGATGAGAAAATCTGATGCCGTTTTATACTCTCCTAAGCCCAGGTTGAAGGTTGGAAGACCAACAATATCCATGGGACCTTTGCGCCAAACAATTATAGTCTAAACATCTTTATATTTACTTACCGAATTAAACTTGGGGACAGAGAAAGTAGTGTCTGTTGGATTTTTAAACCAACTAAATATAGATCACTTGTCAATTACATGACCTTACAATTAAAATACAACAATATAAGTGATTTGTCATAACAGAAAGTACGATAAAACCCTTTTACCTAAAATTAAGCGAAAAGACTAATCAATGTTGGATGATTCCCTAAACCCAAAATACCAGGATTAAATGCATAAAACATCTATATATATATATATATAACGCAAATTATCTATGACACTCCCCCCCCTCATGTTAAGCATAAATAAGATATCATGTTTTTTTTTACATTAATCAGAAAAGCTCTTGTGACCTAAACATAGATAAAGAAGTTAATCTATTGCATCAGAAAGGTAATTATATGGGTATAGATGACCTAATCTAAAACCCTAAATCTAAATTACCAACATAACATTCTCCAATGTTACAGGCAGTCTGGCTAAAATCCCTTGTTATGAATTCAGATGTAGATAACAAAGAGATTGTAAACGGCAGCCAGAGTTTGAATTCCAGTTATTGATTTTGTCTTGCTAAAAGCCCTTGTTATGAATTCAGAAGTAAATAACAGACTGTAGAGGGAAGCAAGAGCTTGAATCCCACTTTTTGATTTTGTCAGCAACACCTTGACAATTAGGAATTCCCATATACTTTTAATAGAATTCAGGGAATATGTCTATTCATTTTTTTTTTTAAAATATAACTAAATAATTATTTCAAACTGTTGCTTTGGTTTCCGACATTTCCTTTGGTAGGTCTGCATCAATCAATTTTTAATATATAGGTTCTATGGAAGCCAAATAATAGTTAGGATAGGATTTATTGTGGTTGCTTCCCAAACTTGTTTTTGCTCTACACTGATATTATTAGAAGAATGATGATTTTGTCTATGTAGTGAATGTTTTGGCTATTTTGTTTGGTTTTGAGAATTATTGTTCTTATCGTTATAAGAATCAACTGCAATTATCATCAGTAAATGGTGTTTAATTTTTTTTAGCTTAGATAATTTACTTTTCCCTTACACTATTTAACTATAAATTACGATGCATTATTATGGCTCATAAGTCATTGACCTGTTGTCTATTGTGGTATTTCTTAGTATGATAGTTATGTGTCCAAGCATGGGGGCTCAACAAATGCTTACACCGAAACCGAATACACTTGTTATCACTTTGAAATTAGTCGTGAGTACTTGAAGGGCGCCTTGAAAAGGTAATAACGATTAGCTTTGTGTATCATGGAGTCAATACCTTTTTGTCTCTCGAACTTATATAGGTATGGTGCATTTTCTTAATGCCTCTTGTAGATTTAGCCAGTTTTTTATATCTCCATTGATGAAGATTGAGGCAATGGAACGAGAAATCTTGGCTGTTGATTCAGGTTTCTTAATATTAGCTTTAATTTCACTACTAATAGTTTATATAGTATTACTTAATATCCTGAGGTTATTGATTTATAAATTCTTCTCTTTATGTTGTGCTATGAGAAAATTATTGTTTTGTAGAGTTTAACCAAGTACTACAAAGTGATAATGCACGTTTGCAACAACTTCATTGCCATGCATCTACACCAGGTCACCTTTTCAACAGATTCTATTGGGGTACACTATGCAAAATCTAACTCAATTCTTTGCACCATTTTTTTAGCTATCAATTATTTCTAAGTCACTATTATTGTAGGAAATAAAAAGAGTTTGATGGATGCCATGGAGCATGGTGTCAATTTGCAAGAAGAAATCTCAAAACTATATATGGAAAATTATCATGCAGGAATCATGAAACTAGTTGTAATAGGAGGAGGTGAGGAGCTGGATGAATTATGCATGGTATTCAATATAAATTGTCCATCAGTTACCAATAACAGTTGCTGCTGTTGGACTGAGAAGTAAACTTTCTCAACTTTTCATTTATGGGTTCACCCCATCATATTGCAGATCCCTTAGATGTGTTAGAGAATTGGGTAATAGAGCTCTTCAGTAATGTGAAAGCAGGCCCTTCATTAAAGACAAACTATAACACAGATGTGCCAATTTGGAAAGTGGGGAAGCTGTATAGATTAGAGGCAGTTAAGGATGTACATGTTCTGGAGTTGGCTTGGACACTTCCTTGTCTTCACAATGAATATCTGAAGAAACCAGAAGACTATTTAGCACATTTGTTGGGCCATGGTTAGTACTCTCATACTAAAATTATTTATGCCTAAAATTCAATTTCAGTAGTTGTTATTTTACTTGACAAAGATGAACTTGTTGTCGACCTATGCTATCACAATATGTGTTCATTGAAATATAAAGATTATTTCCTTCCATCAAACAGAGTGTATGACAAACTATACCAGGTTCCATTCAAGTTATGATCAGATAGTTTTATTTCTTTTTCTAATTTTATTATTTCACTTGTATAGTTATAAGGCCCTATTCACTTTTATCTAGTATTGGTCAAATCATGAGTTAGTGGATCTGTAGTTCCTTGAACTGTATTATACCCCATGGCTTTCTTTCATTATTCTCTTTCAGTCCAATTTTAAAATGTCTATCAATTCATCATTTTGTATCTAGTGGTTTGTTAAATTCTTAAAATATTGTTACTTTTTTTTTTTTCCCATTGACGATACTTTTGTGCTCAATAATTGGAGCTTGCTTCTGACAAATGAGAAAATTATTCAGAGGGGAGGGGAAGCTTGCTCTATTTGCTGAAATCTAAAGGATTGGCAAGTGCATTATCAGCTGGTGTTGGTGAAGAAGGAATGAGCAGGTCCTCCATTGCTTACATTTTTGTCATGTCCATCTACCTCACTGATTCAGGTCTAGAGAAGGTATGCATAATTATATAAAGCAATGCATATAGTGTATTGTCATTGAGTTTCCAATGGATTTAATGAAGTGATTGTTGGATTACAAAGATCATAAATCTTATATGCACTGTGATTTCATAGACCTTTATTGATATCATTGCTGATACAACTTCAAAAATTAAAATAGCTTTCCGTTTCAAATTCTATAGGCTATATTTTGAATATATCAATCAGTTCAAATTTATCTTTTATCATGTCTGAGCACCGTCTTCAGTCTTAACTTTTTTGTCTGTGAGTCATTCCATATTATGCAAAATTCACGATGATAAAAGATGATGATATCTGTCTATTATTTAGCACAATATTTTACATTTTAGTATTTGCATTACGCTCATAGAATAAACTTAGTTTCTGTATGTTCTGCTAAAGTACGAACCTTTTTCCGCTGAATTTAGTATTCTTTTCCTTATGATTGATCAAATTGTGGATGAGGTGGATTTTTGTTTTTTTTGTTTTTTTAATTTTTAGTCTTTATTTCATTAAATTTTAATTGTTCCACTATTTTGTAAGACTCTTTGTACTTAAAAGGGTAGGCCGGTGCACAAAGCTCCCGTCAATGCGGGGTCATAAGGAAGGGTTTATTGTGTGCAGCCTTACCTTGCTTTACAACAGGTTATTTCTAAGACTCAAACCGTGACCTTTAGGTCACACACCGACAACTCCCCTTCACTCTTTGTACTTCTTCGAGCAAAATAAAAATTAAACCTTATTAAGGAGATAATTTCTATTTGTTAATGTTATAGTTTCCATTATATAAAGGCTTCAGTTTTTCCATTTTCTAGGAACGATCTTTGCTCTGTACTTTTTGTACAACATTACTGATATTTACTCCTTCCACAAACTAACATGTAAGGTGGATCGCTTAACTTTCTCTGTAATGCTTCTGCAGTTTGATGAGGTAATTGGGTTTGTATATCAGTATATTAAGTTGTTGCGCCAAACTTCCCCTCAAGAATGGGTTTTTAAAGAACTTCAGGATATAGGAAATATGGATTTTAGATTCGCTGAGGAGCAACCACAGGATGATTATGCAGTAAATCTAGCAGGTAAATGGACATTAACCTTTTCATATATTTTCAGTTTCAACTATATTTATTCATCACAAGAACCTTTACTTGCTATTCTATAGAAACATGGATTAGCTATTCCAGTAAATTACATCTTACTCGTTTGTTAATGTGCTTCCGTGAATGTATACCATGATTTTTGCTATGACCTTTTGTTACTGGACAGGTTTTGATGTTTTGATCTTTCTTCTGCAGAAAATTTCTTTTTTTATTCAAAAGAGCATATTATTTCTGGAGAATATGCTTTTGAGCAATGGGATCCTGAGTTGGTGCAGAACATTTTGAGTCTTTTCTCACCAGAAAATATGAGAGTTGTCGTACTCTCAAAATCATTTGATAAACAGTCACAAGGTAGTTATGCTTGCTTCTTTCCCTTGCTTTACCTTTTAGATGTTGGCTGAATACAGTTTCTAAGTTTCTAAAGATTGCAATTTGTTAGTTTACGATTTTACAGAGAGTTTGTATGTCTCAAAGTTTGTCTTGCTATTGTATCTAGCAAAGTTAATCCCAAATATGGTTCATTGATGCAATGGAGCAACAAATTATTCCACTGAGTTCTTGACTGAACTATTATTACTAACTGTTGGATTGAATTTTCAATTACAATCTAGAGTCATTCACCATAAAGTGATACTCTTTGAATTTTTGTGCAAATTACAATTGTCTTATAATTTTCATGTCAATTTGTTAAACAAAATTTTGATGTGACATACAATTCATTAATCTTCTCTGAGTTCATATGTATTTTCAATGAAATTTATAAATTGAAACTACATTCTTTCATTATTTCAGCCATCCAATACGAGCCATGGTTTGGGTCCCAATACATTGAAGAAGACATTTCACCATCTCTTCTCAAGCTTTGGGGAAATCCTCCTGAAATTGCATCATCTTTGCATTTGCCTTCGAGGAATGACTTCATCCCTTCTGACTTTTCACTTCGAAATGCTAATATATCAAAAAACCTATCAAATATTAGTTTCCCTCAGTGCATTATTGACAATCCGCTAATGAAACTCTGGTATAAGATGGACACGACGTTTAATGTCCCCCGTGCAAATGTGTACTTTTTGATCACAGTAAAGGATGGATATAGCAGTATCAAAAATTGTGTGTTGACAGAGCTTTTCATAAATCTTCTCAAAGATGAGCTAAATGAAATCATATATCAGGTATACTTCAAAGTCAAAGAAAGATTTTAAGTTGTTCAATTATTTGTTTTATTCTTTAATTTGTGATTTTGTTACTTCATTAACCATTTAATCAATATTGTGTCATGTATTTATATCCTAGGGCAAAGATGGAAACTCTAATTTTAAATATGTTTTCATCAATATAAAATGTATTAAATTGTTTTTTTTCCCTTTTGGTTAGTAACCTTGTCATATGATTCACTTAAAATTGTGAATATTCTTTTGTGAATATTTACCTCATACAGGTCTTTATCTGTTTATTTTTCTGTCTCATTCCCTGTTTTACTCTCTTAATTGCTTTTTGGTTTCAATTTATAGAAAGATTGACCTTTTGTGTAGAATTTTGGGTACTGTTCTTTGGTGATCATCCTAATTTTAACTGTGCAGGCTGGAGTGGCTAAACTGGAAACTTCTTTGTCATTTGTTGGTGATAAGCTCGAGTTGAAGTTGTCTGGTTTCAGTGACAAACTACCGATCTTGCTATCAAAGATATTGAACTTGTCCAAAACATTTATGCCAAAAAATGATCGATTTAAGGTATGCCATTTGTTCTGAAATTTTTGAGCAATTATAAATGTAGATAGAAGAGCAACTAGCGGTGAGTACTACATTCTTTTGTTGTGCGCCTCATATTGTTGTCTGTGGTGCTAAAAGTAAAAAAAAACAATAGAGATATGTGTTGAATCTTGCAGAACTTGTGTATGGAGCTGTTTATTTCAATGCATGATTTAAAATTTCGACCGTATCAAAGTTTTGGTTTATGATTGGAACCAACTCTAGCAATGAGTCTCAACACTCAACTTTTTATTTTATTTTATTTCTTTTAGCTGATAAAGGGGCCAATATTTTGATGCTTCTTTGATTACTTCATCAAAGTTTCGATTAAATTTTAGATGGGTTCTAATGTTGATTCTTTTTTAGTTCTACTTTCTGTTTTTTGGATAGTAAGAGTTTTTTTTCCTCCTTTTTTCTTGAACTATTTAGGTTATTAAGGAGGACATGGAGAGAAAATTCAGAAACTACAATATGAAACCTTTGAGCCATTCTTCCTACCTGAGGATACAGTTATTGCGTCGTAAATTCTGGGGTGTGGAGGACAAACTTTCCTGTCTCTTGCATCTTACGCTTTCCGACTTAATTGAGTTTATTCCAAGACTTCTATCTCAGGTAACCAGATCGGTAGTATGAAGCTTACTGTCGATTTTTTCTCTTATTAATCTGCAGTCTGAGTGATTGAAAAAATTTCAATTTACTATCTAATAGTTCTTACAACTAAGACTAATATATCCTTTCAGTTATATATTGAGGGCCTCTGCCATGGAAATTTATCTGAAAAGGAGGCAATTGAAATATCAAATATCTTTACCGATACCTTCTCCGTAGAACCTATACCTGCAGAGTTACGACATAAAGAGAGTGTTCTCTGCCTTCCGTCTACTAGTAATCTGATCAGAAGTGTTCTTGTAAAGAATGCCCAAGAAGTGAACTCTGTGGCCGAGGTATTTTGTTCTTCCATTTTATTTCACTTGCAGATCGAATCCTCCATTAGTTGGATTCATAAAACCGCGATTAAGGCTTGCTGCTATGTGCAGTTGCAGTCGCCTTTCTAAATTTCATTTCATTTTCTTGAACTCCTTCTGTATTATTCTGCTTACATGTATTTGATTTGAGTTGGCAGCTTTATTTTCAAATTGAACAAGATGTGGGGATCGAAGCCACTAGATTAAGAGCCATCACGGATCTTTTCAGCAACATTATAGAAGAACCGTGCTTCAATCAGCTTAGGTAATATCCGTTGCACGGAAACTTCACCATGCTAAAACTTGATGTATTCACTTGACTACTTGAATGCCTATGAATTTGCATGCCATGCTTTAAAGTTTGTCGCGTAGAGATTTGAGTTAAAATGGAAAGTTGTTGTGTGCCGGTCACAGGACAAAGGAGCAGCTCGGTTATGTCGTTGAATGTAGCCCGAGGATGACCTACCGTGTTTTGGGATATTGCTTTCGCGTTCAATCCTCAGAATATAGTCCGATACACTTGCACGGCAGGATAGACAACTTCATCAACGGTCTTCAAGATTTACTGGTATTCCAATACCTGATTTTCTCTCGCTGAGTTTCTTAAATAAGACTGGATTCTAAGCCTAATATAAATGCTAACAATGTATGACCATATATTGATTGCTTTGCTATAGGAATCTCTTGACGACGAATCTTTTGAGAGCCATAGAAGTGGACTTATAGCAGAAAAGTTGGAGAAGGATCCATCACTTTCATACGAGACGGGAAATTATTGGGATCAAATTGTGGACAAAAGGTTTTCTGATAACTTCCTTCATTTTGTGCTCTTCTTCGTCGCCTAGCAACATTTTATCGGCTTCATATCCATCGCTCATGGATAATATAATCTTGCACCGAGCTCGATAGATGGAAAAGATTCATGCAACTAATTTGGTTAAAGATAACTGGATGATAATGAGTCCTATAATTCTGAAATATTTCAGCAAGATTGTTTTGTCACTAACAATATTCAAATTGTCCTTTTTAGGTATCTGTTTGACATATTGAAATTGGAAGCTGAAGAACTGAAGAGTGTCAAAAAGAGCGAAGTTATCGATTGGTTCAATGAATATTTGAGGCCAGAGTCCTCAAAATGCCGATGGCTCGCTGTTCACGTCTGGGGCTCCAGAACAAACTATAAAGAAGAAGCACTTTTGCTTGGTAAATTGGGTAAGGTCATCGAAGACGTGGATCTATTCAAATCGACATCGAACTTCTATTCGAGTCTCTGTTGAATAACCCTCAAACAGCTAGAGTGTGAAAAAAAAGGCATTCAACGTTCCTTTTAATACCATTTTGTAAAATTGCCAATTCTTTTCTTTATTGTAAACTGATCCCCTTCCCTTAGAGTGGTATGGAATATCGAAAAAAAATGGTTCCTTTCGCTAAAAAAATAATTAAAATAGTCATTTATATATATTTATTTAATTATTTTGTTATAAAAACTATTGAAGTTTGGAACCAACTGAGCTAATAGGCCAATTGTATATTTGTTGAACAATTAAAGTATAATTACTCTATAACTACTCTACATTTCAACCCCTTCTTTGCTCTTCAACAATAAGGATTGTCAAAAAAATGGCACTAATTTATATACAAATTGGAAAAAAAGATGGTTCAATCTTTTTCTATTCCATAAAAGAAGGGGAGCTAATCGAACTAGTAAAAAATTATTACTATATGATCTTGAAGTTAGAGATTTGAATTATGAAAAAAAGCTTCTTAAGTGAGATTTCGTACATCAGATTCAATGTGGCATGATTAGAATTCCACATTGATGAAAATTTTATACATCTTTTTCTATTTCCTAAAAATTTGTTATCATCAAAAAGGCTAAGCGAGTCAATTAGACACCCACCAACCTCACCACCGACGCTCACATGCACACCACAATTCCAAAACCGAAACAATTACTTAAAGCATGTGATAAACAAATAAATTAAGTCGGCAATTAGTGGACAAACTCCTAATCACATGTGCTTAATTCTTCAACTACTTTACTAATCCGACATTTAGCTCTCCGTCCAATCAAGTGTTACAAACAAACAAGATTAAGAAGACTAATAATTAATAATAATAGCAATCGAATGAGTGCACTTTATGCATCCATCACGGTCGCAACCGGACGGCCTAACCCTAAGAAGGATAGGGCATGCTTTACTATTAAATCCAAATATTAACATAGATATTTCTTCGATTGTTAATCTAGTAGTTATTCAACAAGATGGATAGATGCCTATTGCCAAGCTAATAAAAGATGAGACGACAACATTCCTAGACTTCGTTCGGTGTGTTATGTACAAAAACAATATTTTAGCTCCTAACTTTGTTCGCGGCCATAGAGGTCTCGGGAGTTAGGAATCTCGGAACTTTGCATTCTTCACTCGACATGTTTCACATGTAAATATAAATATAGATAGGCAGCGAGAAAAATTCACCATAAATTGTGACTATTAAGTTCAAGGAATAGGTAAGTAGATTGCCTTTTTAAATGATTATCATTCGCAATGGAATATGATCTTTTTAGCACATTTCTTACCTCGCACGAAGAATTTGATGCTTTTCCACGCAAAAGAGATGACGACAACGAACAACAATACCGAAGGGATCTTCGGATAGGTTCGACTTATTGATCTTTTCATCAACAAAATTCACCGAATCCATTCATGTCATTTCCATCTCTCAACTTGCCCCCCTTAATTTTTGTCCTGTTTTGAATATATATATCTATATATAAAAAAAATATAGTTATTTGCACATAGGCCCACAACTTTAAAACAATAACACTTCGACAGTGTACTAAATTAATATCAAGTCAACTAATTCACCAAAAATTAGTCTTTAAATTGAGTTTGATCAAATCATATTAAATTAGTCTCCATATAATTTTAAAATTATTTAATTAATTTATTTAACAGAATAATAACATGATAGATATCTCTTGTCCCTTGCGTCACTTTTTCTATCGAATAATATTTTTTTTCTTCTCTTTCTTGGATTTAGAAGAAAATATAGTAAATTCTATGATTAATATGGTCCAACAAGATCAAGGAATCCAAATAGGAATGTTATTGCTCCGAGCCAACGGTATAGTGATAGCAAATTTTCTTATTTTTTCAAGTACCTAAGGATTAAATTTCAATTTTGTCGAATTAATGAATAATGTTTTTAATAGACGATTGATCTAAAAATGTTGAGTTGATAGATCATCCACTTTGACACTCTATCTAACGCGAATGATGCTATGTGTTTGTCATATCACAGGTCTCAATGGTGGGAGGGAGGGATAAGGGGACAAAGGGATCGCTAGAAAACTTTGCTCTAGGAGGAGTTTGGGGGGCGTTTGGAGAAAAAGAGATACGTGCGGGGGGCTACGACAAAACTCAATCTTTCCTTATCCCTCATTGCAAAAAGAAAGAAGACAATTGATTGAATGTGCAACATGCAAAAGGACAAGCACAAACCTGCAATTAGGGGAGCAAGTGCATGAACCTGAAACCTCCATCACCATGTCAACTAGTGATGGATCCTTGAGAGAGCCCCTGTTTACTGTTCTTCCTGTTGAGCAAAAGAACAAGGCATGAGGAAAACAGACCCCCCCAGAGCATCACAAAAAACCAAGTATCCAAAGATCACAATCTTTCCTGTTGTTCATTCTTTGAGAGCAAGAACGCTTCCAAAAGGATTGGGCAACCTTGTCATTTCTTTTCTTTGCAAGTCCAATGATTCCTTCCTTGAGCATCATCATAATTCTTCTCCTTCAACTACAGTGCGGCAAAAAGAAAACTGATCATGCTTAATTTCAGTATTAAAAATGAGGGAATGACTAGGTTAGCTTTTTCTTTAAGCCTGAGCATGTGTTAAGTAACTTGTCTTTTAGCAAAATGGAAGGGCAAAGTGACACAAGAGAACGTAGTATCCAAAGGAAAAAAGGTGATTGATTTAAGCAGTCAATATTGACTAGGAAAAGGAAAAAAAACAATGTTTATAGTTTGATTGGGTCCACTCTACACATGAAATATATTCTTTCACACAAGTTTACAAACATCTGGAGTGGAGAAGAAAAGCAGAAGTAGGCCGATCCATTCCACAAAAACTAATGAAATGCAGGCACTAGTCTTTGGTTGTCAGCTATAGTGTGATTAAAAAAATATTGAGCTTAAACAACATCAGGAAATATATAAAACATAATATACTTTATTTGAGTGAATAATCTAAGCAGGACTGTTTGTGAACTAGTTGGCGAAAGCAATTTAGCAGGTAGAATGATGCCTTGATGGCGAGAGACTACAGAATATTGAACTAACAGGAATCAGATATAAACATTGAATATGACCACCAAACAGATTGGTTAGAAAAAAGAGGCATATGAGTACCTTTAGCCAATAGTTGGGCAGTTCACATGCATGTAAAAAATTCCTAGTTTTGCAGGTTTGTTCAAGGGCATTTAGCTAATGAGTCAGAGTTGAATCTTTTGATTTATTTTTTTTTTCAAAAAAAAAAATTAAAACTTTGCCTGTGAAGTTCATCAATGTATTCTGAAACAACAGGAGCAGAGAATGCACAAGCATGGGAGTCTGATTCGGACATGGGCGAAAGAAGAGCAGTCCTATTCCACTAAAACTATGGTACACCAACCACCTACTGTGCATAAAATGGCAGCAAAAAGAAGAGGGTAAATGGTGACTGTAACTTTGTATTTCCCCTCGTTTGGCAACTTTTTTTCTTTGCTCAGGAACAGCAAGAATGGTGGGGGACGGAAGAAGACAAAAAAAAATTCTGATGGCTCTGTTAAGTGTTAGAGAGACAGAGGCAGGTATCATCTATAAAAGTGTGTGTAGGGAAGAGGAGAGACTCCAACTCCAATACCCACACGAGTGGTTCTCCATTGAACCCTGTGCTTGCCATAACCATTTGTCTCCACCTAGACAGAGAAAGAGGGAGGGAGAAGATTTCTTCTTGACCTCCTTTTTTTTTTTTCTCTCTCTTACATTCACATTTACAAAGTTTTAAAGCTCCTTGATCTTGGTTGCTTCTCGATCGCATCCTTGCAGCCCTCAGCTGGTCATTTTGGGGCTCATTGTGGAACAGGTCTTAGAATGGCTGCAAGAGATGACATGGGGCTCTTCTCTGGAGGGAGAGAAGGCTGGGAGAGAACAAGGGGCCATGAGGGCACTGAGGATGAAGAAGAAGTTGGTGATGGTAGTGATAGCTATCAAAGTGAGCAGCAGAATCGGCAGCCGAAGCTATGTGTTAGGGGGCACTGGAGGCCAGCTGAGGATGCTAAGCTCAGAGAGCTTGTCTCCAAGCATGGTCCCCAGAACTGGAACTTGATTGCTGAGAAACTAGAAGGAAGATCAGGTAGTTGCATGCTTTTCAGTTCAAACACAAGCAAAAAATTTAAACAAAAAAAAGTGTTTTTTTTTTGTGTGTGTGTGTGATCATCTTGTTTTTATGGCAGGGAAGAGTTGCAGGCTGAGATGGTTCAACCAGCTCGATCCAAGGATCAACAGGAAGACATTCAGTGAGGAGGAAGAGGAGAGGCTTTTGGCTGCCCACAGGATGTATGGCAACAAATGGGCATTGATTGCCAGGCTCTTCCCGGGGAGGACAGACAATGCTGTCAAGAACCATTGGCATGTCATCATGGCCAGGAAGCAGAGGGAGCAGAGCAATGCTTATAGGAGAAGAAAGCCATTTCTGGCTTCTTCTTCTCCCTCTCCCCTCCTCTCTCACGCCCTTCTCCCCAGCAGCAAAGGTGTCAGGACCAGGAACAACACCAACGCATGCAGTGCCGACTCTGCCATCACCAGCACCAGAGATGAGTCAGCCTCCACTAGCACAGACCTCTCTCTCAGTTCCTTCACCAGCAGCACTGTCCCTATCTATTCCATGACCAGCGGTATGTCTCTTGGCTTCCATCACATGTTTACTTTGCAGTTGTAACTGATCAACTCTCACACTCTTACGAAGGGTTCGATGAAAAGGCCTCCACTGCAAGGAAGAGGTTCTTCAACAAGTTTGGTGAATCTGATGATAGTTTTCTCCCCAGTGGCCCTCCAATGGTGTTGGTCCTTGGTTTTGACCAGCCATCTCCTGAGGCTTCGGCCAATCAACCAGTGGCCCACCAAGTCAGCAATGCTTTGCCTCATGGTGAACCACAACATGGGAGGAAGAGAATAATGATGCCCTTCATTGATTTCCTAGGTGTTGGAGCAACATAGAAGGTAGGGTAGGAGTATTAAATGCACAAGTAAAACCCTAGAGGGCGGTGGTAGAAGAAGAAGAAGAGGTTTACAGGGATAAGGGTGGAGCAAACCAGTTGACAAAGACTACAACTAAGAGCCTGATTATGATACTAAGGTTTTAGTGCAACTGTATCTCTTCTTCCTTATTGAAACTTAGATGGAGAATGGATATTTTCATCTACTTGTCATGTGCCATGAATCTAACTCATCATCTCGAACGGACTGCTAAAGATTGAACAAATAGAAGTCTTTCAAAATAAAAAGTAAAAAAAAAAAACCACTACTTTTGTTCGAACCAAAACCAGGAGCTCTGGTGCCACAGTGTGGAACAGCCAAAGCCAGGCCATAGTGGTTCCATGTCCTCAGCAAGAGGCAACCAGTGTAGTTGGTTATCACTTATCACCCTCCCAACTTGGAAGGTTGTTGAGTGCTCAGAGGCACTGAAAGCTGACAGTGCCAGCTTCCCAACTCACAATTGTTGGTGAACAGTTACCCTCAGTGAGGTCCATGGGAGAGAGAAGAGAGGGGAGGACCTAAATCTTTAATGCACTTCACCAATCAACCTAGCTGAAAGAGCAAAAAATTTGAACCTGTGAAACAATGAGACACTTATTTCTGCATTGAAGAGACATAAGGACATGCTCTTTCTTCCCTTAAAGTGCTCTGTTGAGGTTCTGTAAGAGCATTAAAACAGCATTTAGAGAACAGTACTGGCAAGGACAATGCTGAGCACACATTCTCTTTCAAGCTTAATATAGATAGCAAGTATATCTTTTCCTGCAATTAAGTGAGTGGTCACACACCAATAGGACTTACACTCTTTGTGCTAATGGTGAATCATTGGAGGGTAAGGTCTCTCTATTATCTACCCTCCTAGATAAAATAAAGTCAGCAAAAGACCGATTATGCTCATGTCAACCTCCCGCCAATTTATCATAAGATCAATACAGAAAAATTAAATCATGAATGATTATTAATCCTTGAAATAATGATTGGCGTATGAATAAGACATTAATCTTGACTTTATCGAATTTCAAACTCCGGACCTCAAGTTGACAACAACTCATGCGCTAACTAAACCACCCTGAGCGGGCATCCTAAATAAAATAAAGTGATAAGTAGAGAGGGAGAGGACTACTAGGAAGAAAAATAAATACAATATTTCCATTGGTGAAGCGTTCTGTCTGCTACAAAGCTTTCGACTGAGTTTGATAATCCAATGTGCATGCCCTAGTTTCCTCAAAAGGGTGAGAATACTTGGTTAGATTTTCTCCACGACTGATGCCACAGAAGATTTTTTTTCCATTTATGGGTCAATGATTGATGATGAATATAGTTTATGCAATGATGAACTCTAAACACCAGGCTACAGTCAATTAGTTCGAACTAAATCCGGTCTCGACCTATAAACTATAGCGTACTGCAGTTAATCGATGGCTTTGCCTTCAAGCTATATATATATATATATATATATAATTCTTATAATATAACACAATATGACTAAATTTCTTGAGATATACGACAAGGGGATAGTGCCCAGTGGGTGGACAAAAAAATGAATCATCTGAAATGACCTGTCTTCATGCATACAAGCCACACGTACGTGAACCGGGGGCCAAGCTAACTATGACAAGGTTTTGTAGGTGAAAAAAAAAAATCTCAAACCTCCCACAATAAGATATAGATAAATCACAGAAACTATTTTACCCAGTATATTTAATCCCAAAATCTATTAAAACAAATACTATACATATATCAACTACACTATGACAAGATTTTAAAGCATGTCTAGACGATCCAGTCTAACAATCAAGTATGATACATTGGCCAAACACAACCCACTTCATAGAATTAATCATATCATTTTTTTTACCTAGAGGGAGCGTAATTATTTTTTTTTACTATAATCGTATCATTTTTAATTTTTTTAAAAAAATTATTAACTATTTTAATAAATTTAAAACATCTTGTTTAGCAAGCCTATTAGTACACCATAGGTTAAGATAGACAAAACACATTTTTTCTTTCACAAAGTGTAGCATTCCTCGAACATCAAGAAGCCATAAAATAGCTCCTTCCTCCACTACCTCTAATTTGCTACTAGCTAGCACCATGCATCAGCCGAGATAGCACCGAAACCATCTCGTTCAAGTTGGCCATTGAAACTCCATTTCGAATGGAATTTTGAACCTTGATATGAGCACATGTCTATGGGTGCATGAATGATCAACTTGTGAAAAAAGAAATCAAGCTACAAGAAAATGTCTGAGAGAAACAAAGAAAGTATCTCAAATCATAAAAGCATGAAAGTCTCTGAAACCTAGTGAAACACAGAAACAAGTAAACTGAACTTTTGTGTGCACCAACCACTTCAAGGAAAAGTAAGTGTAGCAGCTTTGAAGAACTGAATGCCGACCATTGATTAAAATTATCAAGGAAGCAAAACAGGTGATAAAAATAAGAAAAATGATATGTAGAGGGAAAAAATCTTAAAGAAAAGTTCAAGGATAGACACATAAAGTGATGGAGCTCACAAAAGTGAAATGGTGGACCATGAATTTATGTATTTATTTTTGAATTTTTCCTTAAAATTTGCTCTAAAAATAAATGTAAGACACTCCCAGATGCATAAAAGTAATTGAGTGTGGTGATTTTTTTAAGTCCTATTCCCCTCAGCAAAAAGCTAAAGAGGGTACCCACTGTGTAAGCCATATGCTAGCAAGACATAACTAATATATTAAAAGTACAATTGTTATTATTAAAGATGTTTGCTTTATCAGATTGCAAGAAAACAGCCTAGATGAAGGCGCAGCAATTTTTGACCTGGGGAGAAAGTAGATTAAAAGACTTGATTAGCTCACCCTATAGCTAAACTAAAAAGAAACATTATCTTAGGCAGAGTACAATCAACTTTGAAGACAAGGCATATGCCAGAACTAATAAATCTTGGAAAAGGAATCTCTCCTGTTTAGAATGCATACAATCCTCCTTTTCAGTGCCAAAAAGAAGATCATAACTCACCTTGCAGTATATTTAGACGACCACATGGCTACTTTTGGTCAGCAACGAGAGGTTATAGGTTAAAAAGAACGTCAAAAGAATTATAAGTGCATTTCGTTGAAGAGTCTCGACTCAACATAAAAAATGCAATCATGATTAGGTGGTGTGTAACCATTACCTAGTAGTTTAATTGACCATAGATGCTAACAATGCTAGCTAGGTGCATTTAGTTACCGGTCCTTGTCAGAACCTCATTCTATTAGTTGCTAATGACGATAGAATTGGCAGTCCTACAAGCAGTATTAGTTTTCCCCTACGCTTGAGAACAAACGAGGATCTTGATGGTATTTCTAGGTGTGGTATTTCTGGGTGTGTGCTTAAAGACCCAACTGTGACTCAATCTCATAATCCTATAAAATTTAGAAACAAACAACTCTCCTATGAAAATAAAATATAAATTTTCATTCGTTGTCTCGACTACTTCAAAATAAAAAACTTACATCTAAAACCCTGGAGACCAAGTGCTGTTGATTTCTCAACTGTATCATTCAACCTCAAACGAGCATCTTTAAATCGAACATCATTTTCAATGAGCAAGGAATACTGGCAATGCCATTCAAGTTTTCACCTTCAAGGAGCAGTGTTTTCGTTGTCTTCTTCTTAGGTCATGCCTTCCATGTATCTGCAACCAAGATCAATGTATCAAGAAAACTAAACCAAGAATCCAGGGTTGCAGCAATGAATTATTGGAGATCCCATTCAATCCATCTCTCATCAACTTCACAGGAAATCCAGCTTCAGCAAGGATCATGAGATTAATCAACGGAAAACCAAAAAACCATGTGTCAGACAGAAATCCAGAAATATCATTTTGGCACAATGCTTTAATTCAGCTACGAGTAGGTGCAGTTCTTTTTTGCGATTTCTCGCTTATCTTCGGCTATCCCAGCACCAAATCTTTATCTGAGACAGAAATTCCAGATATTAGTAAATAGGGAACCCCATAAACTTCAATAGAGAATTAATCCAACTCCGATTTTCTCACCTGCATCATGTGCTTGAATCATAGATTCAAACACATCCAACCTTAACATAGGCAGCAACCAATATGAACCCAGATCAATCTTAACATCAGGTTCAAGAGAAATCGAAACTGACAAATTCAATCACCATCAACCTAGGAACTGAATCAGAGTTGATGCAAAAGACTGTGAATTGAATTTAGCAATCAGAAACTGTTGGTGCAATCGACCTTCGGGGTTTTGATATTTATTTGACAATATATTTCATAAAGCTTGGTCAAGGATGATCTAGTCAAGTGTAAAGTCTAGTCAGGTCAATATTGACTAGATGACTGGTAAGTGGTGAGTAGTCTACCGAGTGACTAGCAAGTCCAAATGGATCAAAGTTATTGGGTCACTTAGTAGCTAGAGGGGGGGGGGGGGGGGGGGGGGAATAGCTTCTCGCGCTTTGATGATGATGATTTTTATCGGAATAAACTCGAAGCAAGCTCCTAATGCTAACACGAGGATTTACTTGGTATCCACCTCAATAAGAGGTGACTAATCCAAGGATCCACACACCGAGCACACTCTCCACTATGTAAACTCTCTTTCTCGGAACAACCGGAGGTGGAGAAACCTCATACAAGACTCAACAATAAGATACAACTCAAATAAGAAGTAAATACATAAGAATACAGAAAAAACCTTCTTGCTTGATCTTGTTGATGAAGATTGTCTCTTGATGCTTGAAAATGCAGTAGCACCTTGTTCCAAGCAACTTCAAGAACTGGTGGAAGAAATGGAAGAAGTGTTGTGTGTTCGTTGTGGCATTTGAACCTCATCATCGCCTTTATACTTCGCAATCTAGGGCTCCCAATCGATTGGGCATGCTCCCAATCGATTGTCACGTTAGATCCCAACGATGCCAACCATCCAAAGCTCGCAACCTGCGCAACGGTCATATCCCAATCGATTGGGGAGACTTTGATCAATCGACTGATCAATCTAGAGTGCTTCTGTGCTCTCGCAGATAAATCTGGAATTGACCGATTGATTCCATCTGCCTCGCGATCTTGCGAGAAAACAAGCCCCAATCGATCGACTGATCAATTGGAGTATCCCAATCAATCGACTGATCGATTGGGGAGCACACTGTGCTCTTCGCGAGCGGCTTCCAATCGATCGCCTGATTGATTGGCCTAGCCCGAAGCTCTCCCAATCAATCAACTGATCGATTGGGCTCTGGTTCAATCGATTGGCCAGATTTCCCATTTACCTGGCTTCACTCAATCAACTGACCTGGCTTCACCCACTAAGATTTCCCATTTATCTAGCTTCATTCATTAGGTCTTTCACTTTTCTTCACTCACCAAGATTTTCTATCTGCCTGGCTTCACTCAGCAAGACTTTTCAATTGCCTAACTTCACTCACTAAGACTTTCCATCTACCTGGCTTCACTCATTAGGACTTTCCACACCAAGTGTCCGGTCAACACTGACCCACTTGGATTTTCATCATCTGCTAACCTCCCCGTTGGACTTGCCCTTGCCTAACTTCCAGTTAAGACTTCTCAATCAAGTATCCGGTCAACCTTGATCTACTTGACTCTTCTTCACACTAAACTTGTCAAACATTGACCAGAGGAGAATTGCTCCAACAATCTCCCCAAATGGACGATTGCACCTGCAATCTCCATACATTGTCAAACATCAAAACTTAAACAGTAAGACTTAAGCTTGAGTCAATTCAAGCTTAGTCAACTTGGTCAACCTTGACCTAGGAAATTGCACCAACAAAAGTGACTTGATGCTTGGCAAGAGGAAAACCCTAGGGGGAAGCAATCCTAGGTAAAGAGGAAAATCCTAGGGGAAAGTAACCCTATGAAAAGAGGAAAACCCTAGGGGAGGTAACCCTAAGTACCTAGGGGGAGGCAACCCTAGGTCTTGGAGGAGTGAACTCCGAGTAAAAGTCTTAATAAGTGAAGATAGATGGTGAAAGTTCTAGTGAGTGAACCCAGACAATGGAAAATCCTAGGGGGAGATAACCCTAGGTAATGAAAAGCCTTGGAGGAGTGAACTCCAAGCTTGTGTGACCAACAGATTTTGGTAAACCTAAATATAGTTTTATTAACACTATTTTGCATTACTATTATTGCTATTGTGCTAATTTAGTATTAAAGGAAAAGTCTTAGTGGAGCAGACGATCAAATACTGAGCAGCGAAAATCCAAACAGGTTTGGAGGACCTGATGTTTGGCAAGTGAGTTGAGGTAAACTACTGGAGGTAGTGAAGTGAGGTCATGCCCCATTAGGGAAAAACCTTAGGTACTGATTCAACTAAAAAAATCGATGGAGGTTTCTAAATTGAGATCAAGACAATCATTATTGTCTTATTCATGCATACTATTTTTACACTAATCTTGATCTGCAGATTTATATTCTAACTCTGTTTTACAAGGTAAATATTATTTTTATTTACTAACACTATTTTACAGAAAAAGATCTCCCATCGACGGATTAAAGGTGTTCAGTCAACGTATCCATGGAATATCGAAACAATGAGATTCGATCTAGAATACAAAAGGAATTTTCGATTCAGTCAACAGATAAAGTTAATCAGTCGACGGATTAGTTTATTTCTAGAATTAAACAATATTCGAATTAGAGTACAAATGAAAAAAGATGATTAATAGACAAAAAGATCTTGATCCGTCCACGGAACAGCGAGATTTCGACGATCAAACTGATCGAATCATTGCAAATAAGGAAAGAACAGAGGATCAGTCGACGGATAGAAGGATCAATTTACGGATAGGTTCAGTCGACGGAACCCTTTGTCAGCCGACGGAATGAGCCCTATAAAAGAAGCCCTCGAGCTCCGAGCTAGACAAAACCTCCTGCTTTTCAATTTACTAATGTGCTCATTCTCTGCTCATGCAAACTACAACTACTAAGATGCTGAGAGGGTTCTGACAACCCGTGCTACTTCTTATATACATCGTTGTCGGTATACTTTACTTTTACTTGCACATTGTACTCTTATTTGTAATATCAGTTTATCATTTAGTGGATTGTCTAACGAAAGCGATCGACGATTGCAGACTTTAGAATAGGAGTCAACTGGCCTCCGAACCAAGTAAAAAACAGACGTGTTCTTTATTTTTATTTTTACTTTATTCTGCTGCTAGTATAAATACAAAAGATAAAAAAGAAATTTTAAGACTACGAGATTTACTCGCTCTCGTTCTTTCATGATCCAATAGAAACGACCTAGGAACAAACATTTCAATTCCAAAAAAAGAATTTCAGAAACTGCATAATAGCTATGCTTGTCACTATGCTTGTCAATGAATATAGCATAGGCTAAGCCTGACTTGGGTAGTATATTAAAAGAAAAAATAAAAATATGATAAAAAACTAAAAATTATGTATAAACAATTTTTATTAAATTTAAATTATAATACATGGTTATCACTTATCATTACAATCACATGGTTTAAAAATTATATAATACTAAATAATTACCTTTAGTGAGCATAGACATATACTAATACAGATT
Organism: Zingiber officinale; assembly: GCF_018446385.1. NCBI lineage: Eukaryota > Viridiplantae > Streptophyta > Magnoliopsida > Zingiberales > Zingiberaceae > Zingiber > Zingiber officinale. The sequence goes on from NC_055988.1 coordinate 172,678,465, forward strand.
ACAAAGTGTAGATATGCAATCTGCATGCCCCAAGTTTGATCCAAATGCTATCATTGTTGTGGAACCTCAACATCAGTATATAAAGCTAGATATCCTACGTTGGATTATAGCTAGTAGTTTGTAAGACACATGTCTTTGACTGTTGAGAAGATATGCCACCCCTATAAAATCCCAACGAGACCATCTAAATAATTGAGTAGGACATCATTTGTCTACATTCGGGGAGGGGGGGGGAGGGGGGGGGGGGGGATCTTGGTGGTGGAATGAGAAAGTGAAAGAAAAATTGTAGGATCGAAAATGCTAGAGGAGGAGGAGGAGGGAGGGGGGGGGGGGAGTGAATATCGCTCGTGGCTAATTCGTTTGTTTTTAAGATAATCGAGTAATCACAGCGGAAAATAAAGATCAAACGCAAACACCAAGAATTTACTTGGTTCGGAGCTTGTGACGACTTCTACTCCAAGGCCTGCATGTAAGAGTACTTTTGATGGACAATCACTATAGCTTCGGAAATATTACAAAAAGAGTACAACAATTAAAGTGCTACCAAATATTATACCGACAATAAAGAAATCTGAAATTAAGAACTTCTGGTCGTCGGAGTAGTGTTAGGAGTTTGCCGGATCGATTTGTTAGCCGCACACGGAAGAAGTATTGCAAGTTACTTTGTATTTTTGCCTTTGCTCGAAGCAGGCTTAAATAAGCCATTGAGGGCGCCTCCAACCTCCATAGGAGGCGCCTTCAGCAAGGATGCTTATCCCGGTTTCCGCAGTGTCGATAATCTCTGATGCCTGCGTTGCTTATCTACCCGAAGACACCTCCAAGTTCCATGGAGGGCGCCCTCCATCCACCGTTCAAGGCACCTTTTATCTCCTTAGAAGGCGCCTTCGCTCCTTGCTGCGCGAGGCTTTCATCTAAGGCACCCGAGGCGCCTCTAAGCTCCATGGAGGGCGCCTCGGGTATTGTTCATCCGCGGCTTCCCTTGGACAACTTCATTCCTGCAAGGCATATTAGTCCACAAACAAAGTATACTCTGCAAAACCAAGTTAGCACAATAATATAAGATAAATACAAGTATTTGACAGTCACCAGACTGTCCGGTTCTGATTTCGAGTTTCTCGGAAACCCTAGGTCGAACTGACACCTACTGTTCCCTCTTCGGGGAACGCGTCTTCACCTACTCTTTTTAGGAGAAGTTACCTGTTGCCAGATTGATCCTCTAGACCAAGTGGACTTTTTCTCAGCGTCCGAAGCATCCGATCTTCATGCTGGACGTTCGCTCCACGACCCGTCCAGACTTCCACCCGGTTCGCGACACCAGAATTGTTGGTGCAGCGGAGACCGGAAAGAGGGGGTGAATTGCCTGCAATAAAAACTAAACCCTCCTCAAGACTTTCAACTTAAATAATAAAGCAATAGTTATGAAATTCAACAGAACTAAAATAAACAGAAATATAAGACTCAGCTATTTACTTGGTTACAACCAAGAAGGTTGTTAATCCAAGACAGTAAGAGAGTGCACTAAAAGAAGTCTCCTTCTCTGAAGGCGGAGTAGCCTTTTACACTTGAAGAGCACAGAACTGTTGCTTAGGAAATGAGAGTACAGGAGTTGTATTTCGAAATCGTTCGTATTCGTTCACTATTTTCGATGTCTAAGAGCTACCCGAGACCCTCTTTATATAGGGGTTCTCGAGCTTATCAGTTCACCTGATCCTTCGGGATCAAGTTTGACTCGAGAGGGATCGGTCGACCGATCCCCAGGTTCGGTCGACCGAACCTGCTGTACCTGCCTAGCTTCGCGTCCAGGTGCAGTCTCTGTGGATCGAGCTTGGGTTCGGTCGACCGATCCTTTTGTTCGGTCGACCGATCTGCCAACGGTCTTCTGCTGAGTTGGCCCGATCAGATTGCTCGACTTGGTCTTTGGATAGACTTCGGTTCGGTCGACCGATCAGAAGGTTCGGTTGACCGATCAGCTCCCCAACGGTTGGCTGCTTGAAGTGGCTTCTGACGTGTCACCAACAGCTGGCTTCGGATACAGAAGGGTTCGGTCGACCGATCAAGGGGTTCGGTCGACCGAACCATTGACAAGTCAACTTCCAATTGACTTGTTCCGGTTCGGCTCCTTGGGTGATTGCGGCCTACCGGAATAGGGCTCACCCGAACCCAATTCCCGGCCTTCTCCTCGAGGAGGCTTCCTCCCCGCTCGTGGCTAATTTGTTTGTTTTTAAGATAATCGAGTAATCACAGCGGAAAATAAAGATCAAACGCAAACACCAAGAATTTACTTGGTTCGGACCCTGTGACGACTCCTACTCCAAGGCCTGCATGTAAGAGTACTTTTGATGGACAATCACTATAGCTTCGGAAATATTACAAAAAGAGTACAACAATTAAAGTGCTACCAAATATTATACCGACAATAAAGAAATCTGAAATTGAGAACTTCTGGTCATCGGAGTAGTGTTAGGAGTTTGCCGGATCGATTTGTTAGCCGCACACGGAAGAAGTATTGCAAGTTACTTTGTATTTTTGCCTTTGCTCGAAGCAGGCTTAAATAAGCCATTGAGGGCGCCTCCAACCTCCATAGGAGGCGCCTTCAGCAAGGATGCTTATCCTTGTTTCCGCGGTGTCGATAATCTCTGATGCCTGCGTTGCTTATCTACTCGAAGGCGCCTCCAAGTTCCATGGAGGGCGCCCTCCATCCACCGTTCAAGGCACCTTCTATCTCCTTAGAAGGCGCCTTCGCTCCTTGATGCGCGAGGCTTTCATCTAAGGCACCCGAGGCTCCTCCAAGCTCCATGGAGGGCGCCTCGGGTATTGTTCATCCGCGGCTTCCCTTGGACAACTTCATACCTGCAAGGCATATTAGTCCACAAACAAAGTATACTCTGCAAAACCAAGTTAGCACAATAATATAAGATAAATACAAGTATTTGACAGTCACCAGACTGTCCGGTTCTGATTTCGAGTTTCTCGGAAACCCTAGGTCGAACTGACACCTACTGTTCCCTCTTCGGGGAACACGTCTTCACCTATTCCTTTTAGGAGAAGTTACCTGTTGCCAGATTAATCCTCTAGACCAACTGGACTTTTTCTCAGCGTCCGAAGCATCCGATCTTCATGCTGGACGTTCGCTCCACGACCCGTCCAGACTTCCACCCGGTTCGCGACACCAGAATTGTTGGTGCAGCGGAGACCGGAAAGAGGGGGTGAATTGCCTGCAATAAAAACCAAACCCTCCTCAAGGCTTTCAACTTAAATAATAAAGCAACAGTTATGAAATTCAACAGAACTAAAATAAACAGAAATATAAGACTCAGCTATTTACTTGGTTACAACCAAGAAGGTTGTTAATCCAAGACAGTAAGAGAGTGCACTAAAAGAAGTCTCCTTCTCTGAAGGCGGAGTAGCCTTTTACACTTGAAGAGCACAGAACTGTTGCTTAGGAAATGAGAGTACAGGAGTTGTATTTCGAAATCGTTCGTATTCGTTCACTGTTTTCGATGTCTAAGAGCTACCCGAGACCCTCTTTATATAGGGGTTCTCGAGCTTATCAGTTCACCTGATCCTTCGGGATCAAGTTTGACTCGAGAGGGATCGGTCGACCGATCCCCAGGTTCGGTCGACCGAACCTGCTGTACCTGCCTAGCTTCAAGTCCAGGTGCAGTCTCTGTGGATCGAGCTTGGGTTCGGTTGACCGATCCTTTTGTTCGATCGACCGATCTGCCAATGGTCTTCTGCTGAGTTGGCCCGATCAGATTGCTCGACTTGGTCTCTGGATAGACTTCGGTTCGGTCGACCGATCAGAAGGTTCGGTCCGGTCGACCGATCAGAAGGTTCGGTCGACCGATCAGCTCCCCAACGGTTGGCTGCTTGACGTGGCTTCTGACGTGTCACCAACAGCTGGCTTCGGATACAGAAGGGTTCGGTCGATCGATCAAGGGGTTTGGTCGACCGAACCATTGACAAGTCAACTTCCAGTTGACTTGTTCCGATTCGGCTCCTTGGGTGATTGCGGCCTACCGGAATAGGGCTCACCCGAACCCAATTCCCGGCCTTCTCGAGCAGGCTTCCTCCCCGGCTTTACGTCCCTCGAACGCCGCGCATGTTCTTCTCGCCCACCGGGTGTACTCTTCCGCAGCTCTCCCGTCCTTCGGACGCACCAAGCTCGTCAGCTCCCTTCCCGTGCCGTCCTTCTCGCCAGCTGCATCTTCCGCTCGACTTCCTGTGCTCCTAAGTTCCTGCACACTCAGACACAGGGATCAAACAAAACGCAGGACCTAACCAACTTGGTTGATCACATTAAAACTATCACGGGATTTAACAATCTCCCCTTTTTGATGTGCATTAACCAAGTTCAAGTTAGGGGTAAACCAAACAAATAGTAATTTAAAGAAAATTACTAAACTAACAATTCAGGCATAAATTTGCAATTTTGAACTAAATTGCAACATTAAAATATATACAAAAAAAATTTTAAATTCCCCCCAACTGAACTTATCTTTTATTCTCCCCCTTTGATCACAGCAAAAACGGGGACAAAAAGATTTTCAATGAAAATTTCCTAAGTGTTCAACATCCAAGAAAAAAACTTTCAACGTTAAACATTTTCTAAGTGTCAAAATGTTTTTCAAAATGCACCTAAAAATTTTCTAAGTTAAAAAAAAATTCTAAACAAATTTCTAAGTCCCAAACACTTTTTCTAAGCACTATTCAATTTTATTTTCAATGCTTTTATCAAAACGTTAATTAAACAGTTCATTTCTAAATTTGGCTTCCAGGTAGTGGCGAGGCACTAGGCCTTCTTGGTTATTGGAGCAACAACCACTTTCTAGTCAAAGCCGCATTAGGAAAATCAATGTTTAATTTTCTCTTTTGAAGCCTTTAATTTTAAAGGATTAATTAAGTACGGATTTTAGAACCCAATAGAGGTTCCTTCCTACTGGGTTAGTCAGATACTTAGGGAGTATATAGTTTCTTGGTACTTTTCTAAGTTGACCCTGATGGTTTCTAATGTACCAATTTAATTTTCCATAAATCCTAATTTTTGAATTTGGAAATTTCTTTAAGCATGCATCACTTTTCAATTTTTCAATTTCATTTTTTAATTTTGTATTTTCTAATTGCAAAATCTCATTTTCCAAATTTAAATTTTCTAAACCTATTTTTAAATTGGCAATTTCTTTTTCTGATTTGAATAGATCTTTAGACAAAGCTTTAATAAACTCAAAAGACTGTTTAGGGTTTAGGGCACGTACCTTACTTACCTGTTTGTCGGTAGCTCCCCCTTCATCGCAGCTTTCCTCTTCTGTCTCTCCCCCTTGATCAATGCTCATCTCTGAGTCTGAGTTATCTTCAAAGAGGTGGTTGGCCACCAATGCTAGTCCTGAGAATTCTTCGACTTCTGACTCGGAGGATGAAGAGTCGTCCCATGTCGCCTTCAAATTTTTGTGCTTGGAGGAATTTGGTTTTTTGTAATTGGTCTTTGTCTTCTCCTTTTGTTTGCACTTCAATTTTGGGCAGTCCTCCTTGATGTGCCCTTCTTCGTTGCAATTGTAGCAACGGACTGTCCTTCTCTTTTGACGATGTTTACTTAACTGCGATCTAAATTAGTTAGATTTAAAAAACTTATTAAACCGTTTTACCATTAATGCAACTTCGTTTTCGTCAATCGTCGCTTCGGAGTCGGGATCGTCCTTTTCAGCTCGTAGGGCAATGTTGAGGTTCGGCTTTTCTACTTGATTTTCTGTAATTTGAGATCCGTGAAGTTCGAAAGTTGAAAACAAATTTTCTAAACTACTTACCTCAAGATCCTTAGAGATGTAGTACGCATCTACTAAGGATGCCCATTCTGGAGTCCTCGGGAAGGCGTTGAGCGTGTATCGGATGGAATCCCGATTCGTTACTTCTTCTCCAAGGTTGGTTAGTTGCGTGATCAGTTCTTTGATCCTTGCTTGGAGCTGCGCTACCTTCTCGCCTTGGTTCATCCGGAGTTTCGTCAACTGGTTCCAAAGGATGTCGCGCCTAGCTAGCTTCGCTTCGGATGTACCCTCGTGAAGTTCCAGGAATTTCTCCCAGAGATCTTTCGCGGAGTCGTAACTTCCGATCCGGCTTACCTCCTGAGGTGGTAGAACACTGAGGAGGTGGAATTCCGCTTTTCCGTTGGCAACGAAGTCGGCTTGCTCCTTCTTGCTCCACGTGTTTTCTTCTTTGTCTTTAGGAGCTGCAAAACTATATTTCATAGTAATTAAAATATCAAAATCTGTTTTAAAGAATACCTCCATTTTTCGCTTCCATGTAGCGAAATCTCCGTCGAACTTCGGGGGATGGATGTTTGCTCCGACCATTCTTTGTGCTTCAGATGGCGGTTAGTCTCTCTGAGGCTGTTGGGCTCTGATACCACTTGTTGGTGCAGCGGAGACCGGCAAGAGGGGGGTGAATTGCCTGCAATAAAACTAAACCCTCCTCAAGGCTTTCAACTTAAATAATAAAGCAACAGTTATGAAATTCAACAGAACTAAAATAAACAGAAATATAAGACTCAGCTATTTACTTGGTTACAACCAAGAAGGTTGTTAATCCAAGACAGTAAGAGAGTGCACTAAAAGAAGTCTCCTTCTCTGAAGGCGGAGTAGCCTTTTACACTTGAAGAGCACAGAACTGTTGCTTAGGAAATGAGAGTACAGGAGTTGTATTTGAAAGTTCGTATTCGTTCTAATTCGATGTCTTCAAGAGCTACCCGAGACCCCTTTATATATGGGTTCTCGAGCTTATCAGTTCACCTGATCCTTCGGGATCAAGTTTGACTCGAGAGGATCGGTCGACTAATCCCCAGGTTCGGTCGACCGAACCTGCTGTACCTGCCCAGTCTTCTGTCCAAGTGCGATCTTTGTGGATCGAGCTTGGGTTCGGTCGACCGATCTCTTTGTTCGGTCGACCGATCCTCCAACGTCTCTCGCTGAGTTGGCCCGATCAGTTGCTCGACTTGGTCTCTGGATAGACTTGGTTAGGTCGACCGATCGGAGGTTCGGTTGACCGATCAGCTTCCCTGACTTGGCCCGACGATCTTGCTCAACTGGTGTCGGGTTATCAAGGGTTCGGTCGACCAATCAGGAGGTTCGATCAACCAATCATTTCACCGCTGGCTGATGTGATGCTGACGTGCGGAATAGGGCTCACCCAACCCTCCGGCCTTCTCCTCGAGCGGGCTTCCTCCCGGCTTCTCTCCCTCGAATGCCGTTCTTCTCGCCCACCGACGTACTCTTCCATAGCTCTGCGTCTTCCGCTCGACTTCCTGTGCTCCTAAGTTCCTGCACACTTAGACACAGGAATCAGACAAAACGCAGGACCTAACCAACTTGGTTGATCACATCAAAACTACCAAGGGTTCAATAAGAATTTCAACCTAGAGTCCCCGACTCTAGGATTTTGCCCGAAACGCTCGACCCGCCAAGATTTTCCACCTAGGGTTACTATTGAACCCCGTGGTAGTTTTGATGTGATCAACCAAGTTTAGGTTAAGTCCTGTTTGTCTGATCCTTGTGTCTAAGTGTGCAGTAACTTAGGAGCGCAGGAAGTCGAGCGGAAGACACAGCTAGCGAGAAGGACGGCACGGGAAGGGAGCCGACGGGCTCAGTGCGTTCGAAGGACGAGAGAGCCGGGACGGAAGACTGCTCGAGGAGAAGGCCGGGAACTGGGTTCGGGTGAGCCCTATTCCGGATAGTCGAAATCACCCAAAAAAGCTGAACCAGAGCAAGTCAACTTGAAGTTGACTTGTCAATGGTTCGGTCGACCGAACTTCCTGATCGGTCGACCAAACCCCTCTCAATCAGCAGCCAACTGCCAATGCCACGTCAGAAGCTGACCGTTGGTAAAGCTGATCAGTCGACCGAACCTCTTGATCGGTCGACCAAACCGAAGTTAATCCAGAGACTTAGTCGAGCAAATTGATCGGGCCAACTCAGCTGGAGACCATTGGCCGATCGGTCGACCGAACAGAAGGATCGGTTGGACGAACCAAAGCTCGATCCTCAGAGACTGCACCTGGACGGAAGACTGGGCAGGTACAGCAGGTTCGGTCGACCGAACCTGGGGATCAGTCGACCAATCCCTCTCGAGTCAAACCTGATCCCGAAGGTTCAGGTTATGTGATAAGCTCTAGAACCCCTATATAAAGGAGGTCTCGGGTAGCTATTCAAGACACAACGAATACGAACGAAAAAACAACTCTTGTACTCTCATTCTCTTAGCAACTACTGTACTGTCAAAGTGTAAAAGGCTTCTCCGCCTTCAAAGAAGGAGTTTTCTTACTGCGCCTTTCTTACTGCCCTGGATTAACAACCCTCTTGGTTGTAACCAGGTTAATTTCTGTCTCATTTTATTTCTGCTATTAGTTTTATTATTGTTGCTTTATTTTAAGAGTTGAAAATCTTTGAGGAGGGTATAATATTTATCGCAGGCAATTCACCCCCTTCTTGCCAGTCCCCGCTGCACCAACAGTTACCACCTCCTAGGATCTAGGGTTACCGTCCCCTAAGGTTTTCCACCTGCCTAACCGCAGTTAGGACTTTTGCCTAAGTACACTTAGGACTTTCCTGCAATCTCATTCAAACTCGTTAGACCACAAATAACCTTAACTTTGAACCCTTTGCCATTATCAAAACTCAGGTTCGATCGTCTAATGCTTCCCGCACTAACAAAATCGAATAGCTTATAAGGAATTATATATATGTAAGAACGAGGAAAACTTAAAAAAATATACAATAGCCAAGAAAGAAGTTAAGAAAGTAGTGAGTGAAACAAAAATGAAACTTTTGAACGATTATATCAAAAATTGGATACAAAAGAAGGGGAAAGAGACATTTATAGAATAGCTAAAGTGAGAGAAAGGAAAACAAGAGATCTTAGCCAAATAAAATGTATTAAAGATGAATATAATAAGGTATTAGTAAACGATGGAGAAATAAAAGAGCGATGGAAGAGGTATTTTCATTAACTTTTTAATAAAGGTTTAGATGACGAACTTAACTTAGGTAATTTAAGTAGGTCAAATGAGCATAGAAATTTTAATTTTTATCGTAGAATTCAAACTTCGGAAGTAAAATAAACTTTAAATGAGATGTACAATAGAAAAGCCGTTGGATCAGATGACATTCCGATAGAGATATGGAAGTGTCTAGGGAAATAAGGTATTGAATAACTTACAAAATTATTTAACATGATATTGAAAACGAAAAAAAATGTCTGATCAATGGAGGATAAGTACTCTAGTTCTCTTATATAAGAATAAGGGAGACGTACAAAATTGTGCAAACTATAGAGGTATTAAACTAATTAGTCATACAATAAAACTTTGGGAAAAAGTAATAGAAAAAAGATTAAGGAGACCCGACCGAAAATCAATTTGGGTTCATGCTCGGAAGGTCGACAATAAAAGCTATACATCTTTTTAGACAATTAATTGAAAAATATCGGGAGCAAAAACAATATCTACACATGGTATTCATTGACTTAGAAAAAGCTTATGATAGAATCCCAAGAGAAATTATATGGAGAATTCTAGAAAAGAGAGGTGTTAGCGTAACATATATTGAACTAATTAAGGATATGTACGAGGATGTAACGATAGAGTAAAGACTTCAGGCGGAGTAACTAAAGTATTTCTAATAAAGATAGAGTTACATCAAGGATCAACTCTAAGTCCCTATCTTTTCACACTAATTATGGACGAACTCACTATGCACATTTAAGACAGTACCGTGATGCATGTTGTTTGCAGATAATATTATTTTGGTAGATGAAACACGTGAAGGAGTAAATGCTAAACTAGAATCTTGGCGGGAAACACTAGAAGGGAAAGGTTTCAAGTTTAGTAGATTAAAAACAGAATATATGGAATTTAAGTTTAGCAATATTAGAAGTAATGAGACAATTGTTAAGATAGGAGAGGACAAGTTGTCCGGAACTGAGAGATTTAAATATTTAGGATCATTTTTGCAAAATGGTGGAGGGATTGAGAGAGATGTTTTACATAGAATACAAGAAGGGTGGGTGAAATGGAGGGGAGTGTCGAGTGTTTTATGTGACAGTAAAGTACCTCTTAAACTTAAAGGTAAGTTCTATAAAACTGCAGTTAGACTTGCTATGTTATATGGAGCTGAATGTTGGGCTATGATTCGAGCACATGAGCAGAAAATAAGAGTTGCAGAGATGAGGATGTTAAGGTGGATGTGTGGGCATACGAGGATGGACAAAATAAGAAATGAGAGCATTAGAGAGAAAGTCGGAATTGCATCTATTGAGGAAAAACTCTGAGAGACACATTTAAGATGGTACGAATATGTACTTAGACGACCAATAAATGCTCCAATTAGGCAATGTGAAACTATGATAAACATGCATATCAAATGAGAAAGAGGAAGACCAAAAAAGACTTGGTTAGCAACAATAAAACAAGATAAAATTTATTTAAATATAAATGATGATATAGTAGGAGATAGAGGCTTGGTTATTGTTATAATTATCAAAATACAAAATGACCAAAATATCCCCATGATTTTATTTATTTTATTAGAAGAAGAATCATTTTGGGTTTTATAAATGTAAAAGTGCACTAGGCATAGCCAAAAACCAAACTCAAATTGGGTTAAGTCCGCATATCATGTCTCAGGATAGGTAACTCAAATTGGGTTGAGTCCGCATGTCACGTCTCAGGATAGGTCAGTTATGACATGCAAACCAGCCATATGTTGCATGGCTCCCCAACCTATCTTCCTCTTTAATTTCAAATCATATATTTTTTGTAAAAATATATAATTAGAGAATAAAGATCTCTTAAATCAGTTCGATCCTCAAACAAGTAAGAAATTTTAAGATACAATGCTCTTTTTACACCATCTTTCCATGGCAATCATTTATGAAATAACACTCAAGTTATGATAGGGATATTCCCTCTAAATTAAACAAGGTCATGCCATCCAACCCAAATAATGCAATAACAAGATAATGTCATATAATCACTTGGCAAGGAGACTTTTCCTCTAATAACTTGATCACTCAAGTTTGACAACATAGATTAAAAAATTTATTCATAGTTCAAATATTCATTAGTTTCTCTTACCAGTAATTTGATAATATAAGCATATCTTTTATTGAATAATATTTTATACTTAATACAAGCTTAGAAGATTTTCGAGGTTGTTCCCTTTATACACGTTTTCAAATTTTTGTTGTCTTTAAGTCACTTTTTTTTCAACTCCGCCCATAACGAACCAGTCATGGTCGACTTTAAGCTCGGATAAAGGAGAAGGATTGCGTTAGGTTGCTAGTTAGCATTAAAACTATGACAAATGTTTAATGAATAGATCCATTAAACTATTATGCTAATGTTATGTTGTTCCCCGAAAAGAACGCGTTGTAGGGTTCGACTGTAATGTCTCGACAAGGACTGCTACATCTTCAGAATTCGGGTGTAGTGCTAAATACGCAAGAGTTCGCAACAGTCTCACTGTAACGCATCGAAAAGGATCATGAGAACTTGGGTGTGGTGTTAAATAGGCAAGAGTTTTCACACCATTAAAGGTGTCAAAAATGAACCTGACCCGACGACCCAACCCGAGTCGACCAGAAAAAAATCAGGTTCGGGTTGAGCATTTTCGGGTTCGGGTCGAGTTCGGGTTGGAGGGTTTCAGTTTGAAAATTTTCGGGTCGGGTTCGAGTTGGGTTCGGGTCTGGTTTGGGTTGACTCGAATTTAGGGTTCAGTGGGTTTTTTTTGGGGTAAAATCGAATTTTATTTTGAAAATTACGATGTTTTTACATATGTAATACCCCGGTTCTGAGATTCTGGTTAAATATGACTTAAAAGGTTAGATGATACTATCCATATCACCAAGATGCACCTTCCTTTTCGGAAGCCCAAACTTAAGAACTCCAAAGTTAAGCGTGCTTGGCTTGGAGAAATCTGAGGATGGGTGACCTCCTGGGAAGTTTTCCAGGGTGCATGCGAGTGAGGACAAAGCACGCTGAAAGGACCTCCGGTGGTCTGTGGAGCTAGTCATCAAACCAATAGGTAATTATGGTGTTGTTCCTGATTCGGTCCGGGTGGGGCCCGCCCGGGCCGGGGCGTTACAACATATATTAATATCAATGTTAGTATGTGTTGGGATTTAATCAAAGTCTCACATTGGAAAGATTTGATAAAGATCATGGGGTTAAAAGGATGCATGATATCTTCATTGGCATGAGGCCTTTTGGGGAGAGCCCAAGAGCAAAGCCATGAGGGCCCAGGCCCAAAGTGGACAATATCATGTCATTGTGGAGATATGTGGACATCCTTTGGGCACAACAAATGGTATCAGAGCCATGGTCCGGGCCAGATGCCATGTGGGGTGGCCTTGAACGAAGTTGAGGGTGAGCCCGAAGCAGGTCAAGGTGGCCAGATGTTCACTGATAGGCCCGAAGCAGGTCAAGATTGACAGGATCAAGCTGCTTATGAGGAGGTCCGGAACAGGTCAGGATGATCGAATGCTTGTGGGAAAGGTCCCGAAGCAGGTCAGGGTGACCGGATACTCGCGGGGAGGCCTGGAGTAGGTCAAGGTGACCGAGTGCGGATGCTTGCGGGGAGGCCCAAAGCAGGTTAGCGTGACCAGATGCTCGCGGGGAGATCCGAACCATGAGAGTAATTGTAGTCCTTCGTTTGAGGGGAGGATTGTTGGGGTTCAATCAAAGTCCCGCATTGAAATGATTTGGTAAAGATCATGGGGTTAAAAGGATGCATGATATCTTCATTGGCATGAGGCCTTTTGGAGAGAGCCCAAGAGCAAAGTCATGAGGGCCGAGACCCAAAGTGAACAATATCATGCCATTGTGGAGATATGTGGACATCCTTTGGGCACAACAGTATGATAATGATGGAGTATTGAGGTAAAAGTGAAAATTATATGGAAAATAGCCAAAAAAAAAATTAAAGTCATTTTCAATCGGGTTTTCGAGTTATTCGGGTTGGGTTTGGGTTGGTCGGGTTGGGTTCGGGTTGGTCGAGTTTGGGTTCGGGTTTAAGGGTTTTGAGTTGAATTCGAGTTCAGGTTGGGTTTAGGTTCGGGTTGGGTAAAAAAAAAAAATTTAACCTGACCTAAACCCGACCTGACCCATCCGAATTTACACCCTTACACACCATAGATTGAATAAGAACAAATATGATAAGAAAACTAACAGTTTAATATTTGAAACATGGAACATAGAAATCGTTAAAATGAAGGTAGTAAATACAATAATTAGGAGAAGAATTAACATTTTGTGTGTATAAAAGACAAAATGGGTAGGTGAGAAGGTAAAAATGATAGAGAACTCAGGTTTTAAGTTATGGTACATAAGAAAGAGTAAATAAAGAAATAGAGTGGGTATTGTTGGTAGATAGTTCATTAAAGGATAAAGTTGTAGGAGTAGTTAGAAAAAGGGATAGAATTATAGCCCTTAAAATAATAGTGGTGAAAGAAACTATGAACATAATTAACGTATATGCACCGCAAGTAGGATTGGATAAAGCTACCAAATCAAGGTTTTGTGACGATTTAGATGAAGTATTACAAAACATTCTACTAAATGAAATGATTATAATAGGAGGTGATATAAATGAGCATGTGAAAAATGAGGAATATGAGAGGGTTATGGGGGTTATGGGTTTGGAACGTGAAATGAAGAAGAAAAAACTATATTAGATTTTGTGATAGCATATGACCTTATAATAGCTAATACATTTTTAAGAAAAAAAAAAGAACACTTAGTCACGTTCAAAAGTGAGAATAATCACAAATTGACTTTCTTATGGTTAGGAAGAAGGATAGAAAGATTTGTAAAGATTGCAAGGTCATCCCTTATAGATTAATAGTGTTGGATATATGCCTCAAGCATAATATCAATAGAAAGAAAATATATACAACTCTTACAATTAAGTGGTGGAAGTTAAAAGATGGAAAGCGAAATATATTTAAGAAAAAGATAGGGGTACAAGTATTAGGTGAAATATATAGCGACTCTAATAGATATGGGATAAGATGATATCATAGTTGAAAATAGTAGCTAAGAGTGTACTCGGTGAGTCAAAGTGACATATACCACTAAATAAGAAATCTTGGCAGTGGGATGAAAAAATATAAAAGAAAGTGAAGGAAAAATGAACAGCTTATAAGGAATTATATATTTGTAAGAACGAGAAAATTTTTAAAAAACATACAATAGCCAAGAAAGAGGCTAAGAAAGTAATGAATGAAGTAAAAAAATAAAACTTTTGAACGATTATATCAAAAATTGGATACAAAAGAAGGGAAAAGAGATATTTATAGAATAGTTAAAGTGAGAGAAAGGAAAACAAGAGATCTTATCCAAATAAAATGTATTAAAGATGAATGTAATAGGGTACTAGTAAACGATAGAAAAATAAAAGAGCAATGGAGGAGGTATTTTCATCAACTTTTTAATGAATGTTTAGGTGACCAACTTAACTTAGGTAATTTAAGTAGGTCAAATGAGTATAGAAATTTAAATTTTTTATCGTAGAATTAAAACTTTAAAAATAGAACAAATTTTAAATGGGATGCACAATGGAAAAAGACTAGGGGGGTGCTTGGTTGAAGGGAATGAGAGTGGGGAATGGGAAAGGGATTGAAAGTGGATGTTTGGTTGGGAGGATTAGTGGTGGGTCCCACGGATTCATTACCCCAAACATGGGAATGAACCATTCCCTAGCAAAAGGAGGGGAATGGGAAACCCCCCCATTCCCATTCCCCACTTCTATCAATCCCATTCTCATTCACATTCCCTTATGTGAACCAAGCACCCCCTAGATGATATTCCAATAGAGGTATGGAAGTGTCTAAGGAAATAAGGTATTAAATAACTTATAAAATTATTTAACATGATATTGAAAATAAAAAAAATGCTTGATTAATAGAGGATAAGTACTCTAGCTCCTTTATATAAGAATAAGGGAGACGTACAAAATTATGCAAATTATAAGGGTATTAAACTAACGAGTCATACCATGAAACTTTGGGAAAAAGTAATAGAAAAAAGATTAAGGAAGGAGATGGTGATCGAAAATCAATTTGGGTTCATGCCTGTAAGGTTGACAATAAGCTATACATCTTCTTAGACAACTAATTGAAAAATATCGGGAGCAAAAATAAGATTTACATATGATATTCATTGACTTAGAAAAAAACTTATGATAAAGTCCCAAGAGAAATTATATGTAGAATTATAGAAAAGAGAGGTGTTAGCGTAACATATATTGAACTAATTAAGGATATGTACGAAGATATAACAACCAGAGTAAATACTTTAGGTGGAATAACTGAAGCATTTCAATAAAGATAGAGTTATATCAAGAATCAACTCTAAGTCTCTATCTTTTTACACTAATTATAGACGAACTCACTACACACATTCAAGACACAATACCATGCTGCATGTTGTTTGCAGATGATATTGTTTTAGTAGATGAAACATGTGAAGGAGTAAATACTAAACTAGAATCTTGGCGGGAAACACTAAAAGGGAAAGGTTTTAGACTTAATAGAATAAAGACAGAATATATGAAATTTAAGTTTAGCAATATTAGACGTAATGAGACAATTGTTAAGATAGGAGATGATGAGTTGTTCGGGACCGAGAGATTTAAATATTTAGGATCATTTTTTCAAAATAATGGAGGGATTGAGAGAGAAGTTTTATATAGAATACAAGTAGGATGGTTAAAATAGAGGAGAGTGTCAGGAAATTTATGTGACCATAAGATACTTCTAAAACTTAAAGGAAAGTTCTACAAAATCGCAGTTAGACCTACTATGTTATATGGAACTGAATGTTATGCTATGACTCGAGCACATGAGCAAAAGATGAGAGTTGCAGAGATGAGGATATTAAGGTGGATGTGTGGACATACGAGGATGGATAGAATAAGAAATAAGAGCATTAGAGAGAAAGTTGGAGTTGTATCTATTGAGGGAAAAATTCAAGAAACACGTTTAAGATGGTACGAGTATGTAAATGTTTCAGTTAGGCGATATGAAACTATGACAAACACACATATCAAATGAGGAAGAGGAAAATCCAAAAAAAACTTGTTTAGCAACAATAAAATAAAATAAAATTTATTTAAGTATAGATAATGATATAGTAGGAGAGAGAGCTCAATGACAAAAGGATCCTTATAGTCGACCCCACCTAGTGGGATAAAGCTTGATTATTGTTATTGTTGTTGTTGTTAAGTCACGTTTTTCACATTTTGATATTTACGTTTTAGCTGTCAAAATATAACATCTTTTGTTGAGATGCAACATCCATGATCTTTTGATATATAGGATTACCATCCAATGTGTTTCCAAACTGTTATTTTCATGACATATGCAGAACTTGGCCACTGAAGCAGCCTGCTTCAATCCATCTAACATGAACTGCTTTAAAGCAAACCATGTGTTGGTTTGTATATTGCTTGTTGGCAGAACATACTATTTGGCTACTTTGCACCCATAAGGAAGGAAAATAGAATAAGTACAATAAAAAAAATTAACAAACACTAAGGAAACAATTACCTCAAACATCTTCATTGGGAGTCAAGTATAAATCTTCTCCACATGTGCTTTAGGCTCCATTCGAAAAATCTTCTGGCACTGTGTTCCACTGCATTGGAGTGTAATCTTTATCTCTCAATGAAGAGAAGCCTATTGACCAAAAAAAACTTATGTTAGCACACCCTTTTTTATGTTTTTGAGGAAAAGGAGAGGTTGTCTACCTTGTTTGAATAAGTAAACTAAAATTAAAGGGCAAAGGTTATATGCAATAGGTATATTGATGCAAACTAGCGTAGGTACATCCAGGATGTAAGTTGGTGGATTTTCTGTTTGGTAATACTAAAGAATATGGGCTCATAAGAGAAAATTCTTCTGTCTCAATAACTGTTAGTGAAAATATCCAGGGGGTGGTCATTGGAGTGATAACAATTCCTCTGTCTCAATAACTGGAGGATTCAACCTCTTAAATGAAAAATTCTTCTGAATGGATGGAATTCCAAGTTTCATATACAATCAGGTGAAGCGAAAGACCCTTTTTATGCATGGAAACTGATAACACTCAAATGAAGAAGAGTCAAAGAAAACACCTGATAGCACTTAGATGAATAAGAGAAAGATAGCAGAGAATTAATGTACTATTGGTTTCTCATTAAAAGTTCATACAAAGCATAGGCTATACATATGTCTTTATATAGCAGTAAGAAAAAACAATCCGATCCTAAAATTATGCATCTAGATCTAGCCTTAGCCTTTCATTTATTCAAAGCATATCCATTAAATACGGATATATTCTATCTTAATTATGACTTGATTTAAATAATACAACATAGCCTCCCTTAAACCAAGTCACAAATGTTAGCCATCCCAATTGCCTTCTTCAACTTGAGAAAAATCTCTGTCTTCATTGGTTTTGTAAAGATATCTGCAACTTGACATTCACTAGGACAATACTCGATGTTGATTTGTTTTTCCGCAACCCATTCTCTGATTTTATGATACTTGATATCTATATGCTTGCAGCGGCCATGAAATACTGGATTCTTAGATAATGCAATTGTTGACTTGTTATCACAAAAAATTGTCGTAGGACCATCTTGTTTGTGTTGTAGAAAATCTAAAATCTTTCTTAGCCAAATTGCTTGCATAGCACAATTTGTTGCCGCTATATATTCTGCTTCTGTTGTTGAAAGTGCTACCACCGGTTGCTTTTTAGAAGACCAAGAAAATATAGCTGAACCAAGATGAAAAGCATATCCCGATGTACTCTTTCTAGTCTCAACATCTCCAGCCCAATCACTATCTGTATATCCAATAAGTCCCACAGTTTTATTAGTAGAATACAAAATTCCATCATTAATTGTACCTTTGACATATCTAAGAATTCGCTTTGCTGCGGCCCAATGCGAATCCTTTGGTTTCTCCATAAACCTGCTAAGTACTCCAACTCCAAAAGAAATATCTGGCCTTGTAGCAACCAAATATCTTAGACTCCCAATCAAACTTTTATAAGCAGTAATATCCATACTCTTACCAGTTTCATCTTTAGACAACTTTATCTTTTCAATCACTGGAGTAGGAACTGGTTTGGAGCATTCCATCCTAAACCTTTTCAAAATATCAGAAGCATATTTCTTTTGTGAGACAAAAAACCCATCATCCATCTGAATAACTTCAAGCCCTAGGAAATAACTCATTAGACCCATATCTGTCATTTCAAATTTACTAACCAAGGCTTCCCTGAATTCTATGATTAACTTTAAGTTATTTCCGGTAAAAATCAAGTCATCAACATAAAGACAGACTATGAGTGTATCACCAGATTCAATATGCTTAACATACAAAGTATGCTCATAAGGACATCTCAAAAAACCATTTTCAATAAAATAAGAATCAATACAACTATACCATGCCCTTGGTGCTTGTTTTAAACCATATAGAGCTTTCTTCAACCTATACACCTTATTCTCTTCCCCTTTCTTCACATATCCTGCAGGTTGTTCGACATATATTTCTTCTTCCAAGAAGCCATTCAGAAAAGCAGATTTTACATCCATTTGATACAGTTTCCAATTATTTTGAGCAGAAAGTGAAATAAGCATGCGTACTGTATCAAGTCTACTTACAGGAGCAAAGACCTCAAAATAATCAATACCTGCTTTTTGCTTGTAACCTTTTGCAACCAACCTCGCTTTAAAACGATCAATTTCACCATTTGGCTTATACTTTGTCTTGTATACCCACTTTACTCCAACTGGTTCTTTTCTTGGAGGTAATTCAGTCAATTCCCAAGTACCATTAGTTTCAATGGCTTGAATTTCCTCGTCCATTGCCTTCAACCAATGAGTCTTTTTAGCAGCATCTTCAAAAAATATAGGATCACAATCTGAAAAAAGAGCAAACTGAACAATTTCTTCATCAGACAGATCATTATCATTACTTAACACATAATCTTGCAAGCGAGCTGGTAATCGGCACTCGCGTTGTGATCTTCTAGTTGGTGCTTCAGATTGTACAGAAACTTGAACATTATCTTGAGTAGGCTGTTCATCCAGAAAGTCGTCAGGAATATCAGGAACAATAATAGACTTTTCTTTTTCTATACACCAATTCCAACTACCATGTTCATCAAAGACCACATCACGACTAATAATAACTTTCTTAGTTTCAGGGTTATATAGCTTATAAGCCTTTGATGTATCACTGTAACCAATAAAAATACACTTCTCGCCTTTATCATCAAGTTTCTTCCTCAACTTATCTGGTACATGTGCATATGCCAAACAACCAAAGATCTTGAGATGTTTGACAGTCGGCTTTCTTCCACTCCAAGCTTCCTCAGGTGTCTTATCATGAACACTTCTTGTTGGACACCTGTTCAACACATAAATAGCACAAGATACAGCTTCTGCCCAGAAATGCTTAGGCAAATTTTTTGATTTCAACATACATCTTACCATATCCATAATAGTTCTATTTTTTCTCTCAGCCACTCCATTTTGTTGTGGAGTATATCTAGCTGTCATTTGATGTTGAATACCATGCTTCTTTAAAAAATCATCACACACAATATATTCTGTACCTCTATCAGTTCTTAAGATTTTAATTTCAAGTCCACTTTGTTTTTCAACAAATAATTTAAATTGCTTGAAAATATCACATGCTTCTGACTTGTGATGTAGAGGATAAACCCAAGTTTTTCGACTCAAATCATCGATAAAAGTAATAAAATACTTATTACCTCCAAGTGATGGTACTTCCACTGTGCACAAATCTGAATGTATAAGTTCTAACTGTTTTGTGGCTCTCCATGACTTGCCTACAGGAAAAGGTTCTCTATGCTTCTTGCCAATTAAACAAGTCTCACAAACATGATTAGACTTCACAATATCAGGCAACTCAAAAACAAGCTTCTTTCTTGCTAAATAATTTAATCCAGAAAAATGAAAATGCCCAAAGCGCATATGCCACAACCAATTATCATCCAAAATCTCAGAATTAAAGCAAGAAAGAAATTTATGCTGAATTTTCAAAGGAAATAATCCATTCTGAGACATTTTTACCTTTGCTATCAACTTCCCATTTCCATCTGTTATGATGCAATACCCTTGAATAATGTATATTTTATAACCCTTTTCTGATAATTGTCCCATACTTAATAAGTTTTGGTGAAGTTCTGGAACATAAAAGACATCAGATATAAAATTTTGAGAACCATCCTTCAACTGGATATAAAATTTACCTTTTCCCAATATTGGTACTTTTGTCTTATTTCCAAAAGTAACCTCTGATTGAATTGATTCATCTAATTCCGAGAATAACTCTCTTCTTCCACACATATGGTTACTACATCCAGTATCCAAAAACCATACGTTCTCATTTGCAGGTAAACTATTACTAGCCAAAAGTAAAGTCTCAGATTCATTAGAGTCCTCACCATAATTTCCAGCAATGTTTGCTTGGTTGCCATGATTGTTGAATTTCTTGTATCTACAATCTGCAATTTTGTGCCCATATTTTCCACAATTATAGCAGTGAGCCGAAAACCTCTCTTGCATGGCATTATCTCCACTTCTTCCTTGATTTGAGTAGTTACCTCGACCTCTTCCTCTATATCCTCTTCTTGCTCTTCCTCGACCTCTATTGAATCCTCCTCCTCTTTGACTAGAGTCAGTCGTGTTAAGAGTAACCTGACTCTTTAAAGCTTCTTCATTTGCTGGTGTTTCCGTCTTTGCTTCGATCCTGTCAATATGGCTTTCTATCATACCTTTTAATTCTGCAATTGTCAGCAGTTCAATGTCATGTGATTCTTGAATTGAGGACACCACATGATCATACTTCAATGGTATGGTTCGAAGAATCTTCTCAACAACAGCATCATCTCCAATTTTATCACCATATAATCTCATTTTATTGACAAGATCAGTAAGACGTGAAAAATAATGCTCAACTGTTTCTGTAGATGACATCTCGCATCGATCGTATAACCTTCGTAGCGACTGCAACTTGGATTTTTGTGCTCGATCAACTCCTTTGTATGACAATTTTAAGGTGTCCCACGCCTCCTTTGCCGTCTTGGCATTTGCAATCAAACCAAAAATTGAATAATCAACTCCTTGATGAATTTGTCCCAACGCAAGTTGATCTCGACGTTGAGAGTTTGCATCGGCTCCTTCTGAAAGACCTGAATCAATAGAGCTCCAAAGATTTTGAGCTTTTAAATGTGTAGACATCATTATCTGCCAATAATTATAATCGAGCTTCCCATCTAATTTGGGACCAGACCAAACAACATTAAAATTGTTTGTCATATTTTACTACAAAAAAAAAACGAGCTAGAAGGTTACCGGCTCTGATACCACTTTGATAACACTCAAATGAAGAAGAGTCAAAGAAAACACCTGATAGCACTTAGATGAATAAGAGAAAGATAGCAGAGAATTAATGTACTATTGGTTTCTCATTAAAAGTTCATACAAAGCATAGGCTATACATATGTCTTTATATAGCAGTAAGAAAAAACAATCCGATCCTAAAATTATGCATCTAGATCTAGCCTTAGCCTTTCATTTATTCAAAGCATATCCATTAAATACGGATATATTCTATCTTAATTATGACTTGATTTAAATAATACAACAGAAACAAAGATATCGGCCAATGCTCTTTGGCATTATGATGCCTAAACCGCAACTGACATGAAATGCCTCGTTGGCGTAGTTAACATAAATTCCTCTAAGCCCAGTTATATGCATGCTACTCTCTCCTAGTTTTAGCAACAGAAGTGTCATGACAAACTAAATCTAGCATAGCTCTCATTAATACATCTAATATTGAATAACCTTGTAAATTATAGCTCAATAGAGTATTAAAGCACCATTGATTTCGAACACTCAACACCAGATTGGCGGTGGCACCAAACAGAAATTGGAACGAAATAATTACCGCAGCATTGAAAAGCTCCATGTGTCTAAAATTCCACAAAATGGACAAAATCAAGGATTCACACAATTACATCTTTCTTCGAAAATCTGAAAACCCTACTTAGGCAGAAGGACACAGAACAGAAAAAAACAGATGACGACGAGTACCTAGCTAGATTCGCCAACGCGAGGGCGCGAGTAGGGCGGAAGCAGCTCTCCGAAGATCAAAATAAGACTTATCGAAGCTCGAGGTTGAGCGTATGCGCCGCACTTCGACGCCGGGGGCGCCGGCACAAGGAAGCCCCGCCGATTGGGGCCGCCGCGTCGTCGCGTGTGTATCGGCACTGCCTTTTATAGGGCAGGAAATTCCGGGTACCGATTTTCGAATTTTTGGATCCGAAACATGCAAATTTCGAATACCCCCCTCAACTATGTTTTATTGTAAAAAATTTATAATTGTATGATTACGTTGAATTCTTAACAAATTTATTTTCTATTAAATTATTATTAATAACTGACGTACTACTATGTTAACTTATCAATTTATTTTTTATTTTATTTTTTTAGCATTTGAAAATTGTCGGTTTTGAATAAGTTGGGCCTGAACCGGACCGGGCCAGATGGTTACCCGGCCCAACTGGTGGAGTTGAGGATTCAGCGAGCAGGTAAACTCGCAGTTCGATGGTTGCTCCGGGCTCCTCTCTTTGATCGGCTGTTAGGGTTTCAGAATTTGGTTGCGGAATTTACATTCGTCTTCTCGCCTCGTGGGTACCTTCTGGCACTTGGAATAGTATTCAATTCTTATTCTTTTCCGTTTCTATTTGATTCGATGATAAAAATGTCAACTTTCAATGAGAGTAGCAGCGTATTAGGGGAACGATGCATTTCTGAGTTACTACGATTGTAATCTCATTCCTCATATTCATTGTTCTATTATTCCATTTCTGTTTCTGTAAGTGGAGTCTGTTTTTTTTTTCCCTTTCAAAGAGCATCTTTTGTTAAGAATTTAGATGAGATTGTGTTCTGGTGCCTAGCAACGCATATGAAGTAAGAATTGGAATGGTGTTAGACTTCAGTCTAAAAGAATCCAAGTGTTCTTCAGTATGTAGCAGTCCATTGGATTACGGTGTCAAAGAGCAGTGTTTCTAAAACTGTATAGGACCGGACTGCTGGTTGAACTGGTTAACCTGGAATTGTAGGCAAACAGTCCAATGACTCGGTAAAAGAATTCTGTTGAACTAAATTTTGGGCCAGTTCAACTGGTGAAGACACTGTCTTCCAGTTCACCCATTGGTCTAGTTTTAAGTGACTCACTGACGAAGATTTGCACAGTTAGTGAGGTCCTATGTAAGTCTGGTTCCCTGGTTTCTATCTAGAAGTCTAAAGGGTTTGTGATTTCTCTAATTCTTAGGTCTTTGTTTAACTTGATCATTAGCAAGTTAGGAACAGATGTGTTAAATGCTTGGATTTACACCCTGTTGATCACGTCTATTAAGATATTTAGTGTGAGCATTGCTTCTCCTTGATTTCCTTTCAAAACAATCTGACTAATTGAAGTAGATCCTATTGAATTTTTTTTCATCTCGAACTTTAGAAACTTCCTCTACTTCTTAAACCATTAATCTTGATTGGCGCAACCAATATTAGATGGATCTCTAAGATATATATATATATAGGCAAATGATTCTTTCCAATTGTAATTGTACGAGAGTTTGTTACAGTAACTTGATTGGATGAGATAAATATAAATTTTTGCAAGATCCTCTGTTGGAACTGGAATTATTTTTTTAGCCTGCCAAAGATCAAGGATGG
The DNA here is from genome assembly GCF_018446385.1 of Zingiber officinale. Taxonomy (NCBI): domain Eukaryota; kingdom Viridiplantae; phylum Streptophyta; class Magnoliopsida; order Zingiberales; family Zingiberaceae; genus Zingiber; species Zingiber officinale. The sequence continues at coordinate 172,702,263 of NC_055988.1, forward strand.
ATTAAAGATCAAGTATTTAGAAGGCAGATTTCAGGTGGTAGGTATTTGGCCCACTGCATAGTGAATTTGCGGTAAGCAGGAGGCTAAGCTGTAGTTATTAAATAATATTAAACTAAAATAGATTGATATTAGCATTAAGAATGACTAACATATGTATACCTAATAAAGAACATTAATCAATGAAAACAAGTTTACAATCAAATAAGTGGTAATTGATAAGTAAACAAGCAACAACATTAAAATTGTAAATTGAAAGAAAACACACTGTAAGAAAATGCAGCAATATTACATAACAATCAAGTAACTCTTAATTAGTGTCACGGTACAATATCAAAATTCAAAAACTTAGTTTAAGTTTGCAATCAGCAAACACAATAGTTAGTTTTGTCCTCTTAGATAAAAAAATATTTTAAAAAGAAATCTTCAACTCTTCATTAGATTTGCATCATCAGTCATCGCCTTCCTCACTTTATTTTTTTCAATTACTAGAGTAAAGCAGTTCAACAAATGATTTTTTTTTTCAAGGGAACTCATGTAAACTGTCTAGCTACTCTACCACACCTACTAACCTTCTTAGTTGGACCGTCTAGGTTTCTGTTTAGAAGACTTGTCTAAAGGGTACTACACAATGGGTAGGGAAAGTGGTCCCCTTGTCCAGACTGAGTAGGTAACCACCTAGATGGTCCAAGCTGCCAATTTAGAAATGATAAAGAAGATAAGAAATCTGAGAATAAAAGGAGAACTAAGAAGGTCGAAACCTGATATTGCCTTAGCCTCTTGGATCTACAAAGGGAAACGTGTAATTATATAGAATTCCAGAATGTAGAATTTTTTATATTCTCTAGATGTTTCAATATTTTCTTTGTGGTCATTACCTTCTACAGTTTGTATTGTTTTATACACTCCATGGTGTGTTGAAGACTCCATGGTGATCACACTGTCTTTGTTGCATTAAAACCAAAAGTTAAGTTGTATTTTGGTTTCAACCTTTTTCTCAACATAATCTTCCAGAAACAAGTTATTCTGCTTTTGAAAATGTTATGTGCTGAAAGGTTAACATAGCTATTTCAATGCTCTTTTATGCTACCAGTTTTAATTCAAAATTGTAGCCTTTTGCAGTCTGTTGTATGAAATTAATTAGTGTAAGCTACATGATATTCAATGATACTGAAGGTTCCTGCCACCCTGATTGGCACAGATACTAGGGACCATACATCAGCAGGGAAGGATATAAAACCAACGTCTTCTCCTATTCCAAGCCAAGCTGATTGATTGTTTTTGATCCATACTGGCTATGATGAAGGTTGGCAGAGTTTGGACAAAATGGTTGGAAAAGCAATTTTGTTTCTATCCTCACTTGAAGATGTAGATCAGAATTATGAAAAAGGAAAAAAGGCCAATTATTAAGAATAAATGACGGTAAAAAAGCAAGTCACCTAGAGCAGCACCATTTATATTTTATTGCGGAATGCATCTCTGAGGTAAATTTCTCATCCGAATTCTGCAACCCTCATAAATTTTCTCTTGGTTTCTTTTTCACATAGAAAATATGTCCTCATTACAAGTTTCTAAACTAGTCACATCAAACAAATACAATACCTGTGTTATGAAAACACATATATGTTTAATTTTTGCTGCATCAACACTAATGAAATGTTTCAATCCCCCTAGTTACATTGATTCAAATCACTTGAAGCACTGTTATCAAACTAAGATCAATAGAATTGCTTGTGTGTTCGTATATATATATCATATTTCTTGTGAGTGAGCAACAAATCACTTCATGTGTTTCCTTCATGCTGTGCAAGTTGGACCAATGACTTGCCTAAAATGGGGTGGTTTGAGGTATGGATTTGCATCGGGTTGGTGCAAGCATTACTTTATAAAAAACAACCATTTGTTTCTGCTCTAGAATTTATAAAAGTTACTCCTCAGGATGAATATTATTAACTTAAGGGTGGTCCTTCATCCTCCATGTGCATTTAACAAGTGCTTTGTCATTCAATGAAGTAAAAGGAGACAAAATTCCAACTCTCAGAGAATCCATGAGATACGTATGCTATCTTATTTGATGACAACTGCATGTGTTGCTGAAAGATATCTTTGTTTTATCTGTTAGCATGCAGCTCTTCATGTTCTTGTTCCTTCTGCTTTCCTTTGGAGGCTCTCTATTTTTTACACTCAATGCATCTCCCTCCATTCTGATTAATATTTGTTTAATCCCCCAGAACAACATTAAGCATTTGGACTGGTGTGAGAGGAGATCCTATATAAGGAGCTGGAAAGGCTCTTCCACATCCATCCCCTTCTCTGCATTGCTCTCTCTCTCTCTCCTCAGCTCATGCGAGATGTAGACTTTGAGAGGAAATGCATTGCTCGGTTCATTTATGGCTTAACATTAGGCACATGAAGTAAGTTGCAGCCAAGGATGACTTGCCTACCCAAATTTCTCCCTGTTTGATAAGTAGGAGTAACAGAGAGCGATGCTGTAGGCAAGTTTGTCTTTGGCTACATGTTGCTTCCTGAGCCTCATGTTAAGTCTGAGATGATATATTTTTATTTCTTCTGCACGTTTGAATCCAAACTAAGTATAAATTTCTTTGTTAAATTCGAGATGATACACGTTTAATTCTTTTGTGCTTAAAACTTCCAGTTGCTGATGATGTTTTTTTGTTGGTGGTTAAGTTCTGTTCTCTCAGTGTGAGGCCTCTCTTCTTGTATGAGATCATGAATTCCTACATCTTCCACTTCATCTCTAACCATGTTGCAATAGTCTTTATAACGATGATAAGTATATCACTGACCCCTTCTTTCTCAATAGGAGATCCTCTATCACTCCCCACTTACCAAAACTCATGTCTTCCATCGAAAGCAAAAAATCAAACTCTTGTTTTTATCTACTATTAGTGCTCGGAATTGCACTCTTGAGCACTCGCAAATGCTATACCAAGACGTTGTAAGAATCGATGTGTGCTGTTCATTACATTGCCAGTAGTAATTCGAATTGACACACCATCATTTTGAAGTCATTGTCTATGTCTTGAGTAGGATGCAGATGCGGCACTCAAGTGCATTCATAAAACTATACTTTTGACTAGGCCCTAAAGTCTAAGTTTTCTTTCACTATTTCAATTAATTCACATCCAAATCAAACAACACATCATTAATCAAAGCAATGGATTTCATAGTTTATAGCATTTCAAAGAAGAAACTTCTTCTATAAAATTTTTATTGAGCAGTATAATGATCATCAAGTCATTTTCACAAAGCTACTGATTAATCAATCTCCTGCAGTATGCTTTAAACTGCAAATAACAAAAAAAAAAAAAAAAAACTTCTTGCAAAAAAATTATATAATCCTTCATTCATTTTTCTTCTTCTAATTGTATGTTTCTTGTTTCATTTGCAGGCCAAGCTAATGCAATCCCAGGTGGGAGTTGAGCAGTAGCTGCTGGTTGAAGAACCTCTGGTTCAGCATGGAGAATTCATCTTGGAATTGGATTCCTGCATCAGTGCTGTAATTAGGGTTCTTGAGAGGTTGATTAATGAGTCCATGGATGCTTTCCATGGTGGAATTTGCCGAGATTGAAGCAGAGGAGTCTTCTCTGGTCCTCTGTTTTGGCTCAGCCAGCAAGAGCTGGTGGTTCATGCAGGGATTGGGGATGAGTTCAGGCAAAGCGTCTAACAGGTTGTGGGCAGCTCCGAAGCCATCCAGGAAGTCTGAAACTGATAGTGATTTCTGCAGCCGGAGGAGGCTGTTCGGTTGCGGGTCGTCGTTGTTGGTCGCGAAGGTCGATGTGTGGCCGAGATGATTCCTAATTGTTGCGTCGATCACTTCTTCTTGCTCTTGTTCTTGCTCTACCGAGGATGGTGCTGGTTCCTGGTGGCTCAGTTTCCTGTAGATCCTGCACAGCACCCAATCATCCAGCTGCAAAACATGGTTTATAGTTCGAGATTAGGTTTGCCTTCATGATGCATTTAAGAATTAGTAGGATTACCCGCATGGAGGTGTCGGAGAACTTTGCGGGTCGGTAGGTGTTGCTCGGTTTGGCCTCTGCGAGCCGAAACTCATGCATGATCCAGTTTGTCTTCCGTCCTTTAGGCGGTTTTCCTCTATAAAACACTAGGGCTTTCTTCACCCCGATGTGCCCATCTCCTCGGCCCGACCGAATGGGTTTATCTGTCCCCGTCGCCTTCCAATACCCTGACACGGCCGCCCGATTCGGTCGGACCCCGTTCGGATACTTCCGATCCCTCGGGCTGAAGAAATACCACTCTTGCTCTCCAAACATCGACTTAGCTACAAAACTCATAATCAAAAATCCATATCGATATTTCGAATCAGTTCATAACAAAAGTAATTTACAAACCAGGAAGCTCCCATGGGTCGCACTTGTAGATATCAACCTCAGCGATGATCGAAGCTGGGAACGGCCGGCCAGCGGCTTGGTTGCGGAGGTAGTGCAAGATCAGCTCCTCATCGGTCGGGTGGAACCGAAACCCCGGTGGAAGCCCCACCGGATCCCCCGCCATCATTAACTAATTAATATCTCACCACCAAGAACCACAAGAAGAGATTGAAATTTTGAGGAGCAAAGGGGTGGATGAGCTTATAAAGGCCATGTTTTCTTGTCTTCTCCTCCTTGATCGGTTCAGCCGTCGGATCAAGTCATGCCAACCGACGACGACCGTACAAGTGTACCAATGATGTGCTAGCTATTCCTCGGTTAGTCGACATCAACTAGAGCCCAAAATGAATGTGGACTCTTGTCACTTGTCAAACCACAAGACTTGAATACATACGCCAAAATAATTCCCTTCCTTTTATAAAGATATGATCAAAACCCTAAAGAGCTCTCCTCTTCTCCCAACCGAAAGCCGACACGTGCCCTTTCGGTATCTAACAAACACAAAAGCATATCCCATATGCTGAGGAATAGCCAAGTAGTATAACTTGTTCCTTCAACACTTGATCAAAAAATGTGAATTATGAGTCACGCATGAGGACAAATCATGGAACAAAAAAGGCACGTTTGCTAAGATAATTAATGTGTCGAAATGGATTAATTAGTGGTTAAGTAAATTGATGAGAGGGGGAAACAAGTTAAAAAGAAACAGAGTGATTAATTAGTGGAGGTCATTAATCAGCTAGCTAATTAGCTTTGCAAAGTTGGATAGCTTTGCACATGCATGTGATGCATCAAAAACAGTGACGTGCATGGATTTGCATGGAGAGAGAGAGAGGGAACGCTGAAGCTCATCTTCGCCACAATTATTTCCAATTATTTTCTATTTAAAGAAGAGTTGAGTTGTCATGCACTCATTTGAGTCAAAGTCTTTATGAATGACAGGTGCATGAATGAGGCTTGAAAGTGAAAATTGAATAGATTTAATTAATTAATTATTATTATTATTAATACTAAATTAATTAGTTTAATTAAAAATAGGTGGAGAAATTGTGATGGTGCAATCTCTTGGAGGGTTTGCATCAAAGGAAAGTTTGGGGTGATAGTGAGGAATGTGATCATGCTAGATGCCTAGCTCTCTCTTTCCATGTTTAATGGATGGATGTGGATGTCAAGTTGATTAAGTAATGAGAGGAGTGGGGGTGTCTCCGGATTAGTGGTGTAGTCTAAAGGTACCATCTTAATTGTTTTAGATATCTAAATATCAAGTTTTGTCTTCCTCGAATTAATAAATAATTTTTTTTAATAAACAGTTGACCTAAGAACGCTTGATTGGTAGGTCTACCCACTATGAACACTTCTTGATTTATTTTGATGGTCGATAAAAAATTTTTATTGGATCAAATTGATCAACCCTAAGATTGATCTATCAATATAAATTAGATATTTAGTGTCAACTAAATAAAAAAAATAGAAATGAATAGGATTTTAAATGAGTCGTAAACTTTGTTTAAATTTGTTTTATTTACTTATTAAGTTTAAGATGATTTATTAAAAATTTATTGAGTTCAGCTCAGATTATTTATTCTTACCAGTGTTGTTGTCGTAATAAATTATATTAAATGTGTATTTATTACATGAAATGTATATTATTTTCTTAATTTTTTATATTATATAAAAATTAAAAATTAAATTTTATATAAATTAATAAATAAGTTTATTAATAAATTATCCAAGAACTTTGTTTATTTTATATACGATGATGGTGTCTTTTTCTCCCTCTTCCTCGGGAGCTCAAGTGATGTGGGTCCTTTAGTGTGTTTGTTGCTTGGGTCCTATGAATTGAAGTGTGTCAATCAAGGGTTGGCATTGTCGATGTGGCTCTTTCGACGATCAAGTCAGCGATGGACTGAAGCTAGAGTCCCGTGGGAGTACGCAAGAAAGAGTGAAAGAGATCGGAGAAGATGAAAAGAGTTGTCTTTGTGTGAGAAGAAAATCATGCCTTCACTTTGTGGAACCTTATATAGCCGCAGAAATAGATGGTCCATTTGGATTGCCCTGCAAGCCCTAAGCGGGCTACGTGGACAACAACACGAGTCATACGTTGCCCACCGACCAACTGCACAAGAAGGCTATTGTGCCAGGGGCGACATCCATTGGTCCGTACTACTGGACAAGGGTGACAAGTGTTGGTCCATACTACTGGTGTTGTATGGTCGTTAGCCTGACGTCGTTTTCTAGGTGGGCAATCTTGCTGGGGTCGATTTTGCATTAAGGACGGTCGAATGTTGAGGTCTAAAAGAGTTCACTCGACTAGGATTCCTCGTTGTTTTGGAACCTCTATGGTCGCTTTGGTAAAGGAAATTGGGATTGGATGGGACCCTATTATTGGGGAGGGCATCAGGCAAGTGTATAAGGTTCTGGTATGTGTTAGGATACTTTGGGAGTTAGAGGGGGGAGATTAGCTTCAATCGCTTAGTTGTTGATGATTTACAGCGAAAAACTTGAAGCAATATTAAAAACACTCTTAATTTTACATGATATCTACCTTCTTGAGGTGACTAATCCAAGGATCTACTCTCCTCACGATCTCATTCACTATGAAATCACTCCTTCTCGGAAACAAACCGGAGGTGGAGAATCCTTGTACAAGCTCACAACAAGAATACAATAAAAATAAGGAAGTAAATGATAGATCGTTTGGAGCGATAGAGGGGGGGGGGGGGGGGAATATCGCGCATTTAAAAACTTTTCTTTAACCTTTTAAAATCAAAGTCGTGCAGCGGAAAATAAGAAAGGGGACAAAGTTGTTTACTTCATTCGGAGCCTAGCTTGACTCCTACTCGAAGGCCCGCGGTCCTTGACCGCGCCGATGGGCAAACACTATAACCATTCTTTCCGAAATCTTCGGAAAGAAGTAGTGCGTACAATATGCAAGATAGTAACACCCTACTATCTTGTAACAATTTAAGTACAATGCAAGCTTATTACAAAATAAAGTATATCGACAAAGATTTGAAGACGAAGCTAGGTCGGCACTTCTGAATGGAGCAACTTGCAAGTCGTAGAGCAGTAGCAGAAGCTTGCACAGAGATGATCTTTGAAGCAGAACTGTGTACCTGAGCTCTGGACCTCAAGCTCCCTTTTATAAGAACTGTCAACGTTCGGTCGACCAATCCATGGGTTCGGACGACCGAACCCGCTCCCCTCCTTTTGTGCTGAGATTCGCTGAGATCTGATCTTCGAGCATTAACTGATCCTTAATGGTTCGGTCGACCGATAACCTTGTTCGGTCGACCGAACAGTGAATTTCCCTTCTCGCCAAGATTCGCACTTAATGCTCCATTAATACTTTTATTGGTTCGGTCGACCGAACCTCATTTTTGGTAGACCGATCATGCTGTGATACCATGTTTGCGAGCCTGAACTGTTTTGCCAAATTTGCCTGTTCGGTCGACCGAACCTTTTTTCGATCGACTGATAAAATGCCTTGATCGGTCGACTGAACCTCCTGTTCAGTCAACTGAACCCTTGGTAAATTGAAGGTTTCTGAGTGCTGGTCGCGTGGCCGCTGACAAAGCCTGATTCTGAGTTCTGAGTCAAAAGTTATGACCATTTGAAGTCCATGGGGTCATATGATTCTGCAACACAAAGTTAGTTCGATATAACAAGAATATTCCTGCAAAACAAAGTTAGCACAGTTATAATAGTAATATGCATGAGTATAACAGTTAGGACTGTCTTGATCTCAACTTGGAAACCTTCCCGGTTTATTCAGTTGAATCAGCGACCTTAGGTTGTTCCCTTCAGGAACCCGACCTCACTGTCGCTCCTCCAGTTATTTACCTCAACCTACCTACCAAACGTTAGGTCCTCCAGACCTGTTTGGACTTTACTGTCTGGCCATGACTAGGGCTTTCCTGATTGAGTAAATAGCCTGCACACTTAGCCAAATATCATATCATAACAAAACTTAACTTGAACCTTTGACAACATCAAAACTCAGGTTTGATTCTGGTGCACCTTGCACCAACAATCTCTCCCTTTTTGATGTTTGGCAACCAAGGTTCACAGTTAAGTTTAAAATACGCAGAGTTAAGTAAACAAACATTTAACTCTCCCCCTGAGTTCAATAACTCCCCCTAAATTTACTATCTCTCCCCCTTTGACACACATCAAAAATAGGGGTAATATCAACATGTTTGAAATAGTTTAAGAGAAAAACTAAGTTTGAGTTAGAAAACTTTGAAAATTTTTTAAATCAAGGTTCTCTAAGTATAAGTTAGAAGTTATTCGATTGAAAATAATAGTAAAAAAAAAAGGTTTTTTTTAATAAAAATCCATAAAATATCTAAGCTTTGAATTATTAAGTTAAAACTATTTGAAAATGTATTTTTGAAAAATTATCTAAGAAAAACTTTGGAAGTTAGAAATTTTTTAAGAGAAAATAGTGAACTAAGTTTTTAAATTAGTCTTTAAATTTTTTTAAATCTAAGTCAAATTTTGAAGAAGAAACTTTGAAGCAAAAAATATTTTTAATCAAGAACATTTATACTTTTTAGGAAAATAAGTATATAATTTTTGAAATATTTTGGAAAGAGAATTTTGAAATATATTTTAAAATCCATAAGTCTAAAAGAAATAAGTTTTGAAAATATGAATTTTGAAAAATTCTAGGAAAGATTGGTTTTGAAATGATGTTGATGCTCCCCCTTAATTAAATAATCTAAAGACCAAGCGAGATAACGTTCTGGAGTAATTTAGTTAATTATTTAAGTTAAACTTAATAAAGGTTACTTTTGAATTGATTAAGATTAATTAATTTAGGATTAAATTTAAAATACGGTGATTAGTTTAAGTTGTTAATCAGTTTTAGATTAATTAAAGTAACTTAATAATTAATTGATTAAAATTAATTAATGTTGATTTTTAATTAGATTAGATTAAGATTATTTAAACATGAATTAATTTACTTATTAAATTAGAGAATTTATAAATTAATTGATTAAGTTGAGAATTAAATTTTGATTATTTTGAATTTTGTGCTAATTAGATTTGTAAAGTTAATTTAATTAACTTCAAATTAATTAATGATTTCATTTTTGTTTTAATTAAAATAAATTAGGTTTGAGATTAAAAATTTATTGATTTATTTATAATTTATTGTATAAATTAAAGTTATTTAAAATTAAGTTAAGTTTTAATTATTTTAAGTTTAAAATTTAATTATGTTTTAACAAAGTTTTATTTTTTTTAAAAAAAATTAATTAAGTTTTAAAATAAATTTAATTAAGTTTTTAAGAAATTTAATTAAGTTTTAAAATAATTTTAATTAAGTTTTAAAATAATTTAATTAAGTTTTAAAATAATTTAATTAAGTTTTAAAATAATTTAATTAAGTTTTTAATTAAGTTATAGTTAAGATTTAAAATTTTTAATTAAGTTTTAAAATAATTTTAAAATAACTTTTAATTAAGTTTAAAAAATAATTTTAATTAAGTTTTAAAATAATTTAATTAAGTTTTAAAATCATTTTAATTAAGTTTTAAAATAATTTTAATTAATTTTAATAAGTTTTAAAATAATTTTTAATAAGTTTTAAAATCATTTTAATTAAGTTTAAAATAATTTTAATTAAGTTTTAAAATAATTTTAAATAAGTTTTAAAATAATTTTAATTAAGTTTTAAAATAATTTTAATTAATTTTAATAAGTTTTAAAAAGTTTAAAATAATTAATTAATAAGTTTTAATTAGGTTTGATAATTAATTATGAATTTAAGTTTGATAATTAATTTTGAATTAGAGTTGATAATTAATTATGAATTTAAGTTTGAATTAAAGTTTGATAATTAATTTTGAATTAGAGTTGATAATTAATTATGAATTTAAGTTTGAATTAAAATTTGATAATTAATTATGAATTTAAGTTTGAATTAGGTTTGATTAATTAATTATTCGAGAAAGGTTATTGAACCCATGTTAGATTCAAACTTAGCTTTGGGTTAATCAAGCAGACGTCCTAAGGATAAACTTTCAGTTCAGTGGCGAGTCATACGACCTACTTGGATATCATTAGACCACTTGCTGAAGGCTTTCCAAACTGTTCCCGCCCAAAAAACTTAATACTAAATTTTGGTCTAACTAGCCCATGTTTGACTGGGGTAGCTTCGGTCAGATCCACTAAGTCTAGTGCACCAGGTAGAATTCCATATTCAGCCTAGACATGTCTTCGACAAAGCTTCCTTGACGTACTATCATCCCAATCCATTCCGATGCTATGTTATAGGGTTTGGTAAACCTTTTTCATCTAACCGTTCTAAGCAGAAATAAACCTAGTCCTAAGTATTGAGTTTGGTTAATCAAGTTGGTTGTATTATTTTTCTACTTGCTCCCCCTGAGTCATAGCTTAGATAAGGTCTATCTAAGTAATAGATTTGACTCTTAGGGACCAAGTATAGATGTGGTTCAATTTGTTTGATTAAAAATTTTGTTTGGACCCATGCTTGGACTTGACTTCTAACTTTTTGACTAATTAAAGATAAATATGATTTGTTTGTTTGTTTAGGGTTGTAGCCAAGTCCTGATTTGTTGTACACGGCTCGTTGCGATCCAAGTACCATATTTAGACACTTGGATCCCAGTTCAAACTTTTCCAACATTTCCTTGAGTTGCTCGACTTGTCTTTTCAAGTTGAAATTTTCTTCCTCAAGTTTTGTAACTTGAGTCAAAGTTCCAACTTGAACTTGATTAGTCGAGTTACTCAAGTTAACTTGTTCCTTAAGGTGGTCTATTTCCTTAAGTAGCAAGTTATTTTGTTTTTCAGATTTTGTTAATTTTTTAAACAAGCATTTAATTACTTTCAACATTTCAGACTTCGAATTAAAAGTTACCTTATCGTGTCCTTTTGAAACTGATGCAAATCCATGGCTTATCTCAGACTCGTCGTCAGACTCTGACTCATACTCATCTCCAGACTCGGATTCAGACTCTTCAGTCTTTGCCATAACTGCTATATGACTCAAGTGCTTTGGTTCTGGTTTTGTTCGAGGCTTAGCTTCCTTGTTTGGCCCTGCATACAAAGTTAACACTTTCTTGGCTTGACTCAAGTTAGTCTGCTCATGTAATGTTAGTTCACAAAATAGTTCGTCTAATTTAATAATGGAAAGATCCTTCGCAACTTTATAGGCATCTATAATTGATGCCCATAAGGAGTTTCGAGGGAATGAGTTAAGTGTATACCTGATGATATCACGATTCTCAAGTTGATGGCCGATGATATGCAATCCATTTAGGATGTTTTTAATCCTCATGTGTAGTTGGCTTGCCGACTCACCATCTTGCATTTTAATATTTAGTAATGAATTTAATAAAAGATCACGCTTTATTACCTTTGTATCATTTGTCCCTTCATGTAGTTTACTTAACTTATCCCACAAATCTTTTGCATTGTCGAAGGGGCCGACTCGTTTGAATTCTTCTTTTGATAATCCACATTGTAGAGTGTTGAGTGCCCTTGAATTAATTTGTACTTTCTTCTTTATTGCTTCTGTCCATTCCTCTGGATTGTTGACTGGTGATGTGTAGTCGCATCGGATAATAAGCCATTGATCAATGTCTGTTTTGAGAAAAACTTCCATCCTCTTTTTCCAGTATGAGAAATCGCTTCCATCGAATAGTGGAGGACGCACGGTCGAATATGCCTCGGATTGCACCATTTGTTCTTGCACCAAAAATTGAGAAACAAAAAGAATTTCCAAGACTTTTGTCTTGGGATTAGTAGTGCGAGATAAAGAAAGAAAAAAAACTTGAGAATTAAATAAAACACTTTTAAAGCAAAAGAAAAAGTTTTTAAAGTTGCTCGAAAAACGGTTAAGTAATTTCAGAGCTACCAGGCTCTGATACCAATTGATAGATCGTTTAGAGCGATAGAGGGGGGGGGGGAGAATATCGCACGTTTAAAAACTTTTCTTTAACCTTTTAAAATCAAAGTCGTGCAGCGGAAAATAAGAAAGGGGACAAAGTTGTTTACTTCGTTCGGAGCCTAGCTCGACTCCTACTCGAAGGCCCGCGGTCCTTGACCGCGCCGATGGGCAAACACTATAACCCTTCTTTCCGAAATCTTCGGAAAGAAGCAATGCGTACAATATGCAAGATAGTAACACCCTACTACTATCTTGTAACAATTTAAGTACAATACAAGCTTATTACAAAATAAAGTATACCAACAAGGATTTGAAGACGAAGCTAGGTCGACACTTCTGAATGGAGCAGCTTGCAAGTCGTAGAGTAGTAGCAGAAGCTTGCACAGAGATGACCTTTGAAGCAGAACCGTGTACCTGAGCTCTGGACCTCAAGCTCCCTTTTATAAGAATTGTCGACGTTCGGTCGACCGATCCATCGGTTCGGTCGACTGAACCCGCTCCCCTCCTTTTGTGCTGAGATTTGCTGAGATCTGATCTTTGAGCATTAACTGATCTTTAATGGTTCGATTGACCGATAACCTTGTTCGGTCGACCGAACAGTGAATTTCCCTTCTCGCCGAGATTCGCACTTAATGCTCCATTAATACTTTTATTGGTTCGGTCGACCGAACCTCATTTTTGGTAGACCGATCATGCTGTGATACTATGTTTGCGAGCCTGAACTGTTTTGCCAAATTTGCCTGTTCGGTCGACCGAACCTTTTTTCGATCGACTGATAAAATGCCTTGATCGGTCGACTGAACCTCCTGTTCAGTCAACTGAACCCTTGGTAAATTGAAGGTTTCTGAGTGCTGGTCGCGTGGCCGCTGACAAAGCCTGATTCTGAGTTCTGAGTCAAAAGTTATGACCATTTGAAGTCCAAGGGGTCATATGATTCTGCAACACAAAGTTAGTTCGATATAACAAAATATTCCTGCAAAACAAAGTTAGCACAATTATAATAGTAATATGCATGAGTATAACAGTTAGGACTGTCTTGATCTCAACTTGGAAACCTTCTCGATTTCTTCAGTTGGATCAGCGACCTTAGGTTGTTCCCTTCAGGAACCCGACCTCACTGTCGCTCCTCCAGTTATTTACCTCAACCTACCTGCCAAACGTTAGGTCCTCTAGACCTGTTTGGACTTTACTGTCTGGCCATGACTAGGGATTTCCTGATTGAGTAAATAGTCTGCACACTTAGCCAAATATCAGATCATAACAAGACTTAACTTGAACCTTTGACAACATCAAAACTCAGGTTTGATTCTGGTGCACCTTACACCAACAGTAAATACATAATATAATGAAAATGTTACTTGGTTGATCTCTTGTTACTTGTAGATGCCTCTTTAAACTTGGAAAGTATAGCAACACTTGCTCAAGAACTGGCGCAGAGTGTGTGTCAAGGATCTAATTTGAAATATCCATGAAAACCCTTTTCTAGAGTTCTTTGACGTCTCTCAATTGATTAAGCTCACTCCTAATCGATTGCCACATAGGATATGCTCGTTCAACCTACAAAATGACTTTTTTTTAACCCAAATCAATTAGTGAGTCATCCCAATCGATTCAGAGAGTCTTAATCAATTTCCCAATCGATTCTTCAACTCTCTATTCACTCATAAGAATGTCATAAACAATTAGCCCAATCGATTAAGACTTACCTCAATTGATTCTTCCTTCTCACGATAAAATACTATCTAATCGATTGACCCAATCGATTAACAGTGACTAAATCAATTGGGCCAATCAATTCAATCATTGTTTTCATGATTTCTCTTTGTGAAACTCTCAATCGATTAGGATTACCGATTAGGATGCAATCCTAATCGATTGGGGTGACCCTAATCGATTAACCCAAATGATTAGGCTTGGACCAATCAATTGCCCTAATCGATTCCCTAACCCTAATTTATTTAATCCAAGTCTAAGGTTCCTTAGTCCAACATCTGGTCAGCCGTGACATGTTGAAATTTTCTCACTAAGTATTCGGTCAACCTTTAACATACTTGGGCTTTACTAACTTTCTGTTGGGCCTCCAATCACCAAGTATTGCCCTCCTTGACCCACTTAGATTTTTCTCTTATCTAACCGTAGTTAAGACTTTCCTCTTACCAATGTGCGATCCTCCCTTACCTACTTGGAGCTTCCTTTGCTTAACTATTGTTACTTAGGACTTTTTCCTTTACCAACATATGGTTCTCTTTAACCTACTTGGACTTTCTTTGTCTTACTGTAGTTAGGAATTTTCGCTTTGCCAACGTGTTGTACTCCTTGACTCACTTGAACTTTTCCTTTGCCTAACCCTTGAGTTAAGACCTGCCTTGCCAACGTATAGTCTTCCTTGATCCACTTGGACTTCCTTTTATCTGACCATAGTTAGAATTTTTCTTTGCTAATGTATGGTCTTCGTTGACCCACTTGGGCTTTACCTTGCCTAAACTCCAGTTAAACTTTACTCTTGCCTAACCCTCGAGTTAGTACTTTGCCTTGTCTAACCATCAGTTAGGACTTTACCCTTGCCTAGCCCTCGAGTTAGGACTTTGTCTTGCCTAACCTCCAATTAGAACTTTACTCTTATCTAACCTCCAGTTAAGACTTTACCGGTCAAGTATTCAGTCTTCCACGACCTACTTGATTTTCTTCTCACACATGACACATCGTCAAGTATCCGGATAACTTTGACCTACTTGACCTCTTTCAGATATTTTCCAAACATATTAATGTTCAAGCATCGAAACTCAAGCTCGAAGTCACTCGAGCTTAATCAAATTAATTAACTTTGATCCGATGACGATTGCACCAATAATCTCTCAACAGTATGAAGATCCAATCAGATTCACTCGGGTTACAAAATATACTTTTTATTATTGAACAAATATAAACTAGCTTTATTGAACATGATAAATTTATTCACGAATGCCTAATTCATTTACAAGGGTGGAACGAGATAATTCTTTTGTTACTCATGAATGTCTATTGCATCGATCGAGACAAAGTATATTTATACCAAGATTCGATGATACACTAGCTATAAGGAATTGGCCGGATTGTTGATTTGTTATCTTATGATGTCTTTACAAACAAATATTAGTGAGGGTATGAACAAACTAGGGTTACTAATTTACACGAGAAAGGAGTTGTTTGATTAATAAAAAGGTCAATAAGGAGGATACAAATGAGCTAGGTTACTAATTTAGAGAAACTACCCGTCTCAATGGAGACAATGACAGAGCCAACCTATTTAGGCTAATTGAAAATAAAAACCCTAAGCTGACAATCTACTTGATTAATTTTTCCCCTCCCTTTCTTACATTCTTCCTTTCTTCTCTTTCTGAATTCGTCGGGTTCTGATCCCTTGGCTAAAGCCCAAGTAGGGCAATATGTGGCTCCGCCCTTGATGGAGAACCGATAGAACGGGATGATGCAAAACCCTAAATTGACACGATGATCCATAATTCATACACCTTATTAACAAAGAGGATATGAAATTGACTAGTTCAAATGTCTATGTATGTATGTATGAATCAAAATAATATAGTCAGTAGTTGTCGCGGATGGATAAGATCATGAAGAGTTTGATTCCAAGTCAAGAACTAGGCATGGAATTAAACTAATTAATTAATCGATCAAAAGCGAGATACAAAAGTCTAGATGAGATGGAATGTTCATGTCAATCCAAACTTTTCTTTGAGGAGGTCAAAAACAAGCACATGTCAAAAACAAGCACATGTGTTTTGTAGACTTAAAATTCGATTAGAAATCGAGAAGGATGATTGCCCAAGTCATGATAAATCATTCTCAAAAAGTGATGTGATATTGTCTAGTTCAAGTCATGCTAAGGATATATTTTTTAGTCGATAATGATAAAGTTGTGAGAGTTTGATACCTATTAGTACTCTTCAACTACTTGCTTAATTAATAATTAATTAAGGAATTATTATGGTGACCATGTTTTCCAATACCTTGGGAAATGGTAGTGTTCATGGCATTGACTCCTTCAAAATCAAATGGTTGATTGTTAGATTTAGTCCCAACCAATAATAATTTTTTTTATCATATATGTGGTAATATTATAATAAAATAATTTTATATGTGCATGCTCAACTTTAGGAAAATATTATAATAAAAACAAAATTAATTAATTAACGTACACGCATGCCATTGTGTTGATCCTTATCCACTTCGATGGCTTTAGAAACGTCCCCAATCAACATGAATCCACCCACTCTAACTAGAGTGATCCCAAATTGAGTTTGTTTGATTATTAGGATAAAAAATTATATATAAATTATAAAAAAAAATCTCATTTAAAATTTTAATTATTAAAGATGTCCTTATTAAGATGGATTTGGAATTTACTAGTTTTATGATCATAAGATAGTTTGTCATGATCAATGAAATTTTCCAAGTAGCTTGATATCACGTCTCGATCGAAGCTTATCATTCTATGCATCAATCTCCCTTGATCGTGTTTTTTTGGATGAATCTAGTGGGTAGCGCATGAGGTGTTGCCATAATGAGGTCTGGAGTTCGAATCTTGACAAAGTCGAGGTAAATACTTCCCTTATGTGCTGGTCACTATTCCAAAGGCTAGTAGTCGCCCGTGATTTATCTCCTCCGTGTTGACCTTGGGACGGATTGACGGGGACGATGGAGACGAATGTATTCACCTTTTGTCACAATCTCCCTTGATTGAGCTTGTGATGGTAAGGGCCAAACTTGCTAGGTAGTTCTTCAACTCGGCAAAAATGTTTGATTGCGTTATTTCCCCATGAAGGTTCTCTTGTTGGGGCATCACTTGACTTAGGTTGCTAAGAATTTGATGGAGGATTATACGACTAGTCCATTTATATGTTTATTCCTCGAACAATCTTTGGAAATGAAGCATCAAATTAAAGTGAGCCCAATACTCTAAACTCACCATGAGCATCTTGCTCGTTCAATGGGCCACCTTTCGACATTGGATCTCTATTATCATTTCGATGGTAGTTCGTTGAGAAGGTGAGGTTATAGATAGCTCATCTTTCTTCATAGACAGACCTACAAAGTGATGTATTTGTTTGCTAAATAAGATTCTCAATTTCCACTTAAATATTCAATTTATGGTACTAATTAAGGACCTTAAAGAAGGTGTTGTTGTTAATTCTTTCACCTCTAAAAAACATTATCTTATGCCCAATATTAAGGAAAGTGGCCTCAATTACTCATTCTTGAATTAGTGTACATCATCTCACAAATCTTTTAGGGTAGTTAAAATCGTCAACTTGATGTATTCACATAGTCAGGGTGGATCTATGTAGATCCCTAAAAAAAGGAGAAAGAGTTTAAACTATCAATCATAGATAGACCGATCACGTTATCCTAAGATGACCATTTTCATGGAACAAGAGACGCATCAATCCGACCTCCCTAAATCTAAAATCATGAATCCACCTTGTAGATGAACATTCATGCCCCCACATATTGACATAATTAGTATTTACCTAATGATTGCTCCAATAAAATTTTTGAATATAAAATATCTTGTTAAATACATGTCTTTCTCCGTGTAAAGAACAACTATGTGAGGACAAATATATCATAATTTTCAATATGATCTATCTTCCGAACCTAGATGACCGATCCAATCCTAAAATAATTTTCAATCAAAAATCAAAATAAATCAAAAAAACTTATCGCATATATCTTATCAACTGAACGCTCATTAATTAAGTTGAGATTCAATTTTTAAATACCTTCTAAATTTCACCCTACCGTTTAAAGAGATCCTATCCTCTAATCCATAATCTCTAATCCTTTTCACAATTTACACGTCAAATTGAATCATGATTAAAATCCAATCCAATCAAAATTACCTGTGATCTTCTGAATTCATCTTTCCATCTAAATTATAATTTGAATTGTAAATTATAATTTGAATCAAATCAGATGATCGGAGACGACCAACGATAGACATCTAATTATATCAGAGACGACCAACGATAGACATCTAAATTATAATTTGAATCGAATCAGATGACTAGAGACGATCGACGATAGAAGAGTCGCATCCTAATTAGAGCGATATAATTTGTCTAATCATTGACGACCTCCGACCGCCTGACTCAACCTAAACTATAACCTAAATAAAAGATGAATCCAAAAACAGATTTGATATCCCGCTTAAAATATTTTCTCCAAATCTACACTTCATGTGAATTCCTAATATACCTTCTCCGTGTTATATCTTCTCCGTGTTATATCTTCTCCGTGTTGACCTGGGACAAATTGACGGGACGCTGAAGAAGAACATATTCCACAACTAATATGGCATGCAGTGATAAACCAAGACAATGGTGAGAAATAAAAAACCAATCAATATAATGCTACACAAAACAAAACAGAGTTGCTATGCTAATAAGCTATACGCAAAACAGAGTCCTCTGTTCTTCTCGCCCCATCTCACTCAAAACGGAGGCATTGGTTTAAACAATGGAGGAAAAGCCGATGAGAAGTAGCCATCGGACTGGTTTAGTCCGTCGATGATGGATTCAATGCCGGCGAATGGGTTCTGCAAGTTTTCCAGGTTCAACTCCATCATCCAGTCCCTCTCCTCCTTGATCTGTTGCTCGTCCGGCGCCAGATATTGATGATCGAACCCCGTGTGGGATTTAGAAGGGCCATATTGCATCAGATCGTCGAGGTCCGGCGAGAATTCGTCTTGTTCGATGACGGATTCGGGGGTGAGGGGGCTGCCGGAGTTGGCCAACTCCGACGACTCCATGGAGGCTTCGGTTTTTGGCTTTTGCATCTTTTCCCACTTGTTCTTCTTGTTGTACAGCCGGCACAGCACCCAATCGTCCAACTGAAATCGAGAACGATTTCGTTAGAATTGGAATCAAAATTTGATTCTTTTAAGATGGTGGAATGACTTACTCGAAGGCCGCCGCCGCCAACGCCGCCCTTCTTTCCCGGTGAGCGATTTGTGTCGGCGAGACGGTACTCGTGCATGATCCAATCCGTCTTGACGCCCCGTGGCGCCTTGCCGTGGTAGAACACGAGCGCCTTCTTGATGGCCAACGTCTTGCCGATCCCGGGCGTCGCCACCGGCTTGTCGGCGCCGGTCGCCTTCCAGTACCCGCACCCGGCGGTCCGGTTCGGCCGCGACCCGTTCGGGTACTTCCGATCCCTAGGCGTGAAGAAGTACCACTCCCGCTGCCCGAACAGCGCCTTCTCTGCTCAACGCCGCCATTGATTAGCGCCAAATAAGAAGATCGAAACAAGAAATCTCCCATCAAAATCAGATTTTTGGAGTACCTGGAAGCTCCCACGGGTCGAACTTGTAGAGATCGACCTCGGCGATGATCGGCACGGGCAGCCGCTGGCTCGCCGTCTTCCGGCAGAGGTAGTGCACGACGAGCTCCTCGTCCGTCGGGTGGAAGCGGAATCCCGGCGGCAGGTTCAGCTCCGCCTCCGCGTCTCTTCTCCTAGCCACCACTCCCATTTCTCCTTCCTCTCTTTTCGATTCAAATCTTCTCCTCCTGCTGCTTTTTCTTACTGAGTTCGACGGCGAATGAAGCAGGCGAGAACAGGGGAGATATAAAGCGGCGACGAAGCCGCAATTCAGTGGCGTTCGGAACGTGGAATATGCGGCTCAAGAAAGCACCACGTGTCGAAATGGAGGAAGCCAGGAAGGAAGCTTCGCGCGTACCGACGTGCCGAATCGGACGGGTCGAAGCGCCGGTTCGGTTCGGTGGCAAAGCGGGACTAGGTGCGGTGCACGTGTCGCTGTTGCGGTGATGTCACGGAGGACATAATCCACGGTCGACCAACCGGCCGCACCACGTGGCGCCAGGACAAGGCTGGCTCGGCGGAGCTTTTGATTTATCTGCAAAAGATTCCGCGCCGAGCTGGCGCTCTGGAACGCTCACGTGAACCACGCGTCGACATCAAGTCGGCGTGCCTGTTTCCGGCTCGATTTGATTAACTACCGAGGGCTTAATTCGGTTCGCTGAACCGATTACCAAATTGACAAGAAGCTTCGAGAAGGGGTTTGAGCATGATTAATATTATAAAGATGGCTAGTGATTATGTGAGTACGAGAAGCATCCATGTGTCCTTAGCGTCAAGCATCATAGGATGGAGATCAAGATCAAGATGTGTCAATATTGAGCCAATTCATTCGGGTAGTTCTCTAGTCTCAATCAGACGAGCTTCGTCTCTCTATCTCGATCAGTTCCAACTTATTTGGATGCGCTCTGTCTCTCCGTCCTAATTGGTTCCACTGATCAGATGCCCTCTGTCTCTTCTCAACCGGTCCTATTGATCGTATGCATTCTGATTTTTCTCAGTTGGTCCCACCAATTGGGTGCGCTTCACTTCTCTTAGTCAGCCCCACCGCTCGGGAGATCTTCGGTCCTCCCCAATTAGGCGCACCAATCAAGCGTACTCTGTTTCTCTCGAGCCAGTCCTTTCAATCAGATGCGCTAAAACTATTCCCCAATCGATCCCATCAATCAGGGGCACATCACTCATATCGATTGGGCACACTTTGCACATCTTCACTTAGCTTTGATAGTCTGACCCTCTTCCACTTAGCAGATAATACGTTGATCCATATAGATATGATGAGATATTCCGTTTACTAGGTGTCATATGAGTAATTAATATACAATTAATACAAAGAAGGGAGATAGAGACCTATGAACTAAAACTATAGTTTTCATCTTTCACATTACCACTATTCTTTTCTTTTGTTTTTCTCCACATCTACCATCAAAATCTTACTTAAGAGTAGGAATAGTTATGACAGGACATCTCTGATCATCTATTCTAACTTTTTTTTTCCTTCCTCTCAGCCATGACATTCTCACATGCGGATCTTCTTCCCTCGGTATTTAGTGATTCCATCAACATAACCTTCCACTATCTGATGACGTATTGTAAAATATCAAAAAAAGACGCATAGTTATAAGGGAATTTTTGAAAATTTTTAAATTTTTTTTGAGATTTAATCGGATCTCGTATTATATATTTGGAGGGATGCATTTATAAATTTGGGAAAATCCCGTTTGGAATATCAATAAAGAGGAAGTTAATTGAGAAATTAAACTTAGGTTTAATTAAAAGTACCTAAGTTTATAACCTTTTATTTCTTTCTCACCCGTGCCCTAAACCCATCCTCGCCCAACGCCGTCACCTCCCTTCCTTCTCGCGACCCTGAGCAACGCCGAGCACCTCTTCGCCTCCCCCAACCGACGCCACGTGACGCCTCTTCTCCCTCGAGTACAAAAGTCATCGACGAAGGAAGGCTTCAAGCCTTCCCCTTGCGACGATCCCCTTTTCCTCTTCCCCTCTGTTCCCCGACTCCTCCCTGTCTCAGTCCCCATCGCGTCGCTGCCACCATGTGTTGACCGTCGGCGTTGTCGTTCATCCATGCGACCAGCCGATGCCGAGGTCCCTTCTTCTTCTTCTTCTCGATTCTCCCTCTCCGAGTTGTGCCCTAGCAACGTGGTCTCGCCAACCATCAGAGATTTGAGTCCTCCTCACAACGTCTCTTCCCTGATTCTCTAGCCGACGCCGCCACCTGATTTCGCCGACACCATAGAGCCACTGCAGATCGCTTCTTGTTCATCGTAGCTACACTTGGGGTCTCCTTTGAGCAGTTGCGAAACTAGTTAAGGGCACTATTTGATGGCAACAATCCACAACTCCCGGCCAACCAACGTCCCCTGTCTTCGCTCACACTCACAGAGTTTCTTCCCTCATGCTCCTTAACGGCCAGATTCGAGGTAATTGTTAACCCTAGCTACTGGTTTAGGTGTGTGAATGTGGAATAGTTGGTTTGGGTACTTGGTTTGGATGTGGGGGTTGCTGATTTAGGGTCTCTGGTTTGGTGGACAGCAGCTTCATCTAGCTCCAGCCCTACCTTGTGGCAAACTGGTAGCAAACTTCTCCGGTCGTGAATCAGTAGGGGTACATCTGAGGATTTGGTAAGTGGTTTGGTAGTTGATGTTAACAAGAGGGGTTAGCTAATCGAATTAGATTTATTCATACTGAGATTAGCTATGAAGGAAAAGTGGATAATCAAATGGAATTAAACTACAGTTTCCTAATCAGATTGTTTAGCTATTTTGTTTATAATAAAATTTAGCTATACTGTGCATATTATATGCAGGACGTTGATTCGAGACGGACGTCTCAACGTTGGATTACTGGATATGATCTCTATTTTTGAGGCGGATACCTTTGACTTATCTTTTTTATATTGTCATTCTGATATGCTTAGTAGGTTATAACCAGTAGTAATAGTTATCCTTATATCTGTTTGGTATGTCACTACGTGATACCGTAGTTTACAATATTGTTATCTGTTATGCATTTATGTTTATGTCCTTTTGATTCTTGCATTGTGTACTTATGTAGTGGCTACAATGCATTACCAGATACAGGTCTAGCAACTAGATTTACTTGACATGTGTACCTAGTTTACTACTTGACATGTGTACTTAGTTTATTACCTGGCATGTGTATCTAGGTTTATTACTTGACATGTGTACCTAGATCATTGATATGGATTTGGTTTTCCTTTTGGTACACATTATGAGTGTAGGACCGTGATCGTTCGATAGAGGGGGGGGTGAATATCGATTCGAAAACTCGAGTGAAAAAGTATGCAGCGGAAAAATAAATGAACACAATTGATTTTACTTCGTTCGGAGCCTGTGACGACTCCTACTCGAAGGCCCGTGGTCCTTGACCACTTTCGTTGGGCAATTACTAGCAATTCGAATGTGATTACAAAAAGAGTACAAGAAATGCTAATGAAACAAAACACAAAGCTGTACCGACAGAAAATAAAACTTAAGGAGCAAGAGCGCGTTGTCGGAGCTTTGTCAGCGTCGCTGGAGCACAGAGCAACAAAGCAATCTGGGAATTCTGAGAGATGTGTTGTGTTGGAAGCTCCACCCCTGGGGCTTCTTTTATATGCTGCTCCGGGCGCCTGGATCCCTTCCGGGCGCCCTGGTGCGACGTGGTAAGTCCAGTCAGGATGCTTCACGTGGCGAGGCGACGCAGAGGATCAAACTTGCCTCCGGGCGCCCGGATCCCCTCCGGGCGTCCGGACCACCTTTTTCCAGAGATTTCTTCTCCTGCAAAACAAGATTAGTCTGAGGCAAAATATACCCTGCAACACAGATTGTTAGCACAATGAATTAACAGAAAAAGTATGACTTAGATTTCGTCTTTCCGAGACCGGAATCTAGTCACGATCTCGACTTAAATATCCGAAATGGATCTAAGCCGGATCGACGCCTAATGTTCCCTTCCTGGGTACGCGTCCTCGCAGTCACTCCCCTCCAGTGACTTACCTCACTTACCTGCCAGACGTCCGGTCAGCCCGTCAGCCCGTCGACCCGTCTGGACTTCGTGTCAGCTATCCGGTCAGCCCGTCGACCCGTCTGGACTTCGTGCCAGCTATCCGGTCAGCCCGTCAACCCGCTTGGACTTCTCGCCAGCTATCCGGTCAGCCCGTCGACCTAGCTGGGATTCGTGCCAGACATCCGGTCAGCCCGTAGACCTGTCTGGACTTCTCCTGCACACTCGATCAGAGTGTTAGACAACAACATACTAACTTAACCTGATTTGTCATTCATCAAAACCTGGGTTAAATCGTTAGTGCTAACCGCACCAACAATGAGGAGGTTAGTATTTTCATAATTACATGTTTAGTGTCATGCACCATTTTGCATGATTGCATGCCGAGCGTTTGTCAGCTCCATTATTGTTGAGCACATCGCCAATTACATAGATCTGTACACACAACTACTCATGGGTTAGTGGTATATCAGGCAGGGTGTGTTGCAGCAGGTTGCACTGTTAGGGTTCCGCTGGTCCGCTCATAGATAGTGTAATTGCAGCATGGTAGCGGATAGGGATCCCTCCTCTTGACTATGACACAGGGAGATGAGAGCATTAAGCTCCCCCACTTATGATTTCGAGTAGGAGGATAGGTGTACTCCGACAGCATCTTGTCCACTCGGTCACTCAGGAGTAGTGATGACAGAGTGCACAGTTGTCTCAACCCTACCCACTCGACCTCACCATCGTGTGTGAGGTGGCTGACTGGCGTCAGGGGGGACCAGGACATTTGCATCATATGCATGATTGCTTGTGATTCCTGCATTTTGGATGCTGCATTTTTGTGGTTGCATATGATTGACATGCATACATGAGACATGATGTGGTTCGTCTGACGACCGTTATATCCAGATAGGAGGTCCTGGTGAGTACAACTTCTTTGCTTGTTCAGTTGTCACATTTCCTATTTTTGATCAGGAGATTATCCTCCATGATTATTACTGTTAGATATATCTTACTATACATGTCAACTTGATACCCGCTGAGTTGTTGAACTTACCCCGTTGCTTTATTTCTATTTCAGGTTGAGGCTGTCAGGAGGTTCCGATCGCCAGTCCCCCACCTCGTGTAGATATGGTTTTCTACTTTCAGACTTTGTTTCTTTGTTTTGTGATCTACATACTTGTGATGTGTAGATAATGTACTCGTGGATTTTATATCGAGTTTTGGTCTACTACCCTTGTTTTCCACTGTGATGATTTTTCGTTGTGGGTTGTGTTCTCCTCGAGTAGTGGAGTAGGTTTTATAATAAACTGCGTATTGTGATTTGTTGTGTAGTCAGTCGGAGGCTGATTTATTATAAACGATGTGGATTGTTTGTTTATATTATTGCATATGTTCCGGCTGTGTTGGCTGAGGATTGCGAGGTCCTACGGGTTATGTAGTTAAATATCATATTGTCATCTGTACAAGAAAAATACTATCAAAATTTTCTCTCACAAAAACTCCCTCGAGACATGATACTTATCTTTCGAAAGTCTGAGAGCAGGAACACATATTAAAGCATGTCCCAGTTAATTCTGTCATAGAATACCTAATCACATATAACGTATGGAAATTTCATCATACAAAATTAGGCGATGATAAATAACTCTTTTTTACCTAAAATCAATAAAAATTAAACCGTAGATATTTAAATATTTTTATCGATGTGTTATAGTCCTGAACATAAAGTAAACAAAAGAAAGGATCTACATGAAAGGCTCATGGATGACAAATCAAGTAACATGCCTACAAGTTGATGAAATAGTTGGACATCGAAATCTCTATCTGAAAAGAGTATCATTATGAAAAAATAATTTTAAAAAAAATAATAAAAGTAATGTCTATTAGCAAAACTTTTTGAAAAAAATTCTAAGTACATCCCAAATTCAAAGAAATATCAAATGACAATTCGTTTTCTTAAAACAATCAACAGAACCCCATCAAATATTTTTCTTCCAAAATACTCTTATCTTAGCAGTATTAAAACGTCTATAAGCTACCGAATAGTTATTAAAATACGTAATGCGATGATAAAAGGAGTCCACCAAACATAGGTCAAGAGTGGAGATAGCAGTTGACGTAGAGGTTAAACTCAGTACGATCAACACTAGAGAACTTACGGACTCACCAAAAGGAGGCTGAGTAGAAGTCGATGTCAACTGCTAATCGGGTCTGAAGGGTCCGATCAGTCAAAAGACTCATCGGAGTAGATCACTCGTCCGATCAAGGATACTATAGGAAGAATATCAAATTCTCATTACTGATCAAAGGAACAATCTACTGAGAGGTACTACAGAGCATGGCCTCCATGGAGTCGTCGGAGTTGGCAAGAAATAATCTACTGAACCGAGGTACTACGAAAAAGGGCAGCTGAGATTGATCGGACTGGGAATTCCGACTAAGCGGCTACCCCGCTCGGCTAAACAGTGGGACCGCTCCCATATCCCGTAATATCCCGCTGGGAGGTAATGTCGTTGACAACAAGGCAGGGTCAACAAGCAAATCGTACGATAGAAGTTTCTACTATTATGTCAAGGATTTGCATGCTCTGTTAAGGTATGGTGTCAACTTTCTTGACATGTCTTTTTATAGGACAGTTGGAAAAACATGTCTGTGCCTTGAGAAACGTGCACATCACCTACTGGAGCATTATATAAAGGGGTCCATGCGTTGCTACAATTTGTACTAATGATCTAACTCATATTTTGATGAATGATAAGAGGTCTAAAGTTAGAGAATTTTGTTGTCTAACCCTTCTACCAAGTGTGCAGGAGTTGACTGGTCTGAAGGACCTGACACCAGGCTAAAATATAGCTAGATCCATGGGACCTGATAGCTGGTGCGAAGTCCAGATAGGTCCGCGGGCCCGATATCTGGCGAAAAGTTCGGTTAGATCCGCGGGACATGACAACCAGCCGAAGTCCAGTTGGGTTTGCAGACCTGACAACTAGTAGGAAGATCTGGTAGGCCAGAGGCAAGTCAAGCGACTGCAAGTGATAAGTAAAGGTAAGCAACTGGAGGAGAGATCCAATGAGGACACGTTCCCCGTTGAGGGAACTGTAGGCGTCGATCCAACTTAAATCCATTTGGGAAACCTAAGTTGAGATCTTGACTAGGTCCTGGTCTCGTGAAGACAGGATCGAATTAATACATATTTTATTATGTTGTGCTAACTTTATTTTGCATGGTTAAATATATTTTTTGATTGCCTGGACTAACCTTTTCTTGCAAGAGGAGAGGCTGAAAAAAGGGGTCTAGGCGCCCGGACCAGGCTTGCCCAGACGGGGCCACAGGAGCCCAGGCGGTCCGGGTGCCCGGACTCAGTCCAAGCGCCCGACTCAGTCCAAGCGCCCTGACCCGAAAAATCATCCACAAGCTGACGTGGATCGCATCAATTGGCCGAGCCACGTGGTCCAAGCGCTCGGAATGGACTTATTTAAAGGCTTTCGACCCATAGCTTCAGAACAACAATTGCGACAAATTTCCTTCTTGCTTTATGCTCCGAAAAAGCTCCCGCAACACTGTGAAGCTCCCTTGACAACCGACAACTCAGATTTTCATATTTTCTTTGTTGTCGGTAACCTTATTTCTTTTTATTCCTATACTTATCTTGTAACACATTTTACGAACTATTTGTGGTTTGTCCAATGAAAAGACTCGCTGAGTGCGGGCCTTGGAGTAGAAGTCGTTGAAGGTTCTGAACCAAGTAAAACCAACTTGTGTTAGCGTTGTTTGTTTCTTCCATTATCCACTACGTAACTTCATTTTAATTTGAATATTTTGACGATCAGTATTCACCCCTCTCTAGCATTCTTTCCAATCCTACAAGTGGTATCAGAGCAGGTACCGCTCTGAATTAGTGCAACCACCAATCAGACAAAGGAGATTTTTTTTTCTCTTTTTGTTCTTAAGCCTTTTCGATATAATCCAAATTGGTACTAATTCTGTTCGAAAGTCGAAGAGATGGAATGCTAGGACGTGGCGCTCCCGCTGACCACCTGTAGACTCTGTTCGGACCTGCAACACAAACTACGTCAGTGCCGAGCCATGGAATGGGTCCCTGGCGTTGGCCCTCCGACGCTCAAGTCAGTCACCGACAATAAAGTATAAGGCAGAGCAACAAGAAGACTGTAGTACAAACAGTGAATATCGCATACCTCCGCTGATACTTGGACCCCCATTTATATAGAGCTCATGTAGCGTGCGTGCACACTTCCCAAGACGAGCACGCTTCTTAAAGTTTTCCTTGAAAAAAACCTGTCAGTAACGTGTCTCTGACACAGTACCTTAACGGGCTAAGCATGTCTCTGAAATGACAGTGGAAGCTTCCGCTGTACGATCTTTTGACTGTCCATGCCTGGTGTCAGTGACACCTACTCCCAAAAGGATGTCACTGGATATTAGAGAGAGTGTACTGCAAGGACAAGCGGGTTGGCCGCTCGGCCGGGATATCGCTGCTCTTGTACCCCCACCGATTGGCCAGGACCTCGCTACTTTTGCACCTGTGTCCGCTCGACCGCAGTTCCACTTTGTCACTATCGAGCCCTACTACCAGGCTGACCGGAGTAGTTGCTCGGCTCGAGGCATCAAATAATCCTTTGAGCGTCGATCGTTTGACTCACCCGTGTCGAAGGCGGTGGCGGATCAGGGGTATTCTCCCCCGGTCGGGGCATGCTTCGCCCAACCGACCGATGCTATTTGCACGTTGATCGCCTTGACTTTGACCTCCATCGTGATCGTGGGGTGGGACCCCTCATCATCACTGCATCACATACCATCCTCTCAAGTCTAGTCGAAGGAGGCTGCAAGTCCGACTGACTGGACAATTGTCTGAGCAGTTTTCAGCCCAATCGACCTTCAGCATTACTTGGTTTTTGATCGGGATGCGACCTCTCCCTGTCAGTCAGCCTGCTGAAGCTTGTCGTTCGGTTGTAGGTATGCTTCCTCAATCCAATCGGCACAACGAAGGTTTATACTAATGAATTCTTTTCTTGGGCTGTCTTGGGAGAGCGCGAGCCAAGCTTACGTCATCCAGATTTATGGGAAATCATGCAAATCTCTTCACATTAAGGCTGAGCGCGCCCCCTGCATTAATACCGACCCATGACAATGCGCCATATGTCCTGCCCGCTACCGCCGCACTCCTGATGTGACAGGCAAATATCCGCTGGTTATGTGACGTTTGCAAGTTCAAATTCAACGGTTAGATCTTCACCTGGGTTTCCGTGACCTAGATCGGGCGGCTCTGGTCGGCCAACCCTGAGGCTTAGCTTGTTCGTGTCGTCGCCTTTGCGCACTTCTCTTCGAGTTCTTCGGCGACGATATTTCTGTGCTACGGCGACGTTCTTCTTTCTCGCTCCTCCGGCAACCTCTTTCCAGTAAGCTCCCTTCGCATCGCCACTTGCTTTCTCGTCTTCCGGCTTCTGTGTTTCCTCGTCTTCGAATTTTTTGGCGTCCCTTAGTTCCGGCGATAATTCTACCAGTAGGTTTCCTTTCCTTCGCATCTCTGCCCTTCCTTTGTTTTTGCAATGACTAGCTCCTCACAGCCTCCCGTCGGCATACATGAGCTCTGGTACACCTCTACCGAATCTCGGTTTGACGCTGGTGATGCTGAGAGTTTGAAAGTCGAATTCGAGTTTCCTCCTGATTATCAAGTCTTTCTCCCATCTTTTTCCGATCGGCCAAATTCTCCGTTGCCCGACTGTATCACCTTCTTTCGAGATCAATTTATCGCCGGTCTGCAGTTTCCTATTCATCCCTTCTTCCTCGTTGTTTGTAAATACTTCCGCATGTCTCTTCACCAACTAGTGTCGAACTTCTTTCGGCTGCTATGCGGGGTCGTCGTTCTTTTCCGTCTGCACGACATTCCTCTTACCCCCGAATCTTCCATTATTTTTATTATCTAAAATTGTCCGAGCCGGGGACTTTTCTTTTCCAAGCTCGAGTGGGCTTGGTTTTCTTCGACAAAATGCTGACCTCCAACAAGTATTGGAGGGAATATTTCTTTTTTGTACACCTTCCCGAGCGGCCAAACTTTCCGATCCACTGGCAGCTCGAAGTGGCGCCTCAGCCTCCCTTGAAAACAGTACAAGAACCGGTCGGACTATCTCAACGTCGCTTCTATGCTGGGCGGTCAGAAGTATGACATCCACAAATTATTGTTGGAGGCGTATCCTCTACATCTTTGGTTTGAGTCCAATCCGCACCCGGTTGTTGACCAACCTAGGTATGAAACTTCTTTAATCCTTCTTTTGATTTTAACTGATTTTTTTTCTCTTTTGCAGTCGAAGTCATGCTACGCGCGCGTTTAGCCGGCAAGGTGAAGCTTGCGGATGCCACGATCAATGCAGTCGCTGTAGAAGAATTGGAGAGCCGCAGCCTGCAGTCGGTCGGCTCACAAGAAAAGCCGCAAGATGAGAGCAAAGCGGCTCTTGTTTCAGCCAGTGGTGGAGCGACTGGTGGCTCACAACCTCCTTCTAAATGACTTCCAATCATTGAAGTTGAGGGGGCTTCAGGCTCAACCTCCTCAGCCGAGCCACTGATTAGGCACAAGAGGCACTGAGCGGAGCCTTCATCACGCTCCGCCATTTCGGGGGTGAGGTCCGCCGAACGGGTCGAGACGTCGACCCCTGCTTTTGTCCAAGAGTCCACTGCTTCTGAGTCATTAGATCGGATCCCCTCACTGTCCGATCTGGCCCAGGGGATAGTCTGCGTGCCGCTAGTGCCTTCCTACCACCAAAATTGAAGGCCAAGAAGTCTGGCATCCGTCCGACGTCTTCGACACGGTCGTCCAGACGAGCTACTTTTACGCAATCAACCCCGAGCGGCCAACATCATATTACAGTGATTCTTCACCTGTCGACCGAAGAGTGGTGCGAGTCAACAGGCGTTGTATCCCGAGGCCCCGAGTACCAAATTATCATCCAAGAATCACTCGCCCAAATATGGGCGGACGCCTGAACCCGTGCGACGATGATGCCTCCGGAGGCGCTCGCGGACATCCATACCCAAATGTTTATTGGGATAAGTGTTAATATACTTTTTAATCTATTTTCGATTGGCGCTTATAATCTCTTTGTTGCTTGCAGTATTCGGTGGAGAGCTTGGCTATGTGCCAAAGACTCACAGTTTTGGAGGAGGAAATGAAGAAGATGAAGGCGTCGAGCGACCAATCCTCCGATGCTCAAGAGCAAACGAACGCTAAGGTGGCCAAACTGCGGGTCGATCTGGAGAAGAGCACCAAACTGCTCGAGGCCGAACGAGACAAGAGTTCAGGGCAGGCCACTTTGCTGGCTCGACTCAATTAGCAGGTCGTCACCTTCAACAATAAAATCGAGTCGGCCAATACGAGGAAGAATCGGGCCATCAAAGACCTCGAACTAGAGAATAAGGAGGCCCGACCTCTCGCCCAGAAACTCAAAGAAGCTGGGGATTTCCTGGTCACCGAGTGGAACAGTCGGTCAGCCGAAGAAACTGCCCTTCTCGTCCAACTCGCTGCCAAAGATACTGCGCTGGCCACCACGAAGGACGAGCTGAAGGCCTCCCGAGCGGCTTTGAAGACTTATCAAGATGTCGAGGTTGGCCAGTTCGAGGCAATGAAGAAGAATTATATCCGCTCGGACGCTTTCAACGACAAAGTGCCGATCAGGCACTCCGCCTGTTCGACCTAGCGATCGACAGGATGATCGACTAGCTTAGAGAAGGTGTCTACCTGTCGGCAGCTCTGACCAGCAATATCATCAACCGGGATAAACTTACTGCGTCACTGTCTGACAACGCCTTGGACTACTTTGAGTGAGGTCGAGAGCTCTTGTAAAATTTTGAAGTTTTAATGAATGCTTGCCCGTTTGGACAAGCTATATCTCCTTGTATATTTTCCCAACTCATCTTTTTCGAGAATTGCACGAACTCGTGGCCTCGTGACTCCGATCGTCCATTATTAGTCTATCTCGCCGACCGATCCGATCCCTCTTGTATTCAGACTTCCATCATGATTCTACGAACTTTCGATCGGTCCCGAGAGTATCTTGAAGAATAGTGCCGAACAGTCATTATATTTTGAAGACTTCGAGCTTTTGAGTAGCTCGGGTTCACGATCGGCTATTCATCGACACTTGCCCCGCTCACTGAGCCAACGGTTTAAGGTCACCGCTCGATAGTGGCGGATCCAGGAATTCAAGCATGGAGGGGCAATTTTAAAGTGGAACAAGGGGCGGTATCTTTTATCTCCACCGGTGGAACCCTATACTACTAGGGGTTCCATTACCGACAGGGGGGGCGATCGCCGATGCCGCCCCCCTCTGGATCCGCCCCTGTCGCTCGACCATTGGGGAAGATTATGCGAACAGTAAGGTTTAAGGTCGCCGCTCAACCATCGAGGTGATCCTGGGTTTAAGGTCGTCGCTCGACTGTTGGTGGAGACTGGAGTTTAAGGTCGCCGCTCGATCGTTGATGGAGACAAGAGTTAAAGGTCGTCGTTCGACTATCGGAAGGTGCCTTCAAAGGCTGGAAGGCGTCTTCACTATTCATCGAAGGTGTCTTCCATACAGTATATCAGGTCCTTTGCTAATCTCTTCGCGTGGGTGATGTCTCGACTAACAGGAGTTGAGCTCACCTGAACCCAACTTTGACCATCTCTTAGAGTAGTCTTCCTTCCCGGTTTCTCGTCTCTCGGACCGCCACGCGTATCCTTCTTGTCCACCGGTGTACTCTTCCAGTACAACCTCTAGTCCCTCGGATGCACCGAGCCTATCAACTCCCTTCCCATGCCATTCTTCTCGCTAGCTACCTCTTCCGCTCGACTTCTTATGTTCCTAAGCTCCTACACACTTAGACACAAGGACCAAATACAACAGGACCTAACTGAACTTAGTTGACCACATCAAAACTACCCTGGGGTACTAACAACTCTCCGTGTATGCTCGGATGGATAGAGACCGGGCGAGATTAAGGACACTTAACATCATAAAGTTCTTAGTATAAGACTGGCCGAACAAAGTCCAATCGAACATGCATGAGGCTCTCCGTGTACTCCCGGCTGAGTAGAGACCAAGCAGGACTAAGGACATTTAGCCTTATAAAGGTCTTAGTATAAGACTGGTTGAACAAGGGTCGGTCGAACATAAGGCTATCAGTGTATGCTCGTTCGGGTAAAGATCGGGTAGGCTTAAGGACACCTGACCTTATAAAACTCTTAGTATAAGTTTGACCAGACAAAAAACGGTTGAACATAAGGTTCTCCGTCTATGCCTGACCAGGTAAAGATCAGACGAGCTTAAATACACTTATCCTTATGAAACTCTACCTATCCGTTCGGTCAAGCACAAGTTGACTGAGTTTAATTTACCTAAAATAAAGCTCTAACGTACATAATCTATCATATGACTTATTGAATGAAGATTTGGCCTACTGCAGACATTATATTAGTCTATGAACAGATCTCTGTAGTATTTAACATATGATAGAGGAGATTGATACAATGTTAAACAATATGGTCGACCTTGTGGACCGACCGAGATACATTCAGCAGACAGACAATATACAACATTTTAACAATATGTCATAATTGTCGAGAAATATTCCCTAAGGCCTTCTTTCGAAGGTTATTATATTTCTCATATTAATTGTAGTCGTACTCACTTAACCGCCTCAATAATGGCACAAAGCATAAAAGACAAAAGAGGTATATCTGTGGGTAGGAAAAAAAATTCTTGGACTATCACTATGGAACACCTAGGTTGTACTTTCATTCATCTATTAACAAACTCTGATATACCGGGGATCATCTCGCGATCGCGGAGATTATGTGAGGTGGTATAAAAAGACGTTCCTTTCTGTTGGCAAAGTACAGAAATATTTACATTTGAACTCTATTTTCGTATAAACACTTTTCCTACTGTTCTTCATCCACCTTCTCAAAATCGTACCGACTTGAACGTCAAAAAACCTAGTCAGGGATCTCCATTCCAATCTTGAGTCACTAATATTTTGTTGGATTGTCAGATTTTGCACAAAATCATAAAAGAATTCCATCGTCAGTTAAAAAAGTCATCCACTAATTAACAGATTATCCATCTGAGTCATCTTCAGATCATTTAATTTGCTTTCGATTAAATGTGAAAATTTGTGAAGTTCGGGTAAAAATCTCTAGTTGAAGAAATATTAGAAGTAACAAAACACAGATTTTGATAATGTTACAAGTTTTCGAAGTATTTTAGTGATGTGTATGCATTTTTAAGAGAAAAGATTTAAAGATTCAGTATTTTAAAGTTTTAGAAGTTTACTCAATTTTAACGACATAAATATATTTCAGATTTTCTAAGTCCATCAGGAAACTTATTGATGGATGTAATTGAATAATTTAAATTTAAATTATTGTATTCTTGTAAATTTTTTTAATGTTTTTATGTCTTTAAATTTGAATTGACATATGACAATGTAAATTAAGACTATACTTTTTGAATAGATAAGATAAAAAAATTAAAACGGTAAAAAGAGAAAAGAGTTTAATAGATAAGTACTAGAGTTAATCGGCAAAAAATCATCAATCATTCAATCATAAATTTAACTTTATACAAATATTATTACCTAATTATTTTTCATATCTTTTTAGATACAAAACGTCAAAAAAAAAATAAATATTATTTTTTTAAAATTTAACACTTTAAATTAAAATTAAATATGTTTTCTATTAAAATTACCTTTCATAATTTGTTGGATATAAAAAGTTCAAAAATAAATATAATTTGTGTTAAATAGGGCACTTTAAATTAGAATCAAATATATTTTCTAATAAATTGAGTATAATTTTTTTTCACTTAATATAATTCTTTCTAAATTTAACATCATTTAAAGAAAAATTAATATATTTTTCATCCAATTGAGTATCATTTAAAAAAAATTAATATATTTTCTATTCAATTGTGGTGAAAAAGAGTCATGTTCAATTTAATAAAAATATATTAAATTTTAATTTAATGGGTTGACTTAAGATGAATTATAATTATTTTTAAATTTTTATTTTAAAAAAATGATAGACTATTAGATAAATTAATTGGGGAGTGAAAATAAAATTTCTTATACATCAAAATACACGCAAAATTTAAGTTATTTTTAGAATTTTATAACTACCTGAAAGGTAGAACGTGATCCCAATCATTGAAAAACGAACTGTTAGAAATGAACGGTGTGGATTAGTGGCAAGTTTCTCACCAGGCACAAGACAGATTTATATGCGCCTCCGCTCACCTCCTCTTCTGCTTGCCGGCCACGTAAACGCCACCGTGCCATGCAGCACTACACGTGTCTCAACGGCGCCCCAAGCTCCGCTCCTTTTTAAACTTCCCTCAACTCCCCGTCACGCCCATCTCGCTGCCTCCGGTGGTTGGGTTAGGAACAGCGATCAGGCGATCGAATTGGAAATCGAGTTCAGATGAACAAGTCCAATCCATGGACGGCGCTGGCGTTGCTGTTGCTGGTTTGCTGCTTCACGGTGGCGGCGGCGGCGAGCGCATTCAGGCTGGAGAAGTGGGAGCAGGTGGTGAAGACGGAGACCGGCGAGGTGAGAGTGCTGAGGGGGTCCGATTCGCCTTCCAAGAGGCAAGGGGCCGGCGCCGGCTCCGATCGTACGAACTCTATTCACATCGGCTTCATCTTCATGGAGCCCAAGTCTCTGTTCATCCCTCAGTACTTGGATTCCAGTCTCGTCCTCTTCGTTCACAGAGGTAATTCTGTTCCATCATTTCATGCAATCGATCAAAGATCCAAAATTTAATAATCTTTAACAGGGGAAGTGAGGGTCGGCTGGGTTTACAAGGATGATCTAGTGGAGAAGCAGCTCAAGATGGGCGACATCCTCCACATCCCCGCCGGCTCCACCTTCTACATGGTCAACACTAGCAAAGGTCAACGCCTGCAAATTATCTGCAGCGTCGACGCCTCTGAGAGCTTGGGTTTCCCTCCTTATCAGGTGATTCGTTCGATAAGTAAACGTTCGTACACCAGAATCTCATCACCTTCCTGTTCCCGCAGTCATTCTTCGTCGGCGGCGGAAGGAACCCTGTTTCAGTGCTCGCCGGATTTCACAAGTCAACTCTCAGCACGGCATTTAACGTAATAATTATTAATGTTGTTAAGCTAAAAATCAAGAAATTACACAGATTAGCAATTGTGTTATTCAACAGGTTACTCAGGAAGAGATCGAGACGATCTTGGGATCTCAAACTGGTGGGCCGATTGTGATGGTGACCGACGACGTGGCGGCGGGAAAAGATCGCCGCCGGGGAAAAGGAGACAGAGGGAGGAGGGGCTTGCTGCTGGATTTTGACAGTGAAGAGGAGGAGGAGGAGGAGGAGGAGGAGGAGGAGCAGAGGTGGTCGTGGAGAGAGCTTCTGGAAAATTTCATGATCGGAGTCGGAGGAGGTGGCTCCGGTGATGATCGGAGAAATGCCAAGAAAGGCCCGGTTAAATCGCCTCATCCTTACAACCTTTATGATCGTGATCCCGACGTTAAGAACAAGTACGGGTGGAGCCTCGCCGTCGACGAGCATGACTACAAACCCCTGAAGCACTCCGACATTGGTGTCTACATTGTCAACCTGACTGCTGTAAGTTGAATCGTCCAATTCTCGCTTCAAGATTGTTCCTTTTGGGCGGAATCGATTGTAAACAGAGGAGTTGAATCGATTTATTGCTTCGAAATGGCATCTCGCGCAGGGATCGATGCTGGCGCCGCACGTGAACCCAAGGGCGGCGGAGTACGGCGTGGTCCTCGGCGGCTCGGGGAGGATCGAAGTGGTGTTCCCCAACGGCACGGCGGCGGCGAGTGTGGAGGTGGCGGCGGGGGACGTCTTTTGGATCCCGCGCTACTTCCCGTTTTGCCAGATCGCGTCGCGGAGCGGCCCGATGGAGTTCTTCGGGTTCACGACGTCGTCGCGCCGGAACCGGCCGCAGTTCCTGGCGGGGGCGCGCTCGGTGCTGACGGCGATGGTGGGGCCGGAGCTCGCGGCGGCGTTCGGGGTGCCGGAGGAGATTCTGAGAGAGGTGGTAAAGGCGCAGAGCGAGGCCGTCATCATGCCCGCCCGGCCGTCGCCGGAGCCAA
The DNA here is from genome assembly GCF_018446385.1 of Zingiber officinale. NCBI lineage: Eukaryota > Viridiplantae > Streptophyta > Magnoliopsida > Zingiberales > Zingiberaceae > Zingiber > Zingiber officinale. Next base: position 172,739,119 of record NC_055988.1, read on the forward strand.
CAAGGAAAGAAAAGGAGAGAGAAGAAAAGATGGAACGGCGCGAGAAGTAGTAGCATCAGTCGTGGCTCCTGTTGTGGGTGGAGACTGTGGAGTCGTGTTTCTAAATAATGTTTTGGGCCTCTTAATCAAATAATAAATGCAAATTTAATGAGATTAATGGGAGTTAAGCAATGTAAGCCAAAATTTGAGATTAATACCTTCCTAATCACGAGTCATCTTATTTTTTAAATATAAAATAATTATAATAAATAATTAAATTTTTTGTGTTTCCTCGAAATATTAAAAAATTAGAAATATATTTTAAAATAGTTAAATAATCATTTTAAAAATTAATATAATAATTTACACGCGATGAATCCGATGATACATCGAACAGAACACGCTCGCCAAAAAACCGCCGCCAGTCCGGCGGCACTTCGCCTTTAGGGATCTGGCGAAGTCTGGGAGTCGATTGTGGGGATCTGGTTGTAGATTTGGTAGCGGAAGACCTTGCACCGAGGGTGTGTCCGTGCCCTCGGGAGGAGGACGAGGTCCTCCGAGGAGAGGTTGTGGGCTCGGAATTCACGTCAAGTTGGAGAACGGCGCCGGGATGTTGGTGCTCGCGTCGTCTTTGCTCGCGTTGGCCGAGTCTTTCTGGCCGAGGAGCAGTTCGTGGGAGTTGCCACCTAGCTGCAAATTTAAGGTCACCAAGTGTTCGTCAGGAGCCCTCAGAGAGCTCCCTTCGTAAAAAAGGTTAGATCTTGAAACACAAAGTCTGCAAGTTGCATTTTTTTTTTTCAACAGTGTAAGTGTAAGTAGGTTTGAATACTTGACAATTGAACTCCCGTGGTTGAAGATGTGGCAAATAAGGAAGACTCAAAAGGCAAGATCTCTTGCCGTAGGGAATATCTTGAAGGTTTCTTGGCAAATTATGGTGACACCAGTGAGACTAGAGTTACACGTTTTCAGTCAGCTGGACTTTGAGTTGACTGACGGGTAGACTTAAGTTAATAGGGAGGCACCAAATATTTTCTGTGTGTGAAGGACTGTCGAGTCCACTAGACAGTGGATGTTGTCCTGCAGCAATGATTGGATGGCCTAGAAGATTTTCTTGATCCATCGACAACAGATTTAGTCGACTGAAGCTATCATGGCAACAAGTCATTAGTCGATTGAACTCTTACTGGGAACCAAAATGCAGACGGCTTTTATGTCCTAACAAAGAAGCAACTGCTTCCTGTGTTGGGTGCTCACTGATCACCACCACCATCGTCATCAACTACTTGTGACAGTGTTCGTTAATCAACTTATAGAAAATTATCTTTCTTTGCTTGTTTTAAATTGGCTAAACTATTTTTTGTCAATTTTTTATACTTCTATTATTATTTACCTAAATCTCTGTACTTTCTTTCCTTATCTTGAACCAGTAAATATCTCCATATTCTTTTCTCCCTAATTTGTGAGTTTATATATATATATATATATATAATGCTTTTGCATCCCTTGCATCTTTAGTAGTGCATACTTGCATACTCCAGTAGTCATAACGACCCTGCATATTTTGATGTGTCATGTTCATTGGTGTGATAAGTTAACATAATTGACTTCTCTACCTGCGAATTTGTACTTGGTATTGCATATTTGTGAAAATTAGCTCAAGGAAAATATGTAGTAAAAATTGGGTTAGAGAATAAATTAATAACATAAACGCACAAGAAAGAGATACAAATTTACATGATTATTTCTCGACATGAGAGTATGTCCGCGGGGCAAGAGCAATGGCTTCACTAGTCATAAAAGATGTACAATCAAGAGTTAGATCACACTCTTGAACCTTGTCCTGAACCTTCTACTCTCACTTGTAAGACTCTCACTCTCTAACCACTTCACAATTTTCACCACTCAATGATTTAAGGTGTTTTATAATGATCCTTTATATAACGATGAGAGAATCATATCAAAGGTCAAACCACTTCATGTCAAAGTCCCTATTTTCCAAGGTGCACATATTCAAGGCACCATATGTAATAGCAAGGAGTCTTAATGAAATCTAAGCATTATATCAAGGATGGAGTAGCCTTCACAAGGGGAAACAAAAAGACAAAGCTTAATCATGAAGAGACTCATGACTCCCAACATAATACTCTTTAACTATGCTCAGGAAATTAATGCTTCATTATATGGTGGATGGTCTAGTTGGAGAAAGGGAGTGGTTGGAATGCAAGAGTAATTAGAATAACATATGAGCAATAGTTTCCTGAAAATATCATTCCTACCTAACAATCTTTGATTGGATGGCCAAGTAATTCTAAAATCTGGAAACATTATCAGGAAAGATGTTATTAATATTATTATCATCTGTAGTGATGCTGATGCTATAACTAATTTGTATTGTTAACTTATAATGCTAGGACTAACACATTCGTCTATGAACTTGAAGGGCTCGCTTCTTAACTGTGAGAGACATTGGGATGGAATGGAATTATGGAAGAGCATCACAAAGTGGTTGTTCTTTAATTACACTATCTTAAGGAAATTTAAAGCAAATTTTAGCAGTCTTCCTATTTTCATAGACTATGTTAGCTATAAATTTCTGACTGATCGTGTAATGGATAGGAAGAGAGGCCTGCCTACAGAGAAATGAGCAAAAAGGAAACTGACAATCATATTTCAATCATAAATCCTCATACTTTATGCATACCTCAATACAAGTCGAACATGCAGAACTAGACTTGGATATGGCATCTCCTCTCTTTCTTTTCTTTTATTCTTTAACTGCTTGACTGCTCATATTCCTAACAGAGCCAGCTAGGGGCTATTTTAGTGGACTCAGGTGTATGCCACTAAGGAAAGTCGATGCACTTCATTCCTTTCATGCCACTGTAGAACTTTTATGACAACACAGATAAATGATCACTCTCAAATTTCAGGATAGAAATCTTCAGGGAAGAATCTTGTTAGGTGGGATCTTGTTTGAAACCTCTCTGTGTGAATTTGCAGGATTAAAGAAAGCACCCAGTGAGCAGGTGAAAATCCAACCATATTATGTGGTGCCCTTCTATATTAGTGAATTTTAATGCAAGGTTTGTGGAAGTTGATCACTGTATGCATCATTTATCAACCATGGATGAGTGTTCCTTTAAACAAGTCCACTCTAGAGTCCATTCGTGCTAGTTAATGGTGGATGAGTGTTCCTTTATGTCCTAAAATCCATTAACCATGCTGACCCACAAGTACACTCTAGAATATAATAATTTAAACAAGGTGTCATAGAGAAGGTGGGAAAATAAATGTCAGAAAACTTATTCCTTGCTGGAATTCCTTTAAGTTCTTTGGAAGCATCTGCATGAAAAGTCGGTGGATTGGTCCACTCATCCAGTCCAGGCTGCCCAAAATGATCAAATCAATGAAGCTTTGATCTAATTTTTGAATTTTATTTCTTCTTTTTTCTGGTTAGTAGGCTAAAAAATTTTTGGAAATTTTTGGTCTGGCAATACCGTATTTTGATCATCATGAAATCACACTGAGCTCACTTCTTTCTTATAGCTGTCAAAAGGTGAGAAAGAGTGTTCTTCCCTACTACCTTTGTTCTTTTCATCACTAACCTAACCCTAATATCTTGATTTCATATTGTTATTAAAGGTCTGATTGAGTTTGATACTATCTTCAGTAGCTCTATCTATATGTTTATATACCATCATGTCATGATGTTTATCAAACCGATTTTTTTGTCCAAACAAAAAACACTAACTTTATTGAAAATTGATATTACTATAAGATGGTTTTTAAGTTACAATTGAACGATTAGGAAAACTCTTGTAGATATTCATGTAATGATGCAATATTTGTGTTCCAGAAACAGTGAAAATGTCGAAGGAAACATTTTCTTTTAGAAAGGAAAAATGGCTTCTGCATTCTATCTCAAAAGGAAGAAATGGTACATCAAGAGATCTTAACATGAGGTTTGATGATATCATTTATTCTTGTTATATTTAATTTTTGATATGCCTGTGATGCCACTAGACAAGAGATCTTAATATCCATGAGTATGATACTATTATCATTATTTGAGGGAAATTGTTGCTGTTGATACATTTGAATCATGATGATTCTTCATGAAATCTATTATTAACCGATCAAAGAACAATTGCTGCCAAACATTACATTGATCACACATCCTGTCCTCTGAACAACTTATGCCACTTGACAATAACCGATAATAAGTTACCATCTCACAATTTATTGCTTAATTCAACAGGATACTAATGCAGGAAGCCATTACCTTAACCTTCAGCTAATCCACATCCACATGGTTCCAAAAACAGGTGAAGCACTTCACCACTGGCCTTCTGCTGCGACACCTCGATGCCCCGGCAGGTCCTGCTGTCGATGCTAACGATGTTGATGAGATTGGAGAAGCGAACGAGGGCGAAGGAAAAGGAAACGAGTGGCAGAACTTTTTCCTCCGAAAGCTGAGCTTGAAATCAAACTTGTTGGATGTGATCTTCTTGGAGCTCTTGTTCTTGGTGCTGCTGAAGTAGGAGGGAGGAGGACTTAGAGGAGGCTGCAGCAGGGTGTTGGACGAGTAGGTGTTCTTTGGGATGCCAGGCTGAGACTCCCACAAGAATGGCACAGCACCAGAAGCCACCCCATAGTAGACTCTGAACGAGGGGCAGGCCAAGGAAGAAGAGTCCTTGATGGGGTGCAATCTGGAGTAGAATTTTCCATCCTGTCTGATAGGTAGGGGTGGCTTGGGGAGCTCTGAGCCTGTGGAGAGCATCCTGAGTTCAGGATGAGAGTATGATAGAAAGAAGTGAACTCTGATAAATGCTATGAACTTCCTCAAATACGTGGACCCTTCCTATGTCTCGAGTCATAGGTCAACATTGGCACACAGATACTCCGAGTCAATATTTGTATTGGACATGCCGATCTGTAGCCTATAATGAGTAACATAGCTAACTTTGTCTGGATTGAAACTGTAACTGAAGTTAATTTCAGCAGCTTAGCCAATGAGTGGGGTGTGTGGAGTGTACTGAAATTGTAAGGTTGTGTTATTGGTTGTGTTCAGGGTATTGCTCAGAGAGGGTAGGAAGGAGGCAATTAATTTACTTTAATGTGCATGTACTTTAATTTACTTTAATGTAGTTAGTTCTAATCAAGAGTTAGAATTGAATAGATGTTCATATATATATATGTATTTGAATCTTAACAAACATCCTGTATGTGTTAATTTAGTCCCTATTACCTTTTGCAAGAGAAGTAGATCATATTTGGTCCCTATTATCTTTCTATGGAAAGGAAAAGAAGAAGAGGGAAAGAAAGAAGAGAATCTTTTTACTTTTGATTTTCACTTTATTCCATTTAGCTTTTGATGAAATGGAACTAAAAATTCAACAAGCCATTTTATAAAAAATAAATTATGACTAAGTGGGATAAAAATTCTTGGAATTTATTTTTAAAGAATAAACAATAAAATTACAAATAAGCCAGAGGGAGAAAAGGCAGAAGAGATTTTTTTTCATTCTCTTGGTTTCCATTTTTTATTTTAAAAAATAACATTTAAAACTAAATACTAATATTTATCTTGTATCCTTAAATTTAAAAATGTTAAGTGTTCTGGTTTGATATCGCAATCTGATGAGTAAGTGAAAAGCAATTGTGGGAAGGTTTACATGTGACATGATAGTAAAAAAGGGGGTCATGAAGTTCTTGCCAACGCTTAGCAAGAGGTTAGAATAGGCGTCGAGATTGGATTCGGCATGATCACTCTGATGCTCAAATAAACCTTTGCCTATAATTTTTTTGATTATGTTTTTTCCTTCCCTTTTACTTGTTGTTCCAAGATGCTATGCCTTTTGCCCCCTCCCCCACCCTGAAAAAAAAAAGCCACCATGTGTAAACCTTTACCGCAATAATATTAATTATTAGTAATAATAATATTAGTAAATATAAAGTAATCATTTTCCTTTTCGCAAATACAACTTCGAACGAGTCGGTGGCGCCATGGCAAAGTCTACTCGCTCTGGTGTCTTCGAACGAATGATCGCTGGATGTGGAGGTCTCGTGTGACGAGAGCATTCTCAAGACCGATTCGAGAGAAAGGTACAATTTCGTTTACTTCTTACTCTTACGGTTTTGAAACCCTTAAAATTGAGAAGGGGGAAAGGGAAAAAAAAACTTTTTTTTAGCGTTTCCATATTCGTTTCTACCACACTATGAAAGTTAGCATATCGATTCAAATCTCGATATAATCTCTCAGCTTTCAGTAAACTCTTTGCTTTAGTTTTTATATTCTTGTCCGTATTTATTTATTTATTTATCAAAAATATGACTGAGATAGTGTACCTGTTACCCACATGCTCTTATTACTTCATAAGTCGTAAATGCTGTAAATTTATGGTGAAACTGTTGATAGTAAGTTGTAATTGTCAGTCTGATTTTTTTTTTAATTTTTGTAGTACATTATGGTAAAAGGTGAATATGTTCATCCCCAGTGCCTCCACCAATCCGTCCTAGGGTTAATACGAAAAAAATAAATTACGGACGACTACTAGTCTTTGGAATAATAATTAATCTTTGTAGTACATGATTATATTCATGGTATTTACTTATGCAGCTAGAGTCATCATTGATAGGGAAAGTGGAAGGCTTAGAGGGTTTGGTTTTGTGACTTTTACATCACAAAGAAACTTCAGCTGCTATCAGTGGCATTAATAGGAAGGTAAATATGTTTTGCTGCTCTTTTTATGTTTTTTTAGATAATGTTAATAGAATAGGGAGATATTGTTGCATCATTCATTTTAAAAAGCATGAAAGTGACACTTTATGAGATGTATAGCATAAATTAGTAATATGATTAACATGAAATTTCATGTAGTAATTATATTATATTATGTTTTGTTAGATTTTTTTTAACTAAGGATTATAAATGCTAATTTAGTCGTTCTTTTTCTTTTTAAATTATTTAAGTGTTTAAGATTGTGCTTACATCCTTGATAAGCGTCTTTAGGAAATTTATAGATTCAAATAAATAAATAATTTTCATTATACAACCCCCCAAATTTAAAATCATCGATATGCCCTTGGCAGTGAAAGAGTTTTGATGGTTGTGTTCATATACCTACACTTGCGGGAGCGAGTGACTTTATATAGGGTTATCGTTGTGGTGTTACGTTATCCACGCGTTCACTCATGTCTTCTGGGAGAAACGACTACGTTGCCTGCGTCACCTGAAAGAAATGACTACGTTACCCCTATTCTCTAGGAAAAATGGTATAGCAAGCCACGTAGAATGTAGATCCCAATCGAGGATAGCCGAGCTAAAGGAGTGGGGTGACCGAGTTGAAGGAGTCGGATGATCGAGCTAAAGGAGTATGGTGACCGAGCTGAAGGAGTCAGGTGATCGAATAAGAAGATTCAGGTAATCGATTAGGAGGATTCGGATGACCACTTTGACCTCTATCTCTGCTTGAGTTTTAACCAAACCTTTTGACTAGCCCATGTCACATACGATTCCCATATTTGTAGGATCAAAAGCGTTAGAGAGGGGGTGGTGAATAACGCTCGTGACTTTTTTATTTTTTCGTAAAATAGTCGAGAGTACACAACATAAATAAAAAAGACAAAAGCAATGCTAACACTTTTGGTTTTACTTGGTTCGGAACCTATGGCGACTCCTACTCCAAGGCCCATGTTCGACGATGCCTTTCATTCGGTAATTCACTAGCAATTCGATAATTACAAAGAACGTCCAAAAGGATTATTACAAGTTTGTGTAAAATAAATTACACTGACAGTATGAAAATCCGGTGTAGAGTGCAGTTGTCAGAACTACATTGCAGTATTGTAATCAGAAGTTGGAGTAGCGCGACAAACATTTGAGCGTTGAATTGAAATTAGAAGTTATAGCTTTTTTGTCTTGAAGTACTTTTCTAAATTATGGCCAAACAATTCTTTTATGGAGTGTTGAGGGTGCCTCCCACCTTGTCCAAGGTGCCTCCAGTTACAAGAGTTATCCTCTCAACTTTAGACTCGATAAATCCTGCAAACTATGGTTTCTATCTATCCACTGGAAAGCGTCTTCCAGACACTTCGAGGTGCCTCCGTGCCAAGCACCTGGGTACCTCCAGTTAAATGGGAGGCACCTCCGTGCCTTTCCACGCGAGGTCTTCGACTAAGGCATCCGAGGCGCCTCCAACAGCACAAGAGGCACCTCGAGCACTGTTCACTCGAGCTATTCTTTGTGCATTCAACTTATGCAAAATATGTTAGTCAAAATACCAACGATACCCTACAAAACAAAGTTAGCATAATATAAAATAGTATTTATTAATTAATTTGATAGTTTTGGGATTGTCCGGTTCCGACTTTCAGATTTCATATGAAACCCTAGGTCGAACTGATACCTACTATTCCCTCTATGAGAAATGCGTCCTTAGCTACTCCTCTCAGGAGAATTTACCTGATATCAACCCGGTCCTTCAGACCATTTAGACTTTTACTCAGCCTCCGATACTTTAGAATTTTCACCTACTGTCCTCAACCTATAAGATTTTCTGTCCGATGTCCTCAACTTGCTAAGACTTTCTCCCAGTCCCTTGAACCAGGACTTCTTTATCTAATCGCAACTAGGGCTTTCCACCTACTTAATATTCACTAGGACTTTTATCTTATCTAAACTCACTTAAGACTTTCCTGCACACTCAGTTAGACTTATTAAAACCATAATAACTTTAATTTTAAACTTTTTGTCATTATCACAACTTAAATTCGATCATTTGATACTTTCTACGTGATGCATTTTGAAGATTTTAAATTTTAAGGTATTTTTCTTAAGAGAAAGGCTGGATGGAGTTTGGCCCAATTACCAGAGATATAAATGGGCCAACACATCTTGTTACTTCCAAATGTGCAAATTATATTTATTTATTTTATTTAATTCATCTACAAAAATTAAAATGAAACCTCTTATTTTAGTTGGGATGCTCCATTTCTTTTTCTTTTTAGTTTTTTTAAATATACAAGGCACTCCATTCTATTTTTCATCGTAAAAACACTCTTTCTAAACTAAAAATACTACAATGTCTAATAAATTTAATAAAACTATTGTAATAATTATTCCATCTTATAATAATTTTAATTAAAATTATTGTACGTTATAATAATTTTGGATCTAAGAATTAGAAAGAATTAGAGATGACTTTCGATGCAAAAAGAATGGACTAAGCGCCAAAATAATATGAATTTTTTTTAAAAAAAATGTCTAGCTATTTTCTTTGTTGTCAAATTACAGACTTTAAAATATCAGTTTAAGTTTTTTTTACCTGGGCTAGGGTTCAGGAGAGTTCTATCAGAGTTTAATGTAATCCAGATTACATGTTATTAGTCCAAATTATAAAAATTTATTATCTTTTTTAATCCTGATTACATTATAAACTTAAAATTGTACCATAATCTTATAATATAATCGGCTGATTATTACCTCTTCCCAAATGCAGTTTTAGTTTTGAACAAAATTAATACAATTGTTTTAAAATAATTTTGATCAAATTAGAGTGATTTGGATTTAATTGAGCAATTTTAACTAAATTAAAAGATAACAATTTAATCAAATTAGAGTATTTTTATTTTAATAATTTTAACTAAAACGGTTATAAAAACACTAAAATAAATAATAAAAAAATGGGATAAAGAATAAGATAGAATGTCCTTTTTGATTTTTTTTTTTTTAACGGAACATTCTTTTAACGATAATGAAAATAAGATTTTTTTAAAAAAAATTTTATCTTTTATTTATTAGGATATTATTTATGGGCGGATTGAAAAAAAATGTAAAAAAATTATTTTACAACTTGTTCGGTTGTTCCCTTTTTTGTCTTCTACATACAAAATAGGCAAACACAATATTGTAATAAAAAAACTGAAAATGTCGATCAAAATATTTCTCAATATTTGAAAATAATTATTTTTATATTTAAAAATTATTAATTTTAAAATTTCAGTTCGCCCCTCTTCTTTACAAATATTCATAAACTAGCCCTTTGCATTTTTCGATGGATTTGTTTGGAGCTAAATCCATTTATTAGAGAATCAAATTACCAAATATATCTCGTTCAAGTAATTAAATGATAGAGGATCAACTTAGTTTATAAACTAATGGATTATCTTTTATAATCATTTTAAAGATTATTTTGAAGAACATATTTATATTAATAAATAATAAAAGAAAAATGTTTTCAAATTAATTATTAAATATTTTTTCTCACACTATAGTTTGTAAAATCGCGATATGGGGCAATAGAATCATACAATCCAGAAGCACAAATCGATCTTAGATCATGCAAAATCAATTCTAACAGTAAGATCGTAGCAAGATCGATAGGATCGATAGAATTAGAACATGGTGGCAAAAGGCGAATACGCTCACCCTAAGCGCTTCCGCCAACCCAACCCATCTCAGGGTCAACACGGAGGAGGTAAATCGTGGATGACTACTAACTTTTGAAATAGTGACTAGCAGGGGCGTATTTTAAGTAGGGGCTTGGCTGGGCTCAAGCCCAGCCAAGACCCATAGGTTGCTTTATATTATTATATATAATATAGGTATATATATGAGTATATTACAATTCTCTTCTCTGAAAATAAATCGACACTACTAAAATCCTATTGTCATTCTTTTCTCCCAAAGCAAATCAAGAGAACGAAAAAAAGAAAGGACGACAAAAAGCAAGAAGCCGAGAAGACCAGAAAGAACCAAAGAGGTAAAAAAAATTCAATCGTTCACTAATTTTCTTCTTATTTTCCTCCTCCCTCCCTCCCTCCCTCCTCCTCCTCCTCCTCCTCCTCCTCCTCCTTCATCACCAAGCTTTGCCTCTGCAACAACGCTTGCTCCTACCAAACAGCAAGAGGATCTGCAAAGGCGATACGTCGACACACCTCCTCTTTTGAAACTCCACCGTGCGGCTGTTGCGCTGTTATTTGTTGGTGCTCTCTGCCTTGACCGTGAGTTGATTCATCTTATCGTCTCACTCATCTTTGCAGCCTACAACCCTACACTAATTTATTGGAGTCATTCGGTGAGTTAATTCTTTGAATGCACTCATTTACTAAATCCAAGTGATGGTTTCAAATTATTTTCTGAAAGTGCAATTTATTCCTTAATTGAGAAATTTTATCCAAGTGATTTTTCCAAAGATGACATGAAACATTTGAAGACTCAATTGGATCATTACAAGCTCGATGTATTTGAGGACCCAAGGTTTAAAGATGTCGATTCTCTTCCTAAATTATGTCGACTGCTGGTTGAAACAAAGAAGTCAAGGATTTATTTCGTTATTGATAAGTTGATTCGTCTGGTCTTAACTCTTCCGGCTTCAACGGCTACAACAGAACGAGCATTTTCAGGGATGAAACTTCTCAAAACACCACTTCGCAACAAAATGGAGCAAGAATATTTGAACAATGCAATGATCTTGTATATTGAGAAAGAGATAGCTCGTGAAATTGATATAGAGTATATAATTGATAGGTTTGATCTCTTGAAAAATAGAAGGTTGCAACTAAAATAGTATTTTATTGAAGTTACATCTCTTTTGGCAAAAATTGTACTTTTTGTTTATGCATTTTATATTATTATTGACGCTTGAACTTTTGGCAAACATTTATCTAGATTTGATAATTTTATGGAGAAATGCGTGTTTTGCACTTAAATTTTTATATTATGTTGAAAATGATATAGTGACTTCTAGTTTAAGATTTAATTTTCCAGCCCCCTCTATTTCAAAATCCTAGCTACACCCCACTGACTAGCACATAAGGGAGACATTTACGTCGATTTTGTCGAGATTCGAACCCCAGACCTCATGGTGGCAACACCTCATGTGCTAGCCACTAGATCGTCCCGAGGGGACCGATAGAATTAGAACATGATCGATATGATCGTAATAGATTGGAGCATAATTAGAACGAGATTGGTGGAAGATTTAAGAAATCATAACTTTCGACTCAGATTGAACTACGAGACTTATAATATATTAATTCGAAACTCGTTCAGAGACCTATAATTAATTTCAAGTTTTACTCTTAACCACTTAGTTTCAAACCCAAAATATCATTTAAAACCTTTTTAGAGGCCCGAAAGATTTTATCTTTTTTTTATTATCTTTTGCAAAGTTAGGGTTAGGGTTTTGAGTTTATTTAAGTATATGTTTAATTATTTTTTAGTTACTTTTTAATCAATAATATTCTGTCATTTTTTCTCTAAAATTACGAGATTTTAGGCACCTATTGTCTAGTGTTTTGCAGAATAAACAAGTCTTTAGAAGATTATTTTCAACATTCATATTCGAATTAAATGATTTAATAACTTCTGCTATGTATATGTACTTTGTTGACCTTTAAATTTGATCATCTTGTAAACCAAAGAAATATTCTTAAGGTTAAATGTGATTATTATTATTGTGTTAATAGAAATTTTATATTTTTTTTCATTTTATGATATGAAAATATAAATATTGATCCTGTCCGAACCAGGAGTCAACGGACGCTGGGGATGTGGCGCTCCCTACTGGATCCTCGAGTGCTCCGGCGAACCTGCAACAAAACCGAGCCAGGGGGGGTGTCCCGGCGACGGCCCTCCGACGCTCAAGTTAGGCGAAGGAATAAGAAAGTGGCTTAGAAAATGTAGACTTGTGTACCTCCGGTTGAAGAAATGGAGGCCTTATATAGACCTCTCGAAGGAGCCTGGGCACACCAATCGAAGCGATCACCTGCTTTCGACCATGCCTAGGTGTGGGCCTGTCAGAAGGGCATCCATAAGACCATACTGCTACTGTATCAACCTGTCTGTGACGTGATGGTGGGGCCTTTAATAGTGTCATCTTGCGTACAGTCTAATCATCATGCCTTTGCTGACATATCATATCCCGAGCCGATCGAATAGGCCGATCGGCTAACCACTGTTCCCTCGCCACGATTCCGGCCGAGCGGACACCTCCGCTCGGCCATTCGGCTCCGCACGATTCCGGCCGAGCAGACACCTCCGCTCGGCCATTCGGCTCCGGTTCTTCTGCTTTGGCATCGAAAACCCAGACCTTTGGCTGGGTAATCTCTGGTTCCGCTCGGACGGGACCCCATCTGTGGGTCCCCCATTCTTACCGCCGGATCACTTGCCTCCCCTTCAAGTCTAGTCGAAGGAGGCAGTGAGTCCGACTGACTGGACTGTGTGTCCGAGCGGGCGGTCGTCGCCTTATCGCTGCTGCTGATATCCCTTGAGTCGTTCAGCCCTCATGCCAAATTTATCCGCTCGGCTCTTCGCTTTATATGCCTTGGCGCCCAACATGGATGTTTGCTTGTCTAAATCCTCTTGAAAATCGCGCAAGTCTTTTTCATTAAGCCGAAGCATGCGCGGTATGGGCGCATTAATTGCGCTTGGTGACAGAGCGCCACGTGGCTTGTCTCTAGTGGCGGTGACGTTCCGTACGATGGGACGCCCTTTGTTTTGAAATGAACGGCTAGATGATGACCTCGTCTCTTGTGCCCTTCATCCGACGGTCGAGGCTGAGCGGTCTCGTTTGTATAAAGCCCTCGTTCTGGCCTTCACGCTGCACTCTCTGTTTCATCGCGCGTCCTCTGCCGAAGCTGCTTGCTGCTAGCTTACTCTGGCGACTCCCCGTGCTTGCTTTCCGGTGGTTTTCGAGTTCCTGGGTTTCTTTCCTTTGATCTTCCCTCAGTAAGCTTCTTCTCTTCTCTCGTCCCCTTGTTTCCGAGTATTGCTAGGCTTCCTTCCCGTCTTTAGTCATGGCGAGCACTTCTGCCCCCGCTACCGAGGTTCACAGTCCATGGTGTTGGTGCGGGAAGCATCCGACGATCGAACCTAAGTTTTGATAATGGAAAAGGATTCAAAGTTAAGGTGCTTTGTTATCTGACAGCTTATGCTGAGTGTTTCAGGAAAGTCCTAACTGCGGTTAGGCAAGGTAAAACCCTAGGGGGTGGTAACCCTAGGTCATAGGGGGTGGTAACCCTATGCGGGAAGTCTTGGCAGGTCGATGGCTTCAGGCAAAAGTCCTAGGGGGTGGTAACCCTAGGTGAAAAGTCCTGGTGTCGCGAACCAGGTGAAAGTCTGGACTAGCCGGGAAGCGGATGTCCAGCAGAAAGTCCGGAAGCGTCGAGTGCCGAGCAAAAGTCCAGTCGATCTGGAGGATCGTACTGGCAACAGGTAAATCTCCTGAGTGGAGTAGGTGAGGACGCGTTCCCCGTAGAGGGAACAGTAGGCGTCGGGTCGACCTAGGGTTTCCGGTTGGAAACCTGAAGTCAGACTCGGACAGTCCGGAGACTGTTAATACTTCATTTATAATATCTGTTGTATTATGTGCTAACTTTGTGCTGCAGGGTAGTGTTTGGGACTAACGTATCTTGCAGGTGCAAAGGAGCAACTTAAAGCCTCGGATGCAAGGCTGGAGCTGGCTGCGAGAAGCTGTTCAAGGCGCCTTGATGAACAGTGGAAGGCGCCTTGAACAGATGAAGGCGCCTGGTGAACAGTGGAAGGCGCCTTGAGTCTGTGATAAGATTCGACCAGTTCGCTCCTCATCTCCCCGGCTAACTCGGCTGTTCAAGGCGCCTTGGTGAACAGTAGAAGGCGCCTTGAACACCCTTTATAAGGGGTTTCGACCAGCAGCTCCTCACAACAACTTTCAAGTGATCTTACTGCTACAAGCTGCTCACGAGACGATTCCAAAGTGCTGTTGCGAGACATCGACGACCCGGAGCTCTGAATCTTCAGATTACGATATTGTCGTCGGTATAACTGTATTCTTTTTAATACTTAACTGTAATACTTGTACTCTTGTCGAGCTTATAGTTGTTGCCCACGGAAAGCGATCAAGGATCGCGGGCCTTCGAGTAGGAGTCGTCACAGGCTCCGAACGAAGTAAAAATCCCTTGTCTCTCTGTGTTATTTTATTCCGCTGCATTAACTCTTACGTTTTACGATTCCGATAATTGAACGATTATAGCCACGAGCGCTATTCACCCCCCCCTCTAGCGCGTCTCGATCCAACACATGGTATATGAGTATGGAGAGTAGGTTAGATGAGCAGCGCGCCCGGCGCGTTGTTAGGACCTACGGGATCCCGCACGACCATGAAATAGTTGTAGCCGGCCCGACCGACCGGCCCCATAACCCGCCGATCGGTACTATCTGTTTTTTCTGGACCAATTCGAGGGCGACCTTAGATTTCCTACTCATCCATTTATTTTGGAAGTTTGTAATTATTTCCGCATCCCGCTCGGCCAACTTGTGCCGAATTCCTTTAGGCTACTGAGCGGGGTTGTCGTCCTCTTTAGGCTGCACAGTATCCCACTTGATCCCAAAATATTCCACTACTTCTTCTACCCCAAACAATCCGAGTTGGGTACTTTTATTTTCCAAAGTAGAATAGGCTTCAAATTTTTTGAGAACATGCCGACCTCCAACAAGCACTGGAGGGAGTTCTTCTTCTATATAAGACTTCCCGAGCGGCCAACATTCCGAACCAGATGGCAGACCGCTGTGCCGACCCAGCCGGAGCTCGGCAAATTCAGAAGCAATCCGGCCTTCCTTCATGCGGCAAATTGCTTGTCCGGTCAGCGGTACAAAATCGACCAGTTGCTTCTCAGGGGGGTGTTGTACATTTTTGGATTATCTCCCGTTCGGGCCAATCTCCCCTACCGCATGGGTAAGGACTCTTTACTCCCTTCGCCTTTTTTGTCTAACTGATTTTAATTTCTTCTACTGCAGCTGAAGTCATGTGGCGCTCCAAGGCTACCTCGCCGAACGGGGTCTTATCCCCAGCCGCCCGGCAGATACAGGAGAGGGGGGGACGCAGTCCGCCCCTGAAACAGAAGTTACCCAACCTGCTTCAACAGAGGTTGAGGAGGATCCTGTTTCCTCTGCTCCAGCCGAGCTGGGAGTCCCCTAGGCCGGGGATTCACCACTGGAAGTTCGGCGGAAACGTCGAAGAGACTCCAGCCTTCTACCGACCCAAGAGGGCGAACCACAGGCGCCGATCGAGATCGCTTCGCCAGATCGCACGCCGTCGCAGATCAGGACCCCCGTGGCCTCGCCCACCGCCCAGCCCTCTGGCTCTCCTCCACGGACTCGTCGCCGCTTACGACGGTTGGGCGAAGCTTCAACCATAGGGGAGTCCTCGGGCCAGGCGACTGCGGCTGAGGAAGTGCCGGCCGGCCACCCGACCATCAAGACTACCCTTCGATTCCCATCGGAGGAATATTTATTGTCTGCCGATCATCCATCAAGCCCCGTTCATGAAATAACCTTGACGGGTCCGCTCGCCAAACTTTTCGAGGACGCCCAGATTCGGGTGGCCCTCATGACGCCCAAGCAGCTCAGCGATAACCACATGCAGCAGGTCACTCAGGTAGGTTCATTTTTCTTCTTGCGCCATGCTACTGTTTGGTTCCTGATTTTATTATTTCACTTACAGCATTGGGCAGAGCAAATCGCCACTAGCCATCGGCTGGCCGAGCTGGAGGATCTCATGGAAAAACTCCAAGTCTCGGGGGGTCCATCGGCCGAGCGGGAGAAACAAGCCCGCGAGGCCGAACAGAAGAAGGCCGCTGACCTGGCTACAGAGGTGGCTCGACTTGAAGGCTTGGTGAAGAAACGTGACGGGGACGTGAAGCGCGCCAGTAGCCGGAAGAAGCGGGCGATCGCTGATCTGGACAAGATGAAAGTCGAAGTCCGAGCCCTAGATCAGCAATCTAAGGAGCTGGAAGCCCAATTAACTGCCGAACGGGATGGACGCTCAGCTGAACGCACTAAAGCGGAGGTTGACCAGAAAGTTCTCCAAGATTCACTAATTGCCTCCCGGGCGGCGCTCAGAAAGTACAAGGAAGGGGAGCCGAGTCGTCTGGCTGCTGCACGTCAAGATTACCTCCACTCGGAGAGGTTCGGCACGAAATTTGGCGGCAGCGTCTCTTCAACCTTTGCCGAGGCCGTTAAGGTCAATATGGCCTACTTGAAGAAGGGTGGCCACCTTCCTGTGGGAATGCACATTCCCGCCTCCGATCTGGCGGCCATGATAGACGACATTCCGGATGGTTTCTTCAACTTCGAAGACCCCGAGTGAAGAGTGTTCCTCGTCTCTATCTTGTTTTTGCGTTTCTTATGCCCAGCGCAACTTTTTGTACTTTCCGTCCGGCATGCTTTCCCTTTAATGCAATTATGTCTTTGCTTGCGTCTTCCTGATCATTATCCATAATATTCTCCCGTTTGCTTAACGTTTATGCTTAGAGTCAGTCATGCTCTAAGTGTTCTCCGTCACGCGGCCGATCAGCTTAACCCATTAAACAAAGTCCGAGCGGGAGGGCCTACTCGCTCTGCACGTATCTAGCCTGTGTGAAGTCAACAAACGCCAAGTATCGAAGGATCAACGCCCTAGCGGGCCTAAATGTTTTAATACTTGTGGTTTCCGCGGTTTCTTATTCTCTGATATTCGCTCGTCAGCACGGATATTTATAGCCGGTCGGCGCAGCTCTCGATCTTTAACGACGGAGCTCGTCGGCGCGGATATTTATAGCCGGTCGGCGCGGCTCTCGATCTTTAACGACGGAGCTCGTCGGCGCGGATATTTATAGCCGGTCGGCGCGGCTCTCGATCTTTAACGACGGAGCTCGTCGGCGCGGATATTTATAGCCGGTCGGCGCTGCTCTCGATCTTTAACGACAGAGCTCGTCGGCGCGGATATTTATAGCCGGTCGGCGCGGTTCTCGATCTTTAACGACGGAGCTCGTCGGCGCGGATATTTATAGCCGGTCGGCGCGGCTCTCGATCTTTAACGACGGAGCTCGTCGGGCTTTTAAGCCTAATTTGGACAACGTTTACCTGGCCGAACGGCACAGGGTCTTCGGAATTGAGCCTTTGGCTCGTACAATATACCTCCGGCTGAGCAGCTCGGAGCGCTTGGCTCCGATAATTTACCTCCGGCCGAGCGGCACGGGGCCTTCGTCGTCGAGCGCTTGGCTCCGATAATTTACCTCCGGCCGAGCGGCACGGGGCCTTCGTCGTCGAGCGCTTGGCTCCGATAATTTACCTCCGGCCGAGCGGCACGGGGCCTTCGTCGTCGAGCGCTTGGCTCCGATAATTTACCTCCGGCCGAGCGGCACGGGGCCTTCGTCGTCGAGCGCTTGGCTCCGATAATTTACCTCCGGCCGAGCGGCACGGGGCCTTCGTATAACCAACCGTTCGGCTCTCACCCAGCTCTATATGGCTGAAGGTGATTTGCACTCCAGGGCCGATCCAGCATCCGACCTGCCGCATCCTTGAGGTAATAAGCGCCCGAACGGAGCTTCTCGACCACTTCAAAGGGTCCTGCCCAAGGAGCTTCCAACTTGCCGACATCTCCGACCGGCTTGACTTTCTTCCAAACTAGGTCGCCTACTTGAAAGGCTCTGGGGATCACGCGCCGGTTGTAGTTCTGCTTCATACGTTGCCGGTACGCCATCAGCCGGACGGACGCTTTGGCTCTTTCCTCTTCGACCAAGTCTAGTTCCATGCTCCTCCGTTCGGCGTTATCTTCATCATAATTTTGTACCCGAACGGACTCCACTCCAACTTCAATCGGGATGACTGCTTCGCCTCCATATACCAAGTGAAATGGAGTGACGCCCGTTCCCTCCTTTGGTGTCGTGCGGAGAGCCCATAGGACGCCCGACAGCTCGTCTACCCAGCTGCCTCCTTCATGGTCGAGCCGAGCCCTTAAAATTCTGAGAATCTCTCGGTTGGTTACCTCGGCTTGACCTTTCCTCTGGGGGTATGCCACCGATGTGAAGTGCTGCTCGATGCCATAACTTTCGCACCACTTCCCGAGCAGCTTCCCAGTGAATTGACGTCCATTGTCGGAGACGAGTCGTCTTGGGATGCCAAAGCGGCAGATGATATTTTGCCATATGAACTTTTTAACTATCTGCTCGGATATTTTTGCAAGTGGCTCAGCTTCTACCCATTTTGAGAAGTAGTCGACCGCCACCAATAAGAACTTCCGCTGCCCGGTAGCCATGGGGAAGGGTCCCACGATGTCCATCCCCCATTGATCGAACGGGCAGGCCATAGTTGATGCTTTCATCTCCTCTGCCGGTCGGTGGGACGTGCTGTGATACTTCTGACAGGATAGACAATTTGCAACGGTCCGGGCAGCATCCTTTTGAAGTGTTGGCCAAAAATACCCGGCTAACAAAATCATCCTGGTTAACGACCGTCCGCCTGGATGTCCACCGCATGAACCTTGGTGCACTTCTCGAAGGATGTACTCGGCATCTTCCCAGCTGACGCATTTTAGGAGCGGACGGGAGAAGGCCTTCTTGTAGAGTTGATCTCCTACGAAGGTGAACCGACTAGCCCTTCTCTTCAGTAAATGAGCTCCTTCCCGGTCGGAGGGGGTAGCTCCCGAGCGCAAATACTCCACAATAGTTGTCCTCCAGTCGCTCGGGTATGTGATACCCTCCATCCGATCGACATGTGCTACTAAAGATACTTGCTCGATCGGCTTCTGAGAGCCGACCGGGTATAACGCGCTTGCCAGCTTGGCCAATTCATCGGCCACTTGATTCTCCGCCCGGGGAATCTTTTGAATAATCACCTCCCTAAAGTTGAGCTTAAGTTTTTCAATAGCCTCCACGTAGAGCTTGAGCCTTGTACTATTTATCTCGAAAATCCCCGAGATTTGCTGAGCAGCCTGTTGGTGCAACATCCCTCAGGTCAAGGTTGACCTGGTTGACCAAGCTTGAGTCTTGGTTTGGGTTTCGATGTTTGACAATGCAAGGTTGATTGAAGAAGAGTCAAGTAGGTCAAGGATGACCGGATACTTGACTGGGAAGTCCTAGTGAGTGAAGCTAGGCAGGAGGAAAATCCTGGTGAGTGAAGCCAGGTGAGAGACCTAGTGAGTGAAGCTAGGCAATTGGGAAAGTCCTGGTGAGTGAAGCCAGGTGAAAGACCTAGTGAGTGAAGCTAGGCAATTGGGAAAGTCCTGGTGAGTGAAGCCAGGCAAGAGAAATCCAAATGGGTCAAGGTTGACCAGACATTTGGTGAGAATCCAAGTAGGTCAAAGGGATTGACCGGATACTTGGCACGAGAAAGAAAAGTCCAAGTAGGTCAGAGGGACTGACCGGATACTTGGCAAGAAGAGAAAAGTCCAAGTGGGTCAAAGGGATTGACCAGACACTTGGTGAGAGAGTCCTAGCTGGTCAAGGGTGACCGGATGCTAGGTCTTATGTACCAACAAGTCATGGTTGACTAGATGTTGGTTTAGGGGGCTTTAGACTTGGTTTTGGACAAAAACCAAGGTTTGGATTGATCCGTGGATTGATCCAGCAGGTTTGGATTGATCCGTGGATTGATCCAGCAGGTTTGGATTGATCCGTGGATCGATCCAGCGGATCTGGATCGATCGGGGGATCGATCCGGAAGATCGGATCGATCCGCCGATCGATCCGGTGAGTCCTCGCGAAACCCCTCTGGATCGATCCGTGGATCGATCCAGAGGTCCCAATCGATCGATGGATCGATTGGGGGCCCGCGATTAGCGCTGGATCGATCCGTGGATCGATCCGCCGATGCGCGATAGGCGCTGGATCGATCCGTGGATCGATCCAAAGCCTCCCCGATCGATTGGGAGCAATCCAATCGATTGGGATTCGACCGTTGGCGTCGTTTATAGCTGTTGGCGTGCGATTCCTTCAGCATCTCTTCACCGATTCATTTCAGATCTTCACCAGCTCCTCCACAACTCTTCTCAAGCTCGAGATCGCTAGTTCTTGAAGGTTCTTGAAGGCTCTTCCAAGTCAAGAGGCGGATCAAAGCAAGAAGAAGAAACTAGGGTTAGGGTTTGTGCACTCATTGTAAGCTTATAAGCTTGTACTTCTTTACTACCCTTTCTTCTTCTTGTATTGAGTCTTGTAAGGCTTCTCCGCCCTTGGTAGTTACCATAAAGGAGAGTTTCATTAGTGGAGGGTGCGTGCGTTGTGTGGATCCTTGGATTAGTCACCTCCCTTGGAGGTGGATACCAAGTAAAATCCAAGTGTTAGCGTGTTTGTATTTGTTTCTTTGTATTTCCGCTGCGCATCCTTGAAGAAACAAGCAACGCCGAGCAACGAGCACGCGAAGAGCTATTCACCCCCTCTAGCTACTTTTCAGTCCTAACACAGCCAACTGGGAATCTGAACAGAGGATGACCCGGACGGCTCCAACGTGCCGAGCGGCCTGCAATCCAGCAATAAGGGCCTCATATTCTGCTTCGTTGTTGGTCGCTCGGTAATCTAGCCGGACGGAGAGCTGCATCCGCTCTCCTTGTGGGGACAACAAAACTATGCCAATTCCGCTCCCGTGTCTAGTGGAAGATCCATCCACGAACACTTTCCACACAGCTTCGGGTTCCGGGTCCTGCACCTCCGTCACAAAATCGGCTAAGGCTTGTGCCTTGATAGCCGAGCGGGGTTGATATTGGATATCAAATTCGCTTAGCTCGGTTGTCCATTTGATGAGCCGTCCGGAAGCTTCTGGATTTAAAAGCACTCGTCCCAATGGGCTATTGGTCTTGACGATAATCGTGTGCGCCAGGAAATAAGGACGAAGTCTCCGAGCGGCCAGGATCAGAGCAAAGGCCAACTTCTCGAGTCCGGTATAGCGGGTTTCAACATCTTTCAAGATATGACTAAGGAAATATACAGGTTGCTCCTCACTTCCCGACCGGACTAATGTTGATCCCATTGCCTGCTCGGTTGAGGATAAATAAATGTACAACGGTTCGCCGACAGCTGGCTTGGCCAGCACAGGTAGGGAGTTTAAGTACGTCTTCAGTTCTTCAAAGGCCCGATCGCAGTCTTCATTCCATTGGAACTTTGCAGCTTTGCGGAGGACTTTGAAGAACGGAAGGCTCCGGTCGGCAGTCTTGGAGATGAAGCGTGATAGCGCTGTAATCCGACCGGTCAGCCTCTGTACTTCCCTCATGTTTCTGGGCGGTGGCATGTCCTGAAGAGCCTTCACCTTGCTAGGATTAGCTTCAATACCCCGTTCGGTCACAATATAGCCCAAGAAACGTCCTCCTTTGGCGCCGAACAAACACTTATGAGGATTTAGCTTGACCCCATATTTTCTGAGTGTACAGAAGGTTTCTTCCATATCTTTGCATAAAGTGGCCGCTCGGAAGTATTTGATGAGGATGTCATCTACATAGACCTCCAGGTTGCATCCGATTTGCTCGCGGAAGACCCTATTCATCAATCTTTGATATGTTGCTCCGGCATTCTTCAGTCCGAACAGCATCACCGTATAGCAATACGTCCCGTCTGGTGTAACGAAGCTAACTTTTTCTTGATCCTCCGGGGCGAGCGGCACTTGATGATAGCCTTGGTAGGCGTCCAGCATACATATAAGCTCGCATCCGACTGTAGAATCTACGAGCTGGTCGATTCGGGACAGAGGGTAGAAATCCTTCGGGCAAGCTTTGTTCAGATCTCTGAAGTCAATGCACACCCTCCATTTGTTGCCTGGCTTGGAGACGAGCACCACATTTGCTAACCAGCTTGGGAATTGAACCTCCCGTATGTGGCCGGCCTCTAAGAGCCTTTCTACCTCCGCTCGGATGATAATATTCTGCTCGGCGCTGAAATCTCTTCTCCTTTGTTTTACTGGCCGAGCGTCCGGCCGGACGTGAAGCTTATGTTGGGCTATGCTAGGGAGACAGCTCATGCGTCGACCCAGCGAAGATGTCATGATTCATCTGGAGGCATTTGACCACTTCTTCTTTCTGTTCGTCCTCCAGGTCGGCGGCAATAAAGGTTGTAGCCTCCGATCGGCTTGGATGGATCTGAACCTCCTCCTTTTCATCATAAATTAAAGCAGGAGGTTTCTCGGTTATGGCGTGTACCTCGATCCGGGGCGCCTTCCGAGCGGGATTCGGCTCGAACCATTTCCACATAGCATTTCCGAGCGGCTAACTGATCTCCTCGTAGTTCACCGATTTTGTCCTCGACCGGGAATTTGATCTTCTGATAGAACGTCGACACAGCAGCTCGAAATTCGCTTAACGCCGGTCGCCCCAGTATCACGTTGTAGGATGAAGGGGAGTTGACCACCACAAAGTTTGTTGTCCTCGTTCTCCGGAGCGGTTCTTCCCCTAAGGAGATAGCCAGTCTTACCTGTCCGACCGGAAGAACCTCATTGCCCGTAAACCCGTAGAGGGGGGTTGTCATCGGCTTGATCGATTTGTAGTTGATCAAAGGCCTTTCTGAAGATGATGTTGACCGAGCTGCCAGTGTCAATGAAGATATGGTGGATGGTGTAGTTGGCTATCACCGCTTTGATGATAAGGGCATCCTCTTGCGGCACTTCAACTCCCTCAAGATCCTTGGGCCCGAAATTGATCTCGGGTCCGCTCGCCTTTTCTTGGCTGCAACCCACCTCATGGATTCTGAGCTGCCGGGCGCTTGCCTTTCTCGCCCTGTGTGAATCTCCTCCGATCGGCCCACCCGCAATAATATTGATTTCTCCCCGGGAGGTGTTGTTTCTGTTCTCCTCTTCCCGAGCTGACTGCCTAGGTCGGTCATTGGACCTCCGAGAGCGATCTTCATGCCTTGGAGGGAAACGCTGTTCGGGAGATCTTCTATATGTTCGCCGACCGGACTCTTGATGCCGCTGCCGGCGGCCGGGTGAAGGCGATCGACGAGGGCCACCCCATCGTACGGGATGGGTGATTGAAGGCAGGCCCCGACAGTCGCGGGTGTTGTGGGAGTCAGTATTATGGAAAGAGCAAAACATTGGGGTCCATACCCTCTTTTTCTTCATCTTTGACCGCTCGGCCGCTACCTCTTGGACCACCGGGGACTTCGCATGATGTGCTCGGGATGCCTCAACTCTTGGTCCTCTTGGTGGCTGATGGGCAGCGGGCTGCTTCCGTTCGGCCTGGGCCGGACGTTCGGCATGAGTTCCCTTCCACCGGGCAGCCTCCGCCTCTTCCACATTTATATACTCATTCGCCCGGTGTAGCATGTAGTCGTAGTCTCTGGGCGGTTTGCGAATGAGCGCGCGGAAGAAGTCCCCTTCCGCGAGGCCTTGCGTGAAGGCGTTTACCATTGTCTCCGAGGTGGCTGTGGGGATGTCCATCGCTACCTGATTAAATCGCTGTATATACGCCCGGAGAGATTCTCTTGGTTCTTGTTTGATGGTGAACAGGCTGACGCTTGTCCTTTGATAACGTCGGCTGCTCGCAAAGTGATGAAGAAATGTCTTTCGGAACTCCTGGAAACTAGTGATAGAGCCGTCCGGCAGCCTCCGAAACCACCTATGTGCAGATTCCGATAGAGTGGTGAGAAATACCCGGCACTTTACGCCATCGGAGTACTGATGCAAGGTGGCGATGCTGTCGAACTTCCCCAAGTGGTCGTCGGGGTCGGTCGTCCCATTGTAAGCTCCGATCGGCGGTGGTGTATAGTATTTTGGTAACGGATCCCGATGTATGGCTTCAGAGAACTGTCGGTGAACCTGCTCGGGTGGTGCGTTCGCTCGGGGAGCTTTGCCCTTCCTATGATCCCGAACGGGAGGCTCATCGGATGAAGATCCTTGCTCCCCGTGAGCGGGCGCGATTTCTGGGGGAGTACGGAAGAGTGCCTGAGGGAACCCTCCTGTTGAAACATATTCCGGGCGGTCTGCTTGCGCCGCCCGGCCTGCTGAAGCCGAGGTTGTTTGCTGTTGCGCTCGCTCAGCCTGTGCTTTCTCCTTTTGCTGCGCCACTGTCTTGGCTGCCCTCGCCTCGACTATAGCGTCAAACTCTTCTTGTGAGAGTGCCACGGTATGTAGTCTTCCAGCCTCGTCCATTGCCTCTGCTCGGATGCAGGTGCGTTCCCACAGACGGCGCCAAATTGATCCTGTCCGAACCTGACGCTGGGGATGTGGCGCTCCCTGCTGGATCCTCGAGTGCTCCGGCGAACCTGCAACAAAACCGAGCCGGGGGGGGGGGTGTCCCGGCGACGGCCCTCCGACGCTCAAGTTAGGCGAAGGAATAAGAAAGTGGCTTAGAAAATGTAGACTTGTGTACCTCCGGTTGAAGAAATGGAGGCCTTATATAGATCTCTCGAAGGAGCCTGGGCACACCAATCGAAGCGATCACCTGCTTTCGACCATGCCTAGGTGTGGGCCTGTCAGAAGGGCATCCATAAGACCATACTGCTACTGTATCAACCTGTCCGTGACGTGATGGTGGGGCCTTTAATAGTGTCATCTTGCGTACAGTCTAATCATCATGCCTTTGCTGACATATCATATCCCGAGCCGATCGAATAGGCCGATCGGCTAACCACTGTTCCCTCGCCATGATTCCGGCCGAGCGGACACCTTCGCTCGGCCATTCGGCTCCGCACGATTCCGGCCGAGCAGACACCTCCGCTCGGCCATTCGGCTCCGGATCCTGTCTGAACCAGGAGTCAACGGACGCTGGGGATGTGGTGCTCCCTACTGGATCCTCGAGTGCTCCGGCGAACCTGCAACAAAACCGAGCCGGGGGGGTGTCCCGACGACGGCCCTCCGACGCTCAAGTTAGGCGAAGGAATAAGAAAGTGGCTTAGAAAATGTAGACTTGTGTACCTCCGGTTGAAGAAATGGAGGCCTTATATAGACCTCTCGAAGGAGCCTGGGCACACCAATCGAAGCGATCACCTGCTTTCGACCATGCCTAGGTGTGGGCCTGTCAGAAGGGCATCCATAAGACCATACTGCTACTGTATCAACCTGTCCGTGACGTGATGGTGGGGCCTTTAATAGTGTCATCTTGCGTACAGTCTAATCATCATGCCTTTGCTGACATATCATATCCCGAGCCGATAGAATAGGCCGATCGGCTAACCACTGTTCCCTCGCCACGATTCCGGCCGAGCGGACACCTCCGCTCGGCCATTCGGCTCCGCACGATTCCGGCCGAGCAGACACCTCCGCTCGGCCATTCGGCTCCGGTTCTTCTGCTTTGGCGTCGGAAACCCAGACCTTTGGCTGGGTAATCTCTGGTTCCGCTCGGACGGGACCCCATCTGTGGGTCCCCCATTCTTACCGCCGGATCAAATATTATTGAGTATGACTATATGAGAATAATAGTTCTATATATATATATATATATAATTTTTTAGATATTTTTATAATTATTACTCATGTATCATAAAATTTTATGTGCTTTTTAGTAAGATTGTATGATTTTATGATCTGATTATGATCTCATCATAAAATTTTAAATATTTTTTAGTAAGATTGTATGATATGATCTGATCCTGACCTCAAATCAATTCTGTATAGGATTGTAATTATACAAACTATGGGTGTCACATTTGTTGTGGAGGATGACAAGGACACAGTTAAATATTGTATTCAATATTTAATTAAGTCAATTTTCTAATGAAATTAATATTTTTATCAATTTTAATATGCTACTATGGTGTAGCGGTAGAACATCTAGATTACCACCCAAATATTCATGGTTTGATCTCCAATTATATTGAATTTGTAGGAATTTTTCCTCTAAATGAGGCTCACAACCAAAGGATATTGAACTTCTTGATAATTTGTCGCTAGCGCTTCCCGATTACCCTAATAGTCGATGGAAAAATTTTATAAGGCTGAGCCGATCATCTCAGGGGTACTTTTCGATTTATCCTGATAATCAATAAAAAAATTTTATAAGGTCGAACCAATTATCCTAAGGCTAACTGAATTTATCATTTCTTTTTTAACGCATCAAGAACTCGTGAGAGTACCCAGTTTTTCATAGCATCAAGAATATCGACATGGTGTAACCATAAAAAGTATTCAACGTACTTCCAAGCCTTCATGCGCGATTCGAATCACAACTATAGCTCACAACTATAGGTCACTATAAACAAGAGATGTCTTGCATTGTTTCACATCCCTTTGTTCGGATAACATTCTTGCTTATAAACAAGAGATGCCTTCATTTCTCTCGTCTCTTTCCTATGTTTTTCTTTCCCATACGGCCATACTTGAGTAAACAACATCATTGCTTTCACTACAACCACTTTCACTCTCCCGGTCTCATATTTCTCAACAAGATGTAAAGTGTAAACGAATCATTCCCAACCGAATGCCGTTCCTTCCCAGTTTGGCATGGATCGATTAAACTCAGTATGGGCATAAATCAATCGTGTTCGTAGGTCGGGTCAAGCCGTCTCATTGATTAACACCTGTATACATCAATTATATAAAAAATAAATAAAAATATATATCTCATGAACACGTGTCATATGATAGATCGAAACAGTAATTGTGAATAAATTATATTATCATGTTTTTTTATATTATTATCTGGATTAAGGAAAGGATTTAAAAATATATATTTATATATTTAAATTTAATATTAAACTAGGAGGGAAAGAAGAATACTATTTTTCGTTTGTCTATTTATATCATTCGGGCTCGGCTTCCTCCTCCGTCCGCCGGAGAGGATGGCTGAATCCACCGTCGGCGAAAAGGCTCCGGCGAAGGTCATCTTCGGAAATTACGAACTGGGCCGCCTCCTCGGCCGCGGCTCCTCCGCCAAGGTCTACCACGCGCGGCACCTCCCATCCGGCAACTCCGTCGCCATCAAGGTCTTCCCCAACCCCCGCCGCCCCGCCGGGCATCCCGCCTCGGCTTCTGACTCCTTCATACGCGAGATATTTGCCCTCCGCCGCCTCCGCCACCGCCACATCGTCCGCCTACACGAGGTTCTCGCCTCCCGCTCCAAGGTCTACCTCGTCCTCGACCACGCCAAGGGCGGCGAGCTCTTCTCCCGCATCGATGACCACGGCCGCCTGTCCGAGGACCTCGCCCGCCGGCTCTTCCACCAGCTGATCTCCGCCGTCGCCCACTCCCACTCCCGCGGCGTCTTCCACCGGGACCTCAAACCCGAGAATCTCCTCCTGGACGAGGCCGGCGACCTCAAGGTCGCTGATTTCGGATTCGCCGCCCTCCGACGCTCCGCCGATGGCGCCGACCACCTCCTCCGCACCCAATGCGGGACGCCGACCTACGTCTCGCCGGAGATCCTGATGGGGAAGCGAACGAACGGCTACGATGGGGCGAAGGCGGACATCTGGTCCTGCGGCGTCATCCTCTTCGTGCTCGTCGCTGGCTACCTCCCCTTCAACGGTTCCAATCTCATGTCTCTTTACCGCAAAATCTACCGCGGCCACCACCGCTGCCCTCGGTGGACGCCGCCCGACCTCCGCCGCCTCATCGCACGCCTCCTCGACCCCGATCCGGCCACTCGCATCTCGATCGACGGCATCCTCCGCGACCCCTGGTTCGCCCAGGGCCTCGACGCAAATCAAAGGGCGGCCCTCATGCGGCCCCTCGTTGACGAACAAAAGCCCCGACACCACGCCGGCGCCGGCCAACTCAACGCCTTCGATCTCATCGCCTTCTCCTCCGGACTTGACCTTTCGGGCTTCTTTGGGGAAGGAGAATCATCGGACCGGGAGCGGTTCGCGACATTCGAACCGGTGGACCGGGTTCTGGATCGGGTCGAGCGAGTGGGAAAGGGCGAGGGTTTCGCGGTGAGGAAGGAGAAGGGGGCGGTGGTGTCGACGGTGGTGGAGGGGCAAAACGGAGAGTTGATAGTTAGGGTTGAAGTTTACCGGTTGGCGGGCGGTGCGGCGGTGGTGGAGTTGGAGAAGGGCGGCGGAGGCGCTGGAACCTTCTGCAGCGAGAAGCTGAGGCCGGCGTTGTGCCAGCCGTCCGGCGGCTGTCGGTGACCGACGGTCTGACTACGTTTGAAGTCAGCGGCAATTGCTTTGTATAAAAATAATTAAAATTAGAGAAAAGGGTAAAATAAGGTATCACATGAAAATAAAGGGGCAATTTGGTAAAAGAGTGCATTTAATTTATTTAAATAGTAATCAGAACCTTAAATACTAAACCCAATTAATATATTCTTTATACTAGTATGATCGTACACACGCGTTGGGTGTGTAATATAATTATTCTAATCCCAGCAATAAACTATTGTAATGGGCTTCTCTATGCAAAAAATTATTTTAATTTAATATTATACTTATCTTATTAAAAGAAAATAAGAAAAGTATATTTTTTAATATCGTCGGCCTAAAATATTTATAGAAGCTTCTTTGATCATAGTGTTGTCAATTCTAAGATGTGAGACTAAAGAGAACTATATTTTTTATATAAAACAATCAAAGAAAATTACTAATAAACCTTGGAATTATTTTTAGTGTGAATAGAAAAAAGGACAGTAACGTAAATTCATTTTAGGCTTCACCAAAGTTAGTTAGTAAAGGGGAGAGATTTTTAATAAAATAGTAAGATAATAGATTAGTCTTCTCTTAATTCATCCGTTGAAAAATCCAAAACATAATTTATCTCATCCCTATCAACTACGGAGGATATTTTTTTTCCAAAATTAATTTTGGTTTCTAAAAATCTAAATGCCTGAATTATAATATATATATATATATATATATATATATATATAAACTGACTTTCAAAATATTCATCCATAATGAAAATTTTGATTTGCCACTATATCATGGTTTTTTTTCTTAATGATTGGATGTTATTTTAATTAAATTATAATCATCAAATACTTTAAAGTCAAGAATATTTAATGACTACTAATATTTTGAGTAATTTAAAGTCTTAAAAATATTTTTAGACAAAAATGTTAAATGACTTTTAATATATTTATATTTATTGTTCTTAGATTTTTGAACTCAATACTATTGTTAAGGATTTCCCGTCAAAAGTGATGGAAGTGTTTAATAATCCTAGAGACCTTAGATTCATGCTAAATTAGCATTTAATATTTTTCAAATTATATTTGATTAGGACGGTAAATAGGTCAAGCCGAGCTAAATTTTATAGTGTTCAAGCTTATCAATAAAGTTGAGCCAAGCTAAGCCAAATATAAAATGAACCAAGCCATTAAAATAATTATTCAAGTTTGGCTTGGTTTTTTTTTTATAAATTTAAGCTTGATTTATTTAGATATTATCGATTTTTCAATTTAAATTTATTTGATTGTTTGAAACTTTTAAATTTTAAGTTTATTTGATTAGTTATTGAGCTTGATAATATAAATTTATTTGTTCATTTGAAATTTTATTTATTTATTTAGCAAGTTGATAGAATTTTATTAATGAACATTATTCACAAATATTGTTCACGAACATTATTTATAAATATTAACAAGTTGAATATATATGTGTTCAAGCTTGTTCATTTAGTTAAATGAGTTATTCAAACTTATTTATTTAATTAATCTTATGTATATTAAACAAATATAAATAAATTCTTATCAAATCGAACATAAAATTTATTCACGAACGTTCGATTTATTTTCAGTCTTATACTCTTCCTTATTTTAAGTTTAATTGAGTTATCAATCACTTTGCCCAAATGCACTTAATAACTACGAGTCAATTAGAATTAATTCTCGTCAACTAGAATCACATTTTAGTTGACAATCATTAGACATCCTCCAAGGCATAAGTGTTTTTGCTTGCCTTAGCATCCTTCAAGGCATCAAGTTCCCTTGTTCGATAAGAATGTGGACCACCATTTTTTGCTTGCTTGAGATGCAACATTCATGGAAGGAAATAGTTTGTAGCGTACACTTTGATGATTGTTTCCCTTGTAAGTTAATTACATTCGTGTTGCTATTGTGCTAGAGATTAGGGGTACTAAATAGGGATGGAATAAATTGATGATCGATTAACGATATAAATGGGGTGATGAATTCTCTATATTATCCCTAATCCGAGTGTTGTTTAAGCCGCCAATGAGAAATTGGATGCTTAGAGACAACATCCGGAATGGCAATAAGCAAAGCATAGAATTAGAGATTGTGGTTGATGATTCATTTTCAAAATTATTTAAGACTTATTCATCAATATATTAACCCTTCCGATCAATCTTGCTTCAACATTAGACGAACTTTAGCAATACTCAAAGGCATTCCCAAAGAACAAGAGAGAGCTCCGTGGTAAACTAAAGTCCCTGAAGACTTGATACATATGGATCAAACCTAATTTGTTGTCGATAATTATAACAATCAATGCATGCCCTAACCTCCTAGTTCATTCAACCTGATTGGACTGAAGCCCAAATTGACCTAATTTGTTAGTTTAGGAAAAGAAATGATGTTTATTGGACCAAGGAACGAGATCAAATTGCATAACAAGCAAAGATACGACTTCAATATTTATTTAAAACATAATTAAGGAGATTAAGAAGAGAGCGTTGACTAACTAAAAAAGTGGTTCCTTAATTTAGGGAATTTAGCCAATTACAAGCAAGACACAAGTGACATGTTATTTATACTGCATGAGTGTGATGTAAACTACTTAAGCAAGACACAAGTGACCTGTATTTATACCCCACGGGTGTGTGATGTAAAATACTTAAGAAAATAAAAAAAAAAAAAAATCAGAGTTGGAATTCCAATAATAACGAATATTCTAGAGGTCAGCCTTTAAATATAAATTTTGAATTTACTCAGTAACCAAATTAAGGAAAAGACTATCTACCTCTAAGATTAAGATTAGTCCGATGAACAACTGAATTATCAAAATAAAAAACAAGTGACATGTTATTTAGCCTCACACAAGTTAAATGACTAAAAACTTGAGTTGTTTGGAGGCCCAAGTGCTCTCTCTGTATACTTGGGAGGTAGATTTTAAAAATTAAACAAAGTTTTCGGTGCAGAAATCTTTTTGTTGTTTATTTTGTTATAAAGGATGGACTATTAATCATTTCCATTATTTACTTATTATGAAAAAGATAGACAGGCGAATTTATAAATTTATTTATATTTATATAAATTTTATCATATTTTATCATTATTAACTATCAATTTCTTTTCTAAATTAATATACGGTTCAAATAACTATTATTTGTCATGATTCAAATAACTATGGTAGAAATATAAAATTAAGAGTTTCTAATAATATTGTAAAAGTTATCAAGTTCATCTAATCCATACGAGCCATGTGAGGCTTCTTGCGGACTAGATTGGCGTGTGACCTTCGATATGATTGATTGAATTCGACCGCAATGGCCATGATATGGAAGCATGGTCAACCACCACCATTGCCAACTAGCTTTAGGTTTTATAGGGCCTAAGAATTAATTATAAGCACAAAAGACGTGTGTAATTAGACACTAATATTCGATATTATCCAGACACGAACAATGCTTCACCTACACAGCATTATTGACCTAGGCACAATAATTCAATCTCATCTTAGGGATACAATATTTTAAAACTTTTTTTTCCAAGTAAATTAGTCGAAAAATAAGAAATGAATTTAAGACAGCACACGAGAGGAAGATCCAACTATGATCACTCGCATGATTTGCATATGCCCTAGAGAAAATTCATTATATAAGACCGCAAATGAACCCGATCGACGACACGAATAAGAACCAGAACCGAGCCGGTCCAACCGGAAATGTCAAAGAGAGAGCAATACCTGAAGGAGAAAAGGCTTTTGAGGTGAATGGACAGAGCAGAAACCTTCACAATGCGTTTGCCCTGAAAAAAGAAACACTTGTTAGGTGAGGCTGGGAGATTAACTTAATAAATATTTAAACCCATGCTTAAGACGTAATTAATATACTAATCCTGCTGCTAATGAAGGCAAAGACTCACTTAATTTGTCATTAGATTATTAGTCACTCAGCTTCACCCCTTAAATACATAACTCCACCCCCACGTTTCTATCAGATGATTTGAGAGAGGAGAGGGAGGAGAGAATTCATACTGCCTGAGAGTTGATTTAAGCGTCGGTCGGTCGATCGATGGGCAACAGCCTGAGATGCTGCTTGGCCTGCGTCCTGCCGTGCGGCGCATTCGATGTTGTCCGAATTGTCCACCTCAGTGGCCAGGTGGAGGAGCACAGCTGCAGCGTCAGTGCTGGGGAGATCCTGGCTGCCAACCCTGGCCACGTCCTCAGCAAGCCCTGCAGCTCCCAGGGAGGAAGCACTGTGCGACGGCGCATCTTGATTGTGTCGCCGGAGGCTGAGCTCCGGCGCGGAGACATTTACTTCCTCATCCCGGCTGCAACCGCAACCTTGCACGATCACAAGAAGAAATTTCACAACCACAATGGCAAGGTAGCAAACCAGCAGCAGCAGCAGCATGAGCCTGATAAGCATAGACAGTGCATGAACCAGGAGAGCCCAACTGAGAAGAAGCTGAGCCAGAGCCACCGTCATCGCGGTCGGACCGGCAGGGTCGGGGTCTGGCGACCGCACCTCGAGAGCATTTGTGAAGGCTTGTGACTATCCATGTAACTTCAGCACAAAAGTAACAAGCAATTAGAGAGATCATTAATGTATGGAGTTGAAGCTCAGAAAAAGAAAGAAAGATATGTAGACTTGCACATAAATTAGCATCATCAAAACTAAAGTTGTTCTTTGCACAAAAAATGCCATTTTGTGCTACCTTTCGATCGATCTCAACACAAAACATGCATGTAATTGACACTTGGATTACTCTCCACAACATCAAGAATTTTACCACGAGGCTTCAAATAATTGCAATCTTAGAATCAGCAACGTTTGAAAGAAAAGGAACAATTACTTTCACAAAATGTAAAAAGATAAACTAGGAGTCCATATATCTAGTAAACTATTCCTTCAACAAAACTCAATTGAAGGATAAGAATTACCACTGAGAATTTATAATTTTACTGTAGTAAACAGACTTATATCTTTTATGTGCAATCTTTAACCAGCAATTTGATCGATTCTAAAGAAGAATAAGAAATTCACATCAATGGAAGTACGTGTATGATTCCACAAAACGTGGTTACCTGAGAAAAGAGATCATATTTGATACTTGTGCCAGAACAGAAGACCTCCCT
The DNA here is from genome assembly GCF_018446385.1 of Zingiber officinale. NCBI lineage: Eukaryota > Viridiplantae > Streptophyta > Magnoliopsida > Zingiberales > Zingiberaceae > Zingiber > Zingiber officinale. The sequence goes on from NC_055988.1 coordinate 172,773,013, forward strand.
TGCGTGGAAGAGAGAGCCTGCACAAAATGATAAGTGATGGCTTGTTAGTTAAAGGTTTACAGCTAATATGAGGCATTCTTTAGTGGAAGCTATTGACTGCAACTCTTGGATCCATATCAAGGCATTGTTTACAAGATTGTTTATACTGAATATGATTCCAAAATCCAATATTTTAAGCAGTAGAGGCAGCTACAAGAGATAGAGTGCAAGGTAGAGTTATAATAAGAATCAATGCACAACTCTGGGGGGTCCTAGTGAGGTTAAAATATGAAGCAATGATTGGGTCTGGTTAATGGTGAAAGAGGAATAAGCCAAGAATGATAAAGACTGAAACCAACTGCATGACAAAACTGCATCTACTGTCCCTTCTTGACAATGATCAAAATGACAATCTTAAACAACAAAAAGATTATTTTAGTAAAAGATATTTCGGCACACAAAGGAAATGGAGAAAAAATACGAAGAGAGAAATTGCACTTCCTTGTCCTTGTCTTGAGATCCAAAAACATAGACAAAAGTTGTAGTTTGGTGCACGAACTCACCATGATCTAATGAACAGCTGCTTGCAGCAAGGCATGTTGGTAGCTGGCACACCAGTTTCCTGTAATGACAAATAGGGTTTCATAATCTAATTTATCGATGCTTTAAATGGATATAAACAATGCAATTATTGCAGTAAACATCCTTTGATATTTGTACAGTTAAATATGATATAGGATTGCAGTTACTTCAAGATAAAAAGGCACACCACCTTTTCATGGACTAAATGTAACTTTAAGATATAGGTTGCTCGTAAATATTCTTCTTAGTTCTTGTGTAACAACTAACCTCTTGAGACTTCTATTCTATTTGATATGAAATCTATATAAAACACAATTTTAATGAATAAAATCAGTATATCTGAATTATCTAAATAGTGAGATCAAATAAGGTAATTAAGATCACACTTTAAAGACATGAATAAAGTATCAAATTTTTTAACGGCAAGGTATGGTCTGTGTAGTTGACTCCAAAGACTTTAATTTATGGCATACTCAGCAAAATTGACAGATATTGATATAGGACAAAACCCAATTTTTATCGAATAATTTATACTACAGTCTACAGATATGATTTTATTATTAGCTATACATTATTTTAATTATTTATTAATTATATTAATATATATATTAACATTCATGCTTGAATTCTTTGATGGGCAAAACTCATAAGGGCATCCCTAATTATCATTTTCATCAAAAAAAAAAAAAAAAAAACCTCTCTTTTTGTTAAAAAAAAAGTCAAAAACATTACTCCACCATATTTCTCATCCTGAAAGTATCTTTATTCCTGCACTCCTACGATAGCTACATTGTAGCTGCTACAACGTATTTACGTAAATTATTTTTCTTTTTAGTTTAATTTGATTAAAAATACTATAGATAGAGCACTTTTATATAAAAGAAAAAGGTCAAAATGCTTAAACTTGATCAAAATCGTCAACACTTTTAAAAGTTAAAACGGTTATAGCAACTACTAAAAGTTTTTTTTTTTTACCATTTTGAAGTTAGTATAATTAAGTTTAAACAATTTTGACCAAGTTGGTAAATTTCAAGTCATTTTTGAAGCGAGTTTTTATATAAAAGTGCTTTATACGTATTATTTTTAACCAAGTTAAACCGGCTTATTTTAACACATTATAGTAAATACTATGTAGCGACTACAACAATGTTGAAATAAGGATATTTTTGAAATGAAAATTATTTTGACTTTTTCCATAAAAGAGATACCCTTTTGATGATGTTGGTGCGGGAAGTATCAGGCAATCGAACCCAAGTTTTGATAATGGCAAAGGGTTCAAAGTTAAGTCGTCTTGTGATCTAACAAGTTCATGGAGCTTGCAGGAAAGTCCTAAATGGTACTTAGGCAAAAGTCCTAGCTGTGGTTAGGCAGGTGGAAAACCCTAGGGGGTGATAACCCTATGTTATAGGGGGTGGTAACCCTATGCGGAAAGTCTTGGCGGGTCGAAAGCTTCAGGCAAAAGTCCTAGGGGGTGGTAACCCTAGGTGGAAAGTCCTGGTGTCGCGAACCAGGTGGAAAACTGGATGGGCCGGGAAGCGGAAGTCCAGCAGAAAGTCCGGAAGTTTCGAACGCTGAGCAAAAGTCCAGTCGATCTGGAGGATCGCACTGGCAACATGTAAAACTCCTAAGTGGAGTAGGTGAGGACGCGTTCTCCGTAGAGGGAACAGTAGGCGTCGGGTCGACCTAGGGTTTTCGGTCGGAGATCCGAAGTCAAAAGACTGTCAAAATATTATATTGATTAATATCTGTGCTAACTTGGTTTTGCAGGATGTGTTTGCAGACTAACATGTTTTGCAGGGCCAAAAACAAGAGTTGAGCCTCGGAGGAACAGTGTCCGAGGCGCCTCCATGGAGCTTGGAGGCGCCTCGGGTGCAAGCCGAAGCCAGCTGTCCAGAGGAGCTGGAGGCGCCTTGGACCAGGGCTTGAAGGCGCCTTGAGGAGGCTTGAAGGCGCCTTAAACCTGATAAGGTGAGACCAGGTTTGCGTTGATCCACTCGTGAGACTCAGAGGCCCGGAGGCGCCTTGGACAGGCTTGGAGGCGCCTCCAGCACAGTATAAAAAGGGGGTCGAAGCAGCAGCTAAAAACAACAACTTCCGAGCAATCCTAACACTACAAGCTGCTAACGAGACGATCCCAAAGTGCTGCAACATCATCTCGACGACCCGGAGCTTCAGCTTTCATTTCTTTGTTGTCGGTATTACTTAATTCTATTGTACTTAATTCATATCTGTACTATTGCGATTTAATAGTGAATTGCCCAAAGTAATCGCTCAACGAGCGAGAGCCTTGGAGTAGGAGTCGCCCAAGGCTCCGAACCAAGTAAAAACACTTGGGTCTTTTCTGTGTTTGATTTTTCCTTTATTTCCGCTGCATTACTCTCGAACGATTTCCGAATGCGAAATGAACGAAATAGCCACGAACACTATTCAACCCCCCCCCTCTCTAGCGCTTTCGATCCAACAAATGATTCTCATTATCTAAGACACTCTTTTGATTTTTGTCCTCCTTTGATTATTTAATCTTGATATCAATATTAATGTTAGCAACCATGATTCTCAAACCATTATTGTTAAGTTTGAAACAACTCCAGTTTGACCAACTTCAAACTTAGGTGATTGCAGTTAAGCAATTGTGTGAAATAGCAAGTTTGGAATTTCATGCACCGGTAAAGTTGTTGTCTTGGCGCAACGATAAAGTTGTTGTCATGTGACCAAAAGGTCACGAGTTCGAATCCTGAAAACAACCTCTTGCAAAAAGTAGAGTAAGACTGCATACAATGGATCCTTCCCCGGGACCCCGGATGGCGGGAACTTCGTGCACCAGGCTGCCCTTTTTTTTTTTAGCAAGTTTGGAATTTACTTTTTTGTTTTTTTTACAAGTTTTATCTATTGAGGTTAAAAAAAAAATCTACAATCATAATTCTTCTCTCAAAAAAAAACATAAAAAATAATAATAACCAAAAACAACTTCAAATGCTCATTTAAATTGCCTTTATATTATAAAAATTCTCAATGACCCCAAACAAACTCTAAGCTCAAATCATAGTGGAATTTGCATAGTGTGCTACAGAAAAAAGGAAAAAGAAAAAAGAAAAAAAAAAAGAGAGAGAGCTATGTTTTGTACAGACTTCATCCTCACTTAGTTATCAAATATATTACCAGAGAAAAGTCGGCATCAAACAGGGTAAAAATTCTACCATTTTGCTAAACAACCATGACTACTTTGTCTAACTCTTATTTATAGCTTCCTGAGGTCTCCCCACATTAACACAATTTAATACTTGTCCATAGGTTTAATTCAACCCTCTTCTACTCATATGAAGTACAATCTCATGCAACAATAAAATTTCTCCTTGTATTCATTTTCAGCACAAAATTAAAATCATCTCTCAGATTAATGTAAAGATGTAAAACCAAACTTCAGATTGGATCATTGGAGTACAGAAATTGAATGTTTCAGTAGATATGACCTAAGAAATGAGATGCTTGGAGTAAACTTGAAATAACATTAAATTATATGATGGCCAAATGACAAGATGGTGCTGAAAGTCATATGGTTAACAAGGACTAACAATAAACTAAACAAAGTCAACCACACACTAGCTTGAGGTCATATCCAAGCAGAACATGCATTCAATTCCTATTGTCAACCCTTAGGAGGAAGAAAGCAACTTTCATGAGGTCAAGCAGTTAACAAACTCATAAACTAGAATACAAGAGCTGGAATACAAAGTTTTTTTTAACTAATTTTATATAATCTGAAGCTGAATGGAAATAACATGACACTATTGAATATGATAAGTATTTGAATCTCTATCACAGTAATAGTTTAAGCTAGGTTACTGGGCAGTCAAGTTCACTGGATTGGCTTATATGCTCAAGTTTGAATAGAACATAGAAGGCATGCAATAACAACTCACAGCACTTGGATGTTGTCCAATTAGGCTTCAGACCAGTAAAATTCAACTTGCTCATTCGTCTGAAAATTTAATCAGAAAAAATGAATATCAATCAAGTCTTTCCTAATTAATTAGCAAAACTCGGAACATGACTTGAACAAATTTACTATTGCTGAGCTATAGATGACAAAATCAATCAGATAACGCAATGCAAACAGCTTAATTCAGGAAAAAAGCATAGGCTTAGGGAGCATAGAGCATACCATTCATTCAATTGATGCAAACAACTCGGGTGAATCCACTGGAAAAAGTTACACTGAAGATATTACAAATTCAGATGATTTTCCAATTTACAAATATCCACATAACTAGACAAGAATCACTACACCAATCCTTCCCTCTTCATCTGCTAAGCGGTATATTAATGTAGAAGAACTACACCATTTACACACTGAAGAGATTACAAACTCGGATGATATTCCAACTTGCACATATCCACTTCTGTCATTGATTGATTCTGGGCCAAATAAATTGGCTAGGAATAATTGGCTATCCTACACAACATACTTAAAAGTAAATTTCAGTACAATATATCCAAGCCACAATATCTCTGTTAATTTGGGTAACCAAAAGACAAGAAGGGGATCAACTCTCATGCCAACAATGAACAACATCAAAATTTCAATTGCCACGGCACATGCAACAGTGTGTTCAGCCATTTGTCAAACTGATGCTTGATCCAAGAAAATATGGGATATTGACGCATACAATGGAGAGCTGATGCAATATGTAGTGTAGATAAAAAATAATGCCACAACCGTGAAGATGGAGGGTTTTTCAGAAATTACAAGAAATCATTAATAGCATTACCAGAGAATCCATAATTATTTTACAAATAGTTAAATGCAATATGAACTATCAACAAAGAAAAAACTTGAGCCAAAAGGAAAATTGTAAATATACCACTAACACCATGTAATGCAATTGGTAAGTTGTATTATTTGTACATACTAAAGCTTAGGAAATAGTTTAAATAACTTTTATCAAGTTTGTTAAGAGCACTAGAGTATTAGTATACAATATTCAACACCACCAATAAATGTGTAAAAAAAAATCCTAAAACATAAACTTTTTTTTTAAATATCACGTTAGGTCTCAATGAGGACTTAGTTTAAATTTGAACATATACTAGTTTGAATGTAGTTGAACTTGGTATAAGTAATCAAGCTCAATAAGCATTTAATAAACAAGTTTCAACACAAATTTTAGGATTAAATGAGCTTGAAGTTTTCTCCAAGGTATAGCCTTTTTTTAATGAACAAGCTTTAACATTTCTGGATCCTCTTTCCTTCAGACTTTTGCATTGTCGTATCAAGTAAATTTTTAGTATGATTGATCTTTCAAGTATTAACCTAGGTTAATCTTCAAATATTTTAGTGGTAATCCTTGTTCTCTCATCAGTTTCCCTTTCCAAAAATTTTAGTGGCATTAACTTAATCTCTCTATACAAATACAATATTATATGCCTCCTTTATTCTTACATATTGGTACTAGAAAGCTTTCTCTCTAAATTAAAAGGTCCAGATCAGTGGTTTATTGCTATGCTTTGCTGATTGTTCTCTTTTCTGTCTAGGTGACATTAGAAGAAATCAAGTTTTGAATCTATATTCTAGATGATATCTCATATTAACCAAGGACACAACACAATTCTTTACTGGAAAGTAGTTCAAGGTTTAGTAAGTCTTCGGCTGCTAGAAAATGCAGGTGCAGAAGAAGTTGAGTTCACCGTATAATCCTATTGAATTGTCACACAAAAATAAAAAGAATTGCATTCCACGAGAAGCGAGTAGGGTTAGGCTTCCTAGATCAAAAGTTGAATTTTTCACAAAGGTTAGCTACCTGGCAAAAGTTTGCAGTCCAGAATTTTAGAGAGAGAAAACAGAAAGAAGAGGAAGAAGAAACTAGTGAGTTGGATGCATATTGTAATGAAAGAATATTAACATAGCAACAAAAGAATGTATATTGCAAAATGCCTAATAGTTGGTACAAGTTCACGCAAAAATAAGTAAAAGGCATTGTAAGAAGTTGAGTGAACAAATAGAGCACATGCTTAAAAGTTCAACAGTCCAGATGTCTTACATACTAGAAAGAATTAAATCACAACAGAAAAGAATTAGCCTCCTCATTCATGAAAATAACAGCTAGGTAACTATGATTGTTCATAGCTACGCATTTCTTGGTTAAAACCCTATCAAACATAAAAGCGTCTCCTTTACTGCAACAATGAAGAACTGAACATACAGAAGTAGTGTACTGTGTGCAGAACAAATTCCATAAGACAATAATCAAATACTGATTACCACCATTGGTGAACTAGAACTCCACTATCCCGAAGTGACGTGAAGAGCTTCAAGCATTTCCCGTATGTGTTTTGGTATTTTGGACTCCTCTGTCCAGGGCAGCATTTCTGCCATCTATTGTAGTGACACTCAAGAAAGAGCTCGTCGATTAGACAGATAGCTCCTGTCTTGAACAGCCTCGGTATCAGATCAAATTCAGTCCCCTCAACATCCATCTTCATCACAACATAGTCTTTCTCAGTAAATGTCCTCTTCAGCCAAGCAGCGAAATCAAATCCCTGAATTGCATGCACAGAACCTGTTGAAACACGACCATCGGAGGCCCCAAAAGGCCTGATACGACCCATTCCTCGGCCTTGCTCTACATCATGGTTATCTGGATCATGATTAATCTCAAATGTCAAAGTTTCATTGCGCACCCATGCAGCGAAAGGCAGCAAGTTTACACCTTTCTTAGTGGCATACTCTTTGTGAAATGCTCTGTCAGCTTCAATAGCATATATCTCAAAAGTGTGATTCTGCTTAGGGTACTGTTTCCTGAACCAGCTACCAATGCTTGAGCCATAGCTCCGAGCGCCAACATCGACATAAATATACCTTTGCTTGAAGCTTATATCAGCAATTGATGGCAAATACTTGACATTCTGGATGTTCCTCTTGAGGGTGATCCATGGCTTTAAAGGCTCCTCCTCAATCAGAGGCTCTGCTAACTGAAGAATCTGGAGCTTGTGCTCTAGAACTGGACATTCATCATGAGAATTAACCTTTGTAAAAACAATTTGTACGCCTTCTTGTTTCTGTAAAACTATCTCACGGAGAGGCTGAGACTTCGAATCCCAATGGTTGATCTCCCTCGATCGAACATTTATGAAGCCAGGGAAAAGTTGGGCGAGGGAGTGGAGACTGTAGGAATCTCCAGCGGAGGTAGTGAGCACAACAAGGAACCAATGAGGTCTCAGCGTCCTTGCGATCTCTGCAGCAAGATCCGCAGGCCGTTTGCTTTGATCTAGACTCTGCCCTGCAAACACGAAGTCGAAGGTGGCATTTTTGAACGGCAGAAAGAGAGGATCGCCACCGGCAACTACCAGCGGTGGCGCGCTTTTCTTAGCAATGCCGACCGCATCAGGGACTCCGATCTCCTTGAGAGCGAGCACCTCATATCCAGCAGGGGTGTCGACGCACAGGCACTTAGAGTCCTGGGAGAGAAATCCTTCCACCACGAGATCCTGCATCACGGAGGAATAGAACTCGACAGCCTTCCGCCACTCTCGGCTGGTCCAGAGGGATCGGACGGCTGGATCCGCGGGGTATCCAAGGCTGGCATCTGCTGAGGCGATGGAGGCAGAAGCTACGACACCTCCGGACGATCCCGCAAGTGCAAGAGATTCCCCCGGCAAAGAAAAGAAGCAATTGTCACCGGCGGTGCAGGAACCGCCGTAGATAGTGACAACGTACACGAATCGAAGGAGGAAAACAGACACGAAGATGAGGAGCGCCCGGACGAGGAGGTTTCCCACCGAGCACCGCTTTTCCGCCGGCTCCATAGCCGGGAAATAACAGATCAAAGAATACCTATGTATGACTATTTCTCAACGAACACAGAAAATGAATCAAAATTGAAACCCTAACTGAAACAAACAGGTATCAATTAACGAGCGCAGAAGCGGGCGGAGGTGTGGTTAGCACCGACGAGAGGACGAGGCGATGGGAAACACGCGAAATAGAAGACTGGGAAAGGCGTAAAATGGCGATCCATGGCGGTTTCTCCGGCGAACTTCATCCGCGACTCTCTCTCGCCATTGCGGCTGTGCTCTTCTGCTTCTCCGGCGCGTCTCTTCCCCTTCCTTCTCTCCCTCTTTCGCTATTGCCGCTTCGTCGTCCGCCGAGATCACGACGAAGAAAGGGGGGTAAATATGACGAAAAAACGTTCGACATGGAAGTCCACGGCGTGATCTTGGCCGTTCATTTGGGCGACAATCTGATCCATCTAGGGAACCAACGGTTGACCGAGGCGGTAGCATTCTCGTGATTACACGAAACAGTCTGGTTATTTGAAGCGTGCGACAGCGTGGCGGTGCCGCTGCGGTCAGAAGTTTCGGCGGGTGGAGATGCGGGTCCCGGTTCGGGTGTGTGACAGAGACTTAGCGGGGCCAAATACGTGGCGTCTCGTGGATGGAACGAGGTCGACGTGGTACCTGTTTGTCGCCACGCGTGTCTTTGCTTGAGCAAATTCCAAATAAAACCTTGAAGAATGAGGAATGTTTCCAGACCCTATTATTAAAAAATATCAAAAGAACATCCTAATTTTTTTATATTAATTAAAATTAGTTTAATATTAATGTATTTGATTAAATTTATTTTAATACTAATGTATTTTCACCAAAACTATTATAAGAAAATTGGATCTATCAAAATGGAGTGTTTTTTAATTTTTTTTCAATATAATAAAACTATGAGACATCCTTTTAATCTTTTTGAAAAAATACTAAATTTTTGAAAAATAAATTATTTGTGTCAGTTTTGAAAAATCAACCCATTTAGTTTTTTAATGGAATTGTAATTAAACATTATAGATTAATTTTTTAGAAAAAATAATAGTTTGAATTTAATCTTGATCATGAAGTGTCCTTTCCAAAAAAAAAAAGATTTGTTTTACAGTTTTTAAACATTAAAAATATCATTTTGAATCAGATGAATTGTTATAATTCATTCTTGGGTATTTTCTGTTAAAAATTTCTAAGAGTACTACAATTGTTTAACACTTTAACTTTTAACCCCACTTCTTTTCTGTTGACATACATAAAAAAAACAAAATTCATAACATAATATTTTTTTAAGGTAATGATGCAATATTCAAAAATTTTCCATGCATACTAGAGAAATTTAAGATTTTTGAAGAATCAACAAGTTTTAAACATAGTTGATGCTTTCGGAAAGTTGAAGAGATGAATGTTGGACCGAGCTTTGGGTGTTTAAGCTTGTTTAATAAGATAACCGAGCTGAGCCGAGCCGAGCTTAAAATGAACCAAGCTTTTGAAATAAGTGCTCAAACTTAGCTTAGTTTATTTTTTATGAGCTTGAGCTTGGTTCGTTTAGATGCTATCAAGCTCTCGATTCAAGCTTGGCTTGAGCTTGATTTGAGCTTGGTTCATTTAGATGTTATCAAGCTCTCAATTCAAGCTTGACTTGAGCTTGGTTCTAGCTTGGCTTGAGCTTGGTTCGAGCTTGGTTCGTTTAGATGTTATCAAGCTCTCAATTCAAGCTTGTTTGATTGTTTGATTGATTATTAAGATTGATAATTTAAATTTATTTATTTATTTTATTTTGTTATTTATAGCATATTGAAAAGAGTTTTATTAATAAATGTGGTTCGTGAACATTGTTCACGAACGTTAACGAGTTGAACACATATGTGTTCAAGTTTGTTTGTTTAGCTTAATGAGCTGTTCAAGCTTGTTTGTTTAATTAATCTTATGTATATTGAACGAGCATAAACAAACTCTTACCAAACCGAATACCAAACTTGTTCACAAACGCTTGGTTCATTTACAACCCTAATTATAAAAGGACTTTCCATTGAGTGTTAGTATATTTTTATTTTCAAAATTATTCTTATTTTTATATAATTGTAGCATTTTTGGGTTCATAATTGTTATAATAAGAACACTTCAACTTTGACTAATATTAATAAACTGTGTTGTATAACTACTATAATATAGTCACTTCTTCTCTGATTAATATTATGTTATAGCAACGCTTTAACTATCAACACTAATAACACTATGTTGTGCTAATTGTAGTTCATAACTTTTGTAATATGAACATTTCATCTCTAGACAGTACCATTCAGCATTAGTCGATACAAGGTAGCATCATGTTAATTATAACAGTTGGATATCATAATTGTTTATTTCTTGTCAATATTAGATTATAGTAGTTAGTTGCTAGCTATGGTTATGATCTTGTTGAAACTACTATAATAAAATAAAAATATAAGATTAATTTTGCAAAGTAAAATATACGTAGCTATAGATTAGATAGAGCAACCTTCCCTTTTGATAGTAAATGAAACAAAATAAATGTCTCTTAATGGCAGACGACTATGATATAATAGATGATAGACTACAATACATCAATCCGATTATTGTTAATGTAGCAGGACGCAAACTTCTGGTGACTTTGCTTCTGTCGAAAGTTGTGTTGAGTTTCCGTCTCGCTCTCCTCCTTAATGGCATGCATGCATCCAACAAGAAATTTCACTTGTGCAAGCAAAGAAAAGAGAATAGAGAATAGATGCTCAGATTCTCCACTGAAACAATAACATACTAGAACTGAAAGAATCATATGAAAGGTTGTGATATAGAGAAAATATATACTCAAGCCCTCCTATCTAGTCAATTAGGCAAAAACCATGATCACTAAGGAGAGAGGGATTCTCCGTTGCTTTTGGTTGGGGGAATACAACGTGCTCACTTTCCAGCTGATGAAGAGATTCCAACTTATCTACATCACCAACCTCTACCTCTATCATCACATGAACAAGGTTTGAATTTCTTAGGGAATAAGTTCCTCCTTCTTACACAATAGTTCGGGACAGACATTATCACCTTTTGGCTTTTGCATCCCAAACCATTTGCTTGCATAATTGCATGAACCCCATAAACTACAAGGAATCTGCTGCTTTGTTTCAGCGTCTCAATCAACTTTCAGTGAGGTTTCCCTTGACTATTTCTGCAGTGGACAATGGCTTCTCCATCTACAGTTGAACATTAAAATCGAACACTCATAATTGAATAAATTAATTTTTAAAATAAATCAAATCAATTGAATTTTGTTGTTAAAATCCAAGAGATATAATATTGAATTAATTAATTTTTTTAATAATTAATCATCTAGATTTCTAAATTTATTATATATATATATATATATATATATATATATATATATCTGATTAATCTGATAAGTGACCAGCTCTGTTTCTTACCAACTAATCTTGTCTAAAGGCGCGAAGTTGAAAAGTCGAAAAGATAACAGTTACGTTAACTGTATGAAGATCTCGTTCCTATCTGTAAAATAAAATCAAAACTAAAGAAGCGGTCCCTGATGTTAATCCTCCGAAGTTCAAGTTAGAAAAGGGAGGTTTTAGATTTTTGGATTACAAGTACTTTTCGATTTATTCTAGTGGTTGATAAAAAAGTTTTGTAGAACTGAATCGATCGTACATGTTACCTAGTTCATCAGTATATTAACCCATCCGAACAGCACCAGACACCGATCCACCTCTTTCCATGGCTTCTGATTCCCCTGTCGACGTAGGCGGGTGGCTGAGGAGCCTTCCCCCCTTCTCCCAATGGAGCTCCAACCGCATGAGCTTCTGCATCTGCTCGTCGAAACCCTGCGCACCTTCCTTGAGACTCTCCGTCGCCAGAAACCCCCAGAAGCTCAATCCTTACCTCACCTTCTGCATCTACGCAGACTACCACACCCCCATTTCCCTCTGGACCTCCGGCGCCATCCGCCTCAAGTCCAGCTCGCAGACCTCTTTGACCGGAGACGAAGCCACCGGTCTCTTCTTCGACCTCCTCGTTTCGGTTCTCAAGTACGGCCCCGGCCGGAGATCCTCTTTCCGGCTGTCGCAGGTGACGGTCAGGGAGGAGAACCTCCGGGAAGTAGTCCTTAATCTCGCGTTTGTCACCCTCACCTTCCTCGTCACCGTCTACGAAGCTCCCTCCGAGCTTCGCCGTGGGTGCCTCGAGGACTTGAGGCTCCAGCTGTGGAGTCCGGCGTGCCGGGAATCGCTGAAGCTCCTCGTCCGGCTGCTCGGCTCCAACCTCGAAGAGCAGTGGATGCGCTCGGTGAACCTCGGAATGACGAACTGGATGTCGGAGCTCCTCCGGTCTTCGAACCACCTGCCCAGAGCGCCGTCGCCGCTGTTCTCGTACGGCCTCTCCGCGAGCGGGCTGTGGAAGGTGCAGCTCTACTGCCCTGTCATAGCCATGGCCGTCGAAGATCCTTCCGCCGCCAGCACTCAAGACGACCGCCTGCTCTTCTCCCTGAGGTACCAGCAGCTCGAAGCTGTGATCCAGCTCGCCTACAGAGCCATCCGCAAAGAGAGCTGGATCGACATCGCCGTCGCCGTCGACAACATACGGTCAGTGATTTCGACTGTTCGATCGTTCAGATTGGAACGAGAATCTCACACTCGCAGTGATCGTTCTGTTCTCGGCAGATGCGATGTGGATCCTCTCTTGTCGGAGACTCTAATGGCCGAACGAGGCTACGGCAGCGAGGAGAAGCACTTCCCTTCGAGAATCTCCCTGCAACTCACTCCGGCCCTGCAGTCGGACGTTCTGTCGGTTTCAGTGAGCAAATCGTCGGACAATCCGACGCAAGAAATCGGCCTGGAGAAGTCGCTCGAAGGCGGTTTCGATCCGCCGAACTCCTACCTGGGCCTCAGGATCTCGGCCACGGAGTCCGTCACCTTGAGCGTGAAGCCGTGGAAGTTCGAGCAGTCGGTGGACGGCGACAGCGTGAACCTGAACTGGTTTCTTCACGACGGCGTCAATGGCAGGGAGGTGTTCTCCTCCCGGCCGTCGAAGTTCGCGCTGCTTCAGCCGAGGACGTGGTTCAGGAACCGGTACTCGAGCGTGCACAGGCCGTTTACCAAGCAAGGGGGGATCATCTTCGCCGGAGACGAGTACGGCGAGAGAGTCTGGTGGAAGGTGCGCCCGGCGGCTTTGGGGAAGACGATGGAGTGGGAGATCAGAGGCTCTATAGGGCTCACCTACTGGCCAAACAAGCAGAGGACTTTCTACAGTGAAACGAGGAAGTTGCAGTTCAAGGAATCCCTCAGCCTTCATCTCCCAAAATGACACGGTCTAACAATTGCTCAATGTCTATCTTTCTTCCATTTTCGAACACATTCTTCTTATGTTCAATTTGATAAGTGGTTTTCTGTATTCCTTCTATATATATATATACAAGATACAATACGTTTTATATATACACACACTCTATGTTAAGTTTGTTAATGTTAATTCTACTACCTTATCAAATAAACTTGAATAACATAAAACTCAATCCATTTACAATCTTATTCCTCACTACACAAACATTTTCCTTGCTCAACTTCACAAACATGACTATGGAACAATAGGTGATACGATGCGTGATGGTGAGGTTCGATAAGGCGTGATAGTCCGGAGTCAAAGGGACGTGGCAGTCAAAAGTCAAGAGAACGTGACAGACAGAAGTCAAGGTGACAGTTATAAGTCAAGAGGACGTTGCAATTCGGAGTCAAGGGGACGTGACAGTCATAAGTCAAGGGGACGTGGTAATCCGGAGTTAAGGGGACGTGGCAGTTAGAAGTCAAGAGGACGTAACAATCATAAGTCAAGGGAACGTCACAATCCGGAGTCAAGGGGACGTGACAGTCAGAAGTCAAAGGGACGTGACAGTCAGAAGTCAAAGGGACGTGACAATTCACAGGCATGGAAATAGGAAGTAAAACCAGGTGATGACGCCAGTCGCCTGATTCTCGGTCAGGTTTTCACAAATCGGAACTCTAGGTCGAGGACACCTGGGTAGGCAATTGAGGGAATGCCTGGCCGGAATCCGACTGGTCGGGTTTTCGCGACATGATTGTACTGGAGCCAGGTGCACTCAGCAAGCTAACTCTTGGGCGGTCAACTCTCGGTCGACTCTTGGATGATCTATCCACAGCTCCGGACCCTCACAGTTTTGGTCAGATGGTACACCCGATTGATCATCCCAAGCTGCTCTATTCATACCCGGTCAGGGCAGCAGGCGTGATCTTGTCTGAGATTTGTGAAGATGAGCGCTGATTCTGATGAATGATGATGAACGCCGATGAAGACGAACTCCAGTGATTGTTAGAGTGTATACTAAAAGCCTAGCTTTTGGTATAAACATTTATCTAGAAATAAGAATCACATTGGTCAAATGTCTACATTTGTGATAAATGTAGTTGTTCAATTAATTTATATTGTAGATAACATGGTGTGTGGTGTCACACACAGAGGATCATGTTATCAGTATCTTATAAATTATAAACAGTAGCTCACGACCATAATGGAAAGGAACAAACCATTGGAAGGTCGTAGTGTAATTAGGTATCAGTTTATCTTGACTGTATAATTACACTATTACACTCAGAGTGTATTGAGTAGGACCATTTGAGGTCGTTTCTTTTATACTGACTTTATAAAGAAACAAAGACCTCGGTTATTATGGAAGTGTGTGCTCTTAATCCTAATATAATAACAAGCACATATATTTGATATTTATTTCTTTAATTTATCAATGGGTGAGATTTAGTTCGATAAATCAATAAGCCTGATAAGTTGAGAAATGGCATCACTTATAGTGTGTGTTGTTGATTATAAAAGGAAACTGTGTCCTAGAGATACTAGGTTGATAATGTCCTCAAGAGGAGCTCATAAGGATTGTCATGTTAAACCCTGCAGGTGGACTTAGTCCGACATGATAATAAGGTTGAGTGGTACTACTCTTGGAACTAGATATTAATTAAGTGAGTTGTCAGTAACTTACTTAATTAGTGGACATTTGTTATCTTAAACACAGGGAGACTAACACACTCATAATAAGAAGGAGCCCAAAAATATAATTTGGGATTGGTGCGGTAGTTTAATAATAGTTCTCTAGTGGAATGAATTATTATTGATAAAATTAAGTTGTGTGTTCGGGGCGAACACGGGATGCTTAATTTTATCGGGAGACCAAAACCAATTCCTCCTCTCGGTCCCTATCGTAGCCTCTTATTTATAGAGTACTATACCCACCTATACCCACCTTCATACCCATGAGAAAGGGGCCGGCCAAGCTAGCTTGTGGTTCAAGCTAGGGCCGGCCGGTGGTCGGCCCTAGCTTGAACCCAAGTTTA
The DNA here is from genome assembly GCF_018446385.1 of Zingiber officinale. NCBI lineage: Eukaryota > Viridiplantae > Streptophyta > Magnoliopsida > Zingiberales > Zingiberaceae > Zingiber > Zingiber officinale. Next base: position 172,788,756 of record NC_055988.1, read on the forward strand.
GGTGGCCGGCCCCCATTAAATTAAAAAGAATTTTAATTTTAATTTTTATTATGTGGAAGATATAATTTATTACAGAGAATTAAAATTAAAATATCTCTCTTTAAAAGATCTACAAAAAGATTAAAAGAAAGAGATTAGATCTCTTTCCTTATTTGTAGATTGGAAAGATATTTTATTTTTTCTCTCTGAAAAATTATTCACATGTTGAAAATTAAAATTATAGAAATTTTTTTTTATCAACCATGAAGGGATTTTAAAAAGGAAATTTTATTTTTTAAAATTTCCAAAGACAAAAAAGGAAGTTTTAATTGTTGATTAAAATTATCCTATTTGCTCTACATGAGGTGGCCGGCCACATACAATTAATTAGGAAAATTTATTTAATTTTTTCTTAATTAATTGTTGTCAAGGAAAGTTAAGGAAATTTTATTATAAATAAATTTCCTTATTTGCCAAAGCCAAGGAATATAAAAGAAGGGGTAGGGGTGCCTTCATGAAAAACAACCTCTATTATTTTTCTCTCTCTTTTCCTTGGTGTGATGGCCGGCCCTTCCCTTTCTCTCTTCTCCTCTTGTTGGCCGAAACCTATCTTCTTGGTGGAGCTTTTGTTTGTGGCCGGATCAAGGAAGGAGAAGAAGGAGAGAAAGCAAGTCTCATCTCTAGCATCCCTTGGAGCATTGGTGGTGGCCGAAATTATTCATCCTTGAAGAATATTAGTGTGACCGGCCATCCTCTTCCTTTCTTCCTCTTTTGTGGTGGCCGAAACTTATCTCTTGCTTGAAGTTCTTGTGGTGGCCGGATACTACTTGGAGAAGAAGAAGAAGAAGGAGAGAAAGCTTGTATCCCTTGGAGCTTGGTTGGTGTTTTGTTCTTCGTCCTTGGTGAAGCTTCTTTGTGTTGGCCGAACCTAGCTAGGAGAAGAAGAAGGTGCTTGGTGGTTTCTCATCTCGGAAGATCGTTGCCCACACAACGTCCGAGGTTAGAAGAGGAATACGGTAGAAGATCAAGAGATTTTTCTACAAGGTATAACTAGTAATTTTTCTTTCCGCATCATGCTAGTTATTTATGGAAATAATACCAAATACAAGAGGCTTACGTTCTAGTATTTCGAATATGTTTTTCGAAGTTGTGTTCTTTTGTTTTCTTTCTTTTCCTTGTGATTTGATTGTTCTCTTTGGTTAACCTAAAGTTATTTTAGGAAATTAAATATTAGCTTTCTATTAAAGGTTTTGTCTAGTCGGTGGTGGTTGCTCCCATATCCAAGAAGGCCATGTGCCTCGCCACGTCAGTACTGGGAACCTTTTATGGAAATTAATATTTAATGGAATTAATAACTTAAGGAGACTTGGGTCGAACGTGTTAAGTTCCGCAGGAGATCCAAGTCAAAACCTAAAAGAACAAATAGATTAAGTTTTGGATCAAACGTGTTAAGTTCCGCAGGTGATCCAAAATTTAATTTAAAAGAACACATGGTAGCTAGGAAAAGGTTCAGACCTTTGTACAAAATTTTTGTACAGTGGAACCTCTAGGTTTTCCGAGTAGCAACCAACAGTGATCTGAATAAACTCCTCCGTGCTCCTATGCACAATGAGACGAGCCAACAAAATGTTAGTGACCTAAGACTGGGATAGGAATCCCTGGCTAGGTCCTCCGACGCTCAAGTCAGTCCCTCTCAAAGATGGAAGAAGAAGAAGAAGAAGAAGAAGAAGAAGAGTAACTGAAGTGAGAAATAGAATTCTGATGCTAGAACTTGCGTACCTTACCAACGGAGAAGATCCCCCTTTTTATACCACCTCACATGATCTTCGTAGTCGTGAGGTGGTCCCCGGTTCGTTAAAGTTTGCTAGGAGCTGAAATCATCTTCTATACTTCGTGCAATAATTCTGTAAGGAATCTTTTTGTACCCCGGATGTACCCGTTTGAAGAAATCCAGTAATGTATTTGCTCTAAGAGAGAAGATAGTCATCCTCATGTGGAATAAGATCAATACCAAGAAAAAAACGAGCAATACCCAAATCTCAAGTAGGAAATTCTTGATTGAGAAGACTTAATAAAATTGTGATACTCTTGTGATCATTGTCGGTTATCAGAATGTCGTCCACATAAATAAGAAAAAAATATCATAGATCCATCATTATATTTGTAAAATAGAGACGAGTCGGTCTTTGATCCAGAAAATCCTTAATCTTGTAATCAATTAGATAGTCGATGAAACCATGCACGAGGAGCTTGTCGAAGGCCATATAAAGATTTCTTAAGTTGGCAAACATGAGATGGAAATTGTGGATGAATGAATCTAGGTGGTTGCTCCATAAATACAGTTGTCTCAAGATGACCATGGAGAAACACATTTGAAATGTCCAATTGTCGTATAGACCAATTAGAACTAACGGCTATTGATAATAATAGTCTGACAGATGTACTTTTGATAACTGGCTAAAAGTGTCATTAAAGTCAATACTTGGTTGTTGACTAAATCCTTTAGCTACAAGTCGAGCTTTGTACCGTTCAAGAGAACCATCAGCTTGATGTTTAAGACGGAATACCCATTTAGAGCCCACAACATTCATTGAGAGAGTACGTAGAACTAGACTCCATGTTCTATTTCGAAGAAGTGCATCAAATTCTGTAGTCATTGTACTACGCCAGTTTGGATCCTTGCTTGCTTATATTAAACAAGTTGGTTCAATAAATTTTGAAGAGACCACTAGAGCTCGTAGAAGGGAATATCAAGTTGCATTTGGTGGGCAACGCTCATAAATGTCACTAATGGGAAGTATGCGACGAGGAGTATTATCATCTAAATCACTTGTTAATAGTTATGAGGAAGTAGGCTGACATGATGATGTAGATGACGGACTTACATTATCTTCGACTGACGAGACTTCCAAGATTGGAGCAACAACCTGAGGTGATTCTGATGGTATATGAGAGTTATTAAAGAGTTCCGGAGCAGGACATAGGATGTCATCACTTCTGACAATATTAGGTGGTGTCAAGAATGTGTCACTTGCATTTGGAGGAGAGATCTAAGAAGCTATCGAAAAAGGGAATAAAGACTCATCAAAAGTAACATCGTGAAATATGAATTCGTCCTATTGATATATGCAAGCAACGATAACCATGGTGCAAATTGCTATAACCAAGAAAAACACATTGTAGTGAACGAGAGTCAAGTTTGTATTTAGAATAGGGGCGTAACCATGGATAACATGCACAACCAAAAATTTGAAGGAAAGTGTAATCAGGAGTTTGATTATAAAGTTTTTCAAAAGGACACCTATGATTTAGCAATGGAGTAGGAAATCGATTTATGAGATATACTGCAGTGTAACAGCTTCATCCCAAAATTTGCGCGGAACCGATGCATGATGAAGAAGAGCTAAGGCAGTTTCAACTATATGCCTATGTTTTTTCTCAGCAGAACCATTTTGTTCTGAAGTGTGAGGACAAAAAACTCGATGAACAATTCCACAAGAGACAAGATGACGATGAAGAGTTTGATATTCGTCTCCCCAATCAGAATGAAAAGAGAGTATTTTACGATTAAAATATCGTTCAACTTGAATTTAAAAATTACAAAATATCAAATAAATCAAATTTCCTTCTCATAGGATAGAGCCAAGTATATTTACTAAAATGATTAATGAATGTAACATAATATTGGAAACCTTGATTAGACAAAATAGGTGTAAGGCCCCAAACATCAGAATGGATTATTTTAAGTGGAAAAATAGAAACATGATCAGATGAAGAGAAAGGTAGTTTATAACTTTTAGATTCCATGCATACCCTACATGAATGAGATAGAGAGGAGGTAACGGAAGTAGGTAAATCATACCTATTGATAATTGACTAAACAATACGAAGGGAAGGATGATCAAGTCGAGCATGCCAAGCTGGTTTATTTGTGCGTTCACCAACAAAAGCTTTGATTGAAGAACTCTGAAGATGGTAGAGGCCATTTTTTATTCTCCCATACAACATAATGACATTTGTTCATCTATCCTTTATAAGATAATGATCATGATAAAACTCAAAAATGACATTGTTATCAAGATAAAACTGACGTGTAAAAAGTAATTTTTAGTGATAGATGGAATATGAAAGACATTGCGTATTTGAAAAGCTCGATTAAATAAATGAACATATGTGTTTCCAAGATTAGCAATTTGCAAACCTGAACTATCGCCTACTTGAACCATATCTGAGCCATAATATGACATTACGTCTGTAAGGATATTATAATCTGATGTGACATGATGAGTTACTCCAGTGTCAATATACCAATCAGTAAATAAAAACTCTGGAATTTTACCACAAGTAGGCACAAATGAGAGGACTTTAGGATATATTTGTGAAATAGATGGTTGTCTGGAGGCAATATGACTACCAATGAAATTTGAGTTAAATGGGCTAGGACATTTGATATGGATATGTGGCAAAGGGGTAATTATGTGAAGATAGGAGGGCATTTTGGTCTTTTGGCAGTCTAGGGCTTTAAGGAGGCACTGTAGCATGCAAGGGAGAGGAGGTTTTTTCGTGGCTGGTTTTTCGGCCGCCACAGTGGCGGGTTTCTTCCTTCTCCTCGCGTTGACGTTGCCGGAGCCGAGGTCGCCGGTCGCCTCTTCTCCACTCCTCTCCTTCTCTTCACCGCTGGCTGCTACCACTTCTCCCTTTCCCTCTCTTTCTCTCCGCCGCCGACAGGAGCTGGCTTCGTTCGTGCACCGCCACCAAGCCGCAGACTCCTCCCTCCTCGTGCTTCTCGCCGGAGACGATGCCATCGTCAGCCAGCCACCACCTCCATCCTCCCTCTTCCCCTTCTTGCCTGCAGGCGCCTCCGGACCTCGCCCCTTTCGTCTCCTCCTTGTAGAGCCGCCGCCGGACCGGATACCGCTCTTCTTCTCCTCCCCACGCTCCTCGCCAGAGCCGAGGCCGGTTGCCAACCCCCTTCCTTTCTTCTCCCGTTGGACACCACGCCGCCAACAGGAACGGAGGAGAAGACTTCTACTCCTCTCCATCCCCTCCTCTCGATGCCATCGCCAGTTCCTCTCGCTGCACCGCTGCCGGCTCCTCCCTGCTGCGCCACTGTCCCTCTCCTCCTCCCCGTGACTCTCCGCTGCCGGACCGACAGCCTCTCTCCCTCAGCCTCGCGACATCACCGCTAGACGCACGCTGCCATCTTTCTCCTCGCCGGCAGCAACCTCCAGCCACCGCCACCCCCTCTTCTACATGCTGCCGCAACCCAGGAGATGGCCAGCAACCTTCTCTCCTCCCCCTGGCCAACACTGCTGAGTTCGTGCTGCTACCGGCGCTGGACACGCTCGGCCCGATCCCCTAGCATCGAGCTGCCCATTATTATTATTGTCACTGATTTGAGCGTCTTCCGGTCCCGTCGTGTGCCGGCCTTCGTGCCGCTATCTCGTTCCGCTTTGCATGTTGTGGTACTTTGGCCTTCGTGCCTTGGTTACTGTTGGGCGTTAGTGATTTTAGCTGTATTTCGCTCTTGTTATTTTCTCGGCCTGCGTGCCGATCCCGTGTCCCGGCCTGCGTACCGATCTAGTGTCCCGACCTGCGTGCCGATCCCGTGTCCCGACCTGCGTGCCGATCTAGTGTCCCGGCCTGCGTGTCGATCCCGTGTCCCGACCTGCGTGCCGAGCCCGTGTCCCGGCCTGCGTGCCGATCCAGTGTCCCGGCCTGCGTGCCGATCTAGTGTCTTGACCTGCGTGTCGATCTCGTACCCCAGCTTGCGTGCCAGTGCCTTATTCCAGTCTGCGTGCCGGCATTATATCTTGACCTGCAGCTAGTCCTCTAGGTCTATGCCTCGTTCAGCTTCTCGTTGTCAGATCCAGCTCTCCAGCCTCATCGGAGTCATCTACTCTTCCGGGTCGCGACAATCCTAGCCGTGTCCCATCCGAGGGCGCCCCCCTGGGCCAGGGGGTACCGGGGGCCGGGTCAACCCGGTCGCTGGCTGCAGGTAGCGTTGACTAGAGGACTTCTGAAGACTCGGTCAACACGGGAGCCATCTCAGCACACCCCCCTCTGGGACGTCGCGACTACGTCAACATTCTCGACACCTCACCTGACAGTCCATCCGACGCAGCTTCCGGACCGGATCAACATTAAATATCAAAATGTCCAATTCTGGGACAAATTTTATATTTTACCCGAGACTAATCAAGTCTTTTAGGGCATATATTTCCAGTATGACCAATGCTGTGACAAATCTGACATCGGTCTGAACTTTACTTTTGACCTTTTTAATGTCATTGAGTATTTGACATCTAAAGTAAAAATAACTTGTCCGGCGACAACTGTTGGATGATGTCACAAGAAAGAGCTTCTACCTTGTGGTTGACGATCGTGGAGAAAAACCACAGAGAAAGAATCGTTAAGGAAACCTTTTTTTTTTAAGAGAAACACAGAGATTAAGGAAGAGAAAAAAGAAACAAAGGGGTTAACGACTGAAGAAAACAGAGAAGAATAAGAAAATTAAAATACGTAGGAAAGAAGAAGATGTTTGAGGAAAAAAAATAAAAAGGGTTCGCCGTTTATTGGATCTCCACCTCAAGAAGTTGAGAGAAGATAAAAAAAAGATGACTCTAATACCATGTAAAAAGAAGAATAGGGAGAGAATAAGAAATAATATGAAAGCAATAAAATCCATTGTTAATTGATATTTACCCTAAGGACAATACAATATATAATATTAAAAAAGTACTTCGTTAATTGACCAATTAATAAATAACAGAATTATTCTAATAATTATAACAAGATTATTAGAATAATCCAAATACTAATTTGATTTGATTTAGTGATTTAACCCGGTCAATTCTAGTAATTCTCTTTTATCTCTTTCACCAACAGCTTCATACTCTGAAGTGAGGTGAACAGATTGTTCGGCATCTCCACCTCCTCCTCCTCCGCTTACTCTCCGATGATCTCAAAAATCAAAACTTTACCCTCGAAATTCCAAGAACGAACCAGAAAACATCAAAATTTGCGACCAAAATCATAGCTTAATTATAAAAATATAAAAATTCTCCCTTTGCTCTATTCTCGATCACCTTTCTCTTTTCATATTTCGAGAAAGTCGCCACCTTTCTTTAGCTGGAGAAGAAAAAGACGATGGCGACGAATGAACCATTATGGGAATGATGGTGGTTGGTGGATTTCACATTTGGATATATGATTCAGGCTTCGATGTGGAAAGAGAGGGCGATGGAGGAGAAGGAGCGCGGAAGTCGGGACTACGACCTCTCCCCGCCCTGCATCTGGCGCTCCCTCGCTTGATCGATGAATCGGAGAGTGGAAAGAAAAGGCAGACGACGACGATGGAGTTGAGTTTGCGATGGATCGGATGCTGTGGATTGATTATTAATTGTTGCTAAGATGATGGTGGTTAACTCACAACTGTCAAAGGATAACGCCGACGCTGACGCCGCCGCCGATGAAATGTGAGGCAATGCGGTGGATTTACATGTCGACCATTCCATTGACAGCCATGGAAGCCGAAGAGGAAAAGGGAATGAAAAAGATCTTCTGTTTGACTGTTTCCACTCGAACAGCAGTACGTCTGGTTTGAAAGCAGGTCCTCTGCCCATCTCTGATTTTTTTTTCATAATTTACCCATGACAATTAAAATCCGATCAAAATTGACTATAATCTTTCCTAAATTCATCTTTCTATCTAAGAACGGATGCTCTGTCCATAATCTTTCTGATTTTTTCTTGAACCCTTCTACCATTTGTACATTGGATCGTGGTTGGAATTCTAATTCTGATCATAATCTGACATGTAAATGGCAAGAGGGACTAGGAAAGGACTAGGAATTGCGAACTAGAGGATCTAAACTCTTCCCACCCAAGTTATAGATTGGGTTGAGATAGGCGGCTAGAAGCCACCGACAATGGACAAACCGCCCTTTACTCGACCTAAATTATAATTTAGATGGGAAGATAATCCTACGTATAAAGTATGGAAGAGACTAGATAACCTACACTCCTGGGTTGATGGTGGGCCTCAACCAGTGGATCCCATCGGTCTAATTATCAAAGGTAAACCAGGTCAGGTCAAGAATCCATTTAACCGGTTCTTGATTCAGTTTGATAAACCCCCTCTCCCTTTTATGATATGTAAATTCGAAATACAACTTGTATATAATAATATTCGTCCTCCTCTTAGTTTGCTTTTTTATAGGTTCATCTATCGTCGTGCTTAATCTAGTTATCGGCAATGTGTTAGCACAAACACGCAACGAGTTAACTAACTTAATGACTAAATTGAAATTGTTCCACATTGAGTAAGACTTTAAGATGGTCCAATCGTCCTCTCGGACAATTGAGATTTGAGGTTTGAATATCGATGTAGTCGAGATAAATGTCTTTCTCATGCTCCGTTGTTATTCTAAGGATAAATAATTATCCATGATTTATCTCCTCTATATCAGTCCTAAAATAATTTGACGGATCACTCAGGAGTGTGGACAATCACATTTTACTAAAAAGGGTTCAGTCGGAAAAAGACTGAGGCATCGATATCCGGGGCTCTACGAAACTCTTAAGCAAAATAGCAAAGGCAAGTAGGGTTGTAAACAAGCCGAGCCAAGCCGAGCTTTGGGATGTTCAAGCTTGTTTGATAAGGTAACCAAGCCGAGTCGAGTCGAGCTTAAAATGAACCAAACTTTTGAAATGAATGTTCAAGCTTGACTTGGTTTATTTTTTATGAGCTTGAGCTTGTTTGAAGCTTGGCTTGAGCTTGGTTCATTTAGATGTTATCAAACTCTCAATTCAACCTTGACTTGAGCTTGGTTCGAGCTTGACTTGAGCTTGGTTCATTTAGATGTTATCAATAACTCTCAATTCAAGGTTGTTTGATTATTTGAAACTTTTAGTTGTTTGATTGATTATTGAGCTTGATTTTTTTAAATTTATTTATTTATTTTATTATTTATTTAGCATATTGAAAAGAATTTTATTAATAAATATGGTTTATGAACATTGTTCACGAACGTTAACGAGCTGAACACATATGTGTTCAAGCTTGTTTGTTTAATTAATCTTATGTATATTGAACGAACATAAATAAGCTCTTACCAAATCGAACATCAAACTTATTTACGAATACTTGGTTCATTTACTGCCCTAAAGACAAGACGCGATGACGACCTCTTCCAAACAGAGTAAAGCAAAAGGTTTGTCCTTTGCAAAAGTTAGCCTTTTGCCCCAAATATATTTATCCTGCACAAAATCACTGTATATTATATGATTTAAAATTTTTTGACTTATCTAACTCTTCAAATAGAATAATTCTAAAGGCTATAAATGATCGAACTGCACAGATAAATTTATTAAATACATAAATCACATATTTAACGTTATACGAAATCATATATCATAGTTTTAAAATTACCAAATTATATACCCACTTTCCCTTTTATTCTCATCCTCAAATCAATTCAACTGGAAAAGCAAATCAATTGAATTAATTTCATTTTGTTTGAAAAATCAATCAGTCGCTTTCGACAAAAATCGACTGATGGACCTAAAGACCTCGGAATGATATGAAATTAATTCATATATATTCGTCTAGTTCTCCTGATTGTAAAAATACTATCAAACATCGATTTGACCCAATATATCGAACAATAATTTTTTTAACATAAATTTATTTTTCGAATATATTCGTGTTTAAAAAATTATTGCTCTCAATATATTGCGTCAAATTGATATTTGATAATATTTTTACAATCAGAAGAACAAAACGAATACATAGAAATTGGTTTCATGTCATTTCAAGGTCTCTAGGTCCATCAGCCGATTTCGACAGAAACCGACTGATGGACCTAAAGACCTTGAAATGACATAAAACTGGTTTCTATGTATTCGTCTAGTTCTCTTGATTGTAAAAATACTATCAAATATTAATTTGAGGTAATATATTGAGAGCAGTGATTTTTTTTTTTTTAAATTATGGTCGAATGAACCTAAATAAAATCAGTGTAGGTTCATTCGGCCAAAATCAGTTGATGGACCTAGAGAACTCGGGATGAAGTGAAACCATCCTATGAGTTCTTCTAGTTCTTATTATTATATCAATTCTCTCACATATCAATTTGATCAAAAATATTGAGAGCAGTGATTTTTTGAACACGAATTAATTTTTTAAATATATTCATATTTAAAAAGTCAATACTTTTAATATATTAGGTTAACTTGATGTTTGATAGCATTTTTATAATCAGGAGAACTAGACGAATACATAGGAACTAATTTATATCATTTCGAGGTCTCTAAGTCCATCAGCCGATTTTGGCTAAAACCGGTTGATGGACATAGAGACCTCGAAATGACATGAAATTAATTTCTATGTATTCGTCTAGTTCTCCTTATTGTAAAAATATTATCAAACATCAATTTGACCAAATATATTGAGAGCGGTAATTTTTTAACCATGAATTAGTTTTTCAAATACATTCATATTTAAAAAAAACACTGCTTTCAATATATTAGGTCAAATTAATGTTTAATAGTATTTTTATAATCAGAATAATTAGACAAACACATAGGAACTGATTTCATATCATTTCAAGATCTCTAGCTCTATCAACCGATTTTAGCCGAAACTGACTGATGAATTTTTTCAAACACATAAAAAGAAATCAATTCAATTGGAAAAATTTTTCAGTCAAATTGATTTGAAGATAAGGATAAAACGGGAAATGAGTATGTGATTTAATAATTTTAAAACTATGATACATGATTTGAATATTTTGAAAACTTATCTACTGGTTTGGTAAATAGTTGAATTATATGCCCTATTTCTATTTTATCCCTCTTTATTTAGCCTAATTGATTGTTACACACAATCGATTAGGGTATTTTTTAAAAAAAAATAGATAGATTTTTTAAAATAAATAACTTATTCATATTTGATACGGGATGTTATGGGTGGACTTAAATATAATATGATAGCTAAAGTCAATGTGATGTATCATTCAAAGTCAAGAGAGTGTGGTACCTATCATGTCACACTTTACTCTTTGCCCAGCATTAAGGTCTTCAATACAAGGATAATCGGCTCAAGAGCCTATCGAACCTAAGAGACCTAGTACTCTATTCCTGTATTAAGACATTTATTATATATCTAATCATTCGATAGCCGATCGAGTTTAAGTGATGTCTGACATATCACAAAGTCGGTCGGTTATATATTCGGCCGAAGTAAGGAAATCCAGCTTTCCACTCAGTACAAGTCTTTCAACATATGACCAATCGACCCCACTACCGGTCGACCCCACTGTCGGTCGACCCTATGGGTTTTCTCACATGTCAATCTTCGATAATAACTCCGATCAAATTTATACTGCTCAGTATGTCCATCTCTTATATGTATTAAAGATAAAAGTGTAAACCAACTCTCCTTATAAACTCGGTCGAACTTCCAGATCTCAGGTTCTCACTTCAAATGCAAGTCTTCTCTCATATTGATGATCAATTAAAGTACCGATCGAATCTCTCGGGACTCAGTTCCCCATTTCTTAGAGGCAAGTACCTCGGTATATGATTGACTGACCATAGAACCAACCAAACCCAGGAGACTTAGCTTCATATTACTTCAAGAGCAGATTCCTAGCATCACCTAGTGTATAATAGAACAACTTAAGGAAAGGATAATTATATAGTCAGCCAGTTTAAAGATCCGGTCGAAATACACTCAGCAGACAATATAGTCAAACAATCACAACAACCTGTTAGAGTAACAACCGTTTATTAGAGAATATTCCTCTATTGTAATATAAGTACTCAATGGAATCTTCTTCGGGGATGACTTTACACTTTCCATCAGCCGACACATTATTACAACATATTCTTTCAACCACCTCATTAATGGCGTTAAGTTACAAAAGGGGTGCGCACGAGTAACAAAAGATTCCTCGAACGGTGACTATATGCCTCCCAGGCTGTACATATTCCCTTACTTGACAACTTCTAACACCCGACATTCTCAATCACCTCATGATCGTGAAGGTTATGAGAGGTAGTATATAAAGGAAGGGTATTATCTGTTGGCGAGGTATGTGAGATCACATTAAGTTACTCTCAATTACACTCGGTTATCCACACTCATCTACTGTTCTTATTTCCGCTCAGCCAACATACTAACTTGAGCGTCGGAGAGCTTACGTCAGAGACTCCTCCCTTAGTTTTTGGCGTTGGCGTCCTGTCTACTCTCTTTGGTGTTTGTAGAGAGGAAGAAGAAGTCCATTTTTCTCTAATTCAAAGTCTTCACACAGTCAACAGTGCAACCACCTGCCTAGCACGTCATCTCTCTAACTTTCAGACAGGATCAATATTAAAAAATCATTAGCCGAAACCGGTCAAAATCAGCTGATCAACCTAAAGAACTCGGAATGATATAAAATCAGATCTTATATGTTCATTTAGTTCTCCTAATTATCTTTACACAATAACAACAACAACAACCAAGCCTTTTCCCACTAAGTGGGGTCGGCTGTATGAATCCTTTTACGCCATTAAGCACTATCTCCTATTATATCATCATCTATATTTAAATAAATTTTATCTTGTTTTATTGTTGCTAACCAAGTCTTTTTTGGTCGTCCTCTTCCTCGTTTGATATGCATATTTATCATAGTTTCACATCGCCTAACTGGAGCATTTATTGGTCGTCTAAGTACATGTCCGTATCATCTTAAACATGTCTCTCGGAGTTTGTCCTCAATAGATGCAACTCCGACTTTCTCTCTAATACTCTCATTCTTTATTTTGTCCATCTTCGTATGTCCACACATCCACCTTAACATCCTCATCTCTGCAACTCTCATCTTATGCTCATGTGCTCGAGTCATAGCCCAACATTCAGCTCCATATAACATAGCAGGTCTAACTGCGGTTTTATAGAACTTACCTTTAAGTTTAAGAGGTACTTTACGGTCACATAAAACACTCGACGCTCCCCTCCATTTCACTCATCCTGCTTGTATTCTATGTAAGACATCTCTCTCAATCCCTCCATCATTTTGTAAAAATAATCCTAAATATTTAAATCTCTCGGTTTCGGGCAACTCGTCCTCTCCTATCTTAACAATTGTTTCATTACTTCTAATATTGCTAAACTTAATTTCATATATTCTATCTTTAATCTACTAAGCTTAAAATCTTTCCCTTCTAGTGTTTCCCTCCAAGATTCTAGCTTAGCATTTACTCCTTCATATGTCTCATCTAACAAAATAATATCATCTGTAAACAACATGCACCACGGTACTGTGTCTTGAATGTACGCATTAAGTTCGTCCATAATTAATGTAAAAAGATAGGGACTTAGGGTTGATCCTTGATGTAACCCTATCTTTATTGAAAATGCTTCAGTTACTCCGCCTGAAGTCTTTACTATGGTCGTTACTGTAACGACCCGCCTTCTACTGCCTAGGCTATAAGGCTGAACCGTCACATTATGCTGTGCTAAACTATATCCATGACCATCACTAAGTCTAGATGCGGAAGCTGTACTAATTAAAACTTTGCTAAGCTCTTATCATTTCTTTATTCTATATGTGCTAAGGGGTGTAATCTAAACTATTCATGACATGTTCTACATCCCCCATGGTCAAGGAACTGAACTAAGGGTCTTCTGGCTATTGTCAGGCCTCCCAATCGATCCATGGATCGATTGGAATGATCTAATCGATCCAGTGATCGACCCAGCATGCTACTGTATGCGGAACTTAGGTTGGATTGATCCAGTGATCGATCCAGCACGCTAATGTGCTCGGGGCAATATTCTGGATCGATCGGCTGATCGGTCCAGACTGGCCAATCGATCCAGTGATCGATCTCAGGGCTTTCTGTTCGCGACAGAAGGCATCCGGATCGATCGGCTGATCGATCCAGGAGCTTACTGTTCACGGAACCAGGCTCCCAATCGATCCGCTGATCGATTGAGGGCCCCCAATCGATCCACTGATCGATTGGGGTTTCTGATTTCGCAGCAAAACTCTGATTTCAGCACTGTTTCATGCCAAACTCAACTACAAGAGTTCTATAGCAGCTAGAAACATACTAATAACACATAACTAGAATTATAAGCATAAATACTAACAATCTAAGCAAGTCTTTCATGATTCAAGGCATTAAAATAACTAGAGATGCGGAAAATAACATTATATGAAAACTAATGTCTTAGTTTGATAATTTCTCCAAGATCTTTATTCCAGGTTCCATCCACACACATCTTCATCGCATTGACCTCCAGCCTCCGCTAATCCATCTTCCATTTACCTTTATCTGCAGTATAAGGAAAGAAGTATCTGTAAGCTTTACGCTTAGTAAGAAACCATCTACCTCACAAAACATGCATACGATGCAATTTATACTTTTAAAACATGCTATTTGAAATATATGCTGAACAGGTAAAAGCATAGCATGGCATACAACACATAGGACTAAGAAACTGATCATGGCAATAAAAGCTAATCATAAACTATCATGTTGTATCACAGAAAACTAAACTGATACAAAAGCTGCATTAAGCTAATACTAACCTGATGTTAAAGCTATACTGAACTCACATAACTATTTTGTGATGTTTGAAAACTATATTCATAGGTAGATTAAAATAATAATCATGATGCTGTTTGGGCCCGGCATCTGTACGTGCTATGCGCGCATCCCTAACTAGACCCGGGTTTGCAAGTCCCGAATTTAGTAGGGTTACTAGGTTATCTGAACCTACGGACGACTGTGGGAGCCCAACCCAATGGATATCTAATCCAGTACAGTGCCACTGAGAAAGTAAAATACTGAACATAGCTAATTATTGCTTGTCTTGCTCTTTCTAGGTTATTTGAACCTAGAGCTAGGTTGTCTGAACCTAGAGACGACTGTGGGACCCCACCCATTGGACATCTAGTCCCATAAGAGCTGTAGCAAGACTAAATAAGCTGTAAAAATGCTTCTATTGCATTTATCTAAGCTAATAAAATGCCTAAGTAGCATTTTAACTGTGCTAATAATTTAATCGAACACTTGGTATGCGCTAGTTCGCATCCTTTGTGCCGAAAGTCTACATACTACTAAACTGAAGCCTAAAATTCATACGGAAACTACTTATACCGCAGGTGAGGGGTTTCTTACCTCCTGTTCGGATTTTCTTACGATTCTAATCGCTAGATTTCCGGAGAAGATGATCCTTTCGACGATCTTCTCGCGTCTATGCGTTCTTCTTGCGGAGAGAAACGTCCTCGTGTCGGAGTCGTCACCAGAAGGTGCTCCTATAGCCCTTGGGATAAAACCCTAGGCTTGCTTGTGGTTGGCGCCGAGAGATGAGGGAGGAGAAGGGGTCGGCGTGTAAGGGTTTGAGGGAAAGGTTTTCTCGTTTAAGAAAATCACAATTCCTCACTTAAATTCCCTATTTATATTAAGTAAGTAATTCGGCCCAACTCAAATATAAATATAATTGTTCCCCTTTCCTTTCAGCACGACCCTGCTGGGTTCACTTGGTTTACTAAAGCTATCTATAAGTCATAGGGTTCGCTAGGTCTCGAGTTCAATTCCCGCGTAGACTATTTTCGTTTTCTATTTATTTTTACTACTTCCGCTATTCTAAAAATTCTATAAAAATATCCTAAAATTTCAGAAAAATACTAGGATATTTCTAATAATTATTTTGAGAATTTTCGGGTGTTATAATCCCCCATACCTTATAAAAAGTTCATCCTCGAACTTAGAATAACTCTGGGTACTTCTGCCTCATACTAGCTTCTGTCTCCCAAGTTGCCTCTTCTGCTGAGTGATCTTGCCAAATGACTTTTACTAATGGTACCTCCTTGTTCTGTAATTTCTTAACTGCTCGGTCTATTATCTGAATAGGCCGACTATCATAGCTGAGGTCTTCGCGGACTGGTACCGACTGGGGCTCAATCACCTGGGTGGCATCTGGGATATGCTTCTTCAGCATAGAGACATGAAATACATTATGGATGGATGACATCTCCTGTGGTAGCTCTAACTCATATGCTACCTTGCCAACTCTTCTGCTGATAAGGTATGGTCCCACATATCTGGGACTTAGTTTGCCCTTCTTCCCAAAACGCATTACTCCCTTCATGGGAGCTACTCTGAGGAATACTGAATCCCCAACTGAAAACTCTAAGGGTCTGCGCCGTGTATCAGCATAGCTTTTCAGGCGGCTCTGAGCTGTCTCTATGCTCTGGCGGATCTGCTGTATAGCTGCTATGGTGTCTGCTACTAGATCTGTCTGGAGTTCTAGTTCCTTCTGTTCACCACTCTCATACTAGCATATTGGAGATCTACACCTCCGCCCATAGAGAGCCTCGTAAGGTGTCATACCGATAATGGTCTGATAGCTGTTGTTGTATGCAAATTCTGCTAAGCTCAGATATTTGCACCAACTTCTTTTGAAATCTAGGGCACATGCTCGGAGCATATCTTCGAGTACCTGATTTACTCGCTCTGTTTGACCATCTGTCTGAGGATGGAAGGCTGTGCTAAACTTTAACTTAGTGCCCAAAGCTGACTGTACACACTCCCAGAAGTGTGATGTGAACCTACTGTCCCTGTCTGAAATAATGGTTCGTGGGACTCCATGTAGTCTAACGATCTCCTTGAGATACAACTGAGCTAGCTGCTCCATGGAGTAGGATATCCTGATAGCTAAGAAGTGGACTGATTTAGTCAATCTGTCGACTATTACCCAGATGGCATCAAAACCATTCGTGGTCCTGGGTAGTCCCACTATGAAGTCCATGGAAATATCTTCCCACTTCTATTCTGGAATCTGAATAGGCTGCAAAACTCCTCCTGGTCTCTGATGTTCTGCCTTGACCCTCTGACAGGTCAGACAGGTGCTAACATATCTAGCGATGTCTCTCTTCATCCCAGGCCACCAAAAACGTCTCTTCAGGTCTTGGTACATCTTGGTGGAGCCAGGATACATCGCATAAGGAGTCCTGTGAGCCTCATCTAAGATCTTCCTACGTAGTTCCTCCTGATATGGAACACAAAGTCTGTCACCAAAGTACAATACCCCACTATTGGTCATTCTGAACTCTCCATTTTCTGATTCTGCTAACCCTTGCTTGATTTTCTGAATTTCAGGATCCTGTTCCTGAGCTGTCTGGATGTCACCAAGCAGGGTAGATGCAAAGGTCATAGTAGAGAGCTGTCCCACTATGAGTTCGAGACCGAAATCTGTGATCTCCTTCTGTAGGAGCGGTGACATGGCTGCTAGGGATAGTAAGGTAGCACTGGACTTTCTGCTAAGTGCATCTGCTACCTTATTAGCTTTTCCTGGGTGGTAGAGGATGTCTATGTCATAGTCCTTGACCAGCTCTAGCCATCTGCGCTGTCGCATATTCAGATCCTTCTGAGTGAAGAAATACTTCAGACTCTGATGATCTGTGTACACTCTACACTGAGCTCCATACAGGTAATGTCTCCAAATTTTTAGAGCGAACACGACTGCTGCAAGCTCAAGATCATGAGTATGATAGTTCCTCTCATAGTCTTTGAGTTGTCTGGAGGCATAGGCGATCACCTTGCCATTTTACATCAGCACTGCTCCTAGTCCCAATTTAGAGGCATCACTATAAATGTCAAAGCTGCCTGTGCTTTCTGGTAGAGTCAGAATAGGTGCACTGGTCAATCTCCTCTTTAGCTCGCTAAAGCTGTTCTCACAGTCCTCTGTCCACTGAAACCTTCTGTTCTTCCTGGTAAGAACTGTCAGTGGGGAGGCTATCCTGGAGAAATCTTCTACGAACTTTCTGTAATAACCTGCTAATCCCAAAAAGCTTCTGATCTCACTAGCGTTCTTGGGTCTTTTCCAACTACTCACAGCTTCTATCTTACTAGGGTCTACCATGATACCATCCTTTGAGATGATGTGACCCAGGAAGGACACCTGATCTAACCAAAATTCACATTTCGTGAACTTGGCGTACAACTGGTTCTGCTGAAGAGTCTGCAATACTATTCTCAGGTGCTCGGCGTGTTCTTCCTGAGTTCCTGAATAGATAAGGATGTCATCGATGAATACGATAACAAACTTATCTAAGTATTCTCTGAATACCCTGTTCATGAGGTCCATGAAAGTAGCTGGAGCATTTGTCACGCTAAAGGACATGACTACGAACTCGTAGTGTCCGTATCTAGTCCTGAATGCTGTCTTGGGTATATCCCCTTCTTTAACTTTCACCTGATGATAACCTGATCTGAGGTCTATTTTCGAAAACACTGCTGCTCCCTTTAGCTGATCAAACAGGTCATCAATTCTGGGAAGAGAATACCTGTTCTTGACTGTGACTTGATTCAGTGCCCGGTAATCTATACACAGGCGCATGCTCCCGTCCTTCTTCTTCACGAACAATACAGGCGCCCCCCATGGTGAGTGACTAGGACGTATGAAGCCTTTGTCAAGCAGCTCCTGTAGTTGCTCATGAAGTTCCTTCAGTTCTGCTGGAGCCATGCGGTAGGGTGCCTTAGAGATAGGATTTGTACCGGGAATGAGTTCTATCTCGAATTCAATCTCCCTGTCTGGTGCTAGGCCTGGTAACTCTTCAGGGAAGACTGCTGGGTAGTCACATACGACTTGGACCTCTGCTAGCTGTTGGTCCTTGTCCTGACTGGTACTGACTACATGTGCTAAAAATCTCATACATCCTGAATCCATTAATCTTTGTGCTTTCATAGTTGAGAGAAACTTCTTGACATTTCTCTTTGGTTCTCCGACGTATTCAAACTGCACTTCTACTTCAGGTTGGAATATGACTTTCTGTTTACGGCACTCTATAGAGGCACCGTATCTGATAAGGAAGTCCATCCCAAAAATGACATCGTAATCAGTCATGTCTAGCACTATCAGATCACAAAAGAGTTCTCTGTCTGCTATAATGACTGGCACTGCTCTGAGCCAGTGCGTGGATGCCATAATTTCTCCCGAAGGTAGTGTTGTCAGAAACTGACTACTGAGTCCCTCTGAGGGTATCCCTAACTTTTCGGAAAACATCCTGGATATATAGGAATGGGTTGCCCCAGTATCGAATAAGACAGTTGTACTTTACTGCAAAATAATGATCTGACCTGTAACAACTGTCGAGACATTCGCTACGTCCTCTCTGGTGAGTGCGTAGATCCTCGCATTGGTCATAGCTGGAGGGGCTTCTAGTCTGCCCTGTCTGATGTGTGGACCATCTAAAGCGGCCTGCATCTGATGTAACTGAGTTGGCTGGCCTCCGTACTGAATCGGCTGAGGTTGAAGAAGACTAATCTTGTTTGGGCATTGCTTAGCCATATGCCCTTCCTGTCCACATTCAAAGCATCCTCGTGTGCCCTTACGACAAATTCCAGGGTGGAATTTCCCACAAGTAGTACATTTGGGATAACTAGGTTGTTTACTAGCTGGTCCTCCTTTCGGGTAACTCCCTGGTTTGCGCTTGCTGCTGGAGTTCCCTTTCCAGTTAGAGCTGTGGCCCTGTTGTTTCTGAGTACCTGAGCCTCCTTGCCCTTTGGACTCTGAGAGGACTTGCTTCTGCTGCTTGATATTATTCTGGTAGTGCTCGGTGGTTAGAGCACTGCTGACTAATTCTTCGGTGGTTTGCGGCCTATGAACGCCGCCAGCCACGTTCATTACTATTTCCGGCCTCAGCATCTTGAGCATCAACCGGACTCGTTCTTTTTCTGTGTTGACTAGTTCAGGGCATAGACGAGCCAATCTATTGAATTTCTTCACGGTTTCCTCAACTGATAGGTTGCCCTGACGAAACTCCGTGAACTCGTCGTAGTGGCGATTTGTGACCCGCATGTGAAAGAACTCCTCGAAGAATTCTTTCTCAAAGTCGGCCAGGTCATCTGGTTCACTGGGCGCTTCACTCTAATTCTCTCCCACCACATACGTGCATCTCCTGTCAAGCAGAAGGAGGCGCACTTCACCTTTTCATGCTCTGGCCAGTCCAGAAGCTCCATCGTGCTCTCCAGTATTTTGAACCAAGCTTGAGCATCCCATGGTTCACTGGTACCAGAGAAGTTCTCGGGCTTGACTCTCTGACACTGGATCAGATAGGCTTCTCTCTTTGCCTCTGCTGCTGGGGCTACTGGTGCTGTAGGCTGGACTGGTGGAACCTCTAAGACTACTGGCGTTGCTAAGTTTGGTTCTGCTGTTGCTGTTCAGCTAGCTGCTGCTGTAACTTAGCCACTAATGCTGTAAGGTCTAGGGGAGGCACTGAACTGCCTGCCTCGTGCTGGGGCTCAGTAGCTGGTGCCCTTCTAGCTGGGCGTCCTCTTGTCATTTCTAAAGGAAGAGAGGACATACATAACTAATACTATCACATTTAACTAATTACTATAATCAACCATGTTAAATATTATCATATATCAACATGCTTTAGCTATCTATAAACATGACAGTAAGAAAACATAAGTAAGAGAAGAGGTGTTCTTACTTGGAAGCTGCAGGTTCAATGCTGATGTGTGTGAAGGAAGTATGGAACTTGCTCTGATACCACTCTGTAACGACCCGCCTTCTACTGCCTAGGCTGTAAGGCCGGACCGTCACATTATGTTGTGCTAAACTATATCCATGACCATCACTAAGTCTAGATGCGGAAGCTGTAATAATTAAAACTTTGCTAAGCTCTTATCATTTCTTTATTCTATATGTGCTAAGGGGTGTAATCTAAACTATTCATGACATGTTCTACATCCCCCATGGTCAAGGAACTGAACTAAGGATCTTCTGGCTGTTGTCAGGCCTCCCAATCGATCCATGGATCGATTGGAATGGTCTAATCGATCCAGTGATCGACCCAGCATGCTACTATATGCGGAACTTAGGTTAGATCGATCCAGTGATCGATCCAGCACGCTACTGTGCTCGGGGCAATATTCTGGATCGATCGGCTGATCGGTCCAGACTGTCCAATCGATCCAGTGATCGATCTCAGGGCTTTCTGTTCGCGACAGAAGGCATCCGGATCGATCGGCTGATCGATCCAGGAGCTTATTGTTAGCGGAACCAAGCTCCCAATCGATCTGCTGATCGATTGAGGGCCCCCAATCGATCCACTTATCGATTGGGGTTTCTGATTTCGTAGCAAAACTCTGATTTCAGCACTGTTTCGTGCCAAACTCAACTACAAGAGTTCTATAACAGCTAGAAACATACTAATAACACATAACTAGAATTATGAGCATAAATACTAACAATCTAAGCAAGTCTTTCATGATTCAAGGCATTAAAATAACTAGAGATGCGGAAAATAACATTATATAAAAACTAAAGTCTTAGTTTGCTAATTTCTCCAAGATCTTTATTCCAGGTTCCATCCACACACATCTTCATCGCATTGACCTCCAGCCTCCGCTAATCCATCTTCCCTTTACCTTTATCTGCAGTATAAGGAAAGAAGTATCTGTAAGCTTTACGCTTAGTAAGAAACCATCTACCTCACAAAACATGCATACGATGCAATTTATGCTTTTAAAACATGCTATTTGAAATATATGCTGAACAGGTAAAAGCATAGCATGGCATACAACACATAGGACTAAGAAACTGATCATGGCAATAAAAGCTAATCATAAACTATCATGTTGTATCACAGAAAACTAAACTGATACAAAAGCTGCATTAAGCTAATACTAACCTGATGTTAAAGCTGTACTGAACTCACATAACTATTTTGTGATGTTTGAAAACTATATTCATAGGTAGATAAAAATAATAATCATGCTGCTGTTTGGGCCCGGCATCTGTACGTGCTATGCACGCATCCCTAACTAGACCCCGGTTTGCAAGTCCCGAATTTAGTAGGGTTACTAGGTTATCTGAACCTACGGACGACTGTGGGAGCCCAACCCAATGAATATCTAATCCAGTACAGTGCCACTGAGAAAGTAAAATACTGAACATAGCTAATTATTGCTTGTCTTGCTCTTTCTAGGTTATCTGAACCTAGAGCTAGGTTGTCTGAACCTAGAGGCGACTGTGGGACCCCACCCATTGGACATCTAGTCCCATAAGAGCTATAGCAAGACTAAATAAGCTGTAAAAATGTTTCTATTGCATTTATCTAAGCTAATAAAATGTCTAAGTTGCATTTTAACTGTGCTAATAATTTAATCGAACACTTGATATGCGCTAGTTCGCATCCTTTGTGCCGAAAGTCTACATACTACTAAACTGAAGCCTAAAATTCATACGGAAACTACTTATACCGCAGGTGAAGGGTTTCTTACCTCCTGTTCGGATTTTCTTACGATTCTAATCGCTAGATTTCCGGAGAAGATGATCATTTCGACAATCTTCTCGCGTCTATGCGTTCTTCTTGAGGAGAGAAACGTCCTCGTGTCGGAGTCGTCACCGGAAGGTGCTCCTATAGCCCTTGGGATAAAACCCTAGGCTTGCTTGTGGTTGGCGCCGAGAGATGAGGGAGGAGAAGGGGTTGGCGTGTAAGGGTTTGAGGGAAAGGTTTTCTCGTTTAAGAAAATCACAATTCCTCACTTAAATTCCCTATTTATATTAAGTAGGTAATTCAGCCCAACTCAAATATAAATATAATTGTTTCCCTTTCCTTTCAGCACGGCCCTGCTGGGTTCACTTGGTTTACTAAAGCTATCTATAAGTCATAGGGTTCGCTAGGTCTCGGGTTCAATTCCCGCGTAGGCTGTTTTCGTTTTCTATTTATTTTTGCTACTTCCGCTATTCTAAAAATTCCATAAAAGTATCCTAAAATCCAGAAAAATACTAGGATATTTCTAATAATTATTTTGAGAATTTTCGGGCTTTACAGTTACATCCTCATACATATCCTTAATTAGTTCAATATATGTTACGCTAACACCTCTATTTTCTAAAATTCTCCATATAATTTCTCTTGGAACTCTATCATAAGCTTTTTCTAAGTCAATTAATACCATGTGTAGATCTTGTTTTTGCTCCCGATATTTTTCAATTAATTGTCTAAGGAGATGTATAACTTCTATTGTCGACCTTCCAGGCATGACCCCAAATTGATTTTCTGTCACTGTGGTCTCCTTCCTTAATCTTTTTTCTATTACTTTTTTCTAAAGTTTCATAGTATAACTCATTAGTTTAATACCTCTATAGTTTGCACAATTTTGTATGTCTCCCTTGTTCTTATATAAGGGAATTAGGGTACTTATCCTCCATTGATCAGACATTCTTTTCATTTTCAATATCATGTTAAATAATTTTGTAAGTCATTCAATACATTGTTTCCCTAAGTACTTCCATACCTCTATCGGAATATCATCTGGTCTAACGACTTTTCCATTGTGCATCTTATTTAAAGTTTGTTTTACTTCTGAAGTTTGAATTCTACGATAAAAATTAAAATTTCTATGCTCATTTGACCTAATTAAATTACCTAAGTTAAGTTGGTCACCTAAACCTTCATTAAAAAGTTGATGAAAATACCTCTTCCACCGCTCTTTTATTTCTCCATCATTTACTAATACCCTATTACATTCATCTTTAATACATTTTATTTGGCTAAGATCTCTTGTTTTCCTTTCTCTCACTTTAGCTATTCTATAAATGTCTCTTTCCCCTTCTTTTGTATCCAATTTTTGATATAAGCATTCAAAAGTTTCATTTTTTGCTTCACTCACTACTTTCTTAGCTTCTTTCTTGGCTATTGTATATTTTTTTAAGTTTTCCTCATTCTTACAAATATATAATTCCTTATAAGCTATTCGTTTTTCCTTCACTTTCTCTTGTACTTTCTCATTCCACCACCAAGATTCTTTACTTAGTGGTGCATGTTCCTTTGACTCGCCGAGTACACTTTAGCTACTATTTTCAACTTTGATATCATCTTATCCCATGTTGTATTAGAGTCATCGTATATTTTACCTAATGCTTGTACTTCTACCTTCTGCTTAAATATATTTTGTTTCCCATCCTTTAACTTCCACCACTTAATTCTAGGAATTGTATATATTTTCTTTCTATTGATACTATGTTTGAGGCGTATATCCAACACTACTACCCTATGTTGGGTAGTTAAGCTTTCTCCAGGGATGACTTTGCAATCTTTACAAATCTTTTTATCCTTTTTCCTAACCATAAGAAAGTCAATTTGCGATTTATTATTCCCACTTTTGAATGTGACTAAGTGTTCTTCTCTTTTCTTAAAAAACGTATTAGCTAATATAAGGTCATATGTTATCGCAAAATCTAATATAGTTTTCCCTTCCTCATTTCTCGTTCCAAACCCATAACTCCCATGTACTCTCTCATATTCCTCATTTTTCACTCCGACATGCTCATTTAGATCACCTCCTATTAAAATCATTTCATTTGGTAGAATATTTTGTAATATTTCATCTAAATCCTCCCAAAACCTTGATTTGGTAGCTTCATCTAATCCTACTTGTGGTGCATATACGCTAATTATGTTCATAGTTTCTTTCGCCACTATTATTTTAAGGGATATAATTCTATCTCTTTTTCTAACTACTTCTATAAATTCATCGTTTAACAAACTATCTACAATGATACTCACTCCATTTCTTGCTTTACTCAGTATAAATCAAAAAATACTCACAAAAACTCATCCAAGTGACTAATTTTCTTAGATTTATCTTTCCACTGAAGTGTGCCACAACTGAAATTTAAACCTAAGATATCTAGTTAACAATTTAGAAAATTTAACCGCTGCATCGTAGACCTGACACATATTGTATGATTGATGTTAGAGATAAAAGATATTAAAAGATAATACCTGCAATGCGTGATCTACTAACCCATTACGGTTTAGGAGCATAGGTAACGATAAAGGTAGATATATTTTTTACATCTATCAGAACCCTAAGTCTTATTATTTTCTATTTCCTCTCCTTTGCTTGCCGATGATGACTTAGACATTTGAAGGATCTTGCTGAGGTAACTTCTGATAAGTCCTTGCACGTCTGTTATTTTTCATAGAGTCAATCACGTACGAGAAGAAGACATGCATATGACGCGTGTAATTTCTTGAGATGTATGAATAAAAGACTCGACATGGATCTCCTTCTTACTCAAAAACGAGTGAAAAATGCATTCGAAGTCGTGTTTTTCCTAATCCACCTCAATTTCGAGCAAGGGCACAAGTATGCACGATAGTAAACACCAATTTTGATCTGTCCCCACGGGGGCTGGATCAACCGGTTAAGGTGTGGCATCCTTGTACAATGAGTCGTAGGGTTGAAGGTCCACGGACGCGCACTGGATGAATAATCTGGGCCGGCTGTGTTAAATTTCAGAGACACCACGCTTTACCCGGACCAACATTCACCGTTGATTTACCTCCTTCTAGGATTCCTGTGGGGCCAGGCCTAGGGAGCTGCTGGGCGGCAGGACCCGCCTTTTTGCACAACGATAGTAAACACCAAAAAAAAAAGATTTTTTTTTTTAAAAAAAATAATGAACAAGTTTTTTTATTTATTTTCAATTAAAAATTTTGCATTTACTTGACCCCTGTGGAGTGTGTACTGTGCTGGGAAATTAATTGGAAACGGCCATGGCCGGCGGCGACCTCCACGGAAGCTTTCAACAGGAGCCTCCTCCGGCGGCGGCGCATTAAAGACGCAGCTGTTGCTGATTAATTTCAAGGAATAAAAAACAACACGAGAGCCACGGAAATGAAGGGAATCCAAAGCCCTCGCAAATCAAAATGTGAAATTGAAAGGAAAAAAAAAAGATTTTTGAGATAAAAATATTGGGTAAAAATAAAAAAGACTATTTTTTTTAACAGCACTCCTATTTTATTTATTATCAAAATGACATCCTATTTCCATCAATATATTTTGTTCATAACTACTTTTAGTTTTTGGCATGATTGGAGTAGCTATGAGTTTATAACTACTGTCAAATTATAATAGCTATGATTTCATATTTTACATTATAGACACTTCAATTTTGATCAAAACTAATAACATTGTGTTTTAACAATTATAATAAATAATTGTTGCATTTCATCTCTAATCAATATTATATTATGGCAAATTTTAACTCTTATCAATATTAATAAGACTACATAACTATCAGAATATGATCACTTTATTTCTGAACAATATTGATTAATATTATATTATAATAACTATAAATCATAATTGATATTTTATTTTTGATCAACATCAAGCTTTAACATTGTATTATACAAGTTATGGTCCTGTAACTATTATAACTATTATAAGGCTTCATACGGATCTCATAGCTATTATAACTATTATAACTATTATAATTATGTAGCAATTACTATTATAATTATGAAGCAACTTTAATCTCATAGCTATGATATTGTTAAAAACAAGAATAGTTTCGGTAGGTAAAATGTACAATTGTCAGATGGATCATTTATATATACTAGTGTGATCGTGTAGTAATATAATAATATAAAAATTATTTAGGTCTTTACAAATCCGAATTATTTGGATTTTCTAATGTCACCCTTATAAACCAAGAATTAAATAATTTAATTTAATTTTCCTCATACCCATATAATAGTGACGCTAGAGAATCCAACAACAAACTAATGTAACGAACTTCCCTATGCAAAAAATTAATTTAATTTAATATTATACTTATCTTAGTAAAAAAACTAAGAAAAGTATATTTTTTAACATCATTGACCTAAAATATTTATAGAAACTTCTTTGATCCTAGTGTTGTCAATTCTAAGATGTGGGACTAAAGAGAACTATATTTTTTTTATATAAAACAACCAGAGAAAATTAATGATGAGAAAAATTCATAATAATACGCCGCAGCTGAGTCTCGAACTCTAGATCAATGATTGTTTCGCTTGTGGAATTACTAATAAACCTTGGAATTATTTTTAAAGTGAATAGAAAAAAGGACAATAACGTAAATTCATTTTAGGTTTCACCAAAATTAGTT
This sequence comes from Zingiber officinale, assembly GCF_018446385.1. Taxonomy (NCBI): domain Eukaryota; kingdom Viridiplantae; phylum Streptophyta; class Magnoliopsida; order Zingiberales; family Zingiberaceae; genus Zingiber; species Zingiber officinale. Next base: position 172,815,693 of record NC_055988.1, read on the forward strand.
AGTAAATGGGAGAGATTTTTAATAAAATAGTAAGATATATATATATATATATATAATAAATGAAAGTGGGACCTTTACCATGAGTTCAATAAAAAAAAAGATGTTCTTTTGATTTTTATAAAAAAAAATTGTAGAATATGCAAGAGATAAAAGAAGGAAAATATATATGCTAAAGAAATTTTACCTACTGTATTCTCTGTATTCTCATTATGAATAAGCATTTGTAGAGGCTAAAATCAAAGCCAAAATGAGACTAATATCTATGAATGATTTGTTTTATTTGAATTGGTTTGATTTATCTGGGGCATTGGTTTTGGATTGTATATGTCGACCACCAAAAGGAGATGGAGAAAGAAAATGAAAGCTTTTATTTTATGTCTTCTTCTTCAATTACTGTGATAGATGATGATCATTATCAATCATTGTTAGTCATCGGTGGCCGACGATCATCTAGAGGGGCCGACGATGAGATGATGGTTGATGCTCGTCAAAGGAGGTATCATAGTTCTTTATTGTGAATGTGTCCGATGGAGATCATCTTTCATAGGTAGAACCGACTTGCCTGCGGTGTTTGAGGGGATGAAGGTCTAGCGAGAGATCAAGGAGTTGAAGAAGTTAATCATGAGGGGTGCCAAGCTAATTTGGTGCGAGGATGAAGATTGAGTGAGAAATCAAGACGACACGGTACAGGGGCGGAGGAGGTTCTGACCTTTGAATATCAAGGAGGCGGCAAGAGGATGCTTAACCAATTTAGAATTTCATCACATCTCAAAGTCTGAAACAAATTTAAAATTTCTAGGGAACTTGACTAAGCATCTAAAATAGGAGGACAAAACGAAAATTTATCCCTAGGAAATGAAAGGGAACAAAAAAGAGAGGAGATACTAGGCAGCAAAAAAGCTTTAAATTCATTTGAAGAACATAAACTTGTTAATTCTAAAGAACCAAATTATCAAGAAACTCTCAATCTCATAGATCTTTATACTTCCATCCAAAACTATAAAAATTCATGAAGAATTCTAACAAACCATGTTCTAATCACTCCTTTTTCAACTCAATTATGAGCTATAGCAATTGAGGAGCATTAAAAAAAATATTGAATTCATTTATTAACAGCAAAGTCTGTGCTTTATGAGCAGTAGTTAATTCAAACCTTGACCATTTGAAGCCAATCTAAATCAATTTGTCAAAGCAAGCAACTACCCATTTTACTCATCTAATTATTAGGAATCCTTAATTATGTTAGTTCAATTAAATGTTACAGCAATTATAAATTCTTCTCTTGCAACCAAAAGGCATTAGTTGTACCAATCCACCAACTACAAGTTGACTTATGAGGTTGTGTTCATTCTTTGTTCACAGAAAAGAAAAACGTTTTAGAACAATTTGTCTAAAAAGATAGTACCAGAAGAATACTTGTATAATATGACAGGTTTCCTACCTTATATCAACAACTAACAAATAAAAATCATTGAAGAATTTTCAGCAGAAGAAAATGAGTTTAAATGAGTTGAAGAAAACATTTGAAGTCAAACTTGTAAGGCAGAAATGAAACTGACCTTTCAAGTTGAAGTTGAAGTTGAAGATGAAGATGAGATGTGGAATCTTCAATAAGCTAAAATCATCTGCAAGCATTCAAAAGTAGGGATGAGGAGGATGTTTGTTCACAAGTTTTCAAATGTTTGCTGAAGAAAATTTCTTCTCCTCTTCAGACCTACAACAAAGAACAGAAGAATGAAATTGCAATTTGGAAATCATGGAACAAATGTTGAACTCCTCTTTGAATTGTGAAATCTCTTGATTTCTAACTAAACTATGGAATGCATTTACAAAAAGAAAAAAAAATAGAAAAAAGAAGGAATCGACGTATACAAAATCTAAAGGAAGAATTGAAAAGTGAGGGGACAAATCCTGTTTTTTTAGCTCAATGCTCAATCAACTGAGGCAAGGGAGATGCTGGCACTGGAAATGGTGCCATGGCTCTCCTCGCAGAGAGCCAGAGCGCTCTCGAGGTTGGCGACGATGTCGGTCATGCTCGGGCGCTCCTTGCCCTCAAGGTTGACGCAGTGGACGGCGGTGTATGCCACCAGCTCCACCGCCTCGGCCTCGTGTTGCAAGGGTTGTCCGACTCGGACGTCGAGCACCTTGCCGACCTCGCCAGCCACAACGAAGGGTACGGCGTAGGCGACGACGCTGGTCGGGTTCCCGTCGTCGTCCTTAAAGATGGCCCTGCGGCCGGTGAGGACCTCGAGCATCACGACGCCGAGGCCGTAGACGTCGCTCTTGACGGTCAAGTGCTGGAGACCGTAGTATTCGGGGTCCATGTAACCGACGGTGCCCGCCGCCCGCAACGAGAGATGGTCGCCCTCCGACTCCGGCCCCATCAGGGAGAGACCGAAGTCCGACACCCGGGCGACCCAGTTCGCGTCCAGCAAAATGTTAGAGGATTTGATGTCGCGGTGGATGATCGGCGGCACGGCGTAGCTGTGGAGGTACTCTATTCCCCGCGCGGCGTCGAGCAGCACCTTGATCCTCATCTTCCATGAGTTCAACACGCTGGATTCTTCGCCGTTCTTCGGGTGGAGATGGTCATAGAGAGCTCCATTCTTCATGTACTCGTAGACCAGGAGACGCTCCTCCTTCTCCTCGCAGTAGCCCACCAAGGCCACCAGGTGCTTGTGGTGGAGCCGAGAGAGGAACGCGAGCTCTGACTGGAAAGCGCTCTCCTTTTCCTGGAATTTGTTCGTGCGCGGCACCGTCTCGCTCCGCTTGATTGCCACCTCACGCCCGTCGGCGAGCTTCCCCTTGTACACGGTGCCGAAGCTGCCACCCCCAATTTTGGTCTCGAAGGAGAAATTGTTGGTGGCAGCGGCGAGCTCCTCAAAGCTGAACTCCTCGGCCCGGTCCTTGAAGGAGGACGGGCCGCTCCTCTGCCGGTTCATCACCCGCGACCCTTGTCGCCGGAAGATTCGAGACCGCGAGGCGGAAGGCGACACAAAAGGACTCGATGATGGGCCGCCCGTCCCAGAGGAATGCCCGGTGTGAGGTCCGCCGTTCGCGGAGGCTGTAATCGTTGGTTGAACAGAGTTGTGGACTTTCTTGCGCCTGCAAATGCCAACCCATATGCAATAGACAATGGAGCAGAGACCGGCAAATGTACCGACCGACCCGATGATCGCGAAAGCTCGCCACCCCCTATTAGTCCTTGAAGAAGAAGACGGAGGGAACTGTGGCGGTGGCGGAGACTGAGGGGACGATTGTTGGGTTAGATCATCGCAACGCTGGCATATAACTTCGGAACCCGAACACAGGTTTTCCGAATTAGGAAACACCCCGCAACGGCAAGAACTCTGGTTGGAGATGCAGATTCCAGGTAGAATTTCTGGCAAAGGAAGCCTCATCACCGCCGGGTTGTTCCTATCCATCCCCCAACAAAGCACACTAAAGTTCGCCGTCGTTAGGCCGCAGGTAAGGTTGCCACCGGCGACGATTAACTCGAAGGCAGTCATGTTCACTGGCGCGTACTCACCGCCCGTGACTCCATCCCAGCAGACTACCGTGCCGTTGGTTCGCCTGACCGCGCAGGTGTGATTGAAACCCAGCGCGAGGCTCCTGAACTCGAACGCTGAATTAGGGGAGGGAGGCGTCTGGCCGTTGCTGCATACTACGCGACCTCCGGTGTCGATGCTGCAGGCGTGGTTATCGCCGGCGTATATTCTCAACACGGTGGAGTTCGCGAAAAACTCCTGGATTTCATCGCCGAGAGGTCCCCAACAGCGTACGGAGTTGCTAGTATTCACGGCGCAAGTAAAGGACTGACCGGAGGTGAGGGAGCTGTAAGAACCGTTGGCAAAGGAAGGGAATCTGCTGTTCTCTCTCCACCACCGGACGCCGGTGCGGCCAAGATCGATGCTGGCGATCTGGCCCGCTCCGACGGCGAGCTCTTCGAGGCCATATGGGCCGTTGTAGAGGCGCTTCGGGCGAAACCCCGTGGCGGAGGAATCCGATGCGTTCCAGCAGAAGAAGGCGGTGCCTCCGCTCCTCAATCCGCAGAGAGAGGCGCTGCCACCGGAGATGGAACTGAAGGAGATATTGGGCGGGATGGGGAAGGACGATGCGCGATCGCCGGGCCGGGCGCAGAGGACGCTGCTGGGGGGGCCGTAGGTGACGCCGCATACAGTTGACGAGTCAGCAGCGATGGCGATGGTAGAGGAAGAGCCGGTGGCGCAGGCCGGGGAGGGAGAGAGGACCGCCAAAAGGGTCACGACCGCCGGGATCGCAGCGGTCAACATCGACGGAGGCTACCACATGAAGGAGGAGGAGGATTCCGATGGGATCGGGATCGATGTCGGCGGCCGGGGAGGAAGGTTTTAAATCGAGAGGAAAAGAGAAAGGAAACAGAAAGAAGAAAGGGAACGCGGACGGAAACAAGGGCGGAAGCGGGAGCGGATCGGATTTTGGAAGCGACCGGAGAAATCCGCTTTTAATTAAAAAAAAATCGGCAAAAAATCAAAACGTATCTTTTATTTTTATTATCATCAGCGCCGTCCTACTTTTTATATTTAATTTTAATTAAAAATTATTAAGATATAAAAAAAATAAATAAATAAATAAATGCATAATACTTGACTTATTGAAATTATTTAAATTTGAATAAAATTACTTTTTATTCATACAATAGTTATGACTGCTATAATTTAAAAAAAAATAAATCTGCTATCTTAATAGTTAAGGATAAATATAAGTATATAGATATTTAGGTATACAGTGGAGTAAATCTAAAAGTTAATTGAACTAGTTGATCCTAATTCTTGAGTATTTAAGTTTGATTTATTTATAATCGAATCGAAGTCGAATTTTATTTAACGAATATATTCATAACTCATACGAGTAGAACGTAAAATTTATAAATTCAATATCAAAATTATTATTTTTTTATTTAAATAAATAAATATATAATACTTGACTTATTGAAAATTATTTAAATTGGAATAAAATTACTTTTTATTCTTACAATAGTTATGGCTGCTATAATTTAAAAAAAAATAATCTGCTATCTTAATAGTTGAGGATAAATATAAGTATATAGATATTTAAGTATATTGTGAAGCAAATTTAAATATAAGTATATAGATATTTAAGTATATTGTGAAGTAAATTTAATTGAATTGAATCGATCTCAACTTTTGAATATTTAAGTTTGACTCATTTATAATTGAATCGAACTTGAGTTTTATTTAACGAATATATTCATAACTCACGCGAGTAAAATGTAAAATTTATAAATGCAATATCAAAATTATTATTTTTCATTTAAAAATTGATTTATGAACTTGTTAATGAACATATTCACGAACTAACGAGCTAAATATTATGAAACTTGAGTTTGGTTTGTTTATCTTAACGAACCTCATTAAACGAACTCAAGTAAATTTTTATCAAATTGAGTTTCGATTAGTTCATGAGCGACTTAATTCATTTATATCCCTAAGTAAATCTCAAATTATCAATTTCTGATAATTGATTCTGGGTCATTATGTCATAAATATAATGTGTCGAGACATGATTAGGGATGGTAACGGACGGATTCAGGTTGGATTTGACCAATCCCAAAACCCGCCTCTCCAGAACAAAATGGACCCAAACTCGGACCTGCCTTGCCTAATTTTTCAATCCATCCCGTCCCAACCCTACTCAAAATCCATCTCAAAATCCAACAGGTTCATAGCAGGTTGGACCCACCAGCCCGCTAAACTTAAAAAATGAAGATACAATTCAATCATAAGTTATTATTATTGTATATTTTATATTATATAATATAATATAAATATTATATATATATATATATAAAAACTTGTAATGTACCCCGAACCTGTTGGATTCCGTGGTTGTTTTGATGTGATCAACCAAGTTAGGTTAAGTCCTGTTTGGTTTTGATCCCTGTGTCTAAGTGTGCTGGAAGTCGAGCGAAAGACGCAACTAGCAAGAAGGACGACACGGGAAGGGAGGCGACGGGTTCGGTGCATCCGAAGGACGAAAGAGCTGCGGAAGAGTACACCGATGGATGAGAAGAACATGCGCGACGTTCGAGGGACGAGAAGCTGGGGCGGAAGCCTTCTCGAGGAGAAGGTTGGAAATTACGTTTGGGTGAGCCCTATTTCGATTGGCCACAATCACTCAAGCTATCGGGACTTTGGAAGCTAAAGAGAAGACGAAGAAGTGCTGGAAAAGCAGTTGTAGTGCCCTCAACAACTGTTGAGGCGCCTCCGCCCTCACGAGAGTGAGGGCGCCCTCAACAACATTGAGGTCGCCCTCAATGACATTGGAGACGCCCTCAACTGGGTCAAACATACCGTTTGCAAGCGAATAAAGTTTTATCCGCTTATCCCCTTTGAGGCGCCCTCAACCCCTTTGGAGGTGCCCTCAAGACTCGAGATAGAATTTTCAAGAGCTATATAAAGACCCCTGGAGCTAAGAAATAATTGAATCAACTCTGTATTCAATTCCTAGCAACATCTGAGATTCTCTTAGTGTGTAAAAAGATTTCTCCGCCTATAGTGAAGGAGATGTTTCTAGTAGAGCTGTTCAACCGCCTTGAATTAACAACCACCTAGGTTGTAACAAAGTCAAATCCCCGAGTCTTCTTTTCTTTTTGTTATTTTGTTTTATTGTTACTATTTTAGAGTTGAAAGTACGAGGATGATAATTCTTATTTTGCAAATAATTCACCCCTCTATTCTTGTCAACCCCGCTACATCAACAGAATCAACTTTTAAATCCTGTCAATGAGCTTAGACCCATCTCATAATTCATTTGACTGAATTTAAATCTGTTCTGAATAAAATAGGTTCAATACGAAATCAGATTTAAATTCCATCCATTACCATCCCTACACATGACTGCCTATAGTATTTGCGAATTGGGGTTATACATTATAATTGTTAGTTTGCTTTACAAAAGTTATATTTATAATTACTATAATGATATTAAAATAGTTTTAATAAATTAATATAAAATATTTAATATAATAATACAATCCGGAATAATTTTGAAAAGTCTAAATCATCTATTTTATATTATAATTATAATTACTTCAATAACATCTGAATACAAATATTCTTAACATAAAAAATATATTTTAAAATGAGATTCTTTTAAAAAAAAGATATTTGAAATAACATCAATCAAACTTTATGTTGATAAAATAACTGGGCTAAATTATATTGAATCTAAAATAAATCGAGTTATTGAAAGAGTTATTTAAGATTAGCATGATATCTTTTTTGATGGGTTTGAGTTTAGTTTAAGTTTAATTTAGAATTTAGAATTTAATTGTTTACATTTTTTATATTGTTAAATTTAATTTCTTTAGTTAGTGAACTTGAAAATTTATTTATTTATCAATTATATTGATAAAAATTAATTTATTTAATGAGTTATTTAAATTTATTTATTTAATTGATAGTATATATATTGATTATATAAAAAATATTTTATTAAATTGAACACTAAATTTATTAATAAATATTTAATTCATGTACTGTCGATTACTATTTATGAATTATGATATAATAAATAAATGGCATTGTAGATTGTATCTATTAAATTTTATCCAAATTAAATAAATATATAATATATTTTTTAATTATAATTTGATTTAAAGGCCTCTTGTCGCGTTTCATTTGTATCCATTATGATTTAATTAAAAATGTTTGTTATTAATTTTAAATTTCTTAGTCTCTTAGACCAAGGTGATAATTATTATTGTTATTGGTGAGTTATTAATGTTAATTTATTAAACAACGGTGGGAGAAATAAATCCATTTGTTGTTTAATCAATCTGGCCCAATAACATCCGAGCGTTGTCATAGGAAGAACTCCGCTGTAGTTTCATTGGGACGGTGCGATAATTGAATCATAGAGTATCATTATATAAAATTTTAAGTCATATTTACTAATGATTATTAGTCATCCTTAATTTATCTTCTTTATACTAGTCTAGGGATAAATTGATAATTAGTTTTTTTTCATATAATTAACGAGGTATTTAAAGTTTGAATTTTAACTAAGAGATTTTTTTAAGATAAATTTAAAAATAATGACCCTTTAGATGGATTTTTAGACTGCTTACCTACTTAGTGCCAGATGAAAAATTTTCATCAAATCGAACGCATCACTTTCAATATTAATCCGTTTAAATAATTAGAGATTTTTTTTTTTTCGAAAACCATTGAAAATGGATCCCTTACTATATTATAATATATGAATCACTTTTTAACTAATTGGACATGCGCGTGTGAACAATTGAATACTCAGTGCGCTGTTTAATTATTTTTTTAATATTTTAGTTCCTGTTTTTTAGGAAAAGAAACATAGAAAGTAATTATTTTATTATTTATTTCTCATTAATTTGATAAATTATTTGTTGGTTGGAAAAATAATTTGATAAATTATTTGTGGGTATAAAAAAAACAATAGAATATTTGTTTATATTTTTAAAATTAAGAGTACTTTTGATGATAACAAGAAAAAAAGTAGCATTATTTTTAATGTTTGAACAATTCTTATTTTTAAATAATTATTTTTTCCATTTGATTAAATACCATTGCATTGGTTGATACAAATATTTTTAACGCCCAGACAATGCAATGGTTAGATTCTCCAAAATATTAAAATACGACTTTAAGCTATGATGCACTGAATAAATCTATGAATATTAGTCATTTGAATAAATTTTTATGAGCATTTTTTGATTTATCTTGTGTCGAATTAATCATCTCCAAATTAGTCGATTTGAAAAATTAAAAATCTAAATTACTTTAGGGTGGATTCACCAGGGGTAGGGTCGGCAGTCGCCCCTTGTCGACGAAATCAGAAAAAAAAAATTAGGATAGTAAAATACTCTTCCTAGCTGTTGAAGAAAAAATAATAAAAACAATTTCATTTTTTAAATTTTGAATCAAAGTTATAGATATAAATTAGGTTTAGTTTTTTTTATTTTTCTTTCTCCTTTGTTTTTACTTTCCAACGCTCATGAAGAAAAAGTCTCCTCTTTTTTTTCTTCTGCCGACCAAAGGTGAAGCCATGAAGCCATCTTTCTACTACGGTGCCGCCACCCACCTCCTGTCGACCAGCGACTCTTACCGGCCAGCAAGATCTCCGATTAAACCCCTTCGCTCGACACAAGGGAGCCCACGAACATAAACTATGTGCCGCCGCCTAACAGACAATTGTGTCACCGAAGCGCTGCCACCTCTTAGCTGCTACTAGTCCCGGAGCTCCGTTGTCGGCCACATGCGTCGCCACAGCTTAAGGTAAGTGGCTTTAATTTAATTTTATTTTAGTTTTAATTTTTTGATTGTTTTTTATTGTATATACAATTAACAATTGAAAAGTTTGATTGTTTAAATGCTTAGTTGTTTTTGTATATTTGATTGTTAAAAATTTAGATTTTATATAGTTGATTGTTGGATAATTTGTAATTTAATTTTTTATAAACTTTGAATATATGATGTAATTAATTTTTTTTTATTAGTTGTTAGTTAATTGTGATTTGTGAATATTGATAATTTATGTTAAATTATTTTTTTTTAAAAATTGTGTGGATGAAAGATGCTAAATAATTTAACTGTGTTATTGTTAAATTGTTCACATTAAGTTTAGTAAAATAATACTTTATGTTGATAATTTTTCCCCTATATTATAATTTGTAGAAAATGTTGAAATATTTTACAAAGATGCCTAGGAGTTCAATTGAATTGTCTAGTGTTCCCAATGAAGAGTCTACTCCTCCACCACAACCACCACCTCCTCCGTAAATTTTATTTGAAGATATTAGAAATCTGACTAGTGAAGTAGAAATTTTTGCTGATCCTGATTTATAAAAACTGATTGAAGAGTATGATGTTGATGTTAGAGATCGTATTAGAAAAGAATACGTTGCTATTGGTCCTTGTTAACCTCGAGGCTATAAATTTCTAAGAAAAAAATAGGTAAAGACAATAGATATTTCAGAGAGGTTTGGTTTAAAGGTCGTGATTGGTTGGAATATAATTTTTCAAAGGATGCAACCTTTTGTTTCTGGTGCTATCTTTTTAGACCTAGCAATATAGGGTTTGGAGGAAATGATGTGTTTACGAGATCTAGTTTCATAAATTGGAAAAAAAACAATTGAAAAATTCAATGAGCATGTAGGTGGAGTTGATAGTGCGCACAATGAGGCAAGAATACAGTTTGAGGGTTTCAAAAATCAAAGACAGAGTGTGGAGTATTTATTTTCATCAGGGAAACATGAGATTGAAGTTGCTTATCACAAACGCTTGAATGTCATTTTAAAAGTAATATGATTTTTGTTGCTATAATGATTATTTTTTCAGGGACATGATGAGTCTTTGATACCATCCAATAGAGGCAATTTTTTAGAATTGCTCAAATGATATAGCTCAGAGTGTCCTAAAGTTGCGGCAGTTGTTGGAATGAATGCACCTTGAAATAATCAAATAATTGTCCTAAATATTCAAAAGCAACTGGTGAATGCTTGTGTAGTTGAGACCACAAATGCTATTCTAGCTGATCTTGGAGATATGTGGTTCACTTTACTACTTGATGAGGCTTGTGATTGTTCAGTGAAAGAGTAAATGATAGTTGTTATTGGATATGTGAACAAACACGGAGAGGTGCTTGAACGGTTTATAACTATAGTTCATGTTGCAACAACTACAGTTGCTTGTTTGAAGGAGACAATCAACTCTTTATTTGCTAAGTATGGTTTGTCAGTGGCGAGATTGAGGGGTCAAGGATATGATGGTACTTCAAATATGTCTGGAGAATTTAATGGCTTAAAGTCACTGATAATGAAAAAAAAATCCATATGCAAGGTATGTTCATTGTTTTGCTCATCAACTCCACTTAGTGGTTGTAGCTGTTGCTCAAACAAATCAATATGTTTGTGATTTCATGTGGATTGTTGGTTCGATTGTGAACACATCGGCATCATCTTTCAAAAGGTCTGACAAACTTCTGTTGGCACCCTAAGATAGTTTTGATGTGATCAAACAAGTTAGGTTAGATCCTATTGTGTTTAACCCCGTATCTAAGTGTGCAGGAACTTAGGAACACAGGAAATCAAGCGAAAGACGCAACTAGCGAGAAGGGTGACACGGGAGAGAGCCAACGGGCTCGGTGTATCTGAGGGACGAGGTGTTGCGGAAGAGTACATCGACGGACGAGAAGGGAGCATGTGGTGTTTCTGAGGGACAAGAAGCCGGAGCAGAAGATTACTCGAGGAGCAAAAGACGCAGCTGTCTGAGGGACGAAAAGCTATTGAAGAGTATGCCGGCGAACGAGAAGGAAGCAAACAACGATTCCGAGGGACGAGAAGCCGGAACGGAAGTTTGCTTGAGAAAGCCGAAAGTTGGGTTCGGGTGAGCCCTATTCCGGATGGTCGAAATCACCCAAACAGAGCGAAAGACCCGGACCAAGGCAAGCAGAACCGAAGAAGGAGGCCTGGACCAAAAGTCAGCAAAAGGCTGACTTCTGATGCCTGGGGCGCCCGGACCAGTCCGGGGCGCCTGGAGCAGGTCGGGGCACTCGGAGCCCAAATTTCATCCATATCAACATGACCTTTGAGCGTTGCATTGGGGATAGATTTCTATCCCATTTCAGGCGTCTGGAACGCTTCCAGGCGCCCCGAGTAGGGCTATATAAGTAATCTTGCTCCTAAAAGCTAATGGGAATAAGAAACTGTGAAACAACACTTGTACACTTTTAGTTTTAAGTTTAGCGCTCTGATTCTGTGTTATTATTGCTGTAGAGAGGCTTCTTCACTTGAAGGAGAAATTAGTGCACTTTACTTCCTTGGATTAACAACCTCCTCGGTTATAACCAAGTAAATTCTCAGTGCCTCTGTCTTTTAGTTTCTTTATTATACTTATACAAGGGTTAGATTTATAAAACTGTAAATCCGAGAAAGGTCTTTTTGTTTTGTTTTTGTGTAGGGGTTATTCACCCCCCTTTAGCCGGCCGCCAAGAGTCCTAACTGTTGGAATGTATACTAAAAGCCTAGCTTTTGTAAACATTTATTTTGAAATAAAGAATCATATTGGTCAAAAATATCTACATTTATGTTAAGTGTAGTTGTTCAATTAATTTATATCGTACATAACATGGTCTGTGGTGTCACGCACAGAAGATCATGTTATCAGTTCTTTATAAATGTAGATATTTTTGACTAATATGATTCTTTATTTCAAAATAAATGTTTACAAAAGTGTAGTTGCTCATTATGATTCTTTATTTTTGACCACATGGTGTGTGGTGTCAAGCACATAAGTGTAGTTGCTCATGACTAAGATGGAAAGGAACAAATCATCGATAAAGTCATAGTGTGATTAGGGATTAGCTTATCTTGACTAATAAATTACACTAGTACACTTTAAGTGTATTGAATAGGACCATTTTAGGTAAGTTCTTTTTATACTGATTTGATAAAAGAACTAGACCTTAGTTATTATGGAAGTGTGTGCTCTTAATCCTAAGATAATAACAAACATATATATTTAGTATTTATTTCTTTGACTTATCAATGAGTGAGATTTAACTCGATAAATCAATAAGTCCGATAAGTTGGGAAATAATATTACTTATAGTGTGTGTTGCTGATTATAGAAAGAAATTGTGTTCTAGTAATCTAGGTTGATAATGTCCCCAAGAGGAGCTCATAAGGATTGTCATGTTAAACCCTACAGGTGGACTTAGTCTGACATGACGATAAAGTTGAGTGGTACTACTCTTGGACTGAGATATTAATTAAAATGAGTTGTCAATAACTCAATTAATTAGTGGACATCCGACATCTTAAACACGGCAAGACTAACACACTCATAATAAGAAGGAGCCCAAAATTTAATTCGTGATTGGTACGATAGTTCAATAATAATTCTTTAGTGGTATGAATTATTATTGATGAAGTTAAGTTGTATGTTCAGGGCGAACACGGGAAGTTTAATTTCATCGGGAGACCAAAATTAATTCCTCCTCTCGGTCCCTATCGTAGCCTTTTGTATATAGAGATTTATACCCACCACATATCCACTTCTTACCCAACCCAAGGGGGCCGGCCAAGCTAGCTTGGAACCCAAGCTAGGGTCGGCCAAGACCCAAGGATAGAGCCAAGATTAGTGGCCGACCCTAGCTTGGAGTCCAAGCTAGGTGTAGCCGACCACATGGAAAATAAAAAGGGATTTTTATTAAAATTATTTCTTATGTGGATATCATGGTTTTAAAAAAGTGTTTGAAATTTAAATCTTTCCTTTATAGCTTTCTACAAAAGATTAAGAAAAGATTTGAAATCTTTCCTTATTTGTAGATTGAAAGGTGGATTTTAATTTTAAGAAAACTTTCCTTTTTTAATCATGTTCATGATTTAAAAGAGAGTTTAAAAATTAAATATTTTTTTTATAAGTTTCTACAAAAGATTAAAAAAGGATTTGATATCTTTCCTTATTTGTAGATTGAAATGAGATTTTAATTTTTAGAGATAACTTTCCTTTTTGGAAATCATCCACATGTTTAAAAGAAAGATTTTAATTTATAAAATTTCTTTTTTATAATCCATCATGAAGGGAAAAATTATTGGAAAATTTTTTAATAAATTTTCGGAAACAAATTAGGAAGTTTTAATTCTTGTGTTGATTAAAACTCTCCTTGTTTGGGATTTTAAAGTGGTTTGCCATGTTATGTGAGAAAAGAAAATTGTTTTTTAATTAATTAAAATTTCTTTTTCATGGCAAAGGAATTAAGGAAGTTTTATTTAAATTTCTTTATTTTCCAAGACCAAGGATTATAAAAGAGAGGGTAAAGGTGCCTTTACGGGAACAACTCTATTCTTTTTCTCTCCCTCTCTTCCTTGGTGTGGCCGACCCTTCAAGTTCTTCCCTCTCCTTTTTCTTTCTTCTCCTTGGTGGCCGAATCTCTTCAACCTTTGAAGCTTGGAAGGTGGTCGGATCTTGCTTGGAGAAGAAGGATAAAAAGGAGGCTTTGTTTCTAGCATCCCTTGGAGCTTGGTGGTGGTGGCCGGACCTCTACTTTTCTTGGAGAATTGATGGTGGCCGAATTTAGATTGGAGAAGAAGGAGCTTGGTGGTTTTCGTCTCGGAAGATTGTTGCCTACATAACATCCGAGATTAGAAGAGGAATACGGTAGAAGATCAAGAGGTTATTTGCTTACAAAGAAAGGTATAACTAGTAATTGTTTTTCGCATCATACTAGTTTTCTTTGTGTAGTTATTTTTGGAAATACCAAACACAAGAGGCATATGATTCTAGAGTTTTCGGATTTGTTTCGAATTTGTGTTTTTCTTTATTTTTCAAATTTGTGATTCGATTGTTCTTTTTGGTTAAACCTAGAGTTATATAAGGAAATTAAATATTAACTTTCCTTAAAAGGCTTTGTCTAGGCGGTGGTGGATGCTCCCATACCCAAGAAGGCCATGTGCCTCGCCATGCAGTCCTGGAAGTCAATTTTATAAATTAATATTTAATGGAATTTATAATGTAGGTGGATTTGAATCAATAGTGTTAAGTTCCGCTTGTGATTCAAATCTAAACCATTAAGAACAGATAAGTTAAATTTGGAATCAATGATATTAAGTTCCGTCTGCGATTCCTAATTTAACTTCTAAAGAATACAATAGGTTATTTAGGAAAGGTTCGACCCTTGTACTAAATTTTTGTACAGTAGAACTGGTACGATCTTCTTAGGACTAATCAACAATTGGTATCAGAGCTAGGGTTTGCCTCTGTGTGTTTGGTTTGCCTCTATTTGTGTGACCGAAGGAAAACCAACTATTAATTTGTCATAAAGATAGGTTGACAAGATAATAAAATTATAACCCTCCTTTTACAAATATTTGAATTTATATACGTCCACACTATCGTGGTATACAAAATTCACTGTGTTTGAGGAAATTTTATTTGTCAGGTTGACAAGATAATAAAATTAATGGGTAAAACCCCTCTTACAAATGTTTGAATTTGTATACATCCACACTATCGTGGCATACAATATTCATGGTGTTTGAGGTAATTTTGTTTGTCATAAAGATAGTTTGACAATGTTATTAATGTGTATAACCCTCCTCTTATAAATGTTCAATTTTGTATACGTCCACATTATCGTGGCATGCAAAATTCACGGGATTTTTAAGGAGTTGATCTTGACCAAATATTTTTGTGATTCTTAGGATTTAAAATGTTTGCCAATCCCCTAGTTGTTATACTATAGAAAAGACTTAGTAGTCCCAATTATAATGATTGGAAATAGGACTTGGACATTAAGGTAGACTGTCCTCTTAGAACTAAGAACAATATAGGTGTATTTTATTCACTAGTTGATACATGTTTAGCGGTATTATCTACATGTACCTGATGTGTAGATACGGGAGTCACTGATCATGTATGTAATTCATTGCAGGGGTTGCAGGAAACCCGACAACTATATGAAGGGGAAATCACCATCTACATGGGCACTACTACAAAAGTAGTAGCTGTTGCAGTGGGAGATGTTTATCCTCTGATAGGAATAAAAAGTAGATTTTTGAGAAAATTGTCTTTACATACCAAGTTTAGAAAGAACTTGATTTCGATTTCTAAACTATCAAAGAATAGATATTTTGTCTATTTTGATAACAAACTTGGTATCAAGAAAAATAGGGAAGTTATCTGTTATGGTATGTTGGTTGACAATTTATAATCCAATAACTCTCACGATACAATAAATGGGAATTAATAACACATCTTCTAACTTTAATAAGAGAAAGCAACCTTCAGAAATGAACCAATTATATTTTTGGCATATAAGGCTAGGTTATATTAACTTGAGTAGGATTCAAAGGATAATAACTAATGAACTCTTGGGTTCATTAGTAGTGGAAATCTTTCCAACTTGCGAGTTTTACTTGGAAGGAAAAATAACCAAGAAGCTTTTAAGTCTAAGGGGTATTGATCCTGTCCGAACCAGAAGTCAACAGACGCTGGGCACGTGGCGCTCCAAGGCTCGCTGATGTAGATCTCCAACTAGTGTCGAGATGCTCCGGCTATCCTGCACAGAAGTCGAGCCAGGAAGGGGATTCCCAGCGACGACCCTCCGACGCTCAAGTCAGGTAAATCACGATGAACAAGGTGGCTCCAGAAGTCTCAGAGTACGTACCAGAATTCCCCTGCCGGTGAAACCTGAGGTTCTTTATATAGAGCGGTGTCAAGTTTGGGCACGCGTACCGAAGTGCATAAGTGTCTTCTGTCCTTTCCTAGGTATGCGGCTGTCAGAAAGCTTACCTGACCCCTACCGCTACAGTCAGAGCATGCCCTCGATGGGACAACGGAATCCCGAAGTGCATAAGTGTCCTCTGTCCTTTCCTAGGTACGCGGCTGTCAGAAAGTTTACCTGACCCATATCGCTACAGTCAAAGCATGCCCTCGATGGGACAGCAGAATCCCCTGTCACAAGATTCGGAGCATGGCACACACGTGAAACCTACAGGTTGTCAAAGAAAGAAATCCTCTGGCCTTTTCCTTTGCTCCAAACTTGTAGTCCGAGCGGACGGATACCTAAACATCCGACCGGACATCCGCAATGGTTTACTTGTGCTTTGTGGAGACTAACAAACAGGGGTGCTTTATGACTGCGGTCGGTCAAAAGGTCAGCTCGGTCCATGACCTTTTTAACTGAGCGTCGGAACCCCGATTTGACAGGGTGCCTCCCAACTATAAGTGCGAGCCGGCCGGACCCCTCCAGGTACTCGATTCCATCGACCGGTCGACAGTCCAATCGGACCGGCCGTCTACGGCCGTCCGTCCGGTCGGACCACACTCTCCTCTGGGTGGGCGGCTGTTTCGGTGACTTCCCCTTGGCGTTGACTTTGCAAGAAAAAAAGAGGGGGGAGGCCCATTCTTACTACCGGATCACTTGCCTTCCCTTCAAGTCTAGTCGAAGGAGGCGCATAGTCCGACTGACTGGACTGTGAGTCTAGCCGAACGGCTCATTCATGATGGTATTCTCCGCCCGGTCAGCCGTAGAGATGTCCTTGAATGAGTCAGCGATGGCCTTCACCGGATCTCCTCGCGTTCTGCGCCAATTTTCGCCATCAAGGTTGATCATACCTTCATTAAATGCTCCGAACGATTGACTGCCACGTGGAGCGATGCTCTCGGAATACGGAGGCGGCAGCGTGATATTTTGATGTGACCGAAGCAATTCGAAATATACGGCTAGATGTATGCTTTGATTCCCGTGACCTGGATCCGACGGTGGAGGCCGCCCGGCCCTCACCCTATAAATTCTTCATTTCCTCCTCACCTTCACACGCCTCCGTCACCTCTACTGTTGCTTTCTGCGCTCTGGAGCTCCGGCGATCTCGCTTTTGCCCTTTGACGCTATCCGGCGCCTTTCTTCGATCCCTCTTCCCCCAGTAAGGTTTTAGATCTTTCCTTTTTCCTTTCCGATATCTAATTCGCACTTCTGCTCTAGTTTTTGAAACTCCATTTCCTCGTCTTTGAAACTTCCTTTTTGATTTCTTCTGTCCCGATCATGGCCAGTTCTTCTCATCCCGAAGAACAATCCTTAGGCCCATGGTATACTACCATGCGATCTCGCTTCGAACAACGGGATTTTGATATTTTGGCTGACAATTTCGAAATCCCCGAGGATATCGAAGTTCGCCTAGCTGGTCCTGCCGCTCGGCCTCACAGACCACCGCGCGGCGGTTTCTGTGTCTTTCGCGACCAATTCATCGCCGGTCTGCGGTTCCCCGTACATCCTTTTATAGTAGACGTCTGTAACTATTTTAGCGTGCCGCTCGGCAGTTTAGTACCAAATACCTTTCGTCTGCTCTGCGGCGTTGTCGTTTTGTTTAAGATTCACAACATCCCCCTCCGACCGGAGGTCTTCTTTTACTTCTATTATCCTAAGCAAGCCGAGCCGGGCACCTTTATGTTCCAAGCTCGGCCCGGTCTGGTCTTCTTCAATAAACTACCCACTTCCAATAAACATTGGAAGGACTATTATTTCTACCTCCGCATGCCCAGTCAGCCAAACTTTCCGACCCAGTGGCAAGTCAGTCTACCTCCTCCTCCCGAACTGAAGAAATTCAAGACCCGACCGGATTATCTTCACGCCGCAAATGTACTAGCCGGTCTACGGCTTGACATCAACAAGCTTCTTCACGAGGGAGTGATGTACATTTTTGGGCTGAGTCCTATACGGACCCCACTTCCGACCGGCTTCGGTAAGAACTTTGCTTTGGCACTTGCTTTAATTGCTAACTGATTTCTTTTTCTCTCTGACATCGTCATGGACTCGGTGATGGCCGGCATTCTAAAGAGAAAGGCCGTGGCAGCCAAGGAAATGAAGGCGCTGGGTATTCAGCCGGTCGGTTCTCACGAAGGAGAAAGCGGCACCCAGGCTGAATCGGCCGCTCAAGCCTCTCAACAGCAGGTGGACAGCGGAGCTACCCCCTCCAGGGAACCAACGGCCCCCTCCCAACGGCCCCCGAGGAAGGGTCCGTTTGGGAGGAGGATCAGCCACTGCAAAAGAGACGCCGAGTGGAGACCCCGCTACGCTCGGCTACCTCCGCGGTCCAACCCTCTGACCGGGCCGCCTCGACTGCAAAAGGGGAGGCGCCTGTGCCCGAGACCATTTCGTCCGACCGGACGCCTTCTGACTGGGACGAGCTGACTGCTCCGGTCGAGGCCACTCTGGTCGAGGCCACTCCGGTCGACACTCTCCCCCCTGCTCGCCGTTCAGTCCAACGTTCGACCATCCATTCGCGATCTTCTGCGCCAGCTTCTGATCCCGGTCGGGCGATCCCTGGTCATGGCCGCACAGTACAGGCTACTCTTCATCTCTCTACTGAAGAGTTGCTGCCAGAAGCTGACCGGACAACCGTGCCCGAGCACACTATTACTTTGAAAGGGCCCCTCGCCGAGATGTGGGCCGACGCCCGGGCGCGCGTAGCACTGATCCCTCTCCAGAACTTAGCCAATAGGTTTTTTTGTTTTTTGAAGTTTTGCCTGAATATTTCCGCTCGGCTTTTAACAACTGCGCCTTCTTGCTTCAGAGATGGGTGGTAGAGATAGCAGTTTCCAGCCGCCTGGCTATGGCGGACGAGGAGATAAGGCAACTGTAGGCGGCAGGCGGTCCGAGCGGCTCCCAAGGCCCTTCCTACTCCGAGCTGCAAAAAGAGCTGAAGAAAGCTCAAACTCTGCTGGCTGCTGAGCAGAAGAAAACAGCTGACCAGGCCCACGCCCTAGCCGAGTCCGAGCGACAAGTCAAGTCGCTTGACACAAAGATAACTCTGGCCACCACTCGGAAGAACACAGCCATCTCCGATCTGGAGAAGAAAAACGTGGAGGCCCGGGGCCTGGAGTTGAAGATAAAGGAGCTGACGGAGCAGCTCGACCGGGAGAAGGCAGGCCGCTCGGCCGATGCGGAGAAGATTGAACATCTGAATGAGGCCCTCACAAGCTCCCAGGCGACCTTCAAAGAATACCAGGATGCCGAGCTGAGCCGAGTCGCCGCTCTCCGCCAAAGCCACATCCGATCGCCCGAGTTCTCGGAGAAAATTTGCGAGCGGATGTACTCGGCTTTCGACTTGGCCATTACGGCTACTATGACCTATCTGAAGTCGAAGGGCCTTCTTCCGGAGTCCACCAATATTCCGGCCGGCGATCAGGTGGAGCTTCTGAGCAATATTCCGAGGGACCTCTACGACTACATCGAGTAATTCTTGTAATTTAGCCGCTCGGCTGATCATGAACCCTTTTGTATTTAGGCCACTCGGCCTAAGGTTTTAATTTTAATGAAATGCTTTCCTTTCGTGTATTTTATCTTCTTGCTCTGTCCCCTTGCTAACACTTGTGCTGTCCGCTCATCTCCTGTCACATCACACCTTTGGAGAATCGCTGGAGTATTTTCTCCAGCTCTTCCGTTCGGCCGCACATAATTCTGTGTTGCTACCAAGAATCGCTGGTTATGAGACGATCCGAACCTCTCGATGTTCAACCTCGGAGCTCGACGGTTGGCCTGCTCGGATTATTTATAGACGCCGACTCGTCTCGATTTTTAACGGAGCTCGTCGGGCGGTTATTTATAGCGGACGGCGCGGCTCTCGATCTTTAACGACGGTGCTCGTCGGTCTTCCGCTCGGAGAGTTTATAGACGCCGGCTCGTCTCTTGATCTTTAACGACGGTGCTCGTCGTGCGCGGATATTTATAGCCGGTCGGCGGCTCTCGATCTTTAACGACGGTGCTCGCCGGTCTTCCGCTCGGAGAGTATAGACGCCGCCTCGTCTCTTGATCTTTAACGACGGTGCTCGTCGGTCTTCCGCCGAGAGTTTATAGACGCCTGCTCGTCTCTTGATCTTTAACGACGGTGCTCAGCGGATATTTATAGCCGGACGGCTCTCGGTTTAACGTCTGGGCTAGACGGCTAATTTTGACACTTCCGTTCGGCGTAGCTCTTTGCCTTTCCCCAGCTTGGATAATGCCCTGGCCGCACGGCTCGGGATCTACTTCATCGAGTATTTTGGCTCGGATAATATACCTCCGTCCGAATGGCACGGGGCCTTCGATCTTCGAGCGTTTGGCTCGACCCATTTACCTCCGGCCGAACGGCGCGGGGCCTTCGTTCCTCGAGCGAACGGCGCGGGGCCTTCGTTCCTCGAGCGCTTGGCTCGACCAATTTACTTCCGGCCGAACGACCGGGTTATTTGCTTACAAGTCTTAACCACATAAACCTCCCGGCCGATCGGCTCAGATCTTCGATGATAATGCCTTATATTCGCTCCTTTGACTTTTCATCTCGCATTTCAAGTATTTAGTCGAAAAATGAAATACACGGGGTGATTTACAGTGATACACCTTTCACCCCGCCTTAAGGCTGGAGGTGGTTCGCGCCCCACGGCCTATGCCGTCCTCCCTCATCCTCCAAATAATACTACCGAGCTGAGCTGATGATTTTGAAAGGCCCCATGGCGCTCAAGCTTGCCG
The DNA here is from genome assembly GCF_018446385.1 of Zingiber officinale. NCBI lineage: Eukaryota > Viridiplantae > Streptophyta > Magnoliopsida > Zingiberales > Zingiberaceae > Zingiber > Zingiber officinale. Next base: position 172,836,735 of record NC_055988.1, read on the forward strand.
ACGTCCGCCGGCTTGACTTTCTTCCACAAGATCGCCGACTTGGAACGATCTGGGAATTAGGTACGGGTTGTAGTTTTGCTTTCATCTTTGCTGACGCCATCACCGAACGGATGCCTTTGCCCTCTCCTCTTCTACCAAGTCCACTCCATGTTTCTTCGTCTGTTGTCATCATCATAGTTCCGGATCTGGCCGACTCAACGCCGACTTCGACCGGTATGACGACCTCACCGCCATATACCAAATGGAACGGTGTGACTCCGTCCCTTCTTTTGGCGTCGTTCGGATAGCCCACAAGACGCTCGACACTTCATCCGGCCAACTCCTCCCAAATGGTCGAGCCGAGCGAAGAATTTCCCGTTGGCGACTTCATGACCGTTGCTCGAGGATAGGCCACGGACGTGAAATGTTGCTCAATGCCGTAGCTTTGGCACCAATCCTCCAACATCTTCCCTGTGAACTGCCGCCTGTTGTCGGACACCATCGGCGAGGGATGCCGAACCGACAAATGATGTGCTACCGGATGAATTTTTAACCATTTCTTTGCTAGCGGCTCGGCCTCCACCCACTTGGAGAAATAGTCTACCGCCACTAGTAAAAATTTCCTCTGCCCGGTCGCCATCGGAAATGGACCCACAATATCCATTCCCGATGATCGAACGGACATGAGATGGTTGATGCCTTCATCTTCTGTCGGTCGGTGGGAGAAGTTGTGATATTCGGCATGAAAGGCATGTAGACACCGTCCGGCATCGCTTGTAAAGTTGGCAAAGTATCCGCCAAGAGGATCTTCGCTATGACGTCCTGATGACCTCCACATGATCCTTGATGTACTTCCGGAGGATGTGTCGAGTCCTCAGCCTACACATTTTAGCGAGGACGCGAAAGTTTTCTTGTAAAGTCGATCTCCGATGAGTAAACCGACCGCTCTTCTTCCGAGGAGCCGATATTCATCGGATGGTGTGGTGCCCGAACGGAGGAATTCTATAATAGGTGTCCTCCAGTCACTTGGAAACGCGAGGCCTTGCATCCGGTCGACACTTTTTCAATTGGTTGTTGAATGGCGACTGGCGTTATTGAGCTCGCGAGTTTGGCCAACTAGTCTGCTGCCTGGTTCTCCGTTCGGGGGATCTTCTGTATAAGAACCTCTCGGAAAGTAGTTTTGAGTTTTTCAAAGGCCTCAGCGTAGAGTTTAAGCCGAACGCTGTTGATTTCAAAGGTGCCGGCAAGTTGCTGAGCGGCCAACTGTGAATCCGAATAAAGTGTCACCCGACCGGCTCCCACATGCCGGTCTGCCTGTAATCCGGCTATAAGGGCCTCATACTTCGCCTCATTGTTGGTGGCTTGATAGTCTAGCCGGATGGATAGGTGCATTTGATCCTCGTGTGGCGATATCAGAAGTATGCCCATACCGCTTCTTTGTCGAGTGGACGACTCATCCACATAGATCTTCCAAGTAGCTTCCGGCTCGACATTCTGTACCTCGGTCACAAAATCAGCGATGGGCTTCACTAATACAGATAAGAAGATAGATAATTCTTCAGCTCTTCTAGCGCCTTATCGCACTCGACATCCCATTGAAATTTTGTAGCCTAGCGTAGAACCTTGAAGAACGAGTGGCTTCGATCGAAAGACTTGGAGATAAACCTAGCTAATGTCGAGATCTGCTCGGTTAGCCATTGAGCTTCCTTCAGGTTGCCTTCACCGCTCGCCCTCACAAGTGCTGAGCCTACAGATGCTCGGTTGACGATAGATACATATAAAGTGACTCACCCCGATCGGCTTGACAAGTATAGGCAGAGAATTCAGATATGTTTTCAACTCTTCAAATGCTCGGTCACACTCTTCGTTCCATTGGAACTTAGTAGCCTTGCAGGATCTTGAAGAATGGCAGGCTCGGGCGATTTGGAGATGAATCTGGACAGCATCCGACCGGTCAACCGTTGCACTTCCCTTGTGTTTCGGGAGGAAGCATGTCTTGCGAGCTTTCACCTTGCCGGGGTTGGCTTCGATTCCCCGCTCGGTCACTACGTAATAGAAAGTTGCTCCGACAGGCACTTCGGGATTGACTTGGTTACAACGTAGCGTTCGGAATGTCTCTTCCATGTCTTTAAAGAGATCGCGCTAGGACGGATTTAATAAGAATGTCGTCCACATAAACTTCCAGATTCCGCCCTATCTCCCTCAACACTTTGTTCATCAAGCGTTGATAGGTGGCCCCATTCTTCAATCCGAACGGCATCACGTTGTAACAGTGCCGGCGATCACGAGCTAACCTTTCACGATCTTCGGCGGCGGTGCACCGTGATAGCCCGGTAGGCGTCGAGCATGCAAATTAATTCACAACCGGCCGTTGATCTATCCGCGGCAGAGGATAAAATCTTTGGGACATGCTTTGTTTAAGTCCCGAAAGTCAATCTCTCCACTTCTTGCCCGGCTTGGAGACCAATACCACGTTAGCCACTGAACCGTGACTCACAGATGTGGCGCCTCGAAGTTTCTACTTCCGCCGGATTATGGCATTACGCTCGGCGCTAAAATCTCTTTTTTTCTCCAGCGTCCGGTCGGACATGCAACTCATGCTGCGCTAGGCCTGGTGAAATTCCTGGCAACTCGTGTGTCGACCAAACAAAGACATCATGATTTTGCTGGAGGCATTGGATCAGCTTCTTCTTCTGTTTTTCCTCTAGATCCGAGGCGATGAAAGTGGTGGCCTCCGATCGGGTCGGATGGATCTGAACTTCCTCCTTTTCATCATAAATTAAAGCAGGAGGTTTCTCGGTTATGGCGTGTACCTCGATTCTGGGGGCCTTCCGAGCGGAAGAAGCTTCTGCTCGGATCATCTCTATATAGCATCGCCGAGCTGCTAGTTGATCTCCACGCACTTCTCCTACTTTGTCTTCCACGGGGAACTTTATCTTCTGGTGGAAGGTTGAAACAACCGCTCGGAATTCACCGAGCGCCGGTCGTCCCAGAATGACATTGTAGGATGATGGAGAGTCGACCACCACGAAGTTTATTGTCCTGGTCCTCCTGAGCGGCTCTTCCCCCAGTGAGGTGGCCAGCTGGATCTGTCCGACCGGCTGAACTTCGTTGCCCGTAAACCCGTAGAGCGGGGTAGTCATGGGCAGCAGCTCGGCTCGATCAATTTGCAGCTGATCGAACGCCTTCTTGAATATGATGTTGACCGAGCTCCCTGTGTCAACGAATATGCGATGAATAGTGTAATTTGCTATTACCGCTTTAATGAGCAACGCGTCGTCATGGGGCACTTCTACTCCTTCCAAGTCTCCAGGCCCGAAAGTGATTTCCGGTCCACTTGCCCGCTCTTGGCTACAGCCGACCGTGTGGATCTGCAACTGCCGGACGGCCGCCTTTCGGGCTCGGTTGGAATCTCCTCCGGTCGGTCCGCCAGCAATAACGTTGATCTCACCCCGGGAAGTATTGCTCCTATTTTCCTCCTCCCGAGTGGGCGGTCGGGACCGTTCTCTGGACGTCCGGCGACTCTCCTGTCTTGGGGATCTATGCCGATCGGACGTCTGGTGATGTCGCCTCTCTATGCGGGTCCGGTCGGCTTCCTGGGTCCTTTGCCTCCTGTCGAGGGGAGGAGACCGTCGTTCGGCTCTCCGGGGAACAGGATTGGACACAAAGGGAAGGCTTCGGCAATCCCTCGTGTTGTGCGTATCCGTTTGGTGGAATTTGCAGAACATAGGGGTCCACCTCTTCTTTGGCTTGGGCCGAGCGGCAGCCACTTCTTGTACGTGCGATCTGACGTGAGGGGATCGAATTGCTTCGGCCCTCGGTCCTCTGGGTGGCTGCTGAGCGGTGTGCTGTTTCCGCTCGGCTGGAGTTTCCTTTTTCCGAGCGGCTTGCGCTTCTTCCACATTTATATATTCGTTGGCCCGATGTAGCATGTGATCATAATCTCGGGGCGGCTTTCGGATGAGCGACCGGAAGAAATCCCCATCCACAAGGCCTTGCGTGAAGGCATTCATCATCGTCTCCGATGTGGCCGTTGGGATGTCCATCGCCACTTGGTTGAATCGCTGGATGTAAGCTCGAAGCGATTCTTTTGGTTCTTGCTTGATGGCGAACAAGCTAACACTTGTTTTCTGATAACGCCGACTGCTAGCGAAGTGGTGGAGGAAGGCCGTTCGGAAGTCTTTGAAGCTTGTGATGGATCCGTCCGGCAGCCTACGGAACCACCGTTGAGCCGATCCCGAGAGAGTGGTAAGAAAGACGCGGCACTTCACTCCATCGGTGTATTGATGGAGCGTGGCTGTATTATCAAACTTACCCAGATGATCATCCGGGTCCGTTGTTCCATTGTATTCGCCGATCGTCGGAGGCACGTAGTGCTTGGGCAGAGGGTCTCGTAAAATATCTTCCGAGAATTGGCGATTGGTCCGCTCGGGAGATGAGTCTGCCCGGGGGGCTTTCCCTTTTCTGTCATCCCGCCTTGGCATTTCATCTGAAGAGGAGCCTCTATCTCTTCGAGCTGGTGCGGCTTCGCGAAACAAGGCCCGGTGGAATGCGACGGTGGCTTGAGGTGCTTCCGCTCGGCCACCAGACGCAGATGTCGCTTGTTGCTCCGCTCGCTCGGCGGATGCTTTTGTTTTGCTCCATGAGTTTCGGCCCTTATCTCGACCAGGCGTCGAGTTCCTCTGTTGAAAGCGTCACCGTGTGTTGTCGTCCAGCCTCGTCCATTGTACCCGATCGGATGGAGCGTTCCCACAGACGGCGCCAATTTGATCCTGTCCGAACCGAAGTCAACAGACGCTGGGCACGTGGCGCCCAAGGCTCGCTGATGTAGATCTCCAACTAGTGTCGAGATGCTCCGGCTATCCTGCACAGAAGTCGAGCCGGGAAGGGGCTCCGACGCTCAAGTCGGTAAATCACGATGAACAAGGTGGCTCCAAGTCTCAGAGTACGTACCATAATCCTCTGCCGGTGAAACCCGAGGTTCTTTATATAGAGCGGTGTCAAGTTTGGGCACGCTGCGGCTGTCATAAAGCTTCTGTCCTTTCCTAGGTACGCGACTGTCAGAAAGCTCCCTACCGCTACAGTCAGAGCATGCCCTCGATGGGACAACGGAATCCCAAGTGCATAAGTGTCCTCTGTCCTTTCCTAGGTACGCTGCTGTCAGAAAGTTTACCTGACCCATATCGCTACATCAAAGCATGCCCTCGATGGGACAAGAATCCCCTGTCACAAGATTCGGAGCATGGCACACACGTGAAACCTACATGTCAAAGAAAGAAATCCTCTGGCCTTTTCCTTTGCTCCAAACTTGTAGTCCGAGCGGACGGATACCTAAACATCCGACCGGACATCCGCAATGGTTTACTTGTGCTTTGTGGAGACTAACAAACAGGGGTGCTTTATGACTGCGGTCGGTCAAAAGGTCAGCTCGGTCCATGACCTTTTTAACTGAGCGTCGGAACCCCGATTTGACAGGGTGCCTCCCAACTATAAGTGCGAGCCGGCCGGACCCCTCCAGGTACTCGATTCCATCGACCGGCCGACAGTCCAATCGGACCGGCCGTCTACGGCCGTCCGTCCGGTCGGACCACACTCTCCTCTGGGTGGGCGGCTGTTCCGGTGACTTCCCCTTGGCGTTGACTTTGCAAGAAAAAAAGAGGGGGGAGGCCCATTCTTACTACCGGATCAGGTATAAAGCCAAAGATGTATTGGAATTGGTTCATTCTGATTTGTGTGGATCTATGACTACCAAGGAAAGAGATGGTTTTGAATATTTCGTCTATTTTATAAACAACTATTCAAAATACGGGTACATTTACTTGATGCGCCACAAGTCTAAGTGCTTTGATAAGTTCAAAGAGTATTAGGCTGATGTGGAGTAACGTCAAGGTAAAAGTATCAAGACACTATGCTGAGATTGTAGTGGCAAGTATCTCTTGGGAGAGTTTAGGAGTCACTTATCAGAAGTCGGGATTCGATCCCAACTAACTGCACCTGGTACACCCCAATAGAATGGTGTAGTAGAACAAAGGTATAGGACTCTTATGGAAATAGTTAGATCAATGATGAGTTATTCAGAATTATCAAAATTCATTTTTAGGATATACACTGGAAACGGAAGTGAACATAGTGTAGGATCGAAAAGAATTTAGATATCTCCACAATTGCATGATATTATCCACTTTGGGCCTAAGCCCTCATGGTTTTGCTCTTGGGCTCTCCCCAAAAGGCCTCATGCCAATGGAGATATCTTTCTCTTATAAACCCATGATCTTTTCCATGTGTTTTCAATATGAGACTATGTTTGCAACCTTGCAACCCCAACACATAGTACCTTCTAAGTCAGAACTCTCTACTCCCATAGAATTGCAGAATGAGCGTAAGCCTAGTCTGAAGCATATTCGGATTTGGATGGTCTAGCACATGAGAGACACTGATAAGTTGGACAGGAGTTCACATGTTTGTAGGTTATCCTAGAGAAACGAAAGGAGGTTTATAGTCCTAAAAATCAGAAGGTCATTGTTAGCACCAATGCCCGATTTTTAGAAGAGAATTATGTAATAAACCATAAACTCATAAGTAAAATTTGTTCTTAAGGTAATAATAAAGGACACGTCTAATCTAAGTACCAATTGTACAAGATGAAATATCATAAGAAACTGCAACACGTATCACAGATGATACACAATTACAGATAGTGTCTCATCGTAGTGGGAGGGTTGTTAGGCAATCTGAAAGATTCATGTTTTGGGAAAGTCTTTGGACTTGATCCCTAGCGAACATGAACCTGATCCCCGGACATATGACGAAGCACTCCAAGATAAGGATGCAGCATCTTGGCAAAGAGCAATGAATACAGAATTATTATATATGTATTCTAATAAAATCTAGGAGCTTGTAGAATCACCAGATGGTGTAAAAGCCATTGGGTGTTAAAAGGTCTACAATAGGAAAAGAGAGATAGACGGGAAGGTGGAAACTTTTAAAGCAAGGCTTGTTGAAAAAGGAAACTTTTTCATCGGTAGTTATGCATAAGTTTATCCGGATTCTTTTATCAATTGTTGCTCATATTGACTATGAGATTTGGCAAGTGGATGCCAAGACGGCTTTCCTTAATAGAAATCTTGAAGAAAACATCCATATAAAGCAACCAGAAGGGTTTATTGCAAAGGGTAAAGAGCATCTTGTGTGAAAGTTCAATCAGTCTATGGACTGAAGCAAATCTTCAAGGTCTTGGACATCTGGTCTAATGAAGTAATCCAGACCTATGAATTTATTCAGTGACCTGATGAATTTTGTGAATACAAGAAGTGTGATGGAAACGTGGTGGTATTTCTTGTACTATACATAGATGACATTTTTGGTAGTCAAAGTATTATCGGAAGTAAGGGTATGGTTGCCCAAACAATTCGATATGAAAGACTTGGGAGAATGCACACATATTCTCAGGATCAAAGTGATCACAAGAAAAGAATATTTTACTTATCCCAAGCTTCATATATGGAAACAATCCTTGCTCGTTTTAGCATGCAAGACTCCAAGAAAGGTTTTCTACCTTTTAGGCATGGAGTACCTTTATCTAAAGAAATGTCTTCGAAGACATCAAAGGAAATAAAAGACATGAAGGCAGTTCCTTATGCTTCGGCTATCGGAAGCCTAATGTATGTAATACTGTGTACGAGACTGGATATCTGTTTTGGGCATAGTTAGCAGATATCGAAGTAACCCAAGACCAGAACACTAAACTGTCGTAAAGCATATATTAAAGTACCCTAAAGGGACTAGAGATTATATGCTAGTTTACAAGGCAGATAATTTGATCCCTGTGGGTTACACGGATTTTGACTTCCAATCAGATAGGGACAATAGTAAGTCGACCTCAGGATTTTGTGTTTACTTTAGGAGGTGAAGTCATAACTATGGAGGAGTGTTAAGCATAGATGTTTTTCCAGGACTCCACCATAGAAGCTGAGTATGTGGCAGCCTCTGAGGCAGCCATAGAAGTTATATGGCTCAAAAATTTCATGATGGACTTAGACATGATTTCTGGTTTGTCCAAAAATTATTATTTATTGTAATAATAATGGTACAGTAGCAAACTTGAAGAAATCATAAGTCCATAAGGCAAGTAAACACAATAGAGCGCAAGTACCACCCAATACGAGGCATGTATAACGAGGAGAAGTTGCTGTCGCCTAGATTGCATCAGGTGATAACCTGTAGATCCTTTCACTAAGGTCCTTAAGGCAAAAGCTTTTGATGGGCATGTTGAAGGGTTGGGAATCAGATGTATGGAAGCATTTATGGCAACATAGTATTTTAGTATAAGTGGGAGATTGTTGAAATATATACTAAAAGCCTAGCTTTTGTAAACATTTATTTTGAAATAAAGAATCACATTGATCAAAAATATCTACATTTATGTTAAGTGTAGTTGTTCAATTAATTTATATCGTAGATAACATGGTGTGTGGTATCACGCACAGAAGATCATGTTATTAGTTCTTTATAAATTATAAATAGTTGCTCACGACTAAGATGGAAAGGAACAAACCATAGGTAAAGTCATAGTGTGATTAGGGATTAGTTTATCTTGACTAATAAATTACACTAGTACACTCTAAGTGTATTGAGTAGGATCATTTTAGGTAAGTTCTTTTTATACTGACTTGATAAAAGAACTAGACCTTAGTTATTATGGAAGTGTGTGCTCTTAATCCTAATATAATAACAAACACATATATTTAGTATTTATTTCTTTGACTTATCAATGGGTGAGATTTAGCTCGATAAATCAATAAGTCCGATAAGTTGGGAAATGATATTACTTATAGTGTGTGTTGCTGATTATAGAAGGAAACTGTGTCCTAGTAATCTAGGTTGATAATGCCCCCAAGAGAAGCTTATAAGGATTGTCATGTTAAACCCTGTAGGTGGACTTAGTCTGACATGACTATAAGGTTGAGTGGTACTACTCTTGGACTGAGATATTAATTAAAATGAGTTGTCAATAACTCAATTAATTAGTGGACATCCGACATCTTAAACACAGGGAGACTAACATACTCATAATAAGAAGGAGCCCAAAATGTAATTTGAGATTGGTGCGGTAGTTCAATAATAATTCTTTAGTGGTATGAATTATTATTGATGAAGTTAAGTTGTGTGTTCAGGGCGAACACGGGAAGCTTAATTTCATCGGGAGACCAAAACCAATTCCTCCTCTCGGTCCCTATCGTAGCCTCTTGTATATAGAGATTTTTACCTACCACATACCCACTTCTTACCTAACCCAAGGGGGTCGGCCAAGCTAGCTTGAAACCCAAGCTAGGGTTGGCCAAGATCCAAGGATAGCGCTAAGATTAGTGGTCGGCCCTAGCTTGGAGTCCAAGCTACGTGTGGCCGGCCACATGGAAAATAAAAAGAGATTTTTATTAAAATTATTTCTTATGTGGATATCATGGTTTTAAAAGAGAGTTTGAAATTTAAATCTTTCTTTTATAGCTTTCTACAAAAGATTAAGAAAAGATTTGAAATCTTTCCTTATTTGTAGATTGAAAGGTGGATTTTAATTTTAAGAAAACTTTTCCTTTTTAACCATGTTCATGATTTAAAAGAGAGTTTAAAAATTAAATATTTCTTTTATAAGTTTCTACAAAAGATTAAGAAAGGATTTGATATCTTTCCTTATTTGTAGATTGAAAGGAGATTTTAATTTTTAGAGATAACTTTCCTTTTTGGAAATCATCCACATGTTTAAAAGAAAGATTTTAATTTATAAAATTTCTTTTTATAATTCATTATGAAGGAAAAAATTATTGGAGAAATTTTTTAATAAATTTCTGGAAACAAATTAGGAAGTTTTAATTCTTGTGTTGATTAAAACTCTCCTTGTTTGGGATTTTAAAGTGGTCGGCCATGTTATGTGAGAAAAGAAAATTGTTTTTTAATTAATTAATTTTTTTTTTCATGGCAAAGGAATTAAGGAAGTTTTTATTTAAATTTCCTTGTTTGCCAAGACCAAGGATTATAAAAGAGGGGGTAAAGGTGCCTTCACAGGAACAACTCTATTCTTTTTCTCTCCCTCTCTTCCTTGGTATGGCCGGCCCTTCAAGTTCTTCCCTCTCCTTTTTCTTTCTTCTCCTTGGTGGCTAAATCTCTTCAACCTTTGAAGCTTGGAAGGTGGCCGGATCTTGCTTGGAGAAGAAGGATAATAAGGAGGCTTTGTTTCTAGCATCCCTTGGAGCTTGGTGGTGGTGGCCGGACCTCTACTTCTCTTGGAGAATTGATGGTGGCCGAATCTAGCTTGGAGAAGAAGGAGTTTGGTGATTCTCGTCTCGGAAGATCGTTGCCCACACAACACCCGAGATTAGAAGAGGAATACGGTAGAAGATTAAGAGGTTATTTGCTTACAAAGAAAAGTATAACTAGTAATTATTTTCCGTATCATACTAGTTTTCTTTGTATAGTTATTTTTGGAAATACCAAACACAAGAGGCATATGATTCTAGAGTTTTCGGATTTGTTTCGAATTTGTGTTTTTCTTTATTTTTCGAATTTATGATTCGATTGTTCTTTATGGTTAAACCTAGAGTTATATAAGGAAATTAAATATTAACTTTCCTTAAAAGGCTTTGTCTAGGCGGTGGTGGATGCTCCCATACCCAAGAAGGCCATGTGCCTCGCCATGCAGTCCTGAAAGTCAATTTTGAAAATTAATATTTAATGGAATTTATAACGTAGGTGGATTTGAATCAATAGTGTTAAGTTCCACTTGCGATTCAAATTTAAACCATTAAGAACAGATAAGTTAAATTTGGAATCAATGATGTTAAGTTCCGTCTGCGATTCCTAATTTAACTTCTAAAGAACCTAATAGGTTATTTAGGAAAGGTTCGACCCTTGTACAAAATTTTTGTACAGTGGAACCGGTACGTTCTTCTTAGGACTAACCAACACGAACAACTTCGACAACTTGAACATGACATAAAAGTTGAACTTCTTTAAGGAGGAGAGATTGTAGGACCGTTGGGCCGGCTAGAAGGGGGGGTTGAATAGCCTGTAAAAAAAACAACAAAGACCCTTCTCAAACTTTCAACAGAACACTTGCATAAAGTAAATTAGCAATAAATAAAAAGCAGAAAGAAGAGGCTCACAACTTGACTTGGTTACAACCAAGGAGGTTGTTAATCCAAGGAATGAACGTGCACTAAAATATCTCCTTCAGGCGGAGAAGCCTCTTACAGTAGTGAAAGCACAAAAGACAGAAGCTAAACTAGAACAGAATCGCACAAGTGTTTGGAATGTAAATCTCTGAGATGATTTGAAGCTTCTGGACCAAGGCTATATTTATAGCCTTGGTCGGGGCGCCTGGAAGGGTTCAGGGCGCCCTGGGGGGATAAAACTTATCCCCCAACGTTCAGATCGAGTCAAAACTCGATCTGGTCGATTTTACTGCTCAGGGCGCCCTGGAGGGTTCCGGGCGCCCCGGAGGGCTCCGAGCGCCCTGGAGCCCAAAGTCAACAGTTGTTGACTTTTTCGTCCGGGACTTCTTTTCTGGTTCAGTCCCGCCTCGGTCCGGTTTTTCTCCTCCGGATCTGCTCGCTTAGGTGATCTCTGCTATTCGGAATAGGGCTCACCCGAACCCAACTTCCGGTCTTCTCGAGCGTGCTTCCCTCCGGCTTCTCGTCCCTCGGAATTGCCGCGTGTTTCCTTCTCGTCCGCCAGCGTACTCATCCGTAGTCTTCGTCCCTCGGTCGTTGACCTTCTCGCTAGCTGCGTCTCTTGCTCCCCGAGCAATCTTCCGCTCCGGCTTTCGTCCCTCGGAACCACCGCGCGCTTCCTTCTCGTCCGCCGGTGTACTCTTCCGCAGCGCCTCGTCCCTCGGACGCACAACGTGCCGTCCTTCTCGCTAGCTGCGTCTTCCGCTCGAGTACCTGTGCTCCTAAGCTCCTGCACACTTAGACACAAGGTTAAATACACACAGGACCTAACTTAACTTGTTGATCACACCAAAACAACCTTGGGGTTCCAACAATCTCCCCCTTTTTGGTGTGATCAACCTAAGTTAAGCTAGGGTAAAAATAGATATAAAATAAAATTAAGTAAATTAACTTAATTTGTAATTTAAGTGCAAAACGATAGAAAAGATAAAAAAAAATTAAATCTATCTACCTCCCCCTAGACTTATACTTTCCCTTCTCCCCCTTTGATCACAAAAAAATGGGATTCCAAGAAAAAACAATCTAAGGGTTTAAAAACTTAGAAAATATTTCTAAAAAAAATTTCTAGACTTTTTAAGAAGATTAGAAAATTTTTCTAAGTAATTTAAGCAGAGATTTCTAGTTTCAGGAAAAAGTTTTTAAATTAGGAAGAGATGATCTTTGAGAATTTTTCTAAGTAAGACAAATCCAAAAAAAATCCTAACTTAAATTTTTGAGAATTTTTAAGCACAAAAAAATGACTTAGGGAAAAAAAATTCTAAGTAAGTAAATTTCTAAAATAAAATGTTTTGAACAACCTTTTTAAAGCACTAATTAATTTTTGTATTAGTGCTTTATTAGTAAGTTAATTAAATATTTATTTCAATATTTTGGCTTCCAGGTCGTGGCGAGGCACTAGGCCTTCTTGGTTATTGGAGCAACAACCACTTCCTTGACAAAACCTCATAAGGAAATTCTTTGTTTAATTTTCTCACTTAAAGCGCTAATTTTACAATTTAGTTTAGGCATGATTTAGGAACCCAATATAGGTTCCACCCTACTGGATTAATTAAAAAGCTTTTAGGGACATATTTTCTTGAAATGTTCCTAATTTGTCCCGGGTGATATTTAAAGTACCAATTTAAATTATTAAATCTTCTAGAATTGGTTTTAGATGAACATGCATAGTTTTTCAAGTTATCTACTTGAATTTTCAAATCATCATTTTCAAGTTTCAATTTTTCATTTGCTATTTTTAATTTATCTAATTCTTCTAAGGGACAAGACTTAGTTAGAATTACTTTTAAATTTTTATTTTCACTTTCTAATTTGCAGCAATCATTTGTTAAAAGTTTAACGAACTTAAACATTTTATCGGGAGGAAAAGATCGTACCTGACTTACCTTGTCGATCTCGTTGTCCGTTTCTCCCCCTGAGCTGCTGCTTTCTTCTGACGTGTCTCCCCCTTCATCGATGCTCTCGATGCTCATTTCGGAAGAGCTTGAATTGCAATCGTCGTCTTGATGACTCGCCATCAGTGCGAGTCCGGAGAATGCTTCGACTTCCAATTCGGACGACGTATCGTCCCACGTCGCCTTCAGGGCCTTTCATTTTTGGATAGGCTTCTTACCCTTTTCCTTGTCATTGTTCTTCAGCTTGGGGCAGTTGTCCTTGACATGCCCTTCTTCGTCGCAATGGTAGCAGCGGATCGTTCTTTTCTTTTTACCCTGTGGATGGTTAGTTTTTCTAGAATTGTATAACTTCTTAAATCGTCTTACCATCATTACCATTTCCTCGTCGTCGAGAGAAGATTCCGATTCAGGTTCGTCTCTCGAAGCTTTGAGGGCGACGTTGTTCTTTGGCTCCCTCATTCCTGCACATCTTGACTCATGCACTTCAAATGTTGAAAAAAATTCTTCTAATGAAATTTTTTCTAAGTCCTTCGAAATGTAAAAGGCATCTACTAATGATGCCCATTTTGAATTTCTAGGGAAGGAATTTAAAGCGTACCTGAGCGAATCTTGGTTACTTACCTCTTCTCCGAGATTCGAAAGTCCGGTGATGAGCTCCTGTATCCTCGAGTGTAGATGTGCAATTGTTTCACCTTCTTCAAGACGGAGGTTGGTGAGCTGGTTGCGAAGTAAGTCCGGTCTCGCAAGCTTGGCTTCGGATGTTCCTTCGTGTAATTCCAGGAACTTCTCCCAAAGCTCCTTTGCCGAAGTGTAGGTGCCGACACGGTTGACTTCTTGTGGCGAAAGTACGGTTAGCAGATGAAATTCTGCTTTCTTGTTTGCCACGTACTCGGCCTGCTCTTTTTTGTCCATTGATTTTTTGCTTTGCCCTCGGGAGCTTCAAAACCGAGTTCCATTGTTAGTAATAAATCAAAATCGGTACCGAAAAATACCTCCATGTGCTTCTTCCAGCTTGCAAAGTCCCCCTCGAATTTTGCCTCTTACAGCAGTGAAAGCACAAAAGACAGAAGCTAAACTAGAACAGAATCGCACAAGTGTTTGGAATGTAAATCTCTGAGATGATTTGAAGCTTCTGGACCAAGGCTATATTTATAGCCTTGGTCGGGGCGCCTGGAAGGGTTCCGGGCGCCCTGGGGGGATAAAACTTATCCCCCAACGTTCAGATCGAGTCAAAACTTGATCTAGTCGATTTTACTGCTCAGGGCGCCCTGGAGGGTTCCGGGCGCCCCGGACTGCTCCAGGCGCCCTGGAGCCCAAAGTCAACAGTTGTTGACTTTTTCGTCCGGGACTTCTTCTCTGGTTCAGTCCCGCCTCGGTCCGATTCTTCTCCTCCAGATCCGCTCGCTTGGGTGATCTTTGCTATCCGGAATAGGACTCACCTGAACCCAACTTCCGGTCTTCTCGAGTGTGCTTCCCTCCGGCTTCTCGTCCCTCGGAATTGCCGCGTGTTTCCTTCTCGTCTACCAGCGTACTCATCCGCAGTCTTCGTCCCTCGGTCGTTGACCTTCTCGCTAGCTGCGTCTCTTGCTCCCTGAGCAATCTTCCGCTCCGGCTTTCGTCCCTCGGAACCACCGCGCGCTTCCTTCTCGTCCGCCGGTGTACTCTTCCGCAGCGCCTCGTCCCTCGGACGCACAGCGTGCCGTCCTTCTCGCTAGTTGCGTCTTCCGCTCGAGTACCTGTGCTCTTAAGCTCCTGCACACTTAGACACAAGGTTAAATACACACAGGACCTAACTTAACTTGTTGATCACACCAAAACAACCTTGGGGTTCCAACAGAGATTAGTTCTGGTAGAGGACTAAACCAAGAAACTAGTCTAGCTAGACCTGGAGATACACGATGGGGGTCTCATCATTCAACTTTATGTCGTATTGAACAAATGTGGCTATCTGTTATAAAGTTTCTTCAAAATTTGATTACCGATGGTGATCGATCTTCTAAGGGTTTAAGTAGAACTTTGGTTGAAAGAATGGAGAGATATGAATTTGTGTTTATTCTACTATTAATGAAAGGTATATTGGCAATCACAAATCATTTGTCAACCTTTCTACAAGAGAAAGATCAAAATATTGTGAATACGATGTGTTTGATCAATAATGTGAAAGGCAAATTGCAAAAGTTGAGAAATTCTAGATGGACTGCTTTACTCTAGGATGTGAAGTAGTTTTGTAACACTCATTCCATTGAAATAATTAATATGACAGCTATCATCAATAGTCGTATTCGTTTGAAGAGAGATGGAAAAAATATTAATTTTTATTACTACCACCATGTTGAAATCTTTTGTGAGATAACTCCATAATTCTTTTTTTAATTACAGTCAATTAAATACTTTTAAACGATAACATATTTATTAATTTTTACTTTTGTTATTTGGTTTTTAAATTATAGGTTATCGATATTATTCTGCAGGAGATGGATAGTCGTTTCTCTGAAATAACTACAGATTTACTGATTTATATGTCATGTCTTGATACTAGGAACTCATTCTCTAGATTGATGTACAAAAGTTAGTGCGTCTGGCTCATTTTTATAAGGATGATTTTTCTTGGAATGAGCGTATATTAGTTGAACAAAAGCTTGAAGCATATATTAATGACGTAAGATTAGATGAACGGTTTGAAGGCATTTCATATTTGGGAGCTCTTGAAAAGAAAATGATTGCAACAATGAAGAATCGTGTGTTTCCTTTGGTTTATCGGATGATTGAGCTAGCCTTATTTCTTCCAGTTGCTAATGCAACCGTTGAAAGGGTGTTTTCGGCAATGAATATTGTCAAAATAGATTTGCGAAAAAAAATTAGAGATGAATAGATGAATGACAGTTTGATAGTCTATATCAAGAAAGATGTTTTTAATATTGTCGACAATAAGCTAATTTTGCAGCGTTTACAGAACAGGGTGTCTCAAAGAACGTAATTGTCACGTATTCATTAGTAGACTGCTTTAATATTATTGTATAGTTTTTTTTATAATATTGTACCTTTTTCTTCTGTATGCCAAGTTATTTAAAAAATATTTTTTAATTACATATAATTTATTAACAGTTAAAAAAAAAAATTGGTCACTCTCAACTCAGATCGTGATCGTCCATGCTTGAATTCCTGGATCCGCCACTGGAATTACCAATAAATAAATAAATATGATTTTAACTATTTTGATTAAATTATGTACGAAAGATGCACCCATATTCGAAAATTGATGAAAAAGTGCACCATATTTTAATAATTATCAAAGATAGCACTGACTTTGATTAACCTTTTCATTCTGCCCCTCTTGTCAAAACTGACTTTCAAATTTCTTTCCTCTCTTATTTGACTCAACTTTCCTTTCTTTTCTCTTTCCTTTGATTAAAATTTTCTTTTTTCTCTTCTTTATATGCCTTATATAAGTGTAATCCTATAGCACCTCTAGGGAGCTCGAAATAAGAAATAAAGACACCTTTGGAGTCCTTACAATCTCAAAAACCCACAAAATCTGAAATGAGTGCAATATAAGCTCTCTAGGTCGATAAGTGAGTTTTGATCGAAACTCATTGATGAACCTAGATTATTTGGATTTCTACAAACTTGCACGCATTTGGTAGAGTTGAGTGAGAGGAAGATAAATACAATGTAAAATCTCCAAAAACACTATAGGCATGGTGTGAGGAGACTAGAATCACGTTGGGCCTGATCTGCTCTAAGATCAGGCCTAGCATGGTCCTGGTCTCTCCACACCATGCCCACGTTGGGTCTGGTCTCCCCACACAAGGTCTACGTTGGGCCCAACGTGGTTTTGGTCTCCAGGAGATCAGGTCCAAGTATTTTAGCTAAAAGTTAGTATAATACTGGAGCACCTTTAGGGAGCTCAAAATAAGTAAAGGATGACACTTTTGAACTCCTTGCAACCTCAAGATTTCACAAGACCTGAAATATGTGTAATTTGAGTTCTCTAGGTTAATTAGTGGTTTTTGACGAAAACTCATTAATTAACTTAGACTATTTGGATTTTTGCAAACTTGCACTCATTCGATAGGCTGAGTGAGAGGAAGATATATATGATGTCAAACCTTGATTTTTGATCAAAGAACATTATGAGCATGGTGCGGGAAGATTAGGACCAACTTGGTCCCAATCTGACAGCAGATCAGGCAAATGCGGGCCTCGTGTGGGGAGACCAGGACTATGCTGGGTGTGATCTGCTCTAAGATCAGACCCAGTGTAGTCTACTCTCCCCACACCATGTTCATAGTATTTCTTGATCAGAGCCAATGTTTGACATTATATCTACTTTCTCCTCACTCAACCCTATCTAATGGGTGCAAGTTTATAGAAATCTAAATATCTTATATCCATCAGTAGGTTTTGATTAAAATCCACTAATCAATCTAAAAAGCTCAAATTACACTCATTTTCAGGTCTTGTGAGTTTCTAGGGTTACAATAAGTCTAACGGTGTCCTATGATATAGGTTATGTTAGATGAGCCGAGCAAGCAAAGGAGGAGTTTAGGTGCAAAGAGATGGGAAAGGTATATGGCCGACCGCAGGCCGAGTGAGCACACACATGCTAAGATATGCTTGACTAGACAAAACCCGCCCGAGCATAAATGCATTTAGTCTTGTATATAACTTTCAGCATATAATTGGCTAACCACGGGCCGAGTGAGCACCCACGTGCTCAGATATGCTCGACCGGGCAAAGCCCGCTCGAGTATAAAGGTATTTAACCTTGTATATAACTCTTAGCATATAACCGATCGACCACAGGCCGAGCGAGCACTCACGTGCTCATATATGCTCGACCGGGTAAAGCTCACCCAAGTCTAAAGGTATTTAGCCTTATATAAGATTCTCAACACATTACTGACCGACCGCAAGCCGAGCAAGCACTCACGTGCTCATATATGCTCGACCGGGCTCGCCCGAGCATAAAGACATTTAGCCTTGTATAACTCTCAGCATATAACCAACAGACCGCTGGCCGAGTGAGCACCCACGTGCTCATATATGCTTGACCAAGCAAAGTCCGCTCGAGCATAAAGGCATTCATCCTTATATAAGATTCTCAACACATGACCGGCCGACCGCAGGCCGAGCGAGCACACACGTGCTCATATATGATCGGCCGGGTAAAGTCTGCCCGAGCATAAAAGACAAGTTCAATAGGAAGCATTCTTAATAGTATATACGGTTAGCTTGAATGACCGACCGAGATATATTTAACAGAAGGTAGTTTGAACAGTATATATAACCGGCTTGAACGATCGGCCAAAACATATTCAACAGGAAACATTCTTAATAGTATATATGGCTGACTTGAATGACCGGTCGAGATATATTCAACAGGGGTATTCTTGATATGTGGTCGGTGATCCGGGGATGACTCAAAAGGGCCCACCTCCGAGGATCAGGGCTTCGGTAGAGGTTAAGGGCAGGGGGTCAACTAAGTGGTCAGCCGATCGGACAGCTCTCCCTCCCCGATCGGCTAGACCGATCGAAAAACTCTCCATCCCCGGTTGGCTGGAGGAGCTCGGCAAGAGATGGCCGAGCTTGCTTGCAGTGCACAAAGGTAGAGGATACCCTAGCCGGTCGGCCTAGGCACAAGTATATAAGATTGAAGAAACGACCGACCGACCCAATTGAGGGGAGCCCAATCAGGATAGTAGCCGACAAACAAGATAGGAGGGGACATGTGCTTACATCCTTTTGGGAGTTAGTGCCGCCGACGAGCGATGCAGATGGACAGAAAATCGGATGGCAAAGATAGAGAATCATACAGGAGAAGCTTCCGCCGCCTCTGCAGAGATATGCTCGTCCCGTTATGGTAAGATTACAGGGGCACCTTCTCGATGCTAGCTTTTAGGGAAAAGCTTGGGAAAGCGTGTCCACTTAGAAGCGTACAGTCTACCCAGCGAAGCCCTATATAGGAAGGGAGATCGCCCTCCGTGAAGGTACGTAGGATACGTCTCTTGAAGCCACTATTCATCACTTCCTTTTTGCTCCTATCTTTGCTTGCTGGTGTGTGACTTGAGTGTCGAAGGGTCGTCGCTGGAAACCCCCTCCCGGCTTGGCACTAACGACTTGTGGTTGTAGGAGCACAAGGTCATTCGCGAAGACGAAGAGCCATCTCAGCGTTACTTCCCGGCTGCCATCTCCTCAACTTCGAGGCAGGATCAGTCGATTTGAACGATCGACCTAGACATGCTTAATAGAACATTTGACGGGAAATATCTTCTAGAATCTTCTTCAATTATGAAGATGTGTCTCTATTATCAATACAAGTAATAAACGACAAAATAGATACATTTGGGGTATAAAAAAGATTCCTTAAAGGATTATTGCACGAAGTATAAAAGATGACTTCATCTCTTAAACAAACTCTAACGAACCGGGGACCATCTCACGACTATGGAGGTCACGTGAGGTAGTATAAAAGGGGGATCTTCTCCATGGGTAAGATACGTAAATTCTAGCATCAAAACTTTGTTTCACTTCAATTATTCCTATTTTTCTTCTTCTTCCATCTGTGAGATGAACTGACTTGAGCGTCGGAGGGCCTAGCCAGGGATCTCCACCCTGATCTTAGGTCACTAACACTTTGTTGGCTCATCTCACTATTCGTAGGAGTGTTGAGGAGTTTCTTCAGATCCTCGGAGTTCGTCTTCATCGGAGGTTATCATCATTCATCAAAACCAGTGCTCATCTTCGCAGATCTCATTACAGGATCAAATTTGGCGTCGTTTTTGGGACTATTCACCTGGATCTGAAGGTACGAAGATGAAGGAAGCTGGTAAACCCAATACTATCACTATATCATAGGATAATATAGAAATTTAAGATGATTGGAGAACACTAATCATTCTATTTTTACGGCAAGGAATTCTATCCACTGATGTAGAACAAGCTAGGGTATTCAAGAAAAGGGCAAGCCAATATACTATGATCAGAGATCACTTATATAAAAGGGTATTCTCTAATCCTCTGCTCAAATGTGTGGGATTAGATGACATATTGTATATTCTACAAGAAGTGCATCAAGGTTCTTGTGGCAGTCATATGGGAGAAACATCAAAATATTTCTCATCATCCTACTGAATTATTGAAGACTTCTATAGTATCCTGTCCTTTTAATCGATGGGGCATGGATATAGTAGAACATTTCCCTCTTGTGCTTGCTCAGAGAAGGTTCTTGTTGGTAGCAGTGGATTATTTCTCTAAATGGGTGGAAGCAGGATCATTGGCTAGAATTACAGAACATGCAGTTATCAAATTTCTTTGGCAACATATTGTTTGCAGATTTAGTATCCATATAAAATAGTTTCTGATAATGGAAGGCAATTTCAAGAGAGGAAAATTAAAAAATGATGTTCTAATTACGACATTATATAAGCTTTTACCTCTGTGGCATATCTACAGAGTAATAGACAAGCTGAAGTGACTAATAGGGAAATTATCAGAAGACTCAAAACCAAGCTGGATCATGTTGGTGGCAGCTGGGTAGATGAACTACCCAGTATATTGTGGGCATATCGTACTACTCCTTGAGAAGCTATAGGAATTACTCTTTTTCACCTGGTTTATGGTGGTGAAGCAGTAATTCCCATTGGGGTTGGAGTAAAGATTGATCGAAGAAGTCTTTATGATGACAACAATGCAGATCGACGCTTTATGGAGTTGGATTTAATAGAGGAAGTGCGGGACAAAGCAACAACATGACTTATTTCTTTTCGGCAACGAATGAGACAGAATTATAATAAAAGAGTTATTCTGAGATTCTTTCAGGTAGGTGATCTGATATGGAAGCGCATCAAGCCTGTAGGAGATGTTAACAAGCTAGAACCTCAATGGGGAGGACCTTACAAAATTATACAAAAACTTATTCCAAGCGCCTATTACCTTCAGGATACAGAAGGAAGAAAACTTAAGCGACCTTGGAGTGCTAATTGTTGGTGCAATTTCCAGTAGGTCAAGGTTGACCTAGTTGACCAAGCGTAAACCTTGGTCATGGTTTCGATGTTTGACAATACAGAAAGACATGTAGACATGGACAATGCAGGTGTAGTTGTCCATGCGGAGAGATACTGATCAGGGTCTGATCAGGTTGAATGAAGAAGAGTCAAGTAGGTCAAGGTTGATCGGATACTTGACTGGAAAGTCCTGATGAGTGAAGCCAGGCAGACGGAAAAGTCCTGGTGAGTGAAACCAGGCAGATTGGAAATCCTGGTGGATGAAGCCAGGTGAAAACCCTAGTGAGTGAAGCTAGGTGAAAGTGAAAGTCCCGGTGAGTGAAGCCAGGCAGTGGGAAAATCCTGGTGAGTGAAGCTAGGCAGTTGGTGAAAGTCCTGGTGAGTGAAGCCAGGCAGTTGGAAAGTCCTGGTGAGTGAAACCAGGCAAGGGAAATCCAGATGGGTCAAGATTGACCAGACATCTGGTGAAAAGTCCAAGCAGAGAGCTTGGCACGGGAAAAGTCCAAGTATGGAGACTTGGCACAGAGAAGTCCAAGTATGGAAACTTGGCATGGGAAGTCGGAGAGAGCTCGGTAGCTCGTTCTCTGGACCGGACGAAGCCGGAGAGGGCTCGGTAGCTCGTTCTCCGGACTAGGTCAGAGAGGGCTCGGTAGCTCGTTCTCTGGACCGGACGTGGAAGTCGGAGAGGGCTCGGTAGCTCGTTCTCCGGACTAGGTCAGAGAGGGCTCGGTAGCTCGTTCTCTAGATCAGGCGTTAGGGTTTAGAGCTAGGAAGCTCTAACCTAGCCATTGGATCGGTCGGCAGACCGATCCAGTGATACTGTGGTTTCCTGATCAGTCTGGAGACCGATTAGAAAGCGATCAGTGTGCCTCTGTGAGCTTACTGATCGGTCTGGGGACCGATCAGAGGTGGGATCGGTCCCGGGACCGATCAGACTGGGCCTGAGTTGGGCACCTCTCATTCTGATCGGTCTAGGGACCGATCAGCATAGAGCCTGATCGGTCCCCATGACCGATCAGAAGACCTGGACCGATCAGGGTGGAGCCTGATCGGTCCAGGCCTAGCCGTTGTGACTCAACGGCTAGGCTATTTCGGGCTTCTGTGTTCTGGCCTTTTTGCCTTGCAGGTTCGCAGGTTGGCTCAGGATATCAGAGGTTATAAAAGGATCGAGAGGCACTACAGAACATTCGCTACTTCTTCCTTCTTCTTCCTCCTCTGAACTGAGCTGTTGTTCTTCTGAAAGTTGTGCTCTTGAGCTTTGCTGAGCTCCGAAGCTTCGTGTGAGCTTCTTCGACTGAGTTGCTTGTTAGCATTCGTCCGTGAAGTTGGTGCTTCATCCGGGACTTCAGTCAACGAGAAGGCAAGCGAGTATTTGTACATTCATTGTGTATTTTGTTCTTGCTCTTCTTTGTATTTCCATATTGCTGTTGCAAGCTATTGTGGCGAGGTTTCTCCACCCACAAGGAGTATTTATTAGCCGGTTCTCCGGGGACTCATCCACCGACGGATTGATAGGGCTCGTCCACCTTACGGACACGCCGAGGAGTAGGAGTATCACCTCCGAACCTCGTTACATCCATCGAGTTTGAGGTTTGTCTTATTCCTTTTCGTTTCTACGGTTTCATTTCCGCTGCGCTAACCCTAATCGTAGGAAGAAACGCGAAGAATTTGGGGTGGCTATTCACACCCCCCCTCTCTAGCCGCGACCGTCGATCCTAACACTAATCATCTGCAACCATATAGAACTTAACAAACATGCCTATAGGTTATTTATGTATTTTGTTGGAACATTGTTAATACAAATAACATAACAATCGCAGGCAATACTATGTGGGAGAAACGCATACTTTTCTTTAAATCTCCCTAACAGTCGATCGTGGACTCTAAGAAATGATCGGTCTGACTTAGGGGGAACTAGAGACTTTAAACCTCCATAACAGTCGATCGGTGACCCTAAGGAGTGTCCGGTCTAGCTTTCTTAGAGGTAATCGAAGATTTTAAACCTTCATAACAGTCGATCGGGGCCCTAAGGAGTAACTGACCTGACTTCCTTAAGGGGAACCGGAGACTTTAAACCTCTATAGCAATCGATCGGGGACCCTAAGGAGTGACCGGCCTGGGTTCCTTAGGGAGAACCGGAGACTTTAAATCTCCATAACAGTCGATCGGGGACCCAAAGAGTGACCGCCTGACTTCCTTAGGGGGAATCGAAGACTTTAAACTTCTATGACAGTCGATCGGTGACCCTAAAGAGTGACCGACCTTGTTTCCTTAGGGGGAACCAGAGACTTTAAACCTCCATAACAATCGATCGGGGACCCTAAGGAGTGACCGGCTTGGCTTCCTTAGGGGGAACCGGAGACTTTAAATCTTCATAACAGTTGATCGGAGATCCTAAGAAGTGACCGACCTGGCTTCCTTAGGGGGAACCGGAGACTTTAAACCTTCCCTAAGATCAACCATGGGTTTGAACATTAACAGTACTTATTGATATTCAAGTTTCGCTCGGGCGCACAAACTCAACCGGTCTTCTATGCAGTCGGGAAAGCCCGGAGGAACATTTATATAGCATATATTCAATTTCGCTCGGGCGCACAAACCTAACCGATCTTCTATGCTGTCGGGAAAGCCTGAAGGAATATTTATATAGCATATATCCAATTTCAGTCGGGCGCATGGATCCGACCGATTGTTTATGTTGGTGTGGGAAGCATCCGACGATCGAACTCGTGTTTTGATAATGGCAAAGGATTCAAAGTTAAGGTGTTTTGTGATCTAACAATTCTGCTTGAGTATTTCAGGAAAGTCCTAGCTGTGGTTAGACAAAGGGAAAACCCTAGGGGGTGGTAACCCTAGGTCATAGGGGGTGGTAACCCTATGCGAAAAGTCTTGGCAGGTCAATGGCTTCAGGCAAAAGTCCTAGGGGTAGTAACCCTAGGTGGAAAGTCCTGGTATCGCGAACCAGGTGAAAGACTGGACTAGTCGGGAAGCGGATGTCCGGCAGAAAGTCCGGAAGTGTCGAGTGCTGAGCAAAAGTCCAGTCGATCTGGAGGATCGCACTGGCAATAGGTAAATCTCCTGAGTGGAGTAGGTGAGAACGCGTTCCCTGTAGAGGGAACAGTAGGCGTCGGGTCGACCTAGGGTTTCCGGTCGGAAATCCGAAGTCAGACCCGGACAGTCCGGAGACTGTCATTATCATATCTATTATGTTTTATGTGCTAACTTTGTGTTGCAGGGTATATTTGGGATTAATGTATCTTGCAGGGACCAAAGTGCGAAGAATAGCCTCGGATGAACAGTGTTCGAGGCGCCTCCATGGAGCTTGGAGGCGCCTCGGGTGCTAAAGTGACGTGGCTGCGCAGACCCGCTGGAGGCGCCTTCATGGTGGGCGAAGGCGCCTTGGATGCTCCATTGGAGGCGCCTTAAAGATGGATGAAGGCGCCTTCAATGCGATACGCGATGACTGTTCAGCGCTGATCTACACGAGCGATTCGGAAGGGATGGAGGCGCCTTCGGAGGCCTTAGAGGCGCCTTGGATGCCCTTTATAAGGGGACTTCGAGCAGTGAAGAAGATCAACTCTTAAGTGATTCTTCTGCATTCAACTGCTAACAAACTCATTCCGAAGTGTTGCAACTCGACACCAACGACCTGGAGCTTCAATTTAGCATTTTAGTTGTCGGTATAAAAGTTTATTTACGTTCTTTATTTGCTTCTTATACTTAAACTTGTAAATCTATTCGAGCTTATAGTTGTTGCCCACAGTAAGCGATCAAGGATCGCGGGCCTTCGAGTAGGAGTCGCTACAGGCTCAGAACGAAGTAAATTCTCCGTGTCCTTCTGTGTGTATTTGCTTTTCTTTTCTATTTTCCGCTGCTTATTACTCCGTTAGTTTTTGATACGATTCCGATAATCGAACGAATTAGCCACGAGCGTTATTCACCCCCCCCTCTAGCGCGTCTCGATCCAACAATTGGTATCAGAGCGGGGTCGCGTTGATCAGGTGCAACCACCAATCACGTATTTTTTTCGTGGTTATTTTCTATTTTTTCGGAGTCAATTAGAATTAGCTAATTAGCTACATTCTAATTATTTTACGAATCGGTTTTTACTCAAAACTGGTGCAACACCACTCGAGTTCATTATTTCTTATCCTTATCTTCCCGCACTGCTAATCCAAGACCTAGTCTTGGCACATTTCTCTTGTTTTTGTTTTACATATATTGTCGATATTACAAATGGCCCAACAAGAAGGGTTCAACACCGTTCACCTCCCACTTTTCTCCGGAGAAGACTTCGGATATTGGAAGGGGTGAATGGAAACCTTCCTGAAGACACAATTCGATACGTGGATGATAATCAAGACCGGACTACTACTCCCATCCGACGAAGACGGCAAGGTTACACCCTACGAAAAATGGGAATATGCAACAATCAAGAAGGTGGAAGCTGATGCCAAAGCGACCTGCATCCTCCAGTGTGGGCTGACCAAGGAGGAACTCAACAGAGCTGGTCCATTCTCAACGGCAAAGGAGCTATGGGAGAAATTAATCGAACTCCACGAGGGCACCTCAGAAACCAAGGTAAGTAAGCGTGACTTATTATTTAATAAACTGTACAATCTAAAAATGCAGGAAGGAGAGACGGCGAGTTCACTCCACGCACGGATTCAAGACATCCTCAACTCTCTTCATGCGATCGAGCAGAAAGTCGAGAATCGGGACGTCATAAGGTACGCTCTAAACTCATTTCCGAGGAGTACATTGTGGGCATCAATGGTAGATGCCTACAAAGTCTCTAAGGACTTGTCTTGTTTAAAATTAGATGTGTTATTTTCTGAGTTTGAACTTCACGAGCAGACTAATGCACAGCCAACCGAGAAGGGGGTTGCTTTGGTTGCAGGTACCAGTCGAACACGGGAACCGAGATTACGACGAAAAATTGAACCGGAATTAGAAGACGAACCCGACTCAGAAGATGAAGAAGACGAACTGACCAGCGAACTCGTGAACCTTGTGAAGAAGCTCTACAAGAAGAAAAAGGGCTTCAACAAGAAAGACCTGAAGAAGGCAGTACAATCCAAGGAGGCCTAACCGAATTCTAAGGTGAAATTTGAAGTAATCTACTACAGATGCAACCAGAAGAGGCACATCAAAGCCAACTGCCCCAACCAAAAGGAAGCAAAAAAGCAAAGAAGGAAAAATGCCCTGAAGGCGATGTGGGACGAATCTTCTTCGGAGGACGACGACGACGAACTCGATCAGACGAGTTTACTCGTGTTGATGGCCCGGGACCAGATCGACGAATCCGAGAGTGAGAGCGAGTCAGAGGCCGAGTCTGAGCGAAGCCACGGATCCGCATCCGTTTGCGAAGGGCCAGACTCCGCTGTAAGTATTCCTAGACTTAATAATTTAGTCAGTTATTTATTACGCAAGTTAGCTAAGTCAAACCTTAAGATTAAGTCACTTCTAAAGGAAGTAGCTGTCCTTAAAGAAGTGACCAACTCTAAATCCTTACCTGATCAAGTTCAGACTGGAAATTCAACTCAAGTTCAAAAACTTGAGGAAGAAAATTCTAGTTTGAAAAATCAGGTCAAGGATTTAAAAAATACCTTAGAACGATTTTCTTTAGGCTCCAAGAATCTTGACCTAATTCTTGGGACACAAAGAGTCGTTTACAATAGAACTGGGCTAGGATATATAACTAAAAAGAAATATAAATCTTATTTATCTTTAATAAACAAGCCAAATAGTAAATCAGTCCAAGCATGGGTCCCCAAGTCCAAATTGGTCAATCAAGTTGGATTTGATCAATACTGGGTCCCGAAGGATCAAATGCACTACCTCGATATGTCATATTGAGATTATGATTCAGGGGGAGTTAACAGAAAAACCATTAAAATTAAACGAAATTAAAATTCAAAATTCGAAATTAAATTAAATGAAATTAAAATTAAAAATTAAAAATTTGAAATTAAAATTCAAAATTCAATCAAATAAAAATTTAGAAGGAGGATCCAGAATAGCTGGCACCCCTAACTAAACTATCCGACTGGGTAACCGAACTTAATCTACCCGAAATGGGTAAACAAGAGTAGACTACCCTGCATGGTAATTAAGATTAGAAAAAATGGGCTAGGTTTAACTTGACCCACGGTATTGGTGAAGTTTTTGGATGATAGTACGTTAGGGAAGTTTGGGCATCGCATGTCTAGAAAGATATGACTTCGACCTGGTGCATTTGGCCAAGTGGAACTGACCGAAGCTACCCTTAAATGGATCCTAACCAGTTAGACCAAGGTTTAGTATTAAGTTCAATGGGTAGGACCATTTGAAAACCTCGAAGGCATGGTTACTTTAATGAGTTCCTTGTGACTCACAATAGCCCAGAAGTTTATCCAAAGAATGCTTACTTGTTGAACTCATAGCTAAACATGAATCTAACACAAAGTTAAACAAAACCCTTAAATTAAACCTCAATTCATCTCACAAAAATTATAGGATTACCTGATTGAAAATTTAGATCGGGTGAGATGACTAAGAAATTTAAAATTCAAATTCAAAATTAGACTCATAACTATAATTAATTCAAATTCTATAATCATTTAATCTTTAAAACTCAATTTCAAAATTCTTTTAAAAATCTTTTAAAACATAATTTCAAAATTCTTTTAAAAATCTTTTCAAAATTATTTTAAAAAACTTAATTTCAAAATTCATTTAAAAAATCTTTTCAAAATTATTTTAAAAAATCTTTAAAACTCAATTTCAAAATTCTTTTAAAAATATTTTCAAAATTATTTTAAAAATCTTTTAAAACTTAATTTCAAAATTCTTTTAAAAATATTTTAAAAATTATTTTAAAAATCTTTAAAAAACTCAATTTCAAAATTCTTTTAAAAAATCATTTCAAAATTATTTTAAATCATTAAAACTCAATTTCAAAATTCTTTTAAAAAATCTTTTCAAAATTATTTCAAAAATCTTTTAAAACTTAATTTCAAAATTCTTTTAAAAATATTTTCAAAATTATTTTAAATCTTTAAAACTCAATTTCAAAATTCTTTTAAAAAATCTTTTCAAAATTATTTTAAAAATCTTTAAAGCTCAATTTCGAAATTCTTTTAATTTTTTTTTTCAAAAATCTTTTAAAACTTAATTTCAAAATTCTTTTAAAAATCTTTTCAAAATTATTTTAAAAATCTTTTTTTTAAAGAAAAAAAACTTAATTTCAAAATTCTTTTAAAAAATCTTTTCAAAATTATTTCAAAAATCTTCTAACTTAATTTCAAAATTCTTTTTAAAAAAATCTTTTCAAAATATTACAAAATCATTTTCAATCGTTTAAAACTTATTTAAAATCAATTTCAAAATTATTTCAAAATTAATTAACTCATTTTTCAAAAATTATTCTTTACAAATTAACTTAAAATTATTTTTGTCAAAATTTAATTAACCTAAAATATGTGTAACTTAAAACTAATTAAACTCATAATATAATTTTAAAAAAAACACACACGTGGCACTTGAACGAAGGCGCCTCCCACACGAGGGAGGCGCCCTCAACAGCGGCGGGAAATTTCCCGCCGCCTATTTAAGGCCGAGCGGAAAACCAAGCGGCCGATGAGTTAGCCAAACTAGCGAGCTCAATAACGCCAGTCGCCATCCAGCAGCCAATTGAACAAGTATCTTTGGTGGCGCACGTCGATCGGATGGAGGGCCTCTCGTTTCCGAGCGACTGGCGAACACCCATCATGGAGTTCCTCCGCTCGGGTGTTACACCGTCCGATCGGGATGAGGCCCATCTACTAAGGAGGAGAGCCGGTCGGTTCACGCTCATTGGAGACCAACTATACAAGAAGGCTTTCTCTCGCCCACTGTTGAAATGCGTGAGCTCGGAAGACGCGGCGTACATCCTCCAAGAAGTGCATCAAGGATCCTGCGGTGGGCATCCGGGCGGACGATCATTGGCTAAGAAAATCCTGCTAGCCGGATACTTCTGGCCGACTTTACAAGCAGACGCCGCTCGGACCGTCGCGACGTGCCTATCTTGCCAAAGGTATCATAATTTCTCTCACCGACCGGCGGAAGAAATGAAGGCAGCTGCTGTGTCCTGTCCGTTCGACCAATGGGGAATGGATATTGTAGGTCCGTTTCCTATGGCGACCGGACAGCGGAAATTTTTACTGGTGGCGGTTGATTATTTCTCCAAGTGGGTGGAGGCTGAGCCGCTAGCCAAGATCACCGAGCAGATGGTCAAGAAGTTCATCTGGCAACACATCATCTGTCGGTTCGGCATCCCTCGTCGACTTGTTTCAGACAACGGGCGGCAATTCACATGAAAGTTGCTCGGAGATTGGTGCAAAAGCTATGGCATTGAGCAACACTTCACGTCCGTGGCATACCCCCAAAGCAATGGGCAAGCCGAAGTAGCCAATCGGGAAATTCTTCGTATTCTGCGCGCTCGGCTCGACCATTTGGGAGGAAGCTGGGTAGATGAAGTGTCGGCCGTCCTATGGGCCATCCGAACCACCCCAAAGGAAGGAACGGGCGTCACGCCTTTCCATCTGGTGTATAGCGGCGAAGCGGTTATTCCTGTCGAAGTCGGCGTCGAGTCCACCCGAATCTAGAATTATGATGACGGCAACGCCGAGCGGAGGAACATGGAGCTAGATTTGGTTGATGAGGAGCGAGCCAAGGCGTCCGTCCGGCTGATGGCGTACCGGCAACAGATGAAGCAAAACTACAACCGGCGCGCCATCCCCAGATCATTCCAGGTCGGCGACCTTGTCTGGAGGAAAGTGAAGCCGGTCAGCGACGTCGGCAAACTGGAGGCTCCCTGGGCAGGCCCCTTTAAAATCATCGAGAAGCTCCGCTCGGGCGCTTATTATTTGGAGGATGAAGACGGGCGACAGCTGGATCGGCCATGGAGCGCGAATCATCTCCAGCCTTATCGAGCTGGGTGAAAGGTGCACTGGGGTAACTCATTTTTGTATATATTTTGGGTGGCCTATGTACTTGTAATGCAGGAAGCAAAAATGATTAAAGGATGGCAAATAGCTTCGCCGAATGGCAGCGTTAAAGTTAGCCTTAAGGGTCATCGAGCTCCGACGTTAAATATCGAGAGACGAGCCGGCGTCTATAAACCCTCCGAGCGGAAAACCGTCGAGCTCCGACGTTAAATATCGAGAGACGAGCCAGCGTCTATAAACCCTCCGAGCGGAAGACCGTCAAGCTCCAACGTTAAATATCGAGAGACGAGCCGACGTCTATAAACCCTCCGAGCGGAAGACCGTCGAGCGGAAAGATCGAGCAGGCGCCTATAAACCCTCCGAGCGGAAGACCGTCGAGCTCAGGCGTTAAATATCGAGAGACGGGCATCTATAAACCCTCCGAGCGGAAGACCGCCGAGCTCCGACGTTAAATATCGAGAGACGAGCCGACGCCTATAAACCCTCGGGCGGAAGACCGCCGAGCTCCGATGTTAAATATCGAGACAAGCCGACGCCTATAAACCCTCCGAGCGGAAGACCGCCGAGCTCCGGCGTTAAATATCGAGAGGCGGCGTCTATAAACCCTCCGAGCGGAAGACCGTCGAGCTCCGACGTTAAATATCGAGAGACGAGTCGGCGTTTATAAACCCTCCGAGTGGAAGACCGTCGAGCTCCGACGTTAAATATCGAGAGACGAGCCGACGTCTATAAACCCTCTGAGCGGAAGACCGTCGAGCTCCGACGTTAAATATCGAGAGACGAGCCGACGTCTATAAACCCTCCGAGCGGAAGACCGTCGAGCTCCGACGTTAAATATCGAGAGACGAGCCGACGTCTATAAATATTCCGAGCGGAAGAAGGCAATAAAAAAGGACTGCAAGTGTCCGAGAAACTCGCCGTCAATATCGTTCGACCAACTCTACGTTCCGCTCGGCTCAGAGCCCAAAGGTACTTGTCGGCTTCTAGCGAGCGATCTCTGCTATCAAAGCGGAATGTTACGCATTCGAAATATTACATATTTAGCCGAGCGGAAGGGCAACGCCAAGTACTTCGCAAAAATCCCTTTCGAATGCCAGAGGTGTGATAATAGGCGAGCGGACAACACACATATTAACTAGCAAAAGGACAAAGTGCAAAAGGACAAAGTACGCGAAAGGAAAACATTGCATTAAAATTAAAACTTTAGGCCGAGCGGCCTAAGTACAAAAAAGGATAATTTTTTGGCCTAGTGGCCTAACTACATATACAGACGTCTACTCAATGTAATCATAAAGGTCCTTGGGGATGTTGTCCAGGAGTGCCACTTGATCGCCGGCCGGAATAGTAGTGGACTCCGGAAGAAGACCTTTAGACTTCAGATACGTGGTGGTGGCGGTTATAGCCAAGTCGAAGGCTGTGTACATCCGCTCGCAGATTTTCTCTGAGAATTCAGGCGAGCGGATGTAGCTCTGTCTTAGGGCAGCGACCCGACTCGGCTCGGCCTCTTGATATTCTTTGAGAGCCGCCTGGGAGGCAGTAAGGGCCTCATTCAGATTTTAAAGCTTGTCCGCGTCGGCCGAGCGACCCGCCTTCTCTCTGTCAAGCTGCTACATCAGCTCCTTTACCTTCAGCTCCAGGCCCCGAGCCTCCACGTTCTTTTTCTCCAGATCGGAGATGACCGTGTTTTTTCGAGTGGTGGCCAGAGTTATTTTTGTGTCGAGCGACTTGACTTGTCGCTCGGACTCGGCCAGGGCGTGGGCCTAATCGGCCGTCTTCTTCTGCTCGGCCGCCAACAGATCTTGAGCTTCCTTCAGCTCCTTTTGCAGCTCAGAATATGAAGGGCCTTGAGGGTCGGACGGACCAACTGCCGCCTTCAGTTGCCTTAGTTCTTCATCTACTAAGGTCAGGCGGTTGGAGACAGCAATCTCCTCCACCCATCTCTGACAAAAGAAAGAAGTTGTTATTGGCCGATCGGAAGGAATGCATACAACACTCGGAGAAAATAAACTTACCCCCGTGGCCTGCTGCATATGACTATTGGCCAAATTTTGAAGGGGGATGAGCGTGACGCGTGCCCGAGCGTCGGCCCACATCTCAGCTAGTGGGCCCTTCAGAGTGATGGTATGTTCGGGCGCTGTCGGTTGGTCGGCCTTTGGCAGCAGCTCTTCAGTTGGAAGATGAAGAGTGACTCATATTGTGCGGCCATGACCTGGGGTCGTCCGACCGGCATCCGGTATAGGATCAGAGGCCGGCGCCGAGTGGTCGACCGATTGTGAAGGGTGGAAGGGTGCTGACTGGAACAGCCTCAATAGGGGCCACGGGTCGTCCCATTCCGAAGGAGTCCGATCGGACGAAATGGCTTCGACCTCCGGAGCTTTTCCGCGAGCACTTGCAGTGGCTCGGGCGGCAGGTTGAACAGCAGACGTGGCCGAACGGACGGGAGTCTCCACTCGGCGCCTTTTGGGGAGAGGCTGCTCTTCTTCCGGAGCTAAGTCGTCACCCTGAACAGAAGGCTCTTGGCTGATGGTTGCTCCAACCGCTGGCTCGGGGATAGAAGCCTGAGCGGCCGACTCCCCGGCATGTGTCCCGCTCTCTTCTTCATGTGAGCCGACCGGCTGGATACCAAGCGCTTCCATTTCTTTGGCTGTCGCGGCTTCGAGCGCCGCCGCCTTTCTCTTCAGAATGCCGGCCATTACCGACTCCATGACGATGTCCGCTGCAAAGGAAAGGAGAAAAATCAGTTAGCAATCAAAGCAAACGCCCAAGTAAAATTCTTACCGAAGCCGCTCGGAAGAGGAGTCCGTATGAGACTCAGACCGAAGATGTACATCACTCCTTCGTGAAGAAGCTTATTGATGTCGAGCCGCAGACCGGCTAGCATATTTGCAGCATGGAGGTAGTTCGGTCGGGTCTTGAACTTCTTCAGCTCTGGAGCGGGGGATAGGTTGATCTGCCACTTTGTCCGGAAATTGGCCCGATCGAGCATACGAATATAGAAAAAATACTCCTTCCAATGTTTATTGGAAGAAGGCAGTTTATTAAAGAAGACTAGGCCGACCCTAGCTTGGAACATGAAGGTGCCCGGCTCGGACTGCTTGGGGTAATAGAAATAAAAAAAGACGTCCGGTCGGAGGGGGATGTTGTGGATTTTGAACAAAACAACAACCCCACAGAGAAGGTGAAAAGTGTTGGGTACTAGATTGCCGAGCGGAACGCCGAAAAAGTTACAAACATCTGTAATGAAAGGATGTACAGGGAAATGCAGACCGGCAGTAAACTGGTCACGGAAGACACAGAAAGCTCCGCGCGGCGGCCTATGTGGCCGAGCGGAGGGACCGGCTAAAAGAAGTTCAAAGTCAGCGGGGATTTCAAAATTATTTGTCAGAACATCAAAGTCATGCTGGTCGAATCGTGACTGCATGGTAGTGTACCATGGGCCGAGAGACTGGTCTTCAGGATGAGAAGAACTAGCTATGGTCCGAGCGGGAGAAATCAAAAAGGAAAAAAGGCAGAAAAAAGACGACAGCAAGCGAAAAGAGTACCCTGGAAGCGAAAACTGGGGAAAGAAATGTAAAGAAAGCACCGGAAACAAGAAAGAAAAGAGGAGAATCCTACGAGAAAAAGGAGGATCGAAGGAAGAACACTTGGGATCGATGGAAGCAGAAGAATACGATCGCCGGAGCTTTAGAACGCGAGAGATAACCGGGAGCACGCGAAAGAAGGAGTAAGGCGACGGAGGAGAAAACGAATATTTTATAGGGCGGAGGCCGGGCGGCCTCCACCGTTGGATTCAGGTCACGGGAATCAAAGCGTGCATCGCACCGTCCATTTCGAACCGCTTCGATCCCATCAAAGCACTATGCCGCCACCGCCGTACGATGACGACAGTGCGCCACGTGGCATTCAGCCATTCGAAGCATTTAATGAGTGCATGCTCAGCCTTAATGTTGAAGATTGGCGCAGATTACGAGGAGGTCCAAGGAATGTGGCTGTTGACTAACCTTAAGGCCATCCCTGTGATAGGCCGAGCGGAGGATAATGGCACGAAGGCGCCCGCCCGGCTAGACTCGCAGTCCAGTCAGTCGGACTAATCGCCTCCTTCGACTAGACTTGAAGGGGAGGCAAGTGATCCGGCGGTAAGAACAGGGGACCCCCGTTCTGGGGAGTCAACGCCACGTGGAAGTCAAAGGGCCAGGTGGCCGACCGGAGATGGGTGGGTCGAACGCCCGGCCGGCTGACCGATGTATAACTGATGGCAAAAGGCGCCCCATCAGGAAGCTGGGCCCCGACGCTCATGGTACAGGATCCTAGGGCCGAGCGGAGGGCACGCTCGGCCGAAACATGAGGTAGCATACTGCTAACAGTCTCCACAAAGCACATCACCGAGAATCTTCCAAGTAGACCACTATATGTGCCCGGCCGGACGTAAGGCAGAGGCTAGCCGGTCGGACGCCCGGAGGCGGGCCGGCCGGACGCCCGGCCGGAAGCAAGGGGAAAAGGGCAAGGGACATCTTTTTCTGACAGCGGACATGTTCTACGTTTAGGCCATACTCCAAATCTTACGACAGGGGGTTCCGTTGTCCCATCGAAGACATGCTTGGACTGTAGCAGTATGAGGTCAGGTAAGCTCACTGACAGGCCCTTACTGGGGTATGGGCTGAGGACACGTGTACACCTCTGTATGTGTGCACTCGCTTCTCCACTGCCCTATATAAAGGCCCTCATTCTTCGCCGGAGGTACGCATTCTACGATTCTCGGAGCCACTTTCTTGTTGAGCTTTGCCTGACTTAAGCGTCGGAGGGTCGTCGTCGGGAACCCCTTCCCGGCCCGACTTGCTTGCAGGTTCGCCGGAAGTCCGTGCGGACGGCCAGGGATCTACGTCAGCAGTTGGAGAGCGCCACGTGCCCAGCGTCCGTTGATTCAGCTTTCGGACAGGATCAGCAGTAAACTCAGCCCGTGACTTCACCCTATCCCGTAGCTGAAGGAGTTCATTATTAGGGAGGTTGGACACAGCTTGTAATTCCTCCACTTTGTCTTTTAGAGTTTGATTGGTCCTCTCTAAATCTACAACTAGTTTGCCCAAATGTAGTCTCGAAGCATATAGCTGTGTGAAATGATAGTAAGGTTACATTTTGTAACTAAAAACAAGGAAGTAGAGATTCTTCAGCTATGTTGAGAAACTAAAACACTTAAAAGAGTAAACGACTTACTGAATCTTAAGGGAGAAGAGGTCATGGAAGGAAAACAGGGAAGATGAAGAAGCACGGGTCACTAAAGGAAGTCGAAAAAAGAGAATCGCCAGAGAGTAATAGGGAGAAGATGGACAACGAAGGGTTAAAAAGACTTAGGATTTTAGGATGATCTAAGGATCACCGTTGAAATAAAATGATTCGGTAAAAGAAAATCGTTGATCTGTCAAGAAGAATGTGTGATAAGACAGGAACGAAAAATGTACTGAGGGTTACCTAGAAAAAAGAGAAAAAGGTAACGTGACATTCACCCAAGAATGGGCATTTATGATGGACAGAACAGATCGAATTATGCACTGAACCGCCATATCTTTGAGCATTCTCTTTTCGTTGAATGACCAATTACCAACGAGACCACTTTGAAAAATCGCGCAAATCTTAAAATGTAAATGAATAAATAAAATTTGTAAACAAGGAAGAGGCCCTAATCGATTATAATCCCGACTGACCATGCATGTATAAGAGAACCCTAAAGTCCGATCGAACTCATATTTGTTTGAGCGTACACATAGGACTCCTCATTCGACCAGTCCTCACGTAACCAACTACAAGAAACACTTAGCAATGTAAATAGCATAATCAAACATAAATACAGAATTTTACACTGTCATTAGAAATACAGTCATAACTCTTAGACTTTAGAAAATCTCTTATAGACGGATATAGTATGCAAATAACTTTCCACTTGTCTCACTCTCTGGAACTACCAGATTATTCTTCCCACCCCAAGTACGGGCGTGTAGTATGATGACAACCTGAACAAGTTTTGGGAATGCAGGGGACGGGTAAGCCGACTCATTATCATGTTTTGTGGGATGAAAATAAATTTTCATAAGATTAGGAATATTTTGCCCGGTACTATTGTCGATAGGAAAATCTGTCATCTAACGGAATTTAACTTTATTTGGGTAGTCGTGTTGGTAAAGAAATAATCTTCTACTTGTCCCGCTCTTTGGAGCTACCAGATTGGTCTCCCCATCCTAGGTATGGGTGTGTAATAGAATGGCAGCCTGGACAAAAGGGAGAAGTTTGTTCTGTCCTCTGGCGCTTGTGTGATTCACCCTTTGGGACTTGTGACTGAGAAGCTATCTCTGATCTAATCTGATCCAACTCAGCTTGCAGAAAATTCACCTTAGCCTTTTGTTGGTCTAAGTCTTGTTGTTGTTGTGATATCAGTAACCGTCTACATGAACTTTCCTGGTTAGAATGGTTATCTCTGAAGCGTGTTGGGCTTTTAGATCATCCAACTCCTCAGTTTTTGCTTTAAATCCAAATAAGCTTTATTCCTCAAAGCCACTTCCGAGCGAACTTGAGATCGAGCGGCTAATAAACGTATACCTCTAGCTCTCGTTGATGTGAATAATGTAGATCTAAGGCTTGCATAGCTTCAGCCAAAGACTTTTCCTTCTTAGATAATAGTTGATCCCAGAAGGGGAGATCCAAAGCCATGACTTAATAATATCTCTGGGGGAGAGTAAAGCAAGAAAGAGTAAATGTTAATATTATAGAAGTTAGAATCACACCTCTATTTAACTTACTGAAGGTGTCATAGGATAACTGTAGAGGGTGTCATGGAATCACTGTAGAGGGAGTCACGAAATCACTACAGTGAATAACAAAAAGGTAGAAATAGACTTAGGTCTAGTCAGTCGGTTACACCTCCTTCGACTAGACTTGAAGGGGAGGTTAGCAATACGGGTTATGTTAGATGAGCCGAGCAAGCAAAGGAGGAGTTTAGGTCCAAAGAGATGGGAAAGGTATATGGCCGACCGCAAGCCGAATGAGCACCCACATGCTCAGATATGCTCGAACGGGCAAAGCCTGCCCGAGCATAAAGACATTAGCCTTGTATATAACTCTCAGCATATAACCGACCGACCACAGACCGAGTGAGCACCCACGTGCTCAGATATGCTTGACTAGGCAAAGCTCATCGAGCATAAAGACATTTAGCCTTGTATATAACTCTCAGCATATAACCGGCCGACCACAGGCCGAGCGAGCACTCACGTGCTCATATATGCTCGACCAGGCAAAGCCTGCCCGAGCCTAAAGGCATTTAGCCTTATATAATATTCTCAGCATATTACTGACCGACCGCAGGTTGAGCGAGCACCCACGTACTCATATATGCTCGACCGGGCAAAGCTCGCCCGAGCATAAAGGCATTTATCCTTGTATAACTATCAGCATATAATCGGCCGACTGCAGGCCGAGTGAGCACCCACATGCTCATATATGCTCGATCGAGCAAAGCCCGCCCGAGCATAAATACATTCAGCCTTATATAAAATTCTCAGCACATGACCGACCGACCGCAGGCCGAGCGAGCACCCATGTGTTCATATATGCTCGGCTGGGCAAAGCCCGCCCCAGCATAAAAGACAAGTTCAACAGGAAGCATTCTTAACAGCATACACGGTCGGCTTGAACGACCGACCAAGACATATTTTACAGAAGGTAGTTTGAACAGTATATGTAACCAGCTTGAACGACCGGCCAAAACATATTCAACAGGAAACATTCTTAACAGTATATACGGTTGGCTTGAATAACCGACCGAGATATATTTAACAGAATGTAGTTTGAACAGTATATATAACCGGCTTGAACGATCGGCTAAAACATATTCAACAGGAAACATTCTTAACAGTATATACGGCTGACTTGAATGACCGGTCGAGATATATTCAACAGGGGTATTCTTGATATATGGTCGGTTTGAACGATCGACCTAGACATGCTTAATAGAACATTTGGTGGAAAATATCTTCTAGAATCTTCTTCAATTATGATGACGTGTCTCTATTATCAATACAAGTAATAAACGACAAAATGGGTACATCTTGTTGGTTGCTACTCGGAAAGCCTAGAGGTTCCACTGTACAAAAATTTTGTACAAAGGTCTGAACCTTTTCCTAGCTACCATGTGTTCTTTTAAATTAAATTTTGGATCGCCTGCGGAACTTAACACGTTTGATCCAAAACTTAATCTATTTGTTCTTTTAGGTTTTGACTTGGATCTCCTGCAGAACTTAACACGTTCGACCCAAATCACCTTAAGTTATTAATTCCATTAAATATTAATTTCCATAATTGGTTCCCAGTACTGACGTGGCGATGCACATGACTTTCTTGGATATGGGAGCAACCACCACCGACTAGACAAAACCTTTTATAGAAATCTAATATTTAATTTCCTAAAATAACTTTAGGTTAACCGAAAAGAACAATCGAATCACAAGGAAAAATAAAACAAAAGAACACAACTTCGAAAAACATATTCGAAATACTAGAATCGTAAGCCTCTTGTATTTGGTATTATTTCCATAAATAACTAGTATGATGCGGAAAAGGAAAAACTACTAGTTATACCTTCTAGAAAGACCTCTTGATCTTCTACCGTATTCCTCTTTTAACCTCGGACGTTGTGTGGGCAACGATCTTCCGAGATGAGAAACCACCAATCACCTTCTTCTTCCTTGCAAGTTTCGGCCATCAAAACATCTTCTAGGATGAAGAGATTCGGCCACCACCACCATGCTCCAAGGGATGCTAGAAAAGAGGCTTCTTTTCTCTCATTCTTCTCCTTCTTAGATCCGGCCACCAAAGCTAACTCCACCATGAGAAAGTTTCGGCCACACAAAAGAGAGGAGAGAAAAGAAAGGGCCGGCCACACCCAAAGAAGAAAAGAGGGAGGAAAAATAATAGAGTCGTTCACCCATGAAGGCACCTCTACCCTCTCTTTTATAATCCTTGGTTTTGGCAAATAAGGAAATTTAAATAAAAACTTCCTTAATCATTTTGCCATGAAAAGGAAAATTTATTTAATTAAAAATAATTGTTCTCTTCTCAATTTACAATGGCCGACCATTATACAAATCTCCAAGCAAATACAATTTTAAACACAAATTAAAACTTCCTTATTTGCTTCCGGAAATTTATAAAATTTTTCCAATAATTTTTATCCCTTCATGATTGGTTTATAAAAAGGAAATTTAAAATCTTTCTTTTAAACATGTGGATAAAAAGAAAGTTATCTCTATAAATTAAAATCTCTTTTAATCTACAAATAAGGAAAGATATCAAATCTTTTCATAATCTTTTGTAGAAACTTATAAAAGAGAATATTTAATTTTAAACTCTCTTTTAAATCATGAACATGATTAAAATAGAAAGTTTTCTTAAAATTTAAAATCCTCCTTTAATCAACAAATAAGGAAAGATTTCAAATTTTAAACTCTCTTTTAAACATGTAGATGATTTACAAATAAGGAAAGTTTTTACCAAAAATTAAAACCATCCTTTTAAACTACAAATAAGGAAAGAGATTAATCTCTTCTCTTAATCTTTTGTAGAAAGTTATAAAAGGAAATTTTTAATTTTTAAACTCTCTTTTAAAATCATGATATCCACATAAGAAATAATTTAAAAAAATCCTTTTTAATATTCTAGTGGCCGGCCACCTAAGCTTGGGACCCATGCTTTGGCCGGCCACCTACATAGCCCATCCACTTGGTCTTGGCCGACCCTAACTTGGG
Organism: Zingiber officinale; assembly: GCF_018446385.1. Taxonomy (NCBI): domain Eukaryota; kingdom Viridiplantae; phylum Streptophyta; class Magnoliopsida; order Zingiberales; family Zingiberaceae; genus Zingiber; species Zingiber officinale. The sequence continues at coordinate 172,876,594 of NC_055988.1, forward strand.
TTCCAAGCTAGCTTGGCCGGCCCCATTGGATGGGTAAGAAGGTGGGTATGCGGTGGGTATAAATCTCTATATACTAGAGGCTATGATAGGGACCGAGAGGAGGAATTGGTTTTGGTCTCCCGATGAAATTAAGCATCCCGTGTTCGCCCCGAACACACAACTTAATTTCATCAATAATAATTCATTCCACTAAAGAACTATTATTGAACTACCGCACCAATCCCAAATTACATTTTGGGCTCCTTATTATGAGTGTGTTAGTCTCCCTGTGTTTAAGATAACAAATGTCCACTAATTAAGTAAGTTACTGACAACTCACCTAATTAATATCTAGCTCCAAGAGTAGTACCACTCAACTTCATTGTCATGTCGGACTAAGTCCACCTGCAGGGTTTAACATGACAATCCTTATAAGCTCCTCTTGGGGACATTCTCAACCTAGATCACTAGGACACAGTTTCCTTCTATAATCAACAACACACACTATAAGTGATATCATTTCCCAACTTATCGGTCTTATTGATTCATCGAACTAAATCTCACCCATTGATAAATTAAAGAAATAAATATCAAATATATGTGCTTGTTATTATATTAAGATTAAGAGCACACACTTCCATAATAACTGAGATCTTTGTTTCTTTATAAAGTCAGTATAAAAGAAACGACCTCTAATGGTCCTACTCAATACACTCTAAGTGTACTAGTGTAATTATATAGTTAAGATAAACTAATACCTAATTACACTACGACCTTCCAATGGTTTGTTCCTTTCCATTATGGTCGTGAGCTACTATTTATAATTTATAAGGTACTGATAACATGATCCTCTGTGTGTGACACCACACACCATGTTATCTACAATATAAATTAATTGAACAACTACATTTATCATAAATGTAGACATTTGACCAATGTGATTCTTATTTCTAGATAAATGTTTATACCAAAAGCTAGGCTTTTAGTATACACTCTAACACATCTGGGGTATAAAAAAGATTCCTTAAAGGATTATTACACGAAGTATAGAAGATAACTTCATCTCTTAAACAAACTCTAACGAACCGGGGACCATCTCACGACTATGGAGGTCACGTGAGGTAGTATAAAAAGGGGGATCTTCTCCATTAGTAAGGTACACAAATTCTATCATCAAAACTCCGTTTCACTTTAGTTATTCCTCTTCTTCTTCTTCCATCTATAAAAGGAACTGACTTGAGCGTCGGAGGGTCTAACCAGGGATCGCCACCTCGATTTTAAGTCACTAGCGCTTTGTTAGCTCGTCTCACTGTGCGTAGGAGCATTGAGGAGTTTCTTCAGATCCTCGGAGTTTGTCTTCATCGAAGGTCATAATCATTCATCGATGAGATTAGGACCAACTTGGTCCTAGGCTAAGAGCATATCAGGCAAATGTGGGCCTCGGATGGGGAGACCAGGACTATGTTGGGTGTGATCTGCTCTAAGATAAGGCCTAGTGCTCTCCCCACACCATGTTCATAGTATTTCTTGATGAGAGCAAATGTTTGACATTATATCTACTTTTCCCTCACTCAACCTTATCTAATGGGTGCAAGTTTATAGAAATCTAAATATATATTATATTCATCAGTAGATTTTGATCAAAATTCACTGATCAATCTAAGAAATCAAATTACACCTATTTTCAGATCTTATGAGTTTCTAGGATTACAATAAATTTAACGGTGCCTTATTACTTATTTTAAACTCTTTAGAGGTACTCCAATACTAAACTTCCATGGGACATCTAAAAAGAGGGGAAAAATACAAATAAGAAGAAAAAAATACTAAAAAGTGAGCTTTGGTGAACAGGGAGGTCAAACAAAGTCGTGCACCTTTGTAATTATCAAATTATGATAAGCTTTTTGTCAATTACCAAACCTGGGGTACCCTTTGGTCAAATCCCCATTAATGTTTAGAATGAATTTGATGAATATTTGATATTTTTTTTAATATAGAATGCTTTTTTAACGATGATACTAGATAATTTGAGACTAAAAGATCGAGATAACAATAAAATTTTAGATATCTTTTTAAACAATTCAGTTCCCTACTTGATATTATTATCTCATGTCATATATATATATATATATATATATATATATATATATATATATATATATATATATATATTAAATTTAGAATCGGTTTCTTCAGTCTGTTGTATTCATATGACAGATATAAATGCTTATTATAGTAATTATAATTTTATAATTATTACAACTTCAATGTGTTGAACAAAATAAATACTTATTATAGTAATTATAAAATATAATGTTGGAGCGACAATTGATTAAAAATTAAAATAGGCATCCCTTAGGATTAAAATAAATAAATGATTTTTTTAAAAAAATTAATTATCTAAATTTATTTAAAAAATCCCTGGACGCGTGTCAGTTGATTCGATTTTCTTTTAAATGGAGATGAATTATTAAACACTGTGAGCGGTGGTATTACATCATCATCGTTGACAGCGACGACAATCCGCGTCCAGTGCCGTAGACCGGGCTTAAGCCGTTTGGAACGGCGATTCTCACGTGAGCAATTACTTCAACGAACGCGACGTGAACGCGCACCGCCCAAGGCGCGCGCTGCTGCGTCCTCCTTCGATGTCTCCGGCTCGGTCCGGTTCCGATCGAGCCATGGGTCCCTCTAGATTTTGGAGAGCGATTTGCGCCGGTTCGCGACGGAAAAGCGAGGAGAAAGGAGAGGAGAAAGGAAAGACGCTATTGAAGACCTAGACGCCTAGTAACTAGGCCTCTATTTACTTGCAGGGATGAAAGGAACAACTTCTATGCATTAAAATTACTTCTGCCATTAAATTCACTCTTTAGAGAGGGTTATGATCATTGTGGAAGTCAAAATTTAGATAGTTAATGATCTTGTCTGAAAGTCGAATCAATGGAAGCTAGACACGTGGCGCTCTTCGAGTTGCTGACGTGGATCTCCGATCGGTCGTACGGTCCTCCGGTGAACCTGCAAGGAAGTCGGGCCGGGAAGAAGTTACCGGCAACGACCCTCCGACGATCAAGTCAGGCAAAGCTCGACAACAAGGAAGTGACTCCAAAAATCGTAGAATGCATACCTCCGGTGAAATGCAAGGCTCCTTATATAGAGTTGGGAAGGAGCTCATACATACATAGGCAAATACGTGTCCTTAGCCCATACCTCGGTATGTGCTTGTCATACAAGCTTACCTAACACCATACTGCTACAGTCCGAGCACGTCTCTGATGTGACAAGGGAACCCGCTGTCATAAGATCCTACGTATGGTCCAATCGTCGAACATACTCGCTGTCAGAATATGCCTCTCTGTCTTTTTGTATCTTCTGTTATTGCGCCGGGCATCCGGCCGGTCGGCACTCATCCCACGTCCGACCGGTCATATGTACTGGTCTACTTGGGAGATTCCCGGTAATGTGCTCTGTGGAGACTGTTCGCAGTATGCTACTTTATGCTTTCGGCCGAACGGGTTATCCGTCGGCCGTATGCTTCTATTCAATCCGAGCGTCGGAACCCCTAGTCGGGTCATCTTTGGTTCAGCTAGGACCTCGTCCAGCCGACCGGTCTACTATGTCTCCGGTCGGACGTATGATATTTTGACCTCCACGTGGCGTTGACGTCCCAGAAAGGGGGCCCCCATTCTTACCGCCGGATCACTGACCTCCCCTTTAAGTCTAGTTGAAGGAGGCGATTAGTCCGACTGACTAGACCATCAGTTGGGCCGAGCAGCTCCATGAAAATATCATCCGCTCGGAAACAAAGGGGGTAGCCAAAACGCAAGTCAACGCCAACTTTCCTCAGCGTCTCTTCGAATTTTCCACCAATCTCCATCATTAAGGTCGAGCACGCGCTCATTAAATGTCTTCCAGCGGCTAGCTGCCACGTGGCGGTGCTGTCGTAATCGTACGGCGGCGGCGTGGTGCTCTGATGGGATAGAGGCGGTTCGAAATGAACGGTGCGATGCGTGCTCCGATTCTCGCGACCTGGATCCAACGGTGGAGGCCGCTGGGGCTCCACCCTATAAAAGCTCCGTTTTCTCCCTTCGCCGCACTCTCGTTCTTTTGTGCTTCCCCGGCTCCTCACGTTCCAGCTTTCCGGCGATCTCACTCCTCTGGTTTCGGCGATCCTCGGTGCTTTTTCTTCTACCTGCCTCTTCGTTGCAAGGTTCCCTTTCTTTCTTTTGGGTTCTAGCATTTTCTTTGCACTTCTTTCCCAAGCTTTCGCCCTCGGGGTACTGTTCCGTTGCCATCTTCTTGCTTTTCTTTTCTGCCTTCGTCTTTTTTTTATTTCATCCGCTCGGACAATGGCCCAATCTTCCCAACCAGAAGACGAAACTTTCGGCCCATGGTACACTACCATGGAGTCGCGCTTCGATCGGCGCGACGCCGATGTTTTGATTAACAGTTTCGACATCCCCTCCAACCTTGAAATCATCCTACCCACAGACTCCTCTCGGCCAAATAAACCGCTGCGCGGAGCTTTTTGTGTTTTCCGCGACCAGTTCACGGCCGGTCTGCGATTTCCACTCCATCCCTTCTTTGTAGAAGTTTGCAACTTTTTTCGCATTCCGCTCGGAAGCCTAGTCCCCAACACCTTCCGCCTTCTGTGCGGTGTTGTCGTTTTATTTAAAATCCATAACATTCCCCTCCGACCGGAGGTTTTCTACTATTTTTACTATCCTAAGCAGTCCAAGCCGGGCACCTATATGTTCCAGGCTCGGCCCGGCTTGGTTTTCTTCAATAAACTTCCTTCTTCCAATAAGCATTGGAAAGAATTTTACTTTTTCATTCGCCTTCCCGAGCGGGCTCCCTTCCGAACTCAATGGCAGGTCGGAAATCCACTCTCCCCAGAACTCAAAAGATTCAATACCCGACCGGATTATCTCCACGCCGCCAACATGCTATCCGGTCTGCGGCTTGACATTAACAAGTTCCTTCCAGAAGGGGTCATGTACATATTCGGCTTGAGTCCGATCAGAACCCCACTACCGAACGGCTTCGGTAAGAATTTAACTTGGTAAATTCATTTTAATTGCTAACTGATTTTCTCTGTTTTCCTTTGCAGCGAACACCGTCATGGAGTCAGTGATGGCTGACATCTTGAAGAGAAGGGCAGTGGCGCTCGAAGCCGCGGCAGCAAAGGAGATGGAAGCGCTCTGCATCAAGTCGGTCGGATCGCATGAAGAGGAGAGCGAGACCCATGCCGGGGAGTCGGCCGCTCAGGCTTCTCTTTCAGGGCAAGCGACTGGTGCAACTGCCAGCCGAGAGCCTTCCGCTCGGGATGAGGGCTCAACGCAAGAGGAAGAGCGCCTCCTCTGTCAAAAAAGACGACGGGAGGAAACGCCACTCCGCTCGGCTGCTTCAGCTATACATCCATCCGAGCGGGTTACCGCCGCTTCTCGAGGTAAAGCTCCAGAGATCAAGGCGATTTCGTCCGATCGGACTCCCTCCCAACTTGACGCGTCTGCAGACCCTCTCGAGGCAGTCCCAGTCAGCGCCCTTCCGCCCGCTCCCCGCCAGGTCCATCGTTCTACTATTTTGTCCCAGATTTCTGCGCCGGCTTCCGCTCCTTCTCCGGCTTCCGCCCAGACGACCCCCGGTCGGCGCCACACCATCCGAGTCTCACTCCACCTCCCGACCGAAGAACTGTTGCCCGAGGCCGACCGACCCACATCGCCTGAGCACATGATCACGATGAAGGGGCTCTTAGCTGAAATGTGGGCCGACGCTCGGGCGCGTGTGGCACTGATTCCGCTCCGCAACTTGGCCGATAGCCACATGCAACAGGCCACCGGGGTAGGTGTATTTTCTCCAACTCCCTCGCACATTCTTTCCGATCGGCTTATAATAAATTTTCTTTTGTCAGAGATGGGTGGAGGAGATCGCCGTTTCCAATCGGCTTGCCATGGTGGACGAGGAGCTTAAAAGGCTACGGAGCTCGGGTGGCGCTCCTCCCCAAGGCCCTTCGTATGCCGAGCTCCAGAAGGAGCTCAAAAAGACTCAGGATTTGCTGGCGGCCGAGCAGAAGAAAACGGCCGATCAGGACCACGCCTTGTCCGAGTCCAAGCGGCAAGTCAAGTCGCTCGACCAGAAAATAACCCTGGCCACCACTCGAAAAAACACGGTCATCTCCGATCTGGAGAAAAAGAATATCGAGGCTCGGGGATTGGAGCAGAAAGTCAAGGAGTTGATGGAGCAGCTCGATAAAGAGAAGGCGGGCCGCTCGGCCGACGCAATCAAGCATAAGGACGAGCTGAAAACTCTGCAGGAATCCCTTGCTGCCTCCCAAGCGGTCTTCACAGAATATCAGGAGGCCGAGCCGAGCCGGGTCGCCGCCCTGAGGCAGAATTACATCTGCTCGCCTGAATTTTTGGAGAAGGTTTGCGAGCGAATGTATACTGCATTTGACCTTGCCATGGCCACCACGATGACCTATTTGAAGTCCAAGGGGCACCTTCCCGAGTCCACCAACATCCCGGCCGCGGATCAAGTAACTCTTCTCGACAATATCCCGAAGGATCTGTACGATTACCTTGAATAAGAAATTTATATGTAATTCGGATGCTCGGGCAAAGACTGCCCTTTTTGTAATTCGGCCGATCGGCCTTAGTTTCTTTAATATAATCTTTGTTGGCTTGCTTTGTACTTTAATATAGTCAATATGTGTGCTGTCCACTCGCCTCTTATCCTACCTCTCACGTTCGAAAGGGAATTTTATGAGTATTTTGAGTAAGTATGCCGCTCGGCTGAATATGACCTGCTTTGACAGAAGAGGTTATTTGCTAGATATTGAAGCACCTTTGGGTACTGGGCTGAGCGGGACGTAGAGACGGTCGAACGATTATCAATGGCGAATACCTTTGGATACGTGTCCGCAAGTCTTTTTTATTGGCAAATTCCGCTTGGAGGGTTTATAGACGCCGGCTCGTCTCTCGATTTTTAACGTCGGAGCTCGACGGGCTTCCGCTCGGAGGGTTTATAGACGTCGGCTCGTCTCTCGATTTTTAACGTCAAAGCTCGACGGGCTTCCGCTCGGAGGGTTTATAGACGCCGGCTCGTCTCTCGATTTTTAACGCTCCTAAGGCTTTAAAGCGTTCGGCCTATTTTCCATCCTTTATCATTTCGGCTTCCGCTTCGGAGGTTATAGGCGCCCTTTATTTACATCGGCGACCTCTCGCCCAGGGTTTATACGGCTGGTCTCTCGATTTTTAACGCCGGAGCTCGACGGTCTTCCGCCGGAGGGTTTATAGACGCCGGCTCGCCTCGATTTTTAACGCCGGAGCTTGACGGTCTTCCGCTCGGAGGGTTTATAGACGCCGGCTCGCCACTCGTATTTTATTGTCGGAGCTCGACGGTTTTCCGCTCGGAGGGTTTATAGACGCCGGCTCGTCTCTCGATTTTTAACGTCGGAGCTCGACGGTCTTCCGCTCAGAGGGTTTATAGACGCCAGCTCGTCTCTCGATTTTTAACGTCGGAGCTCGACGGTCTTCCGCTCAGAGGGTTTATAGACGCCGGCTCGTCTCTCGATTTTTAACGTCGGAGCTCGACGGCCTATAAGGCTAACTTTAACACTGTCGTTCGGCGAAGTTATTTGTCATCCTTTATCATTTTTGCTGCCTGCATTACAAGTACATAGGGGACCAAAGCATATGTAAAATTACATCAGCGCACCTCTTACCCAGCTCGATACGGCTGGAGATGATTCGCGCTCCATGGTCGGTCCAGCTGTCGCCCGTCTTCATCCTCCAAATAATAAGCACCCGAGTGGAGCTTTTCGATGATTTTGAAGGGGCCCGCCCAAGGAGCTTCCAGCTTGCCGATGTCGCCGACCGGCTTCACTTTCTTCCAGACAAGGTCGCCAACCTAGAATGCTCTGGGGATTACGCGCCGGTTGTAGTTTTGCTTCATCCGTTGCCGGTACGCCATCAGCCAGACGGATGCCTTGGCTCGCTCCTCGTCGACCAAATTCAGCTCCATGTTCCTCCGCTCGGCGTTGCCATCATCGTAGTTCTGGATCCGGGCGGAATCGACGTCGACTTCGATCGGGATCACTGCCTCACCGCCATACACCAAATGAAAAGGCGTAACGCCTGTTCCTTCCTTTGGGGTCGTGCGGAGAGCCCATAAGACGCCCGGCACTTCATCCACCCAGCTTCCTCCCAAATGGTCAAGCCGAACACGCAAAATACGAAGAATTTCCCCGTTGGCTACTTCGGCTTGACCATTGCTTTGGGGATACGCCACGGACGTGAAGTGTTGCTTAATGTCGTAGCTTTTGCACCAATCTTCGAGTAACTTTCCCGCGAATTGCCGCCCGTTGTCGGAAACAAGTCGACGGGGGATGCCGAACCGGCAAATGATATGTTGCCAGATAAACTTCTTGACCATATGCTCGGTGATCTTGGCTAGCGGCTCGGCCTCCACCCATTTGGAGAAATAATCGACTGCCACTAATAGAAATTTCCGCTGCCTGGTCGCCATGGGAAACGTACCCACGATATCCATTCTCCATTGGTCGAACGGACAGGATACGGTAGCTGCTTTCATTTCCTCTGCCGGTCGGTGCGAGAAATTATGATACTTTTGGCAAGAAAGGCACGGCGCAGCGGTCCGAGCGGCGTCTGCTTGCAGGGTTGGCCAGAAGTATCCGGCCAGCAGGATCTTCTTTGCCAGCGATCGTCCGCTCGGATGCCCTCCGCATGATCCTTGATGTACTTCTTGGAGGATGTACGCTGCGTCTTTCGAACTCACACATTTCAAAAGCGGGCGGAAGAAGGCCTTCTTGTATAGTTGGTCTCCAATGAGTGTGAACCGACCGACTCTCCTTCTTAAGAGCTGGGCTTCATCCCGATCGGACGGTGTAGCGCCTGAGCGGAGATATTCCGTGATGGGTGTCCTCCAATCGCTCGGAAACGTGAGGCCCTCCATCCGGTCGACGTGCGCCACTAAAGATACTTGTTCAATTGGCTGCTGGATGACGACTAGCGTTATGGAACTTGCAAGTTTGGCTAACTCATCTGCAGCCTGGTTCTCCGCTCGGGGTATCTTCTGGATAATGACTTCTCTGAAATTGGCTTTAAGCTTTTCGAAGGCTTCAGCGTAGAGTTTGAGCTGAGCGTTGTTAATCTCAAAAGTACCAGAGAGCTGCTGAGCGGCCAACTGAGAATCTGAATGCAGCGTCACCCGTCCGGCCCCCATGTGTCGGGCGGCCTGTAAGCCGTCTATAAGGGCTTCATACTCTGCTTCATTATTCGTAGCTCTATAATCAAGCCGGACGGATAAATGCATCTTTTCTTCTTGGGGAGAGAGCAATAATACACCAATCCCGCTCCCGAGCCGAGTGGACGATCCGCCCACAAATATCTTCCACATGACTTCGGGTTCTGGCCTTTGTACTTCGGTGACAAAATCCGCCAATGGCTGCGCCTTTATTGCTGAACGGGGCTGGTATTGAATGTCAAATTCGCTCAGCTCAGTGGTCCATTTGATGAGCCGCCCGGACGCTTCAGGATTGAACAACACTCTTCCCAATGGGCTATTCGTCCGGACGATGATAGTATGAGCCAAGAAATAAGGACGGAGGCGTCGAGCGGCGAGGACCAGAGCGAAAGCCAGCTTCTCAAGCCCAGTGTAGCGAGATTCAGTATCTTTTAAAATATGGCTCAGAAAATATACAGGCTCTTCTCCGCTCGCCCTTACTAGTGCCGAACCGACTGCTTGCTCGGTTGAAGATAAGTAGATATAAAGTGGCTCACCCGCAGCTGGCTTGGCTAGTACCGGGAGAGAGTTCAAATATGTCTTCAGATCTTCGAACGCCCGATCGCATTCTTCGTCCCAGTGAAACTTAGTGGCTTTGCACAAGATTTTGAAAAAAGGTAGGCTCCAGTCGGCGGTTTTGGAGATGAACCTGGACAGGGCAGTTATCCGACCGGTCAAGCGCTGCACTTCCCTCAGATTTCTTGGAGGCAGCATATCTTGTAATGCTTTCACTTTGCTGGGATTTGCCTCGATGTCCCGCTCGGTTACTATGTAGCCCAGGAAATGCCCGCCTTTTGCTCCGAACAGACACTTCTGAGGGTTCAGCTTAACTCCATACGTCCTCAGCGTTCGGAAAGTCTCTTCCATGTCTTCAAAGAGATCGGTCGCTCGGACGGACTTAATGAGAATGTTGTCCACGTATACTTTCAGATTTCGCCCGATCTGCTCTTTGAATACTTTGTTCATCAAGCGCTGATAAGTGGCTCCTGCGTTCTTCAATCCGAACGGCATCACATTATAGCAATAGGTGCCGTCGGCTGTAACGAAGCTGACTTTTTCTTGATCTTCTTGGGCGAGCGGCACTTGATGGTAGCCTTGATATGCGTCGAGCATACATATCAACTCGCAGCCGGCCGTAGAGTCCACCAGCTGATCGATCCGGGGGAGAGGATAAAAAGCTTTTGGGCACGCTTTGTTAAGATCCCGGAAATCGATGCACACTCTCCATTTGTTGCCCAGCTTGGAGACTAGTACCACGTTCGCCAACCAGCTGGGGAACTGGACCTTGCGTATGTGGTCGGCCTCTAGGAGTTTCTCGACTTCCGCTCGGATGATTGCATTTTGTTCGGTGCTGAAGTCCCTCTTTCTCTGCTTCACCGGCCGAGCGTTCGGTCGGACGTGGAGCTCATGCTGCGCTATACTCGGTGAGATTCCAGGCAGCTCATGCGTTGACCAGACGAAGACATCACGGTTTCTCTGGAGGCACTTGATCACTTCCTCTTTCTGGCTTGACCCCAGATCGGCCGCAATGAACGTTGTGGCCTCCGATCGGGTCGGGTGAATCTGCACTTCCTCTTTTTCTTCATAAACCAAAGAGGGAGGTTTTTCAGTTATAGCGTTCACCTCGATCCGTGGAGTCTTCCGAGCGGAATTGGCTTCTGCTCGGACCATCTCGACGTAGCATCGTCGAGCCGCTAGTTGATCTCCTCGTACTTCTCCCACTTTGTCTTCAACCGGGAACTTGATTTTTTGGTGGAAGGTGGAGACGGCCGCTCGGAATTCGCTGAGCGCCGGCCGTCCCAATATGACATTGTACGCCGACGGAGAGTCCACCACAATGAAATTTACAGTCCGCGTCCTTCTGAGCGGCTCCTCTCCCAGCGATATGGTCAGCCGAATCTGTCCGACCGGCTGGACTTCATTGCCCGTAAACCCGTAGAGGGGGTTGTCATGGGCAGCAGCTCGGTTCGATCAATTTGTAGTTGATCGAAGGCCTTTTTGAATATGATATTGACCGAGCTTCCTGTGTCAATAAAAACGCGGTGAATAGTGTAATTGGCTATTACCGCTTTGATGAGAAGAGCGTCGTTATGGGGCCTTCCTTGCTCGGTTAGAGTCACCTCCGGTCGGCCCGCCAGCTATAATGTTGATTTCTCCTCGGGAAGTATTACTTCTATTTTCTTTTTCCCGAGCGGACGGTCGGGGCCGCTCCCTAGACATCCGGGGATTCTCACGCCTCGGAGTGTGATGTCGCTCGGGAGTCGATTGTTGTCGCCTGTCGGCTATCGTCCGATCGGCTTCACGAGGCCTCTGTCACCTGTCGGCTGATGGCGATCAACGGCCGCCACTCCGGGGAATGGGGTGGGCGATTAGAGGAAGACTCCGGCAATCTCTGGTGTTATGTGTGTCCTTCCGGTGGAAGGAGCAGAATATTGGGGTCCATTTCTTCTTTGGCCTGAGCCGCGCGACAGCTACCTCTTGCACGTGGGACCTCACATGGGGGAAGCAGATTGCTTCGGCCCTCAGTCCTCTGGGCGGCTGATGAGCAGTGTGCTGCTTCCGCTTGGCAATGGGCGCCCGCTCGGTTGGGGTTTCCTTTCTTCGGGCCGCTTGGGCTTCCTCCACGTTGATGTATTCATTGGCCCGATGTAACATCTGGTCATAGTCTCGGGGCGGCTTCCGAATGAGCGATCGGAAGAAATCCCCATCCACGAGGCCTTGTGTGAAGGCGTTCATCATGATCTCCGAGGTGGCCGTTGGAATATCCATGGCCACCCTGTTGAACCGCTAGATATAAGCTCGGAGTGATTCGCGGGCTTCTTGTTTGATGGCAAATAAACTGACACTAGTCTTCTGATAGAGCCGGCTGCTTGCGAAGTGGTGGAGGAAAGCCGTTCGGAAGTCTTTAAAACTTGTGATGGATCCGTCCAGCAACCTCCGAAACCACCGTTGGGCCGATCCCGAGAGGGTGGTAAGAAAATCTCGGCACTTCACCCCATCTGTGTATTGATGAAGGGTGGCTGTGTTATCGAACTTACCCAAATGATCGTCCGGGTCGGTGGTTCCGTTGTATTCACCGATCACCGGGGGCACATAGTGCTTTGGTAGAGGATCCCGCAGGATGGCCTCCGAGAATTGACGGTTGATCCGCTCGGGCGAGGCGTCCGTTCGGGGGGCCTTGCCTTTTCTGCTATCTCGTCTTGACATTTCATCTGATGAAGACCCTCGATCCCGATTAACTTCTGCGGCTTCAGGAGTGCGAAATAGGGCCCGATGGAATGGAACTGTGGCTGGCGGTGCTTCCGCTCGGCCACCCGATGCTGATGTTGCTTGCTGCTCAATCCGGTCGGCTTGCGACTTCTGCCTTTGTTCCACAAGCTTAACTGCTCGCGTCTCGATCAGAGCGTCAAGCTCCTCTGTGGAGAGCATCACCGAGTGCTGTCGTCCAGCTTCGTCCATTGCTTCCGATCGGATTCAGGAGCGTTCCCACAGACGGCGCCAAATTGATCCTGTCCGAAAGCCGAATCAACGGACGCTGGGCACGTGGCGCTCTCCGAGTTGCTGACGTGGATCTCCGACTGGTCGTACGGTTCTCCGGTGAACCTGCAAGGAAGTCGGGCCGGGAAGAGGTTCCCGGCGACGACCCTCCGACGATCAAGTCAGGCAAAGCTCGACAACAAGGAAGTGACTCCAAAAATCGTAGAATACGTACCTCCGGTGAAATGCAAGGCTCCTTATATAGAGTTGGGAAGGAGCTCATACACACATACCTAGGCAAATACGTGTCCTTAGCCCATACCTCGGTATGTGCTTGTCAGACAAGCTTATCTGACACCATACTGCTACAGTCCGAGCACGTCTTTGATGTGACAAGGGAACCCGCTGTCATAAGATCCTACGTATGGTCCAATCGTCGAACATACTCGCTGTCAGAATATGCCTCTGTCTTCTTGTATCTTCTGTTATTGCGCCGGGCATCCGGCCGGTCGGCACTCATCCCACGTCCGACCGGTCATATGTACTGGTCTACTTGGGAGATTCCCAGTAATGTGCTATGTGGAGACTGTTCGCAGTATGCTACTTTATTCCTTCGGCCGAACGGGCTATCCGTCGGTCGTATGCTTCTATTCAATCCGAGCGTCGGAACCCCTAGTCGGGTCATCTTTGGTTTAGCTAGGACCTCGTCCAGCCGACCGGTCTACTATGTCTCCGGTCGGACGTATGATATTTTGACCTCCACGTGGCGTTGACGCCCCAGAAAGGGGGCCCCCATTCTTACCGCCGGATCAGTTAATATTCATGTATCGTTGGTTGGTCAGACAATTCACTCGTCTGATCGAAATAAAGAAATATCAATCAGATATCATCATAGTTCGACCAGACATCGAACTTCTGACGCTCAAAACAAGACATACGCCGAGCGACCACTTCGCTCAGACTTACATTGAACATCGGAACCGACAAAAAAGGATCGCAGCACAACAACGGAACTCGGACAGTGGAATGTTGGCCGAGCTACCGTTCCGCTCGGCCAAAGGACTGGACCACTGAAACGACTAAGGGTTGGCCGAGCGACTGTCCCGTTCGGCCCACTAACAGACAAAAGAAGGATCAGTTGATATCCTTGTAGGAATTCGTGCCATCGACAGATGACATGGTTGGCGGTATGGACAGGCAGAGGATCGTACGACAGAAGCTTCCACTATCATGTCAGAGATATGCTCGGGTTATTGAGGTATGGTGTCAAAGACGCTTTCCTCTTTTCAGGAAAAATTTTGAGAAGCGTGCATATCTCGAGGAACGTGCACACGCTCCCCTAGAGCCCTATATAAAGGGCTTAAGTTTCAACGAAGGTATGCATAATTTTTACTGTAGCTACTGTTACTCTAATACTTGGTTTTCTCGCTTTTTCTACATCACCGATAATTGACTTGAGCGCCGGAGGTATATCGCCGAGGAAACCCTCCCCGGCTCGGCACTGACGCCTAGAGGTGTAATCGAACCGAGCCGAACTCTTGAATGTTTGAGCTTGACTTGTTTATAATCGAGCCGAGCTCGAGCTTTATTTAACGAATATATTCATGGCTCACGAGCTTATTCGAACTTTTATCGAGTCTAAACGAGCTTAATAAATATAAATCATAAATTTAAATATTCATTAAAAATTAAATTATATATTTAGAGAAAATTATAATATTATTATTAATATTTATAATTTTATTCTAATAAATAAATTTAATATATTTGTCCATATTTTTTCATAAGTAGAGTGTAAAATTTATAAATTCAATATCAAAATTATTATTTTTTTATTTAAAAGTTACTTAATGAACTTAACGAACATGTTCACGAGCTAACGAGCCGAATATTGCGAAGCTTGAGTTTGGTTTGTTTATCTTAACGAGCATTATTAAACGAGCTCAAACGAGCTTTTATCGAATCGAACTTCGAATAGCTCGCGAGTGACTTGGTTCATTTACACCTCTACTGACGCCGCTATGATCGTAGGTCTCTCTGATTCAGAGTTTAACAGTCAACAAGAAACGTCACATCCTTCAGTATCTATCGCCTTTATTCTTGGACATGATCCACTATAAAAAGAAATAAGTGGAGAATTATTTTAATATCTTTAATGTATAATAATAATAAATAATGTCATTCTATTCGTCCTCTCGTTTTCGCCTTCTGTTTTTAGGCCCATGAGTAAACAGCTAACCACGTTGGCCAACACGCTTTCCCAACGGGTAAAGCTACTTCACACGAATCTTGGTGCACACATGTACAGTCCGACCACCGTTCATCGGCCTCATGGGAAAATAAAAGCGACTGGCTTGGCCAGCGCATCTTCCCACCTCTTTAGCCACCGTCTCCGCCGCTCCGCCCATCGCCTCCCTCCTCTACGCCTTCCTCACCGCATCGACTCCGTCGCTTGGAGAATCGTCAAGCACTCCTAATGGCTCTCCGTGGCCGCGGCGATTTCCAACAACGCCAGACACCGACCGTGGGCGCGTCCGATCTCTTCGTCCCCCCTCGATCCGTCACTTACTGGTTAGAAATCGACGCCATAAATCGTTAAATTTCGTTACTTCCCGGTCTAAATCTCGATCGTTTGCTGATAAATCCGTCGTCTTTGTGTTGTTTTTGGGCGCAGCTGTGGCTCTTGCGGTTACGCTCTGAACCTGAGCTCCACCGACCGGCACATGACCAATATTGGCTCCAAATATAGGAAGTCCATCAAGAAGGGGATCGTCTCGTTCATATCGGTGGACGAGAGTCGCTTCTCTCAGGTGGAGGAGCTCCGCTGTCGTCCCTACTTCAAATCGAGACATGATTGGGGGTTGTTGAGACGGAGGACCAAATTGTTCTGCCGAAACTGTCGAAACTTCATCGGCGTTGGATACGAAGAAGGTATCCCCTCTCCGGACGTTGCTTCCGGGGACGGGAAGAAGTATGATATCATGATTAGGGCGCTGCAGCCGTCGTCTTCCAAATAAACTTGGTATTCCTCTCGCTACCTGATGTTCTTCGGCATATTTGACATCACCCGCATATGCTTCCCTTGCAATTGCATGTTTGAGGTTGAAGTTGCTAGATCACCAAATGCAGTTGCTAAGCATGATCTTCTTTTATTTGTCTATAGATCCGTCTCTGAACGTGAGACTTGTACATGGTTTTGTTTGCTGTTACGTGATTAGTTTATGTAGATGATATCGATTCTCTGTATGAAACTAAAGATGAATTTGGATGAAGTTATTCTGTGTGATCAGAGTTCTTAATTTGTTCTGTTGGTCTGAAGGTGATTGACATATTGACACCATACTGCCAAACATTTATAGTTCCTTCAACTCCTCTTAACCTTTTGAGATCCCTAACATTCGTGCTCAAACTTACTTAGCATTTAACTTAGATTCAGATAGATTTTAAGTGTCGGAGTGTCCACTTCGGCATCGAAAATCTCCAGTGCGAATGTCCACTTTGTTAGTCTGGAGGATGTCTTTTAAATTTTATGAACCTTATAGTCATATACTGTGAGTCTCTATATCGGTTTTGAAACTTAAAACTACAATATATGAATATGTAAGTATTATATATCGATTAACTGGATTGTAGTAGATGATTGTATAATAATCGGGCATTATGGTTTTTGTCGTGTAATTTCTAAATGCATTATAATGAAAGCCTTGGGATTAATGTTTGTGTGTTTCAGTCCTTCTCTAGAAGAACACCTATGAAGGGACTGATGAAATTTGCATCCTTAGAACATTGAGGAAGGTAATATACTTGAGAGTTCTCAAAATTTCTTGGAAGGTGAAGATAGCGACAATTGCAAAATTCCTCTCTGTGCATTTATCATGCTTGAAGTCGAAGGATTTTAAGAAATACTACATATCTTCTTTGATTGGATAGGTGCAGGTGTAGGAGATGGATTCAAAAGGATCCAAGGAAACTAATATGTTGGAGCTCTTCACATACTTTTCTATGAAAGTGTCCTCTAGAGCTGTCAGATCAATATGTTAATCAATTTGGATCGATGATTGAGTCTAAGGTCAAGATTGTTTTGCAGTAAATCTCTTTGTTCAACAATTAACACTTGTGATAGGAAGGAGCACATCAAGGAAAAAAAATAGATGGTCAATTGGTTAATGTTTAAAACTTAGGTGAAAAATCCTCTCCATATGTGATTTGAAGAAGGGTGTCTTCTACACTAATCTTAAAATGTGTTTGTTTGATATGCTTGTTGTATTTAGTCGTGCTGTGAGATGATGGAATCTGTACTTAGTGAAGTGTTTCGAGGTGTCACAACATGTGAGTAACAAACAATTCATATTTAAGAAGTGTTGCTGATATTTCGATACGCAAATAGTGTCTTCTCTTTCCTAAGTAGTTTTTACATGAAATGCCATTTACCTCATCGACTCCACGGTAATCTTTGTTACTGATATCTTTCTTGGCAACATTTCATTTGGGGATTGCTTTAGTCTAAGAGTTTCGCTACTCAGTGCAGGTGATATAACATTGATTCCTATGACATAGACAATGAACTTCATAAGTAATTTGATGTTTGACTCACAGATGAAGCTTTGCTGAAACAATTTGAAGAAGGCAGCAATGCTCGTAAACCACAAGAACTGGAAGTGCATCAGGTTTGTTGCCCAAAATGGATCAAAAGAAGACCCTCCTAGCTTCAAAAAGAAAATGGCAATGATAAATCCATGGTCAGAGGATGAACTAAGAAGTTTTCATGGAGATGCTTGCTGGACATGGTAAATCTACAGCAGACTGCATTCAATTTTATCTCAAAAGCCACAAGTCTTTGAGCTTCAAAGAAGTGGAGAAATGGTTGAATCACAAAAAGCAGCAGTGGCAATACTTATGAGCTAATTCTGACCTCGTTGCATTTGAACAAAACTGGAATCATCAGAGCTGCAATGATCAAGAAGTATGCTGAAGAACTCCCAGCCGGCACTAGTCTGATCTTGAGCTGCAAAAGAGGTCCAGGGTTTCAGCAGCAAGGGAGTAGTCTCAACACCTGAGTGATCTCGGTTGGCCACATAAAGGTGCTAACTCTAGTCGTTTGCCCTTGAGATGCATTATGCTGCAAGTGCGGTTAGACCGGATACATATGTTTGGAGGTCCAATGATGCCTCTTTTCGTCTCCTAAAATTGCAGTCAGAGTAACAGTTTGTAGCTAGACACAAGTAGAGAGAGCATCAAATTTTTGCCATCCAGTTCATGCTTGCACTTGTGATTCAACAAAGACAATGTAGATTGTTGTCATAATGGAAAGAGATAAACCTTCATACTTTAAACTTCCAACACACCTCTATTAGATTGTTCTTTTTATTGATTTTTCTATTATCTTTTATTATTATTTGATTTAATTTAGCTAATATGTTAGTATTTTATTTGGAAGGCTTCAAATTGTACATAGATGAAAATTATTCTAGAGATTTTAAAAAACAGTTACAAAATCTCTTTCCATAAATTATAGTAAATTTTATCTTACGTAACTTATAGCAAAGTTAAAAAAATAAATTTTATATGTAGGTTAAAAGAACTTATAAGAAATTTAATTTAATTTATAATAACAAGTAAAATTAGTTGTTGGACATAGGTGATAAAGATTGGTTAAGTCTAATTAGCCCGTTGAAATTCTGAATCATAGGATTTATGATTCTACCATACTAAAACACAAATTGATTCGGATTTATGATTCTATGATACTAAAGCACAAATTGATTTTGGATCGTGCATAATCGATCCTGAAAGTTTTGAGAGATTATGACTTTTGATTTAGATTAAATCATGAGACATTTAAGATATCAAATCGAAATTTATTCTGACATCTATAGTTAATTTTAAGGTTTACCTTTAATCATCTAATTTCATACTCAAAAAATACTTTTAAAGCTTTTTTGGATGACTGAAAATTTTTATGTTTTTTTTTTTTTTTTTTTTTGTCTCTTGCACTGTTTAGTTGTTTTTAAGTTATTTTTTTTATAAATAATATTCTGTCATCCCTCTAATGATAAGTTTTTGGATGTCCATTATTTGACATTCTCCATGATCAAGAAGTTTTTAGAAGATTATTTTCGATATTTATATTAATAGCTTTGTTAGTCATTTTGTTGGTGTATTTTGTAAACTTAGAGAACCTTTTGAAAGTTGAATGTTATTATTATTATTATTATTATTATTATTATTATTATTATTATTATTATTATTATTATTATTAGATATTTTATACTCTTTGATTTTATGATATAAAAAATATAAATATTATTAAGTATTATAATTTAAATTAACTAATTATATATATATATACACACACTAGCATAGCTCCGCTTTTGATTATGTGTGCAATAAAATACATGAACGTCTATAAGTAACACACTATTATTCATAAAAATTAATTTAGTTCTTTATATTAGATATTGGGTATGGGTGTGCCAAACTTATGCAATGTTAGGGTGATGCTTGAGAATCCTAACAGCAAACTATTATAAATCATAATAGCAAATTATTATAATGGTCTCTCCATTAATAAAAATTAATTTAATATCATATTTTATCTTAGCTAAAAAACTGAGAAAAATATGTTTTCTAATATCACCGACCCAAGGTATTTATAAAAACTTCTCTCCTCGCAGAATTGTCAATTCTAAAATGTAAGACTAAAGAGAACTATAGATTTCTAATTGATTAATAAAAAAAATTCTCAATAATATACCGCAGTTAACCTCAAACTCTAGATTTCTATTGATTAATGAGAGAATTTTCTAATAATATGACATAGCCGAGTTTCGAATTTTAAATCTCTGATTGATTAATGAGAAATGTTTTCAAAAATATACTAGCCGAGTGTTGAACTCTAGATTCCTAATTGATGTGTACATGAAAATTACTAATAAATTTTAGAATTATTTTCGATGTAAATAAAAAAAATATTAATATAATTTTATTTTATATTTCATCAAAATTAATTAGTAAAGTGTACAGATTTTTTAATAAAATAGTAAGATAGGTAAATGAGTTTTTTTTTTAAATTCTAACCCAAGCTCTAACTAAGTCAGACTTTTGAAAATAAAAAAATATATTTAATGCTCTAATGCTCCAATATTAATTGAATATATTCTATTATTTTTAAAACTCAAAACTACCCTAATATTAATTAATATAATATTTTTTTAATCATAGTTAAATAATTTTAAGAAATATTAAAGTAATTTTAATTAATACTAAAATTAATTTATTTAATATTAAAAAAAATAGATTTTAGCAATTTTAATCATTTATTATATATTTCCTCGGACGTGAAGGGGAATGAAATCGAGTTAAATGGCTGTCGGAGTGACATTGAAGTCCAGGCTTTTGGGCTCCCCTTTTGTGGGTTCAGTTTTCGCATCTCTTTTTCTTCCCTTGTTCTTCTCTCCACAGCGTGGCGCGGCGTCCGGCTTTTCTACCGGTGATAGGCAGGACTCAGGCCACCGGCGGCGACCATCGGAGAGCGAAAACAGTGAGTTGCTTCCGCTGTTCCTTGCCTCGGTGTTCGCCGAAGGCTCGTTCTTTGGGTTGTTTCGGGTTGCGGAAGGAATAGGTGCGAAAAAAGATATCTTGTCCTTACTTTTTTGTGGTTCTTCGACGACAGGAGGAGAAACTCTAGAAAAAAGAAGCGTTCTTAGTGCGCGTTTGGTTGCGATTTATTGGATCTGCACGCCGGCAGAAACGTCAGGGATCGGCGTGTATCCGGGTACGGCCAGAGGGCCTTTGGATAGAGGAAGGTTCCTAGGGCTTGATTTATTGATATAGCCGTGGGGTTTTTGAGCTCGATGCTCGTTGGAACTGGGTAAATTGATCATTGATGCCTCCCGAACCATTGCCATGGGAGCGGAAGGAGTACGCGTTTAAGGATCACCGGAGGCACGAGCGCGGGGAGGCCTTTGGTGGAAGTGGCGGCGGTTCCTCATCTTCCTTGACGTGGAGGGAGTCCTACCACGGTTCCTGTGACTTTTCCCGTGCCTCCCCCCGCCGATATCTTTCAGGTGAAGTAGCTCACTCTACTGTCTTTTCAGATCCGTGCTATCTATATAAAATCTTGCGGTCTTTCTTTCTGTTTTCTTTTGTGTTCTTCCGTTTTCGTTCTAATTTGTAGAGGTTTTCTCTATATGAAGTTCGTTATCGGCAGGGCGGTGGTTACCATCAGGTGTATCCGGAGGACTCTGCTGGACGTGTGTTCACACCGTCTCGTTCTGACAGATTTTGGATGGAAGATGATGATTTAAGGTTGCCTTCTACTAGTTGCTTCAGTGGCTGCCGCAGCAACGGCAGCATATACAGTAGGGAGAACCGAGGATCTCTTCGTCAATCCCCTGGCCGTGATGGCAGTGACGTCCCCAGACAGCAACACCATCAGGAAACCAATACGACCGACTTTCCCAGACGGCAACACCGTCAGGAAACCAATGTGACTGACTTTTCCAGAGGGCAACACCGGGAACCCAATGCAACTGACTTCCCCAGACTGCAACACGATCAGGAAATCAATGTGACCTCTCACAGATCTGTCACTGCTCTGGTTTCTTCAACATCTCAGACCTCACCGAACAACAACTATCAAAGTGATGTTGTTGATGATGGTTTGGGCTCAGGCCAAATATTTGATCATCGGGACCATTCATTGGGTTCAATACCCTGGAAGAAATGGAGCCGCTCATCCTCAGCTAAGAACGGTAGAACTGAGATGGATGACGCTGGAACTAAGCTGTGGTCACATGTGGAGAAGGAAACTTTTGTCCAGGCTCCGGTAGCTTCTTCCTTTGCTTCAACTGAAAGTGCTTTTAAGAAACCACGAATTGGATGGGGGCAAGGGCTTGCCAAGTATGAGAAGCAAAAGGTGGAAGGATTTACAGAACCTTCTGTTGGTGCATGCTTGTCACCATCAACTACATGTTCAACTACATGCAGCTCTTCACCAGGTGAGTTGATGTTTCTTATTGTTGGTTCTTCATTTGCTATCTTGGATAGGTTGCTGATTTCTCAGATTACTTTAGGCATAAATTTAATTCTCCTCATCGGTTTTTTGCTTTAGATTTCTCAGATATGTTCAGTTCTTCCTAATCTTATTAGTTGTTCATTAATGACCTAGACTTTGATCATATATAAATACTTTGATTGGATCATCGAAAATATTGGCATGGCATATTTTTATGGACAAATCATTTGGTATTTTGCTAGCCCTATGAGATTTCATGACAACTGATGAGGAATGTACGTTTTATTGTTCATGTATTGCTTAGTTTGATTCTAGTTCCTAGGATGTCATCGTTTTTAGTTGATCCCTTGTTCATTCATGTGGCTTGATGTTGGTAATTATATATAAAATTGTCATAGTATGTATTACTATGCATTCGAACTTTAGCTGAGTTTATTTACATATCTTTCAGCTAGTCCTAAATCATTCAATCCTTATTGCTGTGCATTCATTTATTCTATTTAGCATGAATTAGTGCATGCAAAATTGATCTACTTGCATGATTATCTTGACAATCTGGGCCGAATAATCAACCTAAATTAATGGTAGTATATTATGCACAATACAACATCTAGGAGTTTCTATTTTGTGATAGGGGACTATGGTATCAAAACTTAGATTCGTTATGTGCCAGCAATCTGCTCCATGATATAATTTATTCCAACTGGTCCAATCACATGGTCTCCAACAAAAGCCTCTTTTATAGGAAGATTAATTGGGGTCAAAACTTTTGGCATTCTGAGTCAGTGTAATCGATTCCCTATATTTTTTAGGAAGCTGTAACTCATAGTTACGGACATACAGGGACAACAACATATAGTATTAAACCTTTTTATAGCAATCATAAAACTTGTGCTTGGAACAAAATGTTCCAAAACTATTGTACCTGTTGTGTGGATATATTGTCCACAGCTCTTTGTTTCTATTAGTTTTTATTATTGTAAAGTGAGTAATCTTCTCTTTTACTTGACTATCTAGTTTTATGGATTTTGTTGGTAGCTTATTGATTCTTCCATGAAATAACTGCACGTTCAGTCATTTTTCACTTTGATCTTTGAAGAATTCCAAGCCTGTAATTTTTAAGCAGAATATCCATGTGCTTAATGCCTTAATCATTTTTCACTTAGAATTTGTATGGTTTCATTTTGGTGACACAACAGGCACTGAAGATAAGTTTTGCAGCAGGGTCAGGAATAATGACACTAGTCTGAGTCAAAATAATGATTTGCCTGGATCCACATTTCCTTCTTCCTATGAGGAAGTCCTCGCTAATTTGGATTGTTTGCAAGTCAATTCTATGAGTTTGCTTGATTCCCTGCTTGCTGATTTGGCTCAACCTGAGGATGCTTTTGGTGGCGATTCCAATTTAATGAGGCTTTCTATGAACAAAGTATTGGAATTAAAGCTGCAGGCTTCAAATGCATATGAAAAGATAGAGAATAAAATTGATTTACTAGAAAAGGAGCTCAAGGCAATGATTTGTGATACTAAAGCTGATGCTTATCTAGACTCTTTGAAATCAGCAGATGCTGCTGCTTCTGAGCTGAGTAAAGGGCCATTGGATGATTTATTAATTGAACATAATCATTTGAAAGATCAGCGGATGGAGTGTGTGGAATTGTTAGCCCTTGAAGACAATGAGCACAGGTCTTCAAGAATATTTGTTGAACATGAAACTGTGGCTGAAGAAACAGTTTCGTCTGCTTTCAAAAAGGAACCCTTTTGTAGCAGTTTGGAGAAATCAGCTGCAAGTGCTTCATTAATTGAAGGTGAAAGGTTGAAGGCTACTGAACTATCAGATATGGTTGAAGGGAGGCTGATGGTTCCCAGTGAAGTTGATAGAGGAAGTTTTGCGAATGACAGCATCTGTGTATGTGCTGATGGTAATGTGCAGGGGATGCCAGATTCTAATTTAGTAAACATAATGAATAAATCCAACAGGGGCACTTCAAAGCTTTCCTGGGAGGAATTTGATATGGCACTCTCAAAAAATCTGCCTCAGTCAGATATTTGGGGATTTGTTAATTTTACATCACTTTGTAAGCATGGAAAGCAAATCAAAGAGAAGCTTTCGATAATAAAATGCCAACAGAAATTCAAACTACGGCTTCTTGCTCTTAAATTTAGGGTGCTACATCAGTCGTGGAGGAATAAAAAACTTCGCACTAAATTAAACAAGCAGTCTGAACTTAGCAATCCTTCAATTCAAAATAGTTCTCAAAAGCAACGGTCTTCAAACCGATCACGATCTGCCTCAACTGGTTAGTCATAAATATAGTCTCTTTTGTTTTTTTAAGAATTTTTTTTGTAATATATATTTAATTAGCCAACATCCCTTTTTTTGTGGTTTAATCAAGCTGGTATACAATATTATGGTATTTAAATATGCATCCCTCTAGTCATCTGGAAAAATTCTAACAATTTGTAGTGGAATAGTGTTTGTATTTTATCCCATCCCTGTTTGCACGTTTCATATCCTACTTAGCTCGACATTGTCTTTCTCAAGAGTTATTAGCTATTTTATATATTTATTCACTATGTAATTATACTTAAACCTCATTTATATCTATTATGATTTTTAATTGAATTTTATTTATCAATAATTCTTAATTCAAAATTACAGTATTAGCATGGCAATCAGTTGCTCTTACAGAATTAGCATCATAATAGCTGGATACATTAAATAATCACAAGCCAGTGATTTTAAAGCGACTAACCACAACTAGGTCCTGAGGGGTGGATGGTGTAGGGACAAGGCGAAAGATCCTGGCGCATGCTGGCAAAAGTGAGGCATGCTTCTTTTGCACATTATCTTAAGTGACATTGAGCACAGCCACAGGTGTTTAAGTTGCTATCAATTCTGCCCTTCTTGTCATTGTTGATATACCAGATATATTCTTCTCAATTGTTATTGATGGAAAATTCATATTGGCTATCATCAACTTTGTTTCTTCGCTTGACAAAATTTATCTTCTAAGTTATTGTTAACTTTGAGATTTCACAGCTTCTTTTAGTTGAGTTCTGCAAAATGTTCTGTCTCAGGATGAAATTGTCTAGTGTTTTGCCTATCTCAATATAAGTTGGCTTTAGTTGAAGATCCTCCCTGTACTAAGCTGAAATTTACCAACAAATGAAACTGTTAGTAGTATGTGTAGCCGTCAAATTTTGCGACTGTAATTTAAAGTATAATTGTTTATGGCTTCATGAATTTTCTAAAGAAATTGCATATATATATATATATAATTCCTAAAGAAAATATATAACATGCAAAGGATTTAGGCTTGCCTCTGCAAATTACTATATATATTTGCCCATGAAACTTTAATTCGAATTTGTTATTTCAGATTTATTAAGTCTGTAGCTTTTGTTCTTGTTAAGGTAGTTTAATCAAGATTTTGTTCCTTCTCGCTTTTTTTCATTTTGATGTTGACTAAGTAGGCATTTTGATAAGCTAATCTTTTTTAGATTTTTTTTTTTTTTATAATGTCGCTTACAGTTCTCACATCATTTTCTTTTCATGTGTACTTAGCATTTCTATATATCCTGCATTTTTCTTAAAAAGATTCTTATAGTCCATTCTCTATTTTTTTCTTCTAGCTAATATGTTTTTATGATACTCATAGCAGGTAAATTATCCTTGGGTTCTACTACAAAAATAATGCACAGTGCAAGTAAATTGCTGTCAGATTTACATATCAAGCCTTTTAGAAATCATTTGAAGATGCCATCACTATTAAATGATAAGAGCCAGAGGTACGATACGTTTGTTAACAATAATGGATTAATAGAAGACCCTCTGAGTTTTGAGAATGAAAGAGCAATGATAAACCCATGGACGCAAGAAGAGAAAGAAGTTTTCATGGAGATGCTTGCCAGATATGGTAAAGATTTTATTAAGATCTCTTCCTTTCTAGACCATAAAAGCATCGCAGATTGTGTTGAATTTTATTACAAAAACCACAAATCAGAAAGCTTCAAAAATGTGAAGAAACAGTTGGATCTTAGAAAGCAACAACAGTCTTTACCAGCCAATACCTACCTTGTATCATCACGAGAGAATTGGAATCACAGAAAAAATGTTGAATCTCTTGATTTATTAAGTGCAGCATCAGTTATGGTGGCACAAAATGAATATACTGAAAAGATTGGAAATCATGCAGGAAATATTTCATCTAGAAATTCTGTTTATTTATTTGGGATAGATAAAGTTAACATATCTTCTCAAGAAAGAGAATCTATGGCTCCTAATGTATTAGCAGGGGTTTGTAGGACTCGATCCTCAGAGACTATCAGCTCACATGAGACTAGTTCTATTGATCCTGCTAAGAAGATCAAGGATGAGACAAACCTGGGCATGGACGCTACTTGTTTTTCGGATGAAGGTTGTGGAGAAATGGAATCAGCTGATTGGATTGATGAAGAGAAGACTATGTTTATCCAAGCTTTAAGCATGTATGGAAAGAATTTCACGAGGATTGCATATTACGTGAAGACAAAATCAAAAGAACAATGTAAGATCTTCTTTAGCAAGGCTCGAAAGTGCCTTTCTCTTGATGCAATTAATCAAGGTTGTGCCACCGAGGTTAAGCCAGTAAACCCAACAAACAGAGGAAGAAGTGACACAGATGATACCTGTTGTATCAAGACTAATTCTGCAGTCTGCAGCACACAATCTTGTTCCAAAATTGATGATGATGTCTCCCAGCCTGTGGCGACCAATGGTTATGAGGGGATCACCCATTGTGCAAGCACTGATTTTCATGTTGAAACCGAGAGATCACATGAACAGGATAGCGTAGTAGATAAAGGCATTCTGGAGGGCAAGGATAAAGTTGATAAGCAGGTAGTGTCCATTTCTCATGATGTTAAGCAGACATCCAATGTGGACAATCTTCAATCTGATGTTCCACTAAAGGAAAATATTGTTACTCCATCAGGATGCGAAGCTGTAAAATGTGAGGCTGCAGATTCTGCAGGAGAAGCAAATTTTGATGAAACTAGAAGTATTATTTCTCTTCCGGGGCCTGCTGTCTTAATCAGAAAAAGTGAGCCAGTTGCAGAATGTCTCAAACCGAAGCCAGAACAAATAACTGCTAGTATTTCCCCTGTTAGAGGGACTGTTGGATGTTCTCCTGTCGAAAGTACGAGGAAGGAAGTAGATTCGAAGTCACCATTTGCTGCTGAGGTTGGGCTGTCAAACAAAAAATCAACCAACATCAGCTCCATTGCCAATGAAAATGGCCTGCCTTTGTGTGCAAAAGCTTCAGTTCAAATTGGATCTTCAATAATCTCAGCAAATACATGCCCATCTACTGCAAAGAATCTGCAGTCCATCTTATTGGAGCAGGAAGATAAGCACTCTGTACCATTGAATTCATTTCTATCAGATCCATCTAATATATGTTTTGAGGGCTCTCCTTGCACATTATCCAAAGCTACTTTTAAGTCCAAGGATCATGGGATTAAGGGTCAAAAATTGATTAAAATGGATCTCGACCAACAATATATGCTTACAAACTTACCACTCACCCAAGTTGATCACAATATGCATATTATGAAAAGCTCTCCGCTGCATTCACTCAAACAAGAAGCCAATGGGGAAACTAACCCTCCTGCACTTGAGCAGCTTAGTCAGCATCAGGCAGAAAACCGAAAAGACAGTCTCTCCCAACCAAATCATTTTCTTGCATCAGATAAGCACCAGCATGAAAGCAACATCTCCACTCCACACTCAGTAACCACTGTGATATATCCAAGTGAAAATCAATCAGAGGCCAAACTCAGAACTTGTTTCAAGAATGTTGGTGTTGATGAAGAGAAACCCAGACCTGGAGATCTGAAACTTTTTGGTAAAATCCTTAGTACATCCACACTGAAATCTGGTTCATCATCCCATGGATATAATCAAAGATCTTTATTGTCCAAGATGGACGATGCTTCAAAAATGACCGATTCCAGTAAGGTTAAAGGTGCTAGTCAACTAGTAAATGCTGGTTCAGGTCAAGTAAACCTAGAAACAACTTATGGTTTCTGGGATGGGAAGAGAATACAGACTGGGTTTTCATCATTGCCAGAGACTGCTTCTATTTTTTACAAGTACCAAGGGACACCAACCAGTACATCTCATTATCTGGCCAAGGACAACATTCTAGGTTGTAATGGAAGAATTCTCACAGACTACCAGCAGCCCTATATGCAGCCATTGCCATCTAATTTGAAGCAGATAGAGACCATTCGCGGGCTCCAGAAAAGAACTATATTCAACATGATCCCAGGGTTTCAGCAGCAAGTGCGGGTAACACCTCTGAGTACCAACATGATGGGAGGTAGAATGTTGGTTGGTGGAGCAGTGTCAAATTCAGTTGCGTCAGTCAACATGCATTTTTCTCCAAGGGCCAAGGTTTTAGGTAGTGACATGGACCTGTGGAGAGGAGACATGGGAGGCAGATTGTAGGAGGCAGGCTTGATCAAGACATCAAGTAGGTATTCGATGGTTATGTAGGTTTAATTTTTTTAGGCATTTTCTCTTTGCCTGCTTGTATCATTTTTACCCTTTGTTATTTGCATCAAATTAAACATGGTTGTGGGATTCCCATTCCAGACCATGCGAACGTTGTTTTGTTTTCCTTCTTTTTGCTAGATTAGCTTGAGATTTTGTATATTCTTTATTACATATACAAAATCAGCTGCCACTAGAATGAGCTACTGCATAATAGTTCCAAGCTTGTCGCGAGTGGAAAATAGCCTGAATGGTTGGGAAAATGTTATTATTGTTCTTGTGATGAGACCCTTGCTGCAACATTTCTTTTTATTTTCAATTCAGTCATAATGGTTAGAATCCAGTGTCTTTTGACTACTTTGATTTACCTTTGAAGTCATGTTGAAATGGTGATGTTCTTTATATTTGTATTACTTTGATTGAGATCTTTATAATTGTATCAGTTAGATTTATCTTACTGCAAACTGTTGAAATGATGATGTTCTTTACAATTGTACCACTTTGATTTACCTAGTGAAGAAATATTGAAATGATGTGGTTTTTTACTTCTTTACAATTGTATTACTTGGATTTATTCTTCGCCAAGACATGTTGTGATGGCGATGTTCTTGACAATTGTATCACTTTGATTTACCTCTTGAAGAGATGGTTGAAATACAATTTGTGCTGCATTGATTTACATTGTGAAGAGATGTTGAGAAATGTTGATGTTCTTCTATTATTGCATTACTTTGATTTACTTTATTTAGAGATGTTGATATGGTGATGTTCTCTATAAAATGCTAAGAAACTAAGTGGAGTATGTTCCTTCAATCGACTATCATGCGATGGCTTGATGCGGTTGAATTTCGTCACCTTTATTCTTCACTAAACCCTTATTATGTGATGTTATCTATAAAATTATGAACATGTCTAAAGTGATTTAAAAAATTTAAATATCACTAATAATATGTTCAAGAAAAGAATCTTAAAGAAATATTTAAGGATAGAGGTATAAAATGATAGAATTCATAAAAAGTTAAATGGTGGATTATAAATTTATATATCTTGAATATTTTTTAAAGATTTTTTCTTATGCATATCATTGCTCTAATATTAATTTAGTCTGTTTCAAATAAGTAACACAATCCTGAGCATAATTAAATTGATTAGTTAGTAATTGTTTTTTTTTAAATTAGTATTAAGTATTCAACTTATATCGATTAATTTTGATGATGATCAATTTAGTCTTAGGTAAATTTTTCATCAATTATTAAGATAAATCAAGAAGTCCTTATAAAGGATGATCAATTAGTTATTTTTAGGCTAATCATCTATTAATAAAAATTTAATCATTAATTTATCAAAGTTAGAACTTGAGTTTTAAATGCACAAGAAACTGAGTTTTAAATGCACAAGAAACTGAAAAAGTGCTCTACCAGTTAATGATTGCTCCGGAGACAATTAATTAGTAATTGCTCAACCTTGGAGAAGATGTTTTCATGAATTTGGATTTTTTTCCTTTCATTTAACTTTATATAAATTATATTTGGATCAATTAGATTAAGTATTTTCTATGATCTTTTAACACACAAACATCAAATACGCACCTACAAAAATAAATAAATAAATAAATAAAAGGTCTGATGCACCAAGTTCCTACTAATGCACTATTGTTTTTGCAATTTAAACCCATGGTCATTAAATCATACAATAACTATTCCCTTCACAATAATAATAATAATAAATAATATACAAACGGTAGGTCCGGGTAGGGCGGCTAGAGGGGGGGTTGAATAGCCTGAAAAATAAATTAAGACCTTTCTCGAACTTTGGAATCAGATTAGTAGCAACAACATAAAAATAAATAATAAAAGAACTGAAAGAAGAGACTCAGAATTTTATTTGGTTACAACCGAGGTGGTTGTTAATCCAAGACAATGACAACACTAGAAAAACTCTTTCGTATAGGCGGAGAAGTCTCTTATAATATTTAAACGCTCAGACTATTGCTAAGAAGTTGATATAAGAGTTGGTTGATTATTTCCTAGCTCTAAGGACTTTTTTATAGCTCATGGAAATTCTATCTATAGCTTGAGGGCACCTCCCAAGGGTATGGAGGGTGCCTCCAGCGAGGCGGTACGGATAAAACTTTATCCGCTGGGAACGACTACTTTGGCCAGGTCGAGGGCACCCTCAATAGGCATGGAGGGCGCCCTCCGCCTGAAGGCTGCGGAGGCGCTGGTTCGCTTCGAAAGCGCCTTCAACACCTTGTTGAGGGCGTCTTCAGCAGTGTTCTCCGTCTCCTTTCGCTCTCCTGCTGCTTCGATCGCCTAGGTGATTGTGGTAAACCAAAATAGGACTCACCCGAATCCAATTTCTGGCCTTCTCCTCGAGCAGTCTTCCTCCCCGGCTTCTCATACCGCGAACGTCGCGTCCGTTCTTCTCGTCCACCGGTGTACTCTTTTGCTGCACCTCGTCCCTCGGATGCACTAAGCCCGTCGGCTCTCTCTTGTGTCGTCCTTCTCGCTAGCCGCGTCTTTCGCTTGACTTCCTGTGCTCCTAAGCTCATACACACTTAGACATAGAGATCAAACTAAAATAGGATCTAACCTAAGTTAGTTGATCACACTAAAAGTAACCTAGGGTTCCAACAATCTCCCTCTTTTTTAATGTGAGTCACCCAAGTTAAGTTAGGGTAAAACAATCATAAAATAAAGAAATAAAATTGCAATACTAAGTAAATAAAATTACAATTATGCTATAAGGTGCAAATATTTTTAAAATTTAAAATTTTGAACTATCTCCCCTTAGACTTAATCTTACCTTCTCCCCCCTTTAATTACACAAAAATTGGGGTACTCAATAAAATCTAAGGGTAAAAAAAATAGTTTAAACAGGTTTTTTTTAAATGAAACAAAATATTTCTAAGTGAAATTTGAAAAAAACTTCTAAGTGAAGTTAACAAGTTAAATAAAATTTTTTTAATAAATGTTGAAACATTGACAAAAATTAAAAGTATTTAATTTAATTAACAATTTTATGCTTATCAGTTTGTCAATTAAATATTCAATTCAGAAATTGGCTTCCAGATTGTGACGAGGTACTAGGCTTTCTTGGTTATTGTATCATCAACCACTTCTATGTTAGGATCCTTCGTACGGAGGCTAGAGAGGGGGGATGTGAATAGCCGACCCCAAATCGTCGCGTTTCTACAAACTAGGGTTAGCGCAGCGGAAAATAACACATAGAAACGAAAGAAAAGAAGACAAACCTCAAACAAACCGATGTAACGAGGTTCGGAGATGATACTCCTACTCCTCGGCGTGTCCGTAAGGTGGACGAGCCCTATCAATCCGTCGGTGGATGAGTCCCCGGAGAACCGGCTAAATATGAGCTCCTTATGGGTGGAGAAACCTCGCCACAACTACTTCTTGCAACAACAAGATAAGGAGTACAAATACAAGAGAAGCAATAAGTAAATACACAGCAAATGTAAACCACCCTTGCCTTCTTGTCGACTGTTGAAGAAGCAACAGCTTCTCAGACGCCAACCACAGCACCAGCTCAGTCAGAGTCCCAGCCGAAGGAAGAAGCTCACGCGAAGCTTGCAAAGAAGAGCTCAATAAAACTCAAGCACCAGAACAGCAGCTCTGTAGCCGAAGAGAAGAGAAAGAAGCTACAGCACAGAAGATGCCCTCGTCTCCTTTATACCTGCGAAGAAGAAACAGCGAAGAAACTAGCCGTTGCGTTGCAACGGCTAGAACCCTGATCGGTCTGATCGGTCCCCGCACCGATCAGATTACACACAAAAGTGTGGAGCGATCGGCCCGTGGACCGATCAGTGGATCGGTCCACAGACCGATCCCAACTCTAGTTCTTCCTTCCGCGACATCGTCTCCTGATCGGTCACCACGACCGATCGAAGCTCTGATCGGTCCACGCACCGATCGCGCCTTTCTCGATCACCGATCGGTGCAGATCGATCGACACCGATCAATAGCACATCGATTCTTGATCGGTCACCGCATCGATCGACAACTAGTGACTTGGTTTTGCCTAAACCAAGTCCCAAGCCTTCCAAACCAACATTCGGTCAACCTCGACTGTTGGTACTTCATTCCTAGCATCCGGTCACCCTCGACTGCTAGAATTCCCTCACCCAGTGTCCGGTCAATCCTTTGACCTACTTGGACTTTCCTCAACACCGGATGTCCGATCATCCCCGATCCATCTGGATTTTCCTTGCTGGCTCCACTCACCCGGACTTCCACACCGCCTAACATCCCAGTTAGGACTTCCCGGCTTCACTCACGGGACTTTCACCACGCCTAACATCCAGTTAGGACTTTCTCACCGCCTGGCCCAGGACTTTCCAACCGCCTAACATCCCAGTTAGGACTTTCTAGCTGGCTTCACTCACGGGACTTTCCAACTGCCTAACATCCCGATTAGGACTTTCTAGTCAAGCTTCCTAGACTTTCCACCGCCTAACATCCCAGTTAGGACTTTCCCTCGTGCCAAGCTCCCTGCTTGGACTTCTCCGTGCCAAGTCTCCATACTTGGACTTTTCCAGTGCCAAGTCTCCATACTTGGACTTTTCCCGTGCCAAGTCTCCACACTTGGACTTTTCGCGTGCCAAGCTACCTGCTTGGACTTTTCCCGAATCAGGTCAACCAGGTCAACCTTGACCTAAGGTTGCACCTACAATCTCCCAAACACCTATTCTTGTCAAACATCAAGAACACAACTCTCTTCTCGTCAAACATCGTCAAACATCAAAACACACCTCGAGTCAGGTCAACTCGAGTCAGGTCAACCTTGACCTAAGGTTGCACCAACAATCTCCCCCTTTTTTATGTTTGACAAAATCCAAAATCAAGTTAGGTTAACCCGATAACCTAACTTAGGTTTTCCAAAGTTCTTCTTTGAACATTCTTCCAAAACCTACACTCTCCCCCTTGGGACATCTCTCCCCCTTTTTGACACACATCAGAAAGAGGGAATCAAGGTCAAGAGTTTCTTCCTAATGAAAGTCCCATACCTTTCATTGAAACCCTTAATTTCCCCCTTGATACTAAACTCAACACTCAACTTAGTGACAATCCCATATCACTAATCCTCAAAAGTCTTAAGGAGTAAAAACTTCCCCTAAAAGTCAACTCCCCCTTGACAATTAGTTAAGACTCCCCCTAAAGGTCCACTCCCCTTTGACCATTGCACCAACAATGTCTTGGAGTGTTTCAATCCTTTAGAGATCCGAAACTCAACTCCCAAAAACTGAAATTTCAGACATCCAGTCGAATTTCAGCAATCACTGGATCGGTCACTAGACCGATCCATAGCACTATGGATCGGTCCAGTGACCGATCCATCCCTCCCTGGATCGGTCCAGTGACCGATCCAGACTCTGATCACAGGGATTTCTGATTTTCCTTCTCCCGAAATTCAGAAACCCCTAATAAATTCCATAAAATTCCAAAAATTGTGAAATTTTGAGGATACATTCCTCATAACATATACTATCATGGAAAAATAGTTTTCTATGAAAATAACTTCCATTTTTCAATCTTGATACAAAGTTCAAAAACTTTGAAATAGTTCAAGTTTAACTCAACTTTGTATCACAATGTTCAATGATGAATGCAATCACTAAGATGGCTTCATCAAGGTTTTCCAAATCAATTTCAAAATGATTTTAAACCTTTTAATTTAGGACCATAATCTTAGGGCTAAATGTACATGACTTGTACACAAGCTTTCCCTATGATCCTCTATTTCTTGAATTAGGCTCATCTAGGTACAAGAACTATGCACCTTGATCCTAATTCATGATCCTAATATCTCACACACATCTAAAGTGTATCAAACACATCCATGACAATTTTAATGTGAGATATGGGTTTAGGTATCTTAGACTAAGGTCTCATGCATTTTCTAAACACAAATTTGATCTCAATATCAAAATGTGTTTTTCATCCTTAAATCAATTCAATTGATTATTAATGCAAGAGATGATGACATGGCATAAAATGGTATCATGAATGAAAACATGTGCCAATGTCATGATGTCATGGCATAAAGTTTGAAACTTAAATAAACATGACATAAAAACTAGCCTGAGCATTATCATGACATTTCAAATGATAATAAAACTAAACATGATGTCATGACATGTGAGGGCAAACAATCATGGCAAGATTTAGCATAAATAAATATACCTAGATTACCTATCTAAGTATCCTTAACCACTTGGCTAACTTCAAATTTAATCCTAGATTGCCCCAAAATGCCAAAATCCTAATTTTGACACTTCTTGAACTCTAGATTAATTCATGCCACTTAAAGATCAAATTTATCCTCAAAACTTGGCATGTTTCAATATTTTTTTTTTGAGAGTTCTCTAGATTTTCCCAAATTGTGCCAATTGAGATTAAAAATGAAATTTCCAATCTTTAGGCACATTTAACTCTTCAAAGGAGTAAATGATAATTCCATTTCATTTTTAAAAGTTCTCAAAACCTTGAAAATGCTCCTTGAGTGTCAATTTCCTCAAAGTTGGGTTAACTACCCTTCTAATCGGAGTTGACACTCTCTAACCCATCTATGGGGTAGAGAAGATGCTCCTAGGAACCTAATACCTATTAGAGCTCATTGGGTTCACTAAATATTCACTAGGGATATCTTCCCTAGCAACCCTCCTAATGACCCTCTTAGGCTTTAAAGCCTTGGTCATTTGGGACTCATCAAGATCAACTCTAGGGGTGACTCCCCTTGTGACCTTGGTAATGGTCTTCATAGCCCTAGGTTTTGTTCCATAGTCGAATGAAACATTATGATAAGTGGGCTTGACCAATTGGGACTTAGGTTTGTGACCCAAACCTTTCTTGTCCTTGGACTTGGGTTTTTGACCCTTAGACCCTAGAGTCAAATCCTTAAGAGCCTTTTCTAGATAGTCAAGTCTTGACCTCAAGACTTGATTTTCTTTCTCTAATACCTCAAGTTTTGATTTATCATTTTTCTTTGAGGTATTCCTAGGCATGTGTCTAGATGATTTGGGATTTCTATCTAGATTTTCCTTAGCCTTAGATGAGTTAATTCTAGGGTTAGCATTTCTAGAATTGTTCTTATCTAGGCTAACATGCTTGGCTCCTAAGCATATGTATCGATTTCTAGTGTTAACATGCTTATCATTATTGACAATGGCAATAAGACTACTAGCATGCATCCTACTAGAATTGCAAGAATGAGCTTTAAATGTTACCTTAGGGTTTGCCTTAGCTCCCCCTTTACACGTGTTTGGCCTCTTGTCCTTGTGAGGTTGCCTCCCCCTTGGACATTGACTCCTATAGTGTCCCCGTTGCTTGCATTGGAAGCACACCACGTACTTCTTGCTCTTACATGTCGGGACTCCGGCTTCCTTGACCTTTGGTGCCGGTGGAGTCTTTCTAACCCTCTTTGGACACTTACTCTTGTAGTGCCCAAACTTCCTACACTCAAAACACATTATGTGTAATTTGCTTGAAATCACAGTATTTGAGTTACCTAGGGTTGTGGATGTAGATGAGCTTTCTTCTTCATCCCTTCCGGAGGTAGATGCCTCTTCTTGCTCCGATCTTGAACAAGAGCTCTCCTCCTCATCTTCCTTGGATGTTGAGTAGCCCTCAACTCCCAATTCGCTTCCTCCATGATGTGAGCTATTTGGCTCACTAGGCTCCTCTTCATGGAATTTTGCCAAATTGTTCCACAACTCCTTGGCGTTGTTGTAACTATCTATCTTGCACAAAACATTATTAGGTAAAGCAAATTCAATAATTTTTGTTACCTCGTCATTGATTTCGGATTGTCGGATTTGCTCTTTCGTCCACTCCTTCTTCTTGATAGGTTTTCCTTCCTCATCCATCGGAGGGGAAAACCCTTCTTGTACACAAAACCAATTTAACATATTAGTCCTAAGAAAATACATCATCCTTACCTTCCAATATGTGAAGTTGTCGTGATACTCGTAGAAGGGTTGAATCGTGACATCTTCTCCATAGAGATCCATCTCTAGCCCGTGCTCCCCCGGGTGTTGATCCGTCGAAGAGCGGCCTCGCTCTGATACCACTTATTAGGATCCTTCGTACGGAGGCTAGAGAGGGAGTGTGAATAGCCGACCCCAAATCGTCGCGTTTCTACAAACTAGGGTTAGCGCAGCGAAAAATAACACGTAGAAACGAAAGAAAAGAAGACAAACCTCAAACAAACCGATGTAACGAGATTCGGAGATGAGACTCCTACTCCTCGGCGTGTCCGTAAGGTGGACGAGCCCTATCAATCCGTCGGTGGATGAGTCCCCGGAGAACCGGCTAAATATGAGCTCCTTATGGGTGGAGAAACCTCGCCACAACTACTTCTTGCAACAGCAAGATAAGGAGTACAAATACAAGAGAAGCAATAAGTAAATACACAGCAAATGTAAACCACCCTTGCCTTCTTGTCGACTGTTGAAGAAGCAACAGCTTCTCAGACGCCAACCACAGCACCAGCTCAGTCAGAGTCCCAGCCGAAGGAAGAAGCTCACGCGAAGCTTGCAAAGAAAAAGGTCACTAAAACTCAAGCGAGCATGCAAAAGAAGTGACAGGCTAGAAGATCTAAAATATGATTGTAGGCTGGACATGCTTCGTTGTTAGTGACATAAACTTTCAAAAGAGTACAAAAAGACATGTATGGGTCTCGCTATAGTTCGATCGGTCGTGGACCGATCGGGAGGATGCCTGATCGGTCCATGGGGTCAACACCTAATTCGTCCTCACTCGACACATTCCTCGAACAGAGTGGAAGCTCCTGATCGGTCCACAGACCGATCAGGCGTCTTTCTCGCGGCTACTGATCACCTTCTGATCGGTCTGCAGACCGATCAGATACCGATCAATAGCACACTGATCGGTTACTGATCGGTCACCAGACCGATCAGACAACTAGTGACTTGCTTTTTGCCTAAACCAAGTCCCAAGCCTTCCAAACCAACATTCGGTCAACCTCGACCTGTTGGTACTTCATTCCTAGCATCTGGTCACTCCCTCGACCTGCTAGAATTCCCTGCCAAGTGTCCGGTCAATCCCTTTGACCTACTTGGACTTTCCTCAACACCAGATGTCCGATCATCTCTGATCCATCTGGATTTTCCCTTGCCTGGCTCCACTCACCCAGACTTCCACACTGCCTAACATCCCAGTTAGGACTTTCTCACTGCCTGGCTTCACTCACCAGGACTTTCACACTGCCTAACATCCCAGTTAGGACTTTCTCACTGCCTGGCTTCACTCACCAGGACTTTCCAACTGCCTAACATCCCAGTTAGGACTTTCCCACTGCCTGGCTTCACTCACCAGGACTTTCCACACTGCCTAACATCCCAGTTAGGACTTTCCCACTGCCTGGTTTCACTCACCAGGACTTTCCACCTGCCTAACATCCCAGTTAGAATTTTCCCTCGTGCCAAGCTCCCTGCTTGGACTTCTCCGTGCCAAGTCTCCATACTTGGACTTTTCCAGTGCCAAGTCTCCATACTTGGACTTTTCCCGTGCCAAGTCTCCACACTTGGACTTTTCGCGTGCCAAGCTCCCTGCTTGGACTTTTCCCGAATCAGGTCAACCAGGTCAACCTTGACCTAAGGTTGCACCTACAATCTCCCAAACACCTATTCTTGTCAAACATCAAGAATACAGCTCTCTTCTCGTCAAACATCGTCAAACATCAAAACACAACTCGAGTCAGGTCAACTCGAGTCAGGTCAACTAGGTCAACCTTGACCTAAGGTTGCACCAACATTCTAGACAAAGTCGCTTAATGAATTTAAACATTTAATCTACTATCTGAAAGTTTAACGAAAATTTTAATTCAAATATTCTTTAGGAACCCAATATAGGTTCCTTTTTACTAGGTTAATTAGAAATTTGCAGGGTACATAACTTTTAGGAATTTTCCTAATTTGACCTTTATGAAATCTAAGATACCAGTTCAAATTTCTATATTTCCTAATATTTTCATTGTATGAACATGCACGATTTTTCAGATTTACTATCTCTGTTTTCAATTTGTCATTTTCTATTTTTAGATTATTATATAAATCTAGTGGACATGCTTTGGACAATTGTATTTTTAAATCTATGTTTTCTTTTTTTTTAACTTGCAACATTATTTAGTTAATAATTTTACAAATTTAAAAAATTTGTCAAGTGGGAGAGATCATACCTTACTTTGTCGATCTCGTTGTCCGTAGCTCCCCTTGAACTACTGCTTTCTTCTATTGGCGCTCCCCTTTCATCGATACTCTTGATGCTCATTTCAGACGAGCTTGCTTCGTGTTCGTCTTCTTGGTAACTTGCCATCAACGCAAGTTCGGAGAAAACTTTGACTTCTAATTCGGAAGATGTTTCGTCCCACGTCGCCTTTAGGGTCTTGTGTTTGTTTGTTTGGACGGGCTTCTTATCTTTGCCTTTGTCCTTCTTCTTCAATTTAGGGCAGTCGTCTTTTACATGCCCTTCTTCATCGCAGTGGTAGCATTTTATTTTCCTTCTTCTACCCTACACTTGGTTAAATTGTTTAGATTTAAATAATTTTTTAAATTTGCGCACCATCAGCGTTGTTTCGTCATCATCGAAGGAGGATTCTGAATCTTGTTCGTACATTTTTTGCTTTAAAAGCAATATTGTGCTTTGGCTTCTTCTTTGAATCTGTACATCTTATTTCATAGACTTCAAAAGTAGAGAATAATTCATCTAAAGTAACAGATTCTAGGTCCTTAGAGATATAATAGGCATCCACTAGTGATGTCTATTCTTTATTTCTAGGGAAAGTATTAAGTGTGTACCTTAACGAATCTCGGTTGCTTACATTTTTTCTGAGATTCGAAAGACCGGTGATTAGCTCCTTGATCCTCGAGTGAAGATGTGCTACAGTCTCGTCTTCTTCTAATTGGAGGTTGCTGATCTGGTTGCGAAGTAAGTCTCGTTTTGCAAGTTTTGCCTCCGAGGTGCCTTCGTGAAGTTCTAGGAATTTTTCCCAGAGCTCCTTTGCGGATTCGTAAGCTCCGATCCGGTTGACTTCTTGTGGCAGTAGGACGCTCAACAGATGAAATTCTGCTTTTCGTTTGCCACGAAGTCGACTTATTTCTTCTTCGTCCAGTGGAATTTATCTTTACCTCCGGGTGCTAAAAAACCAACCTCCATTAAATCAAAATTAGTCTTGAAAAATACCTTCATCTTCTTTTTCCAGTTGGTGAAGTCCTCTTCGAACTTTGGTGAGTGAATACTTGATCCAGCCATCTTGTGTGCTTTGTTCGGCGGTTAGTCCTCTTGTAAAATATGGTACCCAAACAAGCACTAAATAATAGGATTATTGAGAAATAATCTTATTGAAATTTTTAGGGATTTTTAGTAATTTTTTGAGAATTAATTGAAGCTCGTATAAGGTAGGTTAAGGGGATCAATTATTGGGTTGCGAGAAAGCCTCTTTGAAATACTCAAAGATGGGAGTTGATTGAGGTAAGAATTTAAGTTTTGATTTACCAAAAACTAAGTTCATGTTATATAAAGTAAAAACCTAATATTTTTCTCCCGATCCTTTCCCTTTTTTCCTTCCTCCGCCAATCCCTCTTCCCTGTGCTTTCTCGCCGTCGCCATCCCCTCCCCATCCACCCGACTCACCGATACCTCCTCTCCTCAGACCGTGCAGCGGTGATTTCTTTCTTCCCCGAGCCCTCTCCCTCACGCGAGCACCACAGCAGCCGCTGACCTCTCCCCCTCACGCGAGCACCACAGCAGCCATCGGCTCCTCCTCCTCACGCGAGCACCGCAGCGCCGTCACCCTTGTGCCCTAGCGCTGACCAACCAGCTCCTATTTTCCTCGATTCCCCTTCGAGCCTTGCTCTAGCACCGCCTTGCGACATCGCTCACACTACCGCCTTGCTTCTCCTTCATTGAAGTGGTATCCCGGTCACCAGTGCCAACACCTAGCGGTGGCCAGCCGCGTAACCACCGACAACCTTTCATCGGATCTGGATAGCCTTCATCACATTTGGATAACAAATTTACAGGGTTCGTCGCCTCTGTGAACTTCCGCCAAAGAGGAGAAGCATTGGTAATGAAACCTCCTACCTCCTATGCGTTGTTCATTAATTTCCTTATGGAAATGTAGGTTCATAGGGTAATGAAATAGGAGGAAATTAGATAGATTCAACTAGAATTTTATTTCATCTCATGTTATATCAGTGATGTTGAATCAATTTGGTTAGGGAATTGGCAGATCGATTTAATTGCTACCTTGAGAGGGATCAAATTGTAATATTGGATTAGGTGGATTAATCAAGGTATAAGATTGATTGCAAGTTAATTAGTTGTAATCAATTTCATGTTTAGGTTGTGGTAGTCTAGCTAATTGTTAAGTTGGTTAGAGATAAATATAGTATTTGATCTATTTTAGGGGTGGGATTAATTGGTGTTACGTAATTAGATTTGGATTAGGTTTTTTTACTTGATGTATGGTAGAACCTAGTTATGATATGTATCCTATATTGTAGGGTTTTGATTCTGATTTGAAGCGAACTCTAGGGTGTGAAGATATTCCGGCACGATCTACAATAAAGGCGGGTACTTCTTACTTTGACACTCTTTAGTTCTTTGAAACTTGGTGTATGAGCTATTATCTTTGGATAAAGATTGTTTTACCTTGACTCCACTCGTATTTTTCTTGTGCTTGATACTTCCACTCAAACCTTTGAGTTATTCGTTTTTATATCCATACAGTCTCTTGTTGTCATCTATGATATTTAGCAGATATTAGATACCAACCTTGTGTGTTTTGATTATTGCTTATTTATGTATTGTATTGAGCATGTTGGCTTCATGTAGTATACCTGATTCCTGTTTACATGTATATGATGACTGTTGTATTTTGTACATCATATCATTGCATACATGTTAACGACAGATTCTCTTTTGCGGTCGAGAGAGTCGTTAACCAGGACCGCACGCTCGGCCACTCGAGAGAGTGGTAGCTGGAGAAGATGCCGCTTGTCCTCTCATGTCACACTCGACCACTCATGGGTAGTGGTAGCTGGAGTTGTGAGTAGCAAGGACCCCCTTCGCTTTGTAGCTAGTTAGCTGCTCAGCACCTGCCCACTCGGTGACTTGAGAGTAGTAGCGGCCTTTGAGTGGTACAATTGTTATCGATCCAGCTTCTCGATCATACAGGGTTCGTGGTGCAAAGAGGTGGACGGGGTGACCATCCATGCATACGGTG
This sequence comes from Zingiber officinale, assembly GCF_018446385.1. Classification (NCBI taxonomy): domain Eukaryota; kingdom Viridiplantae; phylum Streptophyta; class Magnoliopsida; order Zingiberales; family Zingiberaceae; genus Zingiber; species Zingiber officinale. The sequence continues at coordinate 172,918,167 of NC_055988.1, forward strand.
TTATTATTATAACAGCTAATGTTGTTGCTTACTTATGCTGCTGTTGCTAGCTTATGCTGATATGCTTATATATGTTGAGATATATATCTATTGTATGTGTTTAGACTGACTTATCTATTGGTAATATGTATATACGTCACATGTTACCCTTGTAGTTATGGGTAGCTCTGTAGCAGAGTTATTCTACTCCTGATTTTACTAGCTTAGGATATGATGTCAAGTATGAACATTTATTATGATAACATGGTAGTATCTGCTATTACTTTTTGTATGAGACTGTATACTTTTATATCTCTAGTTCTTAATTAAGTTCATGCACTATCTTTCCTTTACCCGCTGAGTCCCAACACTCACCACCCCACAAAATGATTTTTCTTTCACCAGGTAGCAGGTAGATGAATCAAGGATGCTTGGGAGAGTCCTGACTGCCAGCCCCACTACACATTCGAGGATAGTTTTTCTTTTCGGTCTTATTTCTATTTGAATGGTATAGTGCTTTCGCGATTTTGCATTGTAGCTAGTTAATGTGGATTTTGGAGTCTAGTCTGGTGATTGCAGGTATTTTGGATAATTGTTTTATTGGTTTTACATTCATATATTTCTTTTTGTGATTTCCGCTGTGTTTACTTTCAGTCGTGTGGGCTGCTAATAAACTGCGTGGTTGTGTTTATATCCAGTCGTGTGGCCGTGTGGGTTGTTGAATATGTTTATATGTTGATGTGTATAGTTGTGTATATATATATGATTCATATTGTCATCGGTACAGGGGAGATGTTGCCGGATTTTCATCTGGCAGGGACTCCTCTGGGGCACCTTCAACACCTTGTTGAGGGCGCCTTCAACAATGTTCTCCAGCTCCTTTCGCTCTCCTGCTACTCCGATCACCTGGGTGATGGCAGCCAACTGAAATAGGGCTCACCCGAACCCAATTTCCGACCTTCTCCTCGAGCAGTCTTCCTCCTCGTCTTCTCGTCCCTTGAACGTCGCGTATGTTCTTCTCGTCCACTGGTGTACTCTTCTGCGGCACCTTGTCGGCTCTCTTTCGTGCCATCCTTTTCGCTAGCCGCGTCTTCCGCTCGACTTCCTGTGCTCCTAAGCTCCTTCACACTTAGACACAGAGATCAAACCAAAATAGAACCTAACTTAACTTAATTGATCACACCAAAAACAACCTGGGGTTTTAACACAAACTCACGTATAAGCACACATTAAAAAAATTCAAATGTATTAAAAATGGAAATGTTAAGTGAAGAGAAATAAAGAATGCTATTTATGCAAACATTGTAATTCTTCTTCAATATCTCAACCAATATGATGTTGATTAACATGATCAAGATTCAATTGCTAGTACACATGCTCAAATAAGCCTAGTAAATCAATAATGACCCCTTGAGAAAAACAAGAATCATTAAAATCACAGCCAATACACAAATGTTTCCCTTGCACAACAGAGTTGCAAACAAAGCTTGTTCAACTATATCAATTGTGATGTTGCAACAAGAATCTTGATCAAGAAATCTTTGATAAAGCTCATTCTTGCTTCCTGTGACAGAAAAATTTATTTCCAGACAAAAGAGAAGTTTAGCAGATGTCTTAATGCAAATAATTAGAAGCAAAGAACTAGATTTGTCCCTTTTGCTTTCCTTTTCACACGGTTTCATTTATAGAAACACAAAACAGGTGAACAAAGCATGCAAATTTTCATTTAACCGACATAATTGCGATAAAAAAATTAGGAATTTAACAACACAAGCAAAATACTAGTATATGCATCCTTACAAATGTTTGAGCAAAATACTAGTAACAATCCTCTCAACTACTTCCTGTGTTTGTAAGCTTGTTTACTAGTATTTTAGTAAATAAAGAAATGAATTATATGCATCCTTTAATAAAATGAAAAAAAATGCTTACTTGGTACTGGATTTATTATTTCTTTCTTCTTTGCTGCCTGTGATCTGAGCACTCCTCTTTTTCCTGCCGCCATCGTTGCTTTTCACCGAATTGTTGGCTCTGTTTCCCCTAATATTCTCCTTGCCTTTATTATCAGAAGGGCAAGATGTTGGTGTCTTGATTGGTTGGGAAGAACTATTTGAACAAATTCCAGATTTTTTCTTTAGATTTTCTACAGATGCATTCTTCTCTGAACTTTTACTGCCAGGAAATCTATTAGCAACATTAGATATGGTGGCAAGAACACAACATTCCTTTGCTGTTAAATTGTCGACCGGCACACTCTTGGATTCTTCCATTTTGTATTCATGTTCATCATTATGATCAACTTTGACCTCTGCCAGTTCCCGAAACCTCTTGTCTTCATGCTTTGAGCATTCATCTTCGAGAGCATCACGATCTAGCATTCCAGAACTGAGTTCTCGATCATCCTTTTCAGATAAGGAATCATGAAACTGGCCACCATTACGTAATTCGGCATCAGGATTAGCAATCAAATTGTTCATTTCAGACAAAAGACAACTACTTCGAGCAAGATCACATGGATCATAGACTGACTTCTCTTTCGAGAGTCCATAAGCCAGAGACAGATTGGTCCAAATCGATTCCACAGAACTGACTCGATGTCGCTTCACATAATGCCTGAGCTCATTTCGGAGTTTATAGAATGGCTAGAAAGAAAAGAAAAAAAGCAGTTTTTTTGAGATAAAAAGTCCAAACTTTCTAGGCTTTCAAATGAAGATCATGAAAAATTCAACATACCTGGGCATGGCATTCTAGTGCAAGGTTGAAGAAAGCCGCAGCCACGAAATGCTTTCCTGTGGATTCAGCCAATCTTATCTGCCCGAGCCAGTACGTTGAAGACTCGAGCTTGTCGAGCCTGCACTTGCTGCAGTTCTGAGCGCTAAGGTAAGGCGTGCCCGACGCAGCAGCAGGCTTGATCGATAGCGTCGGGGTGCGGACCGTCTCTTCGGGTTCATCGTCTTCACCTCCTTCAGCTACTGCCTTCTTCGATTCTTGTAAAGTAATTTGGGGTTTCTTCTTACCGACAACTGACGCAGGATCTGGATTCGAAGGCTTCTTCGCTGCAGCTGGAACTTTCCGCGTCTTGGAAATCAAGAGAGGTTTTTCGACCGGAACGTTCGTGCATCGGGGGACGCCAAAAGCACGCTTCCATCTGAGAGAAAGAACAAAAATATTTAGAAGAATTGCGAGATTACAACCACATCATGATCAAGACGATCTTTTTCCTACTTGATTCGAGGTTGAGCAGCAGTGACGCCCTGCCATGGGGGTTTATTTGTCGGCATATGGCCGTCGCCATTTCCCCCCGAGGATTTCGTCCCCGTCCTGCGTTTGCCTGCCAAATTAGATGCATCGCAGAATGAATGCGAAACCGATAGCCATTAACTCGATCAGTGTGAGTCGAACAGCGATGGGATCGGGCGAGAGGAGGCGAGATTACCTGGGAAGCGAGCGGGATGAGCATCCATGGCGAAGGAGAGAGCGAATTAGGGTTCGAATTGGGAGAAGGTACGAAATTGGGCGGAATATTTGAAATATTTTGAAAGAGAGAATGGAAGACGTCTCTATTTTATACATTATTGCAAAACAACCTTAATGTATTGAAATTGTCAAAATGCAGCTCATAATTTAAAATCTAGGGTGAACATTAAAACAACGCCCTTTATTTTTGTTATCATTGAATCGAGAAGCGTTGTTTTCGTCTCCAGTTGATTAAAGGATAACAAATTTATTATAATAAAATAGTGATCAAATTCAGAAAGTATATATCCTCAGAATTTTTTTTCCCACCTCTTAATTGTAGACTATAATATGATAATTTGGTCTCTGAAAAATAGGATTGTTAATTTTTTTTTTTTATTTTTTTTCTACCACAGTTATCATTGAATCAAAAGGGGTCCCTTATTGAAAAATATTTAAATGATATTTATTTTATTTTTATTCCATAAATATTCTTATTGTAGTCGTGTTATAATAATTTTAGTTAAAATTATTATAAATATAAAATAAAATTATTACGTGTATCATTGTTATATCAAAATAGTTTATTCCACCATAGTTAAAATTACATTAATATTATTACAACAATTTTGTATTAATTCTGATTAAAACTATTATAATGTATAAATGTTACGGTAATTTATAAATGGTGTATTCAAATTTTTAAATTTATCAAAAATACATGTTACTTTAATTTATCAAAAATGCAATCCTTCTAATTACTATTCTTTTTTTTTTCTCTATCATTTCTTCCCTTTCTCTCATCTTTTTTCTTTCTTTTTACATATCGATTTCTCGAAAAATATTTTAACACATCTTATTAACGATGAATAATATATTTGAACTCCTTACAATCTCAAAAATCCACATAAACTGAAATAAGTATAATCGGAGCTCTCGAGATTCATTAGTAGATTTTGACCAAAATCCACTAATAAACCTAGAGAGCTCCGATTGCACTTATTTCAGTTCTTGTCGATTTTTGGGGTTGCAAGGAGTTCAAATATGTTATCCATTGTTTATTTTGATTTTTCATAGATGTTAAAATATAATAAGAAAGAATCATCAAAATTCTTCATGTTAAGCCTGATATAGAATCACTGATATAAAATGTGGGTCTGATATAAAATGATATCAGACCCAACGTGAAAATTTTTTATGATTCTTCCTTATTATATTTTAACACCTCTAAGAAGTTGAAATAAACAATGGATAGCATATTTGAACTCCTTGTAATCTTAGAAATACACAGGAACTGAAATGGGTGCAATCGGAGCTCTCTAGGTCCATCAGTGGATTTTAGTCGAAACTCATTGATAGATTTCGAGAGTTCCGATTGCATCCATTTCAGTTCATGTGGATTTATGGGGTTGCAAGGAGTTCAAATATGCTATCCATTGTTTATTTCGGCTTCTCAGAGGTGTTAAAATGTAATAAAAAAATTGCCAAAATTCTCCAAATTGGGCATGATATGGAATCATATCAGACCCAATGTGGGCCTGATATAGAATGATATCAAGAATCATATCAGGCCCAACGTGAGCCTAATATGATTCTATATCAGACTCAATGTGGAGAATTTTGGTGATTCTTCTTATTATATTTTAACACCTCTGAGAAGTCGAAATAAATAATGGATAACATATTTGAACTCCTTGCTGTTGAATCGAAAAGAACGCTAAGAGGGAAGGGGGGGGATGAATAGCTATCGTTGAAAAATCGTTATCGAGTCAAAGTACGCAGCAGAAAATAATAACGAAAACAATGCTAACATACCAAGTTTTACTTGGTTTAGAGCTTCGTCGACTCCTACTCCAAGGTCAACATGTGAGAGTGCTTTCGTTGGGCAATACATTAATAGTTCGCAAAAGAGTTATACAATAATTACAAGAATTATAAAATAAAGTTACCGACAACAAGGAAAATAAAAACTGAGTCGCAGGTTGTCAGAGAAGCTTCGCAGCATCGTAGGAGCGTCTGGACTTCATGCCAACTATCCGGTCGGCCCGTTGACCAAGCTGGACTTCGTGCCAGATATCTAGTCAGTCCGTCGACCTATCTAGACTTCATATCAGCTATCCAATCAATCCGTCGACCTAACTAGATTTCTTGCCAGATATCTGGTCAGTTTTTCGGCTTATCTGGACTTCTCCTACACACTTAGTTAGATCGTTAGATTACATTAAACCTAACTTAATTTACTTTGTCATTCATCAAAACCTGAGTTAGACCGTTAGTGCAACCTGTGCCAAACACTTGCAACGTTAAAAATCCATAGGAACTGAAATAGATACAACCAGAGCTTTCTAGATCCATCAGTGAATTTTGGTTGAAATCCACTGATGGACCTCAAGAGCTCCGATTACACTCATTTTAGTTTCTGTGGATTTCTATGATTGCAAGGAGTTCAAATATAGTATCCATTGTTTATTTCAGCTTTTTAGAGGTGTTAAAATATTTTAAAAGAATCAACATGAAAAAGAAAAAAAAAAAAAAAGAGAAGAGGAAAGAGAAAAATGTCGAATGCATAGAAGATAAGAGAAGAGAGAAAAGAATGACAAGGAAAAAAAAGAAATGAGGAGATAGAATGGAAAAAATATATAAAAAGTACCTCTTTTGATAAAGTAACATATATCTTTTTAATAAATTTAAAAATTTAGATACGTGTAAGTTTTATCATAATTTTGACATAAAAATATTACACTTATTAATTTTGATCAAAATTATTATAATAATATTATTAGAATAAAAATCTTTTCTTCTGTTTTTATAACCAAGTATCTTAAAAATTTTTTTATTGATGATCTGACTGAACTTAACTATTGGAACCGATAGCCAACCTGCAGGTTGTTACGCATTGATGACCTGTAGCACGATCACTCCGCCGAAAGATAATCATACTTCGCACGCATGCTATGAAGCTCCATCCAGTTTCTTTACCGCGACACCCTTTTAATACGAGATAGCCTTTGAATGAGAAGGAAAATGAGAACCTTCTTTTAGTTTCTTCCCTTAAAAGTGAAGTTAAATGATAATAAAAAATTATGAGGATCATTTTGGTGATTTTAAAAATATAGATGGGCTATATTAACGGTTTTTATATCGGTCCCATAAATATAAAAAAAGGTATATTCAAATATACAGACATAATATGTACGATGAGATAAATCTTAAGTTATCTTTGAAAATCGACTCCTCATCATTCTCTCAGATATGTCAGACGTATTTTTTTTTCTAATGATATTAAGACTCTAAATCTTGAGGGGTGAATTGAATTATTTAAGCACAGTTTGTTTAAAAAGCATGTTTACTAGAGGGGATTGGGAAGGGGAGGCATGAAAAGCTGACTCAATTCCAAATTAATCGAGTCAATAAATCAAAAAAATGTATCCTTTCTCAAGTAATGAAAGGTAGTGAGAAAAATTTTTAAAAACAATTTAGAAATTTATGAAGTATTAGTTGAATTTAAACTGCACTGAATTAAATTTAATTTACAGTCGCGATGACCTGAATGGATAATCTTAGACTGTCAACAGGGGATGATTTCTGTTATATATCGAAGAGCGATAGATCGGATTGAGTTGCCGAACGGGCAGATCGACTGAGATGCAAGCCTGTGTTGCTGAGCAGTCGAGAGCACAGAGTTCGAACGAGCAGAGCAACCGTTCGATCAGAGAGGCTGACCGAGCAGTATGATCGGGCTGGCAGAAAGACCGACCGGGCAGAGAACCGACCGGGCATGTGGTAGGCCGATCAGGCGAATAGACAGGCAGGTCGAGTGAGTGGTCGGTCGGGAGAAGTAGACAAGCCGACCAAGCGAGGAGAGAGGCCGAGCAAGTGGCCGGTCGGTCGAAGCAGACAGGTTGAGCGATCAGAGAGGTTGGTCGGGTGGTCGAAGAGACCCACCGAGCGAGTGGAGAGGCCGACTGGCAGTAAAATCGAGCAAGTTCGACCAGATAGAGAGCCGACCGGGCGAGTAGGCAGGCCTAGCTAAAGGTCGGTCGGGCGAACAGACAAGCAGGTCGAGTGAGCGGCCGATTGGGAGAAGCAGACAGGCTGACCGGGCGAGGAGACAGGACGAGCAAGTGGCCTGTCAGGCGAAGCAGACAGGCCGAGTAGTTAGCGAGGCTGGTCGGGCGATCGAAGAGACCGACCGAGCGAGTGGAGAGGCCGACCGGACAGTAAGACCGAGCAAGGTCGACTAGACAGAGAGCCGACCGGGCGAGTAGGCAGGCCTAGCTAAAGGCCGGTCGGGAGAAGCAGACAGGCCGAGCAAGTGGCCGGTCGGGCGAAGCAGACAGGTGGAGTGGTCAGAGAGGCTGGTCGGGCGGTCGAAGAGACCAGGCGAGCTGATCGAAGCCTGGTGGTCACGGCGAATTGAGTGACAACCGATTGCTGTCACGAGCACTCTGTCGAGAAAAGTTGAGTGGTCAGAGAGGCTGGTCGGGCGGTCGAAGAGACCGAGCGAGCTGACCGAAGCCTGGTGGTCACGACGAACTGAGTGACACCCGATTACTGTCACGAGCACTCTGCCGAGCAAGAGTTGCACGACAGAGGAGGGAATGAAGGTGGAGAGCTGTTGCTTGTGTATCCTCTACTTGTGATCGCAACCTCCTTATATAGGATCTTAGATCAATGACTGTGTTAATGGTCGATTAATGACCATTACTTGCCCAGCAGTGAAACAACCACCATTTCACTCAAATTTAAAAAGGTTTACGTGATAAAATATTAGTTGTTCCACTTGGACAAGATCAATCTGGCATTCAACACGCACAAGTCGTGCCCGCACACGAGTCAACATGGTTCAATACAATCCAAGCCTAGATCTACACCTCTCTGCCTACCCACGCATGAAAGAGAACTTCTCTCCATGCATTTGTTCATCTTCTCAATGCATATGAATCAATATAAGCCAACCAACATGTCATGAAACTCCTAATGTGGGACTAAAGTCACATTCACAATAGAGCTTTTATCATCTTCCACCTCTTCTTCATTCACACATATTCAACATTAATAATCTACTATTTTACTTTGTAAATTAATCTCATCACTTTATGTGTATATTCCTAAACTTTTTCTTAAATTTTTTTTCATATCATTTTTCATAAATTTAATAGCCTAAATAATGATATGATTAAAAGAATAATACCTTAATAATCTTCCTAACTTGTTGATACGAAGGCAGAAAGGTTTATTTATTTATTTTGATAATCTAAATATTCAATTTCATCCAATCAAACTTCTCCATCTGATCTTCTGATTCACGAATAAATCTGAAGCACAACTTCATATACTTACAGGCTGATCTTTAGAATATTCATTTCTATTAGGATTTGAACTTTCCTCTCGTTTGTTCCCTGAAGTGCTTTCCCACTGCATCACCCCTGTTGGGGACTTGAAAGGTTTACTTACTCTCTTCTTTGAAGTGGGTTTAAAATAGTATATCACTAAAGAAGTCACCCTCAAAAACATTAGTCCGCTCCTCATGGGCAAAACCCCTCCTGCCTAGCCTAACCCGTGGACTAGACCGAATCGAGTTCGATACGAAATAAATTTTTTTTTTCAGGGTTTGTATCGTGCACAATCTAAATCAGGTCAGGTCTGGGGCTGACAATCTAGATTTACATCCTCTGCTGAAATGGGAAGAAACTAAAAAGGAGGAGATTGTGCCTTTTGTTTGCTTGTTCCTAAAGAACTATATATACATTTGGCGCCAACCACACTGCCCTCAATTGTGCCTTTATGATCTCTTGGCCTTTAAGTGTCTCTAAGCTACTTTAGATGCAAACTAATTCTCTGTTTGGAGTGTTGTTCGTTATAATAGTTAGAGGTATCAAAAGGAGTCGATAAAAACTACATCTATAATAATAATATCCTTTGAGTAGATAATCCTAATCAACCTACACCCAAAGATACTCGCACAATTATCAAAGAATAAGGTTCATCTTTTAATTTTTTTTCCTACAATCACAAGTGCATTACTCAATGGCTTCTTCATCACTACAGAGCCTAGGAGCGAAGGAGCATCCGAGAGATTGTTCCGGTTAAATTGGGGGTTGAGAGTAAGCTGAGCTAGAAGGGAAAGAATACTGGGCATTAAGAGCGACCTCGTGCCATTTTAAACATTGAAACTTCTCCAACGGCAATATGGAAGACCAGAGGCTTTCGTGTTCTTGTCACAAAACATCTTCACACACTAACATGCCAAGTAAACAACTAAGAGCAAAGGACCACTTTAGCTTAAGAACAAAAGATCTAACTAATAAAACAGAGGGAATTCACAAGAACACCAATAGCTCTCACCTCCTACACACCCATCACTATCCTTCATAAGATCCTTATCCTGATATCAGTCACTATACTGGGATTCATAATCAAATCAAATCAACTCACAACTAGGGTTATAATGAATCAAACATTGATGAATAAATTTAGTGTTCGGAATAAGAATTTATTTATATTCATTTAATACATACAAGATTAATTAAATAAATAAATTTGATCAGCTTATTAAACTAAATAAGCAAACTCATTAACAATATTCGTAATGTTCATAAACAGTGTTAATTAATAACACTCTTATCAATATGTTAAATAAAGAAAGAAAAATTCAAATGAACAAGAAAAAAATTGTATTATCAAACTCAATAACCAACTAAATAAGCTTAAAATATAAAAATTTTTAAGTAATCAAACATGCTTAAATTGGGAGTTCGATAACATCTATACGAATCAAGCTCAAGCCAAGTTTGAACTAAACTCAAGTTTATATAAAAAAAAACCAAGCCAAACTTGGTCATTTTCGGCTGGACTTAGTTGGCTTGATTACCTTATCAAACAATTTTAAATACCATAAAGCTTGACTCGATTTTGATTAGCTAGTCACAACGTACCAAATTACTCATCATTCATGAATCAAAAACATATTTTAATTTGATAGTCTCTGTCAGAAGAACATGAAAGTTAAGCTCATTCTATGATCATAATTGTTATTTTGATGCCTAAACTCATGTGTTAATGGAAACAATTGATTCAGAACAAATAGATTATTGCATGTGTAATATATACTGAAATTGGTGAATTATGTAGAGATTTCGTACCGATTATCAGAGCCTAAGGCTCGTCGCCGGTGCCTGTGCCACCGCATCTCAGTGTGCTCCTTAAAGAGGAGGAAGAAGATGATGAGTACATGGATAGGCTCAGCCCCATGGCGTTGTAGTCGGAGACGCTGTCCTGGAGACTTAGAAGCAACTGTTGATTGGTGCTGAAACCCATTGATGGCTTCGACGCCGGCACGAAGGGTGGATCGGCCTCGCCGTTGAGCATTTGCACCACATTCCTCATGGCGGGCCTCGTCAAGGAGTCCGGGCTCGAGCAGGCTAAGCCGACCAGTAGCAGTCTCCTCATCTCCCCCTCGTCAAATTCGCCTTCCAGTCGGGGATCCACCGCTTCTAGTATTCTCCCGTCGCCGTGCAAACTCCACACCCATTCCACCAGATTGCTGCATCTCCTGATGCTGCTGCCGGCGCCGCCTATAGTGGGATTGTTGTCGTTGTCGCCGTCGATGGGGCGACGGCCGCAGGCCACTTCGAGGACAACGGCGCCGAAGCTGAAGACGTCGGTCTTCTCGGTTGCACGGCCTGTGAGGAGGTACTCCGGTGCGAGGTAGCCCATCGTTCCGGCCGTTACAGTGGCGTCGGGTGACTTGTCGTGCTCGACTTGGCGGGCAAGGCCGAAGTCGCCGAGCCGGGCGTGGTAGCCTTCGTCGAGCATCACGTTGCTTGACTTGACGTCGCGGTGGATCACTTGGCGGTCGCACTCGCGGTGGAGGTAGGCGAGCGCGGAGGCCACACCTGTCAGTATCTTTCTCCGGTGCCGCCATCCCAGAGGGACCGCTTCTGGATCGAACAAAGCCTTGTCGAGACTCCCATGGATCATGTAGTCGTAGACCAGGAGGATTTCGCCCTTCTCGTGGCACCAACCTTGAAGACGGACCAAATTCCGGTGTCGGAGGCCGGCGATGATGGAAAGCTCCGAGAGGAATTCTTCTCTCGCCAGCTGGTCGCTGGTGCTGCTGCCGTTTTGGATGCATCTTTTGACGGCCACCATTGCGCCGGTCTCTGCGATTATCCCTTTGTAGACAGTGCCGAAGGCCCCGTGGCCGATGATGCGGTCTGGATCGAAGTTCCGAGTTGCAATGAGGAGCATTCTGTAACTGAACTCCCTCGGATTGTTCACGATTTCGGAAGTCCCAGCCAAGCTCTCCCATCTCTTAGGAGACTTGGACCTCCGGGTGAATACCCAGAATCCGACGCCGGCGACTGCCGCTGCGACGACGAACGCGCCGGCCGTAGCCACGCCGGCGACGGCAGCGGGGCCTTGACGACACAATCCGTTGTTCTGACACGGCGAGCCTGACGATGGCCGCACTGTGCCGATGCTCGGTCCTTGGGCGACGATAGGCAAAGGGGCGGAAGCAGCCAGGGAGGGCGGCGGCGGGGAGACTGAGAAGGGAAATATGGGTGGGGCAGGCGGCGGCAGCGGCAGAGAGGGCGGCGTTGAAGGCGGGGCAGCATCGATCGAGGGCGAGGAGAAGCTCCACCACTCGACACTGTGGATCTCAGTGCTCCCTTGAGTGGATCCGGAGAAGCCGACAAAAGCAAATTCGTTCAAATACTTGCCGAGATCCACCTCGAAGGAGAGTACAGGAACGACGGGGCGAGGCGTGGAGTAGGAGACGAAGACCTCGAGCAGCCCTCCCGCGGAGGCACCGCCGTACTCGATCCACGCGTTGATGAGGTCTCCACTCTTGAGGTCAATCGCGGTCGAGTCCAGGTCTGCGGCCCGCGCCGACACCAAACTTCCGAGGTCCACCCCGACGTGGTTCCCATTGATGTCCTCGAACTCAACATCCATGTTGGTGTCGAACTCGACAGCGACAACGGAGGCCGTATCGACGTCGGGGGAGCCGCCCGGAGTGGCGTTGAAGAGGCCAAGGAACCCGCCGGCGTCGCCGACGGAATCGTCGTCGGGGGCGAGGAGGAACGCGAGGCCTCCTCCGTCGGAGGAGGGGTTGAGATCCACCACGGAGAAGGAGAAAAACGTGGAGAACGGGAGCGCCAGTCGAGTGGTGGGGTGGCGGACGCGTACGGGCTCGGCGTAGAGGGCGCGGCCGGCGCCGGAGTTGGGGACGGGGAGGTCACGTGAGAGGCGGATGCTGTTGTTCTTCAGATGCGCGTCGCCGATCAACTTGAGGCTCCCCAATGTGAGGGACCGGAAGTTGAACTCCACCGCCTCGCCGCATCTAACCGTCCACGCGGACACCAGAAGCACGACGACCGGCAGCAAAACGATCAGCCTCGGGAACAGCATTGTCGGCGCCTACTCGTCGGCGCATAGCATCATCGGAAGGCGAGAGAAGACGCAGCTCGGAGAGAAAGCAGAAGGGAGCAGAAAGGAAAGGGAAAGGGAAGGAAAAGGCAAGGGAAAAGAAGGGGACGAGGAATACAAAGACTGAGACAGGGGAGAGCGGACAAGTGGCCGCAGGGGCCGACAGGTGTCCCACCCGCAACGGTAAATTGCAGGAAAACGTCGAAGGCAGGCGATTAATCCTTAATTAATCAATGTGGATTAATTAAAAAAACATGACGTGGGACAGATGTGGGCCATGAATTCTGACATGGAATTAGTGACGTTGGATCCGAACTCCGATGGCGTACGGTTCGAATTCGACCCGTGACCATAAAATTACAGGAAGTTATCAAAAAGACACATTTAATTTTATCAAATACCCAAACGGTACTCATGCTTTAACATTTTCTATGTGCCCGCTCCCAGATCCATTATTATCCAAATTAGCATTACTAGTCAACCGAAATTAATATTAGTTGAATGGTCAATTAACTAAACGTGACCCTAATCAGTAATCAACCTAACTATTTAACGGTCCAATATGATTCAAAAATAGGAAAAAAATATATATCAGGAAAATAAATCAGCAACTATCTAGGGCGTTTTGTTACATTTAGCAAACTTATAGGGGGTAGCGTGTAACATTTCAATCGGATTGGGTAAAATAAGGGCGGAAAAGAAAGGAGCTAAAGGATAAAAAGAGTAGTGCATGATTAGACAGGTTGAATGAGTATAATCATCATTTCAATAATCTTCTTCCTTCCTTGCGGTGGCGTGTAGTGACGAGAGTAATCCTTCATTCAGGAGTAATCCTACTCCATACTTTTCTCCCACTTTAGTTTATTCTTTGATGGAATAAATCGTCTCAAGTCGACCGTCTCATACATTTTACAAGGAAATAAATTATAAGAATTTATTCAACATTAACTGATCGGTTTTCTTAAAAGGGGAATAAGATAATTAACCAAATCAATATTATGATGCAGTGATAGGAAGGAATTTACTTAGTACGAGTCAAGTATGATGATATAGATCAAAATTAAGGTGATCAATATTAGGGCTTAAGTAAAGCTCAGTCGCATCTGAGTGGGAAGTTATTCATCGACCGATCGAAGGGATTATTATCCAATCGACCATCTGAGTAAATCAGTGTCTGGTCAATCCAATCGATAAGAGAGCAAGCTGAGCGGGCCAGGAGCCTGAGCCGAGCGGACCACCCGTCCGGCTCGAGGTATGGCGTTGACATTGTACACATAATGAATCGATAAAATAATAAATAAAAGAGGAAAAGATAGATAATTAATAAAGGAAAGAGAAAATAAAGTAGAACACTTTATCTACCATTAAATGTGAAGAAGTCAAGATTGTACCACATACATAATGCGCGCGCTTCATAGGTAGGTCCAAGGTAGCAAGTCTTGAACCCTACCATGCATACATACTAGGCCCGAGTCTTACTCCATCGACCCCGGGGCGTTTACGGAGCCCACCCTTGGTACAAACCATACAAAAAAAAATAACTTATCATGCATAACTATCATATCATGTCCCTAACAATCTTTCATGCATTTCCTTTTTCATTTCTTTTCATTATGTATAGCATTTCCTATGCTATAACATATCATTACGTAACATAATTTCATTTCTTCTCATTATGTATAGCATTTCCTATGCTATAACATATCATGACATATTACGTAACATAATTTCATTTCTTCTCATTATGTATAGCATTTCCTATGCTATAACATATCATGACATATTACATAACATAATTTCATTTCTTCTCATTATGTATAGCATTTCCTATGCTATAACATATCATAGCATATTACATAACATAATTTCATTTCTTCTCATTATGTATAGCATTTCCTATGCTATAACATATCATGGCATATTACATAACATAATTTCATTTCTTCTCATTATGTATAGCATTTCCTATGCTATAACATATCATGGCATATTACATAACATAATTTCATTTCTTCTCATTATGTATAGCATTTCCTAGGTTTCTTTCCCTTTTTCTTTTATTTTCCTTCATGGCCGAAACCTACCAGTCCTTAAGCTAGGTTTCTTAAGTGGCCTAAAGCATGGAAAGCCTAAGTAAATATCATGGCAAAAGTTACTAAGAACATCATACACAAAATTGGATCATAAACAAGCTAGGACTCTTGTGATCTTACATGTCTTATATCATATAACTAATTTTCTACATTCCAATTAAACATGAGAGCATTAATCAACTTTCATATCATAATATCACAGAGGTCTTGAGCATATTAATATTTTTGTTTAGGCTAATCTAAGCTATCCCTTTTATCATGGCCGAAAAACCCTAAAAAGAGTTCATGAGTTTCTAGCAATGTGAACACCCTTTAAGAAACTTTATATCCTATCATAGGAGCATGTTTATTTAAATTTTTTTTTGAAGGTCTTTCTAACCCTTAACCTTTCTGGTCCGAAGCATACAAGTGAGTTTTCTTTTGGTTCCAATTAATTTCCAAGCAAGAAAACCATAGAAAGGTCCTTAGCATTTCATAGAAGGAACCTTGCACTAGTTTGGTTAGACAATAATCTTCCTAGCCTATTTAAAATATTTTTGGTTAAATCCTAGGGTTAGATACTCCTCTGATCATACATCATATCAGTATAAAATCATGGAAAAGAATCCTTCTACATAGCATAGAAAATCTTATCATGAAATGAGGTCTTGTTTAAATCATCTTAGATTTGAAAACCTTTTCTTTAGCCGAATTTTCTTAAATTCTTTCCTAGGTTTTCTAATCCTTATAAATCCGAAAATCACATAAAAGCCCTGTACCACAGGTGAGGGGAAGCTTACCTTCTTTGCTTAAGTTTCCTAGAGTTGAGAACTTGCTTGTGGACCTTTCTTCCTTGCTTGCTTTGCTCGGCACCAATGGAGGAAGAAGTGGCTAGGTCTTTTGGTGGAGAGGAGGAGGAAGAAGAGGAGGCTTCTTCCTCTTGTGTTGCTCGGCAACAAAAAGAAAGAAAGAAAAGAGGGAATGCATGAAAGATTGTTAGGGACATGATATGATAGTTATGCATGATAAGTTATTTTTTTTGTATGGTTTGTACCAAAGGTGGGCTCCGTAAACGCCCCGGGGTCGATGGAGTAAGACTCGGGCCTCGTCAGTAATGGGCCTCTGAATGCCCTAGGTCGATGGAGTAAGACTCGGGCCTAGTATGTATGCATGGTAGGGTTCAAGACTTGCTACCTTGGACCTACCTATGAAGCGCGCGCATTATGTATGTGGTACAAACCGGGATCCCCTCTAATGATGATATTAATTTCAAGTACTTATAAGTATAAGTTTTCAAATTCATGATGCATTGCCTACATATGTGCTTGAATTATCTGATGATTAGATATAATGTCATGTGATATTATGATATGAATATGAATATGATACCCTTGTATGTCGTATGCTTATGATACCTCGCATGATATTGATATGCAATGATATGAATTCGGTTTTAGTGAGTAGGAAAGGAACTTACTGAGCCATGAGTGCTCATAGCTTACTTTCCTTGTACCGCAGATATGGGGGACGGATATTCGGAACGACGGAGCAGCAGGAGGAGCAGATAGTGATGTGTGTGGTGGTGTCTCGGCAAGAACGATTCGGACAAATTAATATTTTTAGTTATATGATCAATATATGCACATTCGAACTAATCAGAATATGTGATATCATGCTTATTTAAATAAAAGGAATGATTTAAAATTTTCCGCTGCTATAGTATAACTAAAGCATGTACGTAAGTAGTATAAGATCGTAGCGCCGCCCTTGGGTAAGAAGGGTGGGCGTTTTTACAGGTGGTATCAGAGCGAAGTTTTGCCAGCTCACTACACACACATCAAGCTCCTTCCTGTTGCTCCAAGTAAATACAGTTGCTTAATTTATTTATATGCAAAAATTAGTATGATACTCTAGGATACATGAATAATAGCCTAGGAAGGATACCTTAAGCTATACCCTAGAGAAGGGTGCATGATGACAAGTATGTGTTAAAAATAGTATGATACTCTAGGATGCATGAATGGTAGCCTAGGAAGGATACCTTAAGCTATACCCTAGAGAAGGGTGCATGATGACAAGTATGTGTTAAAAATAGTATGATACTCTAGGATGCATGAATGGTAGCCTAGGAAGGATACCTTAAGTTATACCCTAGAAAATGGTGCAAGATGATAAGTAGGTGATATTCTAGGATGCATGAATGGTAGCCTAGATACAAGAACCTTAGGCTATAACATAAGAGGAATAATGAATCTTTAAAATCTTGTAGAAATGGACTATATCCCGTTCGAATACGATCCCGAGGATGTAGAATATTTTGGCGAATGCCTCGAGTTCGCGGATGAACCCGATATGCTGGAATACTTCGACAACTATGTGAGCGACTCGGAATCTCCGGAACACGGCGAGTTCGGAGAGGAAGATCTCGAGGAAATCGAGGAAGGGAATTCGGACGATAATGAAGATGAAGATTCAGAAATTATGGAATATTATGAAGGAGAGAACGAGTTTCCTGAGATGGGCGAGGATGAATTTAACCTTGCTGAATACATGGAAATGGGTTTCAACCCCAACGATATAATAGACTTCGAGTGGGGACTGAACAACCTCGAGGGGGAACTAAACGAAGACCCGATGGAACCGGACGAACATGTTGAAGAAGACGAGGGAATGGATGAAGAGACAATAATCGACCCGGAAGAGGCATCGGAGATTCAACCTCCGATAATGCCTGATCCACCCCAGAATGATCTGGGCAAGTCGATACAGGTTGGGTTGATGATGACTACTGCTATCATGTCCTTTATGGCAGGAGTAGTCACAACCTACCTAGCCTTTTAAGAGAAGAAGTTATGAACAAAAAATGTAATAAAAACTTTTGATGAATAAAAAGAGTATAAATGGTATCAATTTAAGCATGAGTCAAGTAAGAATGATAATACCATCGGCTAGATCTTGACGCGTATGAATGGTAAGGTAATCTAAAGATGATATGACAACCTAAGAAAGAATACCTCAACGATAACCCAAACATGGCATGAAACCTAGACATGATATGTTAAGATATTCATGCATAAATGATAACTTAGACTAATCTTATTATCATTTAGGAAAATAAGTATGACTAGAAGACGAAATGCCAGAACGGAGGAGACCGTACCTCCACCTGATTGGGCACATGTAGTTACTGAGCTACAACGACAGCTTACGGAACAGCAACAGATGATTGCTGCCATGATGAATCAACAAGGGAATCCTGCTACCCCAAATCAGAATAATACGCCAACTATACCAGTAGTTGAACTGGAGCCAGTAGCAGCACCGGTACCACTAGTGAATCTAGCAACGGTAGTTCGTCAAGAAGCGTATCTGATCCAGTGGCAAAGACTGAGGCCAGAGAAATTCTCTGGTAATTGTGAAGCATGGGACGCACAAGCTTGGTTTAAGACAATGGAGAGCATGATAGAACTATTGGACTGGCCTGAGCATGAAAAGGTCAAATGCGTATCATTCTGTCTCATGGGAGACGCCCGAATGTGGTGGGACAGAGTGAAAGTGAAAAGACCAGTAAACCAAATGAGTTGGGCAGATTTTGAGACGGAATTCTTCGAAGAATTCTTCCACACTCGGGTGACAAGTAGGCACTATGATGAATTCACCGAATTTCGGCAAGGTGACTAACGGTGGAAGAAGCGATGAAAAGATTCAACCGCCTGGCACGATTATGCCCGGAATTAGTTAGGACGGAGGGAGAAAGGGTCAGGCTTATGCTAAAGATGCTCAGACCCGAGATAGCACTTAATGTGGCCGGCGGAGTTAACAGGCCGCGGACCACAGAGGAGTTAATTAGCAGTGCCCTGAATACTGAACACTACCTGAAGGCACTAGGCAAGGACAAGAAGCAAGCTCAGATGGAAGAACTGGAAAATATTAAGGCCAACTGGAAAGGGAACCACGGTGGAAAGGGAAAGCGACGGAACGACACTAAGAATGGTCCGTCCAACAAACAGCTCAAGTTTTCTCAGTGCAATACATGTGGGAAGAAACATCCAGGAACATGTCGTACGAGCACTAATAAGTGTTACAACTGTGGGATAGAGGGTCATAAAGCAAAAGACTGTCGTAAGGGCAAAATTAAATGCTACGACTGTGGACTGGAAGGACATTTATCTAGAGACTGCCCTACCAAAACTAAAGCACCACAGTATGTTCTGAATCAAGGTGGTCCCGCAAGGTTACACCAACTGCAGACTTCTATTGAGGGACCTTCAATGAGTCAAGGGAGATTGGAAGCTCCACCAACGTCTAAGGAATATGAGCAGAAATTGTCATTCTAAGTTCGGGGACGAACTTTCAATAAGTAGGGGAGATTGTAACACCCCTAGAAAGCCTAGATAAGAAAGTAAGGATAATGAGAGTTTGAAAGTAGTGAAAAGAAGGTGTAAATATTCTAAGTTGAATATTAAGATGGGAAGGATTTAGATGATTAAAACTTTATGAAAGAAAATAAAGTTGAGAATATAAATCATCTATATTTATAATACATGGAATTAATGTAAACAAAAGGAAGGAATATGAGATAATATATATGTGTATGAAATATTTATGCATAATGCATAATATGGTGATATATGAATTATTATGTACAAAAGAATATCACTAATATGTTAGAAGAGAAATAGGATTGAACCTTGGACCTCTTGTAAGGAACATGTATAGGATATCAAAGGGGATAGGAGAATTATTGATAAGGAGAGAAAGGACTAAGTAGTTAAGAATAAGAAAGGATTCTTTTTACTTAAAAGGAAAAGGAAGTAAAAAGAAGTAAAAATATACATAACCAAGTTTTGATCCTTGGTTCTCTTGTGGATGCATGCATATGTTAACCAAGTGTGATAGGAGAGGATATTGTAAGAGGAGCAGATAGTGATGTGTGTGGTGGTGGCTCGGCAAGAACGATTCGGACAAATTAATATTTTTAGTTATATGATCAATATATGCACATTCGAACTAATCAGAATATGTGATATCATGTTTATTTAAATAAAAGGAATGATTTAAAATTTTCCGCTGTTATAGTATAACTAAAGCATGTACGTAAGTAGTATAAGATCGTAGCGCCGCCCTTGAGTAAGAAGGGTGGGCGTTTTTACTTTCGATAATTAATATCATTAAACAGGGAAGATAGAGGATCACTAAGAAAGATATAAAAAAGTATGTCAGGTATGAAAAAAGACAAGATGAATCTCTGTCACTAGTACTTTTACTTTTTTTTCTTCTTCTATTTTTGACTTGAGTGTTGAAAGACCAAAGCCAGTGACTCATTCCCTAATTTAGTTTCATTTTATAGAAAAAATTAAAGTCTTCATCTAATTAATGGAACTGTCCATGGTAGGACATCCAGATTGTTGCCTAAACATCCACGGTTCGATCCCCAGCTACGATGTATTTGTAAGAATTTTTCTCAAAATGGAGAGCACAATCAAAGGATGCTGGACGTCTGGGTTGACCATCGCGCGCACTTGGCTGGTGGAAAATTTTCATAAAATCGAACCAATCACTCTCAGGAATAATCAATGAGACGTCTGGGCTGACCATCGCGCGCACTTGGCTGGTGGAAAATTTTCATAAAATCGAACCAATCACTCTCAGGAATAATTAATGAGATTAACTGAGATTATCATTTTTCTCTACTACGTATTAATCCTGAGATAAATTAATAAATATATTCACCTTTTATTATCATTATATATGTCAAAAATCGAACCCGACAAATCTTATCAAAGTGATTAACTCGACTATATTCACATATATTACTTTGTTTTATTCTCAATAGATAAGGCCAACTGGCCAAGGAGTGCCTGGCTAAAATCGGTCATATTTCTTATCCTTTCTTCTTAATGTTTTAGAAAATAAAATAATAAAATTAATGAATAAAATAAAAACATCTTTAATTATTTATATCTAAAATTAATTATTTTTAATCAAAATTATTCACGCTTTTAAAATAGGTGATACTCTGGGTAGTATCACGTGGCTGAATAGGCTAGTGTGCGCGCACGTGGCGGTACACTTCATCTACAATATTCAACAATAATATAACAATTTTAGTTAAAATTATAATAAATTATTCTAAAATCCTTAATAGTTAATTTAATTAACTTCCTCCTCATAAATTCTTTTCTTGATTTCAACTCTCTTTTAAATTCCTAATACATATTTATTTACCTAATTATCTTATTTTTTATAGGTAAAAAATCCAAAATGAGATATAATTCTTTTTAAATGTAGCACATTTAAACTAGAATTTAGTATATTTTTCTATTAAATTGAGCATGCCTCTTTTTCTGAAAGACCAATCGATTGATATACTCGATTCTAATTTAATGGTGTTGAATTTAAGAGAAATTATACCTCATTTTGAACTTTTTATATATATAAAAAATAATGAGAGATTCTATTCTATAAAAATAATGATGTAATTCTTCCTAAATTTAGCACCATTTAACTATAATCGAGTATATCAATCTAGTGGGCAAGTGAAAAAAAGTCATTCTCAATTTGATAAAAAATACACTAGATTCTGATTTAAATGTACTGAACCTAGGAGAAATTATACCTCATTTTAGATTTTTTGTACTTAAAAAATAGGACAATTAAATAAATTAGTGTGCATTAGGGAGTTGAAATAAGAAATAAATACATGCAGGGAGTGAGAACACATTTTTTCTGACGCAGAGTGAGGAGAAAGTTTCTGACGCAGAGTGAGGAGAAAGCTAAATTTGCATGTAAGGAGTTTAGGACAATTTATCTTAAAATTATTAGAGACTAAAAGACAAATCAGGCCATTTTAATTTTCTATTATAAAATTTTAAACTATTGATATACTGTAACCTAATCGTGTGTGTCAAGCGTACATGACTGACAGGCAACTACCTACATGCCCCTTATCCCTCAGTCGCACACGTCTAGCGAGCAATACTGGGTGCAACCTAATGCTACCATATATACTAGGTGACTTATCCTGCACAATCGTGGGTGACATCCCACATGAATCATCTGACGCAGCCAAAACTAAATTATTTTATTCCTCTCTCTCTCATCTGCATACAATTCTCTTCTCTCTCTTGCATATACGTTGATGCTGGTGTGCACAAATCAACACCCCACATTGGTGCTGGTTTGAACCAGCACCAATATGCAAGTGCGCAAGCTAGCACTAAGGTGCTGGTGCGCAAACCAACGCCAACCATGGTGCTGGTGTGCAAACCAATGCCATGGTTGGTGCTGGTTTGTGAAGAGAATTGCATGTTGATTTACCAACATAATGTGGTGGTAAATCAGAACCAATGTGCATGTAGGAGAGAAAAGAGGATTGCATGTAGATGAGAGAGGAGAATAAAAATTATAGTTTTAGCCACGTCAGATGATCCACGTGGGATGTCGCTCATGGCTGTGTAGGATAAGTCGCCTAGGATATCTCACACACGCACACACACACATATGGCTCTTGCTGTTCGACTATATGTAATTTTCACTGTAGTAGTGCTCGGTCAACTTTTTTTTTCTACTATAGCATTGCACCTTCAGAATTAAAAAAAACTCTAATCCTTCTTTATTTTTTCTCTTTTCCTCTAAAAAACTCAAACATTTCGATTCCTTCTTCAAACTCTCTCATTTCCCTCCGTGTCGCCTTGTCTCACAGAGCCTTCGATCACTGTCCACGTCGATCAACTCCCTTGATGCCACATTGCCTCATCGAGCCTACCTAATGTCGTTCCTCTGAAGTGTGTTCCCCCATGTACGTGCTCTAAACATCTTTCTCCTCCATCTAAATGCTACAGTTTTGTAGCAGATATAGTGTTGTAGAAGCTACAGTATTATAGCAGCTACAGAATCGTAGTTACTACAAAGTTCTTATTTGTGGTCCTACCATATTGTGTTGGTGCAGCGGAGACCGGCAAGAGGGGGGTGAATTGCTGAAAACAAGAACAAACTATACCCTCCTCGGATTTCAACTCAGAATTTAAATCAACAATAAAATAACAGCAACTAAATTAATGAAACAGAAAAAGAAATAGGAACAGAAAAGACTCAGGGATTTAACCTAGTTACAACCAAGGAGGTTGTTAATCCAGGACAGTAGAAAAGAGCGCAGTAAGAAAAATCTCCTTCTCTGAAGGCGGAGAAGCCTTTTACACTTTTGAAGCTCACTAGTTGCTTAGGAATTGCTTACAGATTGATTGCTTGAGTTGTTGTTCAATTCCTAGCTCCAGGGGCCTTTATATAGCTCCTGGAAAGTCTATCCCGAGGGTCCAAGGCGCCTCCAACAAGGTTCAAGGCGCCTCCAGCTCGGTCAGCGGATAAAACTTTATCTGCAACGCAAAAGGTCAAATATGACTTGTTGAAGGCGCCTTCAACAGGGTTGAAGGCGCCTTCATGATGGAGGCGCCTCCAAGCCTGCTGGAGGCGCCTCCAAGCTGGCAGCACAGATTCCAGCTCGGTTTTTCCAGCTTCCGACGCTCCATTCTTTTGGGTGATTTCAGCCAACCGGAATAGGGCTCACCCGAACCCAATTCCCGGCCTTCTCCTCGAGCAGCCTTCCATCCCGGCTTCACGTCCCTCGAATGCCGCGCACGCTCTTCACGCCCACCAGAGTACTCTTCTGCAGCTCTCTCGTCCTTCGGACGTACCGAGCCCATCGGCTCCCTTCCCGTGTCGTCCTTCTCGCTAGCTGCGTCTTCCGCTCGACTTCCTGTGTTCCTAAGCTCCTGCACACTCAGACACAGGGATCAAATACAGCAGGACCTAACCAACTTGGTTGATCACATCAAAACTACCACGGGGTCCAACATATTGTAGTAGTTATAGTTTCATAACGACTACAACATTCTTAGGCCAATACGTTGTAGCAGCTGCGAAACCATAGTTGCTACAATGTGTTAGTGCAAGGTGCACCATATGATCGAACATGAGTTTTGATATTGGCAAAGAGTTCAAAATTAAGCTTATTTGTGATATAATGATGTTGATCTAGTGTGCAGGTAACTCAACCAGAAAGTCCTAGTTGAGCCTAAGTAAGGAAGTCCTAGTCCAGTAGGATTGAGCAAGGAAGTCTTGGTCAGTGAAACTAGGCAAAGAAATCCTGGTCAATAGGACTAGGCAGGAAGTCTTTGTTGGTGCAATCGACCTCTAGGGCTTCGATGTTTGACAATGTACCTAAGTCTGATTAGTTTGACCAAGAGTTGATCCAAACATGGCTTGATGTTTGGAAGAGAGAAGCCTAGTCAGGACTAGATGACTAGCAAGGGGAAGTCCTAACCGAAGGATAGGCAGGTGATAAGTCTACTAAGTGACTAGTCCTAACTAGAAGTTAAGCAAGGGAAAGTCTTGGTGAGTGAAGCTAGGCCTTATTGTGTGAAGCTAGGTATTGGAAGTTCTGGTGAGTAAAGCCAGACCCTAGTGAGTGAAGCTAGGTGGTGGAAGTCTTGGTGAGTGAAGTCGAACCTTTGTGAGTGAAGATAGGTGGTGGAAGTCCTGGTGAGTGAAGTCGGACCCTAAATGAAGCTAGATGGTGGAAGTCATGGTGAATGAAGCTAGACAATGGAAGTCCTAGTGAGTGAAGCTGAGCAACCCTAGGTAATGAGAAGTCTTGGAGGAGTAAACTCCAAGCATGTGTGACCGACTGGTTTTTGGTCGACCACGTGCGGTCGACCGGACAAGCAAATCTTGAAATCTGTTAACACTGTTTTACCTTACTATATTATATCTATAATGCTATCTCAATGTTGTAGGTAAGTCTTAGTGGATCAGATTGATCAGACACTAAGTAGAACCAGAGAAAGTTCAAACAGGTCTGGATGACCAGATGTTTGGCAGGTAAATAAAGGTAAGCACTAGAGGAGAGTGTTCCAGTGAGGACAAGTCCCAATTAGGGACTTTAGGCGCAGGTCTTAGGTACATTTTGAAAACCAACACTGAGATTGTGACTAAATCCTGATCTCGAGAAGATAGGATCAATTAATAATGCTATTTTATAATTGTACTTTCTCTGTTTTGCAGGTTAGATATTTTCTTGGTGAACTAACATATTTTGTAGGAGCAAAAAGAACGCAAAACCTTGGGTGAACAGTGCTCAAGGTGCCTCCTGTGCTTGTCAATTAAAGAATCTCGACAAACTAATAATAGATAATAACATGATACAATTTTCTGCATGCTTAAAATTGTTTGCTTCAAATATGAAAAATTGTGATTTGAAAAATTATGATAGATTAAAATGGGAATTTAAATTAGAGAATTGGATCTAAATTAAAAAAAAAATAAAATAAAAAAAAGGTTTTTTAAACATGTTTTGGAAATTTTTCAGAAAAATTCTCTTTCGTAAACTTTTTTTAAAAAATTCTCAGAAGATATTTTTGCCTAAGTTACATTTAGTTTTCTGTTGCAAAATATCTAACTTAGAATTTTGTTTAACTTAGAAATTTTCCTTTCACTTAGAAATGTTTTTCTAAAAGTTCATTGAAATAATTTTCAAAAGTTTCTAAGTTTTAATTCTTAGATTTTTTTTGGAACCCCATTTTTTTATGTGATAAAAGGGGGAGAAGGAAAAGTATAAGTCTAAGGGTATGTTGACCAAAATTAAAAAATTCTATCTATTTGCATTTAATTGTAAAATTAGTTAGTTTAATTTTTATATCTATTTTAACCCTAGCTTAACTTGGGTTGCTCATATTAAAAATAGGGAGATTGTTGGAACCCCAAAGTTGTTTTGGTGTGATCAACAAGTTAAGTTAGGTCCTGTGTATTTTTAACCTTGTGTCTAAGTGTGCAGGAACTTAGGAGCACAGGTAGTCAAGCGGAAGACGTAGCTAGCGAGAAGGACGACATGCGGTGCGTTTGAGGGACGAGGCGCTGCGGAAGAGTACACCGACGGACGAGAAGGAAGCGTGCGGTGGTTTCGAGGGACGAGAAGCCGGAGCGGAAGAATGCTCGAGGAGCAAGAGACGCAGCTAGCGAGAAGGTCGGTACAGGATGTGACCGAGGGACGAAGACTGCGGATGAGTACACTGACAGACGAGAAGGAAGCACGCGGCGATTCCGATGGACGAGAAGTTGGAGTGGAAGCCTGCTCGAGAAGACTGGAAGTTGAGTTCGGGTGAGCCCTATTCCGGATGGCAGAGATCACCCAAGCGAGCGGAAGACTTGGTTTGAAGCGAACAGAGCCGGAGCAGAAGATCTGGGCGAAACAAGTCAACGGGGTTAATTTTTCCCTCCGGGGCGCCCGGAGTTGACTTTTTCACAGGATCGAGTTTTGATTCAATCTGAACATTGGGGGATAAAGTTTATCCCCCCAGGGCGCCCGGAACCCTCAGTGTGCCCCGACCAAGGCTATAAGCTTTTCAACGAATTCAAGAATTATAATTCCAACGCTTGTGTGCTTTAAGTATAGAGTTGAACTTCTGTTTCTGTGCTTAAATGCTATAAGAGACTTCTCCACCTGAAGGAGATATTCTAGTGCGCTTCATCTTTCTTGGATTAACAACCTCTCCGGTTGTAACCAAGTAAATCTCTTTTGTCTCTTACTTTTAGTTTATTTGTTTAATTTATTTATGCAAGTGTTTTGTTGAGAGTTCGAGAAGGGTTGATTTTTATTTTTTGTATTTGCAGGCTATCCAACCCCCCTTCTAACCGGCCGCCATGATCCAACACTACACACCATATATGTCGTAAGCTCTTTCCTCTTTTTCCGGTTGTTTATTTATTTATTTTCGATTTTCTTGTCTTATCGGTCTTTTTTTTTTGCGATTTTTTGCCGCATTCAATTCCATTGTTATTAAGGTTCCCATTGGGGTCTCCTTCGTGCAAAGTTCGTGTCAGGTATTTTTATGGTTGAACAATTTTGGGGGCAGTTGTTTTCATTTTGATGCCACGTCGGTGTGTGTGTTCATGATTAACTTCTTCATTTGTCTCTGGAATTAATAGAAATTGTTACTCTTCCTTGGCCGTCTAGCTCATTATTCACTTGGCATAGACAATGCGTCCTTTTCTCTTTCTACCAGATCAAAGAAGGCCACCCTAGTTATAGATCTTTGCCTAAAAGTTGCTTAGTATTTGATAATGGCAAATGCTGAAGTAACTAGCACTCTAGAAAGTGCCAATGAAGATATTCCTTTGTTCTCGGATATTTTTGGTTATAATCAGGTTGAGGAGATTTCACCCGATTTGTTGAAGAATACACCATCAAACATTGCCAAACTGGAAGATGCAATTGAACACTGCAAGGCCCACAAGAAGTATCTTGCATGCACGAAGAGCCCTTCCGACGGGGATGATGTCCATTGGTACTTTTGCAAAGTGCCCCTCGCAGAAAAGGGTTGGTTTATTGAATTTCCTTTCCATCGAATTCATCACATACATTTTCTAGGATTTTGACTTTTATGGGGTACTCACTTTTGAACTCCTTATCGTTTTGAGAAAAAGGTGTTGTAGATGCCTACTCTGTACATAAAGGAAGAAATATTGACATACATACAAAGTAGTTGCACAAATATAATTATGTATAGAGTCTTATCCACTCTTTGTGTTTAAATATTCAAACAATTTCAAATGTTTAACATTTTCACTTTTCATGAAGTTCGAGTCTTATTGCTTTTGGGCTCAATTTATTTTCAATGTTTCAGTAGAAAGAAAGTGTACATAATTTGATCACTACTAAGTAACTCACTTGCAAATTAGTTAACTTATGACAATTTTGTCAACGTGATCATCTTTGTATATAAGTTATACAGAAAGGACCAATTCAAATAGTACAATTAGAGTGTCATTCTATTATTGTATGACAAGCTCTTTCTTTTAGATGATTTGGTTAGGTTATGCTAGTTTTATCATAAGGTAATAACATAATCTAGTATGATGCCATCACATATAGATAACCGTGCTTTATTTGTACTCTGTTTATGAATATATTTATCTTGTTTTACAGAGCTTGCCGCTTCAGTTCCTAGAATAGAAATTATCGAAAAGAGTGATTATTTCCAATTCAGTAAGAGGGATTCTCTTGCACTAGAGGCTTCTTTCTTGCAGGTCACTACTAGGACCACAATCTGTTATACTTCTCTGCCTTTGAGTTTCTGATACTACACATAGCCACTAGCTAATGGTTTTTCATTTTTGTGGGAACCATCTTGTCTACTTGTTAACGTAAGACTGATTGTCTACTCATTGACATGCTAGTATTTTTCCATCTCGTATGAACATGGGCATGTATCAATGGTAGAATGGTAGAAAGGACTAAGAGAATAAGAATCAGGTCATTTAAACTACTTTTCTGATATTTATTATATCATTTTTGATCCAATAATAATTCTTGTCAGGTGTTATGTTTGTCAATTGGAGAAGAATATTATGATAAACCGTTGTATCATTATGATGATGAAATACAACCATGAGGCAAGGAAATTGTTTGATTAACACATGCTGTTGTTTATTCTTTCTTTCTTTCTTTTGGTAGAGGAAATGGGCCTCCTTAACTTACAGTTTCATACTCATTGACAATTCTATCATGGGAATATGTCTGCTTTGTGCAAATAAACACTCTGAACTGTTACATACCCCCTAGAACTAAGTTCTAAGCTTTTTGTGACATATTTACATGGACCAAGAAGTTATTAAACTAATAGTTGACACATATGGTGTGTAGGTATTTTTGTACTAGTTAAAGGATGTCTCTTCTCCAGTATTGGAAATATATAGTGGATATGTGACTACATATTTTAATTTTATTAAGTATTTATTTTAGTCAATAAAACTCTCATATGTCTATTCTTATTGTTGTACAAAGGAGCAAACAATTTTTTAATCCAAAAAAGGAAAAGAAAAGAAAAAAAATATGCTACATGGGAAGTAATAAATGTATGCATGTCTATTGTTGTAGTTTGCATGACTCATTTTTAATAGATTTTTTCGACAATTTTACAAAATTTATGCATTGACTATTTGTTTTGTGCATAGTTATCATTGGATTTTGACTGTCATCGGCCCTTATGTGGAGGTGGTTTATTTGTTCGATTCACTTAATTATCGCAATTGTTATGAGGACTGAAAATATATAGTGAATATGTGAGTACATATTTTTTTAATTAAACATTTAATTTATTACTCATATGTTAAATTTTGTTGTACGAAGGAGCTTGAAATTGTTCAATTCGAACAAGGAAAGGGAAAAAGAAGCCTACGTGGGAAGTCGTAAAGGTTTCTATATTATATATACACACATATATCTACTTGTGATTAATTAAAAAATATTTAAATGTGCATTATTCGTTGACAATTTTTTATGCCAAAACCATTATTTTTTGCTCTTATCTATTTGTGAAAGCTTGTAGAAGTGAATATTAGCAATGCAATGGTGAAATAGATAATCTTGTTATGGAAGTGCTAATATCATCTGATTTTACAGCATGAGAAGTACAAAAAATACAAATTTTGGGTGTTGTCCTTGATTTTTTTTGTGGAGAAATAGATAATCTTATTAGTAGACATGATCCAACCTCAGGGAAAGGAGCTTGATTTGCTCACTGTAATATTGCTTGATAATGATGGTTCTCTTTATGGTATGATGTCTTTCTTGCACTTGATCTTGTTCGACACAACTTGATATTTTTGCTTGTTGACAAATATCAATTGGCTGAAACTTTTAGCTTTAATTTTTTCTCTTTCCTTGTTCGCTTTATTATTATATACCATAGTTATTACATGTGATCAAAAGCAGATATGTGAGACTGACCTTGGTTTAGTTTCACAATGTTGTTTGACAAAGCATGTTTTCAGGATAAGTAAACAGTACCTTGCAAATGTTGACCTCTAGATCAATGGAAAGATGAGTACGTGGAAGGTGCATCTTATTTTCTTGTTCTGTTTTGTGTTACTAATGCTTGATTCATAGGTTGGAGGAAGGAATACAGTTCTTATCGATGCATTGTCAAGATGCATTCCTCTTGTTAGCGACCGACCAACTATAATATTTGGTGCTGACGTAACACATCCTCATCCCGGGGAAGATTCTAGCCCTTCTATCGCAGTTGTAAGTAATTTTGTCAATATTCATTTCTTGCTCTATGTATAGTTGCCTTGATGTATCCTTACTATCTTGATTATATTTGTTTTGTCAGGTTGTTGCGACTCAAGACTGGCTCGAGGTGACAAAATATGTTGGATTGGTCTGTTTAAGTTGATTGGATATGATTCACTGGTTGCAATCAAACACATTTAAGTGTTTGACCACCTTAAAGCCTCAAGTTTATGCCTAAATCTTACATCAATTTTTGAATTGATTTACTACACTGTTTCCTATGTTTATTGTTAGGAAGTACAAATATGTTCCATTTGGAATACTCATAAATATCAATTTGTTGTTGGATCCATTTATATGATTCCTGAAAACTGATTACAAGATTTCTTATAAACTTATATCTTGATGTTTTTCAACTCGAGGAGTTGCTCTAATCCGTGTTATAAGTTTACTTCTGGAAATTTGATTGTTGCTTAACTATTCTTAGTTTCCATTTTGAGATGATCTCACCACTGCTTAATTTTCAGGAAAATGAATACCTCCATAGAAGAGGGGGGGGGGGGGGGGGGGGCCCTCCGTGCATCAAGTCTAGGCGGGGTGGAACTCTTGGACTTGCTAAAAGTCTTGTAAAGAAAGTTGTGAGACTAGATGTTCCTGTTAACAAGTATCCAAGTGTATGTTTGTGTTTTCTTAGCTTCAACTAGTTAATCTCTCAACATGTATTAAACTGCTGGTTTCATGCGTTTTAGTACAACTTTGTTGGCCGTTTACTGGGACCACGTGGGAACTCCTTAAAAAGAGTTGAAGCTTCAACTCAATGCAGGGTTTATATACGAGGTCGAGGTTCAGTGAAGGATTCTATAATGGTATGTGGATATCATGTAATATTTATCTTAATGAAAAATGAGTATATTCCAATCTCCCAAACCTTGATGTATTATCCTCACTATTAACTTTTTAAGGCCTACCTACATAAAAAATAGATCTTTGTCTTTATGTTTGAAGGCAAAATAATCCATGTTTTTGAATGTGATGTGGGTTTCTCTTCTATTGTTTTTGCTAGAGTATGTTGTTCTTTGTACAAGTTACACCGACATTAAGTAAACCGTGCATTTTAGAACCTATGTAATTTTTGATATTAGCATCCTATAATATGTCCTAATGGATTGTTATTATCAACTCAAAAGCTAAGGTGCATTATTTCTTGTCTTAATACTCAAGTTCCCCCCTCTTTTTGAACAGGAAGAAAGCTTACGAGATAAACCTGGATATGAACACTTAAACGAACCGCTGCACATACTATTGGAGGAAGAATTTACACCAGACATAATTGATGCTCGCTTAAACCACGCTGTTGCCACCCTTGAAGATCTTCTGAAGCCTATGGTAACAAAAACTTTAACCTGGGTTGCATCCTCCGCGTTGTTCTACAAGATGTCGAGGTTATTATCGAAACATAGTCACTATTCAAACTCCAAATCTTGCAGGACAAGTCAATGGACTACTACAAGAAGCAACAGCTCAGGGAGTTGGCCATACTCAATGGCACGTTGAGGGAAGAGAGTCCACAAATGAGCCCACAAACGTTTAGGGAGTTGGACCACAGGAAACAGTTGTAAATGGAGTTTATTTGTTTATTTGTATTGGAATAAATTTTATTTGAATATGAGACATGTTTCTTCTTTTATGATTATAATTCTTGTATAAGTAACATTTTTAATGACATTGATATGGGAAATATTCTTTCTTTTGTGATTATGAGTTTTTATTATATATTTATATTGAAATATGATATATTGGTATTAAAAGATAATAGTTTAAAAGACAACGGTTTAAAATTGTTATTATTGTTGTCTATCGCCCTCAAAGACAACGGTTAAAAACCGTTGTCATAGCCCCAAAAACCGTTGTAATTGGCAGCAGCGTTATTAAAAGTGCTCTAAACAACAACAGTTTTAAACCGTTGCCTTTTCATTCAAAGACAACGGTTTTAAACCGTTGCAAAACTATTGTCGTTTCATTCTATGACAACAGTTTTAAACCGTTGTCGTAGCCCCCACTTTTAACAACACTGCTAATTACAACGGTTTTAAAGGGCCTACGACAATGGATAAAATCCTGTCTTTTAATATTTTTGTTGTAGTGAAAATATAATTTTAAAAGGTGAAATCGATAAACTTAAAGGATTGTTAGAAACCTTCACCACAAGATCAAAGAATTTAGACTTAATCCGTAAATCACAAAAAACTATATATAATAAGTTCGGGCTCGAATATAAGTCCAGCTCTACAAATAAAACTTTCATCTCATTAATAAGTCAAAATTCAAAATAAACCAAAGCTTGGGTTCCAAAAGCTTGTTTAACCAAGTAAGTAGGACTCAATCAATTTTATATATATAAATTTGAAATTCACTACCTAAAACTAAATAAACTAACTAATTCAAACCCAAACCTAAAATGTAAAATGAAAATAAACAATCAAATTTAAATTGAAAAACTAAATTTAAATCAAATAACTATAAATTCAAAATAAACTCAAGTTACAATCAAGTTTACTATAACTATAAAATAAATTAACACAAACCTAAAACATAAATCCAAGTATAATAATTCAAGGGGAGACTCCAAATTAGTTGGCACCTCTAAAATAATAATTTACCCGGCTGGGTAATTAAAACTAGGTTAAATAGGAACAAAAGTTTAACTTGATAAAACAGTACTAGAAAAGTTTTGGATGATAGTAGGTTAGGGAAGCTCTTTCTATGCATGTCTAGAAAGATATGACTTCGACCTGATGCATTTAGCTTAGTGGAGCTAACTGAATCTACTTCTTACTAATCCTAAATGGTTAAACTAAAGTTTTGTACTAAG
Organism: Zingiber officinale; assembly: GCF_018446385.1. Lineage (NCBI taxonomy): Eukaryota > Viridiplantae > Streptophyta > Magnoliopsida > Zingiberales > Zingiberaceae > Zingiber > Zingiber officinale. The sequence goes on from NC_055988.1 coordinate 172,951,051, forward strand.
TTCAGTGGGTAGGACTATTTGAAAAATTTTAAATGTGTGGTTACTTTAATGATGTCCGGTGACTTACCACAGCTTAGACGTTTATCCAAAGAATGTCTGTTTATTGAATCCAAAGCTAAACTTGAATCTAACACAAGTTAAACCAAACTCTGAAACCCAACTTAACTCATCTCACAAAGTGGTAGAATTTTCGTTGTCTAAAAATATATACTAGGTGAGATAAATAAGGATAAATTAAAATAAAATAAAATAAAATAATTAAATTAAATTATAATTAATTCTAGTTAATAAATATAAAATTCAACAATTATTTCCTTTAAACTTATTAATCTATTGTATTTGTAAATAATTATAAGTATATTATTTTTACCGAAAACCTAAGACCTTAAGTTAAGAGGAAGGATGTTTCTTCAAGTGATTTGCAAATTCTAAGCTAATCTTATATTTTATTTCTTTAAAAATTTATATTTTCTTAGTGTTCAAAATTTGTTTTGGCATTAGTCTAAGTCAAACTTCTAGAAAGCATGATCCTATAGATCTAGGCAACGATCATCTCACAAGCACACTAGGTCTACCTTAATTGTGTATTCAAAAACTTACAATAGCGTGAGATGCATAGACTTTTTGCTTGAACTTCAGATGCTTATATCAGTACATCAATATAAGTTTGGACGATAAATATGACAACACATTGATCAAGTTAAGCAATTCTTTTTTAGTAATTTCTAACTGGACATTAGTACTTAACTTGACTAACCAAGTGAACACTGGTATCTTCTGTATAGCTAGCTAGTAACTAAATATTAGACATTTAAGGACCAATTTTAGATGAGTATTTTTAAACTACCTTAAATTAATTTTTAAATAACTTAATTAATTTTTAAACAACTTAATTAATTTTTTAACTTAAATTAAATTTTTACAACAACTTAATTAATTTTTTTCCAACTTAAATTATTTTTTTCCAAAACCTAAATTAATTTTTAACAAAATAATTAATTTTTTACTACATTTTAAAAAAGAAACTTAATTAAATTAAGTTAATTAATATAATTAAAATTTAATCAATATTTTATCCTTAATTAAAATTTTTAAAACATAATTCATATTTTGGTGTGTTTGCCGGGAGAATGTAATTAAATGAAAAAGTTTCAAAAAAAAAAATTGTTGCAGGCTCCTAGACACAGTCCAGGCGCCCTGCTCCACCTCGCCTTTGTAAAACTAGCCCACAGTTTTGTGGAGGCACTCTTGTTTTACACGGTCCGGGTGCCCGAAGCTGAATCTAGGTGCCTGAACGATGGTTATGTAAGGGGTCGTGGAGGTGCCCCTTCACTCAACCCTCTCCCCTTTGTTCTTTTGCAAAGGCTCTTCACCAAGTTTTTAAAAGCAAAAGCAAAAAAAAAAAAAAAAGGGAAAAGAAATTTTAAAGTTTTTTTTCCACAAATCTTAAACTTTTTCTCCTTCGATTCTCAAGCTGTGTTGCTGAGGATTAACCAAGGTCATCATTTCTATTATAAATATTAGAAATGCATTGGTAATATTATACTCTTAAACCTTATTGTTTGATTAAACTTATAATTTTATTTTTAGAATTTTTTTATTGTTAATTAGGAAAAGGCCAAATAGTGGCGCTGGTCCTTCTCAAACTCCTAATACAGACCCTAGGTTTCCAATAAAAGAACTTAGGATTATATTTTCTTCTATTTCATTACATTCTAGATTTCTTGATAGGAGTTTCTTTAGGCAGTTATGCATTCCTTGTGTAGAGGTCATTGACTACTATAGGTTGCAGAATTTAGTGTACTGTTCTAGTTTCATAAACATAAGTCTGTGTGCTGAATTATATAACAATTTAGTTAAAGTTAATGATATTACATACACTTCTAGAGTCGCCGATACAGACATTACGCTATCTCCTATGATCATTAGAGACTTTTTAGGATTACGACTCTCTGCATGCCCTTTTTTGTGCTACCCCCATAGGAATATACCATTTGGTGATCCTTATTCACATATCACTTTAGATATGATATATTCATATTTTTGTGGGGGACAACGCGTACCTATTGTGGCCCAGTGTAGATCTGTCACCCTTAGGATCCAGGATTATGTTCTCTATAGGATCCTAGTCATGTGTATTCTGCCTCTGACTACACGAGATGTGGCTATGATGCGTCCATTTCATTCATTCTTTCTTTATGCATTATGTCATAGGCTAGATATAGACATTAATTTGCATATATTTCATACTATCATTTATTCAGCGAGTATTACCACTAGCTGACGGATCCATGTGCCTTATTATCATATTTTAACCTCCTACTTAGCATCATTAGGTATTGATGTCACCATGGATGATGTTAGAGTCCTAAATGAATTTGATATAGTAGGAGCTAGGAATCTATCCTTAGCTGGTATCCATATAGATGATCAGGGTGTCCTATCTTGGAGGAAAGAAGCCCAGCATCAACCTAATCCCATAGCCCAGCCTCAGCTTCACCCCACAGCCCGGCCTCAGCCTAACCCAACTCCAGGAGAGGAGGCAGAGATACCTCATATCATTGCTGATCTTTTTAGACTGTCTCCACCTCTAGCCCCTCCTACTCTAGACGTTAGAGTTACCAGGCTTGAGAAGTCTATGACGAATCTTAGACAGGAGGTCTCTGGTCTTCGATAGGACCTTTCCAGTCTTCGAGAGGAGGAGAGGACTCGCCATATTGAGCTGATGGATATGTTTCTCTCTGGGAGCTTGGGCTATTCTTCATCATCTTCTTATTAGTTCATCTTAGTTGAATTTCTTCAGTTCTTATGTTTATTGGTTTTGGATGTATATTTTATGATGCACCTTGACTGTTGACATGTTATTATGCTTGCTTTATTTTGCTACTTACATCCTTTCTATCATGTTCTTATGCATTGTTTATTTTCTACATTAATGTCTGACATTACTTATCCCATATTATGTCTGTTTTTCTTTTAACCTAGTTTTTTTTATGAATGCCAAAGGGAGAGAGTAAGAATTAATGTAGAAAAGGAACAAACAAACTTGATCAAGTAAATCAAATTCAAAACTAACTTAGATCATTTGTTTGCATTTTGCATATCGTCTTTCAATATTATTTTTTCTAACTTTAACCTAGGTTATTATTATATCAAAAAGAGAAAAATTATTGGTATAATTTGTATTAATGATCTAACTCAAGTTTTAATTAATGATAAATACATTAAAGTTAGAGTATTTGTGGTCTAATTACTTTACCAAGTCTGTATGAATTGATGAGTCCAAAGGAACTGACACCAAATTGAAATCTAGCTAGGTCCACAGGACCCGATAGTTAGTACGAAGTCCAGATAGGTCCGTAGGATTCGATATCCGGAGAAAAGTTCAATTAGGTCCGTGGGACTTGACAATCGGTCGAAATCCAGTTAGGTCTACGGACTTGATAATTGGTGGGAAGACTTAGTGGGTCAAAGGTGAGTCAAGCAACTATAGTTGGTAAGTAAAAAGTAAGTGATATGGTGTGTGAAGGAGGGGCCCGATAAGGCCAGGCAGTCAATGGTCAAGAGGATGTGGCAGTCCATAGTCAAGAGAACGTGACAGTCAACAGTCAAGGGAAGATGAGAGTTAGGTCACCTCGCATCACCAACCACATAATTCCTGGTCGGTCATAGGCAGGGTAGGTCCCCGGGTTAGCCTTGAGACGAGGTTTAGAGTAGTTCCTGGCCTGCCCCCGACTGATCGAATCATTCCAGCTCAGGCTTTATATATGACCCTGGTACTTTTACTAGATAGCCCCCGATCGGCTCTTTAGTAGCCAAATCATGAAGGCTGGGCCCCTTGCCACAGTCTCAGATAAGCCTCGATCGGTTCACCACAGCTCATCCTCTTCATCCAGGCTCAATCCTTGTAGTACATCTGAGCAGTCACCTCGAGCTGTCTGCAACTGAACCTATGCGAGATGGATAACACTATGCGACAACAGTGTCAGAGAATCATAACCTCCTGTCAGAGAATAACTGTCATAAGTTAGGGAATATTCCAGTGGTCTACCACACACTGAAGGTGGAACCTTCCTCTGGCCAATGGGAGGCCGCTAGACGTCCTCCCTCCCCCGACATACACTGACACCCGACATTCTCTGGCAGCGATCAGGCTCAAAAGGCAGGCAGAGTCTTATAAAAATGGAGGTCTTCTACATTGGCCAGGAACGCGCACATTTGCACATCTTCAACAGTTCTTTTTTTTTCCTTCTTTTGTACACTGCTCTTCCGGGGGAAAAGACTTGACTTAAGCATCGGAGGGCCTGCGCTAGGGACTTTTTTTCCTGATTTCTGGTCTCTAACACTTTGTGTGCTTATCTGAGTGTGTGCAGGACCCAAGTATCACTGGTTTCGTTACTACCAACCTTTGGTACCATGTGGGGGTTCACTTTTCCGACGCACATACACAGGATGCGTCAAAGTCGCCTTTCCATCAACACCGACGCCACCTTCACCGGCCTCCGTCTGACTCAGCTTCTGGACCAAGGCTATATTTATAGCCTTGGTCGGGGCACCCCGAAGGTTCCAGGTGCCCTGGGGGGGGGGGATAAACTTTATCCCCCGATGATCAGATCGAGTCAAAACTCGATCCTGGTCAAAAGGCTAGTCCGGGCGCCCCGGACCAGTAAAGTCAACCCGTGCTGACTTTTTCATCCGGGACCACTGCTCTGGTTCGGTTCAGCTCGGTCCAAGTTTTCTACTTCGGATCCGCTCGCTTGGGTGATCTCTGCCATCCGGAAGAGGGCTCACCCGAACCCAAGTTCCGGTCTTCTCGAGCAGCCTTCTGCTCCGGCTTCTCGTCCCTCGGAATCACCGCGTGTTTCCTTCTCGTCCACCAGCGTACTCATCCGCAGTCTTCGTCCCTCAGACGCCTGCGTCTCTTGCTCCCCGAGCAATCTTCCGCTCCGGCTTTCGTCCCTCGGAACCACTGCACGCTTCCTTCTCGTCCACTGGGGTACTCTTCCGTAGCACCTCGTCCCTCAGAGGCACTACGTGTCGTCCTTCTCGCTAGCTGCGTCTTCCGCTCGAGTACCTGTGCTCCTAAGCTCCTGCACACTTAGACACAAGGTTAAAACAACACAGGACCTAACTTAACTTGTTGATTACACCAAAACAACCTTGGGGTTCCAACAATCTCCCCCTTTTTGATGTGATCAACCCAAGTTAAGGTAGGTAAAAAAAATAGATATGAAAATGAAATAATTTCTATTGCAATAACATGCAACATGATAGAAAAAATTAAATTTGAAAAATTCTAATTTTCAATTTCTACCTCCCCCTAGACTTATACTTTCTTCTCCCCCTTTGATCACATAAAAAAAATGGGGTACAAAAAGAATCTAGGGGTTGACATTTAGAAAAATTATGAAAATATATTTCAGTGATTTTCAGGGAAAAAATATTTCCATGTCAAAGAAAATTTTCTAAGTCAAAAATAATTTTTGAAAAATTTCTTAGTTTTCGTCATCAAGAAACATCTTTCTAAGCCCAAAACTTTATGCAAGAAAATTTAAGAAAATTGATAATATTAAAAAAAATTCTATGCAATTATTTATTTATTTTATTCTAATGCTTTTATCAGAAAATTTTAAATTTCCATTTTAATTTATCATAATTTCTTAACTTTGAAGCAAGAAAATTTGAATATGTAGAAATTTGTACAAATTGTAACATGTCATTTTCTATTGTATTTTGAATTTCTAATTCGCAAAGATATTTCGATAATATAAACTTGATAAAGTTTTTCGACAATACTTCTAATTTGCAAACTTCATTCGACAAAATATTTTGTAATTTGCAAAAGTATTTTGACAACATAAATTTTAATTTGCAAAAATCCGTCGATAATAAATTTTCTACTCCGAAAAACTCTTTTGATAATATCTCTAATTTGCAAACTTTGTTCGAAAAAATATTTCTAATTTGCAAAATTCTTTTGACAAAATAATTTGTAATTTGCAAGAATCTTTCGTCAAAACATTTTGAAGTTCGAAAAACTCTTTCGATAATATTTCTGGTTTGCAAGAATATTTCATCAAAACATTTTGTAATTCAAAAAAATTCTTTCGATGATTCAAATTCTGGTTCGCAAATATCTTCAGGCAATTTTTTGATTGATTGAACCAATTGATCAGAGGTTCGAGTCCATACCTTACTTACCTCGTCGGCCGTTGGTTCTCCCCCTGTTGACTTATTTTCTTCCGAAGATTCTCCCCCTTCATTGATGCTTATTGAAGAAAGGTTTTCTGTGTCCTCGGGATGTACTTCGGCTGTTGGGGTTGTCTCGGTAATTTCTTCCGTCTCGGATTCTTCTGATGACGACTTGATGTCTATTGAGGGGACGACTTCAACCGGTTCTTCGTAGAGTTTTAAGAACGTTTCTCAAAGTTCTTTTGCACTTTTGTATTCGCCGATTCTGTCGAGAGCTTCATTTGGTATTACGGTTAGAAGATGAAATTCTGCCTATCCGTTTGCCATTGATTCATTACGTTGTTTGTTGGTCTAGAGGCGTAAATCGATTTCTTCTCCATTCACATTCTTCGATTCTTCATAACCAAATTTCATTATTGAAAAAAATACCAGAATCAGAGTTTAGATATACCTCCATTTGTTGCTTCCATAAAGAGAACTCCCCCTTGAATGCTGGTGGGTAGTCGCTAGCTCCGACCATCGTTTTGTTGCTTCAGATGGCGGTTAGTCCTTCTGAGGCGTCTCGGCTTTGATACCATTTGTAGGACCGTTGGCGGCCGGCTAGGAGGGGGTGTGTTGGATAGCCCTGTAAAAATAAAAACAAAACAACCCTTCCTCGAACTCGTTAAGCTAACACTTGCATAAATAAAGCAGAGCAAATAAATAAAGCATTAAAAAGATGAGGCACAAAAAGTTTACTTGATTACAATCGATGTGGTTGTTAATCCAAGGAAGATAAAGCCCACTATCAATCTCTTTCAGGCAGAGAAGCCTCGTACAACAATGAAGCACAGAAAACAGAAGCTTAACTCTAAACTAAAGCGCACAAGTGTTGGAGTTACAAGTAATGAGTTCATTGAAAAGCTTCTGGACCAAGGCTATATTTATAGCCTTGGTCGGAGCGCCCCGAAGGGTTCTGGGTGCCCTGGGGGGATAAACTTTATCCCCCAATGATCAGATCGAGTCAAAACTCGATCCTGGTCAAAAGGCCGGTCCGGGCGCCTCGAACTATTCCGGGCGCCTTGGACCAGTAAAGTCAACTTATGTTGACTTTTTCATCCGGGACCACTACTCTGGTTCGGTTCGGCTCAGTCCGGGTCTTCTACTCCGGATCTGCTCGCTTGGGTGATCTCTGCCATCCGAAAGAGGGCTCACCCGAACCCAAGTTCCGATCTTCTCGAGCAGCCTTCCGCTCCGGCTTCTCGTCCTTCAGAATCGCCGCGTGTTTCCTTCTCATCCACCAGCGTACTCATCCGCAGTCTTTGTCCCTTGGTCGCACCCCGTGCCGACCTTCTCGCTAGCTGCGTCTCTTGCTCCCTGAGCAATCTTCCGCTCTGGCTTTTGTCCCTCGGAACCACCGCACGCTTCCTTCTCGTCCACCGGGGTACTCTTCCGCAGCACCCCGTCCCTCGGACGCACCGCGTGCCGTCTTTCTCACTAGTTGTGTCTTCCGCTCGAGTACCTGTGCTCCTAAGCTCCTGCACACTTAGACACAAAGTTAAAACAACACAGGACCTAACTTAACTTATTGATCACACCAAAACAACGTTGGGGTTCCAACACTTAGAGCGAGAAGGAGCAGGAGCCTCTGAAGATGGCCGAGCTGAAGATGTGGGAGGCAGAGATGGTGTAGAACTTATGGATTGGTCCCCCGGTTGGGAGGGTGTCTGTTCCTTGACCTGGGAAGGGGTGGAGAGGAGGCCACGACCTCCGAGGAGGCTGGAGTTCTTGCCCGAGAAGGAGTTTTGGCCTGTATAGGCACCCGCATCAAAGTTGGTTTCTTGGGGGGAAGATTGGACAGAAGGAGTAACACATTGCCTTTTGCATTGAAGTCGCAAGGGGTGCTCATAGGTTGGAGAAGAAGTCTTCTCACTAGCAGCAGCAGCAGCAGGAGGTTCCACCGAAGGGCGAGATTCATCTTCGAGGGCCTCATGGGAAGAGGGTCCTGCTAAGGCGCCGGATTGAGGAACCTCTTGGACGGACATAATCTCGTTCCCGGGCTTCCGCAGAATGTCGTTGGGCATCGTAGAAGAGTCAAGGGCGAAAGCTCTAAACATGATGACTTCTATAGGTAAAAGAAGATACTTCATTTAATGAAGATAGGAGAGAAGAGTTGTTTTGATCTTACCAAAGGGCGCAACCAAGGGTGTCCAGATACATCACGCTCTCTCGTAGTAAGGAAGGAAGTTGAAGCTGCACCCTGTCCAATTTCCTAGAAGTAGTAAAGCAATCTGGTTCGTGTTGGTGGTTACTTAACTCAGAGGAAGGGGGAAGACCTAAGCGTCACTTAGTGGACTAAGCTACCGATTCAGGTAGTTGTACATAAAAAAAGCAGGATTTCCAGCCTTGGTTAGAGGAAGGCATGCCCTTAAAGAATGTACACCTGAGCCGAGGCTGCACCATGAAAATATCGGGTTCCAATCGTTTGAGGGAGTAGAAGTGATGGAAAAGTTGAGGGGTTAAAGGAATGTCATATAGGTAGCATAGAACTACCATTCCACACATAGCATGAAGGACATTGGGAGCAAATTGAGACAACGGGATACAAAAATTTTGATTCAACGTGGAAAAGAAAGGAGGAATGGGGAATCGTAGGCCTCCAAGAACTTGGTCCTTGAAGAAGGCCACAAAACCGAGAGGAGGATAACCAGGATGGTTGTTAGGCCCAAGGAGGCAAAGGTTGTGGGCTTCAGAAAGTTTCAAGCTAGATTGCACTAGCCTCAGATCACTCCTATCAAAATCGGAGCGGAAGAAGACATACCAAGGGACAAAGGTTTCTACGGCCATAATCGAATCAAAAAACGTAGGGGCAGGTGAAAAGGGAAAATGAGCACTTACGAAGGGAACACACGAAGGTTAACGCAAATAGGTAGAGGAGGAGAAGTTGGAAGAAGGAGAAGCGCCGATGAATAGCCGCTTGATGCCTTTAGGATTTTTAAACTAAAACCACTAAGGGACATAGGAATGTGAGCCGGATAATCAAAATAGCACTGCGAATGATAGCCGTCAAATCAACAGAAGGGGAGCACTATCGAGTCCTGTACAGAAAGCGTGCGTCATGCATCGTGTCAAAAGGAGTCAGAGAGACACGTGTTAGCTTCCTATAAGATGATATTTATGATGGAAGAGACAGGAAAATCATGAGACTGATATGGGGTCATTGTCACCATGGCTCAAGGACCGACAATTCCATGCGATGGCAATGAGAAAAGGAGTAGATGGCGGCGGGAAACATTGATCAGGACTTGGCACCTCGCCCCAGCCTCAGAAAAGGAGGGTGATTTAAATTTGGCTAATACCAAATTATGCGATGGAAGTCATGATCACGTGTTTCTCCAAAGGTCGTGGGGGTTAAGTCTGTGGGTGTATTTGTTTGGATCAACAACGACCTCCCGATCTGATTCTAGACTCTCGCCCCAGCGCGAGTTATAAGCGAGCATGTTCTCGTGACCAACGACCTCTCGGTCGGATTCCAGACTCTTGCCCCAGCGCGAGTTAAAAGCGAGCATGTTCTCACCACCAACGACCTCTCGATCAGATTCCAGACTCACCCTAGTGAGAGTTATAAGCAAGTATGCTCTCGCGACTAATGACCTCTCAGTCAGATTCTAAACTCTCGCCCCAGCGTAAGGTATAAGCGAGCATGCTCTCACGATCAAAGACCTCTCGGTCGAGTTCTAGACTCTCTCCCCAGTGCGAGTTATAAGCGAGCATGCTCTCGCGACCAACGACCTCTCGATCGGATTCCAGACTCTCGCCCCAGCGTGAGTTATAAGCAAGCATACTCTCGCGACCAACGACCTTTCGGTCGGATTCCAAACTCTCGCCCCAGCGCGAGTTATAAGTGAGCATGCTCTCGTGACCAATGACCTCTCGGTCGGGTTCCAGACTCTTGCCCCAGCGCAAATTAAAAGCGAGCATGTTCTCGCCACCAAAACCTCTCGGTCGGATTCCAGACTCTCACCTCAGTGAGAGTTATAAGCAAGCATGCCCTCGCAACTAACGACCTCTCAGTCGGATTCCAGACTCTCGCCCCAGCATAAGGTATAAGCGAGCATGCTCTCACGATCAACGACCTCTCGGTCGACTTCCAAACTCTCTCCCCAGTGCGAGTTATAAATGAGCATGCTCTCGCGATCAATGACCTCTCGGTCGGATTCCAAACTCTCACCCCAATGAGAGTTATAAGTGAGCATACTCTCACGACCAACGTCATCTCGGTCGGGTACCATATTCTCACCCCAGCGCGAGTTATAACGAGTATGCTCTCGCGACCAACGACCTCTCGGTCTGGTTCCAGGCTCTCGCCCCAGCACGAGTTATAAGTGAGCATGCTCTTGCGACCAAAAACCTCCCAGTCGACTTTTCAGACTCTCGCCCCAATGTGAGGTATAAGCAAGCATGACTCTTGTGACCACTTGTTAACAACATGGGTGTTTGTTTTGCTCCCATCTGTTCAAACATCGCCAATGTCACCTGGCTAATAGTAGCACTGGGGCAGTGGTACAAGTAGGATTCAACCTTTGCAAAGATAGTTAGCCACACACCAACCCCTTGTATGCAAGTTGAGTCACAAGCGTGTCAAGGTCTAGTCAGTCGGACTTGAGCCTCCTTTGACTAGACTTAAAGGGGAGGCTTGTGATATGGTGTGTGAAGGAGGGGCCCGATAAACCTAGGCAGTCAATGGTCAAGAGGACGTGACAGTCAATAGTCAAGAGGATGTGACAACTAATAGTCAAGATAATGTGGTAGTCAACAGTCAAGGGAAGACGGGAGTCAGGTCGCCTCGCATTACCAGCCGCATAATTCTTGGTTAGTCATAGGCAGGGCAGGTCCCCGGGTTAGTCTTGAGACAAGGTTTAGACTAGTTCCTGGCCTGCCCCTGAGTGATCATATCTTTTCAGCTCAGGCTTTAAATATGGCCCTGGTACTTTTACTAGATAATCCTCGATTGACTCTTTAGCAGCCAAATCATGAAGGTTGGGTCCCTCATCACAGTCTTAGATAAGCCCCGGTTGATTCATCACAGCTCATCCTCTTCATCTAGGCTCAATCCTTGTAGCACATCTGAGCAATCACCCCAGACTGTCTGCAGTTGAATTTGTGCGAGACGGATAACGCTAAGCGACAATAGTTTCAGAGAATCATAACCTCCTATCAGAGAATAACTATCATAAGTCAGTGAATATTCCAGTAGTTTGCCACACACTAAAGGTGGAACGTTCCTCTGGCCAATGGGAGGCCGTCAGACGTCCTCCCTCCCCAAACATACCCTGACACCCGACATTCTCTAACAGTGATTAGGCTCAAAAGGCAGGCAGAGTCTTATAAAAAGGGAGGTCCTTTTCATTAGCCAAGTGCACGCACATTCGCACGCATCTTCAACAGTTCCTTTTTTCTTCTTTTGTACAATGCTTTTTCGAGAAAAAAGGACCTAACTTGAGCATCGAAGGGCTTACGTCTGGGACTTTTTTTCTGGTTTCTAGTCTCTAACACTCCGTGTGCTTGTCTAAGTGTGTGCAGTACCCAAGTATCACTGATTTCGTTACTACCGAGCTTTGGTACCATGTGGGGGTTCACTTTTCCAACGCACATACACAGGATGCGTCAAAGTCGCCTTTCCATCAACACCGACGCCACCTTCACCGGCCTCCGTCTGACTCAGATTTCGGACAGGATCAGTAAACAATTGGAAGAGAGATCCAGTGAGGACACGTTTCTAGTTGAGGGAACAGTAGACGTCGGCCAAGATTAGGTCCATTTGGAAAACCTAAGTTGAGACCTTGACTAGATCCTGGTCTCGAGAAGACAAAATCTAATTACTACTATTATCTTATTGTGCTAATTTTATTTTGCAAGATAAACATATTGTTGTTGCCTGAACTAACTCTTTTTTACAAGAAAGAGAAGGCTGAAAAAGAGTGGTCCGGGTGCCCGGAGTTTATCTGAGTGCCTGGACCAATTTCAACCAGGAGGGTGCCTAGACAGGCACTTAAGCAGTTCGAGCGCTCGGAGTTTGTCTAGGTGCCCGGACTAGAAATTTCATCCAGAAGCTGAGTTGGAGCACGACGACTGGCCAAACCCACATTAATGGTCCAGGCGCTCGGAGGGGGTCCGGGTGTCCGGAGGTGGATAAACTTTAAGGATGAAGTTTTGACGAGAGCTCGCTACGTCAGCACAATCTAGGTGCACAGGAGGGGATCCTAGCGCCCAGACGGGCCTATAAAAGTAGCCTTCGACCAGCAAGTTCATAACAACATTTGCTATAAGTTTTGTTCTTGCGCGCTCTCTGAGAAGGCATCGGTGATCCTAAAAAGATGCTCCAACAATCAATGATCAAGGAACTCTATTATGTCTTTCTTATTGTCGATAATCTTTTATTTTCCAATTTTTGTAGTAAAATCTTTGTAACTCATTTTTGAATTTATAATGATTGTCCAGCAAAAGCACTCAACGGGTGAGGGTCTTGGAGTAAGAGTCGTCAAAGGCTCCAAACCAAGTAAAAATTACTTGTGTTAGCATTTGTACTTTCATGTTTATTTTTTCGCTGCGAACTCTCGATTTCTAAAAATCGACGAACGCTATTTACCCCCCTCTAGCATCTTTACGATCCAATACAAACAACTTGGACAAAGTTCCAAACGCTTGAAGAAGAATCTAGGGCGATCTAAGGTGCCCTGGGCAGTTCTTATGCTCTTGGGATCTAGGGCACCCTGAGTGGTTTTAGGCATTGGAATCCAGGTGACCTAGGTAATTCCAGACGCCTCAATCAGAAAGTTATCTCAAGAGGATAACGCGTGACTACATTGGATTAGATGAGGCTTACTTGAGGCGCCCTAGGTCATTCGAGATGCCCTAGATACACTATAAAATGAGTCTTCGACCAACAACAATAGACATCATTTTTTCTACACTCAAATAATCTTTGTGTTACTCTAAAATTCTTCCATAATGTCGAAGCATAGCACTATTAACAACACTTTACTTTGGATCTCAATTTGTTGTCGGTATTTTTTATTGTCTTTAATTATTGTGCATAGTCAAATTCTTGTACTCATCGAATACTTAGTGAATTATCAAATGAAAGTGATCAATGATCATGGGCCTTAGAGTAGCAGCACAGACTATGAACCAAGTAAAAAAAACTATGTTAGCATTGTATTTGATTTCTATTTCCGCTACTATTTCTCAAGTTTTCAAAAAATGTAAAAAAGTGAAACGTGCTATTCACCCCCTCTAGCGCTTCTTTTATCCTACACAACGTTCTGGTCTAAGAATGTTATATCAGCTACGGTTTCATAATTACTACAATATGGTAGGACTATAAACAAGAACGTTGTAGTAGATATAGTTCTTTAGCTGCTATAATGTTCTTAAACCAGCATGTTGTAGCAGTTACGGTATCATAACTGCTACAACGTTTTGACTAAAACTTGTTGAAATTTCATTTTATTATTTAAAATTAATATTGTAATGTATCACTAAAATATTAAGTTAAAATATCAAGTATTTGTTTACAAAAATAAATGATGTCGAGTGATTTAACCTTTCTTAGAAGCTCTAGTTCTCGTGCATATCATAAAAAATATAATGGAAAAGTAATATCCCCCAGTTTAACTCGTTCATTTTATCACTATAACCAAATAAGCCACAGATGGAGTTGATAAGTCAAAAATTCATTTGTCTAGACCTTAGACATGTTGGATATGCAAATATTAGAGGCCTTGTATAAAATATATTTGACAATTGAGATTATCATTCTAAGTGAAACATTTTTCAAAATCAGAAGATTAGATATTGCACTTATTCTAGGACTTCCAGATCATGACGATGAAGTCCCTTTGTATTTGGATGTCGCCTCCACCCCACTCTACTTGCAACATTTCATAGATCGAGATTACTCAAAAACTGAAGTAGAGAACAAGCTGATCAACATCATCAAACAACCATCTTCTGAATCTGATCTTTTGTTTTGTCAACTTATTATTTTTATATTTTTTTATATGGGTGTTATTTACTACTACTAGAAAGTATATATACACTATCAATAAATTCACTACTTTATTGTGTACATGATTTTGAAAATTCAGATAAATATAATAGGTATAAGGTTGTATGATCCTGCCCGTGAGCATCGATGGATGAGTAATTGGTGAATTGGCTTAGTTGCCAATTTAATCGGCAATCGCTGGATGACAATGAGGATGAAGATGTGGTTGGGGGCATGGATGAAGAGAAATAATAAGAAGAAGGATAAAATGCCAGTCAAGGGTTCCTCAACGTAACCACTCTGACACTCAAGTTAAAGGATGAAGAAGATGAATATTAGGGTTTCAATGTACGTAGTGATGCATTTATGTATGTGTACCTTGGAGATTGAAAAGGACTATTTTTATAGAGGAAAAGCATACCTTTTCATTCGGTTTTGGTCTTCATACGATCACTATTTAATTCCTTAAATAATGTGAGATTTATTTGTGTTGTCGTCTTTTTCCTAAAATAACTGAGATTGATAGATTTTTCCTTCTATTTCAATTCTCATGTTGATATTATTTAATTCCTTAAATAATGTAAGATTTATTCATGCTGCTGTCTTTCTCCTAAAACAACTAAGATTTGTGTGATGATTATTCTTTTCCTAAAATGACACCTTATCCTGTATGGTTGAGGGACTGAGAGGCCTAAATGGTTATGAGGAAGGGAAGTTCGAGTAGCTATGGAGTTGGGAGGCCTGAGTATCTATAGCTCGAGTAGCTATGGCTCTATGAAGCTCAAGTAGTTATGGAATCGAAAGGCCTGAGAGGCAATGGGGCTAGGAGGTCCGAGTAGCTATGGAGCCGGGAGACTCGAGTAGCTATGGAGCCAGGAGGTTCGAGTAGCTATGGAGCTAGAGGCTCGAGTAACTATGAAATCAGGAGGCCTAGGAGGTAATGGGGTTGGGAGGTCCGAGTAGCTATGGAGTTGGGAGACCCGAGTAGTTATGACCCAAGTAGTTATGGAGTGAGGAGGCTCAAGTAGCTATGAAGTCGGGAGGCCCAAATATAAATGGAGCCAGGAAGCTCGAGTACCTAAGTATCGATTTGACCTTAGAACCATCTCAATAGATTCACTAATTGTTGGTACTGGAAGTACCTGTTGGTCCCTTTGGAGGCCGACAAGAGGAGAGGGGTGAATTTTCCTACAAAATAAAACAACCCTTTCTCGAATTTTCAACTAAATAAAAGCACTTGTAATTAAAATAAAGAGACTAATAAAAAGCAAACAGACACAAGGAAGTTAATTAGTTTGCAATCAGGAGATTGCTAATCTAAGGAAAATATGGCGCACTATCTGATGTTTCCTTTAGGCGAAGTAGCCTCTTACAGTGTTAACAGCACAGACAGAAAAGTAAAGCACAAAGAAATGAATTACAAGTGAATTGAATTAACTGTACAGATCAGTGCTATATTTATAGCACTGTTCGGGGCACCCTGAAGGGTCCGGGCGCTTGGGGGGATAAATTTTATCCCCTAACGTTCAGATCGTGTCAAAACTTGATTTGGTAAAAAAAGTCGGGTCTGAGCGCCCGGAATGGTTCTGGGAGCCCGAACTAGGAAAGTCAATAGGGTTGACTTTTCTCGATCCGAGACCTCTGCTCCGGTTCAGCTCATCTCGGTCTGGGTCTTTCGCTTCGGCTCCACTAGCTTGGGTGATCTCGGCCATCCACAATAGGGCTCACCCAAACCCAAGTTCCGGCCTTCTCCTCGAGCAGCCTTCCTCGCTGGGTTCTCGTCCCTCGAACGTCGCGTACATTCTTCTCGTCCACCGGTGTACTCTTCCGCGGACACCTCGTCCCTCGAACGCACCAAGCCCGTCGGCTCTCTCCCGTGTCGTCCTTCTCGTTAGTCACGTCTTCCGCTCGACTTCCTGTGCTCCTAAGCTCCTGCACACTTAGACACAGGGGTTAAAACAAACAGTACCTAACTTAACTTGTTTGATCACATCAAAACACCTTGGGGTTCCAACAATCTCCCCCTTTTTGATATGAGCAACCCAAGTTAAGCTAGGGTAAAACAAACATAAAGAAAAAACAATTAAGTTTGTAAATAAGTGCGGGTAAAACAAACATAAAGAAAAAACAATTAAGTTTGTAAATAAGTACAAATATGATTTTTCAATGAAATTATACCTCCCTCTAGACTTAACATTCTTCTCCCCCTTTGATCACATAAAAAAAATTGGGGTTCCTTAACAAGTCTAAGGTTAACCTTTAAAAAAATTCTAAGTTAAAAGAAAATTTAATTTTCAAAGTTAAAAATAAATTGTTCGCAACGGAATAAGTAACTTTAGAAAAATTTCTAAGTTAAAATTTTAAGTTAGAAACATATTTCAACAGAAGAAATTTTTGTAAGTGTTGAAGAAAAAAAAATTCTAAGGCAAAATTTCTAATGGAAAAGCATTTTAGTAGAAACTATTGAATTTTTTAAAAATGAAATTGATAAGCATTTTGAAAAGTTTTTAAAAAATACCTTTAAATTAAAAATTTATTGTGTAACGAAAAGTATTTTAAATATTTTTCAAAACAAATTGAGTAACCCTTTAAAGCATTTTTTTTAAAAAAAATAATTTAATATTTTTCAGTTAGTCAATTAAACTCTTATTTTGATACTTGGCTTGCAGGCAGTGGCGAGACACTAAGCCTTCTTGGTTATTGGAGCAACAACCACTTTCTTAGACAAAGCCGCATAAAGAAATTAAATGTTTAATTTTCTTGCTCAAAATGCCAAGTCTAATTTTAATTTTTAAATTAAACAAGTTTTTGGAACTCAATGGAGATTCCTTCCTACAGGGTTAATCAAGTATTTTCTAGACACATAGGCTTTTGATATTTTTCTGATTTGATTTTGATGAAACTTATAGTATCAGTTTAATCCTCTATAATTTTTAAAAGCAGAAATATTTGAACAGGTAAGCTTTTTCAAATTTTCTATTTCTTTTTTTAATTTATCATTTTCAAATTTTACTTTATCAAAGTCTTCTATTAGACAAGATTTTGCCAAAATTCTTTTTATTTCTAAAATTTCATTTTTTTAATTTGGTATTTGTATTTTCTAATTTGTACATGGATTTTTCCATAGCCTTAATACCAAAATAAAGCTGATCAGGAGGTAAGAGGCATACCTCACTTACCATATCAGACTTGAAGCCTGACTCTCCCCCTGTTTCACTACATTCGTTTGAAGTCGCTCCCCCTTCATTGATGATGGGTTCCGATGTACTTTGCCCTTCATAGCTCGCCATCAGTGTTAGTCCGGCATATTCTTATACTTCGGATTCAGATGATGAAGTGTCGTCCCAAGTGGTTTTTAGAATCTTGTGCTTCTTGGATATCTTGACTTTGTCCTTCTTTAATTCTGGGCAATCTTCTTTAAAGTGTCCTTCCTTTTGACACTGGTAGCAACGAACCCTTCTTCTATTTCTTGGATTTTTCTTATTCTGCATTTCTTTAAATTTATTAGATCGAAAGAATTTTTTAAAATTCCTTACCATATACGCTTCTTGATCTTCTTCTGAGTCTGACTCGGGTTCATCCTTTTTGGTTGTGTTTAGCGTCATAATCTGGTTTGATTCCTTTGTTGTCCCTGCACATCTGATTTCATGTAATTCAAGAGTAGAAAATAACTCTTCTAAGGTACTTACCTCCCAGTCCTTTGAAATGTAGTAGGCGTCGATGATTGACGTCCATTCTGGAGTTCTAGGAAATGCATTGAGTGCGTAGCGTATGGTGTCCCGGTTGGTTACCATTTCACCGAGGTTCTCGAGACCGGTAATTAATTCCTTTACCTTCGCGTGTAGATCGGCTACCTTCTCACCTTTTTCTAGACGGATGTTCGTCAGTTTGTTCCGAATGATGTCTCTTCTTGCTAGTTTGGCTTCGGACGTGCCTTCGTGAAGCTCTAGGAATTTTTCCCAGAGTTCTTTGGTCGACGAGTAGCTTCCGACGCGGTTGATTTCTTGAGGCGGCAGCATACTCAATAGGTGATACTCCGCTCGGTTGTTCGCTACGGAATCATTCTACTCCTTCTTCGTCCAGAGACTCTCTTCTTTTTCTTCTCCATTTTGATTAGTAGGAGCTACAAAACCATATTTTATAATTAGACGAATTTCAAAATCGGTTTTCAAATATATCTCCATACGACACTTCCAGTGTGCAAAGTCCCCCTCAAATTTTGGTGGAACGATGCTTGGTCCGACCATCTCGTTGCTTCGATCGGCGGTTAGTCCTCCTGAAGCGTCCTTGCTTTGATACCACTTGTTGATCCCTTTGGAGGCCGGCAAGAGGGGAGGGGTGAATTGCCCTACAAAATAAAACAACCCTTTCTCAGATTTTCAACTAAATAAAAGCACTTGTAATTAAAATAAAGAGACTAATAGAAAGCAAACAGACACAAGGAAGTTACTTGGTTTGCAATTAGGAGATTGCTAATCCAAAGAAAATATAGCGCACTATCTGATGTCTCCTTCGAGCGGAGTAGCCTCTTACAGCGTTAACAGCACAGACAGGAAAGTAAAGCACAAAGAAATGAATTACAAGTGAATTGAATTAACTGTGCAGATCAGTGCTATATTTATAGCACTGTTCGGAGCGCCCTGAAGGGTCCGGGCGCCCGAGGGGGATAAATTTTATCCCCTAACGTTCAGATCGAGTCAAAACTCGATCTGGTTAAAAAGTCGGGTCCGGGTGCCCGGAATGGTTCCGGGCGCTCGGACCAGGAAAGTCAACAGGATTGACTTTTCTCGATCCGGGACCTCTACTCCGGTTCAGCTCGTCTCGGTCTGGGTCTTTCGTTCCGGCTCCACTAGCTTGGGTGATCTCGGCCATCCAGAATAGAGCTCACCCAAACCCAAGTTCCGGCCTTCTCCTCGAGCAGCCTTCCTCCCCGATTTCTCGTCCCTCGAATGTCGCGTACGTTCTTCTCGTCCACCGGTATACTCTTCCGCAGACACCTCGTCCTTCGGACGCACCGAGCCCTCCAGCTCTCTCCCGTGCCATTCTTCTCGTTAGCCGCATCTTCCGCTCGACTTCCTGTGCTCCTAAGCTCCTGCACACTTAGATACAGGGGTTAAAACAAACAAGACCTAACTTAACTTGTTTGATCACATCAAAACACCTTGGGGTTCCAACAATACCAACTAATTGAACCTAATTTTGATAATAACAAAGGGTTCAAAGTTCTTGTGTGAAACCAAAGTTCCTGTTCAATATCCTTGCTCAACTTAGCAACCAAAGTTCGTACCTCAACAAGTTGATCATCTTTTACTTTGCAATATTGACATTCAACTTGCTCCTGAATATCCTCTATAGCTTGAACCTGAACATCCTCTGCTACATGCTCCTCCTAAACATCCTCTACTTGATGAGGAAAAGACACATTGGCAAAGTCCTGTGCAATTTGATCATTAATTTGTTCTTCCACATCTTCTAGGAAATCAATTGATTACAGATTTTTCTTTAAATCTGATGGAACCAAAATTGTTATTATTTTTGATGAAGGTAGCTGACCAATTGGTTTTATTATAGTTACATATGAGATTGTCATGTTCCACCATCATATTCTTGGAAGAGCAAAGTTTTTATGTGGCTCTATGATTCTAACATATTTACGCATCCAAACCTACAATATAATAACTATTGTGATAAATTTTGAATCAATGAAGTTACAGTAAAATTTAACATCTTACAGCAAGTATATGTGCAAATCCTTTCAACATTGGAGTTTGATTTCTCTCAAGGCCTGGTGACTCGAGTCTCAATGAGAGTATCACACCAATGTCCTCCATTTGTGGGGTGATATAGTCATATACAGTTTTACACCAATTATATCTACCTAAATTTTTAAAGTCATATGCGCAATCAAGTAGTGAATTTACTGGTAGTCTAGATATACTACCACTAGTAATAAAAACACGCATATAAAAAATATAAAATAACAAGTTGGCAAAACAAAAGATCAAGAGATGGTTCTAGTTGTTTGTTGATGTTGATCAACTTGTTCTCTACTTTAGTCTTTGAACACTCCTGACTTATGAAATGATGAAGGTAGAGTAGGGTGGAAACGACATCCAAATGTAAAGAGACTTCATCACTATGATCTAGAAGTTCTAGAATTAGTGCAACATCTTTCTTATGAATATAATCTTCTGATTTTGAAAGATGAAATACTTAGCATAATAATCTCAATTATCAAACATATTTTGTACAAGGTCTCTGATGCCCAAGCAAATGAAACTCTACTTATCAACTCTATCTGTTGTTCATTTGGTTCTAGTGATAATATGAATGACTTAAACTAAGGGACGTTATTTTTCCATTATATTTTTTATAATACGCACGATAAGTAAAGCTTTTGAGGGAGGTTGAAGCACTAAACACCATTTAATTTTGTAAACAAATACTTAATATCTTAGTGATACATTACAATATTAGTTTTGAATAATAAAATGAGATTTCAACTAGTTCTGATCAGAATGTTGTAGCAACGTACTATGGTACTGTAGCTATTACAATGTGCTGGTCTAAGAATCATAACTGCTAAAATGTGGTTAGACCAAAATATTATAAAAGGTATGAAATTATAGTTGTTACAATGTGGTAGGACCACAAATATGAATGGTATAACAACTACAGTTCCGTAGTTACTATAACATTCTATCTGCTAAAGTTCTGTAGCATTTGGATGGAGGAAGATGTTTAGGGCACATACATGAGGGAACATACTGTAGATGAACGGCGACAGGCAAGCTTGGCGAGACGATGCGACACTAAGAGAGTTGATTGGCCAAGACAATGATCGATGGCTCTGCAAGGTGAGGCGGCACTGAGGAAAATGAGGGAGTTCGAAGAAGGGGTTGAAATGTTTAGGTTTTTAAAAAGGAAAGGAAAAAAAAAGGTTTAGGGTTTTTATAATTACGATGGATCGTTGTTACAGTAGGAAAAAAAATTATGACAGGCACTACTACAGTAGAAATCAGGCATACTCTTGTAGCGGGAGTGGGGGTATATATTTGAATGTCTAGTGTGCACGACTAAGAGCATGCGTTACACGTAGAGAACCACACGTACACTCAACCACGCATGTTGGGCATCCAAATAGGGCGCTCAAGACATATATTTTGAGAAGAGTTAGATCCACGGAAAGGATACCAATTTCTTTAAAAGCCTAGTCAATTACTTCCGGTGAGCTACACCAGCAAAAGACCTCACAATCATCCGTTGCCCTAGCTATTTTCATATTGTTGGCTTGATTGCCTACCTTACTCGGCTGACATAGGCCTTATCTGGCTTGTAAATTGTTTATTCTTATATTCATCACGGAGTTTAAAACGACGGAGGAAAATTGAGAAGCTTAGAATAAAAGAAATAAGGCAAAGCCTTTACGGTTCTAGAAAGACGTTTAAGCTACAGCTATATATATATATATTTTTATTATTATTATTTTTTAGAACTCCGGAAATTCCCCCATTTGCCCACTTTAATTTCTACACGTGATTTGGCGGAGGCCGGAGGAGACTCCGTTGAGGCTACAGCAATCCGAGGGAGATGAAATCGAGGCCACAGTGTGCGAGCTCTGCGGCAGCGAGGTGGCGGCGGTTCTGTGAGGCGGCTGCGGCCATCATCCCCTCCGCTGGGTGTGCGACGCCTTGATCCACAATGCCAACTCTCCCGGTTGCATTTCGCCTATCCAAGTTACGACGTTCTCGGCCCCGCGTGCTGCTCGGGTGGAGTCGGAAGATGGGGCTGCGAAGTGGCCGTCAGTGCGCCGAAGTGGCGACGTGCGTCGCCGGCGGCAGGGCTGTGAACGATGATCGAATAATGAAGAAGGAATTTGAAAAGAAAATATTATTATTTTAAATTTGGGATGAATCAACATCTGACAAAAATTACAAATAGCACCTTAATTTTTTTTTACACCAAATCGAGCGATGGTCAATCGACGAGGTAGGAGGAATTTCCACGGTACGTTTAAATTGTTTAGGTAGGAAGTTGTTGAGACGTCCAAATTGTTTCCCTAATCTACTCGTTCCCCTTATTAATTAACATTAACAATCTATGAAATCAATCATTTCATCAAACATCTATTATTTCGCCTTTTTAATTTTTACCTAATATTAAATTGCACGACTTTCATTATAGCCCCTAACATTTGTAAAATAATTTATAAAATATGTGTTCGTTCTGATAAAATGGGCGGCTGCTCCTTCTCCGCCTCCATCGACCTCTCTCCTTCACCGTCACTTCTTCCGTCCGTCCCTCTCCTCTCCTCCTTCTCATATTAATAGCAATTCATTCCTTCCCTCTCCCAGATCCATTCCCTTTCCCTCTCTTCTCCGTTCGTTCCCGACCTCAATTCCTTCCTCTCCGTCCCAGATCGGATCGAATCGCCTTCTCTTCCTTCTCCTGCGGCTGATCTCGTCGGCCTCCGATCGACGGAGAACTCCCCCCGCGCATGCCTGCGTAGATCCTGATGAGGAGAAGCAGCAGCGGCGGAGGGGAAGGCGACCCGGAGGCGGCGAAGATGAGCGCGAGGGCGGCGGCGGGGCCACCCTCGCCTGCGGATGGGCGGTTCTTCACCGTCGGGCTCGTCGCCGCCTGGTACTCCTCCAACATCGGGGTGCTCCTCCTCAATAAGTACCTGCTCAGCAACTACGGGTTCAAGTACCCGATCTTCCTCACCATGTGCCACATGGCGGCCTGCTCCCTCTTCAGCTACGTCTCCATCGCCTGGCTCAAGATCGTGCCGATGCAGTCCGTCCGGTCGCGGGTCCAGTTCCTCAAGATCGCTGCGCTCAGCCTCGTCTTCTGCGGTTCGGTGGTCAGCGGGAACGTGTCGCTCCGCTACCTCCCGGTCTCGTTCAATCAGGCCGTTGGCGCCACCACGCCATTCTTCACGGCCGTCTTCGCTTATCTCATGACTTTCCGGAAAGAGTCATGGCTCACATACATTACCCTCGTGCCCGTCGTCACCGGTGTTATTATTGCTAGTGGGGTGAGTCCTCAGTTTCAACGTATATTGGCTGCATCTACTGTTTCCCTAAATTTAACTGCGCTCTACATTCCAGCAATTGATTCAATCTATATTACTCTCTACGCATGTGAATTGAGGAAAAAAATGTTTTACATAACCCCCATTCTCTAGCGCAACTGCGCAAGTGAATTGAGAGGGAAAAAAAAGTGTTTTACATAACCCCGATTCATCTGTGATACATCTGAGAGATTTACCCAGGTCCCAAGAATGGTTGAATCATGTATACATTAGACTATGTCTGCTAGCAGATACATGGATCTTGCTGATCCTGGCCACATATAATCGATGAGCAGATCAAACATAAGTCCGTGTTGTGATTTAGATTAGATCATTGAATTTGATGCGTGACTCGCCTCCTTTTTAATGTGATGAGTTTCAAGTGCAATAAATGAATTTGTATTGTTTTTTTTATTATTCATCTTGCTGCATCTCCTTGTGGTTCCTCTCTTAAACCAATTGCTTAAAAGATGTTATCTGAATGGTTCTAAATCGGCTTACTAACTTGGATATTCTTAGTATAGTTGCTTCATTCCCGCCATTCCATGTTGCCTACAATTCACTCTTCCTAATTTATTTTCTTTTGTTTGCACACATCTCATAGATTCAGCAAATTGTTTAACTGCTTCTGTTGCTTACATCTATATGTTAGAAATCTATTTAGAAAAGTCTAGCAGGAGATGATTTTTAATTCATCCAACATACAAAAGAAGACACTACCTATTCAAAAAAAAAAAAAAAAAAAAATTGTAAAATTGGGTAAAGAAAAGTGGAGAGTTTAGAAGTTATCTGGTTGAGGTGCTGATATACCAACTCTATTCTTTAAGAAAATATTGCTTTCTACAGGTATAAATGGTGTGATAATTTTCTCCCTAGATTCGACAACTAATTTGTCTTGTATAGGTGCACTCCAAAATGCAAGGTAGAGGTAAAGATGAGATATTTGTAGAAAAAGAACATTAACTATCTTAAACACTGCAAGCCTCCTTTATATCATGTGGAGGAGACTGGACTGATCTAAAGTTGTCATTGGTGGATAGAATTGATCCATTTTGATTGCTTCATTCAAATCCATCCAAGGTCATTAGATCTGTGTGAATAAATATCTATACCTTTAATTTTCCCAATAAATAATTGTTCACACAAAAAGAAAATTTTAAGAATCTTTTTTTCAGATTTAATATATATATTTGTGTGAAAATTTTAATAATTTTTCAGATTATATATATATATATATATATATATATATATATATTGGAATAATTTTTTTAGTAACATAAAATTTATAGCACTACCCTTGTTCAGGAATGACATGAAACAAATAAATTAGCTTATCTAAGACAGTAGGAAATTAGCAACATACTTGAGTCAAGTAGCCGTGAGTTTCTTAGGCTTTGATTCTCTGTTTGTGCTTTGTTCTGATGTGATAATTCTTTGTTCACCATCCATGTATTTTTATGTTCATATAAATGGTTTTCCTAAACTTATGGATTTCATACAGTAAAAAATTGTCTTGGAAAAAGAGAGTAAAAGATGTGAATACTGAGATGTTGATGGTTTGAATTTATAGGGGGAGCCAAGCTTTCATTTGTTTGGTTTTATTATGTGTATTAGTGCCACTGCTGCTAGGGCACTTAAGTCAGTGCTGCAGGGAATACTGATGTCCTCTGAAGGGTGAGTTATAATCACTTGTAAATTTAGAAAAAAAAAAAAGAAGAGAAATATATTTTCTATCTTCTTATCGACATCCTTGATGTTCAGGGAGAAGTTGAACTCCATGAATCTCCTTTTATATATGGCTCCAATAGCAGTTGTTTTGCTACTTCCTGCAACAATTATAATGGAGAAAAATGTGGTGGGCATTACATTGGCACTTGCTAGAAAAGACTTCAACATTATATGGTACCTGCTGTTTAATTCTTCTATGGCCTACTTTGTGAATTTGACCAATTTTCTGGTCACTAAGCATACCAGTGCTTTGACACTCCAGGTACGCTTTGTTGGAATATCGCTCCTGGCACTTTATTTCTTATCTTTGTTTCATGAAAGTGCATATTTTTTTATAAAAAAAATGCATTACTTGTGGAAAGATATGGAATCCTTGCAAGCTATTTGGTTATTGAAATAAATTTTTAGATTTTGGAAATTTTGAATGTCTACTCTATTAGATGAACCAAGCGAACCAAGGATTAATTGAATTGATCTGACTAACCAGGTTGAAATATAACAAAGAGTTTTTTTAAAAAAATATTTTAACTCTTGATTTCCTAAAACAAAATCATTTCATTTTTTTTAAAAATTTCCCTAACCCATGAAATCCCTAACAAAATGTGTTCATATGTGCATATTTTCTTGTCCCCCTCCCAAGTACTTGTATGACAATATGAGTGTTTCTTTTACTGGTAACCCGGTGCACAATATGAGTGTTTCTTTTACTGGTAACCCGGTGCACGAAACTCCTGCCATACGGATCCCTGGGAAGAATCCATTGTACGCAGTCTTACCCTGCTTTTATTTTTCTATTTTGTTGTTTATGAAAATTTCTAGCCAACTTGTTTATTAGACACATTAACAGACCTTGTATAACAATTGGTTGTGAATTGTCAGTGCAATGAATTTACAAACAATTTTTTTCACGCTCGAGTTCATTCTTTTTGTTTTTTTTTAAAAAAATTATTATTCATACATGGATTTTGTGTACAGTAGCATTACATTTCTCAAAATTTCGAAAGTGGCTTTCGCCATTAGTTCTAGCAAAATTAGCTCACATCTGCGCAGTGGAATCTGAATCTCTATCCACATAACAATAATCCTTGACACAACATGATAGGCAAGGATTTGCTATCAAATTATGTAATTACCAAGCCATTTAGCGATGTTAGAGGTTCTACATGGATCTGAGTTACTTGCCTCGAACTCATGCTTCGTGAGTTCCATAACACTCCCTGTTCATTGTTTTGTTGTAGGTTCTGGGAAACGCAAAAGGAGCTGTGGCAGTGGTTATCTCAATCTTAATATTCAGGAACCCAGTTTCCTTCACAGGAATGGCTGGGTACACACTTACCATCATCGGTGTAATCCTCTACAGCGAGTCTAAGAAGCGTAACAAGGGAGGCTAATTCAAGGAGAACCACCAGTAAACTCTTCTACCTCCCTAATCGTTATTCCTTCGTCAAACGCACCCTTTAATTTTACAAAATCACATAGATGCACTCCCCCTCTCTTCCATTTGGATGCTGAATAGTGCTGTAGATGGGAGCTATTTGTTGTACCATGCCTCACTTTCATTAGTTAGAATGCATTCTGGGCCTTTATCATATCAATGGCTATAGACAAATAGGTTCAGTAGTTTGAGTTCTTACATTCTTTGTGACAGTATTTGTTCCATCTATAAATTCAGACGAACATCATTTTGTCGATACAAATCACCATTTTTTCCTTTCAGTAGTTTGAGTTCTTTCATTTGAATCTTTGAGTTCGATAACTCAGCTAGTCCAATCTGTTTTTATTTTGTATAATTTTGAACATGCTAGCACTTAATTTTATCTCCAGTCTAAATGTTCTTAAATTATGCAAATTCTCTTAAAATACTTTTTAAATCATAGGAAATTCTAATTAGTGTTCACGTTACAGCAATTATTTTTTATGAATTAAGACTGCCTGAATAAGGAGGAGCAATTTCGATAAAAAAAAATAAAGGGTGACACACTATTTTAATAATTATGAAAAAGGACTCTTTTAATTATTCTAATAAAAATGGGTAATCTTTGGATATAATATAAATTTGGATGAAATTGAAAGAGTGATATTGCCCACTTGAGAGTTGACCCTATATGTCGTCTATTCTCTCGTCTTGTCACTGCCAAACTACAAACATTAACAAAGTGATGGAACTTTACTAATCACATCAATTAACTACTAATTGGATCATTCTTGACTTTCATAAGCATTAATAAATAAATCAAATCCCTTTCCACCCTAAACTATTTGATGGTTAGTTATAAATTAATTTCATGATTTATCGTATAACTTATGAATAGAATGTGAGAGAGCGAATGATATCATTTTTGTTACAATAAATAAATTGAACTTTGCTAATCATGTCAATTAACTACTAATTAGATGGTTCTCCACCTTCGTAAACATTAATAAATTGATTGTGGCATGATGCGATAGTAAATGACAGAGCGGTATATCCATGCAACGAGAATTCGATTCTTGAGCGTATCAAACACCTGTAATGTTTGTCATGATCCATTTGCACTTCTCAAATTTACCTAATGGTCAATTTGTGGGGTTTAACCATCAACTTTCGGGATTAATTAGATTGCAAGAGTTGATACTTGAGTTAATAAAAAAAAAATGATCGGATTTCACTAATCAATTTTACTGGAGTAAAAAAGCACATCCTAGGCGACCCAATATCACCGGCCTCTAACTAGATACAAATAGATAAATTACAGAGGACATTGTTATCTTAATATAGTGATCTTTTGCATAGAGAAGATCAAATATTTAATAAAACATTTTGTATAATTGTAATATTGTATCTATTGAAAATTAACCCTAACATCTATTAAACCAACCCCTCACCAACTCTGTCAACCCGCCACTAATCAAGTCTATTAACCACTTATTAGATCGTTATCCACCTTCATTAGCGTCCATATCAAGCTAAAAAAAAAACATGTTTCGTCGTTTATTCAGCTTTTCTCTTCCCTAGGAAAATTTCCACAGACCATGACAAACGCTTGTTCCACGGCCCCCGCGCGCAGAGCCAGTGGCCGTTGTGGACACGCAGCCCCTATCTACCGTCCAATCCGCGATGGCGTCCATCTTGACCGTCCGTGCATCTTCCTCCCTCTTTCCTTCCCCCCCCTCTCTTTCCTCGCAATTATTCCCTCCTCCCTTTCCTCTCCCTCTGCTATAAATTCAGCCAGAAGGCTACTCGAACCTGATCGAAATCGAAAAGGGTTGCCTCTTGTTCTTCTTCTTCCTACGGATCAGAGATGGACGGAGCTCCGGCGAACGATTTCCCGGTCACGGTGGCGCATGGCGGGCGGTACTTGCAGTACAACATCTTCGGCAACTTGTTCGAGGTCACGGCGAAGTATCGGCCTCCGATCATGCCCATCGGGAGGGGTGCCTACGGGATCGTCTGGTAATCGCTCGATCGAAGGCCTAATCGATCGATCTTGGTTTCTGATTTCTCTTTCGATCGATTCGATCGGTTGACTTTTTTTTTTTTTTTTGGGATAGTTTGGGGGTGATTTACTGTTTTTGGATCTCGTAGCTCGGTGATGAACACGGAGACGAGGGACATGGTGGCGATCAAGAAGATCGCGAACGCGTTCGACAACCACATGGACGCGAAGCGGACGTTGAGGGAGATCAAGCTCCTTCGCCACTTGGATCATGAGAATGTAAGAACAGTCGCTGTTTTGCGATTTCGGTAATTTGCCGGAAATTTTGAACTAAAAGCTTTGCTATTGATTGATTGGTAGATCGTTGGAATAAGGGACGTGATTCCGCCTCCGATGCCTCAAACCTTCAACGACGTGTACGTCGCCACCGAGCTCATGGACACCGACCTCCACCACATTATCCGCTCCAACCAAGAGCTCTCCGAGGAGCACTCCCAAGTAAAATTTCACTCTATGTCCCTTTCATCCTCCTCCTCACATTAATCTTCAACTCTTGAGTCAAAAAACCTTCTTTATTTCTTCTTTTCCAGTACTTTTTGTACCAAATACTTCGAGGATTGAAGTACATACACTCGGCCAAAGTGATTCACAGAGACCTGAAGCCGAGCAATCTGCTGCTGAACGCAAATTGCGACCTCAAGATATGCGATTTTGGGCTTGCTCGGCCGGCGTCAGAGAACGATATCATGACAGAATACGTGGTGACGAGGTGGTACCGGGCCCCCGAGTTGCTGCTGAACTCATCGGATTACACTGCGGCCATCGATTTATGGTCGGTGGGTTGCATCTTTATGGAATTGATGAACAGGCAGGCGCTCTTCCCAGGTAGAGACCATATGAACCAGATGCGTCTAATCACAGAGGTAATCATCAAGATTAGGCATTTTTAATACACATTTTGATGCAAGAACCAACTAAAGTTTATAGAATCTAGAACTTGTCAAGATGGAAGTAGAAATTAAACCAGGGCTTCTATTCGAGTAGTGTTGTGAAGCCACTGATTTATCTGTTTTCAGCTTATTGGCACTCCCACAGAACCTGAGCTTGACTTCCTCCGGAATGAGGATGCAAGAAGGTACATGAAGCACCTGCCTCAGTTTCCTCCCAAGTCATTTGCAAGTATGTTTCCACATATCAATCCGGTTGCCATCGATCTCATTGAAAGAATGCTGACATTTGATCCAAACAAGAGGATTACAGGTACCTGTTCTTTCATGATTGTGCACTGTTAAATTTGACGTTTAGGATTTAACTTTTAGAACTAATTGGGTTATGATACAAGTTCCTCATTTCCTTTCCATGATGGAGTGTGCTAAGTAGGGCAAGACAACCTAGAAGTTATGTTATTGTCAAGTGATAAGAACTATATTAAGGAAGTCAAATTAGTGTTCGTTTGATTAAATGAATCAAATGATCATGTCTAAATTTCTAGATTTTCTTATTTATGTCAATGTTCACACAAACAATTTCTTCACCTAGAAATAATCAAGAGTTCTAATCATACCTCCAGCAAACCACATTTCAGGCCAAGTTGTATCTGACTCAACCAAATCACCTAAACCTCAGTTGAACCCTTTTCCTGTTTAGGCGAATCAGATTCCCAGTCTTTTCCATCTTGACTGAACTCCAACCACCCCGTTTCTCGTCTGGTTAATCCCTTATAACTAAAACCTGCATTAGGTTCAAGGATCTAGCAGTTTATCTCTCTGTTGGGATTTCGTCCATAAAACATTAGCAAGGTCTATCGAAATCCCATAACCATGTGGTTAATCAAGATTATACTTTAAAATAAGAGGACCAGGATTTCTTAGGGTTTCGAACCAGAAGACTGTCTAACTCCGAACTCTAGGATTAGTCGAACAAAACTCAGACACCTAGGAAACGGGCTACAAAGCACTTAATGAAACACATTTGACACTTGAATCAGTCCAAAAAACGTGTGCTTAATTATGTTTTGCAACTGTGCATGGTCTTGTGCAGTGGAAGAAGCATTGGCTCATCCATACCTTGAGAGGCTTCATGACATAGCAGACGAACCCATTTGCACGGAACCCTTCTCCTTTGATTTTGAACAGCAAGCCCTCACAGAGGACCAGATGAAGGAGCTCATTTTTAGAGAAGCTTTAGCATTTAATCCAGACTACAGTTTTTAATGTCAATAATAACAATTAAAAAAAACCATCTCTCTATAGATATATAGTGTGCCCATTATCCCCACCCCCCGTGTAAATATTAGAAATCATGTCATGTTTTTTAATTATTTTTTTTGGGTAATTGATGGAGTGTTGCTTGGATGTATTTGTGTGGATTTTTGGTAGAAAAGATGGAGTCATTATAAGTCAGAATTCAAGAATAAAGAAATTTTATGTGCTGTCAGATTCATTTTTACCTCATGAAACCAAATTTACAATAAAATGAATGGCTAATTAGGCCCATCTGTCTTAATTTCTGTGTTATATGTTCATTACCTTGCTTAATACTTCATGAGTGTCTGGATAATTGAATTTAGTTATCTTTAATTTGACTGTGTATTTATTGGCTTCAATGATGAGATGAGGACAAATTCACAAAATTAGATTTGCTATTAAATTTAGGAAGATTTTGTCGGTCAGGGACTATAAATGTGTGGACTAGATAGATACACAGAGTAGTCATGACTAATATAATTATCATGTTGTAATAACGACTGTACAGCTATAATATAGTGCAATTTTTATCCTATTTTTTTATGACCACTAGGCACTAGCTTTATTTCTATAAGTGTTGACCAACTAGGGCAGGACTGGAGTTGATTATGAAAATTGAATGATCCACTAGCAAAACATGCTGTTGAGCACTATAATTTTGATTAAAAAAATATTATATTAATCAATCGATAAGTGCGAATGTTCGATGCCGCTCCCGGTGCGGTCGGAGTTGGTAAAATCATGATCGTAGATCGTTTGGACAGAAGCACAAATCGATCTTGGTTTATGCAGAATTTTATAGTAAAATCAGAACAGTATTAGTAGGATTGAATAATTGGTGATAAAGATGAATATGCTCGCACTCAGCGTAATAAGATTGATTCATGATATGCAGTCTGATGGATGGAAATTCTAAGAGATTATGACTTTTATCTTGATTTAAATCACAGGATTTATAATATATGAAATCGATCTATAGTTAGTTTTTATGTTTACCAATAATCGTCCAATTTTAATTAAAAAATAACATTTAAAATCTTTTCATAGGGTCGGAAGATTTTTAATTTTTTAATTTTAATTTTTTTTTATCTTTTAGAAAGTTAGGATTAGAGTTTTGAGACTATTTAAATATTTTTATTTAGTTGCTTTTGAGATAGTTTTTTTTTTTTTGATATTTATTGTTTATTATTGCGTGGAATAAACGAGTTTTTAGAAGAGTATTTTCGACATTCATGTTCGAATTAAAGGATTTAATAATTTTCATTATGTTAGCTATTTTGTTGACTTTTAAATTGAGTCATCTTATAGACTAAGAAAATATTCTTAAAATTGAATGTTATTATTATTATTATTATTATTATTATTATTATTATTATTGCTACTGTGCTAATAGACATTTTATATTGTTGAACGTGTGCAATTTACTACACGCGTTAGGAAGAGTGGGTGTTACTTACCCACTCATCTTCCCCAATAATGTGCAATTAAATGCACCCTTTACATCTTGGTATATATATTCGCTCAAGCAGTCTCCTTGGGGTGGTGCGGTGGTTAAGATATCGGGTGTTACCAGATGAGGTTTTGGGGTCGAAATTCGGCGTGTCCGAGCATGTCTTCTCCCATGTTTTGACCACTTGCACTATTGCACAATAGTAGTCACCCGTGATTTACCTTCTCCGTATTGACCTAGGGACCGATTGATAGGGACGCTAGGGGCGAGCGAATCTCTTTTTTCCACATATATTTGCCCAAGCAAATCCAGAAAGGAGATGATAAGAGAGGAAGATCAAGGTGAGATTTAGTTCGCGAAAGAGTGAAGGGCTCTTCGATCTTGTAAGTGTTCTTCCGACAACAAGTATGCAGAATGTGAGATCTATCATTGTCGATCCATTGTAAGTGTTTACTGTTTATAGATTTTGTATTTCTATATTTCATTCTTTAAATCCAACAATGATATCAGAACGTAGATTCTAAATGCATAAGAAAATCCCTAACTTACCTTTGTGTTTACGAATCACTTGGTGAAATGTTATGCTTCTTTGCTCATGTTGGCTGCTAGAAAAATCACCGACAGAGGTTGCTCTGTTTGCGTTTTGCCGTTGTCGGGTGAAATTGCAATTGTGTCATGATATGCAACCATCGTAGGGTGAAACCTCGATTGTGTTGAGATCCACTGCCATTGCCCGGCAAGATCACGACTGAATCACGATCAGTTGCCATTGTCAAGCCTCGAAGAGTATCCACTCTATGAAATTTGTCATCGTTTCTAACTATTGGTAGTAGGGCTATAAATGAACTAAGCGTTTGTGAATAAATTTGATGTTCTGCTTGGTAAGAGTTTATTTATGTTCATTCAATATACACAAGATTAATTAAATAAACAAACTTAAACAATTTGTTAAACTAAACAAATAAGTTCGTGAACAATGTGTGTGAACAATGTTCATGAATCATATTCATTAATAAAACTCTTTTTAATATACTAAATAAATAATAAAATAAAATAAACAAATAAATTTAAATTATCAAGTTCAATAAACAATCAAACAAACTTGAATTGAGAGTTTGATAACATCTAAACAAATCAAGCTCAAATTAAACTTAACTCAAGCTTGAACCAAGCTCAAGTCAAGATTGAATTGAGAGCTCGATAATATCTAAATGAACCAAGCTGATCAAGTCAAGTTTCAAACAAATTCAAGATCATAAAAAATAAATCAAATCAAAATTGAATAATCATTTTAAAAACTTAATTTATTTTAAGTTCGGTTCAGTTATCCTATCAAATAAAATTGAATATCTTAACACTTGATTTGACTAGTCATTTATAATCTTAATTGATAGAGAAAAGGGTTAGTTTTAGCGTTTTTGATGGAAGAAGAGAAAATGTTTGATTTTAATTAATAAAAAAAAACAAAAATGAAAAGTTAGCAGAAGAAGTTGGCAACGAAACAAAATAAAACAAAGAAAAAAAACATGAGAAAAACGTGAGCATTTTTCTTTAGTTTATTTGAAGGAAAAGAACCGGCTTGGTTCGTTTAAATCAGACAGTCTATTCATTTGAACCAATCAGGTTGGTTCATTTAAAGCAGACTAGGTTAGTTCAATTAAACTTAAGTTTGATTTAAATCATTCATTAATTTAATTAGTCTAGATTGATCCTTTTAGATCCTAGTTTGATTTAAATCACTGGTTGATTTAACTAGAACCGTTTGATTCATTTAGGCCGGATTAAATCTAATTAGAATTATTTAATCCAATGAGTCTGAACTAATCAAAATTGATTAAAATTAAGAATTCGACCAGTTTGATTTATTAGTTAGGATCTTTCCAGATTTGATCAAATGAGTCAGATTTATTTTAATAAACTAAATTTGATCAAAATTGAGTTAGATTATCTAATGAGTCAGAATTGATCAAATGAGTCATGGCTTAATCAATATGTCTGAATTTAAATTAAAGGGGCTTAAGATAAACAATAATAATTGGACATCACAATTAGATTAATTCTAATGAGAACAAGGGACTAAGCTAATGCTTAGGATCCAATCTGCCAATCGACTGATCCAGTATGTCAGCCAACAAGAGCTCCTTAAATAAAGAAATTTTATTTTTCTTATTTAATTATGGATTTTGTGTGTTTGTTTTATGCATATGTATGAATTGAATTGAATCAATTTTATTACTGGTTTGTTGGTTTGCACTAACAGTATTATTTTAATTCTAGATACCACGAATGATATACACAATGACTCATCATGACGTGCGATAGAATGAGCTAAGGGAGGTAATTCAGGAGATAAAATATGACCCAACATATAGAGTCGAAGGACATATTGGATGACTCAACTGATTATTCTGGAAATTCGAGCGGGAAGAGTTTCCAATCCTAGATAATTACAGGATCTGGGCATTGATTCAATCATTGCCGGAGTATCCCAAGGTGGTAGCACACCATATATTATGACTCTCTAAAGGACATACCTCATATGCAGAGTTGTGTGTGAAGCTACTTCACCATGTGAAGAAGGCAGATCTTGAAGAGCATGAGGAGAATCCTGAAGAGTTTGAGGAGGATCCAGAATAGGATTCGAATATAGACCAAATGGAGAATCTTGAAGCTAGTCTACTTGAGATTGTCTCAACCAAATCTAGGATGAAAGGGATAGTGTTGACGACTGCACTAGCGTTTGTCCTAGTGAGAGTGGTGTTAGTTTATCTATGATCCTGTCCGAATCGCTGAATCAACGGACGCTGGGCACGTGGCGCTCTCCTAGTTGCTGACGTAGATCTCCGACCGGTCGTACGGAGCTCCGGCGAACCTGCAAAGAAGTCGGACTGGGAAGGGGTTCCCAGCGACGACCCTCCGACGCTCAGGTCAGGCAAGTGGACAATAAAGAAGTGGCTCTCAATATCAGAGAATGCGTACCTCCGGTGAAGTGTGAGGCTCCTTATATAGAGCTGGGAAGGGGCTCACGCACACTTACCGAGGCGAATACGTGTCCTCAGCCCATACCTCAGTATGGGCTTGTCAGAAAAGCTTACCTGACACCATACTGCTACAGTCCGAACACATCTCTGATGGGACAGCGGACCCCTCTGTCATAAGATCCTGCGTATGGCCTGCTCGTCGAACATACCCGCTGTCAGAAGATGTTCCCTTGTCCTTTTCTCCTTTTACTCCATGTCGAGCGTCCGGCCGGTAGGCAAGTCCCTCGCGTCCGGCCGGTCGTATGTGCTGGTCCGCTTGGGAGATTCCCGGTTGTGTGCTCTGTGGACTATTCGCAGTGTTGCTACTTTATGTCTTCGGCCGAGCGGGCGACCCGCTCGGCCATACGACTCTGATAAACATGAGCGTCGGAACTCCGACTCCCCGCCGGGGTGTCTTTGCTTCCGCTCGGAACATTCGTCCGGTCGCCTCAACCTTTATCCGCTCGGCCAAGCTTCTGGTTGGCCTTTTACCTTTCAACCTCCACGTGACGTTGACTCTGCTAAAGGGGGGCCCCCTCCTTACTGCCGGATCACTTGCCTCCCCTTCAAGTCTAGTCGAAGGAGGCGATTAGTCCGACTGACTGGACGATTGTTTCGCCGAGCGGCTCTTCCAAGAAACCATCCTCCGCTCGGCAGATGTGGCGATAACTATGGCCTCAGTCAACGCCACCATCCCTCGGATCTCCTTGGAAGTTGCACCAATCTTCGTCATTAAGACCAAGCACGCGCTCTGCGCCTCGATAAGGCGCTCATTAAATGCTCTCCCGTGGCGGAATGCCACGTGGCATTGCTGCCATCAGTGTACGGTGGCGGCGTCGCAGGCGACGAGACCGAGGCGATTTGAAATGGACGGTGCGATGCGTGCTCCGGTTCTCGCGACCTTAATCCGACGGTGGAGGCCGCTCGAGCTAAACCCTATAAAGCCTTCGCCTCCTCTGCCTTCGCCGCATTTCTGCGCTCGCGTGACCCTCGCTGCTTCTCGCGCTCCAGAGTTCCGGCAATCTTGCTCTCCTGATTCCGGCGATCTTCTGTGTTCTTCCCTCGATCCTCCTCCTCGTTGTAAGGTTCTCCTTCTTTCTCTTTGGTTCTTGTGTTTTCTCTGCACTTCTTTCCCGAGTTTTGATCCTCGGGGCCTCGTTTCGTTTGCTGTCTTCATTTTACCTTTCTTTGCCTTTTTTGATTCCGTCCGTTTGGACAATGGCCCATTCCTCTCCGTCCCAAGACCAAACCCTCGGCCCATGGTACACTACCATGGAGTCGCGCTTCGATCGACGCGACGCCGATGTTCTGATTAATAGTTTTGACATCCCCTCCGACCTTGAAATCATCCTACCCACAGATTTCGCTCGGCCACACAAACCGCCGCGCGGAGCTTTTTGTGTTTCCCGCGACCAGTTTACAGCCGGTCTGCGATTTCCGATCCATCCCTTCTTTGTAGAAGTTTGCAACTTTTTCGGCATTCTGCTCGGAAGCCTAGTCCCCAATACCTTCCGCCTCCTATGCGGCGTTGTAGTCTTATTCAAGATCCATAACATTCCCCTCCGACCGGAGGTCTTCTATTATTTCTATTACCCTAAACAGTCCGAGCCGGACACTTACATGTTCTAGGCTCGGCCCGGCTTAGTTTTCTTCAATAAACTTCTTTCTTCCAATAAGCATTGGAAAGAATTCTACTTTTATATTCGCCTTCCTGAGCGGGCTCCCTTCCGAACCCAATGGCAGGTCAGAAATTCTCTCTCCCCAGAACTCAAAAGATTCAAGACCCGGTCGGATTATCTTCACGCCGCCAACATGCTTGCCGGTCTGCTGTTTGACATCAACAAATTCCTTCCAGAAGGGGTTATGTACATATTCGGCCTGAGTCCGATCAGAACCCCCCTCCCGAGCGGCTTCGGTAAGAATTTTACTCGGTACCTTTGCCTTGATTGCTAACTGATTTTCTCCTTTTTCCTTTGCAGCTAATATTGTCATGGAGTCGGTGATGGTTGGTATTCTGAAGAGGAAGGCGGCGGCGCTCGAGGCCGCGGTGGCCAAAAAAATGGAGACGCTCAGCATCCAGCCGGTCGGCTCTAATGAAGAAGAGAGCGGGACAAATGCTGGGGAGTCGGCCGCTCAGGCTTCTCCCCCAGAGCCAGCGGCTGGCGCAACTGTTAGCCAAGAGCCTTCCGCTCGGGAGGAAGGCTCCGCTCCGGAAGAAGAGCGGCCTCTCCAACAAAAGAGGCGCCGAGTGGAGACTCCCCTTCGGTCAGCCACGTCCGCGGTTCAGCCGTCCGCCCGGGTCACTGCAAGCGCTCGCGACAAGGCTCCAGAAGTCGAGGCTATTTCGTCCGACCGGACCCTATCTCAATTGGACGCGCCGGCGGACCCTCTTGAGGTCGTTCCAGTTAGCGTCCTTCCGCCCGCTTCCTGCCGAGTCCAGCGTTCAACAATTTTATCCCAATATTCGGCGCCGGCCTCCGATCCTCTTCCATCCTCCACTCGGACGACCCCCGGTCACGGCCGCACTGTTAGGGTCACCCTGCATCTCCCCACCGAGGAGATTTTACCCGAGTCCGATCGGCCAGCAGCGCCTGAGCACACGATCACCCTGAAGGGGCCCCTAGCCGAGATGTGGGCTGACGCTCGGACACGTGTTGCGATGATCCCCCTCAGCAATCTGGCCAACAGCTATATGCAAGAGGCCACCGGGGTAAGTGTATTTTCTTTTAGGTCTTTTATGCGATATTTCCGATCGGCTTATTAATGACTTCGTCAATTGCAGAGATGGGTAGAAGAGATAGCTGTCTCTAACCGCTGGCGATGGTGGATGAAGAGCTCAAGAGGCTGAAGGCTGTGGGCGGTCCGTCCGGCTCTCAAGGCCCCTCGTATGCCGAGCTGCAGAAGGAGTTGAAGAAGGCCCAAGACTTGTTGGCGGCCGAGCAGAAGAAGACGGCCGATCAGGCCCACACTTTGGCCGAGCTCGAGCGGCAAGTCAAGACGCTCGACCAAAAAATAAGCCTAGCCACTACTCGGAAAAACACGGCTATCTCCGATCTGGAGAAAAAGAATGTCGAGGCTCGGGGCTTGGAGCAGAAAGTTAAAGAGCTGACGGACCAACTGGCCGACGAGAAGGTGGCCCGCTCGGCAGAGGCGGATAAGCAAAAGGAGGAGCTTAAAACTCTGCAGGAGTCCCTCGCTACCTCCCAAGCGGCCTTTAAAGAATATCAAGAGGCCGAGCCAAGCCGGGTCGCCGCCCTGAGACAGAATTACATCCGCTCGCCCAAATTTTCGGAGAAAGTTTGCGAGCGGATGTACACTGCCTTTGACCTTGCTATGACCGCCACCACAACATATTTGAAGTCCAAGGGTCTTCTTCCCGACTCTGCTCTCATCCCGGCCGCAGATCAAGTGGCGCTCCTCGACAACATCCCGAAGGATCTTTACGATTATCTAGAATAAAAGTTTATATGTAATTCGGCCGCTCGGCCAAAAACTACCCTTTTTTTGTAATTCAGGCGCTCGGCCTTAATTTCTATAATGCTATCCTTTTACTTGCTTTCTCCTTTGCTACTCAATGAGTGTTGTCTCACTCGGCTCTTATCACACCTCTTTTGTTCGAAAAGGATTTTTCGCGAAGTATTTGCGTAGCTAGCCCGCTCGTCTGAATATGTCTTGCTTCGGCAGAAGAGGTTGTTCGCCCAATGTTGACGAAGTACTTTTGGGAACTTGGCCGAGCGGAACGTATAGGCGGTCGAACGATGTTGACGACGAGTATTTTTGGGTACTTGCTCACAAGTCTTTATAGTCGCCGGCTCGACTCTCGATTTTTAACGTCGGAGCTCGACGGTCTTCCGCTCGGAGGGTTTATAGTCGTCGGCTCGACTCTCGATATTTAACGTCGGAGCTCGACGGTCTTCTGCTCGGAGGGTTTATAGTCGCCGGCTCGACTCTCGATATTTAACGTCGGAGCTCGACGGTCTTCCGCTCGGAGGGTTTATAGTCGCCGGCTCGACTTTCGATATTTAACGTCAGAGCTCGACGGTCTTTCGCTCGGAGGGTTTATAGTCGTCGGCTCGACTCTCGATATTTAACGTCGGAGCTCGACGGCCTTTAAGGCTAATTTTAACACTGCCGTTCGGCGAAGCTATTTGCCATCCTTTATCATTTTGCTTCCTGCATTACAAGGACAGAGGCGACCAAAACATATGTAAAATTACATCAGCGCACCTCTCACCCAGCTCGGTACGGCTGGAGATGATTCGCGCTCCATGGTCGATCTAGCCGCCGTCCGTCTTCATCCTCCAAATAATAAGCACCCGAGCGGAGCTTTTCGATGACTTTGAAGGGGCCCGCCCAAGGAACCTCCAGCTTGCCGACGTCGCCGACCGGCTTTACTTTCCAACTTGGAATGCTCTAGGGATCACGCGCCGGTTGTAGTTTTGCTTCATTCTTTGCCGGTACTCCATCAGCCGGACGGACGCCTTGGCTCGCTCCTCGTCGACCAAATCCAGCTCCATGTTCCTCTGCTCGGCGTTATTATCATCATAATTCTGGATCCGGACGGACTCGACGCCGACTTCAACCGGGATCACCGCTTCGCCGCCATACACCAAATGGAATGGCGTGACGCCCGTTCCTTCCTTTGGGGTCGTGCGGATAGCCCATAAAACGCCTGACAGCTCGTCCACCCAGCTTCCTCCCATGTGGTCGAGCCGAGCCCGAAGAATGCGAAGAATCTCCCAATTGGCTACTTCCGCTTGGCCGTTGCTCTGGGGATACGCCACAGAAGTAAAGTGTTGCTCGATGCCATAACTTTCGCACCATTCTTCGAGCTGCTTCCCTACGAACTGTCGTCCGTTATCAGATACGAGCCGGCGAGGGATGCCGAACCGACAGATTATATACTGCCAGATAAACTTCTTGACCATCTGCTCGGTGATCTTGGCTAGCGGCTCGGCCTCCACCCATTTGGAAAAATAGTCTATCGCAACTAGTAGAAACTTCCGCTGCTCGGTCGTCATAGGAAACGGACCCACAATATCCATTCCCCATTGGTTGAACGGACAGGACACGGTAGCTGCTTTCATTTCCTCCGCCGGCTGGTGGGAGAAGTTGTGATACTTCTGGTAGGAAAGGCACGTCGCGACGGCCGAGCGGCGTCTGCTTGCAGGGTTGGCCAAAAGTATCCGGTCAGCAGGATCTTCTTAGCCAGCGATCGTCCGTCCGGATGCCCTCCACACGATCCTTTTTTTTGATGAAAGGTAAATTATATATCATCAAAGAAATGTGTACAATCTACATGACCTAGGATATCCATTCAGATCTGACGAAGTGTCAGATCCAGATGTCTATCTGCGGTATGGCCTCGAAGAAGCCCCTGTACATGCAATGTACTCTCACTGTACCATCCTCTCAAAATACATCCTGTCTCACATGTGCTCACTATACCATCCACCAAAATACAATCAATATCTCGCACTCCACTGCACTAAGCTCTGTAGATACCATGAGGTGCCAAGATCATCGTGCTCATCCTCCATGTATCTGACCTCATCAGCCTCAGGTCTATGCAAAGGTGGCCCAGCACTGGCCACATCCTGCATCTCAAGCATGCAAGGCCCACTAGTGTCTGCAACAAGGGTGTGTCCGACCCTGGCCATAACTCAACTGCACCTCATCCACTGCCCTGCTCCCAACCGCAGCAACCGCCCGTAAATGCATCCGTCTGCTATAATGTGCAGTCCATCTCCTGTAATGACTCTGCAAAGTCCCACAAGGTCACCATGCCAAGGATGTCATCCTGCATCAAAGTGTCGTCGCCCCACTTTTAGCAAGTGGTCAGCTATCAACGGATTTGTCGTGTCTTTACCGCGAGCTGTTTGCTGCGGACTAGATAGATCCTTATGGTGGATCTATGTACCCTCTTGGGCTTTTTGGCAAAGCCCCAGCCATCAACGGATTTGGCGTTGTCCTTACCGCGAGCCGTTTGCTGCGGACTAGATAGGTCGTTATGGTGGACCTATTCACCCTTTTGGCCTTTTTGGCAAAGCCCCAGCCATCAACGGATCCCTCCACACGATCCTTGATGCACTTCTTGGAGGATGTATGCCGCGTCTTCCGAGCTCACGCATTTCAAAAGCAGGCGGGAGAAAGTCTTCTTGTAGAGTTGGTCTCCAATAAGTGTGAACCGACCGGCTCTCCTTCTTATTAGCTGGGCTTCATCCCGATCGGACGGTGTAGCACCCGAGCGGAGAAACTCCATGATGGGTGTCCTCCAATCGCTCGGAAATGCGAGGCCCTCCATCCTGTCGACGTGCGCCACCAAAGATACTTGTTCAATTGGCTGCTGGATGACGACCGGTGATATTGAACTAGCAAGTTTGGCTAACTCATTTGTTGCATGGTTTTCCGCTCGGGGTATCTTTTGGATAATGACTTCTCTGAAGTTGGCCTTGAGCTTCTCGAAGGCTTCAGCGTAGAGTTTAAGCCGAGTGTTGTTAATCTCAAAAGTGCCAGAGAGCTATTGAGCGGCCAGCTGAGAATCTGAATGGAGCGTCACCCGACCGGCCCCAACATGCCGGGCGGCCTGCAAGCCGGCTATAAGGGCCTCATACTCTGCCTTATTATTTGTGGCTCTGTAATCCAGCCGGACGGATAGATGCATCCGTTCTTCTTGTGGAGAGAGTAATAACACGCCAATTCCGCTCCCGAGTCGAGTGGACGATCCATCCACAAATATTTTCCACATAGCTTCAGGCTCTGGCTTTTGCACTTCTGTGACAAAATCTG
This sequence comes from Zingiber officinale, assembly GCF_018446385.1. NCBI lineage: Eukaryota > Viridiplantae > Streptophyta > Magnoliopsida > Zingiberales > Zingiberaceae > Zingiber > Zingiber officinale. Next base: position 172,992,994 of record NC_055988.1, read on the forward strand.
CCAAGGACTGCGCCTTTATCGCCGAACGGGGTTGATACTGAATGTCGAATTCGCTCAACTCCGTGGTCCATTTGATGAGCCGTCTGGACGCTTCTGGGTTCAACAGCACTCTTCTCAAAGGGTTATTTGTTCGACGATGATAGTATGTGCCAAGAAATAGGGGCGAAGTCTTCGAGCGGCGAGAACCAAAGCAAAAGCCACCTTCTCGAGCCCAGTGTAGTGAGATTCAGCGTCTTTCAAAATATGGCTTAAGAAATACACAGGTTCTTCTCCGCTCGCCCTCACTAATGTCGAGCCTATTGCTTGATCAGTTGAAGACAAGTAAATACAGAGTGGCTCACCCACAGCTGGCTTGGCTAGCACTGGCAGAGAGTTCATGTACGTCTTCAGCTCTTCGAACGCCCGATCGCATTCTTCATCCCAATGGAACTTGGCAGCCTTGCGCAAGATTTTGAAAAATGGGAGACTCCGATCGGCCGTCTTCGAGATGAATCTGGATAATGTTGTTATCCGACCGGTCAAACGTTGTACTTCCCTTAGATTTCTTGGAGGCGGCATATCTTGTAATGCTTTCACCTTGCTGGGATTTGCCTCGATACCCCGCTCGGTCACTATGTAGCCCAAGAAACCCCCGCCTTTTGCTCCGAACAGACACTTCTGAGGGTTCAGCTTAACTCCATACTGCCTCATCGTTCGGAAAGTCTCCTCCATGTCTTTCAAGAGATAGGCCGCTCGGACGGACTTGATGAGAATATCATCCACGTACACTTCCAAATTTCGCCCAATCTGCTCCTTGAACACTTTGTTCATCAAGCGCTGGTAGGTTGCCCCCGCGTTCTTCATTCCGAACGGCATCACATTGTAGCAGTATGTGCCGTCGGTTGTAACGAAGCTAAGCTTCTCTTGATCTTCTCGGGCGAGCGACACTTGATGGTAGTCCTGATAAGCGTCGAGCATGCATATCAACTCGCAGCCGGCTGTGGAGTCCACCAGTTGATCGATCCGGGGCAGAGGATAAAAATCCTTCGGGCACGCTTTGTTGAGATCCCGGAAATCGATGCACACTATTCACTTGTTGCCCGGCTTGGAGACTAGTACCACGTTCGCCAGCCAGCTCGGGAACTGGACCTCGCGTATGTGGCCGGCCTCCAGGAGCCTCTCGACCTCCGCTCGGATGATGGCATTTTGTTCGGCGCTGAAGTCCCTCTTCCTTTGCTTCACTGGCCGAGCGTCCGGTCGGACGTGGAGCTCGTGCTGTGCTATATTCGGCGAAATCCCGGGCAGCTCATGCGTCGACCAAACGAAGACATCGCAGTTTCTCTGGAGACATTTGATCAACTCCTCTTTCTGGCCCGCCTCCAGATCGGCCGCAATGAATGTGGTGGCCTCCGAACGGGTCGAATGGATCTGTACCTCCTCTTTTTCTTCATAAACCAAAGAGAGTGGTTTTTCAGTTATAGCGTTTACCTCGATCCGTGGCGTCTTCCGAGCGGCATTAGCTTCAGTTCGGACCATCTCGACGTAGCATTGCCGAGCCGCCAGTTGGTCCCCCCGTACTTCTCCAACCTTGTCTTCGACCGGGAACTTGATTTTCTGGTGGAAGGTGGAGACGACCGCTCGGAATTCACTGAGAGCCGGTCGTCCCAAGATGACGTTGTATGCTGACGGAGAGTCTACCACGACGAAGTTTGCAGTCCGCGTCCTTCTGAGCGGCTCCTCTCCCAGCGAAATAGCCAGTCGGATCTATCCGACCGGCAGGACTTCATTGCCCGTAAACCCGTAGAGGGGGGTTGTCATGGGCAGCAGCTCGGCTCGATCGATTTGCAGTTGATCGAAAGCTTTTTTGAATATGATATTGACCGAACTGCCTGTATCAACGAAGATGCGGTGAATAGTATAATTGGCTATTACCGCTTTGATGAGAAGGGCGTCGTCATGAGGCACTTCAACTCCCTCCAAATCCCTGGGCCCAAAGCTGATTTCGGGTCCGCTCACTCGTTCCTGACTGCAGTCGACCGCATGGATTTGGAGCTGCCTGACGCTCGCCTTCCTTGCTCGGTTAGAGTCGCCTCCGGTCGGCCTGCCAGCTATAATGTTGATTTCACCTCGGGAAGTATTGTTTCTGTTTTCTTCTTCCCGAGCGGACGGTCTAGGCCGCTCCCTAGACATCCGGGGATTCTCACGCCTCGGGGTGTGATGCTGCTCGGGAGTCTATCTTTGTCGCCTGTCGGATATCATCCGATCGACTTCATGAGGTCTCTGTCGCCTGTCGGATGATGGCGATCGACGGCCGCCACTCCGGGGAACGGGGTGAGCGATCAGGGGAAGGCTTCGACGATCTCTTGTGTTATGCGTGTCGGTCCGATGGAATGAGCAAAACATAGGGGTCCATACCTTCTTCTTTGGTTTGGGCCGCTCGGCAGCTACCTCTTGGACATGGGACCTGGCATGGTGAGAGCGGATTGCTTCGGCCCGTGGTCCTCTGGGTGGCTCCGGGCGAGTGACAGGCTTCCGCTCGGCAGTTGGAACTTCTTTCCTTCGAGCCGCCTGGGCTTCCTCCACATTGATGTATTCATTGGCCCGGTGTAACATATGATCGTAGTCTCGGGGTGGTTTTCGAATGAGTGATCGGAAGAAGTCACTGTCCACGAGGCCTTGCGTGAACGCATTCATCATCGTTTCTGAGGTGGCCGTTGGAATGTCCATGGCCACCTGGTTGAATCGCTAGATATAAGCTCTGAGCGGCTCTCTGGGCTCTTGCTTGATGGCGAACAGGCTGACACTTGTCTTCTGATAATGCCGACTGCTTGCAAAGTGGTGGAGGAAGGCCGTGCGGAAGTCTTTGAAACTTGTGATGGATCCGTCCGGCAGCCTCCAAAACCACCGTTGAGCCGATCCCGAGAGGGTGGTAAGGAAAACCCGACACTTCACTCCATCTGTGTATTGATGAAGGGTAGCTGTGTTGTCGAACTTATCCAAATGATCGTTCGGGTCGGTGGTTCCGTTGTATTCACCGATCGCCGGGGGCACATAGTGCTTTGGCAGAGGATCTCGTAGAATGACCTCTGAGAATTGCCGATTGATCCGCTCAGGAGAAGCGTCCGCTCGGGGGGCCTTGCCTTTTCTGTTGTCTCGTATTGGCACTTCGTCTGATGAGGATCCTCGATCGCGATTAACTGCTGCGGCTTCCGGAGGCGTGCGGAATAGGGCCCGATGAAATGGAACCGTGGCCTGAGGTGCTTCCGCTCGGCCCCCTGATACTGATGTCGCTTGCTGCTCAATCCGCTCGGCTTGCAACTTCTATCTCTGTTGTTCCACAAGCTTAGCTGCTCTTGTCTCGATCAAAGCGTCGAGCTCTTCTGTGGAGAGCATCACCGAGTGCGGTCGTCCAGCTTCGTCCATTGCTTCTGATCGGATGCAGGAGCGTTCCCACAGACGGCGCCAAATTGATCCTGTCCGAATCGCTGAATCAACGGACGCTGGGCACATGGCGCTCTCCTAGTTGCTGACGTAGATCTCCGACCGGTCGTACGGAGCTCCGGCGAACCTGCAAAGAAGTCGGGCCGAGAAGGGGTTCCCGGCGACGACCCTCCGACGCTCAAGTCAGGCAAGTGGACAACAAAGAAGTGGCTCTCAATATCAGAGAATGCGTACCTCCGGCGAAGTGTGAGGCTCCTTATATAGAGCTGGGAAGGGGCTCACGCACACATACCGAGGCGAATACGTGTCCTCAGCCCATACCTCAGTATGGGCTTGTCAGAAAAGCTTACCTGACACCATACTGCTACAGTCCGAGCACATCTCTGATGGGACAGCGGACCCCTCTATCATAAGATCCTGCGTATGACTTGCTCGTCGAACATACCCGCTGTCAGAAGATGTTCCCTTGTCCTTTTCTCCTTTTACTCCATGTCGAGCGTCCGGCCGGTCGGCAGTTCCCTCGCGTCCGGCCGGTCGTATGTGCTTGTCCGCTCGGGAGATTCCTGGTTGTGTGCTCTGTGGACTGTTCGCAGTGTTGCTACTTTATGTCTTCGGCCGAGCGGGCGACCCGCTCGGCCATACGACTCTGATAAACATGAGCGTCGGAACCCCGACTCCTCGCCGGGGTGTCTTTGCTTCCGCTCGGAACATTCGTCTGGTCGCCTCAACCTTTATCCACTCGGCCAAGCTTCTGGTTGGCCTTTTACCTTTCAACCTCCACGTGGCGTTGACTCTGCTAAAGGGGGGGGCCTCCTTACTGTCGGATCAATCTAGTTTATTAGAGTTTTGTTATTGTTACTGTCATTATATACAAATAGTATTAGCTCATTTAGTTTATGAAAATAATGTATAGGAAACTGTTGTTATGTACGAATAGTGTTATATTTTATGAAAAAAGTTATGTTATATGTTAACAAACTTGAAAAATGATTAGTTCATTTTATGATTAATTCATTTGATGGGATATGTGTAATATAATTGATCAATGTTGATTAGATTAGATCATACAAATAATGAGTGGAAATATAGTTACCACTTGATTTTGTAAACCAACTTAAATGTACATTGAGTCAATAATAAATTATATACATATGAAATTCAAATAATGTGTTTATTTATGTTAGATCATGAATACTAAAAGTATCATAGTTGAACTCAATAAGGGAGATAAATTATATGAGGATAACTATAAAATATGACATCTCAAGATACAATATGTTCTTGAGAAACAAGAAGTTCTAGAGGCTGTAAATCAGTTTATGGAAGAACCTATTGATGGTTTCACAACACAACATAGACATGATCTTGATGCATATAAGGCAAGGAAGAAAAAAGACTCCATTGTTAAGGGGATATTTATTAGTTCAATGGTAGACGACCTAGTATTTGAGTATGAGTCATTAGCATCAGCTTATGCTATCTGGGTTGGCCTAAGAGACAACTATAATGGAGTTAGCTTGAGCAAACTTCGTCAGATGACAATTAAGTTTGACAAAATGTAAAAAGCGTCTGAATGTATCCATGGCCTAACATCTGAAGGAAATGATGAATATGATTCGAGATCTAAAGGTTGTTGGTCATGAGTTGACTGATGAACAATAGGTTTAGCAGTAATCCATTTCCTTCTTGATTCTTTGGAAACAATGAAATAGAGGCTTACACACAATGAAAGTATCAAGATTTTCATTGATGTCTCACGTCATGTTGAACTTGAGGCAGAGAGAATTGAATCTGTAAGGATTTCTGGACAAACTTTTGTAACTGAAGGTTATGTTAGAGCATCTGGATTCAAGAATAAGTAAAGATGGTTCAAGAAAGTGAAGGGAAAAGGAAAAGAAGTTGATGCTACTGCTGGGCAAGACCCAATTAAGAAGAAAGGAAATAAGTATGAAAAAAACCTAATAGCAAGCTGACTTGCTATAACTGTGACAAGAAGGGTCACTTTGCTCGGGAATGTATTGAACTGAAAAAGGTAGATCCATGTTTATCTTCTTTGCATGAGCATTATATTACTAGTTCAATGTTATTTTTTGAATCTTATCCTTTGTGAATTATAGATTTAGGTGCAATGAATCATGTAATTCATGATTGAGTTACATTCATGGAGTATCGTCGAGTACCAGTTCAAATGGATATACGTGAGAAACAATATAAGGATTAAAGTCGAAGGAGTTAACTGTTGGTGCAACCCTAGGTCAAGGTTGACCTGGTTGACCCGACTCAAGGTGACTTGACTCGAGTTGTATTTTGATGTTTGACTTGGGAAGATTGTCAGTGCAACCTTAGGTCAAGGTTGACCTAGTTGAGTTGCATGTTGATGTTTGACACTCGTGAGAGAGTTCTATTCTTGATGTGAGACAAGAATAGATGGTTGTGAGATTATTGGTGCAACCCTAGGTCAAGGTTGACCTGGTTGACCTGAAAAGTCCAAGTATGGAGACTTGGCACTGGAAAAGTCCAAGTATGGAGACTTGGCACTGGAGAAGTCCAAGCAGGGAGCTTGGCACGGGAAAAGTCCAAGCAGGGAGCTTGGCACGAGGGAAAGTCCTAACTGGAGTTGAGGTGGAAAGTCCCGTGAGTGAAGCCAGGGGAAAGTCCTAACTGGGATGTTAGGCGGTTGAAAGTCTTGGTGAGTGAAGCGAGCAATGGGAAAGTCCTAACTGGATGTTAGGCAGTGTGGAAAGTCCCGTGAGTGAAGCCAAGGAAAGTTCTAACTGGGATGTTAGGCAGTTGGAAAGTCCTGGTGAGTGAAGCCAGGCAGTGAGAAAGTCCTAACTGGGATGTTAGGCAGTGTGGAAATCATGGTGAGTGAAGCCAGGTGAAAGTCCTGGTGAGTGAAGCCAGGCAAGGAAAAATCCAGATGGATCAAGGATGATCGGACATCTGGTGTTGAGAAGGTCAAGTAGGTCAAGTAGGTCAAGGGAGTGACCGGATACTTGACACGAAGAGAAAAGTTCAAGTGGGTCAAAGGGATTGACCGGACACTTGGTGGAGAGTCTTAGCAGGTCAAGGGAGTGACCGGATGCTAAGCATAATGTACCAACAGGTCAAGGTTGACCGGATGTTGGTTTGGGAGACTTGGGACTTGGTTTGGGCAAAATAGTTCGGATCGATGCCCGCATCGATTCAGTGATACGTTAGATATCTGACGGCCGGTGACCGATCGATAACAAACAAGGCAAAAGCGCAGCTTCAGGAGGCTTACGATCGGTCCTGGGACCGATCGATGAAGCCTGATCGGTCTCCATGACCGATCAGCACTGCAGAGAGGTGGGATCGGTCCGTGGACCGATCAGATTCCTTTGATCGGGTCGACCGATCAGGAAACGAATGAAAGTTGGGCACTTTCGTGGAGCATCTGATCGTCTAGGGACCGATCAGCCAGACTGATCGGTCCCGCACCGATCGAAGATCTGGACCGATCGGTGGAGCTCGATCGGTCCGCATTCGACCGCTGAGTCACAACGGGTCGCTCCGTCTTCTCCGCCGGCTTCGCTGTTTCTTGTTCGCAGGTTATAAAAGGAGATCAAGGCTTTGGTGCTTTTTCTTCCTCTCCTTTTTCCTGTCCCTAAGTGCTGCTGTGCTTGAGCTTTGCTGAGCTCCTCCAAAGCTTCGCGTGAGCTTCCGGCTGGGTTCCTGCTGTTGTAGGCGTCTCTTGAAGTTGCTGCTTCATCCAGTCGACAAGAAGCCAAGCTAGGGTTATTACATTCTTGTATTGTACTTAGTTTCTTGCTGTATTCTGGTACTCCTGTTTATCTTGCTATTGCAAGACATTGTGGCGAGGTTTCTCCACCCAGAAGGAGTTTGATTTAGCCGGTTTTCCCGGGGACTCATCCACCGACGGATTGATAGGCTTCGTCCACCTTACGGACACGCCGAGGAGTAGGAGTATCATCTCCGAACCTCGTTACATCCTTGCATTGAGGTTTGATTTCTTCTCCTGTTTTCTTTCGATGTTTCCACCGCGCTAACCCTAGTTTGTAGAAAGAAACGCGAGCAATTGGGGTCGGCTATTCACACCCCCTCTCTAGCCGCATAAAGGATTCTAACAAGTGGTATCGAGCAAGGTTTGCTCTTCATCGGATTAACACCCGGGAGCACGAGCTAGAGGATGGATCTACTCGGAGAAGATGTCACTATTCCACCCTTCTACGAATGCGGTGACTTCGCGTATTGGAAGGTAAGGATGAAGTACTTTCTTATGACTAACATAATGAATTGGTTTTGTGTACAAGAAGGTTTTACTCCTCCGGTGGATAAGGAAGGAAAACCTCTTGAGAAGAAGGAGTGGACCAGAGAACAAATTCACAAATCCGAAATCAACGAAGAGGTAACGAGAATAATTGAATTTTCATTGCCTACTAACATCTTGTGTAAGATAGGTTACAACAATGCCAAGGAATTATGGGATAACTTGGCCAAGTACCATGAGGAGAGCTCCACTTCAAATCATGAAGAGGAGACAAGTGAGTCATCAAGTAGCTCACATCATGGAAGAGAGGAATTAGAAGTTGAGGGTTACTCAACATCTAAGGACGAAGAGGAGAAGAGTTCTTCTTCAAGTTCGGAGCAAGAAGAAGAAGCTTCTACCTCCGAAAGGGATGAAGAAGAGAGCTCGCATCCACCCTCAACCCTAGGTAACTCAAGCAATTTAAGTTTAATTAAATTACACATTATGTGCTTTGAGTGTAGGGAACATGGACATTACAAGAGTAAGTGTCCGAAGAGGGTAAGAAAGACTCCACCAGCGCCAAAGGTCAAGGAAGCCAGAGTCCCGAAACGCAAGGGCAAGGAGCACATCGTGTGCTTCCAATGCAAGCAAAGGAGACACTATAGGAGCCATTGTCCGAGGGGGAGGCAACCTCACAAGGGCAAGAGACCGGACACATCGATAGGGGGAGCTAAGGCAAACCCTAAGGTAACCTCTAAGGTTCATTTTTGCAATTCTAATAAAATGCATGCTAGGAATTTTATTGCACTTGTCGATAATAACAAGCATGATAACCTTAGGAATCAATACAAGTGCTTAGGTGCCAAGCATGTCAACCTAGATAGGGATACTATTAGGAATGCTAACTCTAGGATTAACACTTCTAAGGTTAAGGAAAACCTAGGTAGAAGCCCCAAAAGAACTAGACATATGCCTAGGAACACCTCAAGAAAGAATGACAAATCAAAACTTGAGGTATTAGAAAAGGAAAATCAAGTCTTGAGGTCAAGACTTGACTCCTTAGAAAAGGCTCTTAAGGATTTGACTCTAGAGTCTAGGGGTCAAAAATCAATGTCCAAGGACAAGAAAGGTTTGGGTCACAAACCTAAGTCCCAAGTGGCCAAGCCCACTTATCATAGTGTTCCATTCGAGTATGGAACAAAACCTAGGGCTAGGAAGACCACCACTAAGGTCACAAGGGGAGTCACCCCTAGAGTTGATCTTGATGAGTCTCAAATGACCAAGGCTTTAAAGCCTAAGAGAGTCATTAGGAGGGTTGCTAGGGAAGTAATCCCTAGTGAATATTTAGTGAACCCAATGAGCTCAAATAGGTATTGGGTTCCTAGGAGCATCCTCTCTACCTCATAGATGGGTTAGAGAGTGTCAACTCCGCTTAGAAGGGTAGTTAGCCCAACTTTGAGGAAATTGACACTCAAGGAGCATTTTCAAGGTTTTGTTAACCTTTGAAAATGAAATAGAATTACTAGTTACTCCTTGAAGAGTTAAATGTGCCTAATGGTGGAAATATCATTTTTAATCTTAAGTGGCACAATTTGAGGAAAACCTAGAGAAATACCATAATTGGGATTTTGGTTTCTCTTAGGGATATAAGGGCAATCTAGGATTAGATGTTAAATTAGCTAAGTGATTAAGGATACTTAGATAGGTAATCTAGGTATTTCATTTGTGCTAACTTACCATGATTGTTTGCCATATGCCATGTCATGACATCATATTTAATTTATGATCATTTGAAATGTCATGATAATGCTTAGGTTATTTATATGTCATGCTTTAGTTAAGTTTCATACTTTATGCCATGACATCATGACATTGGCACATGCTTTTATTTATGATATTATTTCATGCCATGTCATCATCTCTTGCATTAATAATCAATGAATTTGATTTAAGGATAAAAACACATTTTGATATTGAGATCAAAGTGTAGTTTAGCAAATGCATGAGAACTTAGCCTAAGATAACCTAAACCCATATCTCACATCAAAATTGACTTGGATGTGTTTGATACACTTTAGATGTGTGTGAGATATTAGGATCATGAGTTAGGATCAAGGTGCATAGTTCTTGTACCTAGATGAGCCTAATTCAAGAAATTGGGGATCATAGGGAAAGCTTATGTACAAGTCATATACATTTAGCCCTAAGATTATGGTCCTAAATTAAAAGGTTTAAAATCATTTTAAAATTGATTTGAAAAATCTTGATGAAGCTTTTCTAGTGATAGCATTCATCATTGAGCAAGATGATACAAAGATGACTTAACTTTGAACTATTTCAAAGTCTTTTGAACTTTGTATCAAGATTTGAAAATGGAAGTTATTTTCATAGAAAATTATTTTTCCTTGATAGTATATGGTATGAGGAATGTATCCTCAAAATTTTATGATTTTTGAAATTTTCTGTAATTTTCTGTGAGTTTCTGAATTTCTCCCGGGGAGAAAAATCAGAAATCTCTGATTTCAGAGGCTGGATCGGTCACTGGACCGATCCAGGGAAGGCTGGATCGGTCTGGGGACCGATCCAGAGGTATTCTGATCGGTCCGGTGACCGATCAGGCGTGCTGAATTTGCTGAAATTCGACTGTGGTCTGAAATTTCAGCTGTGGGAGTTGAGGTTCGGGTTTCTAAAGGTTTGAAACTCTCCAAGACATTGTTGGTGCAATGGTCAAGGGGGAGTTGACCTTTAGGGGGAGTCTTAACTAATTGTCAAGGGGGAGTTGACTTTTAGGGGGAGTTTTTACTCCTTAAGACTCTTGAGGATTAGTGATATGGGATTGTCACTAAGTTGATTGTTGAGTTTAGTATCAAGGGGGAAATTAAGAGTTCCTATGAAAGGTATGGGACTTTCATTAGGAAGAAACTCTTGACCTTGACCTCCTTTTTTTGATGTGTCAAAAGGGGAGAATTATTGGAGAACCCAAGTTAGGTTATCGGGTTACCTAAAGGGAGAATGTCCAGAGAATGTTCAAGGAAAGAACATTGGACATTGGAAGATGGTTGAAAACCTAAGTTAGGTTATCGGGTTAACCTAACTTGATTATGAGTTTTGTCAAACATAAAAAGGGGAGATTGTTGGTGCAACCCTAGGTCAAGGTTGACTGGTTGACCCGACTCGAGGTGACTTGACTCGAGTTGTATTTGATGTTTGACTTGGGAAGATTGCGGTGCAACCTTAGGTCAAGGTTGACCTAGTTGAGTTGCATGTTGATGTTTGACACTCGTGAGAGAGTCTATTCTTGATGTGAGACAAGAATAGATGGTTGAGAGATTGGTGCAACCCTAGGTCAAGATTGACCTGTTGACTGAAAAGTCCAAGTATGGAGACTTGCCGAAAAGTCCAAGTATGGAGACTTGGCATGGAGAAGTCCAAGGGAGCTTGGCACGGAAAAGTCCAAGCAGGGAGCTTGGCACGAGGAAAGTCCTAACTGGATGTTAGGCGGTGGAAAGTCCCGTGAGTGAAGCCGAGCTGGGAAAGTCCTAACTGGATGTTAGGCGTGGAAAGTCCCGTGAGTGAAGCGGGCAGTGGGAAAGTCCTAGGATGTTAGGCAGTGTGGAAAGTCCAGTGAGTGAAGCAGGCGGTGGGAAAGTTCTAACTAGGATGTTAGGCGGTTGGAAATCCTGGTGAGTGAAGCAGGTGAGAAAGTCTAAGTGGGATGTTAGGCGTTGTGGAAATCATGGTGAGTGAAGCGAGGAAAGTGGTGAGTGAAGCTGCAAGAAAAATCCAGATGGATCAAGGATGATCGGACATCTGGTGTTGAGAAGATCAAGTAGGTCAAGGAGTGACCGATACTTGACACGAAGAGAAAAGTCCAAGTGGGTCAAAGGGATTGACCGGACACTGGTGGAGAGTCTTAGCGGTCAAGGAAGTGACCGGATGCTAAGCATAATGTACCAACAGTCAAGGTTGACCGGATGTTGGTTTGGAGACTTGGGACTTGGTTTGGGCAAAATCCAAGCTCCGGATCGATCAGAGCGATACGTTTGTGTATCTGATCGATCCGGTGACCGATCGATAACAAACGAAGGCAAAGCGCAGTTCTGAGCTTACTGATCGGTCTGGGACCGATCAAGATAGCCCGATCGGCTCCATGACCGATCGTAGACGCAATGAGAGGTGGGACGGTGCGTGGACCGATCAGGTTGTGGCTGATCGGTCCACGATCGATCAGAAACGAAAAAGTTGGGCAACTAGTATCTGATCGGTCTAGGGACCGATCAGCCAGGCTGATCGGTCCCGGACCGATCGGAAGAATCTGGACCGATGTGGTGGAGCCCGATCGGCGCATTCGACCGCTTGAGTCACAACGGTCGCCCGCCTTCTCCGCCGGCTTCGTCTTTACTGCAGTTCGCAGTTATAAAAGGAGATCAAGGCTTTGGTGCTTTTCTTCCTCTCCTTTGTCCCTAAGTGCTGCTGTGCTTGAGCTCCTCCAAAGCTTCGTGAGCTTCCTACGGGTTCCCGCTGTAGGCGTCTCTTGAAGTTCTTTGCTCATCCAAATCGACAAGAAGCCAAGCTAGGGTTATTACATTCTTGTATTGTACTTAGTTTCTTGCTGTATTCTGGTACTCCTGTTTATCTTGCTATTGCAAGACATTGTGGCGAGGTTTCTCCACCCAGAAGGAGTTTGATTTAGCCGGTTTTCCCGGGGACTCATCCACCGACGGATTGATAGGCTTCGTCCACCTTACGGACACGCCGAGGAGTAGGAGTATCATCTCCGAACCTCGTTACATCCTTGCATTGAGGTTTGATTTCTTCTCCTGTTTTCTTTCTGCATTTAGTTTCCGCTGCGCTAACCCTAGTTTGTAGAAAGAAACGCGAGCAATTGGGGTCGGCTATTCACACCCCCCCTCTCTAACCGTACAAAGGATTCTAACATTAACATGTCACGCCCCAGAGGAGTCCCTGTCCGAAGAAATTTCGGCAGCATCTCCCCTGTACGGCGGACAATCTGAAACTTTCTACACCACCATATACCTCAGCCACATGCAGCTGGAATAATAACAATAATAAAATACATCACACAGCCATCCACGCAGTTAAATAGATAACAAACTAGAACAAGGATAATATGACTCAAAATCCACCCTACTCAACTATACTCATAAAGCTCAAAACCGATATCCTACTCCACTACACTCATAAAGCTCAAATCCGACGATAAAATCCACTTACCTCTTCTGCCGTCTAGGCAGGCGTGTAGTAAAACAAATCCAATTAAAAACTCATCGGCAATGTCCATATAAAATCCAAGTATATCAAAACAATACAATTTCCAACATAGTCTAGTAAAAGACACCAAAAGACAATAGACATCCTCGTGGGCTCCAGGGGACTAGCAACTGGAACTCTCTCCTGACAGCATCAACCTGAAAATAGTAAATATCCACGGGGTGAGTCAACTCCTCAGCGGGTAACAACTGATATACATAGTAGAGAAATAACATCTAGCACTAATCATGCGTACAGTCTCCTGATATAAGAAGGATAAAATGCAACTGTAGTAAACAGGAGGAAACTGTACTAACCAGGACCTGGTACAAGGATAAACAGTCCGAGAGGTATAGAAATCCTGTATGCATGTCAAGCATGACATCCAACCAATATGCAGCAAATAAATGCAGCAAACACAATTACAAGAAATAAATGCATCAATGCGTACGATGCCAATGATGCGTCCTGGTCACCCCTGACGTCAGTCAACCATCTCACACACAATAGTGAGACAGAGTGGGTAGGGCTGTGACAACCGTGCACTCTGTCGTCACTGCTCCTGATGAGTGACCGAGTGGACGGGATGCTGTCGGAGTACACCTATCCTCCTACCCCAAATCATAAATGGGGGAGCGCAATGCTCTCAACTCCCGGTACACGATGACGGGGAGGAATCTCTGCCGGCTACCACGCTGCGTCACACTACCCATGAGCGGACCAACGAAGCCAAACAAAGTCCCTGCTGCAACACACTCTGCCTGAATCGACCACTAACCCATGAGTGGTGGTGTGTGCAGATCCATGTAACTGGCGATGTGCTCAACAATAATGGAGCGGACTATCGCACAGCATGCAATCATGCAAATGGTGCATGACACTAACCATGGAAATATCCTGAACTAATCCATATATATATATAGAAGGTGCACCTTAGGTCAATGAATCAAATCAAAGGTACACAGATAAGACAAGGTATAAAACCTAGGTCCTGAACATGGTAAAGCATGGTATATCACTACCCCCTATAAGCATGTATAAGCAGGTAAGGAATAACATGAGATGCAAAACAAGTATCAACCAAGCATGTAACAAGTATCAGGTAGTGACTAACCGAAACAGATAAAAACATAATTATTACAATTTGTTAAATTCACTACTATGCATATCAAACGACATAAAGTCAGAAGTACCCGCCTCCAATAGAAAAGTCCAATCTGTCCAAATACGACGTCGAGATGCTCGTCTCGCGTCAAAACCCTAAGTCACAAATAAATAAATATAATTTATTTAGCTACAATTTACATAAATAGCTAAATAAATTCTTAAGAACTATTTAGGGCAAAACCCTAAATCAACCTCCTCGACCTGCCTAACTTAAATCCAAATCATACCTAACTTACCCTCTTAGTATTTAGCTTAACACAAAACCTTACCCAAATTTTCCAATGCCTCAGCGTTGCTCAAATTCTGAAGAACTTACTGCCGAGATCTGGAGAAGCTGCTGTGGGAAAAACAGTGACAAGTTCCACAGTTATCAGCCAACAAATTCAGCACAGGATCCAAATCAAAAATCCAAATACCTCTTTTTGCCTTACCTAACTCGACACCCCTTGTTTCCCTCTCTGCCGGCGGCTGGTGGCGAAGGAGGACCCGGTGGTGAGGTCTAGGGTAGAAACGTTTGGCCAGCTAGGAAAAATCTCGGTGGCTGGCAATCGGAGATCGGCAGGGGCTCATCTAGGGCTTGCTTCTTCCGTGTAGAGGGTGACTCCGAGAAAGGGAGACAAGGCCGACGGTGAGATCAGACCTAGGGCACGAGCAGAGGTGATTAAAAGAGAGGCGGCACAGTGAGGAGCGGCGCTGCTCCGGGCGACACCGGCGGCTAGCTAGGTCACGAGCACAGAGGAGGGGCCGGCGATCGGCTGGCGTCGCTGGGCTGGCTTCGTGCGGGAAGAAGGCTCAGCCGGCGCTCGTGTGGTGTAATCGGAAAAGAAGGGAGATCGGCGCGCGGCTTGACGAGCTGGCGGAGCAAGGTGGCGCCGTCGGGTGGAGGACGAAGAGGAGAAGAATCGGGAGGAAGAAAAGAAATAGAAGGGAAGGAGAAGAACCGCCGCGTGCGCGGGCGGTTAGGGCAGGGAGATCGCTCGGGTGAGGGCACGGCGTCGCAGTCGCGGGGGAGGAATCGGGCACGCGGGGAAGAATAAGAGAAAAAGAAAAAGAAAAGAAAAAGAAAAAGAAAAAGAAAAAGAAAAAGGAAATAAAACTTTTCCTCATTAAAACAGGGTGACCTAAACAGGCTTTTCCGGGCCCACTTTTATCCCCGAAAACTCGTCCATATGAGCTCCAAAAAATTCCCGAAAAATTTCCAAAAATCCCGAAAAATTCCCTTATTAATTTTTGCCTATTTTCGGTATTTTACATAACACTTGCAAACTCAACATATGTGGTGGATGTACCTTGTTTCTACATGATGTCCTGTATGCTCCTGAGATTCAATGGAATCTGATTTCTGTTACTAGTCTTCTTGATTTGGATTATTGTATAAACTTTTACAATCGTTGTATGGAACTAAATATTAACTCTATGTTAATAGAATATGGTTATGTATTGAATGGTTTCTGGTTCTTGATATAGAACCAGATATTAATTGTGGCAATAATGGTTATTTTTCAAACATTGCTCTTATTAGCGATGCTAATGTAAATGATGAAGTTTGACATGCTAGATTAGGACATATATGACAAGAACAAATGAATAGATTAGCTAAAGAGGATCTGCGTGACACTCATGCTAAAATTAACTTGTCTATATGTGCGCATTGTTTTGCTAGAAAAGAAACTAGAAAACTATTTGATAAAGCTATTAGAGCTGAATCACCATTGCAATTAATTTATTCAGATATTTATGGTTCAATGAATGTGAAGGCTAGACATGGAAGTTCTTATTTCATTACATGACTTCACATGTTTTTATCATGTGTATTTGATTTCTCATAAATTTGAAGCATTAGATTGATTTAATCGTTATTTGAATGAAGTTGAAAATCAATTTAAACGAAAGGTGAAGTTGATAAGACAATTCCTTTATTTGTAAAAGAGGAGGAGGATAATGTTACTTAATCAACAAATCAGGTATCATGAAAAATGTTTGAATCTAGTCAACCTAGTGGGAGTGATTTGTCGATGAATGCTTTAGTTTCTCAACAGCCTAACTTATGAAAAAGTAGTCATCAGATAATTCCTGAGAGAATATTTAACATTGAGAATGAGGTATTAATAATTCTCTCAATTAACGATGAGGAACCTCGGATGATTGAGGAAGCATTGAGATGCTCAGTAAGAGAAAAATAGAAAATTACAATGGATGAGGAATAATGAGAAAGAATAAAGTTTTAGTAGATCTTCCACTAGGCTAAAGGGCTATTGGAAATAAGTGGATTTTCAAAATTAAGAGGAAAGTAGATGGATCGATTAATTGATACAAAACTCAACTAATTACAAAAGGAATTATATCAGATGAATGTAAAAATGGCTTCCCTTAATGGTAATTTTGACCAGAAAATCTATACGACATAGCCAGAATGTTACATATCTGAAGGCCAAGAGAATAGAGTATATAGATTTAAAAAGTATATATATGGGCTAAAACAAGTGTCAAGACAATGGAACATAAGATTTAATGAAATTATTTTATCTTGTAGTTTTAAAATGATTAATGATGATCAGCGTGTTTATCTAAGAAAGGAAAAAAAAGAAAGTTTATCATTTTATCATTATATATTGATGATATTCTAATAGATGTGAGTGACATAAAGTTTGTGATAAAAGTTAAATCATTATTTTTATCACAATTTGACATAATAGATGTGGGAGAAGCTAAATACATCTTATAAATAAGATTATAAGAGATCGGTCAAAATGACTTTTGGGTTTATCTCAAAAGTCTTATATCACTAAGATACTACAATACTCCAATATGTTAGATTGCAACATTAAACAAATATTTACAGTGAAAGGTACTATTTTTAGTAAAAGAATGTGTCCCAAGACTCTAAAGAAATAGCTAAAATGAAGAGAAAAACATATATTAGTGTCATTGGTAGTTAAATATACACTATGTTGTGTACTCGTTCTAATATAAGCTATACTATTGGCTTAGTTAGCCAAACGCAAGATCAAGACACTAAAAGCGGTGAAGAGGATATTCAAATATCTCAAAGGGACAATAAATTATTATCTATTTTCAAGGATCTGAGATGAGCCTGAAGGGCTACATAAATGCAGATTGGGCAAGAAACCATGATGATAGAAAATCCACATCTATCAATGTATTTTTGCTTAATGATGGTGTCATCTCATGGAATAACAAGAAATAGACTTGTGTAGCACTGTCGACAATGGAAGTCGAGTATATGGCTTGTGTAGCAACTGTGCAACAAGTTATTTAGTTAAGAAGGTTCTTGGAGCATATAAAAATTGCTGAGGATAATGAGAGTCTTGTTACAGTATATTGTGACAATCAAACTACTATAGTTTTTTCCAAGGATCCTAAATATCATAGCAAAGGTAAGCATATATAAATTAAATATAATTTTGTAAGGGATATTATTGACAAGTAAAAGACAGTTCTTAAGTACATCTCTACACGTGTTATGCTTATAAATTCTTTTACTAAGTCATTGACTAAAGAGTTATTTCAAGGACATGTGAAGTCTTTGAAACTTCTAAGAATGTAACATATTGTAAAGACAATTAGATATATGAAAATATCATGATCTATTCAGTGTACATATCTTTGTTACATTTGTATAGAGTCTAGATAAGTGTGTTGACAGGTTGAGATTGATCCATTCACATAGACAATTATCTCTGTTTGTTTAGTATAAATATAAATAAGACCGTTACTTATGAGTCATCTAGTACAGCTGTGAATGGAGACATACATGTAAGTTGGGGTCACCTTGATTATTGTATCAAGATTAGATCAACTGTGAATTAATAATAATCAGAGTAAATGTACCCACCATTTACTGAACCTGCTAGAGGCCAAATTGAAGTTCATGAGTTGAATTTAGGATTAGTCATTAGGAATGTCTAGATTTAAATCTGTACGATGTTAAAATTGAGAAAAATATGCACTCTTTATTGATAATGAGAAAACATCGTAACATGTGATTCGTACCACATGTGCAATAGCGATAATAAGGTAGTAGGAGAATGAATCCCTGTTTCTCTAGTTGTTGTTAGAGTGCATACTAAAAGCATAGCTTTTGTAAACATTTATTTTTGAAATAAAAGAATCACATTGGTCAATATCTACATTTATTTGTTAAATGTAATTGTCCAATTAATTTATATAAGTAGATAACATGGTGTGTGGTATCACACTCAGAAGATCATGTTGTCGGTTCTTTATAAATTATAAACAGTTGCTGACAAATAAGATGGAAAGGAACAAACCATCGGAATAGTCGTAGTGTAATTAAGTATTATTTTATCTTGATTAATAAATTACACTGGTACACTCTAAGTGTATTAAGTAGGATCATTTTATGTAAGTTCTTTTTGTACTGACTTAATAAAAGAACTAGACCTTAGTTATTATAGAAGTGTGTGCTCTTAATCCTAATATAATAACAAGCACATATATTTAATATTTATTTCTTTGACTTATCAAAGGGTGAGGTTTAGCTCGATAAATCAATATGCCCGATAAGTTGGAAAATGATATTACTTATAGTGTGTGTTGTTGATTATAGAAGGAATTGTAGGACCGTTAGATTCGATAGAGGGGGGGTGAATATCGATTCGAAAATACAGAGTATAAGCGCAGCGGAAAAGTAAATGAACACAGTTGTTTTTACTTCGTTCGGAGCCTGTGACGACTCCTACTCGAAGGCTCGTGGTTCTTGACCACTTTCGTTGGGCAATCACTAGCAATTCGAATATAATTACAAGATGAATACAGGAAATGCTAATGAAACAAAGTAATACCGACAAGGAAATTAACTAAAAACCGAAGGAGCACTTTGTCGGAGCTTTGTTGGCGTCGCAGCAGGACCAGCAGTAGAAGAGTTCTCAGATTGATGATTGATTGTCTGAAGCTCCTGCCTGAGGCTTCTTTTATATGTTGTTCCGGGCGCCTGGAATGAGTCTGGGCGCCTAAACCGTGATGCTCCACGTGGCCGACTTGGGGCAAGCCTAGTTCGGGCGCCCGGACCACTTTGTTCCAGAAAACTCCCTTTTCCTGCAAAACAAAGTTAGTCCGAGGCAATATATAACCTGCAACATAGATTGTTAGTACATTTTATAATAGTATGAATTAGCACAAATAGTATGACTTAGATTCCGTCTTTCCGAGACCGGAATCTAGTCACAATCTCGATTTAGATATCCAAAATGGATCTAAGCCGGATCGACGCCTAATATTCCCTTCCCGGGAACGCGTCCTCGCAGTCACTCCCCTCCAGTGACTTACCTCACTTACCTGCCAGACGTCCGGTTAGTCCGTCGACCCGTCTGGACTTCTCGCCAGCTATCCGGTCAGCCCGTCGACCTAGCTGGACTTCGTGCCTAAATCCGTCGACCTAGCCGGACTTCGTGCCAGACATCCGGACTCGTCAATTCCTGCACACTCGATCAAAGTGTCGATAACAAAAACTAACTTAACCTATTTGTCATTCATCAAAACCTAGGTTAGACCGTTAGTGCTACCCGCACCAACAATCTCCCCCTTTTTGATGGAATGACAACCTGGTTAAGTTAGTGAAAGAACGCAAAAAACAGGTACATCGGTTTTAAAGTTAGTTTTAGTGTTTTCAATTTGGTTTATCTAACTTAACCGCCTAACCCTCCCCCTTTGGCATTCATAAAAAAAAACAAGGGTAAACATAGTGTAGAGTTACTGTAAAACAACTGATCTTGAAAAATATCTTAGTTTGGTTCAAAATTCAAGGAAAAAAGTAAAAAAAATCCAAGTAAAAAAAAAATTAAGTTGATTTGGGGAAGACAAGTTGAATTTTGACAAGTATAAATTTAAAGTTAATCAAGTTTTAACTTTTCAAGCGTGTAAAATTTTTAAATCAGGTTTTTCAACTTTTCAAAAGGTAAATTTTCTTTTCAGGTTTAAGGAACATTTACTTTTCAAAAGGTAAATTTTCAACTTCAATTTTTCAAAACAAAGCAAAAATTAAGTGAGATTAAATTTGCCAAAATAAATTTTTAAGGCTAATTTGATAAAAGCTAAATTTGGAAAGTTCATTAGTCAACTTTTAAAATCAGGTTTGAAAATTAGGTGGAATTAAACTTCCAAGTTTTTCAAACACTTAATTAAATTTAACTTTTTGTGAACTAATGTTCAAACATAAATTAGTTTTTAAAAAGCATTTTTCAAATACACAAAATTTTAGTTAATTTCTCCCCCTGAACGTGATACTTAAATTTAACCAGCTGTCTAACCAATTAGGTACTAACTAACTATCAGAAGATAGTAGCTTTCACTTGGTTAGTCAGATTAAGTTGATTATAAGCAGTCAGTGTTTGACTTAATCTGATTAATATCTGAGTTGTATTTAACGTCCAGACTTATGCTGATGCACTGAAATAAGCATTTTAAGTCCAGACAATTGGCCTATGCATCTCACCCCTTTCTATGTTTGTCAAACACAAGCAAGGTAAACCTAAGGTGTTGGTGAGATGCTCAAAAACTAGGCCTATGGGTACATGCTTTCTAAGGATTCAAAACTAGTCTAAGGCAAAAACTGTTTTTGAAAATCTAAAAATGGAAAGTTTTGAAAACAAACAAGTTTAACTTATAATTTGATAAAACCATTTTTGAAAGTATTTTTGAAAAATCCTAGTCTTTCAAGATAGAACATAATCAATGTAAGTCTGAAATATCACTAGATAGATCCAAAATATTTTACAGGTAGTGTAGCTACAGAAGTGAGTCATAACTAGATCTACTGAGATGATGAAGGGGGTGGTCCAAATCCCAAGGATCGGAGAAGCGCCATCAGTTCAGTGTGTCGGGTATCCCCGGCAGCTCGTAACTCGGCAACCTCTCGCCGAATGTCCCGATGAAAATCTAAGTTCTCCTGCTGGAGACTCGCCATAGCTCTCTCTAGTCCGGTCATACGGTCGGCTAGAGTGCGGGGAGCGTGACGTGGTGCTCGAGCTGGGGGCGGTGGTGGAGCCTGCACGGCTTCCTCTAGCGAGCATGAACTCGTCCACCTGTGCGTCTGGATCGGGCTGGTGCTGTGCCCCCCTCCGCCAAGACATAGTCCCGTCATCCCTATCTATCTGGACACCAGCTAGGGAGAAGTTCCGAGCTGCTATAACATCGAACTCGGTCATATGGGCAATGTTTCCTCTAGTGACATCAATGTGCAACGAGGACATATAGGCTGTCAAAATGTGACAAAATGGCATGTGGACTTGTCTATCAGTCACGAATCCGCCGAGTAGATAATGGTGGAGAAGATATGTAGGCTGATATCAATATCTAACCTATGACTCAGGGCATAGAGTAAGAATGAATGGAATGGGCGCATCACAGCGATGTCCCGAGTAGTCAGTGGTAAAATGCAAAGGACTAAAACCCTATAAAGAGCGTAGTCCTGGACCCGAAGTTCTACCGACCTAAACTGTGTCACAGTGGGATCTCGCTCTCCCCCAAAAAAATACGAATAAATCGTATCGAGAGTAATATGTGAGTAGGGATCTCCGAATGGTAGATCCCTGGGAGGATAGCACAAAAAGGAACAAGTAGATGGACGCAACTCTAAAAACTCTCGGATAGTCGTAGGGGAAAATGTGATATCAGTGCCTGCTGCCCTAGTGGTATAGGTGAGATCGTCTACTTTCACTAGGTTATTGTAAAATTCGACACACAGACTTATGTTTATTGGACTGGTACATTCGACAAGGTTCCTTAAGTTATAGTGTTCTATAACCTCTAAAACGGAGGGACATGACTCTAGAAAGAATGATCTATCTATGCAGGTAGTCCTAATGGCTTTATAAATGGTTGACTCAAACTTAATCCTTAGTTCATCTGTGGGAAACCTAGGGTCAGAGCTAGCATTAGAGGGTCCAGCACTAGTATTCGTTCGTTTCCTACTGTATATATAAGAAAATATTCTAAGAAAAATTTGAGAAGTCAAATTCTAAAAACTTTTAAAGAGGGGAAGAGGTTTTACCGAGGAGCCATCGACAAATATAGATCTGACGACCTCGGTTGAATCGCAGCAGCGTTCACCGTAAGAAAATTTTGATTTAAAGTACTTTCATACTGAGGTTCGGAGTGAACCTTGGCAAAAGTGAGAATTGGTGGGGCAAATGCCCCTTATTTATAGGGGACTCCGGGCGCCCGGATCCCTTCCGGGCGCCCGGGGTTGATTTAGGGCGGGGCGCCCGGATCCCCTTCCGGGCGCCCCGGAGGAGAATACCAGGGGCACCCGTCCCTGGTTTTTGAATTTTTTTTTTTTTTTTTTTTTAAAGATTAGGTTTGAAGTTAAGTTTTGAAATTAATTTTTAAGTTTAAAATTAAATGAAATTAATTTTTTTAAGTTTTAAAATTAAATTTTGAAATTAATTTTTAAGTTTAAAATTAAAATTTTGAAATTAATTTTTAAGTTTTAAAATTAAATTTTGAAATTATTTTTTTTTAAGTTTTAAATTAAAATTTTGAAATTAATTTTTAAGTTTTAAAATTAAATTTTGAAATTAATTTTTTAAGTTTAAAATTAAATTTGAAATTAATTTTTAAGTTTAAAATTAAATTTTGAAATTAATTTTTAAGTTTAAAATTAAAATTTTGAAATTTTTTTTTTAAGTTTAAAATTAAAATTTTGAAATTAATTTTTAAGTTTAAAATTTTGAAATTAATTTTTAAGTTTAAAATTTTGAAATTAATTTTTAAGTTTAAAATTTTGAAATTAATTTTTAAGTTTAAAATTAAATTTGAAATTAATTTTTTTTAAGTTTAAAATTAAAATTTTGAAATTAATTTTTAAGTTTAAAATTAAATTTGAAATTAATTTTTTAAGTTTAAAATTAAATTTTGAAATTAATTTTTAAGTTTAAAATTTTGAAATTAATTTTTAAGTTTAAAATTAAATTTTGTACCTTATTCATCTCACCCGATCTATATTATCAATCAGGGAATCCTATGATTTTGTGAGATGAAATTAGATTTTTTTTTTACTTATGGAGTTTTGGTTTAACTTGTGTTAGATTCAAATTTAGCTTTGGTCTCCACAAATAGGCATTCTTCGGATAAATTTCTAAGCTTGGTGAGTCACATGGACGTCATTAGAAGTAACCAACCTTTCGAGATTTTCCGAATAGTCCTATCCACGGAGCTTAGTACTAAATCTTGGTATAACTGATTAGGATCCATTTAAGGGTAGCTTCGGTCAGTTCCACTTGGCCAAATGCACCAGATCGAAGCCATATCTTTCTAGACATGCGATGCCCAAGCTTCCCTAACGTACAATCATCCAAAAATTTCACTAGTACCATGATTCAAGTTAAACTTGGTCTCTAATCCTAACTACCCTGCCGGGTTAGTTTGTTTTGGGTTACCCTGTCGGGTAAGTTAGTTTTGGAGGTGCCAGCTATTCTGGAGCCTCCCCCTGAATTATTGGTCATTAATTTAAATTTTGGTTTTAGGTTTGTGTCGTTTCTTTTTATAGTTATGGTTAATTTGGTGATAATTTTCTTGATTTTTAAAATGTTTAGATTTTGAATTTGATTTAGGTTTGTATTTTGGATTTTGGTTTGGTTTATTCGATTTTATATAATGTATTTTTTCTTTAGGTATATAATATTGATTAAGTCCTACTTGCGTGGTCAGACACGCTTTTGGAACCCAAGCTTGATTAGTTGATTTGTATTGAGTTATTAATGACTTAAAAGTTTTATTTGAGTTTGACTTGTATCCGAGTCCGGTTTTATTATAACATGCTTTTTGATTGTTCAGGATTAAGTCAAGATTTTTTGATCTTGTTGTGAATTTTTCTAACATTTCTTTTAAATTGTTAATCTCATTTTTTAGTGATAAATTCTCCTCCTCAAGTGTTAGATCTTGAGTTGGATTTGAATTTTTGATTTGTTCCTTGAGGTTTTGATTTTCCTCAAGAAGTGATTTGTTTTCATTTTCTATTTTAGTTAATTTACTATTTAAACAGGAAATAATTCTAAAAAATTTTTTGTTTAAATTAAAATATACCTCATTCGGGCCTTCGGAAACGAGTACGGACTCGTGGCTTGTTTCGGGTTCAGACCCGTCTTCATCTTCCGACTCGTCTTCTGTTTCGTCTTCGCGAGCCATCAGTGCGAGGTGGTTCTGATGTTTCTGCTCTTCTTCCTCCGATTCGTCCGAGGAGTCGTCCCACGTTGCTTTGAGTGCCTTCTTTTTGGTTGGCTTTGGTTTGTCGAACTTCAGTTTTGGGCATTCGTTCTTGTAGTGTCCCTTTTTATTGCAGCCGTAGCAAGTCACGTTCTTTTGTTCTGAGGGAGAACTGATCTTTTGAAGATCCTTTTTGCTGAAGCTCCTTTTTCTCTTGGTGAACATTTTTCTTACCAAGTTCACCAGGTGTTCTTCGTCTTCAGAATCTTGGTCGGAATCTTCTTCAAATTCAGGCTTGCTTTTCTTTTCTCTGGTGGAACCTGCAAATAAGACTATACCTTTCTCGGCTCCAGCATTAGTTTGTTCATGTAATTCTAATTCACAGAAAAGCTCATCTAACTTTAACTTGGAAAGATTTTTAGAAATTTTGTAGGCATCCACTATTGATGCCCACAAACTATTACGTGGAAAAGCATTTAATGCGTACCTTATTAAGTCTCTATTTTCCATCTGGTGGCCTATCGCATGAAGCCCGTTGAGAATATCCTTGATCCTCGCGTGGAGATGATTCGCCGTTTCACCTTCCTGCATTTTTATATTAAAAATTTTATTTAAGAGCAAGTCTCGTTTGGTTACCTTGGCGTCGCTCGTTCCCTCGTGTAGCTCGATCAATTTGTCCCACAGCTCTTTAGCGTTTTTGTGTGGACCGACTCTATTTAGTTTTTCTCTTGTTAATCCACACTGTAGAGTGTTGATTGCTTTATTTTCTGTTGACGCTTTCTTCTTCAAATCAGCTGTCCAGTCTTCAGGATCCAGTATATTCCCGGAAGTGTCTGCTGGAATTTTGTAGGGTCTCGTAACGCTCATCCCTGTTTTGAGGTAGACCTCCATGCGCTTCTTCCAGTACGGAAAATTGTCCCCGTTGAAGAGTGGAGGTCGTACTGTGCTGAAGCCTTCTTGTTGGGACATCCTGTACACAGATAAATAACCGAAAAAAAACCCAAGACTTGGTCTTGGATTAGTAGTGCGGGAAGAGAGAATAGAAGAAAAATCTAGATTGGTGTTGCACCAATTTAGATTTAATTGCAACAAAAAAATATTAAAAAAAATGATAAACCAGTTTTGAGTTTAAGTGTAAAACTGAAGACCGAGAGAAAAAAGGAAACAAAAAATTTCACCCCCAGCCTAATTGGTGGTTGCACCAAATCAGAGCGGTACCTGCTCTGATACCACTTGTAGGACCGTTAGATTCGATAGAGGGGGGGGTGAATATCGATTCGAAAATACAGAGTATAAGCGTAGCGGAAAAGTAAATGAACACAGTTGTTTTTACTTCGTTCGGAGCCTGTGACGACTCCTACTCGAAGGCCCGTGGTTCTTGACCACTTTCGTTGGGCAATCACTAGCAATTCGAATATAATTACAAGATGAATACAGGAAATGCTAATGAAACAAAGTAATACCGACAAGGAAATTAACTAAAAACTGAAGGAGCACTTTGTCGGAGCTTTGTTGGCGTCGCAGCAGAGTTCTCAGATTGATGATTGATTGTTTGAAGCTCCTGCCTGGGGCTTCTTTTATATGTTGTTCCGGGCGCCTGGAATATGACGTAGCTGCTCAAACCGTGATGCTCCACGTGACGACGACTTGGCTGGATATAATTTGCCTTCCGGGCGCCCGGAGGTCCGGGCGTCCGGACCACTTTGTTCCAGAAAACTCCCTTTTCCTGCTAAACAAAGTTAGTCCGAGGCAATATATAACCTGCAACATAGATTGTTAGCACATTTTATAATAGTATGAATTAGCACAAATAGTATGACTTAGATTCCGTCTTTCCGAGACCGGAATCTAGTCACGATCTCGACTTAGATATCCAAAATGGATCTAAGCCGGATCGACGCCTAATATTCCCTTCCCGGGAATGCGTCCTCGCAGTCACTCCCCTCCAGTGGACTTCTCGCCAAGCGTCCGGTCAGCCCGTCGACCCGCTTGAACTTCTCGCCATCTATCCGGTCAGCCCGTCGACCTAGCTGGACTTCGTGCCAGACATCCGGTCAGCCCGTCGACCTGTCTGGACTTCTCCTGCACACTCGATCAAAGTGTCAGATAACAACAAAACTAACTTAACCTATTTGTCATTCATCAAAACCTAGGTTAGACCGTTAGTGCTACCCGCACCAACAGGAATCTGTGTCCTAGTTATTTAGGTTGAGAATGTCCCCAAGAGGAGCTCATAAGGATTGGCATGTTAAACCCTGCAGGTGGACTTAGTCCGACATGACAATAAAGTTGAGTGGTACTACTCTTGGAGCTAGATATTAATTAAGTGAGTTGTCAGTAACTTACTTAATTAGTGGACATTCGTAATCTTAAACACAGGGAGACTAACACACTCATGATAAGAAGGAGCCTATAATGTAATTTGGGATTGGTACGATAGTGCGATAATAACTCTCTAGTGGAATGAGTTATTATCGATGAACTTGAGTTGTGTGTTCGGGGCGAACACGGGATACTCAAGCTCATCGGAAGGTCAAAACCAATTTCTTCTCTAGGTCTTTATCGTAGCCTCATTAAAGCCTCAAGTCCATCCAAATATAAGCTCATCTTGGTGTCCAAGAAGGGGGCCGATCCAATGCTTGGTGACTAAGCAAGGGCCGGCCACATCCTTTTCTATGGGGGTCGGCCCTATTGTTTGATGATCAAACAAATAGGGGTCGGCAACATTAATCAAACAAGGAGGGTTATTTTGAATTTTTAAAATCTTCTCTTTGTAGAAAACTATAAGTTTTAAAAGAGAGATTTTAATTTTAAAAACTTTCCTTATTTGAATTAGGTCACATGGTTTAATAGAGAGTTTTAAAAGTTTTAAAACTTTCCTTTTTTAACCATCCTCATAGTTTTAGAAAAAAAAGAAGAGAAGTTTTAAAAATTAAAATTTTCTATTCATGTTAAAAAAAGGAAACTTTTGAAGAGAAGTTTTAAATTTTAAAACATGGTTTTAATTTTTAAAACTTTCCTTTTTAACATCCACTTTAGGAAAGAGAGTTTGTAAAATTTTATAAGCGGATTTCTTCTTGTAAAATTTTATTAAAAATTTTTTATTTCTTCCTATAAGTGGCCGGCCACCTTTGCTTGGTGCCCAAGCAAGGGGTCGGCCAAGATTAAATCCATCCAACCATTGATTTGATGATTGATTCAATCAAGGGGAAAGAAAAGGAAAATTAAAAGGGAAAAGGAAAAACTAGAGGAAGATTTTAATTTTTGTAAAAATTCTTCCCTTATTTGCCTTGGGCAAGTATTATAAAAGAAGGGGTGAGGAGGTTTCATGAGACACAATTCTTATTCTCTTGGAGGAGTCTCTCTTGGTGTGGCCGACCCTCTCTCTTCTCCCTTTCCCTTTGTTCTCTTCTCCTTGGTGGTGGTGGTGGCCGGATTTTAGAGGAAGAGGAAGAAAGCTTTTGGGTGGTGTTCATCTTGGAGGATCGTCGCCCACACGACGTCCAAGGCGAGGCGAGGAATACGGCAGAAGATCTCGAGGTCATTAGCATACAAAGAGAAGGTATAATTAGCAATTGTTTTCCGCATCATGCTAATTATATTTCTTTGTATGAATTCCAAACACAAGAGGCATTAGATCTAGTATTTCGAATTAGTTTTTCGAGTTTGTGTTTTCTTTGTTTTCGAATTTGTGATTCAATTGTTCTTTTTGGTTAACCTAGAGTTATTTAAGGAGATCAAATATTAGCTTTCCTTAAAAGGCTTTGTCTAGGCGGTGGTGGTTGCTCCCATATCCAAGAAGGCCATGTGCCTCGCCATGCAGTCCTGGAAGCCAATTTTGAAAATTAATATTTAATGGAATTAATAACATAGGTGGATTTTAATCAATAGTGTTAAATTCCGCTTGCGATTCAAATCTAAACCATCGAGAACAGATAAGTTAAATTTGGAATCAATGATGTTAAGTTCCGTCTGTGATTCCTAATTTAACTTCTAAAGAACACAATAGGTTATTTAAGGAAAGGTTCGACACTTGTACAAAATTTTTGTACAGTGGAACCGGTACGTTTTCCTAGGACTAACCAACAGTTGTAAGACCCTTGAAATTATAAGTTAATTTCAATTTTATCCTACGTGACTATTTAGCTGTCTACTTAAAGTTCTAATCAATGTTTGTTATTTTAGCATGTACCTTATTGGCTATGAATGATTCAGTTCATGGAACATAACTACGAAAGTGATTGATTAGAATGAATAGATTCTAGCTAAAAAAAGAAGATTAAAATTGATTTACATCCTTGATATTTATTCGCTGGTCAACTAATTACAATTTTTATTTAGTACTTAAAATATGATTGTGAATAATTGTATTGATTGAAGGTATTAAACATGCTCTCTATATATTAGTCATTATAAGGGATTAGAGATATTCATGTTTGATCCTATTCAAAATCTGAGTTGAACGGAGGCTGGCAGAGATGGCATTGGTGTTGACGGAGAGGCAACTTTGACGCACCCTATGTATGCGCATCAGAAAGACGAACCTCCATGTGGAGCCTCCAAAGGTTGTGGTAAGAGAACTAGTGGTACTCAGACTCTGCACACACTCAAACAGACACACGAAGCGTTAGAGACCAGAAACCAGGGGAAAAGTTCTCGGCGCAGGCCCTCCGACGCTCAAGTCAAGTCCTTTTTCCCCCGGAAGAACAGTGTATGATGGCAAAAAGAACAAAGACGAGTGTGTATGTGTGCGTACTTGGTCAATGAAGAGGACCTCTCTTTTTATATGACGTTGCATACCTTTAGAGCCTACCATTGTGAGAGAATATCGAGTGTCAGGGTCTGTCGGGTAAGAGAGGTTGTACGGCGATCTCCTATTGGTAGAAGGTTCCACTCTCAGGGAGTGGTAGACCACTGAAATATTCCCTGACATCTGGCTGTTATTCTCTAACAGGATGTTACGATTCTTTGATATTGTTGTCCCTTAGTGCTTTTCGTCCCACCTAGATTCAGGTACAACCAGCTCAGGACGACCGCTCAAATGTGCTACCAAGACTGAGCCTTGATGATGAGCTGTGTTAAACCGATCGGGTTTTATTTGAGACTGTGGCGAGTGACCCATCTTTCACAATTTGATCGTTGAAGAGCCGATCGGGAGTTATCTTAGTAAAAGTATCAGGACCATCTATAAAGCCTGAGCTAGGGAAATCCGATTAGTCAGGAGTAGGCCAGGAACTAGTCCAGGCGTCGTCTTATGTCTCAGATCTAGGGACCAGCCTTGCCTGTGACCAACCATGAATTATGTTGATCTGGGGATCTACCCTACTTGTGACCCACCAGGAATTATGCAACTGATGACGCGAGACGGTCTAACTCCCATATTTCCTTGACTGTTGACTGTCACATCCTCTTGACTATTGACTGTCACGTCCCCTTGACTTTTGACTTTCTGGCCTTATCAGACCCCTCCTTTACGTATCGTATCAATATTAATATAAATTGTTGGCGCTACTCATAATTTTTTTCTGTTTCTCCTATACAAAAATTTGTACAAGCACAGAACTTTTCCCAGCAACCCATGTGCTTTTCAGAAGTTAAACTTGGATTGCAAACGAAACATAACATTATTAATCCAAGTTCAACCCATGTGTTCATCAGAAGTTAAACCATATTACAGAAGTTGATTAAATATTTATTTCA
Organism: Zingiber officinale; assembly: GCF_018446385.1. Classification (NCBI taxonomy): domain Eukaryota; kingdom Viridiplantae; phylum Streptophyta; class Magnoliopsida; order Zingiberales; family Zingiberaceae; genus Zingiber; species Zingiber officinale. The sequence goes on from NC_055988.1 coordinate 173,022,968, forward strand.
AGAATTGACTTCCAGGTCGTTGGCGAGGCACTCGGCCTTCTTGGGTATGAGATTATCCACCACTTCCTAGACAAAGCCTTTCAAAGAAATTGAATATTTAAACTCCTTACAGTAAACCCTAGGTTTAACTACAGGGACCTCAATTGAAGCACAAGATCGCTAGCCTCTTGTGTTGGTATTTTAGGATCTATACAAAGGAAAACTAAACTAGTACACAGCGGAAACAATTAACTAGTTATACCTTTCTTTGTATCTTAAACACCTCTTGATCTTCTATTGTATTCCTCTCCTCCTCTTGGACGTTGTGTGGGCGATGATCTACCAAGACAAAGACACCCGACCTTCTCCTTCCTTTCCAAACTCTCGGCCACAAAGAATGCAAAATGAAGAGGCGCCTCCTCCTTCTTCTTCTTCTCCTCCAAGCAACCGGCCACCAAGTGCTTCTTCTTTTCTTCTTCTTCTTCTTCAAGCCGTGACCACCAAGGTGAGATGAGCACCGGCCCTAGAGGGAAGAAAGGGAGGAAGAAGGAAATAGGTGCCGCCGGCCTTAAGGAAAGAAAATAGAAGAAGAAGGGGTCGGCCACACAAGAAGAGAAGAGATAACTTTCATTCTCTTTGGGCACCACCCTCCTCCTTTTTTATATTCTTTGCTAGTGGCTAAAAAGGAAAGTTTTTAATAAAATTTTCCTTTTATTTCTATTGTGGATGGTTTACAAAAAAAGGAAAGATTTTAACAAAATTAAAATCTCTCTTTTAAAACCATTGTAAATAGTTATAAAAGGAAATATTATAACAAAAAATTTATTTTAAATAGAATCTTTCTTTTATTCCTATTATGGTTGGTTACAAAAAATGAAAGATTTTAACAAAATTAAAATCTCTCTTTTTAACACTAGTATCTCTTTCAGGCGGAGAAGCCTCTTACAGCAGTGAAAGCGTAAAATAGAGAAGATAATCTAGAACAGTTGCGTACAAGTGTTGGAAATGGAATGCATTGAGTTGATGAAAAGCTTCTGGACCAAGGTTATATTTATAGCCTTGGTCGGGGCGCCTGGAAGGGGTTCCGGGCACCCTAGGGGGATAAAACTTTATCCCCAACGTTCAGATCGCGTTTGACGCGATCTAGTTAACAAACCAGGTTCGGGCGCCCGGAAGGGTTCCGAGCGCCCTGGGCTGCTCCGGGCGCCCCGGGCTGCTCCGGGCCCCCCGGGCTGCTCCGGGCGCCTCGGAGCCTAAAGTCAACCGATGTTGACTTTTTCATCCGGGGACCACTGCTCCGGTTCAGTTCGCCTCAGTCCGGGTCTTCTACTCCGGATCCGTTCGCTTGGGTGATCTCTGCCATCCGGAAAAGGGCTCACTCGAACCCAACTTCCGGTCTTCCCGAGCGGGCTTCCCTTCGGCTTCTCGTCCCTCGGAATCGCCGTGTGTTCCCTTCTAGTCCGCCGGCGTACTCATCCATAGTCTTCGTCCCTCGGAAGCACCGCGTGCCGTCCTTCTCGCTAGCTGCGTCTCTTGCTCCCCGAGCAATCTTCCGCTCCGGCTTTCGTCCCTTGGAACCACCGTGCGCTTCCTTCTCGTCCGCTGGTGTACTCTTCCGCAGCGCCTCGTCCCTCGGACGCACCGCGTACCGTCCTTCTCGCTGGCTGCATCTTCCGCTCGACTACCTGTGCTCCTAAGCTCCTGCACACTTAGACACTAGGTTAGAAACAAACATGACCTAACTTAACTTGTTGATCACACCAAAACAACCTTGGGATTCCAACAATCTCCTTCTTTTTGGTGTGATCAACCCAAGTTAAGCTAGGGTTAAAATAGACATTAAATAAAATTAAGTAAATTAACTTAATTTGCAATTTAAGTGCAAAAAGATAGACAAAAAAATTAAATCTATCTACCTCCCCCTAGACTTATACTTTCCCTTCTCCCCCTTTGATCACAAAAAAAATGAGGTTCCAAGAAAAACAATCTAAGGGTTAAAGACTTAGAAAAAATATTTCTAAAAAAGTTCTAAGTTTTTAAGAAATTTAGAAAAAAATTTTAAGTAATTTAAGCTGAGATTTCTAGTTTCAGATTTTTTTTTTTAACTTTTAGGAGAGAATGATTTTTGAGAATTTTTTTTTAAGTAAAAAAAATCCTAAGTAACAAATTTTTGAAATTAAAAAAATTCTAACTTAAATCTTTGAGAATTTTTAAGCACATTTTAAAAAAAAGGCTTAGGCAAACAAAATTTCTAAGTAAGTAAATTTCTAAATTGAAATAAAATGTTTTGAATAACCTTTTTAAAACACTAATTAATTCTTGTATTAATGCTTCATTAGTAAGTTAATTAAACATTTATTTCAATATTTTGGCTTCCAGGTCGTGGCGAGGCACTAGACCTTCTTGGTTATTGGAGCAACAACCACTTCCTTGACAAAGTCTCATAAAGAAATTCTTTGTTTAATTTTCTCACTTAAAGCACTAATTTTAAAATTAGTTTACTCATGATTTAGGAACCCAATATAGGTTCCAACCCACTGGATTAATTAAAAAGTTTTTAGGGACATATTTTCTTGAAATGTTCCTAATTTGTCCAGGGTGATATTTAAAGTACTAATTTAAATTATTAGATCTTCTAAAATTGATTTTAGATGGACATGTATGGTTTTTTAAGTTTTCTACTTGAATTTTCAAATTTTGAATTTCTAACTTCAAATTTTCATTTTCTAGTTTTGATTTGTCTAACATTTCTAACGGACAAGATTCAGCTAATATTACTTTTAAATTTTTAATTTCTTTTTCTTACTTGCAGCAGTCTTTAGTTAGTAATTTAATAAATTTAAAAAGTTTGTCGGGAGGAAGTGAACGTACCTGACTTACCTTGATTTCGTTGTCCGTATCTCCCCCTGAACTGCTTTCTTCCGACGAAGCTCCCCCTTCATCGATGCTTTCGATGCTCATCTCGGAGGAACTTGAATCGCAGTCGTCGTCTTGATGACTTGCTATCAGTGTGAGTCTGGAGAATGTTTCGACTTCCGATTCGAACGATGTATCGTCCCATGTTGCTTTTAGGGCCTTGCGCTTTTGAACATACTTTTTACCTTTATTTTTATCCTTGTTCTTTAGCTTGGGGCAGTTGTCCTTGACGTGCCCTTCTTCGCCGCAATGGTAGCAGCGGATCGTTCTTTTCTTTCTACCCTGTGGATAGTTAGTTTTTCTAGAATTGTATAACTTCTTAAATCGTCTTACCATCATTACCATTTCCTCGTCGTCGAGAGAAGATTCTGACTCAGGTTCGTCTCTCAAAGCTTTGAGGGCGATGTTATTCTTGGGCTCCTTCATTCCTGCACATCTTGACTCATGCACTTCCAATGTTGAAAAGAATTCGTCTAATGAAATTTTTTCTAGATCTTTCGAAATGTAAAAGGCATCTACTAGTGATGCCCATTTTGAGTTTCTAGGAAAGGAATTTAAAGCGTACCTAAGCGAATCTCGGTTACTTACCTCTTCTCCGAGATTCGAAAGTCCGGTGACGAGCTCCTGTATCCTCGAGTGTAGATGTGCAATTGTTTCACCTTCTTCAAGACGGAGGTTGGTGAGCTGGTTGTGAAGTAAGTCCCGTCTCGCAAGCTTGGCTTCGGATGTTCCTTCGTGTAGTTCAAGGAACTTTTCCCAAAGCTCCTTTGCCGAGTTGTAGGTGCCGACACGGTTGACTTCTTGTGGCGGAAGTACGCTTAGCAGATGGAATTCTGCTTTCTTATTTGCCACGTACTCGGCCTGCTCTTTCTTTGTCCATTGATTTTTCCCTTTGCCCTCGGGAGCTTCAAAATCGAGTTCCATTGTTAGTAATAAATCAAAATCGGTACCGAAAAATACCTCCATGTGCTTCTTCCAGCTTGCAAAGTCCCCCTCGAATTTTGGCGGATGGATGTTAAATCCGGCCATCTCGTTGCTTTGTTCGGCGGTTAGTGCTCTTGAAGCGTCTCGGCTCTGATACCACTTGTAGGACCATTGCGGCCAGCTAGAAGGGGGGTTGGATAGCCTGCAAAAATAAGACAACCCTTTCTCGAACTCTCAACAGTACACTTGTATAAAATTAAAGCAGTAAATAAAAAGCAGAAAGAAAGAGGCAGAAAGTTTTTACTTGGTTACAACCAAGGAGGTTGTTAATCCAAGGAATGTAGCACTAGTATCTTTTTCAGGCGGAGAAGCCTCTTACAGCAGTGAAAGCGTAAAATAGAGAAGCTAATCTAGAACAGTTACGTACAAGTGTTGGAAATGGAATGCACTGAGTTGATGAAAAGCTTCTGGACCAAGGCTATATTTATAGCCTTGGTCGGGGCGCCTGGAAAGGTTCCGGGCACCTTGGGGGATAAAACTTTATCCCCAACGTTTAGATCGTGTTTGACGTGATCTGGTCAACAAACCAGGTCCGGGCGCCCGGAAGGGTTCTGGGCGCCCCGGCCTGCTCCGGGCGCCCCGGACTGCTCCGGGCGCCCTAGAGCCTAAAATCAACCGATGTTGACTTTTTCATCCGGGGACCACTGCTCCGGTTCAGTTCGCCTCGATCCGGGTCTTCTACTCCGGATCCGTTCGCTTAGGTGATCTCTGCCATCCGGAAAAGAGCTCACCCGAACCCAATTTTCGGTCTTCCCGAGCGGGCTTCCCTCCGGCTTCTCGTCCCTCGGAATCACCGCGTGTTCCCTTCTCGTTCGCCAGCGTACTCATCCGCAGTCTTCGTCGCTCGGACGCACCGCGTGCCATCCTTCTCGCTAGCTGCGTCTCTTGTTCCCCGAGCAATCTTCCGCTCTGGCTTTTGTCCCTCGGAACCACCGCGCGCTTCCTTCTCGTCCGCCAGTGTACTCTTCCGCAGCGGCTCATCCCTCTGACGCACCGCGTGCCGTCCTTCTCGCTGGCTACATCTTCCACTCGACTACCTATGCTCCTAACCTCCTGCACACTTAGACACTAGGTTAGAAACAAACATGACCTAACTTAATTTGTTGATCACATCAAAATAATCTTGGGGTTCCAGCACACTCAACTCAAGTTCATCAATAATAACTCATACCACTAAAGAGTTATTATTGAACTACTGCACCAATCACATATTACATTATGGGCTCCTTCTTATCATGAGTGCATTTATCTCCCTGTGTTTAAGATATCGAATGTTCATTAATTAAATGAGTTACTGAAAACTCACTTAATTAACATCTAGCTCCAAGAGTAGTACCACTCAACTTCATTGTCATGTTGGACTAAGTCCACCTACATGTTTTACATGACAATCCTTATGAGCTCCTCAAGAGGACATCATCATTTTAATAAATATGACACAGTTTCCTTCTATAATCAACAACACATCATAGAAATAATATTATTTTCCAACTTATCGAACCTATTGATTTAACGAATAAATCTCACCCTTTGATAAATTAAAGAAATAAATACTAAGTATATGTGATTGTTATTATATCGGGATTAAGAGTGCACATATCCATAATAAAAGAGGTTCTATTCTTTTATGCAGTCAGTATAAACGGAATAACCTCAAATGGTCCTGCTCAATACACACATAGTGTACTAATATAATTTTATAGTCAAGATAAACTAATATCAAATTACACTACAACCATTCCAATGGTTTATCCCAATCCATCTTGGTTGTGAGCTACTATTTATAATTTATAAGGAACTGATAACATGATCTTCTATGTGACACCACACACCATGTTATTTACAATGTAAATTAAATGGACAACTGCATTTAACTAAATGCAGACATTTGACCAATGTGATTCTCATTTCAAAAACAAATGTTCATACAAAAAGTTAGGCTTTTAGTATACATTCTAACAATCTCTCATTTATACTAAAAGACCATGATGCCATACATCTGATCCCCATCCCCTCAACATGTCTATCAAAAGCTCTCGCCGGAAGGGCCTTAGTGAAAGGATCTGTCAGGTTATCTTCTGATGCAATCTTGGCGACAACAACTTCTCCTTACTTTACGATATCTCGTATAAGATGGTACTTGCGCTCAATGTGTTTACTTGCCTTATGGGCTCGTGGTTCCTTTGAGTTTGCTACTACACCACTATTATCACAATAAATTGTGATAATTTTGGGCAAACCAGGAATCTCATCTAAGTCCATCAAGAAGTTTCTGAGCCATATAGCTTCTTTGGCTGCCTCAGAGGTTGCCACATACTCAGTTTCCATGGTGGAGTCTGAAACACATTTCTGCTTAACATTCCTCCATACTATGGCTCCACCTCCCAAAGTAAACACATACCCTGAGGTCGACTTACTATTGTCCCTATCTGATTGGAAGTCCGAATCCGTGTAACCCACAGGGAGCAAATCATCTATCTGGTAAACTAGCATATAATCTCTAGTCCTTTTCAGGTACTTCAATATATGCTTTATGACAGTCCAATATCCTTGTCCTATGTTACTTTGATATCTGCTAACCATGCCCACGACAAAACATATATCCGGTCTCGTACATAACATCACATACATTAGGCTTCCTACAGCCGAAGCATAAGGAACTGCCTTCATGTCCTCTATTTCCTTTGATGTTTTAGGAGACATCTCTTTAGATAAAGGTACTCCGTGCCGAAAAGGTAGAAAACCTTTCTTGGAGTTTTGCATGCTAAAACGAGCTAGAATAGTATCGATGTATGAAGCTTGGGATAAGCACAACATTCTTTTCTTGCGATCCCTTATTACTTTGATCCCAAGAATATGTCCACATTCTCCCAAATCCTTCATATCAAACTACTTGGACAACCATACTCTTACGTCTGACAACACTTTGACATTGTTGTCAATGAGCAAAATGTCATCTACGTATAGTACAAGAAATATCATCACGTTTCCGTCACTTTTCTTGTATACACAAGACTCATCCGGACACTGAATAAATCCATAAAACTGGATCACTTCATTAAATCGGATGTTCCAAGATCTCGAAGCTTGCTTCAGTCCATAAATAGACCGATTGAGCTTACATACAAGATGCTTTTTGCCCTTCGCAATGAATCCCTCTGGTTGCTTCATATGGATATTTTCTTCAAGACTTCTATTAAAGAAAGTTGTCTTGATATCCATTTGCCAAATCTCATAATCCATACGAGCGACAATAGATAAAAAAATCAGGATAGACTTAAGCATGGCTATCAGTTCCTTTATTGTTCTCCTTTCTGCGAGGACAATCCATTTTCCAATGTCCAGACTGCTTGCATGTGAAGCACTTGCCCTTCAGCTTCTTCACACCTACATGCAGCCCAGTCCCTAGAGATCGATTCACTTTCTTTGCTGAACCAACTTGTTTCTTTTTCTTCTTTCTGCTTTTCGGCTTAGAAGCATAAACATTTTTAGCAGTGTGAATTTGAGAACTTTGACGAAATAGCCCTTCTACTGCTTAAAGTTCTATCAGAAGTTCCGCCAACTAATAAACTCTTTTGTTCATGTTATAGTTCAGGCGGAACTGCTCAAAACTTTTAGGAAGCGTTTGGAGAATGATATCGACCTGGGTTTCCCCATCGATTTCTGCTCCAAGGACTTCCATCTCATTCAAAAGAGCCATCATTTTGAGGATATGATTCCTTACGGGTGTCCCCTTAATCATGGTGGTCGTCATCAAGTTTCTCATAGCCTCCTGCCTAGCAGCCCGATTTTAGTGTCCGAAAAGTTCCTTGAGATTGCGCATCATGTCATAAGTGGTAGGCATGACCTGATGTTGATATTGCAGTACATTTGACATAGAAGCCAAAATGTAACACCACGCCATCTCATCTGCCCTAACCCATTACTTATGATACTCAATCTCTTCTTCACTAAAATTGATATTAGGCAGGCTTGGACAGATCTCAAAAAGTACGAACTTGTAACCTTTAGTAGTTAAGACAATGTCCAAGTTTCGTTTCCAATCAATGTAATTGGGATCAGTAAGTTTGTTTTCTTTCAATATAACAGCAAGAGGATTGAAAGCCATTTGAAATCCTAAGAATCACAAAATATTTGGTCAAAACTTTAGAATTTAAAATAATATTGATTTCTCAAATAATATCGTTTAAATTCACCAACTCCTCAAAACACCATGAATTTTATATACCACGATAGTGTGGACGTATACAAATTCAAATATTTGTAAGAGAGGGTATTACCTATTAATTTTATTATCTTGTCAACCTAACTTTATGACAAATAAAATTAATAGTTGATTTTTCTTCCGTCACACAAATAATAGCAGTGACTCCGATGGGGAAGATACTATTAAATGCGCCTAAGTGTATACCATTACTTGATATTTAGTCCATTAAATAGGATTGTGCCCCTTCAGATGGAGAAGATTACACAAACCTAAATAATTTCCTATAATCATCCATAAAGGAAGTTTGATCTAGTGATCCGCAAACAAACTCATCCGATGTGGAGGAAGGCAATCAAAGCCAACACGCAAGTTTGAATGCATCACTTATAAATCAGTAATGGAGACCGTGGAATTTAAATAATTACTCTCCCACTTAGTTATTTAAAACAAGGAATTTTAACATGCATACACACACAACACATATAAACAGCATAAAAGACAATAAATATGAAAAATAATTTTTCAACTATTATGGTCTCATCCATAACTGTCCTCTATGTGCCACCAACCCTAGTCGCCGCCAACGGGTCATATCGTCACATCTATCTTGCTTCCTTTTCCGCTGCGCTTCTGGTCCTCAAATAGCACCACGCCTCGCAAGGATACCATCCGCGACAAAATAAAATTTTACATTTATTGATCCTATATTCCACAAGGGAATGTACATGTAATCTAGATTTAACAGAATGTAAAATCCTAAAACTAATACAGCTCCTGTTGTATTTAATAATTACAATCATGCACACATATAAAATGCCCTCGACATGCCCGAGGGTCCAAATCACACACAAACACAATAGGGTCATAATAGTTGGAACTAGGATGTCTGCAACTACATAGTTAATCTATTTGCACATCCTACTATTATCCTACCAAAATTTATGCATGAAAAGTGCATAATTTAACTGAAAACCAAACACACAGAGGCAGAAAACTAGCTCTGATACCAATTTGTTGGCGCTACTCGGAATTCCGTTTTGTTTCCCCTATACAAAAATTTGTACAAGCACAGAACTTTTCTTAGCAACCTATGTGCTTTTCAGAAGTTAAACTTGGATTGCAAACGAAACTTAACATTATTAATGCAAGTTCAACCCATGTGTTCATCAGAAGTTAAACCATATTACAGAAGTTGATTAAATATCTATTTCAAGGATTGACTTCCAGGTTGTTGGCGAGACACTCGGCCTTCTTGGGTATGGGATCATCCACCACTTTCTAGATAAAGTCTTTCAAAGAAATTGAATATTTAAACTCCTTACAATAAACCCTAGGTTTAACTACAGAGACCTCAATCGAAGCACAAGATCGCTAGCCTCTTGTGTTGGTATTTCAGGATCCATACAAAGGAAAACCAAACTAGTACACAGCGGAAACAATTAACTAGTTATACCTTTCTTTGTATCTTAAACACCTCTTGATCTTCTATTGTATTCCTCTCCTCCTCTTGGACGTCGTGTGGGTGACGATCTACCAAGATAAAGACACTCGGCCTTCTCCTTCCTTTCTAAACTCTCGGCCACAAAGAATGCAAAGTGAAGAGGCGCCTCCTCCTTCTTCTTCTTCTCCTCCAAGCAACCGGCCACCAAGTGCTTCTTCTTTTCTTCTTCTTCTTCTTCAAGTCGTGACCACCAAGGTGAGATGAGCACCGGCCCTAGAGGGAAGAAAGGGAGGAAGAAGGAAATAAGTGTTGCCGGCATTAAGGAAAGAAAGCAGGAGAAGAAGGGGTCGACCACACAAGAAGAGAAGAGATAACTTTCATTCTCTTTGGGCACCACCCTCCTCCTTTTTTATATTCTTTACTAGTGGCTAAAAAGGAAAGTTTTTAATAAAATTTTCCTTTTATCTCTATTGTGGATGGTTTACAAAAAAAAAGGAAAGATTAATAAAATTAAAATCTCTCTTTTTAAACCATTATAAATAGCTATAAAAGGAAATATTATAACAAAATTTTGTTTTAAATAAAATATTTCTTTTATTCCTATTATGGTTGGTTACAAAAAGGAAAGATTTTAATAAAATTAAAATCTCTCTTTTTAATTATTGTAGATAACCATAAAAGGAAATATTTTAAGAAAATTTTGTTTTTAAAAAAGGCTTCCTTTTCTATTAAGTTATGGTCGACCCCTTGCTTGGGCACCAAGCAAGGCTTGGCCGGCCCACATCTTGGGCACCAAGCAAGGCTTTGCCGGCCCCTTGCTTGGGCACCAAGCAAGGATGTGGCTGGCCCCTTTCTTGTGTAGGAAGGATAATCAAAATGGGTGAATGTGAGGCTTTATAGAGGCTATAACAGGGACCTAGAGGAGGAATTAGTTTTGGCCTCCTGGTGAGCTTGAGCTTCCTATGTTCGACCTGAACACCCAACTCAAGTTCATCAATAATAACTCATACCACTAAAGAGTTATTATTGAACTACCGCACCAATTCCATATTACATTATGGGTTCCTTCTTATCATGAGTGTGTTTATCTCCCTGTGTTTAAGATATCGAATGTCCATTAATTAAATGAGTTACTGACAACTCACTTAATTAACATCTAGCTCCAAGAATAGTACCACTCAACTTCATTGTCATATCGGACTAAGTCCACCTGCAAGTTTTACATGATAATCCTTATAAGCTCCTCAAGGTGACATCATCATCCTAATAAATAGGACACAGTTTCCTTCTATAATCAACAACACACCATATAAATAATATTATTTCCCAACTTATCAGGCCTATTGATTTAACGAATAAATCCCACCCTTTGATAAATTAAAGAAATAAATACTAAGTATATGTGATTGTTATTATATCGGGATTAAGAGTACACACATTCATAATAACAGAGGTTCTGTTCTTTTATGCAGTCAGTATAAAATGAGCAACCTTAAATGGTCCTGCTCAATACACACATAGTGTACTAGTGTAATTTTATAGTCAAGATAAACTAATATCAAATTACACTACAATCATTCCAATGGTTTGTCCCAATCCATCTTGGTTGTGAGCTACTATTTATAATTTATAAGGAATTGATAACATGATCTTCTGTATGACACCACACACCATGTTATCTACAATATAAATTAAATGGACAACTGTATTTAACTAAATGCAGACATTTGACCAATGTGATTCTCATTTCAAAAATAAATGTTCATACAAAAAGCTAGACTTTTAGTATACATTCTAATATAAATAATGTAATCTCAGGTAAATAGATATTGATGTCTTAAATTCGTTCTAAAGAGTAGCTAAGTTAAGTGTAATAACTTTCTTAGTAGTTAATGCTCAGTGTGTTTGCTATCACACAAACTATTTTCCCCTGAAATATGAATTGAATATTCTTACATGATTTTTATGACTAGATGATCTTTATAGAGATGTTGGACGTGTATAATTTACTCCACACATTAAAAGGAGAGTGGGCAGTGGCGTAGCTAGAATTTGTATTCAGGGGGGGCGAATTCAAGCTGACCATGGCACACTACTGAGGTCACGCCCAACCTCGCCACCTCACTGCAAGGCCGCAACCAAGGAAAGACCTCATTGTGAGGCTATGGCCAAAGCAAGACCTCGCTATGAGGCCACCGCCAAGCAGTCACTAAGAGAGGAGAGGGAACAGGAGAAGATCGTGCATACCGACGAGATGCATGCCAGTGTCGGAGATCGAAGAGGAGAGGAGAGGAGTGTGTCAAAGATAGGAGAGAAGGTCGATCAGAGAGGAAGAATTTAGTGCGCTGGGAAGAAAAATCGAGAATAAAAATCTTAATTAGAAAGTTAATTAGTGACAGAAACTTAATTGAGTTGCTAAAATAGAGACGAAAACTTATTTTGTTGCTAAAATAGTGAGGAATTAAGTTTTCGTAGCTAATTAAAGAGGTTAAATAAGTATAGAGATGGAATTGACAACGAAATTTAATTTTTGTCGCTAAATTACTGATCATAATGTATTTCAGTCGCTAATTAGTGACGAAAATTAAATTCCGCCATTAATTGCAGGTTTTCTTATAGTGAATTATATGATGAGAAATAATAAATGATATGATTTAATTGATCAAATTTTGAATGATCGTCAATGAAATTGATTATCTTCATATAACAAATTAAACATTAAATGCATAGAAGATCTCAATATTTATAAATATTTGACATACTTAACTAGAAAATAAATTATAAATATATGAAAAATCAACACTATATGTTTTTCCAACACTTAAATTCGTAATCAAAAGAGATAAAGCAAGAAAACTTTGCCTCAATCAAAATGGGTTTGCTGTGGAGCGTCGGCAAAGCGACGATGGCAGCACTGCAGCAAATGACAACGGTGCTGGTGATAGCGGCGATAGCAACGTGGATGGTGACAACATCAATGTACGACAAAGAATTTTGAGGATAAAATTAAGATAAAGAATAATAAGGGGATTATGAGAGGAAGAAGACCACAGGAGAGAAAAAAGGAGAGGGGATTAGGAGGAAGAAAACACATAAAGGGAGAGAGGAAAAAAGTACACAATGGGAGAGAGAAAAAAAATATTGAGAGAGAAAAAAAAAGGTTGGCGGAAAGAGAGAAAAAAAAAGTTTGGGTTCTTGTTTGTTTTAATTGAACATTTTATGAAAAATTCTGAAATTTTTAGAATCTATAACTAAATCCTTTTTAAAAAAAAAATCACTGTATTATTCCCCCAAAATTTCAGAGGGGGCGGTCGCACCCCCTCGACCCTATGTAGCTACGCCCCTGAGAGTGGGCGTTACTTGCCCACTCATCTTCTTCAATAATATGCAATTAACTACACGTTTTACCTCCTCATCTTGGTATATATATTTGCCCAAGTAAATCAAGAAAGGAGATGATCAGAGAGAGGAAAAACAAGGTGAGATTTGGTTTGTGAAAGAGTGGAGAGCTCTTCGATCTTATAAGTGCCCTTTCAACAATAAACATGAAGAAATCTGTCATCGTCAATCCACTGTAAGTGTTTACAGTTTACAAATTTCATATTTCATGCTTTAGAATCCAACATATATTTTTTATTTTATGATATGAAAATATAAATATTATTGAATGTTACGTGTAAAAATTATAGTTAAATTACTAATTAATTTAAATTTGTACCGATAATAATGTAATATGAAATGTCGAGTATATATATATATATATATATATATATAAATTATGTTCATCAACTTGTAAGGGTTTTTAGTAGGATCATAAGATTTTACGATTCAATCTCAATCAATATGATTCTGACCCAGATCGATTCTATTTATGATCATGATTCTACAAACTATGGGTGCAGTAGTAGAGTGCCCATGCAATATTTCAAGTATATGTGGTTTGATTCTTAGTTACGGCTTACTGTAGAATATTTTCTTTATAAATTTAGGATATTAGGTCGTCTGTTGTGAGTACTTCTGAATCGGTTACAAACAGAGTCGACTCTAGGATGGTCAAGGTTGAGTCCATGCACAGGGCCCTACCTCCGACGTGGAGACCAGATCTATTGGTCCACAAAAAAGTGGATCAGGGGATGGTCCACTCTTAATGCGGCCGGATCGTAATTGTGATTCGACCGTAATTGGTTGCGATCTCTTTATGAGTTCACCATCCCCAACAGGTTATAGTTTGGGTCGGAGCAGGGGCGGCCGCTCAGCGCCTAGCAACCTAGACACTTGCCCACTTCCAGCGGCCTCCGGGCAGCTTTCAGTCGTTCGCTTCGACCTAAACTATAATATGATGGGGACGATGAACCTATGAAGGGATCACAATCAATTACGTCTGGATCTTCTCTCCTCCGATATGACCCACTTTTTTTTTTGTAATTTTTATATATTTTAAAAATAAATGCTAACAAAACAATGTATTCGGAAAAAAATAAATATAAATTTTAAAGTAGTCTATCACATGCTTGTTTGTATTTCATCTCCCTAAATTTTAAAATTCTTAAAAATAAATTTAATTTATCTATTCCGTTAATAGAGCCTATGTTTTTTTACCCGATCCTTTAAAATCCAGACCGGCCTTCCTTATAAGCACTTTCAAATTTACTCTATATTTTTTTCATTTATTTATTAATTCCTCGTGAAGGGAAGGGGACAAAATGGCAGGTCCACAACTTTGTTAATGTTTTTAATAAAAACAATCGCATAATTATTTTTAAAAAATAAATAAAAAAATGAAATCTGGGTAGCGGCTAATTGGGTGCGAGGTGGTCCCCCGGCATCTCGTCGGCATAAAACGACGTCCGTTGAGTTCTGGAAAGGCACCGGGTAGAGCCGGTGGAGAACAGAGCGACCAAAACTGGAATTTAAAAGGAGAAAGTGGGATTCGGATACGAGGAGGCCAAAAAGGTTGCCGTAATGGGAAAGGAAAGCAAAGCATAACGGATAACATTGATTTTTCATTTTTTTTATTTTTATTTTCTTTTTTATTTTTTAAATACGCATAATTTTTACATTATATTAAATAAAAATTAAAAGATAAACAATTTAAAATACTTTAATTATTTTTGTTATTGTTAAATAATATCAACCGAGCACCTCGGCCTATTTTCATATACCATCAATAAATAATTTTGATCAAAATATTTGAGCAATTTTAACCTATGATAACATAATTTTTGTAAAAGTATCTTTTAGTAAATTTGAACATAATTTTGGTTAAAACTACTAAATAGTGCTAGAACAAGAGTATTTTAAAATTAAAAAAAAATAGTATGAGCACCTTTTTTAAACATCCTTTTGATGATAATAAAAATAAAAGATACTCTTTTAATTTTACCTAAAATTAAAATGATATTCTTTGTTTTCATTGAAAAGGATGTCTCATATTAAAAATAATATATATACACAGTTGGGGCCACTTTTTGCTTTGGTGGAAGATAAGAAAAAATGTGTTGATAAAAGATTCTCGAACATGGAAATGTTTCCCCACTTCTAATTTGTATCTATTATTATTATTGTTATTTGATAATTTAATATCTATTTTCCATTAGTTTTTATCATCATGCTACAATAGCAAAATTATATTATAGTATATTGTTTTTATCAATGTTGATTAAGTAATGCGTGCTATTTAAATATATATAAAACAAAAATCAAGGCATTTTATATCTAAAATATTATTTATTTCAATATGAAAGATTGACTATTTTATTTTAATCAAAATTATTATATATAAAATATTATTATATCAAAATACTTTATGCTAACTTATCAAAATTACTTAAATTTCATTAAAATCATTTTAAATTGATAAAGTCACTTCAAAGCAATTATTGTATTTGGTAACAACTATTATAATGATATAACAATATTGTATTTAATTATTTCACTGTTACAATGACACTAAAAGGAAGCAACGTTTTAACAACTGCAATAATGTTGAAAAGTAAGAATATTTTAGGACAAAACATTTGATTGGACTTTTTTTTGATTTTTTTAAAAATGTTCTTTTGATTATTTGTATAATTTAAGACCATTTTTAATTTTTACATATTTTATAACTGTGTTTATCTGAAATTTTTATAATTTGATTAAAACTATTATGTAAAGTACTTTTAGTATTTTTGGGAAAAAAAATATCTAATGAAAAAAGATCTATTATACATAATTTTATTGTATTTTATAAGAGACTATTTTATTTAAACTTACGATCTCTAAATTATATTATAATAATTTTACTGTTGTACATCCTGATGAAAAAAAATATCCTTTTAAATTTTCTATTAAAATTTAACTCTAAATTAATTTTCAAAAAATATATAGGCTTTCAGTATCATTTATTTTCTTAAAAATCTATTGAATTTTCTCTCTCTATTTTTGTAACAAACTAATTAACTTCATAAAAGTCACCCCTACTCCTCATTAGGCAAATTAATCCCTAATTAAGTCCGACTAATCCCAATTTTTTTTTTAAAAAATCAGCTTCTAATGGCGTAATCCCATCTCCTTCCGTCTGATCGAATCGTACGGTCAAGATGAGTCCATAGTATAATGGTCAACTTAGAGTTAAAGAGGACCGGGTTACCGGCTTTTCCCGGTCGACCTTTTTCGTCTCGTTGTAGATTTATAGGAAGCGATTAAAGGCTTCGGTAGTTGTGCTTCAGCTCACTTTCCTCCGCCGGCTTCTCCTTCTCCTCCTTCTCGCCGCCGCCATCCGCCGCCGCTCGTTGTCGCCGCCGCCTGCTCCTCTTCCTCGCCTCCGCATTCGATGTTTTTACGAGCTATCGAGGGGTTTTTGGTCTTCCGTGGTATCGTATTCTTCAATCTATGTGTTCTTTTTTTTCCCCCCAATTTCCATCTCCTTGTTCTTCGTTTCTAGTCTTCTTCGTCTCTGATTTCCTCTGGAACTCCCGATCGTATTTCATCTCGATCCTGGTGTGGAGGAAGTTGCAATTTTGGGGGCGGAACAGAATGGGTGAGAGATCCGTATAGAGTTTGGAGTTGATCGGCAAGGTGCGATAGGGTACCCAAATTTACCATTTTGGCGAAGCCCTTGAAACGAGGAGAGATTCTTTGGTGAATAACTTCTCACATATCCTAAACTCTTCTCTCCGTCCTGATGCTTCTTCTCTCCTTTAATCCTATCCTTTCTCTCTTCGTCCTCTTATTCTTATTTTCTCTCGTTCCTTGTTGGTCACGGGGAGCGATCGAAGGCGGTTAGCTGATGGCCATGACTTCTCACGCCGCTATCGTAGTCGGTCATAGAGCAATAATTGATATGACATGATATAAATGCTCTAATTAGGAAAGTAAATTGTGCCAATGTGTATGTAAAGATGAGGTTTTGGTCAAACGTAAATTGAAGTACAGATTTGAGCTGAATACTTCAGTACTTCTAAATTTTTTTATTATTTTTTTTTTTCTAGCCATGATTTGGACTGAAATTTTGTGACTGGCTGCGTATTCTGTTCTTTCTTGTGGTAAGCAGGTGAAATTATAGCTAGCTACAGATTGGTGGAGCATGGCAGATTTGACCTTTTATGTGTCACCATAGATGTTGCGTAAGAACAATTCAGTCTTATCTTGTCTCTACCTTTTTCCTTCTCTGGCTATTGTTTCTGATACTGAAGAATCAGAATCACAACCCTGTGAGAGTGCTTTGCAACCAAGAATAGATCTAATTCGACTGAGGAAGGCTGCTTTCCCCCTATTTTCTAAGAGTGATGATGTTGGACCTTAACTTGGCATCCTCTAGTGAATCAACAGCCCTTGGAGAGAAGACCAACTCCAAGGATTCTAGAGAATTAGAGAGGGATGATTCTGGGACAACTAATTCATCTGTCCTTAATGCTGAAGCCTTATCTGAAGTGGTCGATGAGGATTCCTGCTCGACTCGATTTGCAGCTGCATTCAGGTTTGGTGTTTTGAAGAGTCCTCTGACACTTGAAGGTGAAAATGAAGTGGAAGAGGAGCTTGAAGAGGATGCAATTGGTGCCCATCAACAACCTGAAATGATCACTAAACAGCTCCTTCCTTCAGAGCCTTTGGTGGTTCCAGATGTTTCCCAAGTGCCAGTAGCAACTTCATCCTTTTCATCGTCTAATCTCCATTCTATGAATCTTTCCTTTTTGCAAGCCGATTCATCTGCAGATTTGAGAATTCAACATCAGCAACAGCTGTTCCATCAGCCACAACAGCAGCCTAAGAAGAGTCGAAGGGGACCACGATCTCGGAGTTCTCAGTACCGTGGAGTTACATTCTACCGTAGGACTGGAAGATGGGAGTCTCATATCTGGTTTGTCCTTTGGAATCTTAATTCTTCTCCCTTGATCTCCATGAATTAACTTCAGTTGCTTCTTTGGACAGGGATTGTGGGAAACAAGTGTACTTGGGTAAGCAGTTATGTTAATTTCCTAAATGATCACGCATAAGCTTATTCACACTTATACTGGTAAATAAATATTCTGATTGTTCCTTATTTTGCGTGTGATGGTCTCACTCTAATAGGAGGCTTTGACACTGCTCATGCCGCCGCAAGGTGAGATTGTTTTTGGTTGATTCTATTATGCTTTTCTGTTACTCGTATTACCTGTTTCGGACAGAATAATGAGTGGTGGTATCTGTCTCCAGAGCATACGATCGAGCTGCAATTAAGTTTCGGGGAGTTGATGCTGATATCAATTTTAATATCATTGACTACAAGGAAGATCTTGATCAGGTAACTAGGTGCAAAATAATTGTATGTTTTTTCTTCATCATATTTTCCAAAGCTTAGTTTCTTTTGTTTTCCCCCCTCCTTTGTGGTTATTTTCCACATATTAGGTGAAAAATATGTCAAAGGAGGAATTTGTGCACATACTTCGTCGGCAAAGCACTGGATTCTCAAGGGGAAGCTCAAAATATCGAGGAGTGACCCTTCACAAGTGTGGTCGCTGGGAAGCCCGCATGGGACAGTTTCTCGGCAAGAAGTACAAAACTTGTTCAGAGGGATTTCTCCCTTAGTTGTCTTGAAAAATCATTATCATTGTTGTTGCTTTGTAGTTCTCAAGTCGACTCTTGATGCTTACAAATAGTAGTTTTCTAGTCTGCCAAAAGGACCATAGTCTATATGTTTACTGATAGTTGAATTTTGTTTCTTGGCAGTTTAAATATTGTTAGGCAATACAAAGATATTGCATAGAAGATCCACTCTTTCCTAATGAAAATTCTTCACACTATGTGCAGGTACATATATCTTGGGCTATTTGACAGTGAAGTAGAAGCAGCAAGGTCTTCCTTTTTATTATAATTTAACTATGATTCTGTTCCAATATCAATTTTCCTCTTCTCTGAGTTTTTTCTCCACATTAGGGCTTATGACAAGGCAGCCATAAGGTATAATGGAAGGGAGGCAGTTACCAACTTTGAGCCAAGTACCTATGAAAGCGAAATTATTTCAGAGGGCGATACTGAGGGTATTCACACAATGCTATCTTTGGTCTAACATCATTTTGACTTGGATGTTATCGTCACTTGGAGTTCTCTATTGGCTTAATTATACTATTCCTTGATACAAACTTTCCAATTTAAATGGTCTTACATTATCCTAAACTGCTTGCAGGACATGACATCGATCTGAGTTTGAGGATTTCTCAGCCATTGGTCCACGCCCCCAAGGGAAACCAAAATTTACCGGGCAACCAGATCGAAGGTTTTGGCACAAACAAGGCAAGGATAATCTTTTGCATATTGACTATTGAGACATCTCATCTTTGGTGTTCACTAAATTCATTCTGCCATCATATTCTTTGTAGGATTTATCAAACTCCTTTTGATGTTTATCGCTTGTTCCACATATTTCTACTAACATATTCCTTTTGGGGATAAGCTACTTGTTGCTACTCAAACATTCATGCTAATATTTTAGCCTCCTATGCTTCTTGCTTTTTCACTTTTCTCACTTTCTATGCTCTTATATAGTCCTGATGCAGTGTGGGAACACCGAGAAACAAACTTGATAAGCACCAATTCATGAAGAAGGATATTACATGAGATTCTAACCCCTTTTATCAAGTCATAGTATACTATGATCTAGTCGTCTTAGAATACCTAAGAGAATAAAAGCCTTCACTGTTATGTATGCTATTATACTTATAGACCAAAGTCAACCTATTCCTGGGCCAAAACTTGTTAGTTTCTCAGCTTGTACTTGCCTAAGGTGTGAGGAGACTAACTCAAATTATCGGATTGCTTATCTATTTGTCGAACATCATCATGTCTTATTAGCTTTCTGATTTCTGCCCACAAATGCAGGAGAGAGCGAATGAAAAGATGCCTGCTGTTGGTTTTCAAACTTTCCCAGTGTGGAGTTGGCCAACAAATGTGCCTTCTCCATTTCCAGTCTTTTCGTCAGCAGCATCATCAGGATTCCCTACTACCAGAGCGACAGCTGCGCTTCCTCTGCTGCAACTGCAAGTTCCAACAACGCACCATCCTCATTTCCCTTCTCAACCTGCACCAAACTACCACTTCAGGAACTCAACTCATTAGAGTCCCAAACAATGAGCAGATTGTGAGACCGTGCATTCACATTTTGCTGAATATATTTCTCGGTCGGTGCGCTGTTGCATCTGTTTATATTAGATTTCTCGGGTATCGAAGTGTGATATGTCAAACCCTTGCTACATTTCAAGTTATCCAAAGTTGTAACATCTTATAATTGGAGCTAGAAGAGAAATCTCTATCTATTTTCTTATGCTTGTTCTTGTTTAAAATTTTTTCCTTCAACTATCACAAGTAATGCAGGCAATCGAAAGGTGCTATTTCAACTACTCGAACATGGAACGCAGTTAAGCTGGGCGTATCGGCTGTGTTCAAATTTAAAAGGTAAGTTCAAATTTTGTTTCAATTTTAGTATTCCTTAAATTACATATCTCATGTTGATGGCACCTTATGCTATTTCTCTAGTTGACAACACTATATATCTTTGCAAAATTCTTGATTGCTAGATAAAGGATGTGGCCCCAACTTTTTGTTTTGATTCCGTAACAAAGTTTCGTATCTTTTGATGCTTTTTTCTTTCTATTGATGCGAGGATTCTCTCTAAAGTGCATGAATTTTTCAGCTTTTTGTCGTCTTTATCGTTATTGTTATTGTGATTGTGATGAGTTATGTGCTAATGAAATCCTTTATTTGATGGGTCAGTTGGGGGGTTATACATCGCGACTAAGAGGCCATGAATCAAGGGGAGATGACAAGTAAAGGGAGGATAATAGAAGGAGAAACACATTGAATAATGAATGAAGAAAATATTTGTGTAAGTTTGCTCCTCGTTTCTTTTCGTTGCCATTATGATAATACTCTATGCGCTTTCGTTAACTTCGGTGTCTCTCATGTCATTCATCGGTTCGAGTAGAGGGAGTTACCTTTCGCATAAGGTGTTTCTAGTCCGAAGATAGAAGCTCTTAGCCACCTTGCTTTGCATGACCATGAAGGTAAAAGGAAGGTATTTCTAATTGGATGATACATCTAAAGATCCTTGTTTTGATCTGTCCTCGCATCGGCAATGGCCTCCCCTGCTTCTTCTTCCTTGCGATTTGGAGCTGCTGCCGATGTGGTTCCATGTTGAGGATTTAGAATGTTGCGGGAGGAGATTGTTGATGGAGAAAAGAGTTCCATTTCTTGTGAGACAAGAGTTCCAAGAGTGGATGATAGCGAAGCAAAGAAAATTTGATATAGAAGTGTTGTATGTCTAATATTTTTGATAAATCAAATTTTAAAAATAATTTATTTTAATATATTATAATAGTTATTTTATAACTGCTATAATAGGATTGGAATGAAAGTATTTTAAGTTTGAAAAATATGATGAAAAATAGGATTGGAATGATTGTTATGATACACAATTTCTAGTATTTTCACCCAATAATCTTTCTGTTGTTATGGTTTATCATTTACAAATTTGATGTTTATTTCATTTAATCCCTTCTTCGTTAGCTTTGTTTAGGTAATGATTAAGCTCAAAAAACTTTGATCCTAAACCATGCTTAGGCTTTGGCTTATTCATAATAATAAAGTGCAAAGATGCTCAATGAAATCATGCGAGTAAAAGATGTATTTCAGAAAAAAGAGAAATGGTTATAAAAGAATAAATGAAAATTACTTAAATGATCTAAACACCGGAGGTTAATTGAGAAAATTATATAAAAAACATGGGGCAAAAAAAAAAGACGTCTCAAATTTTATAAATCATCATAATGTCGTTCTTTTTTTAAAAAAAAAAAACTGAAAGACACTCGATCAGTGATTCTTTTATCTAAAAATATCTTTTATTCAACTATTGCTAAGTGACGTGACATTTATGATGAGTATAGGATTTAATTTGATTAAGCGTGAAATAGAGGATTTTTTTTCACATTATAAGTTAGTATTCGGTACCTATTCCAATATCACTTGGATATGCTAAATTAATCAAAATTATTTTAAAATAATTATAAAAACTACAGCAACACTATAACAATATTGTAATAGATGTGACAGATTATAACAAGTGCATAATAATTTCTAAATATTATAATAGCTACATAATACCTTCTATAGATGGTAACAATAATCATAATAGCTATACAAAAGCGATAGACAACTCTAGTAGAGTAACATAGTTAATACTTGCATATAGTATTATCGTAATAGATTATTGGATCGATTCTTAGCGTGTGTAAAATGCATCATAGATCATCTGACTATTAGGGTTATATATGAATTAAACATTCATAAACAAGTATGATATTCAGTTTGGTAAAAATTTATTTATGTTCGTTCAATATATACAAGATCAATTAAATAAATAAATTTGAACATCTAGTTAAACTAAATAAACAAATTTAAATACATATATGTTCAACTTGTTAATGTTTGTGAATAACGCTTGTGAATAATTTTCACTAACCATATTTATTAATAAAACTCTTATCAATATGCTAAATAAATAAATAAATTTAAATTATCAAGCTCAATAATCAATCAAACAACTAAAAATTTCAAATAATCAATAAGTTTAAATTGGAAGCTCGATAATATCTAAACGAACCAAATTCAAATCAATCTTGAATTTAGAACTCGATAATAACTAGACGAATCAAGTTTAAGCTAAGTTTCAAAACAAAATCAAGCTCATAAACAATAAATCAAGTTAAATTTTAACAATCATTTCAAAAATTAGTTTTCGATTCGACATAATTTATCTTATCAAATAAAATTAAACTAATCAAAACTTACTTTGATTTATTTATAACCCTACTAACTACTCATCTTTATATAAAGTGTTACTATACTAGACGACATCTCATGAGTTACTTTCTTTTGATATAGTATGAAACAATACTTAAATGAACCCTGATGATAATTATCACATTTTACTATAATAACGCGGGACATAAAGAACTAATAAATAACTATGTTATATCTTATATAACAAATGAACCGTCCTTTTATTTATTTTTTAAAAATGTCTATTTTTTTCTTTTAATTTGGGGCCTTTTGTTTTTGCTCAAAACATTAGATGATAAAGTAAATGAGATGGAACAGCCTGCAATTGCTGAAACGTCGCCAAGCGGCGCACACGTGGTGGCTGCCCAACACACTTCCTGTCCTTTAAATGCCGCTTCGCCCGCCCGGCCGACTCAAAACTAACTCAATGCGTTTCGCCGGCGCCGACGATGACCACCACTACCGCCTCCGGGTGGTAATGCTGCCTTGGCTCGCCCACGGCCACGCCTCCCCCTTCCTCGAGCTCGCCAAACGCCTCTCCCACCACTCCGTCCTCGTCCACCTCGTCTCCTCCCCCGCCGTGCTCGCCTCGCTCCGGACCCATCTCCATTCCGACTCCCACCCCTCCGTCCACCTTGTCGACCTCCCACTCCCCTCCGCCCACCTCCCTCCTCCCCTCCACTCCACCAAGAACCTCCCCTCCCACCTCATGCCCTCCCTAAAGCACGCCTTCGATCTAAGCGCCCCTGACTTCGGCCGCCTCCTCGCCTGCCTCCGCCCGGACGTTCTCCTCTACGACTTCATTCAACCCTGGGCTCCCCTCCTCGCCTCCGCCCTCGCCATCCCCGCCATCCAATTTCTAACCACCGCCGCCTCCACCGCTGTCTTCTTCGCGCACTATGCTCGCCACCCCGATGAGGATCTCCCCTTTCCGTCACTCTGCCTCGGCGCCAAGGAAAACCTCGAGCACGTCGCCGGGATGAACCAGATCGCCAACGGCGTCGCCGACCTAGACCGCTTCTTCCAGTGCATGGATCGATCCACCGGCTTCATCGCCGTAAGAACCTTCCGGGAGATCGAGGCCAAGTACATCAACCACTTCGAGCAGGAGATCGGGAAGGAGATCGTCCCGGTTGGCCCGCTCGTACCCGACGACGACGACGACGACGACGACGACGACACCGACGGCGACGAAAGTACCCTTTCGGTGATGAGGTGGCTGGACGAGAAAGAGGCGGATTCGGTGGTGCTCGCCACGTTCGGGAGCGAATACTTCATGGGGGAGGAAGAGATGAGAGAGGTCGCCCGGGGATTGGAGCTCAGCGGGCTGGGCTTCGTGTGGGTGATTAGGTTTCCGGCGAAAGATGCAGAGGAGGTGAAGTCGAAGGCGGTGGTGAGAAGGGAAGGGAGGGGATTGGTGGTCGAGGGATGGGCGGCGCAGAGGAGGATTCTAGCGCACCGGAGCGTAGGTGGATTCCTGACGCACTGCGGCTGGAGCTCGGTGCTGGAGGCGATGAAGTGCGGGGTGCCGATGGTGGCGCTGCCGAGGCAGCTGGACCAGCCAGCGAACGCGAAGCTGGTGGAAGAGGTCGGGGCGGGGCGAGAGGTGCGGAAAGCGAAAGGGGCGCTGGGGATGTTCAACGGCGAGGAGGTGGCGAGAGGGATCAAGGAGGTGGTGGTCGGAGCGGAGGGGGAGGAGGTGAGACGGAGGGCGAGGGAAGTCGCGGCGATGATGGCGAAGAAGGGCGACGAGGAGATCGGGGCGTTGGTGGAGAAGATGGCGGCGCTTTGCGAGGAAACAGCGAAGAAAGTACTTGGATAACGTTGCGGCGTAACGTTCCGGTATATATCACGACGGTCGGAGTATACCGTCACATCATCGGCTCTGTGATAGATAACGACAATAACTAAATAAAATGTTCCGGATTGTATTTAGATGTAAAATACTTGTAATACTAAAGAGTGTAATCGTCTGAATCGAACTTTTTAATATTTGAATTTAATTTATTTATAATTAAATCAGAATTTTATTTAACAAATATATTGATGATTCATAAACTTATTCAAATTTTTATAAAAAAATATAAATTATAAATTTAAATATTTATTAAAAAATAATTATATATTTTAAAAAATTATAATATTTTTATTAAAATTTATAATTTTATTTTAATAAATAAATTTAATATATTTATTTATATTTTTCATAAGTATAATATAAAATTTATAAATTTAATATTAAAATTATTATTTTCTTATTTAAAAATTGATTCATAAATTTATTAATGAATATGAACATATTGAATATGATAAAACTTAAGTTAGATTGAGTATTGTAAAATTTAAGTTTAATTCATTTATCTTAACAAGTCTTATTAAACAAGTTCAAATAAATTTTTACCCCTAAATACTGAACTTGAAAAGGACAAACTTATAAGCGGAAAGAATCAGAAGTTTTTTTCTATTAAATAGTAAAAGAGATGGTTTTTATATACATTTTTTTTATGAAAAAAAGGTTCTAATCCATCAACTTTCTTTTAAAATATGACAATATCAATATTCGATTTTTTGACAGATTAATTTTAAATTTAAACTCGGTATCAATTGGTCAGAATTGTAATAGATGGTTTTCAAAGGAAAATCAAATCATGCCTTTCAAGGTTTTTAAAATCCCTCGCTTATATTTTTGATGTGAGGAATATTGGCATAAAAAAAAACTCATAAAGTTCTTAGAGTTGCCCTTAACTTTTTTTGCCATATCGGTTCAGAATTTAAACTTAAACTAACTGTCAAAAAAAATCAAAACCAACTAAATAATACATTTGAGAATAGTTGTATCATTAAAGATTTAAACTTGAAACTAACTGTCAAAAAATCAAAACAGATTAAACAATACATTTGAGAATACTTGTACCATTTTACCAGGGCTCATGAGTCGTACACTCTTTTAATAATAATAAAAAAACACTCCTAGTCCAATAGAGGTGACCCTTTGATTTTTGACCCTTTTAAAAAGTATCGTCTAAGTAAGATGTTTCCTTTCAATTGCCCACTTAACATTAGAGAAGAATTGATATTGTGGAAGCTATCATTCCAGAACCTAAAGAAACACATCGACTCACAGGCTCAGCAACAAATAAAACACATACCGGCATTTGTGAGCATTTGCTATACTTCTCAAGTTCTTTTGGGTCTTCTCAAGTTCTCCCGACCGGAAGCTAGTAGTCCTATGAAGTAGTATACAACCGTCTTCACGCATGTCATAATAAAATTCCAACAGGAGGAAGGCCAGTACCAAGGATAGAGCAATCGAAAGAAGAGGCTTATAACATGCCGAGGATATTGACCCACCTGAATCAATCGATGCGATAAGTAAAAACACAAGTGAATTATGCATATATAATACTCAAATGGAACCAATTTTCATAAAGCATTATGTTCAGCTAGTGCTGTCGATATGCCCAACTTTAGCTTGTCGATGTGATCTCTGCAAATTCATAGCAGCTCAGCTCAGTTATACTTACAGGAAAGAGCAGATCCAATGTATCCCAGGCGGCATGTCGTACAACTCTCGTCGGATATGTTGGCCCTCCAGGAGAAGTGAAGCTGTAGAGGCATGCCTTTAGTCTTGTACTTGTAGTCATTCTCAACTCTAGACCTATAAAGTGCTCCGGGATGTTAAAGACTCAATTTAAGTAGCGGAGAGTTATTTTCTGTATAGGATCGTCGTATGACTGGATAACAGAAGTCGAACCTCGAAGAGCACTCATACGGGACAGATAATGTACAAGCACAGGCTCCACTTTTAACTTTTGAAG
This sequence comes from Zingiber officinale, assembly GCF_018446385.1. Taxonomy (NCBI): domain Eukaryota; kingdom Viridiplantae; phylum Streptophyta; class Magnoliopsida; order Zingiberales; family Zingiberaceae; genus Zingiber; species Zingiber officinale. The sequence goes on from NC_055988.1 coordinate 173,049,606, forward strand.
CTGAAAAATAATTAACACCATCATATATCTCTTGTGATACCTAGTATTTTTTATTTGTAAGCAAATAAAGGCTGGTGAAAGAATGATGAACCTGATCAGTAAGTTCGATCACAAATATGTCTACGGGACCTCCAACCAAGAAAGCATTAGGAAAGGTGGGAAAGTTCTTCAGAAAATTTTCAAGCGAGTCATCTGATAGTAGCAAAGTTAAGAACATCAAATGGGTGACTGTATAGCAGGGACAGTGGTGTCAAACTTTGAGCAAAAACGTACCAGCATCGTAGAAGAATAAGAACCTGGAGAGGAGAAGGTAGAGATCTCGACGGGCCTAAAAAGGTAAATAAATTCCAAATAAATATCAGACATTAAATCTAAGAACTTAGATACTTCAGGATCAAGAGACATGGTAGAAAGCAAAACCTGAATAGATATCTTGAGGCTCCTTTCTGGTACAAGAGCAACCTCCTCGAGAAGATACTGAAAAGAAAATAACATAGCATATTGTTGAATTTTAATCTTAAAGAATGACTTGTAATTTGAAAGGGACAAGAGGGTTTGTCCTACAGTGAACAGAGATAAAAATCTCTTTCTATTTGTTTGGATGTCAATCCTGACAAAGCGAGAACAAAGAAAACTGTCAGAAAAATAATAAAGGCCAATAATGAGACGAAAGTTAGATTTATCTTTACATCCTAAATGCATAAATCAACCTGAGCCATTTTTAGTTAAACACCAACAATACACCAACCATCCAAAACCATGGAGATCTATCCAGGACAGGTCTAGGAAATGCAGCTGGACTCAGGTGTAACAAACAATAAGGATATGAAACCCTATTGTATTTATAATAACAGGAAGCTGATCGGATAGAATATTGGTTCTTAAATTATTGGCTATTTAATTTCCTTCATGGTTATCCAAATAAATTGATAAGTAGGCAACTTTCCATTAACTTTGCAAGAACCATACACGGAAGCAAAAATATTTATGAATAGATTAACACATTGGTGTCCACAAGTTATTGACTAACAATCACGGAAACCATAATAAGATATTTGATATTCATCGTCTACAAATATTTAAGGTTACTGCAACATATGCTAAGATCATGTGGATATCTTTAACTATAGTTCACATTCAACAAGAAAGAACTCATGGTCCTTGATTGAGGAAAAAGTTTTAACCCCAAAGAAATTGGCAGAATACTGCACAAGTAAATTATTCTTCTTCTACTTCTCCCTCTTCTTTTTTTTTAAAAAGGAACATACCAGAAAACGTTGCCGGCACCTTGAACAAGGGCAGATCCATAGCGTAGTAGTGTTTCAGTGTTTTCAACAGAAACTTCAAATAACTGAAATCAAAACAAGCAATCAGGAAAACTCGAGATACAAGCTATAAATAAAGAGGACGTTGGCAATCACAATATTTAGTGTACCATAAGTCTGAATGTTTGCTGCAATCTCTCTTCTTTATTTAAGTAGAACAGAAAAATGCCTTCACCTAATTCCTAATTGTCTATTGAATTGTACGTGTTTAATGGTGTAGTGATGGGGATATGTTTTACGCTTTGGAAGAACTTGCATTAGTTCTTAAAGAATTTCGAGGAGACCTATTTTTCTTAAGACTTAGCAGTGCTTTTGACTTTGTGAGATACGTATCTCCAATAAAAGAGTTTAGAAGCGTTTCCTAATCTATACAAGGGATCTAGTGATGATTCATTGAAGTATGCTACCATAACATTCAACTGAGGGGGCAAATGAGTAATAAGGAAGAATTGCATGAGAGATTCCACGATTCAACATATACTTGTTGAAGAAAAAAAAGACATACCCACTTATGAAACAGGAGGGCAAATATATGTGACACAAAAGATTGGCTCCATAATTGGACAATTAAAGAAAGTATGCACTTTGCTCTTTCAGGTTCTTCGACATAATAATCAGCGAGTACATCATAGAAGCAAAGGCTGGCATCAATTCCATCTTGTGCAGCAACAATTTGATCTTCGTCCTTGTCAAAAATTATGTCTGCAGGAGCATCATTAAAAATTAATCTCTCAAGTTCCTTTCATCACAAAACCATATTACCACAATGTTTGTTAGCAAGGCAAACCAAACAGGCTACCAATTCCTTGTGTATAGTAGCACACATGTGTATAAAAAGATACAGATAATATGCAAAAGATAACAATGTATGCTGTATAATTAATGGAATCAACATGGATAAGTTATATGTCAATGAGTGAAGAAGTTATATGTTCATGATTCACTTTGTTTCTCAGTTTATATGTCAATGACTCAAGAGGTATAAGTTATAAAGGGTTAATATGCTCTCTGCTAATGAATTGTAAAGCTGCATGAAGTTTAAACTTTGTTTAGCTACAGATACATGTTTCTTTCTCATTTTGAAATTTTGCAAGTGCACACCAAAGCCTTGACACAAGGTCCTTAGACCTCATATTTCCTATTACAACCACATCAGATTTGAAGACCCATAAAATCCTTTCATTTACTTTTTCATAAAATTTGACAAAATTTTCTTAAATATTGTATTTCCTACAATAGACGTATAGCATTTATGAAGACCCAAAAATCATATTGTGGAATCCTTATGGACTTGAAAAGACATGATTTTATTCCTATTAATACTTGAGATTACATCAAAACCTCAATAAGAACCAATATCATTCACATTCTCAAATTATTAAACTCTTTAGTGTTCAAATTTCACATTCAAATCTTTCCGCAAATTAAATAATCGCAAAGCTTAACGTAAAATGATAAGGGAAGAGAACATTACCAAGAGTTCGATCCTCGATCTCCAAAGCCACATCAGCAAACAACTGTTGAAGCAAATAAGGTCTCTGTCCTGGCGAGCTCAAAGCCTGCAATACAACAGGAACACCAGCGGATAACGAGCATCAATCCGCATCCTTACAGAATTCCAGCGATCAGAACGCAGTCAAAGAATCGCCACATAATCCGACTCGTAAAGGACCCAAAACAACAGAACTAACCCTCACCTTCCGGAGCTTCCTCTCGATCTCCAGCGTGAGCGCGTCGAGGTAAGTCGATCTCCGATCCGACGAGGCAGGCTGCATCTTCCCGACCACCCAAAACGCAGAAGCATTTGAAGATAACCGCGATCGGACCGGAACCCACCGGAATTCTTCAAATTAAGCGCTCCAGGGAGGCGATTCCTCGGATCCGCACCAAAAATTTGAGGTCGGCGAAGGAATCGATTGCCGGCCACCGTCGAAACCCCCAATAAACAACTCTCCCCGCTTGCTTTCTCTCTCCCAGCGTGTTTATAGCACGGGCAGCCGGATGATGACGTGTCTGCTTTATCCCAACGGAGTGAAAAAGCGGGCCCAGCAGCGATTCCAAAAAAAAAGCAAAATTATCGGAACGAAAATACTTATTAACCCAAAAAATAGCCTCGAAACGGTACCCGCGCCTTCATCACTCTGTGTTTCATTTCTGTTTCAGATAACGCGTATTTGGGTAATATATGTGGGCGACGAGAAGCAGGGGATTAAAAGGAGATGGCGTTCATTGTACGTTTAGAATACTAAAATTGACACGTAGGAATCAAGTGGGGTCCAAGTCCAAGCGTCGACAGAGGACGGCACCGACCGAGGCCTGAAGCATATGTTATTTATGTGTTAGTGTAATTTTGTGTTTTGATGAAAGGGTAAAAGTTAGAAGTGCGTTTTAGATTAAATAAACCATAAAACGGTATCTCTCCTTACTTTTTTGTAATTTTATTATAATAGCTACTACTTGAAGGTTAATAAATAACTTCTATAACATATAAGTTATAATAATAATATTATTATAACCATTTAATAACTTCTATATGTATATATTATAATAACTACTAGATAGATTTTAATAAATTATGAAATAATTTTGATAAATTTTAATAATTTTGTCTAATTTAATATAGAGTATTTTGATATAATAGTTTAACTTATGATTTAAGATTTTAGTATAATAATTAATTTTTTTATTAGGCCCTGATAAGCTAGAGGGGGAGGGTGAATAGTGAATAGTAAATAGCTCTAATCGCTTTTGATCTTAATCTTGTACTCGTTATTTGAATGCGCTATAAAAACATTATTCAAACTTGGCTCTACATGCACAACTGTGAAATTTTACTTGGTATCTACTTCTTATGCGATTAATTCAATGCCTACTAATAATCTCCCTCCATTATAAACTTCTCCTTTTTCGTATACTTTCTAAAGGTGGAGAAATCTCTTATAATAAGTTCTTACAAGAACAAATACAAACAATACAAATGAAAATGAAAGCAAAAACATTTTACAATTGATAACTTTACTTTGGATGCTTACTTGTCACTTTAGAATGTCTTTTAATGGTTAGAAATATAACAGTACTTCACTTCTAACATCTCAAGAATTGACCTCCAAAATATCCTTGATTTTGTCCAAAAGCGGGAAGATGGCTGGTTAGGAAAGGTAGCTCTGATGTGAATCAAATGAAGACTCCTCGCTGTATCCAAGTAACTCTTAAGCGCACCTACGTGCAAGAAGAGCGTTAGCGACTGGGCTAGGGAAGGGTCCCTGACGTTGTCCTTCCGACACTTAAGTCAGTTCTCAATCTCAAGAAATGAATAGTGAAAAAAATAGTAGTGATGGGTGTCTAAAATTTTGTAGCGTCACGTACCTACGCCTATAGTTGGAGACCCCTTTTTATAGTGTTATGTTGTGTCTGTGCACGAATCTTAAAGCAATTCCAAAAAAGGATAGACCATAAAGGGATTCTAACACCTTTCCTAAAATGAATCCTCAATCTTTGGAATTTACAAAGTGGAAGGTTCGAATGTGCAACTTACATACAGAATATTCTCCATCCTCCGTGGCACAAAATGTCAAAAAAGAATATAAGGTCGCTGAACCGCGTGGCCTATAATAGACTCACCCGGCAAGCTGATTGATTCTTTAAAATAGTTCGATTAAGTCATATATCCGATCGACTAGAGAACTTGGTCGAGCTCGTTAATACTTGGTCTTGCGCTTCCTCAAAGTTTAGGAGTTTGGGTGGACCAAGCATCCAGTATGTTCGATCAAGCGCTGTCTGATTGGTTAGAGCACTCGATCTAGCTAGTTAATACTTGGCTTCGAGAATCATCAATACTTAGGAGATCAGGGCTCAAGGCCCAATCGGTCAGAAGGTCTGATCGGGTAGGCTGGTTCAGAATGTTGATTGCCTCTTGACTTTAACTGTCATGCCAGTCGACCTCTTGAACTTTGACCCAACTTGGAGGTCCCACATTAATCACTGTATCACTCCTCAAGAACCTTCTTTTATAGCCTTCAAGTCGGGGTTGATTTTCACCTATCAATCTACTAATTTAACCAATCAATCGATTGATATGTTGAATCCTGTCGGGGTTCAATCAAAGTTCCACATTGGAAAGATTTGGTAAAAATCATGGGGTTAAAAGGATGCATGATATTTTCATTGGCATGAAGCCTTTTGGGGAAAGTCCAAGAGCAAAGTCATGAGTGTCTAGACCTAAAGTGGATAATATCATGTCATTGTGGAGATATGTGGACATCCTTTGGGCATGACAAATGGTATCAGAGTCATGATCCAGACTAGATGCAATGTGGGATGGCCTTGAACGAAGTTAAGGGTAGGCCCGGGGTAAGTCATTGTGACCAGATGTTCGCGGGGAACCCGGAGTAGGTCAAGGTGATCGAATACTTGTGGGGAGGCAAGTAGGTCAGGGTGACCAGATGCTCGCAGGGAGGCCCGAAGCAGGTCAGGGTGACTGGATGCTTGTGGATGTCCTTTATCCCCGCGTGCAGCTGACTGGCAGTCTCACCTTCCTACACTTTGACATTAAATAATTTATTTAAAATAAGTCTCTTTTTGTTACCTTAGCGTCGGTGGTTCCCTTGTGCAATTCTATGAGTTTGTCCCAAAGTTCCTTTGTGTTTTCGTGTGGGCCGACACGGTTCAGCTCTTCTTTCGTTAGTCTGCACCGAATGTGTTGAGTGCTTTGAAATCAATCTACGCCTTTTTCTTCATTTCCGGATTCCAATATTTCAGGTCCATTGTGTTGGAATCCCAAGATATTTTGATGTGATCAAACAAGTTAAGTTATGTCATGTTTGGTTTAACCCTTGTGTCTAAGTGTGCAAGAGCTTAGGAGCACAGGAAGTCGAGCGGAAGACGCGGCTAGAGAGAAGGACGGTACGGGGAGAGAGCCGACAGGCTCGGTGCGTTTGAGAGACGAGGTGCCGCGGAAGAGTACATTGGTGGACGAGAAGAACGTACGCGACGTTCGAGGGACGAGAAACCGGGGAGGAAGGTTGCTCGAGGAGAAGACCGAAACTTGGGTTCGGGTGAGCCCTATTCCGGATAGCCAAGATCACCCAAGCTAGCGGAGCCGGAGCAGAAGACCCGGACCGAGGCAAGCTGAACAGGAGCAGAGGGCCCGGATTGAAAAAAGTCAACTCTGTTGACTTTCTTGGTCCGGGTACTGATAACCATTATTTGGTCATGATATTTTGATTCATATAAGCATGTCAATTGATCTTCTCATATGTTAATTCCACGTTTACATCAAATTACATGAGTTATATTCATCTGTGGACTTAATTACAAATTATATTATATTTGCGGTATTTGATGTTAATATTTTGTTATATGTTTTGTAGGATCAAAAGGGTCATGGAATTGATCAGATCAGACCAAGTTTGGATTCAAATCTAGGGCTAATTGAAAAAATAAAGTTCTGAAGCAATATGGACCGTCCATCCAAGATCGGAGTAGATCTAAGTCATCCGTGAAGAATCTGGTCCATCCAAGCCAAAAGGTAGTAGATCACAACCATTGATCAAGATCTGAAGATTTGGAACAGATTTGGAGCAATTGCCACCGTTGGATCGATCCGAGGAAATCACAGCCGTTCATCATAGATCTGAGATTTGATTTAAATCACATGAGAAGTTACAGTGTTCGGTTGTCAATTTCTACAGTAGCGCGTCAAGAAACAGGGGCGAGCTCGCTCCGGCGATTTCGATCCTTTCCACCACCGGCGAGCTTGTGAGGTCAAGGGCTTCCCTTCCTCTAGTTATCATCTACCCATCATCAGCCGGCGATGCCATTTCAACAACCTGATCCAGATTTGACTGCATTTTTCGCTGTGATTCTGAGAGGAAGAAGAAGAACGGAGAAGTGGAGTGATCCGATGGTTTCAGCCGATTTCTCTCCCATCTTCCAGCCAGCGATCTTCTTCCCGTGAAGTTCCGACCACATCCAAATGATGGGAGTGTTCTCTTATGCTCGTTTCTAATTTCTGCACAATTCATTTGAATCTGCTAGATCAGAGTTCTTTTGATCAGTTTATCATCGATTACAAGATTCAGACATTTTCGTCCAATCCAATGAGTGCTTAGGAATGCCCTAGCTCACATCGGTTCATCACTTTCCCTATTTGATTTTTGCATTTCTGTTTTCCAATTTCCAATTTCGCTTATTGTTTCTTGGCTGTTTAGTTTTATAGATCTGAATTGGTAAGGTTACATGAAGTTTAGATCTGTTTCTTATTGTCTTTGATGCATCTGAATGTTTGTTAACTCTTTGAGTGGAGATCTGATTTGTTCTTGAGTTCATTGTTTAGTTCATAAATGCAAGAATCTGAATTGTTTGCTTTGTTCTTGTCTTGTTCTTGTTTTGTCATTTAGTTTCTAATCTGTTGGATCTGTTAATGATGCAATCCATAGCATAAAGTAACAATATGTTGTGGGTTCATGATTAATAAATAGATAGGATTTTCTTTAATTTCATTAAGTTTAGTTTCATTACTTGCTTTGCTATTTCGTATCATAGTTAAGAACTTAATCCAAAACCCTAATTCAATATCAAAAACCAAAAGTAAGAACGAAACAATCCTAAGATACCATCATTGTTATATTCGTTGGGAGACGACCCGAGTCATATCTATACTACATTAGTGTAGAATGAATTCGGTCACTTAATTCTTTTAATACCCATTTCACGACAAAAATAGGGTTTATCAAATTGGTGTCGTTGCCGGGGAATTGTAGCGGTGTTTGATACCTTAGAATTGTTTTTTTTTTCTTTTTACATAAAAATAAAAAAAATTGTTTCAATTGCTTTCATGTTCATATATCCATGTGTTTGATATTATATGCTCCTGTGTTTTCTGATTCTATTTGCTAGTATTTCAGTGTAAGAGCAAGAAATTTCTTTGACCATGGATCCATTTTATCAGTACTATCAGCCTCAGACTTGGTTCTATCAGCTTGAACATCAGTACTATCCACCAGTGGATCAATCAAATTTCAGGTGCGAGGTTACACATAGTCAGTCTACTGAGCCATATCTAGCATATCAAAGCCTACAGGGAGTTCAGGATGATTATATAGCTATGCGAAAAAGGATTCGTGGTATTCAACAATTCGAGGAGGAGACATTACATGAATATTGGAAGAGATTTAAGGAACTTTGCTCTAGTTGTCCTCAACATCAAAGCAGTGATCAGATGCTTGCCCTACATTTTTATGATGGGCTTTCGCCGTTTGATTTATACATGGTGGATAAAGCTAGTGGAGGGCCTTTGATTGATAAGACTCCTGATGAAGCTATGAAACTTTTGGAAACCATGGCAGCCAATCCTCAGTAATTTAGAAATGGACAACCGGTTACCTTAAGAGTTGATGAGACCATTCCTACGAATATTGAGGTGCTTGAGCAGAGGGATTGTAGTGTCTTTGACAGACCTGATCTTGATTTTATTACTTCACAGGACTCCGATCCTTTAGTATTTCTTGTTATGATTCAGTAGTTGTAAGAATTTCTGGCTCTACTGATACTGTTGTTGTAGATGTTACTGATAATGCAGGTACTGATGTGGATGATGATGTAAGTGTAGGGGATTGCACAGTGGAAGCAATACCCCAAGAATCACCTGAACTAGATGTGGATGATGAGAGTGTAGGGACTTGTACTATAGAGGCAAGGACCCAAGAATTACTATCTGTGGTTGTACATTCACCTGAGCCAAAACCAAAGCTTGAGCTATTATCTGATGAGGAGGAGGTCACAGTCACCATTTTAGAACCTCTAGGTACCTTTCAACATGAAAAGGTTAATATTTCGTGTGATTCATCAAAAAATTTCATAAAGGTACCATGGATTGACTTTATTGGATGTGATTTGTTTCTTGATATATTTTCTGCAAAAACTAATATTTTTCTTTCTTCTTCTTATCCTACATGCATGTGGGAGGTGTTGTTTTCCTTTGACTTTGTAGGTTGTCGTAGGCTTCCAAAATGGTTGCTCCATCTAAACCGTCTTCGACCTCCGGGAAGAATTTTCAAAGGAAAAATGTTGGATGAAGTGGATTTGACTGCAACTACAATTATTCCACTTCCAACTTGGATTTTGCACCTTAATCGACTCCAACCGCCCGGAATTAAGGGGAGTTCATTCCTTACTTTAATTTTTGCTCTATACTTTTCTTTAGTTTCATACTTTGCATTTGCATTTTGTTTCTATACTTTGCATGTTGTTTAGTCTACATAGCATTTCATTTTGAATAAAACTCTCCATGAAATTGTTCTAGTAATACTTTTAAGATGATAAAAACTTCTTAAATTTGACCATCAAGCTTTAGGTCATTTGACATGATTGAATGCTTTACTTGCATGTTATTGGTTGGCGTGGTAATGGATTCTGTTTTGATTAACTAAGCTCGATTGCTAAAAATTACCTAGAGAGGACTACCTAAAGCCTATACTCTATTATCTTTTTGTGTGATATGCACTCATGATAATTGAACTCTAAAACTTGCTTTGCTTCTTTTTGAAATCACAATAATATTTGTATGCATGAATATGATGAAGGATTTCTTTTCATCTATTCTTTTATTTCTTTTCCTTCCAATCCTAGTTGAATAACTCAATCAACACTTTTATCTTCTACCACATTTGTTTTGCTTGTCATTCTTTTATTGAGAGTTTGGTTGATTATCTTGATGAGTTATTTTTTTTTCTAAGATGGCCAAAGTTTTAAGTGTGGGGGAGAGATGTTATAAAATTTTGGAAATATTGGAGATTTAGCAATTGTTCTTGAGGATTGGTTCATTTTCTTTGTTTTTGATCTTGTTGGTGGAATTAATTCAAGGGTTGTATTGTTGGGAATTTAATGATGTTGAGCAGTCTTTGAGGTAGAAAATGAATTTGTTTTGAGTTGGTTGATGAGGAATGAATATTTGTGGTTTTCTTTGGATGTTGTCGAAAACTAGTTGAAGATAGAATCTGCAGTTTTGTGGAATTGGTAAAAAGAGCTCTTCACTTGATGTATCAATCTCTACTTGTTGTGTGCCAAGTTTTGATTATAAACTTCTGAATAGTAAGATTCCAAGTGGAGATTTCCCACTACTATTTGATGTTCCAACCTTTCAATATTTGATCATGATCTGAGCATGTAACTAAGATGGATGAAGAGTCTGGAATTTTCTTTTTAACCTCATTTCAGTGCTGAAATCAGAGAATGGAATGCTTTAAAAAAAACAGAGAATAAAATAGATGAAAAAGAGTGAAGGTAGAGGAGAGAAAAAAAAAGTGCCACTCATTCTAATCTTCACGAAGTCATAGAAGGAATGAGCCTAAAATTTCTGCAGAAACCACGAATCATTTACAACAAAGGTCATCTCTGAAATTGAAGTATCAACTTCAGCCTTTTGCGTACCAAAATTCCCTTGGAAATTTTCTAAGTGGAGCATTTAAGTTCTCAGTGTTATTTGGTGATTACTTCTCTTCAAGCCTTCCATGATTCAAAACATTCAATGCCATTGAATCTGATCTCTGAAATTGCCCAGCTGAATTGCAGTGCAGGGAAAGGTAAAAGTCAGTATTGTTGCAAGTTAGTTTGTTTTTTTTCACCTATACAATTAAAAGAAATAGAAAGGAGGATAATTAGCAATAAATTCAGAATTCAGCCAGTGAAATTGTGAGTGCCAAATCTGTAGTGTGTCTTTGGACAGCAACAAGTAGGATTTAATCTCTTGACTTCCAAGTTCTTAATGGGATTTATTGTTAAGCTGAATTCCGCTTGAGTCAAGCTGAAATCACCTTGGAATTCAAGTTCTGGAACTTGAAGCTAAAAAAAACCTATGCAATTAGTAAACTGATTTCTGAATTGGTTGAAAATGCTGAATTGTAAATCAGATCCGAATCTTTCCAGAATAAATGGTATACTGAGAGGTGAAGAATAAACTGCGGATTTCTAAAACAAGTTTACATGGATTATTTTCCAAGGAAGTAAGCAAGGAAAAGAAATCCAGAAGTTGGAAGCTGCAGTGAAACAAAATCTGTGTTCCCTTGCAATTGTGTGCCAACTTTCTTTTGCAAACAGATCAGTGAAATGTTCAAGCTGAAGTTTTGTTTTCTCAGTGACAAATGTATTCCCTTCTTTCCAAGTCTTCAATGAATTTGAAATCTGGAGTATCATGAGATCTGGAAAAAAAAACTCTGAAACTGTGAATGCAGAATTTTGATGTGGCTGCTATGGTGTTCCATAAATTTTGTTTTTGTTTTCTAGTAATTCAACATGAATGCATTTTTAAAGTAGTTAAGAAAATGAGTGCTAGTTGAAAGAGAAGTCTCTACATGTCTATTGTCAATTGGTGTCATTGCATTTCCAATTCTTTTATGATTAGAATCTAGAAATGAAACTGAGTTCTCAATTGCAATAGCCATGATTTGGTTTGAAGTTGCTAGATTTTATGGAACTTTTGAGTGTGATTCTGATGGGATTTTAGAAATCTAAGTTGCAAAGGAATTGGTCCTTTGAGTGTTGAATTTTAACCAATCGTTTAATAGATGCAAAGCTGTGTAATGAGCATAAACAAGAAAAACACCTGCTTATTGCCAAATTTGAGCGCTCCTCTTATTCTTTATCAGTAAATCTGTAGCAATTTGAATATTTTGTGTGCAAAGTCTTTTTCACAGTGTGATCAGTAAAGATTCCTAGTGAAGCTCTTGCCCTTTTGTTGTCTTCCTTACCCAATTCTTTTATGGATAAAAATCTATAAATCCAGGAAGCTGTCATCTGAAATTGTTGAGTTGTGAATTTGATCAACATTGTTGTTCTGTGCCAATAACAGATTATGGGTGAACCAATTGAGATGTATACATTGGAATTAAGAAAAAGAAAGAAGAATAACTTGAAGGAACAAACAGAAAACTGAAATTGAAAGGAATTCACAAAGTTTTGATAGCAACCTTTGAGAAGGGGCTAATGTAGGAAGATTATCCAGTGAACTAATTGTAATTGTTGAATCACATAAGATACAAGTCAGAGTTCTGAATCTGTGTCAGAAAAAAATGCTTTGTCCGAGACGGACAATATTTTAAGTGTGGGGGGATGCATTAGTTTTTTTTGCATAAGGTTTGGAATTAAAAAAACAACAAAAGAAGTAATGAAGAGTATCAAGTTGAGGAGACAATGTATCAAGATTCTATGGTAGTGATCAAATTGAAGAAGAGTTTGGCTTGATCTCTTGTGTTAGTAATGCAAATGGTACTTATCCCTTTTCAATCAATAGGGTCAACTCATCAAATGTATTCCTCCAATATTCTCATTTCTTCATTGATTTCTTTTCCCTTTTCCATTTTGTTCACTTCACTTAATTCTTTTTGATTCCATTGCAATTCATAATAAATCCTTTTGATTCATGCATGTTATGTTTTATAGTGATGGAGAAATAGAAAATAAGCAAGCATATGGTAGTGAAGTCTTATGAGTGGCATTGAGTTGAGCTCCATTTATACACATGTTTGAGTATGAGAGTTAGAATAAGTAAATACCTTGTGAGATTGTATCTTACTTAATTCTTCAAATGGTTTGAAACTACCATACCTACTGATTATTGTTTGGATTGAATTCATGATTGTTTGTGATCTTTAGATGGTCTTAGGTAAATTCCTTTTATTATCTTCTAGGTATTGCTAGGGAATTATTGTGGAGATGGTTTTTAGCTGTTTCTTTATTTTGTTTACTTGCCCGGGACGTGCAAGAATAAGTGTGGGGGAATTTGATAACCATTATTTGGTCATGATATTTTGATTCATATAAGCATGTCAATTGATCTTCTCATGTGTTAATTCCACGTTTACATCACATTACATGAGTTATATTCATCTGTGGACTTAATTGCAAATTATATTATATTTGCGGTATTTGATACTAATATTTTGTTATATGTTTTGTAGGATCAAAAGGGGCATGGACTTGATCAGATCAGACTACGTTTGGATTCAAATCTAGGGCTAATTGAAGAGATCAAGTTCTGAAGCAATATGGACCGTCCATCCAAGATCAGAGTAGATCTAAGTCATCCGTGAAGAATCTGGTTCATCCAAGCCAAAGGGTAGTAGATTACAACCATTGATCAAAATCTGAAAATTTGGAACAGATTTGGAGCAATTGCCACCGTTGGATCGATCCGAGGAAATCACAACCGTTCATCACAGATCTGAGATTTGATTTAAATCACATGAGAAGTTACAGTGTTCAGTTGTCAATTTTCTACAGTAGCACGTCAAGAAATAGGGGCGAGCTCGCTTCGGCGATTTCGATCCTTTCCACCACCGGCGAGCTTGTGAGGTCAAGGGCTTCCCTTCCTCTGGTTATCATCTATCCATCATCAGCCGACGATGCCATTTCAACAACCTGATCCAGATTTGACTGCATTTTCCGTCGCAATTCTGAGAGGAAGAAGAAGAACGGAGAAGTGGAGTGATCCGGTGGTTTCAGCCGATTTCTCTCCCATCTTCCAGCCAACGATCTTCTTCCTGTGAAGTTCCGACCACATCCAAATGATGGGAGTGTTCTCTTATGCTCGTTTCTAATTTCTGCACAATTCATTTGAATCTGTCAGATCAGAGTTCTTTTGATCAGTTTATCATCGATTACAAGATTCGGACATTTTCATCCAATCCAGTGAGTGCTTAGGAATGCCCTAGCTCACATCGGTTCATCACTTTCCCTATTTGATTTCTGCATTTCTGTTTTCCAATTTCTAGCTTCGTTTATTGTTTCTTGGCTGTTTAGTTTTATAGATCTGAATTGGTAAGGTTACACGAAGTTTAGATTTGTTTCTTATTGTCTTTGATGCATCTGAATGTTTGTTAACTCTTTGAGTGGAGATCTGATTTGTTCTTGAGTTCATTGTTTAGTTCATAAATGCAAGAATCTGAATTGTTTGCTTTGTTCTTGTCTTGTTCTTGTTTTGTCATTTAGTTTCTAATCTGTTGGATCTGTTAATGATGCAATCCATAGCATAAAGTGACAATATGTTGTAGGTTCATGATTAATAAATAGATAGAATTTTATTTAATTTCATTTAGTTTAGTTTCATTACTTGCTTTGCTATTTCGTATCATAGTTAAGAACTTAATCCAAAACCCTAATTCAATATCAAAAACCAAAAGCAAGAACGAAACAATCCTAAGATACCATCATTGTTACATTCGTTGGGAGATGACCCGAGTCATATCTATACTACATTAGTGTAGAATGGATTCGGTCACTTAATTCTTTTGATACCCATTTCACGACAAAAATAGGGTTTATCAGGCACCCAGACTGGGATTCTATCCAGATCGTGGTAAAACACGATCTATGCGTAAAGGGATAAAGTTTTATCCCCTCCCAAGCGTTTGGAACCCTTCCAGGTGCCCCGACTAAGGCTATAAATATAGCCTTGGTCCAAAAAGCTGAACAACAACTTGTAATCCATTTATCTTTGTTATACTTTTCTTTGTATGATGTTAACACTGTAAGAGGCTACTCCACCCGAAAGAGATCTTTAGATAGTGTGCTTTGTTATCCTTGGATTAGCAATCTTCTGATTGCAAACCAAGTAACTCCTTTGTGTCTATTTCCTGTTTAATTAGTCTTTTTATTTTTAATTACAAGTATTCTTAATTTAGTTGAAAGTCGGAGAAATGGTTGATTTATTTTTTCAAGGCAATTCACCCCTCCTCTCTTGCCGGCCTCCAAAGGGACCAACAAGTGGTATCAGAGCAAGGACGCTTCAGAAGGACTAATCGCCGACCGAAGCAAATTGCAACCAATGGCTGAAGCAAGCATCGTTCCACCAAAATTCTATTGGTGTAGCGGGGCAGGCAAGAGGGGGTGAATTGCCTGCAAAATAAAGTATACCCTTCTCAAGACTTTCAACTCAAAAATGCAACACTAATAAATTAAAAAACAGAAATAAAAGAGGAGACAGAATTTTGACTTGGTTACAACCAAGACGGTTGTTAATCCAAGGCGGTCGAACAACTCTACTAGAATATCTCCTTTACTGTAGGCAGAGAAGCCTTCTTTACACACTTAGAAAGCTCAGAGGTTGCTAGGAACTTAATACAGAGTTGAATGATTATTTCCTAGCTCCAAGGGCCTTTATATAGATCCTAGAAAATCTATCTCTGGTGTTGAAGGCGCCTCCAAGAGGGATTCAAGGCGCCTCCATTGGTTTGACCGGATAGAACTCTATCCGATTGTAAACGACCACTTTGGCCAGATCTAAGGCGCCTCAAACAGCCTTGGAGGCACCTCGGACTGGGTCTTAGGCACCTTCAAGGTGATGGAGGCGCCTCAGACTGGGCAGGCAGCACAGGCGCCTTCAGCACTTCGTTGAAGGCGCCTCCAGCTAGCTTTCACTACTAGAAAACTAGGCTTTTGAGACAAAAATTTTAAGACAGTGACAAAATTCGTCTCAAATACTAAGTAATTAAGACAATAATAATAGATGTCTCAAAATTTTATATAGAGACATTAAATTTAAGACAGTATTTAAGATTTTGTCTCAAATTCAACTAAATAAGACACCTAATAAAGACGATTAAAAATATAATTATATAAGACATTCAGACATTCAAATAAGACGGTAAAAAAAGTATTTGTCTCAAATTATCTTGAATATGGTTCGTCGGAACGATCACGGTAATCGTTACGGACTCTACCGTTCCAGTTCCAATATCTTTTCATAGAACGGTCACGACACGGATCGAATATATATATATATATATATAGAGAGAGAGAGAGAGAGAGTGTGTTATGTTATCCTGCGCGACTATGCGCGTCGCGCAGGAAATCAGTAATTTTTTTCTTTTTAATTTTTTTTTAAAATTTTGAATTAAAAAAATTCAAAATCGAAATAATAGATGTTCATTATTTATTATTATTATTATTTTTTAAAATTTTGAATTAAAAAAATTAATTAAAATATTTTTTAAGATTTTATTTTAGGTTCATGCATCCCAATTAGGTTATAATTTTCAAACTATTTTTTTTTAAGATTTTACCTCTAGGGTTTAGGCATCCAATTGGATTATAGTGTTTAGTAAAAAAATTAAATAAAAATAAAATATATTTAAATATTTATGAAGTATTATAATGTGTTTAGGGGATATATTTATATATAGAAATATTAATTTTTTTAATTCAAAATTTAAAAAAATATATAAAAGAAAAAAATACTGATTTCCTGCGTGACGCGCACAGTCACGCACTGTGCGTGTTTAGATTAATGATAATTTAAAAATTATGAAAAAAAACATATTAAATATTTAATAATATACTAATTTCCTAGATACTGAAATAAATAATAAGTTTATTATATATCTACATACATCATCATGATATTAATATAATTAGAACTTTTAGGTTTTTTATTTTAACATTAAATTATTTACCTTTGTTATTATTTCGGTAAATTAGAGAAAAATCCCCAATCATAATGTTAATTTTGCATGCAATCCCCATGTCCAAAAAACTTTGTTTCCACTCCCTGCATGCAAAGTATTACTTGTTTCAACTCCCTCATGCAAATATTGATACCTAAATTGCCCCTCAGATTTTTTTAGTACAAAAATTTCAAAATTGAGTACAAAAAGTCCAAAAATGAGTATAATTCTTCTTAAAGTCAGTACTTTATATTAAAAATCGAGTATATTTTCTATCAAAATTGTTCCTCTTATTTTTTAGGGTTTAGGGTTTAGGGTTTAGGGTTAGGGTTTAGGGTTTAGGGTTTGGGGTTTAGGGTTTAGGGTTTAGGGTTTAGGGTTTAGAATCGTACTCAATTTGATAGAAAATATACTAGATTCTAAGTTAATATACTCAATTTAAGAGGATTTATACTGATTTTTAGACTTTTTGTACCTAAAAATATCATGGGCAATTTGGTAAAGATACTTAACTGGGGAGTGAAAACAATGATTTTAATGGGTGGGGACTGCATGCAAAGATTTGTTTGTCAATAGGGACTGCATGCAAAATTACCCTTATTATTTTTGAAGGGGTTAGGTTTCTATTTTCTCTTTCGTGCGACAAAAGGGAACACGGCGGCGAAGAGGGCGACTGAGGCAACGACGATCTCCACGGCGAATCTCGGGTACTTCTTTGGTTCTTCTCTTCTCTCCGTCCAACCTATTGAGATTGTCTCTCTTACCGCATCTGCCGGCGTCACGTGATTGCTGTCGCTCGCGCAACCAACTTGCACCCCCTGCTCCTACGGCCAGCTCCTTCCCTGCCGTTGTGTCGTGCTATGAACAATTTACGGACTGGTTGTGGCATTAGCACCTTTATTTACGAATCCTTTTGTTTAATCCTCAAAATATAAAAAAAGTCTCTTAGAGACTTTTTTTCTTATTAACTCTAAACTTGGAATTTTCCTTTGCTTCTTAGAATTATATTAACACGTTAGCTTAAATAATTTTCTTATGTTTGATTTTTAAAACGCATTGATGCAATCCACAATTGAATTGCTTTCCTATTCTCTAGCTACTAACATATTTATCCTGATTTTGTTTTAATCATGTGATGATATTTAGGTGGTTCATTTTCGATTGTTAGAGAAGCCAACAGAAGAACATTTTAGCATAGAGTTGTAAGTGCTCAATCTTTATTATGTGCCTTTTGTTTATTGTAATGGGTTTGGTGTACATGATTCAACTCTATGTGGATCTGATAATCCTTTTGCTTTTGTAAAGGTCAAAGCTTCATATGATACTGTTGTAGAAAAAGTAGCATACCAACTTGGTCTGGATGATCCATCAAAAATCCGACTTACACTGCATAACTGCTACTCTTAGCCCTAAACCTCAACCCATCAAATTTAGAGGGGTGGATCATCTGTCTACATGCTTGTCCATTTGTCCCTGGTTTACCCTTTTTACCTACTTGATTATTATTATTATTATTATTATTATTATTATTATTATTATTAGTTTCAGTTTGTGTGCTGTATGTTAGAGTATAATATTTTTGTTTATTACATAGTTCTGACATACTGTACTATGAAGTACTCGACATACCATTACCTGAACTGCAAGGTTTAAAAACTCTGAAAGTTGCATTTCATCATGCCACTAAGGATGAGGTTGATTTTCTTTTTATTTTACCATTGTTTTTATTTTGTATAGCATTGTCAACTTCAGGCTTGATAATAGATTTCTTTCGTAGAGTTGTCAAAGCAAATTGCTGCAAGCCTGGCGATGTAGTTGTTGATGGAGCCATTGATCTTGGACAGGACGAAGAAGTTGCAGAGAATGCTGAAATATATTAGGATTGTTTATTGTATTGTTAATCTTTAATATACATTTTTATTTATTATTGAGTAAAGACTTGTTTTTTTAATTGTATATTTCTATTTCATTTTTATTCTTCATTTATGCTTGATGCATAATCAATTTTTGAGTATTAGTCTAATTTATTTATAATTTAATTGATCATCAATATTTTCTTTTCCAAGTTTAGCTTCAAATGTGTAATTTATATTTTTTGTCCTCTGAACTAATATGTTGATTTTTTTCATGATAGGTCATCATGGTTAGACAAAAAAAGAAAGGGACAATCATGTTGGAAAAATTGAATGGTGATCAAGCAAATGTGTAAAAGGTAATATATCTCAAGTGCATCCTTCCACATGTGTAATAGATAAACCACAACAACAAAGGTCAAATAACATATTACGTCCAATAGTTCATCATCCACAAACAAGATCCAAGCATCAATCACAAGTTCAACAAGCATCAACATTGCAAGCTCAAACTTTGGAGCTCATTGATGAACAACAAAACTTGCAATCAATTGATCTACCTAATTCACAACCTAGTTTAACCTTGCTAAATTCAGGTTAGTTTATATTGATTTCAGAAGTGTTCAATTATTTTTTAAAGTTCTTGCATTATTTGTCACCTTTCTTTGTTGGTTCTTTTTTACTTATTGTTAATTTATAAGTCTTTTACATTTTTTGAATTTCTAGGAGAAACTAATAATGGAGTGACTAAAAAACGAGGAAGAGGCCCTGCTCAGGGTAATTTATCTCAAGTGCATCCTCCCACACGTGTACTAGAGAAACCACAACAACAAAAACCAAATAATATATTACGTCCAATAGTTCATCGTCCACAAACAAGATCCAAGCATCAATCACAAGTTTAACAAGTATCAACATCACAAGCTCAAGCTTTGGAGCTCATTAATGAACAACAAAATTCTCAATCAATTGATCCACCTAATTTATGACCTAGTTTAACCTTATCAAATTCAGGTTAGTTTATATAGATTTTTAAAGTGTTCAATTATTTTTTAAATTTCTCATATTATTTATCACCTTTCTTTGTTGGTCTTTTTTTTACTTATTGTAATTTACAAGTCTTTTACGTTTGTTGAATTTATATGAGAAACTAACAATGAAGTTATTAAAAAGCGAAGAAGAGGCCCTGCTCAAGGGGATTTACAAGTGGGTGAAAAGTTACTAGTTGATTTCAACGAATCATTCCATGCTATTGGACCGAATGCGGGAAATTTAGTAATCAAAAGGTATCTTTACTTTATTTAAATAACTGGATTTTATAATGAATTTTGATAGTTTGGTGATATGTACATTATTTTTAATTTAGGTTGCAGATAATATTATTTCACATGAACAAGGATTGGATAATCAACAAGTACATTAGTAGTTGTTTTCATAAGAAATTTTTTAGTTTTATTAACAATTTTGGTGATGTAGTAGTGTATATATTTTAAGCTATAGATAAATTTATTTTACAGGTTCAACAACTTGAAAGGCACAAAGATATTGGCAAACACATAAACCATCATTTCTTATTACGAGATGAAAAGGTTTGTTTAACTTGGGGTTGTTTATGTTGTATATATATAGTTACAAAAAAGAGGATTATGTGTTAGATGATGAGATTTCTTATTAAAAAGTTCTATTTATTGATTTTTTTTTAACAATATATATTATAAATCATCTTTACCTCTAATAAGAATTTTTTTATGTTCAGGATTCTGATGAAGAAGGATTATAGAAGTTATCTCTAGATCACGAGGAGTTGTTCTTTAGACTTTCTTTTGTGTAACTTTCATGTGAATAGTTATTTTATTATTATCAAATTATTGATAGATATGTAGATATTTCTGTTATTGGATGAATGTTGGATGCACTTCAATTAATGATTATAGAATTTTATATTGTGTATATCATTTTTAATTTATAAAAAGAGAGTTTTTCCTTTTGTCTTGAAATGACAATTCAATAAATTTGATCTAGATTAATTTGTATAATAAATGTTCTTTTAATATTATTAATTTTTGTCATAATTGTTGCATCTAACAAGTTAAAACATTAGGGACAGTAATTTACTATCTTCACTTCTATTTGAGACAGCACATTACCATCTCAATTTAGTGTCTTTAGTTTTTTCACAGGATAAGACATAACATTTGAGACAAAACAATATCTGTCTTAAATACTTTTGAGACAATTGAACAACTGTCTCATCACCGTCTTAAATAGCATTTAAGACAGTACAACTGTCTCAATATTTTTTTGAGATGCTTGTATTAGGGACGACTACATTACCGTCTCATCACCGTCTCAAAAATATTTTGAGACACTAAATTTATAATTTAAGACATATTTTGTTGTGTCTCAAAAGTCTAGTTTTCTAGTAGTGTTTCCAGTTCCTTTTGACTTTATTTTGACTTTCGATTCTCCGATAGCTTGGGTGATTGCGGCCAACCGGAATAGGGCCCACCCAAACCCAATTCCCGGCCTTTTCCTTGAGTAGGCTTCTGTCCTGGTTTCTCGTCCCTCGAACGTCGTGCACGTTCTTCTCGTCCACTGGAATACTCTTCCGCAGCTCTTTCATCCTTCAGATGCACCGAGCCCGTCGGTTCACTTCACGTGTCGTCCTTCTCGCTAGCTGCGTCTTCCGCTCGACTTCCTGCTCTCCTAAGTTCCTGCACACTTAGACACAGGGATCAAATAACAAAATATGACCTAACTAACTTGGTTGATCATATCAAAATACCCACGGGGTCCAACAATCTCCCCCTTTTTGATGTGCATCAACCCAAGTTGAAGTTAGGGTAAAAAAAGACAAGTAGTAATTTTGAAGAAATTACTAAACTACTTTTTTAATCATAAATTTGTAATTAAAATAAATTGCAACATAAGATTTAGCTCAGATCTAATATCAATTTTTGGACAGAATATCATTTTACAAAAATTCAAAAATATTTCTAACTCCCCCTTAACTTGTGTATATCTCTCCCCCTTTAATCACAGCAAAAACGGAGTTTAAAACATGTTCAAAATTCTAAGTCATTTGAAACAGTTTCTAAGTCTTTTGAAAACATATTCTAACTTAGGCACTTTAAAAAAAATTCGAAGTAAAAAAAATGTTCAAACAAAATTTTAACTTAGGCCTATCTCTCCCCCTTTGAAACCAGATTTAAAAAAAATATTTTTAAAAGAAACTTTCTAAAGCATTATTTAATCTTAATTTTAATGCTTTATTAGAAAGTTAAGTAAACATTTTTATTCCAATATTTTGGCTTCAAGGTCGTACCGAGGCACTAAGCCTTCTTGGTTATTGGAGCAATAACCACTTCCTTAGACAAAACCTCATAAAGAAATTTTAATGTTTAATTTTCTCGCTGAAAGCTTTTAATTTTTTTTTTTTAAAAAAAATTAGTCTAGGAAAGATTTTGGAACCCAGTAAAGGTTCCTTCCTACTGGATTAATTAAGAACTTAGGGGGTACATAATTTCTAGGAACTTTTCTAAGTTGTCTCTAATGCTTTCTAATATATCAATTTAATTTTCCATAAACTCTAAGTTTTGATTTTGGAAATTTAATTAAGCATGCATGATTATTTTTTAATTTTTCAATCTCAATTTTTAATTTCTCATTTTCTAATTTTAAAATATCATACATTTCTAGTGGACATGCTTTTGCTAATTGTAATTTCAATTCAACATTTTCTTTTTCTAATTTCGCTAGATCTTTTGTAAGCACTTTGATAAATTCAAAAGACTGAGTAGGGGTGAGATCACGTACATTACTTACCTCACTTGGTGATGCTCCCCCTTCATCGCAGCTTTCTTCTTCTTCTAATGATCCTCCCCTTTCATCTATACTCATCTCCGAGCTAGTTTCTTTGAAAAGATGGTTGGCCATCAGTGCTATTCTTAAGAAGGCTTCGACTTCCGATTCGGAGGATGAAGAATCATCCCAAGTGGCCTTTAGACTCTTGCGTTTAGTGGATGTCGGTCTCTGAGACTTATCCTTTTTCTTTAATTTAGGGTAGTCATCCTTGACGTGTCCTTCCTCGTTGTAGTTGTAGCATCGGACCATCCTTTTGTTGCGTTGATTTTCCTTGATTGTGATCGAAATTTATTAGTTTTAAGAAATTTATTGAAACGTCTTACCAGTAGTGGCGCTTCGGTTTCGTCGATCAACGCTTCAGAGTCGGGATCGTCCTTTTCGGCTTGTAGGGTAATGTTGAGGTTCGACTTCTCTACTTGTTTAGGCTCTGCAAGTCGAGACTCGTGAAGTTCGAAAGTAGAAAATAAACTTTCTAAACTACTTACCTCAAAGTCCTTAGAGATGTAGTAAGCATCTACTAAGGACACCCACTCTGGAGTTCTTGGGAAGACGTTGAGTGCATACCGGATGGAATCTCGATTTGTTACTGATTCAACAAGATTTGTCAGTTGCGTTATCAACTCCTTAATTCTCGCTTGGAGTTGCGCTACCTTCTCGTCGGTGTTCATCTGGAGATTCGTCAGCTGAGTCCGGAGGATATCATGCCTCGCTAGCTTCGCTTATGAGGTACCTTCGTGGAGCTCCAGGAATTTATCCCAGAGGTCTTTGGCAGAGTCGTAGCTTCCAATCTGACTTACCTCCTGGAGTGGCAGAACACTGAGCAGGTGAAATTCCACCTTTCCGTTGGCCACAAAATTGGCCTTGTCCTTCTTCGTCCAGTTATATTCTTCTTTGTCTTTTGACATTGTATATCCATATTTCATTATTAAAAGGATATCGAATTTGATCTTTAAAAATACATCCATTTTTCGCTTCCATGTAGCGAAGTCTCCTTCGAACTTTGGGGGATGAATGTTCGCTCCGTCCATCGTCTTGATCTTTGTGCTTCAGTTGGTGGTTAGTCCTTCTGAGGTGGTCGAGCTCTAATACCACTCGTTGGTGCAGCGGGGCCGACAAAAGGGGGCTAAATTGCCTGTAAAATAAAGTATACCCTCCTCAAGATTTTCAACTCAAAAATGCAACACTAATAAAATAAAAAGCAAAAATAAAAGACGAGACAGAATTTTGACTTGGTTACAACCAAGACGGTTGTTAATCCAAGGTGGTCGAACAACTCTACTAGAATATCTCCTTTACTGTAGGCGGAGAAGCCTTCTTTACACACTTAGAAAGCTCAGAGGTTGTAGGAACTTAATACAGAGTTGAATAATTATTTCCTAACTCCAGGGGCTTTTATATAGCTCCTGGAAAATCTATCTCAGGTGTTGAAGGCGCCTCCAAGAGGGGTTAAAGGTGCCTCCATTGGTTTGACCGGATAGAACTCTATCCGATTGCAAACGACCACTTTGGCCAGATCTGAGGCGCCTCAAATAGCCTTGGAGGCACCTCGGACTGGGTCTTAGGCGCCTTCAAGGTGATGGAGGCGCCTCAGACTGGGCAGGCAGCACAGGCGCCTTCAGCACTTCGTTGAAGGCGCCTCCAGCTAGCTTTCTAGCTCATTTTGACTTTATTTTGACTTCCGATACTCCGATAGCTTGGGTGATTACGGCCAACCGGAATAGGGCCCACCCAAACCCAATTCCCGATCTTTTCCTCGAGCAGGCTTCCGTCCTGGTTTCTCATCCCTCGAACGCCGTGCACGTTCTTCTCGTCCACCGGAGTACTCTTCAGCAGCTCTCTCGTCCTTCGGACGCACCGAGCCCGTCGACTCCCTTCACGTGTCGTCCTTCTCGCTAGCTGCGTCTTCCGCTTGACTTCCTGCGCTCCTAAGTTCCTGCACACTTAGACACATGGATCAAATAACAAAGCAGGATCTAACTAACTTGGTTTATCACATCAAAATACCCACGGGGTCCAACAAATCCGAGGGAGACTTCACACACTGGAAACGTCGTATGGAGGTATTTCTGAAAACAGATTTTGAAATTTGTTTAATAATAAAATATGATTTTGTAGCTCCTACGAATCAAAATGGAGAGGAAAAAGAAGAAAGTCTTTGGACAAAGAAAGAACAAAATGATTCTGTAGCAAATAATCGGGCGGAATATCACTTGCTGAGTGTGCTACCGCCTCAAGAAGTCAACCGCATCGGAAGCTACTCATCGGCTAAAGACCTCTGGGAAAAATTTCTGGAACTCCACGAAAGCACATCCGAAGCCAAATTTGCAAGGAGAGATATACGTCGGAACAAATTGATAAACATCCGTCTGGAAACAGGTGAGAAGGTAGCTGATCTACACGCAAAGGTAAAAGAACTAATCACCGGACATGAAAACCTCGGAGAAGCGGTAACCAACCGGGACACGATACGCTACGCACTCAATGCCTTTCCTGGGACTCCAGATTGGATCTCAATAATCGATGCCTACTACATTTCAAAGGACCTAGTGGTAAGTACCCTAGTGGAACTTTTTTCTACTCTTGAATTACATGAAACCAAATGTGCAGGGACAACAAAAGAATCAAGTCAAATTATAACGCTAACTGCAACCAAGAAGGATGAACCCAAGTCAGACTCAGAAGAAGATCAAGAAACTTATATGGTAAGAAATTTCAAAAAATTCTTTAGATCTAACAAATTTAAAGAAATGCAGAATAAGAAAAATCCAAGAAATAGAAGAAGAGTTCGTTGTTACTAGTGTCAAAAGGAATGACACTTAAAAGAGGATTGCCTAGAACTCAAGAAGGATAAAGTCAAGATACCCAAGAAGCACAAGAATCTGAAAGCTACTTGAGACGACAATTTATCATCTGAGTTCGAAATATAAGAATATGTCGGACTAGCACTGATGGCATGCTATGAAGGACAAAGTACATCAGAAGCCAGCATCGATGAAGGGGGAGCGACTTCAGATGAATGCAGCGAAGCAGAGGGAGAGTCAGGCTTCAAGTCTGATATGGTAAGTGAGCTATGCCTCTTACCTTCTGATCAGCTTTATTATGATATTAAATCTATGGCAAAATCTAAGTAAAAATAATAAATTAAAGAATGAAAACTTAGAAATAAAAAGAATTTTAGCAAAATCATGTCTGATAGAAGATTTTGATAAAGTAAGACTTGAAAACAATAAATTAAAAGGAGAAATAGAAAACTTGAAAAATTCTACTTATTCAAATATTTCTGCTTATAGAAACTATAAAGGATTAAATTGGTACTATAGGTTTTACAAAAGTCATATTAGAAAAATATCAAAAGCTTATATACCTAGAAAATACCTGATTAACCCTGTAGGAAGGAATCTCTATTGGATTCCAAAAACATGTTTAAATTAAAAGAATAATTAAGACTTAGGGCTTTCAGGTAGAAAATTGAATATTTGAATTCATTAAAAGGCTTTGTCTAGAAATAGTTGATAATCCAATAACTAAGAAGGCCTAGTGCCTCGCCACAGCCTAGAAGCTGATTTCTGAATTAAAATATTTAATTGACAAACTGATAAGCATAAAATAATTAATTACTTTCAATATTTGTCAATGGTTTAACACTTATTGTAATTTTTTTAAAAATTTCACTTAGAAAAAAATCAATATTTAATTTATTTCTGTTAAAAATATTTTATTTAAGTTATTTATTCCGTCGCACAAAATTTTATTTTTAACTTAGAAAATTAAATTGTTCTTACTTAGAAATTTTCTTAATTAGAAATTATTTTTGCCTGAAAATTTTCTAACTTAATTTTTTTAACACTTAAAATTTTCTAATTTATAATAATTTTTTTTAAGTGTTAGAGTTAACCTTAGACATGTTAAGAAATCCCATTTTTTTATGTGATCAAAGGGGGAGAAGGATATATATTAAGTCTAGGGGGAGGTATGGTATAATCAAATTGAAAAATTGTTATTGCGCTTATTTACAAAATTAATTGTTTTTACATTGCATTAGTTTACCCTAGCTTAACTTGGGTTGCTCACATTAAAAAGGGAGAGATTGTTGGAACCCCAAGGTATTTTGATGTGATCAAATAAGTTAAGTTAGGTCATGTTTGGTTTAATCCTTGTGTCTAAATGTGTAGGAGCTTAGGAGCACAGGAAGTCGAGCGAAAAACTCGGCAAGCGAGAAGGATGACTCGGGGAGAGAGTCGATGGGTTCTGTGCATCCGAGGGACGAGGTGCTGCGGAAGAGTACACCGGTGGACGAGAAGAATGTACGCGATGTTCGAGGGACGAGAAATCGGGGAGGAAGGCTGCTCGAGGAGAAGGCCAGAACTTGGATTCGGGTGAGCTCTATTTCGGATGGCGGAGATCGCCCAAGTTAGCGGAGCTGGAACGGAAGACCCGGACCGAGGTGAGCTGAATCGGAGCAGAGGGCCCAGACCGAGGTGAGCTGAATCGGAGTCCGGATCGAAAAAGTCAACTTTGTTGACTTTCTTGGTTCGAGCGCCCAGAACCCTTCCGAGCACCCGAACCGGGATTCTATCCAGATCGCGGTCAAACGTGATCTATGCGAAAAGGTATAAATTTTTATCCCCTCCCAGGCGCCTGGCACCCTTCTAGGCGCCCCGACCAAGGCTATAAATATAGCCTTGGTCCAAGAAGCTGAATAATAACTTGTAATCCATTTCTCTTTGTTAATCTTTTCTTTATGTGTTGTTAACGCTGTAAGAGGCTACTCCGCCCGAAGGAGATTTTCAGATAGTGCGCTTCATTCTCCTTGGATTAACAATCTTCTGATTGCAAACCAAGTAACTCCTTTGTGTCTATTTCCTATTTAATTAGTCTCGTTATTTTTTAATTACGAGTATTCTTAACTTAGTTGAAAGTCGGAGAAATGGTTGATTTATTTTTTCAGGGCAATTCACCCCTCCCCTCTTGCCGGCCTCCAAAGGGACCAACACATTAGAGTTCCGACGTTGTCGAATAGAGCTTTGTAGCCTCTAATGATGCTGAACCACTGGTCGAAGTCGATCTTCAAGTACACCTCCATTCGCTTCTTCCAGTAAGGGAAGTCATCACCAATGAATAGGGGAGGGTGAACGGTGTTGTACCCTTCAGGCTGTGTCATTTAACAGCTATAGAAAGAAAAACTAAAATGAGGTATCAAGACTTGGTCTTGAATTAGCTGTGTTTGAGATAAAAGATATAGAAAAGTTTGAGAGGTATTGCACCAATCTCAAATTAAAATCGAATGAAAACAATTATTTAAATAGGCCAATTCAGATAGAATAAAAAAAAATTATTCCCCCAGCTTGATTGGTGGTTGCACCAAATCAGAGCAAAACCCGCTCTAATACCACTTATTGGATCGTGTCACACGAGAGAGGGGGCTGAATCACGTGGTTTTCAAAAATTCTCATTTTGTTGTTTTAAAATTAGAGTGTAAGCACAACGGAAAAGAAAAAAAAAACACAAAAAGTAGACACGAGAGGAACACAAGCGGTTTACTTGGTTCGGAGCCTTCGGCTACTCCTACTCTGAGACCCAGGTCTCGTGGACTTATCGATGGGCAATTCACTATAAACCTCTTGTGATACCTCCGAGAGAGGGAATCGAAGTGCAAATAAAGTTAGAACAAGTGCAACACTCTGCACTTGTCCTTTTGTAATATTTAATTGCATAAAAAAATTATACTGACGCTTTGGAGATTGAAGTGGGAGTGCTCGTATCGATGTCGGTCTATCGGCTACGATCGAAAGTCCTCGGAGCAGTCGTCGGGCACAGCAGCTTTGCAGCGGAGTCGTAGCAGAAGCCTGGAGTAGTCAGAAGTTCAATCAGATGCACAGTAGCTCGTATAGAAGTTGTTGAAGAAGCTTTGGGCGAGCAACCTTAAATAGAGCATGGAAGGTGCCTTCCATAGCCATGGAAGGCACCTTCTATAGCCATGGAAGGCACCTTCTATAGCCATGGAAGGTGCCTCCAATGAGGCAAGTTTGATCTCGAATAGTCTGGGACTTATTCGCTGCGACGCTAAAATTTTATCCTATGGAAGGTGCCTTCGTACTGTTCATAGAAGGCAATTTCTTCTTTTGCCCTGCAAGAAAGTGTTAGTCCAAAATATCCTGCAAAATAAGTATTAGGATAATTTAATAATAATACAGAGTAGTAATCAGTTCTTGTCCTTCCAAGACCATAAACTAGTCAAAGTCTCAGCTTAGGGATCTCAAATGAACCTATACGGGACCGACGCCTACTGTCCCTTCAACCGGGACGCGTCCTCACTTGGTCACTCTCCTCCAGTGACTTACCTTAACTTACCAGTTTGTCAGACATCCGATCAACCCGTCGACTTATCTAGACGTCATGCCAACTATTCGATCGACCCGTTAACCTAGTTGGACTTCATACCAGCTATCCGGTCGGCTTGTTGACCTAGTTGGATTTCGTACTAGCTATTCGGTCGGCCCTTCAACCTAGCTGGATTTCGTACCAACTATCCAGTCGGCCTGTTGACCTAGCTGAATTTCGTACCAGCTATCTGGTTGGTCCGTTGACCTAGCTGGATTTCTTGCACACTCAATCAAGTGGTTAGATCACGATAGAACCTAACTTAACTTACTTGTCATTCATCAAAACTCAGGTTAAACCGTTAGTGTGAACCGCGCCAACAGACTAAACTATTTAGCTACTAGTCTAGCTTTATTTCTAACAATTTCCTCATTTTCACTTAGTTTATTTCTAAATACCCATTTTATTTCTATAACCTTTTTATGATCAGGTAATGATACTAAATCCCAAACTTTATTTCTCTCAAATAAGGTCAGTTCTTCCTATATGGCAATAATCCGGTCTAGGTCAAGTAGAGATTCTATTACTATTTTGGGTTCAATCTTAGAAATTAAGAATATTTAACTTAGGTTTCTAAATGATGATCTAATTTGAACCTTAGTTCTGGGTCATCTATTATTTATTCAATTGGATGATCTGAGCCGACTCTTATTATTCTAGATTCAGTTTATATTTGTTCATTTTCTTGTGGTTGATTTGTTCATCTTTATGTTCGTCTATTTGATTTAGGTTTTTACTTGCTCCCCCTAGATCAGTGCAAGCTCTAACAAAGTCAATTGGTTGAGGTTGAGTTTGATTTGAGTCAGTTTTCTTAGAGTTAGATTTATCAAATTTTACATTTGTTATTTCTTCAATTTTTAGAGTATTTTTATTATAAACTCTATACCCTCTACTATTTAGTGAGTATCTTACAAAAATTCTATTTTTAACTTTTGAGGTAAATTTTTCTAAACGTTCTCTTGTATTTAATATGTAGACCGAACACCCAAATACTTTAAAATATTTGATATTAGGTGATTTATTATAGTAAATTTCAAATGGGGGTTTATTATGTTTCTTATTAATTATTGTTCTATTTAATACATAGCAGGTTGTACTAATAACTTTTGTCCAGAATATTTTGATAGTTGGTATATTCATTAAGTATTTTCCTAGTGGCTTCTTCGATGGTTCTATTTTTTATTTCAACTATTCTATTTTGTTGAGGTGTAATAGGACATGAGAATTCTTGATGGTACCCATTTTCTAAGCAAAATTTAGTAAACCTATAGTTTTAAATTCCCTATCGTTATCACTCTTAATTCTTTTGTTTTTCAAGTCTTTTTGTTTTTAGTTTATTTACAAAAATCACTAAATATTTCAAATGTTTCATCTTTATTTTTTTTTAATTTTTACCCATGTGAATATTCAGTATTATCAATTATTACTAGACAGTGTAAATTTTCATTAATATATTTAATCCCATGTGAGTCAAATAAATCTAAGTATAATAATTCAAGTGTTGAATTGGTTTGAATTTGATTAGTTGGTTTGCGGATTAATTTGGTTTATTTTCCTTGTTGACAAGCATTACAAATTATTGAGTCTAAGTTGGGTAGTTTTGATAGTCTTCTAACTAAGCCATTTAGTTTGGTAAAGTTTCTAAAGTGAGTGTGGGGCAGTCTTTTATGTCATAGTCAGATTTTCTCCTTTTATGTCAAGTGACATTTAAGTGAGGAGTTGACTAGGCTAATTCTGTAAATACTATTATTCTTAAATTATTTTAATTTTATTATAAGGTCTTTCATATGTTTAATTAAACATTCAATAGATATAAACTTAATCTTATACTCTGAATCATACAATTGACTAACACTGAGTAAGTTGAATTTAAAATTTTCAATAAGTAGTACTTTATAAATAATGAAATTAGATTCTAGTTCAATGTTACCTATTCCAGTTATCTTAAGTTTGTCGTTGTTTCTAAAGACAACTGTTCCTTGTCTTCTGAATGCCAATTTTGTGAACATTGTTTGATCCCTGGTTATGTGTTGGGAGCAATCACTATCCAATATCCATTTAGATTCCTATAAAGAGTAGAAGTAAGAAGTTTAACTTAAGTGTTAACTTAACTTTGTTTAAGTTGTTTAATTTTGATTTTAATTGTTTGTTTAAGTTTAACTATGTTTAAGTTGTTTAAGTTTAGCTTAAGTGTTAATTTAAAATTTTTTATTTTAATTTTTAAGTTAATTTTAAATTTATGTTTAATTTTAATTTAATTTAATTAATCCTTATTCATGTCACTCAATCTATATTTTTAATCAAGGGAATCCTATAAATTTGTGAGATAAGTTAAGTTAAATTTTAGGGTTTAATTTAACTTATGTTAGATTCAAGTTTAGCTTTGGGTCCAACAAGTAAGCATTTTTTGGATAAACGTCTAGGCTGTGATGAGTCACTTGGACATCATTAGAGTGATCACGTGCTTCGAATTTTTTCAAATAGTCCTTTCCATGAAACTTAGTACAAAATTTTAGTCTAACCAGTTATGATTAGTAAGGGGTAGCTTCAGTTAGTTTCATTAAACTAAATGTACCAAGTCAAAGTCATATTTTCATAAACATGCATAGACAGAGCTTTTCTAACCTACTATCATCCTAAACTTCTCTAGTACTGTTTGTTAAGTTAAATTTTATCCCTAATTATTTTAGTTCTAATTACCCTTAATGAGTAAGGTTTATGTTTTTGAGGTGCCAATTAATTTGAAGTTTCCCCCTGAATCATAGATTTTCCTTTTAAGTTTTTGTTTAGGTTTATAGTTATAGCAAATTTGATTATAGTTTTGTTTGCGGGTTTTGTAATTTTGGTTAAATTTATGTTTTGATTTTGTAAATTTTCTTGATTGATTTAAATTATTTTGGGGTTTATTTTTAATAATATGAATTTTATCTTTAGGTACATAATATTGATTTTGTTCTCTTCTTTGTCTTGTCTTCGTTCTAGTATTCGTATTTGAAGTGCCCCTTCTTGTTGCAATCATAGTACATGACGTTTACCTTTGGGTTCTTGGATGTGAACTTAGACATCTTCTTCATATCATGCTTGGAGAAGTTTCTCTTGCGTCTAGTGAACATTTTTCTTACCATATTCACTAGTTGCTCTTCTTCATTAGACTCCGAGTCGGGCTCCGTCTCTGGCTCAAGTTTGTGCTTTGGCTTCCTTTGAAGTACCTACACGAAAGTGATCTCTTTCTAGACCTTTGTGGCATTAATTTGTTCGTGAAATTCCAATTCGCAAAATAGCTTATCTAGTTTTAACTTTGAAAAGTTTCTCGAGACTTTATAGGCATCTACGATCAATGGCGACAGTGCATTTCGAGGAAATGAATTAAGAGCATACCTAATGATGTCGCGGTTCTTGAGTTTATGTCCAATCATGTGTAGGTCGTTGAGGATATCCTTGATCCTCGCGTATAATTGGCTTGCGATTTCACTGTCCTACATTTTTATATTAAATAAAGAATTTAGAAGCAGGTCTTGTTTAGTTACCTTAGCGTCATTGGCTTCTTCGTGGAATTTGATGAGCTTGTCCCATAGCTCCTTTGTGTTCTCGTGCAGGCCAACTCGATTGAGTTCTTCTTCATAAGCCTACACTAGATCATGTTCAATGCCCTTAAGTCGATCTAAGTCTTCTTCTGGATTCCATCTTTCTGGGTCGAGGGGTACTTTAGTTGCTTCGTCTATCGGTGCCTTGTATTCTCATCGGATCGTGAACCACTGCTCGATGTCAATCTTTAGGTAGACCTCCATTCTCTTCTTCCAATACAGAAAGTCATTTCCATTGAAGAGAAGAGTACGGGCGGTATCGAACCCTTCAATTTGTGTCATTTCAAATATCTCGAAAAAAAATCAGAAAGAATGTCCCAAAACTAGGTCTTGGATTAGTAGAGTTTAAATAAAAAGAAAATATTGACGACTCAAGTGGTGTTGCACCAACTTTGAGTTAAAACTAAACAAGAAAGAATTATTTGAAGAGGTAAACTTTACCAATTCAAATAATATATGTAAAACTAAAATCTAAAATAAAACAATTCCCCCGACTTGATTGGTGATTGCACCAATTCAGAGCAGAACTTGGCTCTTGTACCACTTGTTGGAATTAAGACGCACGCTCGGGGGGAGGGGGGTGAATCACGTGATTTTAGAAAACGTTTCTTTTTCTTTTGAAATCAAAAGTATGCAGCGGAATTAAATATAGAAATAGAAGGCAAAAACACAAGTACGCAAACTCAATTGATTTTAATTAGTTCAGAACCTTTGGCGAATCTTATTCCAAGACTCAGGTCCTACGGACTTATGGACAGATAATCCACTAATTCTCTTCCGAAACCGCCAGAAGAGGAGATCGAGTACAAAAAAGAATAGGAAAAGTGTTCCGTTGCTTGGAAGGCGCATCGAGCATTGTTCATCTGAGATATTTTGTGCTCCTTTTGCCCTGCAAAATATGTTAGTTCAACACAAAATATCTGACCTGTAAAATAAAATTAACACAATAAAAAAATAGTAGTAATAATTATTTCCTGTCATTCCAAGACCAGGAACTAGTCAAGATTTCAATTTAGGGATCCAAAATGGACATAAATTAGACTGACGCCTACTATCCCCTCAAACGGGATGTGTTCTTATTGAGTCACTATCTTCCAGTAACTTACTTCTACTTACCAAATGTCAAGTTACTTCCTTGACATTCAATCTGACCCACCAGGTCTTCATGTCGGAATCACACATTCGGATTTTACCAATTGGGAATCGAATATCTCAACCTCCTACTAGAATCACACATCCGGACTTCAACCCATCGAGAATAGAACATCCCAACCTCCTACCAAAATCTCATATCTGGACTTCGTTAATCAAGAATCACACATCCTGACTGGACTTCTTGCCTGGTGTCTGTGGTCCTCTTGACCCGTCAAGTTAGTCAACCCTATGCACTCGGTAACAAGGTTAGATGAACCACACATCTAATTTTAATTCACTTATCATTCATCAAAACTCAGGTTTGATCATGAGTGTCAATTACACCAATAACATTGAGTAACAAATATAATAGATCTCTGAACAAGCTCCGTTTCACACTGAAAATTGAATCGTTTTGATATCCAAGTCAAAAGTTATGACTTTTGGAAGTTTGCTCTGTTAGGACTTCCTAGTTTCCTAACATCCGATAACTTGTGTCCTACCGAGAGTTCATTGTTGCCTAATATTAGGTCAACCTTGACTTACCGAGACTTCATGTATTATGTCATCTCCTCGTTAGACTTTTGATCGCCAAGTGTCCGGTCAATCATGACTCACTTGGATTTTTTTTTTATTGACAACTATCTATTAGACTTTCGATTACCAAGTGTTCGATTAACTGTAATCCACTTGGACTTTACTCTTGCCAATTATCTATTAGACTTCTGATCATCAAGTGTCCTGTT
Organism: Zingiber officinale; assembly: GCF_018446385.1. Classification (NCBI taxonomy): domain Eukaryota; kingdom Viridiplantae; phylum Streptophyta; class Magnoliopsida; order Zingiberales; family Zingiberaceae; genus Zingiber; species Zingiber officinale. The sequence continues at coordinate 173,083,930 of NC_055988.1, forward strand.
AACCGTGACCCATTTGGACCTTTTGTATTCTATGCACCAAGTGTCTGGTTGACCGTGACCTACTTAAACTTTTCATATCTTATAAAATATCCAGTCAACCTTAATCTACTTGACTTTTCGCTCAACTAATTTAACATATTGATCATCTGTCAAGTATTTGGTTAACATTGACCTATTTGACATCACACTCGACCAAATAATATATTGATCAAATATCGAAACCCCAACTCAAGTCAACTCAAATTTAGTCAACCTTAATCATGAGTCAATTGCACCAACATTTTTTTACGATGTGCAACTACCAAATAGCTTATATATAGTAACTACCGAGTAGCTTCTATATATTATGATTCAATCCTAAATCTTAAAATTTTAAATCTTAAATCCTAAACTTTGAACATTAAAATAGTTGAGTTTTCACATTGTAACCACTACAGAGTAGCTTCTATACGTTATGATTAAACACAAATACTATTATATCAAAATATTCATTATGAATTTAGTTAAAATTATTTAAATTTCATCAAAATAGTTTTAAATGAATCAAAATTATTTTAAAATAGTAACTAGTCGTAACTATTATAATAACTCTGAAAGTGTCCTCTTAAGATGGGCAGTTGGCTAGCGTATAGTAGTGTTGTTACCATGATGTTTGAGAGTCAAATCCCGATTAGTAGTCGGGGTGTCTACTCTCCCCTATATGTTATTCAATTGTCTAAGGCTAGTAGTCTCCCATGATTTACTTGTTTCATATTGATATAGAAACAAATTGATAGAAATATTATGAGCAAGTGAATCATTTTTTACCACCATTATAATAATGTTGAAAGTAAGAAATAATATTGTAACATTTATTCGGTAGCTATTACGGTAATGTGGGAGAAGGATGAGAAGTATTTTAGCGATGGAATGTAACGAGACTTTTTGGTTATTTTTTTTGGACTTTTTTTAAGGAACACCCTTTATATGATTTATATAATTTAAGGGGCCCATTTTATTTTTATCTGTATATAAGAAATTTAAATGTGGTTGACATGTGCACATGATTGTGTAAGAGTGCACACGATAATAAAAGGTGAATATGTTCACTCTCAATGTCTCTGTCAATTCGTCTCAGGATTAATACAGAGAAGATAAATCATAGATAACTACTAGCTTTTGGAATAATGATTAACATATAAAAATTATTTAAGAGTAGACACACAACTTGTAGAGCTTGAAGATTAAATTGGTGTTGGGCTGAAAGTGCTCTGAAGATTACACAAGGATGACAAGGGTCGACTAAGGGACTATAAGTTGGAGCATAGACTACGTTGATTGGGCAAAATCATGCTGTACAGTTGTAAGAGTTGTGAGAGTAGAGTGACATATAATTTGGATGATTAAGGTACCTCCTGACTTAGGTGATCAATCTAAAGGTAGATTGATCATGCCAATGTACTAGACAAGGTGATCTCAATTGACTAACGTATTAATTAAGTCGATTAAGGAGTCAACTTATTTGTTTATGAGTAAAATATCTATATCCAAAACTGAGATGATTGGGCAATCAAATGGTCAAATTGAGTCAATTCTAAAGTAAACTGAATCTCAATTAGAAATATATGGTAAAAATATTATGCATAGAAAATTTGCAATGCTAGATGAGTTACATGATAAAACAACTACTCACTGCAAACAACCACTGGGGAAGGAAATCAGGTTCCATCTAATTTTGGATGGATGAAAAAAAAATCAAAATTATTAGAAATTTATTCTTTCCTTAATTTACATTAAGTAAATTTTATAAAAAATCAACTCCTATATATATAGTCATGACCCTTTTATAATCATCCCTTCCCTCGACATTATTTATTTATTTTTTGAAGATAAACGACGTTAGTGAATTATTCTATTTATTAATATTAAAAATAAATGAAACGAAAAGTCAAATATTTTTAGTAATTAACAAAGGTTGGTTAATCAATAAATAATAGGTCACCAGCCCAAAGAAATAAGTCCAAGAATTAGTTAACCGACTAATTAATCATCACCCATTCCACAATTTCTAGTAAGTCAAATCAAGCAATTCAATGAAAGATAATTTTTTTAATATATAATTAATTTATAAATATTAAATTTATTGACAGTTTATTATAAGTACTTTTTAATTTATCTTATTATAAATTTTGATGATTCAGTCATTCTAAAATTAGTCAACTTAAAAATTAATATGATATTAATTCATCTACTTGAATCAAAACTAATTTTAAAATAAAATATAATAAAAGAAAATTAGAATGTGGGACATAAATTTATTTAATGCAATATTAACTTTGTTCATATCAATCACACCATGTCCATGTTAGCTTTGCAGCTGCTATCTAACTCCTATAATAATTTAATTATGATCATATTAAAATAATTTTAATTAAATTAATAAAAAATTATATAAAAAGTATTTTAAAATAATAATAATAACAACTGTAAATGCTCATTTGATTTTTACCTAAAAGTTTATAATTATATTTAATAATAATTTTAAAATTTCGCTTTTCAGTTGTTTTCGGCAACGACAACAGCCACTAACTCGCGCGGTAGCACCAAAAACGTCATTTTCTTTATATCGGCGTCTCCGTTACGTTCATGTCCCACCCATCGTTTTATTCAATTGTCGCGGTGGCCTTGCGACACGTTGTGTCGCTTCGGCAGCCCCGCTACAAGTGGTAAGCTGTACCCAACGATCGTCCCCACACCGCCCCGCACCAATCTTCCTATGCGAGTTAGCTGCGGAGCTGCATCAGAGTATATCGAACGGTTGGACGTCGTTATCGCATGGACGAGTCTATGCCACTACATCCGATTTCTTTTCAAATTCCTATACGCCTCATCATCATCATTATCGCCTTATTTGTTTGTTTATTAGGGAGCTCTCCAACCGCGTGCTGGTTTGGCTCCTGCCGCCGCCCTCGACGGCCATTTCTACTCGAATCTCTCGGTCGATCCCGGCGCCATATCCGGCGATATAAGGCAAAAAGGAAGAGCAGCGGTTCCCTCTCGGCCTCTTTGTCGGTTCTTTTCGCCGTCAACGGCGTCGGAAATTGAGGGATTCGCCCGGAGGACTCGAAGATCGAAGGAAGATCCGGGCGCTGGGTATCTCACCTTTTCAATCTCGAGATTAGCTTTCTGGAGTGTGATCTTTGGCGCAAGAGGACACGGTGATCAGGTGATTATTTATGCTTTCCTTAACTGGTCGTGTTTCTGAGCTTGCTGTATAGATCTACCAGTTCGTTTGCTACTTGTGTGTGTATTATTCCTAATCGGATAGATGTTCCCATATTTATGAACCGATTCTGGCTGCTGCTAGAGATTTGCGGGCAAAGCTGCTTCTGAGTTACTGTCTCTCTCTCTCTCTCTCTCTCTCGTCATCTTCTTCTTCTATAAAATCTTCTGCGAATTAATCAATCGGTTGAGGTTATTATAGATCCCAAGGGTTTATGCTTCTGGTCCAATTTCTTTGGAAAAAAATCTGTACCAATGGTCATTTTTAGTCCAATCTTTCTTTTCATCAAACTGGTATTTTATGAACAGTCAAAAAGGTGTGCCAAATGTCCATTATGTGTCTCGAGGGGCTCGATTTTCTCATTGAGCAGGAATTTCTTCGAGGAATCCCATCTGCATCTCTACTTTGTAATTGTTTTCCTTTGAATAATAACCCCACAAGTCACTCCTTTGACCAAAAACCGGTGGGCTAATAATATGTGAAAAGCGACAAAAAAAAAAAAGAGAGAGAGAAGATTAACGTGACAGAATGATAATCTTGGAATATACAGTGGGGTCTTCCCATGTCGTATTGAACTGCTGTTACAGGTTTTATATATTACTGTCACATCCTTAGACAATCAATTTGGGCACATTGGCTACGAAGAATCTTCTTCTCGTCTAAATGTAGAACTTTTGGTTGTTTTTGGGACATTCTTGTTCTTGGTCTATTGAAAGGAGAATGGATTCTAGTTTTCACTTTTATTTGCGTGAACATGACTGATATTATGCATCTTACAAATCACCTCAGATTTTTCTTGATATTATGAATGATGAATACCATTATTAGAGTTCTTCTTCTTGTGGTTAACATTTAGAATCCTCCAGGCAATATATTGCTTAAAGGAATAGAAGAAATGGCACCAAGCATTAGAAAGGCTCTGGGAACAGTGAAGGACCAGACTAGCATTGGCCTGGCTAAGGTTTCAAGCAACATGGCTCCTGAACTCGATGTGGCTATAGTCAAGGCAACCAGTCATGATGATGAACCTGCTAATGAGAAGTACCTACGTGAGATTTTGAACATGACATCCTACTCCAGGGGTTATGTCAGTGCTTGCATTGCTACCATTTCAAGGAGGCTTGGTAAGACTCGTGATTGGGTTGTGGCCCTCAAAGCCCTGATGCTTGTTCATCGCCTTATGGTTGATGGTGATCTTGCATTCCAACATGAGATTCTCTATGCCACCAGGAGAGGAACTCGCCTGTTGAACATGTCTGATTTCCGTGATGAGGCACATTCCAATTCCTGGGATCACTCGGCCTTTGTTCGCACCTATGCTCTCTATTTGGATCAGCGGTTAGAGTGCATAATGTATGAAAGGAAACAAGGTGGTGGCAGCAGCCGCTCAAATGAATCTGGAACCGACCGCTGGAGATCCCCACAACGACATGGTGACCATGATCCTTATGCATATGGGAGTTATGGAAGGTCCTCATACTCGCCCCCTCGGGGTAATAGAAGAGATGGGTATGAAGAACGTCAGGATGGGGAAGAGAAGAAGCCACCAACACCACTGAGAGACATGAACCCAGAGAGGGTGTTGGGCAAGATGTATCATTTACAGCAGCTACTCGGGCGTTTGCTTGCTTCCCGTCCCACAGGCAATGCAAAACATAGCAGGATGATCCTCGTTGCTCTTTACCCTCTCGTACGAGAGAGCTTTCAGCTCTACGCCGATACATGTGAGATACTCGCCGTTCTCCTAGATCGCTTCTTTGACATGGAATATCCTGACTGTGTCAAATCATTTGAGGCATATGCTAGTGCTGCAAAGCAGATAGATGAGCTGTGCAATTTCTATGCCTGGTGCAAGGATACAGGAGTGGCAAGGTATTCAGAGTACCCAGAAGTGCAACGCATTACTGACAAACTTCTGGAGACATTGGAGGAGTTTGTGAGGGATAGAGGGAGGAGGCCAAAGAGCCCTCCACAAGAAACAATCCCTGCACCTGCAGGGGATGAAGAACCAGAGCAGGACATGAACAGCATCAAAGCTCTTCCTGCACCATCTGACTACAAGGAAGAGGAGCCGGAGCCAGCAGTGGAGCCAATCAATCAGCAGCCTCCGGAATTACCACCTGACCTGGTGGATCTAAGAGAGGATGGTTTGACAGCTGACGACCACTCTAATAATCTTGCATTGGCCCTTTTCCAGGGGCCAGCAGCCGCAAATGGTTCATGGGAAGCATTCCCTTCATCAAATAGTGACCCTGGAGTGACCTCCGCCTGGCAGAATCCTGCAGCAGAACCCGGAAAAGAAGACTGGGAGCTTGTCCTTGTGGAGACTGCCAGCAATCTATCAAAGCAAAAGGCTGCAATGGGCGGAGGGTTGGATCCATTACTACTGAATGGCATGTATGATCAAGGTCTAGTGAAGCAGCAAGTTAATGCCCAGGCGAACGGAGGGAGCGCGAGCAGTGTAGCCTTGCCAGTCCCCGGACGAGGCTCCGCACCTGTGCTCGCCCTTCCTGCGCCTGATGGTTCTGTGCAGACAATTGGGCAGGACCCTTTCGCGGCATCCCTCAGTATCCCGCCACCTTCCTATGTTCAAATGGCAGAGATAGAGAAGAAACAGCAGCTGCTAGTCCAGGAGCAGCTCGTATGGCAGCAGTACTCGAAGGATGGTATGCAGGGTCAGGCCAGCTTGGTCAGGATCAACAACGCCTTCATGCCCAACCCCGGGATGCCCTATGGCATGCCGGCAGGCCGGTACTACTCTCCTACCTATTGAATATCTTGTTCCTATTCAATTATGTATTTTGTTTTGCCACAGTTTTGTTTAGTGTTGATCACCCGCTGTTATATGGGTATTGATTATAGTGTGTTCCATGGATTATGTTGTGTTGAGAGACTCTTATGGTGGTGGCATATATATTATGTGAACCTCTTAATCGAGTGCTCTCCGAACTATTCTTTCCATATTATTTGATTGCATTGGTTGGAGTTTTCTTTCTGAGTTGACTTATTAGGATCTAGAAGTTGAAATACTGATTGACGTTAGGATAAGAATGGGTTGACTTTTTCTTCTCATGCTGATTAAAAGTCGACATTGAATTTGAACTGCTGGTCAAATTGGTCTAATAGCCGTTGATTTTTATTTTTATTTTTCCTTGATTCTTGTATTATTTGTGATCGAAATTGCCATGATTAGATGATGCAATACATACACGACGAAAATTAAAATTTATATTAATTCAAAATTTATCTATTACATATGATTTTAACCTCTTTTATAGGTTATCTACTTTTTATATAAAATGATAATTTTTAAAATAAAAATTTAAATAATTTTAATTATAATTAAATTTTAGACTGTTATTCTACTGAATTAGAAAGAATTTGTCGTGTTTCTTTGTTTGAAAATTCACATAATTTATTTAATTAATTATTGATATAATAAATATTAATTTAATTAAATTACGAGTTAAATTAATTTTTTAATTAAATGTTTAAAATTTAAAATGGATAACTCATTTTAAAAATAACAGCAAAAATTCTGGGGTAAAATGAAATTTACCTTTTAATAAAATTCAAAACTCGTTTGCGATATTTTCTCACTCTACTCTCTCTGTCCCCCTCATTCTCCCATCTACGACCGCCTCTCCCCTCTCCATATCGCCGCCGCCAATGGCCGCATCGAGGTTCGCCTATCGCCCCTTTCTCCAACTCCCTTTTCTTTGTGATTTATTGATCGGATCTCGATCGATGAGTATTTGCAGGTTTTGTCGCCTATTTTGGATCGATCTGGCGATCCTGATGGCGATCGTGAATCGGTGAAAGCAGGTGAGGTAGTTCAAAACCTCAATGTTTGGTGTCTCTAGCCATTTCCCTTTTTGCTTCTTCTTGGTTTCGATCGAGCAAAGACTCCGTTGATGCTGCCTGCAATCAGCGGGGAGTTCGCCATCGTGCATATGATTCTTTCGGTGGACGTCTTCAGTTTGACATTTCTGAGGTACGATGCCCAAATTGAGTGTTCTTCTTTGTATATGCTAGATCTTTATAACATCGGATTCCGTGAACCGAAGGATTTGCTTGCATTATTCTGCTTATCATATATCGTCACTCCTATTTCTGATTCTCGGTGAATTCTTGTAGAAAATTTCAAGTTTTCTTCGGTCGAATTGGATCAAGCTCTCGAGATATCGTTTTCTGCTGGAACTTAACTGATGCTTTTCCTTTCTGTTTTAAATTTCTCATCGAATTGTAAATGGAGCCACTCCTTTGCAGGCTGTTTGTGTCCAGATTTTGTTAATGGTGCTCTTGTCTCTTTCATTGCTGGTTGATTCCAAATAATCTTAAGATGAAACTATGAAATTTTACATGGACGGCTCCGAAATTGGATGCAATTCTAAGAGATTCAAATATTGTAGCTTGGACAGTGTTCTTGATTTGCTTGCAGAGAGATTTATCAGGGTTAGTAAGCTTCTCACACTGTTTATGCTCATCTAGTTAGAGCCTCATTTGCTTGATCTCTCTGCACTACACTTTTTACAATGTTATCAAGTTTTCTGAAGGCAATACATTTCCTAATGGTGCTAACTGCAGAAGAATATACCTTATATCGTTGCACTCAAGCGAGGTCAAACTTGGGTCGTGCCGAACCTAACCTAACCTACAGGTTGTCGAGCCTTTATTGCCCAGTCCAACCTCGGCACAACCCACACCGCCCCAAGCTGGAGGCTCATACTATTTGGCACCCCTTCAGGCTGATGACCACAATCAACTACAAGTCTGGTGAGTTCTAACTGCACGACAAATAATGCCCCCAATACTGACGGGCATTCCGTCACTAGAGCCATATTGTGACGAATAACAATGAAATATGTACCGTCACATAGATATTTAATAGTCATTGACACTATAGCGACAAATATTTAATATCTGTCGCAAAATTAGCGACGGATATTTATGTATCTATCATAATAATTCATATGAAATAAAATGAACAATAGATACATAATAATAAATCCAAACATAGGTTTGAATCTAATACAAGATAAAATTTGTCATCCTAATAAAAATAAGGAATAAGACAAAATAATCCAATACCATATATCCTAAGGGAAGTCATGAACAAAATCATCTCCGGGTTCATAAGATTGTATTGATATTAGTTGTGAATATAAAATATGATGTTAAATTACAAAAGCTATAACTACTTATCTTAAATTGATAAATAGTTTAGCTAGTAGATATTTTTTAAAAATATATACCTACATCTCTGGGATAAAAAAAATATAAGATCTGAAAATCATTATGAAAATGTATAATATAACTTGAGATGCATTTAATTATTTAGAAAAATAACATTATTTTTTGATTGAAATTAAAAGTTAAGATAAATGGTGCATACCTCAAAATGATCTACTCCGCGAGAGAATCATCGGGATCCTGGGACTCCAAACGATGCGGTTGGTACATCTGTGAATCCAGAGACAACGTCGCTGCAAAAGCTTGCATATGACGAAAAATTGTCTCAGTCTGAGCATGTCGCTACCATATCTCATGTATCTCTGTGTCCCTCCCGGCCATCGTCTCCTCCAATGACAATACTCAAGTTCGCAAGTCCTCATTTTCCTCCCGCAATTCTCGTACCTCACTAGATGAGAAGGAACTAGGACGACCCTTGATCCCTAGAGCCTTTATCCGCTCATACATAACTTTAGCCTGAGAGTCAAACCGGTAGAGGGATGCCTTCCTTCCACTGATGATATCATAATAAATGTCATTAACTGCATTGGTGGAAAGAGACTGTGACTCCTCTCCCTCTGCCCTAGGCTGAGACGCCTTAGCAACTCTAGTGGACAATGCTTTTTTGTCAAAATAATGATTTTATTAACCTCCACATAAAGTCTACAAATATATTCACGAAATTTAATATTCTTACGTTAATTGTTGAGGAACGTCGATCGATAAATGACACATATTTCTTCTTATGAGTTTTATTAAATATCTCCCAACGAGTGGAAGGTCTCTATAATTCAGCAACCCGTGTACTGAAAATGTAAATATATTAAAACTAATAACAAAACATATGTAAGAAATATTTATATAATTTAATTTTAAACATACAAAGTCAGAGGCACGCTTCACAATCGAACAAGATCCAACAATATACTTTGTAAATATGGTGCTTAGTCAAATAGGCTCTGAATTGCGATTGCAGCATGCAATCGCTAAATTGTTCTACCAATGCTGGATAGCCCAAATGACTCTCCAAGACTGCCAAACTACATCAGGGTCTTCGGATGGCCTGGTGCTCCTTTGCCTCCACTTGTACAGCATGCCCCTGTACAATTTAGAGTGATGGACATTCCAAATTCTTTTGAACATTTCCTCCTAGTCCTCCTCCCAAACATATCTCTTCTGCAATAATATATTTTGACCATTAATATAATGTTAACTACAATATGTTTTCTATTCAAAATACTTACCAAACATTCACTATAATAAAAAAATTTCATGTCCTGGTCTATGAGCCGTCGTGTAGTATGAGTAAGGGACGATCATTCTTTAAACTTTTTTGATATATACGATGCTATCTGGTGACCATCTGAGACAAAATTGCATGAAAATATATCATATATTAGATATGTGTGATAATTAAAAAAAAAGATAAAGTATTGAAATAAATATTAAATAGATAATTACTTATAGTCACCAACAACTCGCAAACAGTCTAGTTACCATGTGGTCTCTCTACTAGCTGCATGATTATATGCAAAATCACAATATCATATATACATATTTAATATAATATTATCTTCTAACTAGGGAGATGAAAATATTAAAGGAAAATTCATACAATATACCATGATAATTTTAATAATTTTTAATCGCCTAATGTCATTCTGAATCAACTAAATTATGGAGCGTTTGGTTTGTAAATTTTTTTCATTTTCTATTTCTATTTTTGTGTTTTCTAACATAGGTTTTAGAAAATATAAAATGTGTTTGGTATGATAGACTGTATTTCTATCTTATAGAAAAGAAAATTGGAAAATGTGTTTAGTATGTTAATATGGAAAAGGGTAAGCAAATAGTTATTCTTATTTAGGAAAAAAGCAAAGATGATTTTTTTTAATATAGGAAATATCAGCTTTTTAATCGAAATGATTTTTTTAGTATTTAAAAATATCTACCAAAATACCAAGTTCAACATAGGCTTCAACATTAAATTCTAAAACAGCAAACAAGTTTTAAATATTCAAGTCACGAAATCAAACAAACTTCATTAACATTAAATAGTCTTTGTTAGGACCCTTGGCAGCCGGTTGGAGGGGGATGAATAGTCCTTGCACAAAATAAACAAAATAACCTTTCTCGGACAAATAACTTGATTAAAAGAACACTTGGATATAAAAATAATTAAGAAACTAAAAGACAGAGACTCAGTGGATTTATTTGGTTACAATCGGGGATGTTGTTAATCCAAGACGAAAAAATGCACTAACAATTCTCCTTCAGCCGGAGAAGTCTCTTTACAGCAGTGAACGCTCAGAAACAAAAAGCTAACCAAAAAATGAAGTGTGTACAAATGTTGTATTGATCTTTCTTGTTATTTTTTAAGCTTTGGGAGCAAGACTGCTTATATAGTCTGGAAGGGTTCCAGGCTCCTGAAAGGGGATAAAATTTTATCCCTTTGCAACGGATCATGGTCAAATGCGATCCAGATAAACTTCAGTTCTGATTGCTCGGAAGGGTTCCGAGCACCCGGACCTGGAATGCCAACCATGTTGACTTTTTCAGTCCGGGCCTTCTGCTCCGGTTTTCCTCGTCTTAGTCCCGGTCTTCCGCTCCTGTTCCTCTTGCTTAGGTGATCTCGGCCATCCGAAATAGGGCTCACTCGAACCCAACTTTTGGCCTTCCCGAGCAAGCTCCCACTCCTGGCTTCTCGTCCATCAGAAACGTCGCGCGCCTCCTTCTCGTCCGCCCACGTACTCTTCCGCAGCTCCTTGTCTCTCAGACGCACCGATCCCATCAGCTCTTTCTCATGCTATCCTTCTCACTAGCTACGTCTTTTGCTTGACGCCCTGTGCTCCTAAGTTCTTGTACACTTAGACATGGACAAGATTTATCTAAAATCAATTTCAATTCATTGTTTTCTTTTTCTAGCATGCAACAAGTTTTTGATAGCAATTTAACAAATTTAAACATCTGATCAGGTGGAAGAGATCGTACCTGACTTACCTGGTCGATCCCGTTATCCGTAGCTCCCCTTGAACTACTGCTTTCTTCCGAAGACTCTCCCTCTTCATCGATGCTCATCTGGGATGAGCTTTCTGTTTCCTCCAAAAGGAATTTCGCTATAAGGGTTGTTTCGGTAATTTCCTCGGTCTCAGATTCTTTTGATGATGACTCGGTGTCCATTGAGGAGTTAGTTTCGGCTTCAATTAGTTCTTCGTTGAGCTTCAAGAACTTTTCCCAAAGTTCTTTCACACTTTGGTAGTTGCCAATTTTGTCAAGATACGCCATCGGTAGTACGCTTATTAAATGATATTTAGCGTTACCGTTTGACGTAAAATCATCGTGTTGCTTTTTGGTCCAAAGGTGTTTTTCAATTTCTTCTCCGTTTGTGTTCTTTGGTGCTTCATAACCATATTTCATTATTAATAAAAATATTAAAATCTATTTTAAGAAATACCTCCATGCGACGTTTCCAAAAAGCAAACTCTTCCTCAAATAGTACTGGTGGGTAGATGCTAGCTCCGACCATCGTCTTTTGTTTCGATCGACAGTTAGTGCTCCTGAAGCATCCTTGCTTTGATACCACTTGTTAGGATCCTTGGCGGCCTGCTAGAGGAGGGGTGAATAGCCCCTGCACAAAATAAACAAAACAACTTTTCTCGGGCAAATAACTTGAATAAATGAACACTTACATATAAAAATAATTAAAAAACTAAAAGACAGAGACTAAACGGATTTACTTAGTTACAACCGGGGAGGTTGTTAATCCAAGACAAAAAAATTCACTAACAATTCTCCTTCAGGTGGAGAAACCTCGTTACAGCAATGAACGCTTAGAAACAAAAAGCTAAATAGAAAATGAAATATGTACAAGTGTTGTATTGATCTTTCTTGTTATTTTTTAAGCATTGGGAGCAAGGTTGCTTATATAGTCTTGCTCGGGGCGCCTAGAAGAGTTCCAGGCACTTGGAGGGGGATAAAATTTTATCCCCTTCACAATGGATCGCGGTTAAAAGCGATCCGGATAAACTTCGGTTCCGGGCGCCTGGACTTGGAAAGTCAACCACATTGACTTTTTTAATTCGGGCCTTCCGCTCAGGTTTCGCTCGTCTCGGTCCGAGTCTTCTGCTCCGGTTCCTCTTGCTTAGATGATCTCGGTCATTCGAAATAGGGCTCACCCGAACCCAACTTCCGGCCTTCTTGAGGAAGCCTCCACTCCTGGCTTCTCATCATTTGGAAATGTCGTGTGCCTCATTCTCGTCTGCCCACGTACTCTTTCGCAGCTCCTCGTCCCTTGGACACACCGAACCCATCAGCTCTCTCCTGTGTCGTCCTTCTCTCTAGCTGCGTCTTTTGCTCGACGCCCTGTGCTCCTAAGTTCCTCTACACTTAGACACATGTTAAGCACAACAGGATCTAACCTAACTTGTTTGATCACATCAAAATAACCTTGGAGTACCAACAGTCTTTAGCTAGTTAATAAAAGCACTCCCCATCAACTTGGCAACATATGATTCTACACGTGCTCCAGATTGAGACAATCTAACCATTCAACTCTCCTATTTGATGGAATTTTCATGAAAATTTCATGTAGACCAAGTTTAAGGAAAGCTTCTGTAGCTTTTGTGTATGCTTGGGTAGATAAATTATCCATCCCATTTAAAATCTGCATGCACATCTCTATATAGGAAGGATCATTGAACACACTAGTTCTAGAAGAGCAGGATATATTTTGTTCACATTCTAACTTAGCAGCTCTTAACTCTAGATATTTTTGCTTAGAAATAGAATCTCCACTTAGTTGTTGCATGGTATTACTCTACTTGTCCATACAAGCCTCATATTTTTCAATTTTTGAAAGTTTAGGATCTTTACATCTACGACTATTGGATGATTCTGCAACATGACGCTCCCGATTATTAGGTTCATATGAATTCGTCTTTCATATACATCCATGGAGGTAAGTTATATGATGTTAATATAGCTGGTCAAAATGAATATTGATGTCCATAACTTTCAAATGGCTGAAATCTATCTACAGAAAGTCCAAGTCTCACATTACGCGATTCCATTGAAAAGGAGGAAAATATTATATTAAGATGTTTCAACACAGGTGATTCACAAGGATGACACATCATATCTCATTAGTGTACATGGTTTTGATGTCACCTCATGTGGCTTACTGTTCCGGCAGATGCATACAAGCATTGGAGCCTAGCAGTTAACGGGAAGTAATACATAACTTTCATGGGAATATTTTTCTTCTTCTTCTCAGGCATGTGACTACTCTAGTTATAATGAGGGTAATTACACATTCTGCATTCCATCAGTGAGCTATATTCATTCCAAAAGATCATGCAATTATTTATACAACAATTAATCTTCTCTACTGACAAATCTCTAATCAATTCCTTTGTATTATAGAAGCTATCAGTCATGCAGTTATCAGGAGGGAACAACTCTGACATCAATTGATACATTTTATCATAACATTGTTAAGAGAAATGATGCTCTGCCTTCATGTTTAGTAATCTTGTAGTACCTGATAGTTGAAAATGACCAGAAGAAATGTCTTCCCATAATTCTCTTTCACTAGCTTGCAGCATATCATACATTTTTTTAACTTCAGGTGTAGGTGTTTCCTCTATATTTGATTAATCATATGCATTCATTCCATAATAAACTATTGATTGTATTATGTTCACATGCCTTGATGATTCCTCTGGAGCAATCAAGCAGGATAATGATGCAACAGAAAGTCCAATTTAGTTAAATACATACGACTCTTCATGATAATACCAGTTGTAATAATTTGGAACAAACACATACCTATATATGTGAGTTTTCACTATATTCTTATCATGAAAAGCTGTATTTTACATATGCACTGATTACATGGGCACCTTAACTCAACATCATTCAAACATTTTGGATGAAACTTAGCCAAGTTCACAAACTCTTCAACCCCAGCAAGAAATTATTGACTGATAAATCCATTGTCTAACCTATTGTACATCCAAACCTTGTTTATATACATTGTATCCTAATGGAAATAAAATTTTCGACATGGTTAACCATGTCAAACTAAGCATGAAGTGCCCCGGATGTTGGCGTAGGTCACGCCAGCGATGTTCTTATATGGTCTTTGTGACTAATTAATTTATGCTCTGGTCTTTATGACTTGATCATCATAAAATGTATGTGACTTATTTAATCTTTGTGACTAATTAATTTTGCTTTGGTCTTAGTGATGATCGTCAAATAGCTATATGACTCAATCGGTCTTTATGACCAATTAATGTTTGGCTTTGACATTGTGACATGATCACCTTGTGGTCTATGTGACTGACATGGTTTATGTGACCAGATAACCTTTTTGGATTGACTTGGACGAGTAGGAGATGTTGGACATTGCATCAGTTGCAACATTAGGAAGAAGGGGAGCCTATTCACCTTCATCTTCCTCCATTGAATGTCATCAAAGCATCGGTTTGTAACTGATGCTTGCTTTCTATTTATACTGGCGTCCAAGAGCAATCAGGGTAAGAGTCAGTGCGGCGATGATTGGTGCGACGGTGGGCAAAAGAGAACGTCTTATGGTCGGGATTTGGTTCATGAAAAATCTGAGGAGGTTCCAAACGGTGATCTTCTCGGCGACAATAGCAGCGTCTTTGCCAGCATCTTCTTCGATTTTTTCTCGGGAGATCACTGTGAGTGTTTACAGTTTTATTTGCTGTTTGTTTCATGCTATTAGAGGCAACATGATCCACCCCCCACATGTAGGTGTTATACTTTGATTTTATATGACAAAAGATGATTCACTCGCCCCCAATATCCTCACCAATTGATACCTAGGCTAACACAGAGGAGATAAATCACGGATAGTTACTAGCTATTAATGTAGGTGGCTAAGATATAGGGGAAAGATTACTCGGACATGTGCTTTTGATTTTATGATCTTATAGTTAAAGGTATATATTTGATTAAAATTATTAAGAGGGATGATAATCAAAGCTTAATAGAATTTTATATAAAGAAATTGTATTGGATATGAGATAATTCTTTATTTGAGATAGAAATATTAAGATCAAACCTCCTCTAATTGCATCATTATATGAATTTAAATTCTTAAAATATTTCAGATTGGACTCACTCACCACAAAATTAAATAATTGTTGAAAAAGTAAATTATATTATTTATAGAAGTGCAAGTAATATTTAAAAAATACTAACTAATCAACACCTTTTAAAACACCTTTTAACGAAAAATAATTTGCTTTAAAAAGTTGACTAATATTAAGATCTTATGACACCTTTCTTTTTTTCTTATTTTAAAAATTGATTTCACACCAATCACTGATTTTATATGTTTTTTTCTCTCACTTAGCAATGAAAAAGTCTAGTTGAGAAATTTTACATTGTACTTTTATTCCTTTTTAGTGGATTAAGCTTAATTAGGGTCGTCTATACATTGTTTTCTTTTTTCTTTTGAGTTGTGAGATAGATTATTGAGCACATGACAATTTGGACAAATGACCTAGATTTGACCCCAAAACATAGGAGACTCTATTTTATGATTATTTTGGTTAGGTTTTTTCGTGCTTTAACTACTAGGGTTGTAAGATTTCTCATAGGTGAAGAACTTTAGAGTCTTGGAGATACCTTGAGAGTCCTTTTTTTTTTGTTGGCTAAGAAGCACTAGAATTTGAGTAAGCCAAGTCAATTAAAACAGTATCAAGTACAATGCAAATAGACATCTTTTTTAGAAGTCAATTTATTCCTGCCCTCTAGAACATTGATTGCCTACAAAATCTACAATACAAATAATAAAATAATCAGATTCTTTAATATCCTAAAGATAATTCTCAGAGACAATCAAATTGTTTAATATCTTCATGGCTTGCACTATTTATATTCCACTATATGGTTTACACAATCAAGATGAGGACAAGATTTGTAAGAGTCAACTTGGGTGGGGAACAACTTGCAAAGATTTGACTTTTATTATTAAGCATCAAGTTTGTCAAAAATCTTGTGACTTGTGGGCCAAAAGAATATATCATTCACTACTCTCTTTTTTAGGGTTTAATGATCTAATGATTTGTTCTGTATATGGCTACTGTTTGAATAGAACACACACTTTCCTTGCTATAATTAAATCTATTTTGGCATTTTCCATCCACTTGTGTTTCATGGTAGAGTTGGCTCCAAGGAGTTGATTGGGATTAGGGTTAACAAAATTGATTAGTAATAAGTAATTAACTTTTGTTGTCGGTTTGCAAGAGCATGCCCATTTTTTATTTTATTATTATTAGTTTTGGTTGATATTTGGTATTTAGTTTATGTCGATTAATTAATCATAGGAGTGATTGATTTAGCCTCATAGAAAATTTTCATCGGTCATCAAAATAAATCAAGAAGCTCTCATAGCATGCAACTCAGTATTCTTAAATTAATTGGTCTATTAATAAAAATTCATCCGTTAATTTATTAAAATTGAGACTCGATCTTACATGTTTGAAGATTTGAGAAAGTACCATGCTGCAGCATGTCTATTTTTTAAATTCATATAGCAAATTGTTATCTATAGTTACATCGATAAACCTCATTTAGGGTATCAAATTAGACCTAATATAACTCCCAATTAACTGTCAAGTAATATAATCATAGACTGTGTCTCAATCTAAACCTTCAACCCTCGTGTCATTGAAGATGTGTGGGCATATGAGTCATGTTGGCCCGAATGTTATAATTTGTGAGGGTTGAAAGTGACAATCTAGAAAAAACTAATCCAATGCACGAAGTTCCATCCAATATAAGGTCCTAGAAAATGGTCAGATCATGTTAAATCTATTGGAAACAGTCTTATCCTACAGTATGAGATTATTTTCACGACTCGAATCCGTGATCTCAAGATCACACGATAGTAACTTTATTGTTGCTAAGAATATCCATACCAGCTTCACTAAATACAAAATTTATCTTAAATTTTATATTTTATGTAAAAAATATTTGCATTAGCTGCCCTATCCATTCTCAAAATTTAGATTTAATGAATAATACTTCTCTAAATTTAAAAAATGAAATATATTCCCTAAATATTAAATATCATTTAATTTGAGAGAGAAATAAATAAAAGGAATGAATTGAATAATGAAAAGTAGATATTACATAGAAAGAAAAAAAAATAAAAAATGAAAGGGGGAGAGAAGAAAATAATTAAAAAAATAAAGATAATGGAAATTTTAGGATAGTATGTAATAAAAAATAATTGTCAAAATTTAATAAAATAGATGATCTATTTCAAATTTTAGAAATATTATAAAAAAACTGATTTGAATTTTAGAAGGTAAATATCTCAAAAAAAAAAAATAATCAAGAGCATGAAATTATCATCAATGTGGATCTCGAGGAAGAGTCGGATTTACATTAAATCTATTATACATAATTTTACCATGTATTATAAAAAGTTGTTTTTATGACTTGAATTTATGATCTCAAGATCATATAACGATAATTTTATTATTACACTAAAACTCCTCTTCATATGATAAATTTTAATGTAGAATGTATCTCAATGCCAACTATAATTAATTAATTAATCTCCTTTTGCTCCTGAACATAATTAATCATCTCATTCTCATCTCTTGAATTGCTATGAGAAATTAAAGAACATCTTAATGAAAAATATAATCTCTGAATTTATTATTTACACACAGGAGGACTGCCACATCCCTCCTTCTAAAGAGATGATGATGATGGAAACATCATCATGGTATTTTCTTCTGTCTCCTTGTGGTACATCGAGCAATTGGTTAAATTGAAGCCCTAAAATTATCACAAATTAAAATTAATTAATTAGTTGATTAATTATATATCACAAAGAGCTGTGAAATTAAATTCAAGGTTTAATTAAAATCAATTCTCATTAAGCATGTTCAGTTGGGTTACCGGCTCGGTCGGCGGCTCGGTACAAGACTTCTTGGACCAGATGCTGAGCCGGATCGCTGTCGGGATTCGTTGCGAGGAACATTTCAACCTGGGTCACCGCTTCCTGGCTGGTGAAGTACTGGTAGAGGCCGTCGGAGGAGAGGATGAGGTACTTGTCCTTGGGCCCCACTCTGTGGTAGCAGAGGAAGGGATTGCAAGTGATGTAGGGCGAGTTGCCCTTGTAGTCGATCCTGAACGCCCCCAGCAGCGCATTGTTCCATTTCGGCTGCAATAATTAAAAAGAACAATTATTTATAGCACATTGTATCATTATAACATTTAATTATGTAAATATGGAATTAAAAGCTTGAAATATTAGATATATGTAATATTTATGATTGTAAAATTAAAATTTCATGATGATAAATAAGCTATTTTTACAAAATTAAATTAGATAATATGATTGGATTACCTGCTTCAGATATCCTGCTCCGAATGCTCTCGTAACCTTCAACGATCCCTTCACTCTGCCATTGACAATGGCGGCCGGGTCGTCGGGGTGCTCGCCTCTGATCCTCCTCAGTTCCTGGATCCCATCGACAACACAGACAGATAGATTCATGTATTTACGATCGGATTTTGTTCACTGATTTGGTAGAAAAAAATTCGAAAGAATGGGTGGATGATGATCTTACGTCGTCGTTGGAGGTGCTGTGATCCGGGGTGAGCTGCAGCGCCGCCAGCTCCTCGTCGTCGAAGGACTCCAGGTACTTGAGCGTCTCCTCCCTCAGCTCCTGCGTCGCCTTCCCGACCAAGTTCCAGAGGTCGGACTCCGCCCGCCGGGCTAGCACAGCGCGGCTGTCGCCGACGTTCATCAGGTACACGTCCTCGCCCTTCATCACCATCACCAGCACGCAGGAGCCCATCAGCGCCAGCTCCGGGTTGGTGGCCGCCTTCTTGTTGGCCATCTGCAGGAACGCCGCCTCCGTGTTCCTCAGCCCCTGCGACAGCGCCCTCAGCACCGCCCTGTGATCCACCGCTCCGCCGGAGGCGGGGGCGGCGGAGGAGGTTGATTTGGGGTGCGGAATTTCTGGGCGGGGGATTTCGTCGAGCACTTGGTCGGCTTGGGGCTTGTCGTCCCAGAGCAGGCCTTTGAGCTCCTTCTGGATGGATTTGTAGAGATTGGCGAGGAGGAATTCGGTGGCGTCGGGGCCGTTGAAGCCGTCGTAGATGCCGACGAACACCCACCCGTGCACCTCCGACACGATCACGTGCGTCCGGTCCTCGCCGGCCTTTCCCTGCGCCCAGTGCACGTGGGCGTTGGTGCCGTCGTGAAAGTCGGATTCGTCGCCGATGGAGTCGGAGTTGGTCGCCTCGGTGCCGCTGCTTTGGATAGTGGTCGAGTTGCTGCTGGGTTCGGTGGCGCAGTCGGGGAAGATCCCGCCTTTGATGTCGGTCAAAGTCGCGGTGGCGGACGGTGGTGGTTCCTTGGAGGGATTAGCTTCGGGCGGCGGTGGCATGCAGGTGAGCTTGGAGGCGGCGCGGCCGACGCATTTGGTGATGCGGCGGAGAAGATTGCGGCGCTGGTAGTCTGCGAGGCGGTCGGCGACGCGCTGGGACAGGGTGCGGTAGTTGTGGCCGGAGGAGGAGGAAGTGGAGGGGCGGCGGTCGAGGAGGCCGGAAGAGAATCCGGAAGAGTGGATATGCTCGATGGGGCCGGAGTGGAAGCCGCCGTCGATGGGGCCGGAGTGGAAGTGTTGGCGGTCGGAGCTGATGGGGCCGGAGAACGAACCAGAGAGACGCGGCTGCAGGGGAATCGAGGCGAACGAGGAAGAGCTCTCGAAGGAGGCGGAGAAGGAGCAGGCGAGCTCGATGCGCTGGAAGAGCGGCGCCGTGGAGAGCGGCGTGGCCACGTTGGCGCTTACCGCTGCGCCAGATATCGACCGGAAGGCGGCGCCGCCGCCGCAGCCATCGTCGCTGTGAAGGATGCGGGCGGAGGCGTTGGAGCTGGATCGGGCGAGACGGGGCACGTCGGGGACGACGAAGACGAAGGAGTGGCCGAGCCCCTCATCGACGGGCTCCGACGCGACGGCGGCCGCGGCGCTGCCAGCAGGGCAACCTCCGGCCAGGAAGCAGGGACTCAATTTCGCCGCGCGATTACCCATCGATGTGAAAACGAGAGATCACGGAGACGGTAGGAGCATCAAAATCTAGAGAGGCAGAAGATGAGAGTGGAGAGGGAGGATGGAGAGTTGACTTTGGAGGCGTTGAACTCAACAAATACATTTATTTTTTCTAAAAGAAATAATTCTTTTTTAAAAAAATTTAAAAAATAAAAAACCAAAAGAGAAAAACTCTCCATTTTGGCGTTGACATTTTGCTTGGCCATGGCGGGTTTCGGCTTATTTATTAAAACAAATCGCTCTCGGGATCGGAAGAGGCAATGGGATTAGTTAACCAGTTAATTACTTACCTTATTTAAAGTAGTGGAATTATTGAGGTCAAAGTCAAACCACCTGCGCGGGCGGCACAAAATCCAGGGGCCCGTGGACTTCGAACGAGGTGGGACACGCGGCGGCTCTCTGAATGGCTCGTCTCGCTGTTCGGCGTCCGGGATGAGCTACAGAATCCGCACACTAGTGGGCGAGTGAACAAATCTTCCGGAAGCGTTTCATTATTTTTCGGCCACTTGCGATATTAATTTGACTCTTTGTTATTTATTACCGTGAGATAAAATAAAATGGCTTCTTAACTCCGTAGTGTCTTTGATCACTTTTGACTTTTTGATCCATTTAATTCTGTTAATTCATTTTGACCTATCCACCCAGTTTTGGTCCTTTCTAGCATAATTTGTTTGGTCCGATTGCCTTGTTCATTCGGCTCTATTCAAATGGACTATCTTTGTTTATCTTTCTTCATCTCGCACGTACTCCTTTGTCCATTTTTCATGTCCAATCCATCGATTTTCATAATCACTTTCAAAATTGAGTAATGAATTTATCTTTGTTTATTGTGATATTTTCTACATATTATATAATTTCGATTTCTCCATTTGGAGTAAACTTACTAAATCATATTAAATTATTTTATTTATATTATATACATTTAAATTCTGTAACAATATTATATTTACCAGTTTTGGGATTTCATTTTTCACCTCTTAAACTATAAAATTATAATTGGCCATAATGGAATATACTTATTGCCTCACTAAAACATAATGTTAAATTTAAATTCTCTGTGTAATTAATGATACTCTACTTCGACACAAGAAAATTACCATGAATCATTATAATTGGACCCAATTAACAATTTAAGATTATTCTATCTTGAGAGCCACTGCATCTGCTGAATAAAATAATAATAATAATAAATAAGCAAACAAATAAAAAAAATCCACATAATCTTCTAGAAAGAAAGAATTTCATAAATGAAATTTTTTAAGTATAAAAATAATAAAAACAAAGCCCCTTTCCATCAAAAGTTCTTAAAATGAACAACACTTGATAATTAAGCTTAAGATTAACAAAGTGCATTGCACAAACTCAACTAGTTATTAAATTATAATTATGTTCCTAATCCGGAGCACTAATTAATTGATTAAGGCAGAGAAAGAAGCCTACTTTGAAAGGGACAGGAACCTACTGAGGCAGGCAATATAACTCATGAAAAACGTTGATTAAAATTAAATTGAGATAAAGTTAATGACTTTGACATAATTTAATTGCAAGTGTAGCTGATACTGATGCCACATTGTATGCAACTCTAACAAGTGGAATCAAGTGCAAGTGATTTTACTTGTTAGAATCAAGTGCAAGTGATTTTAAGTTAGATTGAAGTATCTATATTTAAATAAATTTTATCATATTTTTCTTACCATGGTTAATTAAATCTTCTTTAGTCTTCCTTCCTTATTTAGGCAATATCACTCATGAAAAATGTTGATTAAAAAAGTTTTTATAGCTTATTTTGATTGGGTAGCACCGAGATATATAATTTGATAGCAATTATGATATAGTTAGATAACACAGTTACAATATAATTTAGCAGCGCATATAATATAATTCAATAACAACTACAATACAATTTAGTAACACATGGGAACTAATTTGATAGCACTTATGAGACGACTTAAAAACACATACAATACAATTTAGTATAACTTTGAGGTTTTGAACACAAATAGTATTCAAGATTAGTTCAAGAATCCACTTGAAAATTTATGGTGCAAACAAATTAAGATATACTCGAAGAGGCCTTCATGCTAGTCTTATTTAGAAAATAATGTGTTATTTTAATACTCTATCTAGAAGAAGATTTAGATTTTGCTACTACTTGCTTATTTAAATGTTTGACATTTTGAATTAGGTTTGACTTTGGGTTAGATTTCACTATCTTTTTTATTTTAACAGGTGTAACTTTCACTTATTGGTCTTTACTTATGGTGCGGTAGTTAGTATAATTCAGTAAACACACATTGAAGAATATTAATAGAGTGCCTTTGTTTCATCATTAGATAATTAATCTAATCAAATGACGTGATTCATATGAGAAATAAGTGACTGAATTAAGCCACTTGTTCTTGGTAGCTTTATTTATTCCTTAACTATGTAGGTCGTGGTTATTAACCGGGTCAAGGCACCGATGTTTTGGATTAGTTTCATATTGAATATCATCATTCAAGAAATGACAAAATACAATAACATGGTTATCTAATTAAGAGCTTTTGAAGAAAGACTTCGTCTCCACCCATTTGGTCCTCTCCCACGAGTGTCTTCATCCTATTGTGAACTCATACCGTCCACAAACCCTGCTAGTTAACCTCTACATTCCTCTCTGATGAATCCACCTTCACCTTCCTATCGTCTCTCCCTAGTTTTCCAAATGACATTGCTACCACAGACAAGGAGTTCGAGGTTGAAAGCAAGGATGACTTGCTCCAACTAGTTGAAGAGCTTTAAGAATCATGTTCATAGGTTTTCATAGGTTGATGTCTAGGTTCAATGCAAGCCTTAGCGTTTTTGATCCGAGCTAGGAACCGATAATGACAGTTTTATAATTCTGAATTGTAGAAGCACAGAAATATTAAAGCTACAAAACATGAATCATACTCCACCAGATAGAAATCATTAATTTGGCTGAAAAAAATTCAGTTAAGTACTTGAATGCATTTCCTTGCAATTGTTAAGCAAAATCTATATGTAACTATCAATCTATTTTATCCTCTTCATCTAAATACCTTAAAATGCAATTTCTGCTTGAATAATCCGAGCAAAAAACTTAAGATTTGAGAATAAACACTAAGCAATTGCTACAGGTAAACACATATTTTATTTTAATCTAAATTCACAAATTTAATCTCATTAGAACTAGTATGCAGCAACAATAAATGCACCTCTGGCTAAAATACTCAAAATCCACCGCGTAGATCCTAATCCTGCCTAATTGAATGCTTTTCAGAATGAACATTCAGTGTAATTGACATTGGAAACAAAGTTGATAAATATTTGATTCGTGCTACAGGTAAAAGGAACCAAATATGAAAAATTCTAATCCGGTTTCACTGAATTTTTACCAGAATTACAAGTTCAACCAACGAAATTTCTAATCTTATACCACAGAAAACAGACGAGAATAGGGGAACAACACACACCTGACACCTGCGGTTGCAGATCAACTCCTTGAGTTGGGCGAAGGAGCTTAGCCAAGCCTCTCCATGTGATGCTCTGCTGGGAGTTCACCGGCTTCAGATCCTACACCTGCACTGCCGCCTCCGCCGCCTCTCCGGTGTCTCCGAATCGCCCCTCATTAGATCCACCGAAGCCGTCCTCCTTCCTCGATCGGAAACCCTAAAACCCCAACCAGTTCGAACAACAGCGTAGCGAGATCGGTACACGAAAGTACGAAACGAAGCCGGAATCACAGATGAGAAGAGCGAGAGTGAAGGTTGAAGGATTGGTACCATGGATCAAAACTGTCGGGGGGACGCTTCCATTCGACGATTCGCCTTCGTCGACGCCGCGACGCAAAGCGAGCGCTGTAGAGGGGACAATCCTCACTTCGTCATTTACTGCAACCGCAAGGGTAAATCATCCGGGTGATTTAATTAGAGTACGTAGAAGCTCGAGTCGAGCTCCGGCCGGCGGCTTTGATTTGAGATCCCGTCCAGACGCTCCAGTGGGCCCCGCTTATTCCTCCAAAACGAGAGGATATCGGGACCCGCGATTCGCACCGAGGTGGGACTTCAGATTCGTGCAGATGCCTCTGATCGGATTATGTCGGTCGTTGATGGAAGAGAGGGGCAGAATCGTAATTAAAGCAAAGAATTAAGTGTATAATAAACTCTCGTGCTTTCCTTCTTCACATCGGAACCCTTCCTTAAACCCCTTCTTCCTCCCCTTCGATCGATCGCTTCTCCTCCGTTATTTGAATCCTCGATCCGCTGGGATTGGCCATGGAGAATGGCTTTTCGTCGGACGAGGACGTGGATGTGAAACCCCGGATCCACAACCCCGACGGCACCTTCAGCTGCCCCTTCTGCACCGGCGAGAAGAAGCAGGACTACCTGTTCGAGGATCTACTCCAGCACGCCACCGGCATCGGCGCCTCGAACTCCCGCAAGGTGTTCCACAAGACCCGCCACTGCGCCTTCACCCGTTTCCTCCAGCTCGATCTCACCCCCTCCATCGTCCTCCGCTCGGCAGATCTTGAAGCCGCGGTTACCGCCGCTGAATCGGAGCCTCCTCCCGAAGAGGAGCTGTTCG
The DNA here is from genome assembly GCF_018446385.1 of Zingiber officinale. Taxonomy (NCBI): domain Eukaryota; kingdom Viridiplantae; phylum Streptophyta; class Magnoliopsida; order Zingiberales; family Zingiberaceae; genus Zingiber; species Zingiber officinale. Next base: position 173,109,115 of record NC_055988.1, read on the forward strand.
TCTGGCCTTGGATGGCTGTCCTTGTCAATGCCGATCCGTCCAATGAAGTCAACTCACTCGCTGACCTTGGAGACGCCAACTCACCCGCTGACCAGCTCGCGGACTTCCATCCCGCCGACACTGTCTTCTTGCATTTGGAGGATGATAAGGGAGGAAGATCTTCCAGCACGACCGTGATTGTTAAGTTCCGACAAAGCTGGGACGGGTTTAAGAATGCCATAGATTTTGAGAGTCACTTTAAGGCCAACCAACGTGGTTGGAGAGAATGGATTGAGCTGCAAGGTGACGTCTCCAGCACATTGTATGGATGGATTGCCCGCTCTGATGACTACAATGAAGACAGCTACATTGGGCGGTACTTGAGGAAGCATGGCGAACTAAAGACCGTAATGCAAGCCATTAAAGAGGAGATCAAGGAGATTTTCAATCTTGTCTCCAATCTTACAAATGAAACTGTTGTTAAACATCAGCACTTGCATGACTTGGCGGTGAGATACGAGAAAACTTTTCTCGTCTTCCTCCAACTGGTGTATGGGAAAGTCAAGCCTCATCAAGCTTATAATGATGGTATGCTCATCTTACCTTGCTAAAACTATTACTTTTATCGAGTCATTTTAGTTCGAAAGCATATATGGGATTCATGACCATAACTTTGTCATAGATACAAATGTGGTGCTTGGAAATATACAAGATATATTTGCTCTTGAAACAAACATCATGGTAGGGCTAGATTAACTTTATTGTCTTGTTGCTTTCTTTAATTCAGATGTGCATTTAATATATCATAAACTTAAAATCTTGGAAATACTAATCACCATTTACAAATATTACAAATCTCTATGCTAGAATCTATTTGTGCAGGTTGCTTCCCTTCATGAGCTGTTAGTATCAGTCAATTTAGATTTATTTTCAATGTAATATGTCATTTGTTACTACATAAAATTTGGCAGTCACCGCCGCCGCTGTCCCCTCCGCCCCTCGCTCTTCACCTCCCTTGTCCTCCCTTGCCGCCACCGCGTCCGCCTCCGCCGCCTACTCGGAGCCTCCCCCGAAGACGGAGGATTTGGAGGATTTACTTACTGGCCATACATTGATTGGGATTAAAAGAATGGGTGAACTTGATGTGAAGGCCTTTCAGAATGTTGCCAGGAAAAAATTCAAGTCCGAAGAGGCTGACATCAAAGCTGCTGAATTATGTTCTAGCTGGCAACAAGAAATGAAGAATCCATCATGGCATCCGTTTAAGATAGTTGTCACGAATGGGAAGGAGGAAGTATGTATACTTTGCTACCGACTTTTCTTTTTCTGCCTATCATTTTGAAATTGTAGATATCTTTAACTCTGAAACTGGCGCATCAGTTTGTCATGTTTTTGGTTTTAAAAATCCCCAAAATATTAACATTCTGTGTTATGACTTGTTTTACTTGTCTGCCTTCATGTTATCCTCTTGCCTCTGAATTGGGACAATTGATTACTAATACATAGACTTTGCGTCCTACAGGAATTCCTCGTCGAGGACGACCCAAAGCTTAAAAAACTATGGATCGAGTATGGAGACGATGTATGCAATGCAGTGAAAACAGCTCTACAAGAACTGAACGAATATTGCCCCAGCGGAAGATACGTGGTACCAGTGCTCTGGAACTTCAAGGTTGGACGAAAGGCAACGATGAAGGAGATAGTGCGGTGCATTATGAAACACTGGAAGTCTTCAATGCGTACAAGATGAGGAGACCAAGCGTTGACTAAGGCTATCATATTTATAATATAAACCAGATCAATTAGCTGGCAAGTTTGCATCAATTAGCCAAGTCAAACTCTTCAGAAATCATCTCTGGTCTTCTGTTTTTGTGATGCTTCTAACAAGAGGTGTTTGTATTTTCTGGAGGCCAAGGTAATTTCCTTTTGACACTGCAAGTTGTAAATCTTCAAATAGGCTATTTGATGTACAGATCCTTTGTAATGTGTTCTTTTCCTTTTAGAGCACAGATATCCTAGACCACAAAAAAGTGGCCCAGGAGATCTGCCTCTTTCTTTCAGGGCATCTCCAACATGAGCACAGATCTTTTGAATCATTTTTTTTGTGATCCAAGAGATGTACCACTCGCATTTGCAGTCGGATCGTGGTCGCGATCCGGCCGTAAATCGTTGCGATCTCTTTTTGGGTTCATCGTCCCCGTCATATTATAGTTTTTGTTCAGAGCGGACGATCAAAGGTCGTTCGAAGACTTTCCGTGGTGGATAAGTGGTCAGGTTACTGAGCGTCGAACGAGGGTGTCCTCCGGACAGCCTCTAGCCGCGTCCGTTCCGAACAAAAATTATAATCTGGTGGGGATGGTAAATCCAGGAAGGGATCGCAATGATTTACGGTCGGATCATAGTCGTGATTCAACCGTAAATACGAATAGCACATCCCTTAAATTAAAAAAATGATCAAGAGATCCTGCCTCCTCCAACACTCTCGTTTTTTTATGGATTTTTTTTCCCTTCTGAAAGTCATGTAAAAACCTAGCCAACATTGTGGTCGGGTTTTTTTTTTTTTTTCAAAAGACATGTGACTGGGTTTGATATTTCGAATTCAGGTTTTTGAGGGAGGTGGGCTTAGTTAAAAGAAATATATATATTTTAATGTGAGTTAACTATTTTTTTAGCTTGTTTTTCCTGTATTATTTTTTCCCAATTTTTTTTAACTGTTGTTTTTTTATCATTCGTTTTCTAACTTTTTTTTCTCTACTGTTTTTTCACCCGTTTTTTTTTCAACCGTTTTTTCTCACCATTTTTTTCCCAACTAATTTTTTTGTTTTCCAACAGTTGGCAACGGCTCATTTTGGTTTTTATATATATATATCATCTTCTCTTTTAAGTTTTTCACATTTAAGTCATTTCATTCTTATTTCTTATAATCCTTTTCATCGTTGGTTCTTTTACGCAAAGTTCATATTGGTATTTAATATTCTCAGTTTTTCACTTTAATACACTATCTTAACAATTTTTTAAATGTTTCATATATTTCATAATTTCTTTTAAATTTTTAAAATTTTCAAAATTTATCGGCTCTTTCAAGTAGTGTCCCTTAACCTTCATTTTATATGTATTCTCTCGAATATTGATAGTCTATGACAAATTAATTTGTAATGTTACCTCCTTATAGAATTTCTTCATCACAATTCTTATTCATGCTCTCAGACGAATCAAGAAGAATTAGCATAAACATATCCAGGGCTAACAAAGAATTAAGAACATCATCTGAAGTTCCAGAGTTGAGCAATGAAGGGAGTTTGAGTGTACGTAACATCAAATGAATCAAGTGGTTAATGGACGAAGAGATACACCTTACAAAGGCATGGATCAATATTAACACCGATCCGATTATCAATAATGATCAAAACAACAAACTTTCTGGAAACAAATCGTGGATTACTACAACAAGTATCGGTTTGATGAATTTATGAAGCGACCTTAGGTGAAGGTAAAATCACATTATAAGATTTGTCCGATGGTGAATAATTTACAGTAATATACAACAACTTTTATACATATCGTGAAAGCGGGTGGAGCAACAAGGGATGTGCTCATGAAAGCCAATAAAATGTGGCAGGAAAAAAATTGCAACAAGTCCTTTAACTATGAACATGTTTAGCGAGTTCTTAGAAATTGTGAAAATATTAAAAAGAAATATGATATATAGTGGATGTTTTTAAGATTATTTTTATAAAATTTGTTATTTTTTATTTATTCATGTAATTCATTTTTATCTGTATTAATGTTATTTGTATTGAAATAAGTTTTCTAAAACTAGGAGAAATAATTGTCCGGTATAACTAAAGAGTCGGTTTAAAAATAGTGGTTAACAAACTAGAGGTGGATAAAATTGATCGTTATAAAAGTAGTCATTATAAAACTAGCCAGTTTAAAAATAGTCGTTACAAATAACCTTTACAAACTAGCCGTTACAAATAATCCTTACAAACTAGCCATTATAAAACTAGCCGTTACAAATGCATTTATATATTCTTGTATGGAAGCTAGAATCCTCCATTCTCTAATATTGTCTTCTTAAACCACATTGATACTATTCATTTATGTCATATGTCTCATGATCCCAATCACTCTAGGCGTTTTATTCTCCGCGATAAGTGGAGAAATGTTTTGGCGGATTCAGATGATGACTTGGATCAAATGACGCTGATGTTACTAAAGCATGAAGAAATGAAAGTTCTAACAGCTCAAAGTTCTTCTGGCTGGACTAATAAAAGGTATTTAAATCAAGATCATGAAGCCGAATATAATCGCCACTTGAATGATTACTTCTCTGATCAACCGATCTATCCTGATGAAGTATTTCTATGGCGATTTCAGATGCGAAAAGAGTTATTTCTTAGCATAGTCAATGTCTTGCGACATCATTTAGAATATTTTAAATGGAGGGTTGAAGCAACGGGAAGACCTGGTTTGTCACCCCTTTAGAAATGCATAGTCGTTATCCGTCAATTAATGTATGGATCATGTGGTGACATTTGTGATGAATACCTACGCATGAGTGAAACAACTGTTCTAGATTGCTTGATCAATTTCTATCAGTGTGTGATTGAAGTATTTGGGCCACAATACTTAAGAAAGTCTAATGTTTTTGACATCCAACGTTTGCTTGAAATGCATGAACACAGACATGATCTCTCTGATATGTTAGGTAGCTTTGATTGTATGCATTAGGAATGGAGAAATTGCCATATTATTTGGAAAGACCAATTTACTCAAGGTGACATGAGGTCCCAACAATTGTGCTTGAAACGGCTACATCTGCAGACTTGTGGATATGATACCTTTTTTTGGAAATCGCAGTGTCACATAATAATATCAATATACTTAACGAATCACCTTTATTCAACGAAGTTTTACAAGTAAATGCATCAGAGATTAATTTTATAATAAATGACACTCAATATATAAAATGACAATTTACGAAAAGGCGTAGGTAGAATTACGTATTTACCAAAAGGCATACCATAGTTTTGTCTATACCAAATGGCGCACAACAAAAAATGAAGTTCTCCTTTTACCCCTCCCGCCAATCTCCTCTTGTCAATCACCATTTTCCAAGCATCCATGCCATATTTTTAACTGAAAATCATTTTGTGGTTTGGATGCACGTCCTCTCACCCTCTCTCTCCCTCCATCTCTCTTACTTGTCTTATAAACACGAAGCGATCGTGAACCTCCTCCGCTTGTTATACATTCTCGTGATGTTTGGTGGCATTGCAAAACAAGAGTTTCAAGAAAAGAATTCATAGGACAACAACAATTAAGAACCGCAACGTTGAAGAATAAATTTGTAACAAGAGGAAAATTAGTAAAAAAAGACAGTTAAAGATTTAGTGATGTATGTATAAATTTACTACTATAAGGATGTCATGTAAAAAAAAATATTACAGTTTGGTAGCAAAGGGTTATGAAAAAAATCATGTTTATAGTTTCATTCGATGTCTGAGGAATAACTATTCAACAACACTTGTAAGGTGTTCCATTGTGATGCTAGATTTTAGCTAGACTTTGCTCATGCATGTTAGGTTGATATGGTAGATATCAGGACGTTGGGCCTAATATGCAATCATATCAGGTCCACTATATTCGTTGATAAAAAATTTGGTTTGATACCATATGTACCTTCTCCTTGTTTAACTCTTCGTAGTAATTGGGAGTTTGCATAAATTCAATTACCCTAGGTCCAAAAATATGTTTAGACCAAAACCCACTTAAGGACCTAAACTTGTTTGATTACAATGAATGTGTTGTTACTTTCTGGTGTTGTAAGGAAGTAAATTATGCTATCCATTACTTATTCAGGACTCTGAGTGGTGGTCCAACGTTACCAGAATTTATGCTTCAATAAGGGTCTGATATGGGATGATATCAGGTCCACATTGGGCCTGATATTATCCCATATCAAGCCTAACATGGGCCTGATATTATCCCATATCAGGCCCAATATGGGCCTAATGTGAGATCATATCAGGTCTTGCATGAGTTTTGCTTAAAACTTATTTTTACACCATATATACAATTTCCTTGTTTAACCCTTTCTAGTGTTTGAAATTATGGAAAATTACAAATCTAGGTCCATATCAATTGAATTGTGTCACAACTACTGATAAATTATGAAATTCTAATATGTACATCGTATATATCGTTACTTGGTCCCCATAGCCTTGTAGAGCCGGGTAGGCGAAAGAAGGCAAAGATCGAGTCGAAACATAATGGGAAGGTAAAAATCAAATACAACCGGTGCAAACAACTGGACCATAATCGAAGGACTTGTAGAATGTCATCAGCTCCTGGTTCTTTCCTTTCTTGTATATGTATACAGGAATATTATGCTTGATTTAAATATTTTGTAAGTAGGAGGAGTGGATCCTTATATTTTGTATGTATTGCATCCATAATATTGTAAAAAAATAGTTGTGCAAAAAATGTTACTTATATCATTATTTGTAGTATTCGTTTTTTAATACAATGATATCTATGATATGAGAAGTGTAAACCAATATCAGGAATGCAAAATTAATACTTCACACCATATATCAATTTTGTAAAATAAAAACTCACTAGCAGTTGTGAATACTCAGAAATATAATAGGCTCGGTCGAACTATGAATTTAAAATCAATAGGTTGGGGTTGAAAATTTTAAAGTCTTATAAATTTTCAACTCTAACTAATTTATGACCAAAACAAAATAAGTGTTGTTATGCTTGAAAAATATAATAGGATAGCGGTTGCTACTAATAGAATACAATTTAGGTGCACATGTTTTGTGTCAACTGGGGCATTGCATGAGCTTCATTTGTAAAGGTTAAAACTAAGTTTTGACATCATATATAAATTCTAAAAACGCAAACCTTGATAGAGAAGGTGATTTAGAGAAATCCAAGTATCGTAGGACCATCAGTGGATTTTGACCAAAATCCACTGATGGACCTACACATCTCTGATCGTGCCCATTTCAAGTCTTATAAATTTCTAGTATTCCAAGGACTCTGATGGTACTATCCATTATTAATTTAAAGATCCTTAGAGGTGATCGAACATTACGAAACATCTCAGACTTATTTTGGGCCTGATATACTAACATATCAAGCTCACATTGGACCTGATATGCTAGAATATCATGCTCATGTTGTACCTGACATGTTAATATATCAGGTCCAACGTTGGGCCTGATAGGTTGGGACCTTGGCTGTTTTGTTTAACCGATCACTTCCAAATTCTTGCTCCATAAATCTAAAACTTGACATCATCTCTCCCTTCTATAAACTATAAACTCACTACAGATTGCGAAAAAGTATAGAAATTCCAGTAGGGCAGGTCCAAAAGTGGGTTTAAGGCTATGACGTGTGATTGAAAATTGCTAATAATAGTGCAATATCACTTTAACCTCTAACTAAGTTGTCATTAAAAAATAAAATGGTAGTGCTTGGTGTTGTTGTAAATTTAATGATGTTCATTTAAAGAAATCCAATAGGTGCACATGTTCCGTGCCAACTGGCACGGAGAATGAGCTTCATTTATAAAGGTTAAAACTAAGTTTTGACACCATATATAGATTCTACAAACTCAAATCTTGATAGGGAAGGTGATTTTAGAGAAATTCAAGTACCATAGGGTCATCAATAAGTTTTGATCAAAATGCACTGATAGACCTACATATCTCTGATCATGTCCATTTCAAGTCTTATGAGTTTATAGTATTCCAAGGACTCCAACGATACTATCCATTACTAATTTAAAGATCCTTAGAGGTGATCAAACATTACGAAATATCTTAGCCTTATTATGGGTCTGATATACTAGAATATTAGGCTCACGTTGGGCCTGATATGCTAACATATCAGTCCTAACGTTGGGCCTAATAGGTTGGGGCCTTGGCCGCTTCATGCAGCCGATCACTTCCAAATTCTTGCTCCACAAATCTAAAACTTGACACTATCTCTCTCTTCTATAAACTATAAACTTACTACAGATTACGAAAAAGTATAGAAATTCCAGTAGGTTAGGTCCAACAGTGGGTTTCAAGGCTACGGTGTGTGATTGGAAATTGCTAATAGTAGTGCAATATCACTTTAACCTCTAACTAAGTTGTCACTAAAAATAAAATGGTGGTGCCTGATGTTGTTGTAAATTTAATAATGTTCATTTAAAGAAATCCAATAGGTGCACATGTTCCGTGTCAACTGCCATGGAACAAGAGCTTCATTTTTATTAGTTAAAACTAAATTTTGACACCATATATAGATTCTACAAACTCAAACCTTGATAGGGAAGGTGATTTTAGAGAAATCCAAGTACCGTAGGGCCATCAGTGGATTTTAACCAAAATCTACTGATGTACCTACATATCTCTGATCGCGTCCATTTTAAGTCTTATGAGTTTCTAGTATTCCAAGGACTCTAACGGTACTATCCATTACTAATTTTAATATCCTTAGAGGTGATCGAACGTTATGAAACATCTCAGCCTTATTTTGGGCTTGATATGCTAACATATCAGGCCCAATGTTGGGCCTGATAAATTGGGACCTTGGCCGCTTTGTTCAGCCGATCACTTCCAAATTCTTGCTCCACAAATCTAAAACTTGACGCCATCTCTCCCTTCTATAAATTATAAAGTCACTACGGATTGCAAAAAAGTATAGAAATTCCAGTAGGCCAGGTCCAATGGTGGGTTTTAAGGCTACGACGTGTGATTGAAAATTGCTAATAGTAGTGCAATATCGCTTTAACCTCTAACTAAGTTGCCACTAAAAAATAAAATGATGGTGCTTGGTGTTGTTGTAAATTTAATGATATTCATTTAAAGAAATTCAATAGGTGCACATGATCCATGCCAACTGGCATGGAGCTTGAGCTTCATTTGTAAAGGTTAAAACTAAATTTTGACACCATATATAGATTCTACAAACTCAAATCTTGATAGGGAATGTGATTTTAGAGAAATCCAAGTATCGTAGGGCCATCAATGGGGTTTTGACTAAAATCCACTGATGGACCTACACATCTCTGATCGTGTACATTTCAAGTCTTATGAGTTTCTAGTATTCCAAGGACTCCAACGATGTTATCCATTACTAATTTAAAGATCCTTAAACGTGATCGAACGTTACGAAATATCTCAGCCTTATCGTGGGCCTGATATGCTAGAATATCAAGCCCACGTTGGGCCTGATATACTAACATATCAGGCCCAACGTGGGCCTTGTAAGATCCGACCTTGGCCGCTTTGTTCATTAATCACAACCAATATTTTGATCATGAGATCAAAAATTTCACACCATATCTTACGTCTCTAAACAAAAAAAATTGCTAGGAGTTGAGATTTTTTTTTTTTTTGAAATTCAAATAGCCAAGCACCATCAGTTGGTTCGTGTTATTATTCTAAAATAAAATTCGATATATAAAAAGAGTAATATATAGAATAAAAGTTACAGATTAAATACCAACAATTGGTTCGTGTCATTTTTTAAGGAGCTAAACCAGTCATACTATCACATATGGCATCGTCGTTTAGCACCTATCTCCGAGAGAGAGTTTAAATCGATTCAAGTAAATGGGCCAACACAAAGTAAATCATAAGTATTTGTTTATGTTGCATCATCTTTACTACAAAATAGACTCTTACAAGTTTAATATTGTTTTCTTGTAGGTTAGATTGTGCTTTTTTATGATGCACTATGCAGAGAGTTTGATGTTTCAACGATCAACAGATTTTATACAAGCTGAAATGAGAGCTTATAGATTTAGGCTTGACCAGAAAATAATAATTACTGACAAAAACTTAAAATTGTAAATTGTATATTTGTAATTTCAAATAAGTGTAATATTCTGTTCTTATAATGACTAACAACCTGTCATATTTTAATTTACAAAAATAACAACAACTAATTTAAATTATCCCATATCTATTGTTTGACCTAGCCTATTTGAAATTCTAAACTAATTTACAAATCATAATCCGTAGCAAGTTTTTAGTTTATAGAATGGAGATATAGTCTCAGGTTTTGGATATCAGGATCAAAAAATTAGATTGTGATCAGTTGAACAAAGCGGGCAAGGTCCCAACCAATCAAACCCACGTTGGGCCTGATATGATATCATATTAGGACCAATGTGGGTCTGATATAAGAGAAAAGCAGACCCAACTTGGTCCTGATATCAGATAATATTAGGCCCACGTTGTGTTGGGGCAATTTCCTTAGGTCATGTTTGACTAGTTTGACTAAGCTTGAGTTGAGTCAAACTTGAGTCGGGGTTTGAGTTTTGATGTTTAACAATATATAGAGATTGCTAGAGCAATCGTCCGGTTGTGGAGATAGTCAAAAGGTTGACCAGGTTGAGAAGAAAAGAAGTTAAGTAGGTCAAGGTTGACAAGAGACTTGACCGGGTAAGTCCTAACTGGAGGTTAGACAGTGGTGAAGTCCTAGATGGAGATTAGGCAATGGTGAAGTTCTAACTGGAGGTTAGGTAGTGGAGAAGTCCTAACTGGAGGTTAGGCAATGGGAAAGTCCTAACTGGAGTTTAGGCATCTAGGAAAGTACTAACTGAAGGTTAGGCAAGAGTGAAAATCTAAGTAGGTCAATGTTGACCAGACTTGGTGGTGAAAGTCCTAATAAGTGAGATCAGACAATTGGAAAGTCCTAGTATAGCTAGGCAAAAGGAAAGTCCTGGTAAGGAGTCAGGCAATTGGAAAGTCCAAGTGTGATCTTGGCAAAAGGAAAGTCCCGGTGAGGAGTCAGGCAATTGGAAAGTCCAAGTGTGATTTTGGCAAAGGTTGTAAGTCCAAGCATGTGGTCTTGGCAAGGTAAGTCCTAGTGTAACTTGGCGAGGAGAACCCGACAACTAGGATGAGGCCAGTGGAAGCTCCAGAATGGCAAGGCGTGAAGGATGGGGAGATATCCGAGGGTCGTAAGGCTGATGGAAGAGGCTAGAAGGCTAGTTCGAGGTTGGTTGGGAGTAGCCAAATGCTAGGCGTACAAACCCAATAGGTCATGGTTGACCGAGAGTTAGGTTTGGGAAGCTGGACTTGAGTTTGAGTCAAGTCCAGGGTGTTCAATCGATCGGGCGATCGATTGAACAAGCTCTAATCGATCAACCAATCGATTGGAGTGTGCTACGAGTGTGGGATGACTCCAATCGATCGGCCAATCGATTGGGAGCATTACTCGCAAGCACAGAAGTTTTCCCAATCGATCAGGCGATCGATTAGGATCTACCAATCGATCGGTCAATCAATTGGGGAGGAGAAGTTCTCGCGCGGACGCGAGAGCACATAATGGGTTTGAATCGATCGACCGATCGATTCAGATGGTCCCAATCGATCGGTCGATCGATTGGGAAGTGATCGTTGAGCAGGAAATGAGCAATGGACGGTTGGGATTGTGCGGATGTAACGTGGCAATCGATTGGAACTAATTTGGATCGATTGGGAGCATTGTATAAAGCCTGGGCGGAGCGTTTTCTTCGCTAGAGCTTTGCATTCCTCCTGCGATTTTTCATGCGATCTTCACCGAGCTTCTTCCGATCTTCACTGCCAGTTCTTGAAGGCTCTTGGGGTGCATCTCCAAGGTTCAAGAGTCAACCTACATCAGTAAGATCAAGCAAGGAGAGGTTTTATTTTATACCCTTGTGTATTTTCTTCTTGTTTGAGTGATTCTTGTTGTGAGGTGTTTGTGTAAGGCTCCTCCGCCTTCGGCTGCGACCAAGAAGGAGTGTTTCATAGTGGAGGTCTGTGCTCGGTGTGTGGATCCTTGGATTAGTCACCTCTTCTTGAGGTGGATACCAAGTAAATCCTTGAGTTAGCGTTGGTTGTATTTGTATTAGTATTCCGCTGCATATTATCAAGACGAAGCAACCGACGAAGCGACGAGACGCTATTCACCCCCCCTCTAGCGGGCACAAAGGTCCCAATAATTGGTATCAGAGCTAGGTCGCTCTTCTACGAACTAACCGCCAAGAGAGCAAGAAGCTAGAGGAAGAAGAAGATGGACTTGGGAGGTCCACTTGGATGGGACATCCGAATTCCTCCGCCATACGATAAGGAAGACTTCGCGTTTTGGAGGAATCAGCTGGAGACATAGTTCCAAATGGATTGGAACCAATGGGTTGTCTTGAGTGACCTATTTGAAGCTCCTACGGGCAAGAAGGGTAAACGCCTCTGACCTCGACATTGGACCGAGGAACAAAAGGAGCAAGCGGAGGCGGATAAGGAGGTAACAAATATTTTGCTAAATCTATTATCTTCTAATATCATTGTGAGTGTAGGTGAATACACAAGTGCAAGTGATCTTTGGAAAAAGATCATTGCTTATCATGAGACCCCTACGCAACTCCAAGGAGTGGAGGAGCCCAAGGAGAAGGCTCATTGGTCCAAGAAGAGAATGACCAATCGGATGTTGACACAAGTGCAACATTCGAGGAAGAAAAAGAAGAGGAGAAGGAAGAAGATGAGAGATCCTCTACATCTTCAAGAGAAGAAGAGGTGGAAGCATCCACATCCTCAAGAGTTGAAGAGGTGGAAGCGCTCACACCCTCAAGAGAAGAAGAAGAAGATGATGATACCTCCACAATTCAAGCTACATCAAATGGAGAATCAAATATCATCCCTACACATGAAGGTATAATTAGTTCAATTAAGAATAAAAATCATATTGTATGCTTTGAGTGTAGGGAGCATGGGCACTACAAGAGCAAATGTCCCAAGTTGGCCAAAAAGAAGAGTCAAGTAGTACCCAAGGGCAAGGAGAAGCCCAAGGAGACAATCCCCACAACAAAGAAGAGCAAGGAACACATTGTGTGTTTCTTGTGTAATCAAAATGGACATTCTTGAAGTCAATATCCAAAGGGGAAGAAGTCAATCAAGGTCAAAGGAGGAAGCACAAGTCAAGGGGGAGCTTTTAAGAGCAAACCCAATGTAACCTTTAATAATGCAATTCCTTTGAGTGATGATAAAATGCATGTTAGAAATAATTCTTATCATTTTAATGTAAATTATCATGAAAGTAAAAAAAGCATGATAGCTTTAAGGGAAAATACATACCTCCTCATGCTAGATCTACCATACCTAAGGTGAGGAAGATAGATAACTACTTAGGCAACAATTCTAAGGATTTTAGATATAAGCCTAAGGCTAGCAATGCTCATAGGAATCAACAAAAATCAAAATCTATGGACTTAGTAAGGGAAAACCAAGTCTTAAGGTCAAGACTTGATAACTTAGAGAGAACCTTAGCAAGAATGGAAAACTTGCTTAAGGGGCAAAGTGAGCATCACCTAGGGAGAGCTAGACAAGAGTCATTCAATGGTTATAGAGGTTTGGGATACAAACCTAAAGCCAAGAAGGATGTGACTTCCTTTCATAGGGTTCCATATAATTATGGGACCAACCCTAGGATTAGAGGTCAAGTCAAGGATACTAGGGAAGGAATCCCTAAAGGTCATTTTGGCAAGACTCATGTGACTAAGACTTCTAAGAAGTCTAACAAAGTCACAAAAAAGGTCACAAGGGAGACCATCCCTAGAGTTGACCTAGTAAAGGTGACTAAGGCTCCAAAAAGGTCAAACAAAGTCACAAATAAGGTTACAAGGGGAGTTAGCCCTAGGAGTGACCTAGTAGAAATGACCAAGGCTTCTAAGAAGCCTAGAAAGGTTCTTAGGAAGGTATCTAGGGAAGTTATCCCTAGTGAGTACCTAGAGCATCCAAGGAACACCAATAGATTTTGGATTCCTAGGAGCATATTCTCTACACCCTAGATGGGTTTAGAGAGTGTCAACTCCAATAGGAAGAGTAGTTAACCCAACCTTGTTAAAGTTAACACGTGAGAGCATTTTCAAGGTTATTGTTAACCTTTGAAAATAAAAAGGATTGTAGGGTTACTATTTGAAAGAGTAATATATGTGCTAAAATTTGAAGAGTTAAACTTAATCTAACTTGGCATACATAAGAAAAGTATAAGAAAAATCAAGTTAGAATTTTGATACTTTCTTAAGGAATTAAGAGAAAATTCATGCTTTAATCACATTTGATTAAAGGACAAGAAGCCTTGAAGAGCAAAAATGTGTCAAAATTTGAGTTAAATCTAATTTAAATTGACACATTTAGAAAATGATAAGAAATGTCAAGTTGGGGTTTTGACATTTTCTTAGAAGGCTAAAGGCGAATCTAAGCCTTAATTTGATTTCATTTACTCTTTAAAAGAGTAAAATGTGTCATACTTTGAGGAATTTGTTTAATTTAAAATGAAAAAAAAAATAGAAAGGGAAAAAAAATGTCAAAATTGGGTTTGGCACACTCTTGATGAAATTGGGCAATCAAGGATTTAATTTTAAAGTTTAGCATAGGATTAAGGATGCTTAGATAGCCTATCTAGACATATTTTATTTATGCTAAAATGTCATGTTTGATTGTCTATCATATGTCATGACATCATGTGTTGCATTCATTTTTATTATGAAAAATACAAAAATACCATGTTATGTCATACATACATCATGTAGCTATAGCATGCTTTTCTTTTGAAAATTACTTATTTTGATGTATGTCATTGATCATCATGCATTATGTTAATTTCTTTGTAATTAAGGATAAAAGGCATTTATTAAGAATGTAAATATCCCAATAAGTGGGATTATACCAAATGACATCCTAGGTGGATGATCATAAGTCTCTTAATGCCTAGATAGATATGCATGATCCCTTAGGTTAGGGTAAAACCAAATATACATCTCACAATGAATCATAAGGTGACTTGTATGTGTTTTAGTACACATTAGATACAAGTGAGATGTTAGGATGGTGAACAAAACTCAAGATGTTGATTTAGTGCATCTTGTTGAGTTTTAGGTTCATCAAAACATATAGTTATGTGTCTTCCAATCATTGGGAAAACTAATGTACAAGTCATGTGCATTGAGCCCAAAGAACATGGTTGGATATTGGTTTTGAAAATTTTTTAAAATGCTTTTGGAAAACTTTAGTGAAGACTATCTTTTGATAGTGATTATCATTGAATAGTTAGACACAAACTTGAAGAAAACACTAAAATTTTTACAAGTTTTCAAATTTGTGTCAATCTTTGAAAATAAGAAATATTTCCATAGAAACTATTTTTCCTTGATAAAGTGTACCCTAAATAATGTCTACATGAATTTTCATGATTTTTAGACTTTTATAAAATTTTTGAGGAGTTTCTAAATTTCTCTGAAATTGAATTTCAGGAAATCAGAAACTCAATCGATCAGCCGATCGATTGGGATAGGTTTGATCGATCAGTCGATCGATTGGAAGTCATTTCCCGCGAACAGAAGGGTATTGAATCGATCAGTCGATCGATTGACCCAGGCTGGATCGATCAATGGATCGATTCAGAGGGTATTTCTACGAGCAGTAGCTTGCGGAATCGATCAATGGATCGATTGAAGTGATTTCAATCGATTGAGTCACAACTTCAATCGATTGGAAAGTCTGATTTTGACCTGAAAAGCCTGATTTCAGCACTTCAAGTCACTTCGAGTCTCAATAACCATTCCAACCCCCTTGGAATACATTTGTAGACATTTAGGGGGAGTTTTCATGATGAAAGCAAGTATGGATTGGTTAAAAGAAACCAAAGTGAAGTTTAGGATAAGGTTTAGTTTCAATTCTGAATTTTGGAACCTTAAAACTTCAAGTTTTGATTTTCAAGGGTCATTAACCATTCCTAACCCTTTGACATACACTTGTATCTATTTAGGGGGAGTTTTTATGTTGAAAGCAAGTATGAATTGGTTAAGGGAGACTTAGGTGAAGTTTAGGTTGAGGTTTAGCTTCTTTATTGAATTTTGAACCTCAAAACTTTGAGTTTTGATTTTCCTAATTATTTAGGAACCCCAAATCATTATTGGTGCAATGATAGAAATTTGACCATATTTTTAGAGGGAGTTACTCTTTGAAAACGTAAAAATCTTTTCAAAGACCTTAGAAGCGGGTTAAACCTTCGTGATGAATTAATACTCAGGGTCGAGTATTGGGGAGCAATGGAAGATTGGTTATCTTCATTGCTAGGATGATAAATGCTCTCGACTGAGCATTGTGGAGTAGATTACTGCTCAAGGGGGAGCATTGGGTTAATGAAGGGGATCAAACCTTCATTAGTTAAGTGGAAAATGCTCTCGGATGAGCATTGTGAAGAAGATTACTGCTCAAGGGGGAGCATTGAATACAATGAATGGAAGGTTCATTGGGAAGTTGATGCATGCTCGAGAATGAGCATTGTGAAGTGAAGTAGAGCTCAAGGGGGAGCTTTGGAGACAATGAAGAATATGAGATCTTCATTGTGGGGTTGTTAACAACATATGAGGTTGTAAACAATGAAGAGTTAACTCTTATGGAGAAGAGTTTGTTTTCTGATTTGATGTGTGACAAACGGGGAGAATGGAATGTTAAGTTAGGCCTTCATCCCAAGCAGAGGGAGTTTGCCCTATAGGAAAAGGAGAGAATGAAGGAAACTTTCATTCATGCTTTGTCATGAGAGGATTAAGGCTATGGGATTTAGCCTTGGTATAGAGAAGAGATTAAGGCTATAGGATTTAGCCTTGTGATAAAGAAAAGGTTAAAGCTATGAGATTTAGCCTAACTTAGTAGTATTGTCAAACATCAAAAAGGGAGAGATTTTTGGGGCAATTTCCCTAGGTCATGTTTGACGAGTTTGACTAAACTTGAGTTGAGTCAAGTTTGAGTCGAGGTTTGAGTTTTGATTTTTGACAATATATGGAGATTGCTAGAGCAATCGTCTGATTGTGGAAATGGTCAAAAGGTTGACCAGGTTGAGAAGAAGAGAAGTCAAGTATGTCAAGGTTGACAGGAGACTTGACTGGGTAAGTCCTAACTGGAGATTAGGTAGTGGTGAAGTCCTAGCTAGAGATTAGGCAATGGTGAAATCCTAACTGAAGGTTAGGTAGTGGAGAAGTCCTAACTGGAGGTTAGGCAATGGGAAAGTTCTAACTGGAGTTTAGGCATCTGGGAAAGTCCTAACTAGAGGTTAGGAAAGAGTGAAAATCCAAGTAGGTCAGTGTTGACCAGACTTGGTGATGAAAGTCCTGATAAGTGAGATCAGACAATTGGAAAGTCCTAGTATAGCTAGGCAAAAGGAAAGTCCTGGTAAGGAGTCAGGTAATTGGAAAGTCCAAGTGTGATCTTGGCAAAAGGAAAGTCCTTGTGAGGAGCCAAGCAATTGGAAAGTCCAAGTATGATCTTGGCAAAGGTTGTAAGTCCAAGCATGTGGTCTTGGCAAGGTAAGTCCTAGTGTGACTTGGCGAGGAGAACCCGACAACTAGGATGAGGTCGATGGAAGCTCCAGAAGGCAAGGCGTGAAGGATGGGGAGATATCCGAGGGACGCAAGGCTGATGGAGGAGGCTAGAAGGCTAGTTCGAGGTTGGTCGGGAGTAATCAAATACTAGGCGTGCAAACCCAATAGGTCACGGTTGACCGAGAGTTGGGTTTAGGAAGCTGGACTTGAGTTTGAGTCAAGTCCAGGGTGTTCAATCGATCGGGCGATCGATTGAACAGGCTCTAATCGATCATCCAATCGATTGGAGTGTGCTGCGAGTGTGGGATGACTCCAATCGATCCACCGATCGATTGGGAGCATTACTCGCAAGCACAAAAATTTTCCCAATCGATCGGGTGATCGATTGGGATCTACCAATCGATCGGTCGATCGATTGGGGAGGAGAAGCTCTCGCGCGGGCGCGAGAGCACAGAATGGGTTTGAATCGATCGGTCGATCGATTCAGATGGTCTCAATCGATTGGTCGATCGATGGGGAAGTGACCGTTGAGCAAGAAACGAGCAATGGACGGTTGGGATTGTGCAGATGTGACGTGGCAATCGATTGAGACTAATTTGGATCGATTGGGAGCACTGTATAAAGTCTGGGTGGAGCGTTTTCTTCGCTAGAGCTTTGCGTTCCTCCTGCGATTTTTCGTGTGATCTTCACCGAGCTTCTTTCGATCTTCATCGCCAGTTCTTGAAGGCTCTTGGGGTGCATCTCCAAGGTTCAAGAGGCAACCTACATCAGCAAGATCAAGCAAGGAGAGGTTTTATTTTATACCCTTGTGTATTTTCTTCTTGTTTGAGTGATTCTTGTTGTGAGGTGTTTGTGTAAGGCTTCTCCGCCTTCGGCTGCGACCGAGAAGGAGTGTTTCATAGTGGAGGTGTGTGCTCGGTGTGTGGATCCTTGGATTAATCACCTCTTCTTGAGGTGGATACCAAGTAAATCCTTGAGTTAGCGTTGGTTGTGTTTGTATTAGTATTCCGCTTCATATTATCAAGACGAAGCAACCGACGAAGTGACGAGGCGCTATTCACCCCCCCCCCCCTCTAGTGGGCACAAAGGTCCCAACATGTTAGGCCTGATATTATCCCATGTCAGGCCCACAATTAGGTTGAAAATTTTCGTAACGGTCGATCACCTATAGAGAGCTTTAAATAAGTAATGCATAGCACCATTGGAGTCCTTGCAATACTAGAAACTCAGACCACTAGAAATGGGTTCAATCAAAGAAGTCTAAGTCTATCAATGGGTTTTGACTGAAACCCACTGATAGATCTACGACACTTGGATTTCTTTAATTTCATGTTCCCTAGGAAGGTTTGAGAGGGGAGAAGCAAGATATGGTGCTAAATCTTGGTTCTAATCACCACAAATGAAGTTCTTGCTCCGTGCTAGTTGGACGGAACATTTCAATCTTATGGATTTCCATTCAATGAACAACACACACCCTGTCGAATTTTAATATCCAGGGATAACACCTACCACTAATTTATTTTTAAGTCAAAATTTACTTAGATATTTAAGCTAAATTACAATACAATTAGATATTTCTAATTCTTGTTGTAGACTTCAAATCAAGTGTTCAACCTAGCCTATTTGAAATTATAAACTAATTCACAAATCACAATCCGTAGCAAGTTTTTAGTTTATAAAACGGAGATATAGTCTCATGTTTTAGATAGCGATATAAAAAAATTGGATTGAGATCAGTTGAACAAAGCGGGCGAGGTCCCAACCAATCAGTCCCACGTTGGGCCTAATATGATACCATATATATCAGGCCCAACGTGGGCCTAATATAAGAGAATATCAAGCTTATGTTGGGTCTGATATTATCCCATATCATGCCCACAATTAGGCTGAAAATTTTCGTAACGGTCGATCACCTATAGAGAGCTTTAAATAAGTAATGCATAGCACCATTGGAGTCCTTGCAAGACTAGAAACTGAGACCACTAGAAATCGGTTCAATCGAGAAGTCTAAGTCCATCAGTGGGTTTTGATCGAAATCCACTGATGGACCTACGACACTTGGATTTCTTTAATTTCACATTCCCTAGGAAGGATTGAGAGGGGAGAAGCAAGATATGGTGCTAAATCTTGGTTCTAACCATCGCAAATGAAGTTCTTACTCCGTGCCAGTTGACACAGAACATTTCAATCTAATGGATTTCCATTCAATGAACAACAAATTTTAATATCCGAGGATAATAATAACCATTTGTTTTAACTCTAACTTAGTTACTTTGGAGTTCTCAAATTATATGCCTACTTTATATTTCCAAGCAGACCTTGTAGACTTAAAACCAGTGTCAGACCTAGCCTATTTGGATTTTTGAAAAATCCCAACGGTTACCAAGTTTTTAGTTTTCATAAGAGAGATATAGTGTGAAGTTATGTCTCTTTTCATTGATCTATACCATCATGGCAATTTGAATATTATGATGTTTATTTCACTAAGCAATAGTATTGTTAATCTTGTGACAATTTAGTTTAAACATCTTATATCATATATACCATTGTATTCAACAACAAATACTACATACATAGATATAAAACTAACAACACTACATAATTGTACTTTTACATTCCCTACCCAACTTTTTGCTTATAACATTATGGATAATTAATCCGATGTTTTACAGATCTATCCCTCAAAATTGATATAATTACATCAATTCTAATTTTTTTTTCATGTCTTCTTGTTTGAAGTCCATCTTCAGATCGTATAGAAGACATAGAATGTATTGCATCACAGAGAAGCCACAGTCAACGCTGTAAATAACATCAGAAATTTAATATTCGATATTTTATATTAATATTTTCTATTCACACTGTTTGATCTTGACTTACCTGGCTTCTTGTTGTGGACATTCTATTGTAGTTTCTATCCAAACTAGTTCAAGCTTTTCAAATCCGATGGTTTCGAAGGTGATACCTTTACAGATAATTTAATAGCAGAGGATGAAACATCCAGCCCACCTCCTCCACCATTATGAAAGGAGAGAATCGGCATAAATCCTAAACTTCACTGTAGAGACTGAACTAATGTGGATTTTCGTCGAAAATCCTTGATGTCGCCTGACGAACACACAAAGATGCTTACGTACTCTTTCGTTGGGGGGACGATCTCACAACTAAAAATGTGTAAAAGTTTTTCACAATTGGAGAGTTAGAAAAGTGTGAGGCTTGCACGCGTTGACAGAGGGAAGGAGAAAGATGTTGACGCCATCACAATCTGAACCATCAATGAAAATTTTAAATCTAAACAATTCAAATGTGTTTCAAACGCTTTGAAAAATAGGGTAGCAAAAGATGATGTTAGCGGGAGGAGTATAAAAGGACTTTCATATTTATTAATGTGCCTTTTGGTAATTATAAAATCATAATATGCCTTTTGGTAAATACGTAATTTTGTCTATGCTTTTTGGTAAAAAACCAAAGTACTATTTAGTTGACAGGATTTACCTAGAATGGACTATATTTTATAAGAGCTTTTTGTGTTTCCAAGATTGCAAGAGAAAAATGTTTAAACAAAGACAAGAAGATCCAAGAAAGGACATTGAGCGAGCATTTGGAGTACTCAAATCTCGTTGGGTGATGATCAAAGGTCCGAGATAATTTTGGTATAAGAATAACTAAGAATATTATGTATATGTATATTATTTTACACAACATGATTATTAAGGATGAGGTTGATGCAATAAGCAATTGGCCGAATAATTTTAAGGTTCTACCTAAGAGTTTGAAAAATACATTTGAAGAAATTACGAGTTATGTGATAATCAAATACATTATCAGCTTTGAGTCGACTTAGTTGAGTATATTTAGGCACGCTACGAGTGCGATCAGTAAAAGATTATTCTTTTATAAATTATTTGTAATAACTTATTATTTAATGTTATATTTTTTATTTTTAATATTTTTTTAATAAATTAGGTGGCATAAGTAAGTTATTAACAAATAATTGATTTTTTTAACAGATATATGAATTATTGAGTGTGGGACCTGCAAAAAAAAGTTTATATGAAATTTTTTTATAGCATAAAAAAGACTGGAATTTTTTATTTTTAATGTGACAAGATGTGACATCTTGAAACTAAAAAAAATAATCTTACTTTTAATAGCTTTAGTTTCTCCTTAGTTTCTTGATATCGGTAGCCATCGTATGGGCCTGGCGGCAGTTCTGTGCTATTTCCTAATAATTTGGCAGGACTGAGTACACTCATCGATGCAGGCAGGTGCAAAGCTTTGGAATGGGAGTGTTGTCTCCGGGTAGCTTCTGGAGTATGTAAACTGATCGTCGAGGCTAGTGTTCGAAAATATCTCCGTAAACGATATTGCTCCGCTACGGTGCTTAACGGATTGTTGCAATTCGTTCCCAAGATACAATGACGACGAACGTCTCGGAATCGTAGCACTCCGACTTCCGAGACCAGCGAACCTTTAGTAGACTTCTTGGACTCTTGAATGCACAAGATGTGATGAATGATTGAGGAAGAGAAGAGAAAATTGAGTGAGTATTCCATCATCTGGAGGGTTCTATTTATACTGAACGAAGAGGTTGAGTACGTGCGAAGTGCAAAGTGCGCCTACAAAGCGCCCATTGCGCACGTGGCGGGTGGCGGGCTCACAGGTGCGAGCACCTGCTCGCCCTGGGCTAAGGGGTCACCTGTCCTTTTATTTTTTGTGTTAACTCCATTAACACATCTTCATTAATAAGTAGAGAATACACATCGAAAATTTTCGATGTGGGACTATTCTCCTATGCACTTTATTAATGAATAACAAATATTATTTTGGGTTGACTTTAAATATTAATTTCTCATTCACCCTTAATCAGTTTTGAGCAAATTAATAGTCTAAATCTATCTACGCGAATCATAGATTTCAATTTTGAAGTCAATTACGACTTTCAACAATTGATGGCTTCCTTCCTTTAAATCATTTTGGTCTATTTAAGGCCCCAATATTCAACAGGGAGAAAGTGAAAACTGTCATCTTTCTCAGCAGCAGCAGCGCCCTTCCCCTGTTGACTGGTCAGTCTTAATCTACTTTTGCTTTCAACTCCAGCTGTAAATTTGAATTCAAATTTTGGAAAGGTTCTCAATTTGAATTCAGTCTTAATTTATTTATTTTAAAAAAAATATTTATTTATAAATTTGATTAGTATTTTATTAATGAATATAATTGATCTTAGATATTAACATTTCATTAAAATATTAACTGAATACATATATTCAGATTTATTTATTTATTTTATTTAATTAATTGTTTAAATTTATTTAATTAATTGAGGTGTGTATTGAATGACATAAATAAATTTTTGCCCAATCAAATATCTTCTCTGTTACTCCCACTATATCTTTATAAATAGGGGTATAAATGAATCAAATCATTCATGAGCTATTCGAAGCTTGATTTGATAAAAATTCGTTTGAGCTTGTTTAATGAGGCTCGTTAAAATAAATAAATCAAGCTCGAGTTTCACAATATTCGACTCGTTAACTCATGAATATGTTCGTTAAACTTATGAATTAACTTTTAAATAAAAATAATAATAATTTTGATATTGAATTTATAGATTTTACACTCTAGTTATAAAATATATAGATAAATATATTAAATTTTTTTATTAGAATAAAATTATAAATTTTAATAAGAATATTATAATTTTTTTCTAAATATATAATTTAATTTTTAATAAATATTTAAATTTATAATTTATATTTATTAAGCTCGTTTATGTTCGATAAAAGTTCGAATAAACTCGTAAGTCATGAATATATTAGTTCAATAAAGCTCGAGCTTGATTCGATTATAAACGAATCAAATTTAAATATTCAAAATTTTGACTCAGCTCGACTCGATTATATCCCTAATGATTAACAGAACGGAGTCTGACCAGTCGATTGATCGAAGCGCAGGTCTACCAGCTGTGCTCATAGGACGAACTGATTTAGGTCAATTCTTCAGAAAAACTATCCTGAAGTTAACTTTTATACTTAAATCACTAAATAGGTTAAGCT
This sequence comes from Zingiber officinale, assembly GCF_018446385.1. Lineage (NCBI taxonomy): Eukaryota > Viridiplantae > Streptophyta > Magnoliopsida > Zingiberales > Zingiberaceae > Zingiber > Zingiber officinale. Next base: position 173,132,503 of record NC_055988.1, read on the forward strand.
TTTATATATTTTGATATATTTATCATGAACTTTTAAAATTAATAAATTTATTATAAATATTTTAAAATTACAACCAAATTAATCAGGATGCTAAATTTCTATCATCTTTGGATTAAATATTTTTTTTTTAATTTAGGTATTTGGTCAGTTTTTACTAACGGATTAATTTTAGATATCATCGGTCCAATTTCATATAAATTTAATTTTTTTTATCATTTACTTTATTAAATTTTTAAAAGAAAAGAGAAACATAATTAACCAACGGATAATTTTAAAGTTAAAATTGATCATCTTAAATTAGGCAGATAACAGCAAATTGAAATAAAATGATATATATCTCTTTTCATTCATAAAATTATAATATATAAAAAAATGATACAAGTATCTTATTTTCATTCATAAAATTATACTATATAAAAAAATAATATAAGTATTTTTTTAACTCATAAAATTACTTCATATATTTTAAAAAATAACATATATATCTTTTTTAATTATAAAATTACACCGCATATACAATCTTTCGTAATCAAAATAAATAAATAGAATAAGAGATTTATTTTTCCATTCTCTTTCCAAGGTCCTAAATTTATTTCAGTCATTCATCATCCACACCGTCAACAGAGCATATACCAAAGCACTAGAGGAATAATATATCTCAGCATTGAATAATCTCCCAACACCTTTCGTCCTGATTCGCGCGCCCATCTACTAAATTTAAAAGCGGCTGCAGCAATTTGTCCAACAGTCACTATGAGACGAGGCGAATCGAGTCGAGAAGTATTAAGTTGGAGCTCATCTCGTTTAAATTATATTCGGACTTGAGCTCGGCTCGACTTCGAATTAAACTTTTATCACAAGGCTCGAGCTCAGCTCATTTTAGAATTATCAAACTCGCGAATAGTTCGAGCTCGACTCGTTATTTGCTCGATTATCAAAATTAACGAGCCTAATTCGTTAAGCGAGCTCGAGCTCGTTTAGAGCTCGTTTTTGGCTCGTTTTAAAATTCATTTTTTGGCTCATTTTAAAGCTCATTTTAAAACTCGTTTTTTTGACTCGTTTTAGAGCTCATTTTTTGACTCGATTTAAGGCTCGTTTTAATGCTTGTTTTTGACTCGCGAGCCTATAAACGAACATGTTCGCGAGCTCACAAGTTGAATATCCTTAAGCTCGAGCTCGGCTCGATAAAACTGTCGAACTCAAAATCGAGTTCAAGCTTGACTCAATAAAATAAATGAACAAACTTGAACAAATTTTTTATCGAATCGAATTTCAAATATCTCACGAACCATTTCATTTATTTACACCCCTAACAGTCACTTCCACAATCGAAAACCACTCTAAAAACTATCCTTGCCCATCAAACACCTTGCTTATATTAGTACATGCAAGAGTTATAAAATTTAAAAGTTGAATAAAAAATTTTGAACCACGATAAAGTAAGATTTGAGATTTATAATTTAAAAATAATAATTTAATTTTTTATTTTAAATTTAATATAATAGACATAAAGTCATACAATTCATACTAATGAATACAATCATACAAAAACTTATTTTGAACTTTGACTATTAGAGATATTTTAAGGGTAATACTAAGTGGTCATAATCTAGCCAATTAGACATTATCAAAGATATTTAAGTAAAATTATCTCTCTTCGAGTAAAAAAAATTATTACATGTATTACAATTTATTTTCTAATAGGTCATATATTTTGACTAGCAAAATTTACTGATATACTGATATGGTATATTAGAATCATGAAAAAAAGCATATTTAAAATGTTAATCATTGGAGACGTGGAGTTTAAGTGCTTAAAATTTTATTATACTTAATTGGGAATGATTTACTTTCTATGAACAGTGGCCCATGGTTGCACTTGAACAGCCGTTTAAGTTTTAACTGATAAAAATTAAAAGGACGTCTTCCACTGCTGGGGATGGCCAGAACGCAGACCCCAGCCAGAATCGAGGATCGGCAGCAGTTGTGACCTGTTGGTTTGCACTTGATGACCGAGCAAGCATTTGAGCTCAGTTCTTCAAAGCATCAATAATATCATACAATTTGGGTTCTCCTAATGACACTGCTACTGCAGATCATTCTGGAAAAGATAAAATTCGTCATCCTACCATTCTGATGGAATCCGAGCGCAACAAAATATATATACTAATTTTATATAAAAATATATCTCAAGTCCTTAACATGAATGATATCACAGATAAATAAAAATTTATGTATGACTCCGCTAGTGATATTCATACGTACTAGATCATGAACTTAACACGATCCATTAGTTACTAATCTCTTGGATCGACAAAGTCTTGGAAGACTACCGATCTCTTCTGATGGAAGAAAGCGAAGAAGAAGTCAACAAGGGAGAAATGAAGAGAAGGAATTCCCTTAAATTCTTCCAAGGATGACTTCTTATAACCTTTAAGGAATACGAAGAGTTAAGATCTCCATTAAATCTTCATTAATCAGAAGATGAAGTGTTTTGATCTTCATAAATTCTTCATTTATGATCTTCATTATGATGACTCTTCGAATTCTCCATTAATTATCATGATTATGATTATTCGAATTCTCTCTTCTTTTGATCAAATAAATCCATATTTGATCTTGATCTCGAAGAGCTTCCGATATTTCAGAATTAATTAATAATTCAATTAGTTCTTATTCTGTAATAATCAATTAATTGATTATAGTATCCACTAAAATAATTAATTATAAATAATATTCATGTCTACATGTTATACGTGCGACCCTCTAGGTTTTATACATGAAGGTAATATAAATTCATACACAAACTAAGGTAACTATCTAAGAACAGTTTTTAGCCACTTAACGTGATAAAATTAATATCGATCATAAACTATAAACCACTATGAACTGATTACTGTGTAATTCAATGTGTTCATCTAAGTTTACATCTCAATTAATTCGGTACATTATGTATTACCACCAAATTAATTATTTTACTTGATTCTCAAGATATAATAGACTTCTCTTGAATGATAAATCATTCCTCCCATGGCCATGGATGTTAACTCCTAATCCAAGATAGTGATGAATCCTCTATTGACTTAACACTATTTTCTCTAAGCTTTACTATACACCCAACTACCGTATTAATCACAATTCGATTAAAGACTGCTTTTAACAACATCAAAGTGCATAATTTCATGCATAGAATAAATGAATGTCTCAAGTCAAAAGATCGATTATATTCGTTCATAAAAGGAGTAACCAATGATGCTTAATATGTTGGATCGAAAGCGCTAGAGGCGGGGACTCATGACTATTTCTCCGACTTTCGGAATTAAAAACGTATCGAGTAATGTAGAGGAAACAAAGAAATAAGTAATCACACAAACGACACAAAGGTTTTACTTGGTTTGGAGCCTAGGGCGACTCCTACTCCAAGGCTCGCGATCGTTGATCGCTTTCTGTGGGCAATAACTATATCGCGTAAACTTATTACAATCTAAGTACAATAAAAAGCTGTAAAAATTATACCGACAACAAGAAATGCTAAATCTGAAGCTCCGGGTAGTCGGGCACTTGTAGCAGCACTTCTGGGTCGTCTAGTTCGCAGCACACAAGAAGAGATTGCTTTAGAATTCCTTGTCCTGAGTTCTGCCTCCTGACCTCCTTTTATGCATTGTTGGAGGCGCCTCCAGCACCATCCAAGGCGCCTCCAACCCTCCCGAGTCGCCCACGTGGATCAGCACAGAATCGGTCACACCTCATCCACTTGAAGGCGCTTCCAAGCCACTCCAAGGCGCCTCCAAGCTGCGGTCCAAGGCGCCTCCAGCTCGGTCTAAGGCGCCTCCAGGCCTGCTGCACAGCTACCTTCAGCCTTGCACCTGAGGCCCCTCCAAGCTCCATGGAGGTGCCTCGGGCACTGTTCATCCGAGGCTTAAGGTTACTTCTTTGTTCTTGCATAATGTGTTAGTCCCAAACACATACCCTGCAAAACGAAGTTAGCACATAATAGTTATAAATAAGATATTGACAGTCTCTGGATTGTCCGGGTCTGACTTCGGATTTCTAACCAGAAATCCTAGGTCGACCCGATGCCTACTGTTCCCTCTGCAGGGAACGTGTCCTCACTTACTCCACCTAGGAGATTTACCTATTGTCAGCATGATCTTCCAGATCGACTGGACTTTTGCTCGACGCTCATGACTATTTCTCTGACTTTCGGAATTAAAAATGTATCGAGTAATGTAGAGGAAACAAAGAAATAAGTAATCACACAAACGACACCAAGGTTTTACTTGGTTTCGAGCCTAGGGCGACTCCTACTCCAAGGCTCGCGATCGTTGATCGCTTTCTGTGGGCAATAACTATATCGCGTAAATTTATTACAATCTAAGTACAATAAAAAGCTGTAAAAATTATACCGACAACAAGAAATGCTAAATCTGAAGCTCCGGGTAGTCGGGCACTTGTAGCAGCACTTCTGGGTCGTCTAGTTCGCAACACACAAGAAGAGATTGCTTTAGAATTCCTTGTCCTGAGTTCTGCCTCCTGACCTCCTTTTATGCATTGTTGGAGGCGCCTCCAGCACCATCCAAAGCGCCTCCAACTCTCCCGAGTCGCCCGCGTGGATCAGCATAGAATCGGTCGCACCTCATCCGCTTGAAGGCGCTTCCAAGCCACTCCAAGGCGCCTCCAAGCTGCGGTCCAAGGCGCCTCCAGCTCGGTCTAAGGCGCCTCCAGGCCTGCTGCACAGCTACCTTCAGCCTTGCACCTGAGGCCCCTCCAAGCTCCATGGAGGTGCCTCGGGCACTGTTCATCCGAGGCTTAAGGTTGCTTCTTTGTTCTTGCATAATGTGTTAGTCCCAAACACATACCCTGCAAAACGAAGTTAGCACATAATAGTTATAAATAAGATATTGACAGTCTCTGGATTGTCCGGGTCTGACTTCGGATTTCTAACCAGAAATCCTAGGTCGACCCGATGCCTACTGTTCCCTCTGCAGGGAACGTGTCCTCACTTACTCCACCTAGGAGATTTACCTATTGCCAGTACGATCTTCCAGATCGACTGGACTTTTGCTCGACGCTCGATGCTTCCGGACTTTCTGCTGGACGCCCGCTCCCGATCCGTCCAGTCTTCCACCTGGTTCGCGACACCAAGACTTTCCACCTAGGGTTACCACCCCTTAGGATTTTTGCCTGAAGCTTTCGACCCGCCAAGACCTTCCGCATAAGGTTACCACCCCCTATGACCTAGGGTTACCACCCCCTAGGGTTTTCCACCTGCCTAGCCGCAGTTAGGACTTTTGCCTAAGTACACTTAGGACTTTCCTGCAAGCTCATTCAAACTGTTAGATCACAAAACAACTTAACTTTGAACTCTTTGTCATTATCAAAACTTAGGTTCGATCGTCGGATGCTTCCCGCACCAACATAATATGTGGTCTCCTTTTAAGCAGGTCATGTCCAGTGTACCTCTGAACTCAAGACACCCCCAAGTACAACTTGGATATCCATCCCTTGGTCTATTTCGACCTAGTCATACTCAGTGTTGATCTAGATATTCATGTCCCCTCTAAATATCTATCCGATTAAGGATTATTTTCAGATTAATATACCCATTAATCTATGAGACTTTATCATTAATCATATACGTACAGAAAAATAAATAATTAATTATCAATACTTGCTTTTATGAAATAATTGTCAATAAAATACATAAGGAGTATCTTAGCACATAAGTGTACACACTAATAGATCCTTCCATGATTGCCCCACATTATTAAGAGAGAGTAAATTAAGAAATTGAAAAAAGCCATCATATGAAAGGATATTTCTATCAGCTTCATCGGAATTGCTACAATAGACATGGAGTTCGAGATTGATAGTAATGATGATTTCTAATTGTATCATCATCATCGAGTTACGACTTGTCGTAACTATTTGAGGAGCTTTAAGAATTATGTTCATAGGTTGATGTCCAGGTCTAATGTAACCGTCACCCTTTTTATCCGGGCTAGGAATCGATATTAATAATTTTATAATTCTGAATAGTAGAAGCACAGAGATATTAAAGCTACAAAACATGAATCATACTCCACCATATAGAAATCATTAATTTTCCTAAAAGAAATTAGTAAGTACTTGAATATTGATCATGTCTGAAATCGACGACGGCTAGACCATCAGTCAACTGATAGTTAAGTTGACAGGAAGAAGAGTCCTAGACCAGCTGGACCTACGAACAAATGGAGAAAGGAGATAAGGAAATGGAGCATTAGATGGATGGTTAGGGGTGTCTCGGCTCATCCACTCCGACACTCTATTTCCTCTCTCCTTTCTCCATTTGCCCGTAGGTCTAGCTGGTCCAAGAGTCTTCTTCCAGTCAACTTAACTATCAGTTCACTGGTGATCTAGCCTTCATCGATTTTAAATAAGATCAAATTTGATGTCGTCTGTAGGAATATAAACCTATTCTGAGATATGAAGATGGTTAATACCAGAAAACATAATAATGTCGTTTCCATGACCCAAGAAGACCTTGATTTGCTGGTGGCAACCAAAGTGCAAGTAGCATAGTAGAAGCAGCCAACAATAAACTTCTCTCCTTTTAAAGTACCTACGACGTTAGGCAAGGGAATCCACGCACATGATCGGAGGTCCAGGCTATTACACTCGACTGGATTTCCTCGAGCTTTGATCCGGACGTCAGCAGAGGAGTCCTAGAGATCCGAGTGGTCACAAGAAGCCTCTTCAGGAAACATGCCCTCTCGAGATCCTCTGAAGGTCAAAGGTCCCGCTATAGAATGTTCAAAGGGTTTGAAGAAAGACTCCACTATTGAATACTCAGAACACTTTCTGAACACTCCCTTCTCTTGGGCGATTTTGAAAGATGAACTACCTTGGCGATTAAGGTCCTTGCAGATTAAAGAGTATGTTGGGACAACTAATCGGAAGTATTACCTTATGAAGTTTGAAAATGTAGTTGTGCTAGAACAATATAATGACGATGTAGTGTTGAGTGCTAACAACACTTTCAAGTTCGACACAAATGTGGTTTAATCGGCTACCTCCATCATCCATCCTATGCTTTGGAGACTTCAAAAGAGTTTTTCTTCATCATTTCGCCAATAGTCAGAGGTACCATAAGACCCTGATCAATCTCTTTGCCCTCCTACAGAGATCGAAGGAAACACTAAAAGAATATATTGAATGATTCAACGAAGTGACCATGGATGTGATCTCAACAACTTCTGACATCTTGATGGGTGCATTCTCTCAGGCCTTATAGACGAAGGCTTCTTCCATTCTTCGGTGAAGAATACCCTTGCTAATTTTGACAATCTCTTGGTCCAAATTTTCAAAGACGTTAACATAGAGGAAGCTCAATTCACCCGAAGGAAGGAGATTACCTCTCCGACCTATGCATTTTAGGTGGAACACATAGCTCCCCCACCTCCCGCACAAAGCAGAGAGAAACAACATCGTTATCACCTGTTGCATAGAGAAAGAGCGGTGCACACGATGGAGGACGGTCGAACATCATTCACCAAACCTCCTCGGTGAATCCCCACCTTCTGGTCCTACCATAAGTCCAAGTCTCATTCCACTCAAGAGTGTAGATAATATGCTCAGGAGCTCCATCGAGCTATCGATTAGCAAAATCAGCCTTCACCCCAAGTGAATTACAAGCCAAGCAGACAGTCGGTGCCTGGCTTGTCGCCTCATTCATCCTCCCCAACTACTTTGCAGAAGGTGTTGGATCGTGTCACACGTGAGAGAGGGGTGAATTACGTGGTTTTCAAAAACTCTTTTTATTTTGTTTTAAAATCACGAGTATGTGCAATGTACAAGAAAACACAAGCGATTTTACTTAGTTCGGAGCCTTCGACGACTTCTACTCCAACCTAAGTCCCGCGAATCTATCGACGGGTAATTCTCTAAAAACCTCTTCTGGTACCTCTAGAAGAGAGAATCAAATACAGAGAAATTTAGAACAAGTGTAATACCTGTTGGAACCCCAAGGTTGTTTTGGTGTGATCAACAAGTTAAGTTAGGTCATGTTTGTTTCTAACCTTGTGTCTAAGTGTGCAGGAGCTTAGGAACATAGGTAGTCGAGCGGAAGACGCAACTAGTGAGAAGGACGGCAGTCCGAGGGAAGAGTACACCGGCGGACGAGAATGAAGCGCGTGGTGGTTCCGAGGGACGAAAGCCGGAGCGGAAGATTGCTCGGGGAGCAAGAGACGCAGCTAGCGAGAAGGTCGACGACCGAGGGACGAAGATTGCGGATAAGTACGCTGGCAGACGAGAAGGAAACACGCGGCAATTCCGAGGGACGAGAAGTCGGAGGGAAGCCCGCTCGAGAAGACCGGAAGTTGGGTTCGGGTGAGCCCTTTTCCGGATGGCAGAGATCACCCAAGTGAGCGGATCCGGAGGAGAAGAACCGGACCGAGGCGGGACTGAACCGGAGAAGAGGTCCCGGACGAAAAAGTCAACGGCTGTTGACTTTGGGCTCCGGGGCGCCCGGAACCCTTCCGGGCGCTTGGACCCAGTATTTTCTCCAGATCGAGTCAAAACTCGATCTGAACGTTGGGGGATAAAATTTATCCACCCCGGGCGCCCAGAACCCTTCCAGGCGCCCCGACCAAGGCTATAAATATAGCCTTGGTCCAGAAGCTTTTCATAAGTTCAGAAATTGTAACAACACTTGTGTGCTTCCACTGCTTTGATTAGCTTCTTTCTTTTTGTGCCTACACTGCTGTAAACGAGGCTTCTCCGCCTGAAGGAGTTCTTAGTGCAACCATCTTCCTTGGATTAACAACCTCCCCGGTTGTAACCAAGTCAAATCCGGTGCCTCGTTTTTATGCTTTATTTTCTGCTTAATCTATTTTTCAAGTGTTAGCTTAATTGTTCGAGAAAGGGTTGTGTTTTATTCAGGGCTATTCAACCTCCCCTTCTAGCCGTCCCAACGGTCCTACAATACCCTGCACTTATCCTTTTGCAGTAATTAAATACACAATAAATGTTACCGACACTTAGAGATCGATGTTGAAGTGCTCGTGTCGATGTCAATCTGCCAGTTGCGATCGGAACTCCTCAGAGCAATTGTCGGGCGTAGCAGCTTTGCAATAGAGTCATAGTAGGAGCCCGGAGTAGTTGGAACCTCAAAGGGACACGTAGTAGCTCGAATAGTCGTTGTTGTTCAATGCATTCTCGAGACAGCCTTATAAAAGGCATGGAAGGCGCCTTCCCTGGCCATATAAGGAAGGCGCCTCCAATGAGGCAAGTTTGATCTCGAATAGTTCAGTGCTTATCCATGACTTCGACCAACTTTATCCTATGGAAGACGCCTTCTATAAACAGTACGAAGGCGTCTTCTATCAAGCTTGAAGGTGCCTTCGGACACTGTTCATCCGAAGGTAATTTTCTTCTCTTAGCTTTGCAAAACAATGTTAGTCCAAAATATCTTGCAAGACAAGTATTAGGACAATAAAAATACAGAGTAGTAATTAGTTCCTATCCTCCCAGGACCAGGAACTACTCAAGGTCTCAGCTTAGGGATCCCAAATGGACCTAAACTGGACCGACTCCTACTGTCCCTTCAACCGAGACGTGCCCTCGCTTGATCACTCTCCTCCAGTGAATCAGACTCAGCCCGAAGATATACATAACGCCCTCTAGCAGCAGCTTGTGGATATCGTAGTTCTGACCGGCCAGCATATTCGCAGCATGAAGGTAATCCAGTTGGATCTTGTACTTCTTCAGGTTAGGCTGAGGTGGTATTCCGACCTGCCATTGGGTCCGGAAGCTAGGCCGTTCGGGAAGCCACATGAAGAAAAAAATACTCTTTCCAATGCTTATTGGAAAAGGGCATCTTATCAAAAAATACTAGCCCGACCCGACACTGAAAGAGATAAGTCCCTAGCTCGGACTGCTTGGGGTAGTAGAAATAATGAAAGACTTGAGGGGTCAAAGGGATGTCGTGCAGCCGAAACAGGACAACAACGTCGAACAGCAGACGAAAAGAATTTGGCATTAGTTCAGGGAGAGGAACACGGAAGTAATTACAAACTTCGATGACAAAGGGGTGGATAGGAAATCACAGGTCGATCTTGGAACAAGCAGATGATGTCGATCGGCGGGTAATTTGGTCGATCGGACAAAGAAGCCAAAATGTCCTCATGATCATAAGGGATTCCAAAGGTGTTTCTAAGACTTTTAGCGTCACCCGCATCAAACCTGGTCTCCATAGTAGAATACCAGAGCCTAGGCGAGGGGTCCGACGGCTGTGAAGAACTGGCCATTATCAAAAAAATAAGAAAACAAAGAGTTCGACAGAGAGAAAGTCAAACAGAAAACACCGCGAGCACAGGAGAAATACAGAAAGCTACGAGGGTCGCAATAGATTGAAGATAGGAGGCAGAAAGGATTCGAAGGGGCTTACAGAAGAGTAGTCGACACTAGGGAGAGCAAATGGTCGCCGGAGCACTAATCACGCAGAGGAACGCCAGCAGCTATCGCGGAGGATGCAGAGTAAGAAGATGAAGCCACCACCGCAACTTTATAAAGCTTGAGCTCGACAGACCGAGGGCGTTCGATCTAGGTCACGGAAGCCGAAGCGCGAATCCAGCCATTGAATTCAAATTGGCAAACGTCACATCAACGTCTGTCGCTTTGGGCATGTGGTGACGGTAGCAGTGACACGTGGCACCCACCTACAGGGCAGTATTTAATGAACGCCATTAACAGGCGTGGGCACGTGCTCGGCTTCAAGGGAGATGATTTGCATGAATTTCAAAGGGATTCGGATAATGTCAGTGTTGACCGCTCTTAACCGAGGATAGAAACTGTAAATTTCTCCAAGTGCGAGTATGCAAAGTACCGATCGCCCTCAATGAGCAATCTCAGGACTGTCTGATACCCTCGGGCGGACCGGTCGAGGTCCAACCAGCATCACGGTCGATCGGCCAACCGACCTCCAGACTGGCTTGTCTAGTCAGTCGGACTTGTAAACTCCTTCGACTACACTTGAGGGGGAGGCATGTGATCCGGTGATGAGGAGGGGCCCGCTCAACAGAGAGGTCAATGACACTGTGGAGGTCAAAGTTCAGGCAGTAAACACCCCGTATCGCTGGCCGATCGGACGACCCACTCGCCCGACCGGCTTGAAGGACAGCTGAGCCGATATCAACTCGATGAGTACCATAGCTCGGTCGCATACCGAGCTTCTGACGCTCAGAACAAGATACATGCTGAGTGGCCAGCCCGCTCGAACTCGCATTGAGCCTTAGAACCGGCATTCACTCTCAGACATAGCTCGGGACAAGGGAGCGTTGACTGAGCTGCCAAAGGGCCGGACCCGTCGAACGGCCAAGGGCTGGCCGAGCGGTCATCCCGCTCGACCCACTAATAAACAAAAGGAGGATCAGTCGATATCCTCGTGGAGACTCGCACTACTGACAGACGGCATGGTTGGCGGTATAGACAGACAGAGGATCATACGGCAGAAGCTTCCACTGTTATGTCAGGTATATGCCCAGGTCATTCAGGTATGGTGTCCAGGACGCTTTCCTGACATGTCTTTTCTGCGGAAGGTTTAAGAAGCGTGTCCATCTCGAGGAGCGTGCACGTGCTTCCCCGGAGCCCTATATAAAGGGCTTCAAGCTTCGACGGAGGTATGCATAATCTCTACTGTAGCTATAGTTACTATTGGACCCCGTGGTAGTTTTGATGTGATCAACCAAGTTGGTTAGGTCTTGCTGTGTTTGATCCCTGTGTCTGAGTGTGCAGGAACTTAGGAATACAGGAAGTCAAGCGGAAGACGCAGCTAGCGAGAAGGACGGCACGGGAAGGGAGCCGACGGGCTCGGTGCGTCCGAAGGACGAGAGAGCTGCGGAAGAGTACTCCGGTGGGCCTGAAGAGCATGCGTGGCGTTCGAGGGACGTTAAGCCGGGACGGAAGGCTGCTCGAGGAGAAGGCCGGAAATTGGGTTCGGGTGAGCCCTATTTCGGTTGGCCACAATCACCAAAAAGATCGGAACATCGGAAGTCGCAACAAGCTGGAAACGAAGTCAAAGGAGCTGAGCTGCCAACTTAGAGGCGCCTCCAACCTGACTGGAGGCGCCTCCATCTTGAAGGCGCCTACAACTAGGTTGAAGGCGCCTTCAGCCAGGCTGGAGGCGCCTTCAGCCTGATTAGAGGCGCCTTCAACCAGTCAAAGTGACCGTTCTGCGTGCGGATAAAGTTTTATCCGCTGACCGAGCTGGAGGCGCCTTAAACCTTGTTGGAGGCGCCTTGGACCCTCGGGATAGACTTTCCAGGAGCTATAAAAAGGCCCCTGGAGCTAGGAATTCAACAACAACTTAAACAATCAATCTGTACTCAATTCCTAGCAACTAAGTGAGCGTTCTAAGTATAAAAAGGCTTCTCCGCCTACAGTAAACGAGATTCTGATAGTAGAGCTTTTCATCGCCCTGGATTAACAACCTCCTTGGTTGTAACCAGGTTAAATTCTGTTTCTGTTTCTTTTTCTGTCTCCTTAATATAGTTGTTATTTTATATTGCTGATTTAACTTCTGAGTTGAAATCCGAGGAGGGTATAGTTTGTGTTTGTTTTCAGCAATTCACCCCCCTCTTGCCAGTCTCCGCTGCACCAACAAGTGGTATCAGAGCCTGATCGCCTCAGAAGCACTAACCACCAACTGAAGCACTACGATCAAGACGATGGCCGGAGCGAACATCCATCCCCCAAAGTTCGACGGAGACTTCGCCACATGGAAGCGCAAAATGGAGGTATTTTTTAAACGGATTTTGATATTCTTATTACAATGAAATATGGTTTTGCAGCGCCGAAAGACAAAGAAGAAAACACATGGAGCAAGAAGGAGCAAGCCGATTTCGTCGCCAACGGAAAGGCAGAGTTCCACCTGCTCAGTGTGCTGCCACCACAAGAAGTAAATCGGATCGGAAGCTACGACTCAGCGAAAGATCTCTGGGAAAAATTCCTGGAGCTACACGAAGGTACTTCCGAAGCGAAGCTAGCGAAGCGTGACATCCTCCGGAACCAGTTAACGAACCTCCGGATGAACCAAGGCGAGAAGGTAGCGCAACTCCAAGCAAGAATCAAGGAGCTGATAACGCAACTAACGAACCTTGGAGAAGAAGTAACCAACCGGGATTCCATCCGATACGCGCTCAATGCCTTCCCGAGAACTCCAGAGCGGGCCTCCTTAGTAGATGCGTATTACATCTCTAAGGACCTCGAGGTAAGTACTTTAGAACAATTATTTTCCACTTTTGAACTTCACGAATCTCGAGTTTCAGAACCCAACGGAGTAGAGAAAATAAGTCAGAACATTGCCTTAAAGGCAAAGATAAACAGTTCTAACTCCGAAGCCTCAGTCGACGAATCCGAACCGGCACTACTGGTAAAACACTTCAATAAGTTTTTTAGTACTAACAAATTTAAATCGCAGAGGCATCATCGAAAGAAGAGGACGGTTCGCTGTTACAACTACAACGAAGAGGTGCACATCAAAGATGACTGCCCAAAGCTAAAGAGAAAGGAGAAAGAAAGGGAAAAGCCAAAATACAAGAAGCCAGAAGCCTCCAAATACAAGAACCTAAAGGCAACATGGAATGATTCGTCATCCTCCGAATCGGAAGTCGAAGAATTCTCGGGACTAGCACTGATGGCCAACCATCAGCAAGAAGAAACGTCCAGCTCAGAAATGAGCATCGACGAAGGGGGAGGAACGTCAGAAGAAAGCAGCAGTGAAGGGGGAGCGTCACCTAATCAGGTAAGTAAGGTACGTAATCTAACCCCGTCTCAGTCATTTCGATTTATTAAATCACTTTCTAAAGATTTATTTGAATTAGAAAAAGAAAATAAAGAATTAAAAATAAAATTAGCAAAAGCATGCCCACTTGAAATGTATGATAGTATGAAATCAGAAAATGAAAATTTAAAATTAGAAATTGAAAAATTGAAAAATGATGCATGCTTAAAGAAATTTCCAAATTCAAAAATTAAAGTTTATGGAAAATTAAACTGGTACATTAGAAACCATCAGGGTCAACTTAGAAGAATACCCAAAAATTATGTACCCCCTAAGTATCTGAATAACCCTGTAGGTAGGAACCTCTATTGGGTTCCAAAATCTGTACTTAATTAATTTTTCAAAAATTAAAAGCTTACAGTGAGAAAATTAAACATTGAAATTCTTTATGGAAGCTTTGACTAAGGAAGTGGTTGTTGCTCCAATAACCAAGAAGGCCTAGTGCCTCGCCACTACTTGGAAGCTAAAATATTGAAAGAAAATGTTTAATTAACTTTCTGAAAAGCATTAAACAAAAATTAAATAATGCTTTGAAAGTTTATCAAATGTTTGTTAAAATAAACAAAAATTCCTTAATTTTTTTTTTTTTAAATTCTAACTTAATTTTTTTTGTTAGAAATTTTCTTATGGAAAATTCTAAAAAATCATTCACTTGACTTAGAAATTTTTCTTTTTTGGAACATTTGAACATTTACTTAGGATTTTTTTATTTTTAACTTAGCAATTTTTATTCAAAAATTCATTTTTTAACTTAGAAAATTTTCAATCTTACTTGAAAATTCTTAAGACCCCATTTTTGCTGTGATCAAAGGGGGAGAGAAAAGTACAAGTGTAGGGGGAGTTAGAAAAAATTTAAAATTTAAATTTCTTTTTCTACTTTTTGTTGCAATTTTTCTAATTGCAAAAAATTATACTTAACTTGTTAGTTTAGTAATTTTTTCTTTAAAATTACTGTTTATGTCTATTTTAACCCTAACTTGAACTTGGGTTGATGCACATCAAAAAGTGGGAGATTGTTGGACCCCGTGGTAGTTTTGATGTGATCAACCAAGTTGGTTAGGTCCTGCTATGTTTGATCCCTGTGTCTGAGTGTGCAGGAGCTTAGGAACACAGGAAGACGAGCGGAAGACGTAGCTAGCGAGAAGGACGGCACGGGAAGGGAGCCGACGGGCTCGGTGTGTCCGAAAGACGAGAGAGCTGCGGAAGAGTACTCCGGTGGGCGTGAAGAGCGTGCGCGGCGTTCGAGGGACGTTAAGCCGGGACAGAAGGCTGCTCGAGGAGAAGGCCGGAAATTCGGTTCGGGTGAGCCCTATTTCGGTTGGCCACAATCACCCAAAAGATCGGAGCATCGGAAGTCGCAACAAGCTGGAAACGAAGTCGAAGGAGCTGAGCTGCCAGCTTGGAGGCGCCTCCAACCTGACTGGAGGCGCCTTCAGCCTGATTGGAGGCGCCTTCAACCAGTCAAAGTGACTGTTCTGCGCGCGGATAAAGTTTTATCCGCTGACCGAGCTGGAGGCGCCTTAAACCTTGTTGGAGGCGCCTTGGACCCTCGGGATAGACTTTCCAGGAGCTATAAAAAGGCCCTGGAGCTAGGAATTCAACAACAACTCAAGCAATCAATTTGTACTCAATTCCTAGCAACTAAGTGAGTGTTCTAAGTGTAAAAAGGCTTCTCCGCCTACAGTAAAGGAGATTCTGATAGTAGAGCTTTTCATCGCCCTGGATTAACAACCTCCTTGGTTGTAACCAGGTTAAATTCTGTTTCTGTTTCTTTTTCTGTCTCCTTAATTTAGTTGTTATTTTATATTGCTGATTTAAATTCTGAGTTGAAATTCGAGGAGGGTATAGTTTGTTTTTGTTTTCAGCAATTCACCCCCCTCTTGCCAGTCTCCGCTGCACCAACAGTTACTGTGTCATTTTGCTTCCTCGTTCCTTCTACATCATTGGTGGTTGACTTGAGCGTCGGAGGGCTATCGCCGGGGAACCCCTCCCTGGCTCGGCACTGACGTTGCTGTGGTTGCAAGTTTCACTGACGAGAAGTCCAACGATTAACGGGAGTGCCACGTCCCAAGCATCCATCGCCTCGACTCTCAGACAGGATCAATAAGCAAGTGAGATCCCTTTTTATGTATGTGATTTGTTTGCATTATATAATTAATTAATCTCTCTTATATGTTCAATTTTGTATGTCTAAATTAAGAGAATAAAAATATCTCCTGTTAATTTACACTTAGTTTTGGACACGAATAAATTGACTAGACCAAATTTTTTAGACTAGCTTCGAAACCTGAGAATTGTTCTTAAGATTGATAAGATTGTGTATGTCCTTAAAGAGCCTCTTCCAATTGTTGGACCGTGAGATTCGATAGAGGGGGGGTGAATATCGATAAACAAAATTGTTCGAGTATAAACACAGCGGAAATAAAAAGACAATGCTAACACAAGCTGGTTTTACTTGGTTCAGAGCCTGTGTCGACTCCTACTCCAAGGCCCACACACAAGGGTGCTTTCGGTGGGCAATTACTAGCAGTTCGAAAATTATTACAAATTAAAGTACAGGAATGCTAATGGAAATAAAGCAAATACCGACAAGAACTAAAAAAAAACAGGAAAGGAGCATATTGTCGGAGCTTTGTTAGCGTCGCGGGAGCGCAGAGCAGTGGAGCAAGCAGTGGAAAACTTTCTTTTCGTTGTTGTTCTAAAGCTCCCCTCTAACCCTCCTTTTATATGAGGCTCGCGGCGCCCCGGATCCCTTCCGGGCGCCCTGGTGGGACGTGGCAGGTCCAACCAGCAAGCTCCACGTGGCGACGCGCGAGTTTGGACGAAATTTGCCTCCCGGGCGCCCGGATTCCTTCCGGGTGCCTGGATCCTGTTTTCCTGCAGAATCTGTCCTGCAAGACAAACGTTAGTCCGGAGGCAAATTTACCCTGCGACACAGATTGTTAGCAAAAGCAAAGTGAGTATGAATTAGCAAAAAGGAGTATGACTTAGATTCCATTTTTTCGAGACCGGAATCTAGTCACGATCTCGACTTAGATATCCGAAATGGATCTAAGTCGGATCGACGCATAATGTTCCCTTCCCGGGAACGCGTCCTCGCAGTCACTCCCCTCCAGTGACTTACCTTACTTACCTGCCAGACGTCCGGTCAGCCCGTCGACCCGTCTCGACTTCGTGCCAGCTATCCGGTCAGCCCGTCGACCTAGCTGGACTTCATGCCTAAGCGTCTGGTCAGCTCGTCGACTCGCTTGGACTTCGTGCCAGCTATCCGGTCAGCCTGTCGACCTAGCTGGGCTTCGTGCCAGACATCCAGTCAGCCCGTCGACCTGTCTGGACTTCTCCTGCACACTCGATCAGAGTGTTAGACAACAACAGACTAACTTAACCTGATTTGTCATTCATCAAAACCTGGGTTAAATCGTTAGTGCTAACTGTACCAACACCAATAAATTTTACTGATGATGTAACTTTTGACCAATTATTAACTTATCAGAAAGAATCATGTTAAAAAATTTACTACTCTTAATATTATTGGTCAAATTTATGTTTGATGACATTTATATAATCAAGAGAACTAAATAAATATATAAGAACTGATTTCATGTCACCAATCTCTCTAAGTCAATTAACTGATTTCGACTGAATAATAATCGAGGTAAAAATGAAATTGAGTATGTGACAATAATTTTAATATTAGAGTATATGATTTAGATATTTTAAAATTTTTCCTAAGCTTTTTCTTTTTGATGGTGGTAAAAGACAATTCGCTCACCCTAGCGCCTCTTTAATTTGTTCTCAAACTAATATAGAAGAGATAAATTATGGGTGACTACTCACCTTAAGCAGTTGAATAACACATAGAGAGAATAATCATTGAATTATTAGTCATGATTTAACTCTCAAAGTTCATGATGATAATACTGTTGTATACTAGTCAGTTGTTCATCTCGAGGACAGAGCATTTTCTTTTCAAGGATAAACACACCGATAGGGCTGTAAACAAGCCAAGCCGAGCTGAACTTTTGGGTATTCAAGCTTGTTTGATAACCAAGCCGAGCCGAACCGAACTTAAAATGAACCAAGCTTTAGAAATGAGTGTTCAAACTTAGCTTGGTTTATTTTTTATGAGCTTGAACTTGTTTGAAACTTGACTTGAGCTTAGTTCTTTTAGATGTTATTAAGCTCTCAATTCAAGCTGAGCTTGAGCTTAGCTCGAGCTTGGTTTGAGCTTGATTCGTTTAGATGTTATCAAGCTCTCAATTCAAGCTTGTTTGATTGACTATTGAGCTTGATAATTTAAATTTATTATTTTATTTTATTATTTATTTAGTATATTGAAAAGAGTTTTATTAATGAATATGGTTCGTGAACATTGTTCACGAACGTTGTTCACGAATGTTAACGAGCTGAACACATATGTGTTCAAGTTTGTTCGTTTAGCTTAACGAGTTGTTCAAGCTTGTTTATTTAACTAATCTTATGTATATTAAACGAACATAAATATACTCTTACCAAACCGAACACTAAACTTGTTCACAAACGCTTGGTTCATTTACAACCCTACACGCCGAGAGTTGATTTGATGCTATCGATACCGAGAATGCCCTCATCTCATTCTATTTCTTCTAAGTGGATGATAGAGAAAGGGGGTAGATGGAAAGGAGAGAGATAGAGAGAGGGGCACTTTCGATAAAAGCATCCCCATAGGGGTGTTAATACCCCCTCTCCATTGTGAGTGGATATTATAATGCTCACTCACAAGAAAGAGGAGAGAGAGTCTTCAAAGGTGTTCAAACATTTAAACACTCTTTTTCTCAATTTTTTTATTTTTTTAAATTATAAAATTTTTAATATTATTAAAAAATGGTAAAATTATTTTTTTTTACAAGTAAGATTATTATTTTAAAAAATAATAATTTAAATATTTTAAAATATATTTTAAAATGTATTTATTTAGTATAATATAATTTTAAAATGAATGAGTAGACGATGAGACTTATAAATAATAAATATTAATGTTAAAAAAATATATATGAAAGACCTGGGTTGTTATAATGAGTACGTGTCAATCAATTATATTTTTATAAAACGATAAATATTATAATGGTAATATATTATGGTTGTTTTGACGCAACGTCCAATCAACCCACACTGCGTATTTATTTTGGGCTCGTATTATGATACGCCTTTTGTGGGACCCACCCCTGGGGAGTCATCCACCTCACGCGGATCGTCTGCCAGTGTACTTGCAACCAAAAACTATCGAATTCCACTCAGCCTCCCTCCGCTTCAAGGAAAACAACGCTCATTTTTTTAAACATAAAATAAAAATGAAATGAAATCCAGAAGGAAAGAAAAACGAGTATAAAAAACTCTCGTCTTCTCCGCCTCATCGACCGATATCCTCTTTTCACATCTGAACCCTTCCTTAAACCTCTTCTTCCTCATCACTTCTCCTGCGTGATTTGGATCCCGATCCGCCGGAATTGGAATGGAGAACGGCTTTTCGTCGGACGAGGACACCGATGTGAGCGACTCGGAGGTGGAGGACTACGAGGAGGAGAGCTACACGGCGCTGAGGACCGGGAACCACCGGATCTGCAACCCCGACGGCACCTTCCGCTGCCCCTTCTGCGCCGGCAAGAAGAAGCGGGACTACCAGTTCAAGGATCTCCTCCAGCACGCCACTGGCATCGGGGCCTCCAGCTCCCGCAAGGGCTCCCTCAAGGCCAACCACCGCGCCTTCGCCCGCTTCCTCCAGCGCGACCTCGCCCCCTCCATTTCCCTCCCCCCGGCGGATCTCAAAGCCGCGGTCACCGCCGCCGCTGTCCCCTCCGCCCCTCGCTCTCCCTCTCCCTCTCCTTTGTCCTCCCTTACCACCGCCGCTGCCGCCGACTCGGAGCCTCCCCCCGAAGAGGAGCTGTTCGTTTGGCCTTGGATGGCTGTCCTTGTCAATGCCGATCCATCCGAAGCAGAGGGGGAAACTAACTCACTTGCTGATCAGCTCGCGGAATTCCACCCCACCGACACAGTCTTCTTGCATTTGGAGAAAGGGGGAAGATCTACCGGCACCACCGTGATTGTTAAGTTCCAACACAGCTGGGGCGGGTTTGAAAATGCCATGTATTTTGAGAAACGCTTTAAGGCAAGCCGATGTGGTAGGGAACAATGGATTGAGCTGCAGGGTGACGTCTCCAGCACATTGTATGGATGGATCGCCCGCTCTGATGACTACAACGAAGACAGCGGCATTGGTCGGTACCTGAGGAAACACGGCGAACTAAAGACCATAAAGCAGGTCACTGAAGAGGAGAACAAGGAGAAAGGTAAACTTGTCGCCAATCTAGCATACCAAATCGATGTTAAAAATCAGCACTTGCATGACTGGGAGGTGAGGAACAACAAAACTAATCTCGTCATCCACCAACTGATTTATGAGAAAGACAAGCTTCATCAAGCTTATAATGATGGTATGTTCATCTTACCTTGCTAAAACTATTACTTTTATCATGTCATTTTAGTTCAAAATATTGTCCCAGCGATCATAACTTCGTCATAGATACAAATGTGATACTTGGTGTTGCTTTGAAATATACAAGTTATAGCTGCTCTTGAAAAAACATGGTAGGGCTAGATTAACTTTATTGTCTTGTTGCTTTCTTTAAGGCAGATGTGCATTTAATATATCATAAACTTGAAACCTTGGAAATACTAATGGCCATTTACAAATATTATAAATCATAATACCAGAATTTATTTGTGCAGGTTGCTTCTCTTCATGAGATGTTAGTATCAGTCAATTTAGATATATTTTCAATGTAATGTGTCATTTGTTAGTACATAATATTTGGCAGCTGAGGAATTAAACTGTGGTAATAAACTCACTTGGTGTTGGTTGTGAATACTTTATTGTTAATATTTGTGTCATTCTTCATTCAATCCTAAAGCATTCTCAAATTTCTCTCTGATGATTATATTTTGCCTTCTTCTGATTGGAAGTCACTTGATTCTTCTTTTTTTTTCAGAAATGAGAAACTTACAGCGCACTGCAAGAGATACTACCCTCAAGATTTTTGAGGAGAATGAAAAGCTGAAGGCAGAGTTGGACTTGAAGAGAAAGGAAGTTGAATCGCGGTCCAAAGAACTGGATAATAAGGAAGCACAAAATGAGGATGAAAGAAAGAAACTTGATGATGAGAAGCAAAAGGTACAATACTTGCTGTTTAGTGTATTATATCCTCATTTTCTGCATTATATAGGACTATTTTTCCAATTTTCTTACTAATAATATGTTAATGGAGTTCTAGATCATTGAGTAATTAGGATAATCACTTTTAAGCTGTTCAAATATTCTTCTCCATTGTAAGATATATATATATATATATATATCTTGTCCAAAGTTGTGTTTGCACCTGCATGGTTCTTAAATTATTGCATAGTGTCTTCCACATTAGTGTCCGTTATCTGCTAGTAAGGTTTCAAAATTTTGTCATACATTTCATAAGCTTAGTCATTCTGAAAGAGTTATAATATTAGACAAGTGTTTTTGGTTTAATGGATAGGCTGCGCAAGCTCAAATATTGCTCTTAGTAATGCCCCTTTTTAGCAGCTAATATTCATGATGTATTTATATTTGCTGATAATTATATTTTCATGAGAAGAACCTTAGGATCCTTTTGTTCGGGCTATAATTTAAATGTTATTTGGTTCTGGGAAGAATAATATTTGGACTTGTTGTACCATCATATTTTAATGTTCACCATCAACATTAAGTTTATGTATGTCCAACTATTTGAAATTGGCTAGATGAAATCCTTCCATTGATCCCTATACAAATCTATATCACTAACAATATTCAAATTATTTTTCTTAATTATATTGACTGATTTTTTTCTTTAGTCTCCCTCTATCCCCACATCTTCCACTCAAACAGATTGAATTCTTCTTACTGTTTATTTGGCTGAAATCTTTTCTGCCACTTGCTCCCATATGGATGTGTATTGTACTTCTACTTTTGTGTTGCTGCAGATTTTTCAACCTTAGAATGTATTGTATTTTTGCTTACAAATTTGATTGCTTCAGTTGGATGAAATCCCACAATATTATCTTATTGATTATGCTTTAATTGTTGATTACTATTATAATGGCAGGTTGAAGAAGCATCAATGCTTCAAAAAGAAACAGAGGAAGAAGTCTTGAGACTCATAGAAGAGCAGAAGGTGATAGTTATAGTGTGTTTATATAACTTTCGTGTTTGTTCTTCTACCATAATCTTACATGTGGTCAATTTCCATCATTGGGAATCATTCAGAAGGAAAAAGAAGCTGCTCTTGCAAGAGTTCTTCAATTAGAGAAGGAAATTGACCATAAACAACAACTGGAGTTAGAAATAGAAAACTTGCAATGGAACTTAAAAATCATGAAGCAAATGGAAGGGGAAGATGCTGCAGATATACAGGAAATGGAACAAAAGTTGGAAAGAGAAAGAGAAGAATTGGAGTCCTTGAATAATACTCTCATAAAGAAAGAACGAGAAAGCAATGATGAGTTGCAGGCTGCTCGGAAAGAGTTGCTTACGGTCTGCCTTCCTAAATTAAGATGCACTCACACCTCATGTTTTTAATCTTCTTGTTGCATGTTTTAGCATCATTATATATCGCTACAAAGTATTCATCTTTGAATTGTTCTAACTGTTTGAGTGGCTGGTTAGGGTTTGGAGGATTTACTTACTGGCCGTACATTGATTGGGATCAAAAGAATGGGTGAACTTGATGAGAAGGCCTTTCAGAATGCTGCCAAGAAAAAATTCAAGTCTGATGAGGCTGACATCAAAGCTGCTGAATTATGTTCTAGCTGGCAAGAAGAACTGAAGAATCCATCATGGCATCCGTTTAAGATAGTTGTCACGAATGGGAAGGAGGAAGTATGTATACTTTGCTACCGACTCTTCTTTGTCTGCCTATCATTTTGAAATTGTAGATATCTTTAACTCTGAAACTGGCGCATCAGTTTGCCATGTTTTTGGTTTTATAAATCTCAAAAATATTAACATTTTGTGTTATGGCTTGTTTTACTTGTCTGCCTTCATGTTATCCTCTTGCCTCTGAATTGGGACAATTGATTACTAATACATAGATTTTGCGTCCTACAGGAATTCCTCGTCGAGGATGACCCAAAGCTAAAAAAACTATGGATCGAGTATGGAGACGATGTATGCAATGCAGTGAAAACAGCTCTACAAGAACTGAATGAATATAACCCCAGCGGAAGATACGTGGTACCAGAGCTCTGGAACTTCAAGGATGGACGAAAGGCATCAATGAAGGAGATAGTGCAGTACATTATAAAACACTGGAAGTCTTCTAAGCGTAAAAAATGAGGAGACCAAGCGTTGACTAAGGTTATCTTTTCCTAACATAAGTCAGATGAATTAGCTGGCAAGTTTGCATCAATTAGCCTAGTCAGACTCTTCAGAAATCATCTCTGGTCCTCTGTTTGTGCGATGCTTCTAATAAGAGATGTTTGTATTTTCTGGAGCCCCCTAGAAAATGATTTCTCATGAACCATGAAACTTATTGTATCATCTCACTATCTTAGCAGGCCCTCTTTTGTGTGTTCCAGGCCAAGGTAATTTATTTTTGACACTGCAAGTTGTAAATCTCCAATCCTATTAGATGTACCAGATCCTTTGTGATGTGTTTCTTTTCACTTCTTTCTGTTTTTAGTTTCTTGATATCAGTAACCAGCCTATGATGACAGTTCTGTACTATTTGCTAATGAATTGTTAAGATTATTTGGCAGCACCCAGAGCCCTCATCGAGGCAGGTGCAAAGCTTTGGAGGAAGCGAAAGCTGTCGTCTTCTCAGCAGCACTGCCCTCCCCTGTTGACTGGTCAATCTTAAGAATTCAAAATTTTGAGAAGGTTATCAGGAGGCTCTTCTTTTCATTGGAGCCTTTTCAGGTCAAGCTGAGTTAAGTTGAACCAAGTTTTATGGTATTTATATTTGTTGATAGGGTGGCCGAACTAAGTTTATTTGTTTGATAAGGGAATTGAGCTAAGTCGAGTTTAAACTGAGCCATGGGTGTTCAAAAAAATAAAAATCATTTAGATATTATTTGGGTTCATAATTAGATTGGTTAGTGGATTTAATATTACAAGTTTGTTTTTTTTTTTTTTTGTTTGGGAAGGCTTTTTTGTTTTGTTTATTTAAGTGTTTTATTAATGAATATGATTTTACTCATAAACATTTTTATAATTTTTATTGTTCAAGTTTATTTATTTTATTTAATTACTCTAATTATTTATTTATTTAATTAATTGATGTGTATCCTTTTGTTTTTGCTCTGTGGATGTGAGAGAGCGTCTTCTTATGATTTTTTTTTAGGATGAGGTTTGAATTCTAATTTTGATGAATTAATATAATGGATGATTAATTTAAGAATATTAGATTTATTATAATAATATCATGTGTAAGTGCCAATTGTATTAACATGGGGCAAGAATATGTCTAATTATTGAAGATTATATAGAGCAGAAGATCAATTAATGATTAATTTAATAATGGAGAAAATTGATTGATGATTAATTTAGCCGATCATCAAATAAATAAATATATATATATATATATATATATATATATATATATATATATATATATATATATATATATATATATATATATATGTCTAATTATTGAAGATTATATAGAGCAGAAGATCAATTAATGATTAATTTAATAATGGAGATAATTGATTGATGATTAATTTAGCCGGCATCAAAATATATATATATATATATATATATATATATATATATATATATATATATATATATAACAAAACTTATTAAATCATACACTTTATTGTTTATTATAATCGGTTTCTGGTCTCTAAGATTTACAATATCCAATACTCTTAAATTAGGAGTTCAAGTGCTTAAAACTTTATTATACTTAATTGTGAATGATTTAATGTTTATGAACAGTATTATATGATTCGAAGTTAATTACTGTAATATAATTATGCTTATTTTGCACTTCAATAGTAGTTGTTAAATATTTTTAGTCAACAAAAATTAAAAGGGAAATATTTTTAAAATATAAAATAATATCTCAATATATTTTTTATTTCGATAGTACTCTTATTTTTCTCTAATTTACCCTTTTAGTTTTGTTACAGCAGTTTCAGTAAATTTGATATAAATAAATAATTTTAATAAAAATATGTTTTAATATAATAATATTTTATCCACCTTAATTGAATTTAGAAAAATATTAAATTGATATATTATAAAAATATTTATAATAATTTTGATGAAGTTAAAAGAATTTTATTATAATAATATTAAAGAAAAAATAATCTTCTAACAAATCCAGATAATTTATATGCACGAACAATATAATCAAAAGTTGATTACCTTAATTATAGTAAAAGGTGAAATTCATCATCCAACAGTTCCACACGATCAATCTCATGATCATATGTGAGGAGTTACATCGGAAAGCTATAGTTAGCTAGTGCAGGAAGGACTTTTTCCTCAGCTTTATCAAGATTTGAATTCTTACCCTATTATAATAAATCTACCCCGCATTAGCCCACTCAACCTTGCCCCTGGTGCAAAGTTCATTGCCTCAAGCCCCTTGGGGCAGGTGCCTGATTAGGCACTTCTAATCAGACATTTGAAATTGGAAATTCAAAGGAATTTTTTTAATAGACAGCGGATCCGAAAATATTAGCGGTTAAAATAGATCTCTATGTATATGCTTTTATTTATTAAGATGATCAATGAGAAATTTTAGTGTAACTGGACAGGTTAAAATTTTTAAAAAAAATCCATTGCCTCAAATATCAAAAAGACCAGTGTGGTAACCCTAGTAGGGTTGTCGAGATGATAATTTCATTTTTTGCTATAAAAAGAAATAATTATAATACCCCCGATAATAGTGGAGTGATAGAGCATCTTTTTAGTTTTCCAATCATATAAGGATTGAATTCCAACTTCGACGAATTAATGGATGAATTTCTTTTAATGAGTGATTGACCTAAAAGCGCTGGATTGATGGTCATCCGTTATGAGTGTTTTCCTGATTTATCTTAATAATCAGTGAGAAATTTCCGTGAAATCAGACCGGTCATTCTAGAATTAATCGGCATAAACTGACTATATGATACCAACTAAAAGAAATAAGTATAGTAAAAAACTAAAATAAAATTAAAAACCATCAAAGTAACTAGAGTGGTAAATGAATTGAATGTTCGTGAATAAATTTAATGTTCGATCTAATAAAAACATATTTACGTTTGTTCAATATACAAAATCAATTAAATAAATAAATCTAAACAACTCGCTAACCTAAATAAATAAATTTAAACATATATGTACTCAGCTTATTAATGATCATAAATAAGTTTAAATTAAAAATTCGTTGGTTTACTAGACTCAAATTAAATTTAAATCAAATACTTGTAAGAAAAAATAAATTAAATCATGAATAATCGTTAATAGCTTAATTTTACCGTATCAAAGTTTCAAACACCCCGCTCGGCTTGTTTACCGCCATACAAGTAATATTCAAATAAAAGTTTGGTCAAAATATTTATTCACGCGCATGCATTTAGTTTATCATTTACTTTTTACTACCAACCAAAAATAAATAAAAAAAGAATACATTTAGTTTATCATTTGAGCAACATTATTGAATGTATCAAAAATAATCTGCTTTCAAGATTAGTTTACAATAATTAAATCCACCACTCCATTGTGGTTTTGCCTGATGCAGTTTGTTATTTGAGTTTTGTACAATTCCTTCCTCTACATGGGCAAGCAAGTTGTGACCATATACACCTTCCGATTCTCTCATCGACGAAGCTCAGTTATGCCGGCAGGACCTCCCCATTCACTGACCCATCATCCTCCAACACTGTTTCGTCCTTGGGGGCGTCGACGCTCGTGCTGTTCTCGTCTTGAAAGCCTCGTACGAACTTGTCGTAGTTCGTCGGTTCGTCAGACTTGAACGGGCGTTCTCCGAGTACACTGATTAAGTCCTCTTGGTGCAGCACCTCCTTCTCCAGCAGCAGCTCCGCGATCTGGGCGACCTGATCCTTGTGCTCCTTGATCAATTCCAGTGTCTTCGTGTATGCTTTCGATACCCACTCTCTGACCTCTTCGTCGATGATGGCTTCCGTCTTGCTGCTGTAAGGCTTGTTCATTTCGAACGAATCTTCCTTCTGGGGAAACGAGAGGAGGCCAACCTTGTCACTGAAGCCGTAAACCGCAACTTGGGCGTAAGTCATCTTGGTCACTTTTTCAAGATCATTCTGAGCTCCAGTCGAGATCTTGCCCAAAAGAACCTGAGAGCAAACAAATTACAAAGATTATTCATATCAACACAGTTCTGATCGGCATTGAACAGATCGATCAGTGTCTTTAAGCTGACTCTATGGTGAAATGGATCTAAATATAGATTTGATATTGCTAGAAACAAATCTGAGTCAGTATAAATGCTATCCGGAAGACAAAACAATTATCCTTCATTGAACCGCCAACTCAAATTCTTCCGAGTAAGATCAAATAACCACCTCTGATGAGAACAAAACCATATGTTAGGAATTGAAAGCCTTATCTTCTTTTGTCACTAAAACCAAGCTCAAAACTAGGAATAGGGATAAACTTTTAGTTTAGTATCGAGCATTACCAGTAATCCAATAGTTCATCACCATAAGAGCATCAAATTATCGATACAATTTTTTTTGTGATTTTGAGTGCAAAAATGAAAGCCAAAAATGGTGAAATTCTACCTCTTCGGATGCCCGTCCCCCTAACGTCATGCAAGTCATGTCGAAGAGCTGCTCCTTGGTTAACAAGAGGTTTTCACTCGGCACATATTGAGCAAAGCCTAGCGCTGCGGTTCCGCGAGGAACTATTGTAACTTTGAGTAAAGGTTCTGCGTGCTCTAAGAACCATCCTGCAACAGCATGTCCTGATTCGTGATAAGCAACAGTTCGCCGTTCCAGTTTGCTAATTACCTGACCAGTTTAAGCGGATGAGTCAGATCAAAACCCAAGAAATAACAAGAACAATATATTGTGTCAAGAAAGATCTTTCAAACTACCACTGATAAGTTTAGATTCTAAAACAATTTAAGTCTACTTACCATTTTGTCATTCTCGAGAATTAATAGTTCAAGGCTCCTAAGCTAGCATGATAATACAGAGCTAATGTGCTTCGTTCAACAATTAGGAACGAGCTTAAGCATACCGAAAGCATTTGGAATGCCAATATTCGCCTAAAAGGATTAAACCTATGAGCAAGTGCACTAGAGACAGTTCGACTCTTCCATAGTAGGTGCTTATATACGAAGAATCATTAAACTGTGTGTTGCACCGTACGACTTTAATAAAATGTTAGAATCAACATATTTCTAGTACATAAAATAAGTTGGATTCTACCTGATAAATAACAAAGATTTAAATTGTAACAAAAAAAAATAGTACAAGGGTAAAATTAACTGTAACAAATAAAATCTGTTGAATAATTTTATGAACATTGTGCAATGGAATAGCAGAAGTAAATAAAATAAGATTTCATCTTGCCAAATTGTGTTGCTTTTTCCACAATATTTGTTATCAACAAAACCTTTTTCGTTAGCAAGATGAAATTTTGGGTTGAAATATATTTTTTAAAAAAAATTGAGATTTAGGTACTGAAAGCTCTGTCTCCAAATCGATTGTTGAATAATAAGTCATGAGATTGGTAATTACCCCTTTTTAGCACTAAAACACTAAATACCATAAGTCAGCATTAACATTGAGTTTAAAGCATCTAAAAGGCATTGATGGAACTCCTATTACACTAATCAAAAAATAAATCGATTAATTGGGCAAATTAACTATAGATGGTATTGATGTGTTGCACTAATCCAAAAACAAATCATCTAGTTTTCCACAGTTGTAGCAAATAATTGGGCAAATGACACTTATCTTAAATACACAATTGGCAAGACGATGGAATACCAACTGCGTTGCTTTTGTATATTTATACCGACATGTGTTCTTGTATCATGTATTGGAGAATTTGTTCACTGGTTGGAGGGGTTTATCCTATAAATGCTACCCAAGCACAATGTTCCAACCAAAGCCACAAAGCGAGGAAATTTTATCAGATGAGAAAATAAAAAAAGAAACATTGTACGAAGTCAGTAAATAGTAGTAAGATTGATTCTCAACAGCAAAAAAAAAAAAAAAAAACTTTTAAGTTCATCCAAATTGGCGGCAAGCACACTCAAACTATGTGAATAAAGATATGGATCTAAGGTGACCACTTGCAATTCAATAACATGATGCCTGCATTTATTTGCATTCAAAAAGGCACATCATAGAATCTTAGTGATTATAAAAAGCAATTAAGAGATATGTTTCAATCACTTAAAATGGCTCAAAAACACATAAACTAGAGAAACACTTTAGCTAGCACAAACTTATAAACAAAATAATGTAGATTGAACTTTGACGAGCACTTAGTATTATAACCGAAATATAAAACTTAGGGATCACAAATTTATGATTTGAAATGTCATTGCCACTGTAAGATGATAGCATAAAAGAAGCAAGGACCAAAAAATATCAAAATAAACATGAAAAAAAAGAGGAAATATTATCCTCGTAGCAATCAACAAGAATTAGACAATAAAGGTTACAATGATATGGCAAAACAAGTAATGGAGTGCATTTCCGGGAAGATGAATAAAACTCTCGCAATTACATTAAAGTAAGAAATTACCTTGTTTTTCTTCTCCAAGCCACCAATAATCCTGTCAATAGCTGCGTCAAAATGCTGCATTGTTACTTCTGTACCCTCATTTCTAGCAGCAATTAGTGCAGCCTCATTACAGACATTAGCAATGTCAGCTCCAGCAAAACCAGGTGTAAGTGCCGCTAGTCTCTGAGAGTAATACTCGGGCTCTTTATCAAGCTTAATCTTCTTAAGATAGATACGAAATATCTGGTCACGTCCTTTTATGTCAGGCTTATCAAGAGAAATTTGACGATCAAACCTTCCAGGCCTCAAGAGAGCCTTATCCAAAATATCTGGGCGATTAGTGCCAGCTAGTACAACAACACCAGATGTTGTCCCAAATCCATCCATCTCAACAAGCAACTGATTTAGTGTGCTTTCACGTTCATCATTGGAGCCTGAGAATCCTCCACGACCTCTTGCTCGGCCAATCGCATCAATTTCATCAATGAAAATTATGCTTGGAGCACATTGTCTGGCTTCAACAAATAAGTTCCTCACCCTGGAAGGTCCAACTCCTACAAACATTTCCATGAAATCTGAACCTGATAACGACAGGAAGGGGACACCAGACTCACCAGCTGCTGCTTTTGCTAAAAGAGTTTTTCCTGTGCCTGGAGGACCTACGAGAAGAGCACCTTTGGGAATCTTTGCTCCAAGTTCCTCATACTTTGTAGGATTTTTTAGGAAGTGAACAAATTCCATAATTTCTTGTTTGGCTTCATCACAACCGGCTACATCTTTGAAAAATACCTGAACCAACAATAATGAACTAGAATAATTGAATATCCAATTACATGATCAAACAATAGCAGAAACTTTCTAATAAAAGAGAATGGTTATAAAAGATGTTATTTCTACGTTGAAGGGAATGAAGTAATCTCACACTGAATGAATATTATCCCATGCAATCATCAAACATAAAATTGCTTTTATAAAAAGTTCAAGTGATTGCTTGCCTTGTTCTTGGAATTCTTATCCATTCGCATCACTTGAGCTTTTCCAATGTTAAATATGCCACGACCCCCCTTTCCACCAGCACCACCACCACCTATGCTAAATCCACTCTGTATTCTTCGTCCCATGAGGTAGACAAACCCCACAAGAAATGCAGTGGGGGCAAATCTGAGTATTTCTTGGAACCAATTTACTTCAGAAATGTACCGAACAGGAACATAATTATGAGGATCTATCCCCAATGCTTCCTGAGCTTCTTCCAGCTTCTCCTCAAATGATTCAACACTTCCAATATTGAAGTAATATTTGTATTGGCTAGTAGTATGAATAGGGACAGGTGTTCCAGTTTCCTGGATTTCATTGTCTTTGGCTTGATTGTTACCATATCCAGAACTCCTGACATAAACTTTTGCTACTGATTTATTCGATACAGTAATGTGATCTACTAAACCAGGT
The DNA here is from genome assembly GCF_018446385.1 of Zingiber officinale. Taxonomy (NCBI): domain Eukaryota; kingdom Viridiplantae; phylum Streptophyta; class Magnoliopsida; order Zingiberales; family Zingiberaceae; genus Zingiber; species Zingiber officinale. The sequence goes on from NC_055988.1 coordinate 173,163,531, forward strand.
TCCAAAAGCTTGTTCTTGAACTCTTGAAAACTAATCTGCAAATAAAAACATTCAAAGTGTGATATCAGAAAACTAGAAAATAAAATAAGATATAAGTCAGTACATACCCAGAAATGTGAGTTTATTGAGTCCACGGTTAGTTATGATAAAAACAATAATGTTTATGTATGTGTGTCACAATATATGTTTGACATTTTAAAGAATAGAACTTTAAGCAGAGTGAACTATCAGACTAGTGTATTTTCTAATATCTTAAAAAGTAAAAATTATGATATCGCATTTCACAACCATGGGTCTAATTTGGAGTGCTCCTACTGAAAATATAAGATTCTATATGCTTTGATAAACTCAAATATTAAATTGTCCACACCAGAGGAAAAAAATGGTCAATCCAAGCAAGTCATCTTCTTTTTAGCTCTAGTATCAAATATATAAATTATTTGCTATAGCAACTCTTGAAATTGCTAAAAAGAATGTTGAGATAAATTAACTTCGAAAATAGTTACATAATCAACTATAGGTACATGATAAGTCTACTACCATCTCAACTTATACCTATTCTAGAGTCAAAGAAAAAATAGCAATCTCAAGGTAGAACTTGATTGCCTTTCAGAACAGAAATCAAAGGGGAATCAAATATATAAAAGGAGAAGTTGTCAATGAATAGAGCAATAAAAAGTGATACAAGCTTAATAATCTCGAAAAGCTGTATTACAATTTATTTATTTATTTGCATTTATAAGTTACGGGGTTAATGATATTGAATACATGAAAAGATCTTGGGTAGACGGTACAGTAACAAAACGACAAAATATGTGCTAATAGACATACAAACCTCCTTTTGGTCAGAGGAACCAAGAGAATTTGAAAAAAACATCAATCCCAGTAAAAGTAATGGACCAAGGACACTCTGCAAATTCTTGGTTATGTTCTCTTGAAATCCTCCAAAATCATCTGTGCTCGACTCCTCTATAAATGAACAAAAAGTAGGATATAAAAAAGTCAAAAAAGAAAACTTGAACTAAATATTTGATATTCTGTAATTTGAACTGAAATATCACAATTCACAACAAGCACATGCTCAACTCAAGTTTACTTTGAACACAATAAAACTAACTCAAATCAAGGTTTTCAGCAGTAGCAATTAGCTGAATGACATTAGTTACTGAATTATCCAGAAGGCGAAACATGTAGCAGTTAAAATCTGAATTTGAACCCTACCTATAGAAATGATAAACTATCTTCCAAAGAGGTTGTGAACAAACTCCTAAACTAACAATAGAAAAATTACATTAGGAAATAAGGTTGGAAACCCTATATTGGCCTCGGACTTGTGAACCAAAACTACTGGATGAAATGGCTTTAGTTCATCTAAAAAAGGAAGTGTTGATTCAGCAATGCCATTATAACTTCAATAAATAAATAAATGAGATTCAGCATGCTATATGAGCATCAAGATTTACTTCACAATCACTAAAGGTGGATGGCCAACCTTAACATAAACCTGCGTCATCAGTGATGCTTGCATGTGATTTGCAATTTGTGAAGACATCAAATTTGCCAACTCTAACCACAACTTCCTATATTAAGACGTGATCTACAACTATATTTGGTAACATAGTAGGACCCTGCATGACCTATTCACTATGCCACTTTTCTAAGATAGAGTTGATTGACCTAGAAAAAGAGAAATTGAAAAAACAGAGAAAACAGTGCTCAGTATTCACTAATAGAGCTCAATTCAATCTGACCCAAGCACGAATGTAATTTAGTGACAACAAAATTGAGCTTTCTTTCAATTTTTTGAACACAGGAAATTTTAGGCCTAGAGCTTTAGATGACATTTCATGACAACCACAGTTAAGGGATGGAAAGTGGATTCAAGTTACTTAGTAACAGCAGACTTTCAAGAATATTTTCTAAAGACATTTATCTGTTTAGTACTAAGGCAAGTTTAGCAAGACATGGTTTAATACACTTGATAAACTACACTGATCGGCAAGAAATACATTGATAACCCCATGCTTCTCAGGTTTAGTTGAAAAGTAGATCTAATCCTTGCAGTTACTGATAAATTACCGGGTTAAGAACCATAGAATAATACCTTTTCCTTCTGATTGTTTGTTCTCATCGCCTTTCGGAATTTCCTTTTTGTCCTTGGGATAGTAGTTCTCGTATTCTAGAATAACAAATCAAAGCATAAGATAAATGCTAACAAAATTCATGCATTTATTCCCAAATCGCCTCAACATAAAAATATAATTTTTTTCTTACTTTTCCCTTCGGGTGATTCACTCGAAAAGAATCGCCTAAAAGTTGAACCTGCCAAGAGGAATCTAAAATCTCCCAATCGATCCCCTTTTCCGATATTTCGACCGACTATTGCAGAGGTGACGTAGCCCCTCAGGGACTTCAACCCTCCGTTATCCCCGTGCAAGATCGGATTTTGCAAAAGGGCTTCTCTCGAGCATCCAAACCTCGCCCCGGAAACGCCAAAAATTCCTCCCTAGGGAAATAAAACCGATAAATGAACAGAATACACAACCAGCCACGATCAGGAAAGCGCAAGGAACTTACAAGTCCGGTTTTTTTACGCGAAGGCCGAGAGATCGAGCGCGCGAGCTTGGAGAAGATCATCCTACGTTAACCGAGAGGCCTCGGGACAGCGGAGATGGAAGAACCTTAGCGGCGATCTAGGGTTCCTGGATTAATTCCTCCGGAAGCTCTTCTGGGGAGGAGACTAGACAGCAGACGGGGTTAAAGCGGATTTTAGATTCGCCCAAGTAACCGTGGGCGCCACTGAGATATCCTACGTGGCAATCCAGGAACCGACCAGATCGGATGTTTCGAGGGGCGAGTCAAACAGCCATCGAGACTGTTTCTTGGGAAGCAAGGCGGAAAATCTTACACAATTTTGGATCTTAATGGGGCTCCAAGAATCCACTCAAAAGCCCATTAAGAAATAGAACATAGAGGCCCGTGTAAATATTTATATAATTTCGGACCTTAATGAGCCTCCAAGTATCCACTTAGAAACCCATTAAGAAATGAGAGCGGCTTTTCCCTCCTCTCACACACCCTCACCTCCCAGCCCCACCAATGTTTTTACCATTATACCCTTCGAATAATTGCCCAAGTTTTTTTGGGTTTCTTTTATCTATTGGTTTTATTTTTTTTTAATCAGTTTTTTTATCATTTTTTAATAATTTTTTTAATATGTTTGTAATATTTTGTTTATTTTTTAGTTATAGATTTTAGGAGTTATTATTTGTAAAAATTTTAACAAAATAAAAATTATATATTTGAAACTAATAAAAATACTAGCAATTAATAGTGAACACATTCATCACTTAATAATAAACATTTTTTTTTCAAATGAAGAGTACATCTAATAATACAAAAAAAAAATAAAAATATATGAAAATAAAAATTTTAATCAATATTGCCTCTAAATTCTGCTTCCGACGTGTTTAGTGGTGGTGTACCTATTATTTCGTACCACAAATGAACACGTGTCCTATAACAAGTGACTCATCCTTTAGCTTAGTTCGATGAATGTTGCCACCACCATGTTGTAATGAGTGGTACAGGGTAATGAGAGTATAAGAAAACTTACACGAAGTGATTGCCAACATGGACAACAACTATTTCTCAACGCTCTTGGTTTGGAACTAGAGGAGTTCTTAATGACAAGTCAATAAAACAACTCCCATCATTCTCACCAAATGTATGCAGTACAAGATTGTATCTTGATGTGATGACAATTCCCAAAGGCATAGAGTTCATTCAATACATTTCTGATACCCATGACTTGAACCAATTCAATGAGAATAATAGATTGACTACCAAATTTGATCTGGATAAAGTTGATCATATAGATCATTATTTTGTTGAATCTCTTCTATAAGCTAAAATCGTACTTGAAACCGACATTCTTCACCATACCCTATTAGTGCAGCTATTGCCTTGAATCTACAATGACCATCAGATTGAACGTCAATAGTGTGAGAAATATAACGCTGCAGAGGCACAGGTAATTTCTCAATATAAGTATCATGGATGGGTAGAACTAGAGAGTGATCATGAGTCGTTTGAGTATTGCGAACCTTCAACCCCCTTCCAGGTCTTCCTCTCTCTCGAGATGTTGCAGCCGGTTGAGAGACTCTAGATCCTGGAGTGGATGCATCTGCAAAAAAAAATATGCGACGCCCATTTTGCTCATCTCTACCTGTAGATCGACCTCTATGTTCTGTGTTGTATGAAGGGGCTCGAACAATACTTTGAGATAGATCTATCATATCGAAAAACTTGTCTATCATATGCTCTCACATATGTGGATTCATCCCATCTAATATCTCAACAACGTGGGATGTCCTATTAGGTCATACTCCCTTGTCATTAAACTGATGTACGTGCATAGATAATCTTTTCTAATAAGCGTTGATACTCTGTAGTGGAATTGGAATGAAAAAGTAGCATTAATATGCAAGATCGTGCTCGCATGACAATCCATATATAATTTTGATAAAATAGTTGCATCTGCTGGCTAGCTAGTGAGATATTTCCTCAACGCATTTTAGCTAATTAGAAATCAACTACATTGCCTCTAATGAAATTCGACACCTTATTTGACTAAAAATGTTATCATGTAAATGTTGATGGCATAGAATGTTGAGAGATCTCTCGGACGATTTCTTAATATCCCCGAACTAAATTCTCAATATCTTATGTATTTTTTTAAAAGATGTTTGTAGAAATGACATGATATCTCCCAAATATAACTTCAGTCTCGCATGTGTAGACTCTGTCCTGTAATAAAAAAATGCATTATATTTTAATACTGAAAAGAATTGAAATAGTACAATAATTAACAAAATTGAAATAATAAAGCTATAAAGTGACTATACCTTTGATTTGAATTGCTCCCAAGGTGCATACATGATCAACCCAGGCTGAAACAAACCGCTCTTTGTAAGGGTGTAACCATATATCCCAAAAGTAATTTAGAACATCCTCAAATCGTTGATACTCCTCACGCATGACATCCCACTTCTGCTGGTAATACCATTGTGTGGATGAATTAATGAGTGAGTGTCATGGTGCATAAAAATGTTGTCACTCCAGACCAAGCATAGGGGTGCATTTCTTCATTACACACTGGTTTATGTGCCAAATATAAAGGATGTGACGTGCATTGGGAAAACATGTTTCAATGACATTAATAAGCGTTAAATCTCGATCTGAAACAAACACCAATGACAACAATGTCTTCTTTTTTACCATCCACTTCTTTAAGGTACCTAATGCCCATGTCAGTTGATCTGTCCTCTCATTACTAAGATATGTGAACATAAGTAAGTTGACATTGTGGATGTGATGCCCACAACCTTCAATAGTAGTATCTGATACTCATTGGTCTTGTATGTGGCATCAATGATCAACATAGACGAAAAGTTGACAGACAACTCTAGACTTTTTGAATGAACCTAAAGAATATGTGTGATTTCGTTGGTGTCTGGATTTGTACGGTAATTATGGAGATATTCTTTCTTGATTAATTGGTCCAAGACATACTGAATAGAATTTAGGTTACTCCGTTTAGCGGATTTATTTGTGAAAATGACATTATAAATGCTTTTGATTCCCATAGTATTTGACGGGTCTTTTTTCTTCAAAATACTAAGAATTTCACGAGGTGTGGTAATGTTGGTCATGTCGAGAACAAATTCTTTCTCTATTGATTTTAACCTACTCAGGTACTCATGACCATTTATATATTCTGCTAATTGATGATTATGAAAACCACAGACAACCCTTAAACCCCCCCCCCCCCCCATCACACCATCTAGAGATATTGATATACCTCGCAACTCAAATGGGCATTCACATTTTTTAGTCTCAGTATTTCTTTTTAAGGATTGCCCATCAACTAGATATCATGACGGTTTATATTTGTCACCTTTTTCACACATAAGATGACACTTTGGTAGCTTGTCATCTTTTAAATTAACAGAATTTTTAATAACCACTACAATATCATTTTTCATACCAACTGTCTTTATCCAATTTATCATATCTTCTCTACTTTTAAATATCTATATAAAAAATATAACAAAGATGTATAAATATGATATTATCCATTCTTAATATAATTTCTCTACTTATAAAATAAATAATGAATATGAATAAAATAATGATAATAACTAACCTGATCTGTAGTAAATTTTATTATATAATCACAACTGTTGTTGGAGATACTCTCTTTAGTAGGAACATCATTCTCAATAGTAATGACTAAGAATATAACTATGTTTCAAGAAGAGAGAAGTATTGGTGTAATCGACCTATGCTTGATCGGTACGATCATGGTTTTGATGTGTGTGTCAAAGAGTTTAAGTTAGACTTTCATATATGTTTGATATGTGTGTTTGAGTCTTGTAGGACTTGGTGAAACACACATAAGAAGCTTGGTGTAGCTAAGCTTGGGGAGCTCATCCTAGGGCTCGGATCCTTGAGTCGGTGAAGGATGGTGTGGAAGACATTTGAGGGACCGCCGGACAAGGAGCAACGGAGTGGAGCCGAGGGAAGCGGACATCAAGGCAACGTGAAGGATGACACGGAGAGGAGCCACGGGCTCGGGTGCATCTGAGGGATAAAGGCCGAGGAAGAGGACTTCAAGGGTGACTCCGTAGAGGATGAGTGTAAGTGTGTAACAAGGTGTAGTCCAGTCGGTTGCAACTTTTAGCAGTCAACTACACCAGTCGACTGCATATTTTAGCAGTTGACTGCACCAGTCGACTGCTAGTTTTAACAGTCGACTGGCTACGAACAGAAACATTCTGTTCGCTCAGCAAACAACTACCAGTCGACTGCTAGTTTTAACAATCGACTGGTAAATAACCGTTGGTGCTGCAAAGTAGTCGTTGGCTACCTCCAACGGTAGCACCAGTCGACTGATGGTTTTGCCAGTCGACTGGTACCGAGATGAGTTGATATGATGATCAACTCTCTCCTCTTATTTAAGGGAAGCTTTGGGGCTTGAAGAGGTTACTCATGCTTATTGAATAACTCCTTATCAATTGTCCAAAGGTTCCAAACCATTCTCTTTCTCCTAATCTAAGTCTTCATCTTGTAAGAGGAAGAGAGCTTTGTGAGAGGTTGTACTCCACCGAGAAGAGTAAGAGCTAGCCGGAGATTGTCGGGGATTGATCCACCGAAGGATCAAGGGTTCATCCACCTCAAGGACACGCTATGGAGTAGAAACAAGCAATCTCCGAACCACGTAAAGGATTTGTGTTAGTGTTTGTGCTTTCTTGCTTGTTTTTGTTTAGTATATTCCGCTACGTACTAACACCTTGTAGAGAAGAAAGTAAATTGGAGGTGACCTAGCTATCCAACCTCCCTTCTAGCCGGCCACCGATCCCTTACAAGAAGGAGAGGCTGAGAGGAAGATAGCAGTGGAGGGAGGTGTGACTGAAGAGTGACTAAAAATGAAGTGTGAGAGAAGGATTTAAAGGGAGAGGTTTTGACATGTGTCAAGAATTAAAGGGTGGGTAATTTAAGGGGAGAGAAGGTTCTTGCATGTGTTAAGGGTTGGAGGGGTAATTTAAAGGGAGAGGGGTATTTTAACATGTGCCAAGGATTATTGGAGGGTGGGTAATTTAAGGAGAGTGAGAAGTTCTGACATGTGTCAAGAGTTGAAAGGGGGGTAATTTAAATGTATGAGAGATTTTGACATGTGTCAATGATTGGAAGGGGGTAATTTAAAGATATGAGAGATTTTGACATGTGTCAAGGGTTGGAAGGGGGGTAATTTAAAGATATATATGAGAGATTTTGACATGTGTCAAGGGTTGGTAGGAGGTAATTTAAAGATATGAGAGATTTTGACATGTGTCAAGGGTTAGTAGGGGGTAATTTAAATATATGAGAAATTTTGACATGTATCAAGTGTTAAAAGGAGGTAATTTAAAGGGAGGAGAAGTTCTGACATGTGTCAAGGGTTGAAGAGGGTAGTTTAAAGGGAGAGTGGTGTTTTGACATACGTCAAGGATTGGAGGGTGAGTAATTTAAAGGGAGAGGAGATTCTGACATATGTCAAGTGTTGAAGAGAAGTAATTTAAAGAGAGAGAGGTGTTTTGACATGTGTCAATGGTTGGGGGATGGGTAATTTAAATAAAGTGAGAGGTTCTGAAATGTGTTATATGTCAAGGGTTAGAGGGAGGGATAATTTAAAGGGAGAGAAAATTCTAGCATGTGTCAACATTTGGATGGGAGTAATTTAAGTATCGAATTAAGAAGGTAATTTAAAGAAAGAGAGAGATTCTAAGATATGTTAAAAATTATATAAAATAAAAAATTGATAAAAAAATAATAAAAAATTAAAAAAAATTAAAAAAATAAAATAATAAACTAAATTGATTAAAAAATAAAACTAAATAAAAATTAAATAAAATTTAAAGAATATGATAAAAAAAATAATAAATAAAATCGATTAAAAAATAAAACTAATTAAAAATTAAATAAATTTAAAAAATATATAAGTATTGATAAAAATAATAAATAAAATTACTTAAAAATTAAATAAAAATGAAAACAAAAGATGATTAAAGTGTCATTTGGGAGGGGGAGCAATTTGCTTAAGAAATAGAATACATATGCCCATGTAAACATCCCTTTGTAGGCCCATGAACAAGTTTAGTATTCAATTTGGTAAAAATTTATTTATGTTCGTTCAATACACACAAAATCAATTAAATGAACAAAGTTTAACAACTTATTAAACTAAATAAACAAGCTTAAATACATATGTGTTCAACTCATTAACTTGAATAACGTTCAAGAATAATGTTCGTAAATAATATTTGCAAATATTTTTCATGAACAACATGCGTGAACAATATTTGTGAATCATATTTTTTAATAAAACTCTTATCAACCTACTAAATAAATAAAAAAATAAAATAAATAAATAAGTTTATTTTATTAAATTTAATCACCAATCAAATAAACTTAAAATGTAAAAATTTCAAATAATCAAATAAGATTTAATTAAGAGTTCGATAACATCTAAACGAATTAAGTTTAAGTTAAGTTCAAATCAAAATCAAACTCATAACTAAGTCAAACTCGAACAATCATTTTAAAAGTTTAGTTGATTTTAAATTCAGCTTGACTTGATTAACTTATCAAACAAACATAAACACCACAAGGCTTAGCTCAACTTGACTTATTTATATCCCTATCCCTTTGTGACGCAAGTCATACCAAGGCCACGAGCGAGCCAAACCTGAATGCGACTAGGCAAACCGCATTATCCATCCAGCAATGGAACCGCTCCGGTCGGAGTGAACTAAATGTTGAAAATGAAACAAATGGATCGAGATGAGCATTGAAGTGGCAAGGCAGTTCATTGAAGGCTATTCATTAAGGAAGTCTGAGGAGACAGCACTAGTTCCTCTGTACTGCATGCCTTAGTTTTCTTTTGGCTGTTTACTAGGAGAATGAACAATAATTAACACCCCCATTACATTTACTTGATTTTCTTATTTTTTAAAAACAAAACAATAAAAGTAGATTGTTATTATTATTATTATCTTCACTGTGGTTTCACGAGCATGCATGATATCACATCAGAAATGATGCATGATGGGCAGATCTAAAGCATTTATTTAATGGAGTAGAAGGATTAAGATATATATGGATAATGTTATTATTAATATCATAAATAAATAAAATAATATATATTAATTAGGGGTTGTTATTAGGGCCAAAAATCAAAAGGCTTCTTTTATTGAAATGAAATCATCAATGATGGTTCCTATCTTTTATTTATTATCAAAATAGTATTTTATCCGTGTCGATATTTTTTTTTTACAAGCGTAAAATATTTTATTAAATATTGACTTTTTTCAAGCAAAGAGTCGCTATATTAGGATAAATTTTTCCTTGATTTACTCTCTTTCAGAAAGTATAAGATAATTTGAAAGAACAGCTAAGATAACAACATCACATTTTACTTCAATATTAATGATATTGTGATACACTAACTATATAATTATCATAATATAAATACTTTTATCTCTGGTCAACATTAATTAACTTTAGACACTTATAAGAGCATCCACATCAGAATTCTCATCCAAAATCTATAATTTAGGGTAAAAGAATTACTTTATTAAATTTAGATATTCATTTTTTACTACATAATACATCAACTTCCCTATAATTTATCATATATTTATTTTTTAATTATTTTTTTTCTTTCCTTCATATTCTTTATTATTAGATGAGGAGAGAGATTAAGGAAAGAGAATTTTTTTATTATTAGTGGGAGGAGAGAGAAATAGTATTTTAATGTTTAGGGAATGGAATTCATTCTCTAAATTTAAAGAACTACTGTTCATAAAATGTATATTTAGGGAATGAGTAGGGTAGCTGATGAGGATGTTTTTTTAATGTAAAATGTAAAATTTAAGGTAAAAATTTAATTTAAGGTAATTGATGTGGATGCTCTAATGTAATAGTTAAAAATCATAAATACTTTATTTTTTTATCAACACCCATCTACATTCTATTAGAAGTCACAATCACATAATCTAGTACAATTGTAACCGTTAAACAAATAGTAACTATTACAATTGTATATCAATTTGCAAAATCATAATTACTACTAGCTATTGGACATACTTCTTGTTGTGTGTATAATATAATTCATAAGTACACGTAAATTATATAAAATAAATATTTACGGTCAATTAATTAAACAATATTATTCAATGCTAGTATAATTTATTTTATAAAAATCTTAATCGTAAAATAAAATAGAATATAAGTTATTAATCAAACCTCAAGTTATATAGCAAGCTAAGAATATCTTATATCATCTGAAAAACTGATGAGATAATCGATGAGATACAGAGATGGATAGATGCAACTATAATTTTTTTTAAATAATTTATAAGATATAGATGGATTCGCGCCGTTATATATATATATATAGCTGAAACATATGGATATTGATATAAAAAGGAAAAGAAGGAGAAAGTTGTAGCAAACATGAGAGAAGGAGAAGAGAGGAGAGAACAATGAAAAATTGATGAGAATTAAGGCGACGAGAAGAAGCGATAGAGATAGTAGAAATTAGATTATGCGTCTATGATTTGAAAATGATAACTTAATTTTGAACTTTACCAAATCAATTGGGAGTTAGTTATTAAATGATCCAAATTCTTAATTAAATAGTAAAATAATTACACAACAACAACTATGTACAAGAGTGTGTATATAACTGTTCCCTCGGATGGGTCTAGTGGCTAGCGCATGAGGTATTGTCATCATAAGGTTTGGGGTTCGAATCTCGACAAAGCTGAGATAAATGTCTCCCTTATGTGCTAGTCACTATTCCAAAAGTTAGTAGCCGCCCGTGATTTACCTCAACCTGGGACGGGTTGGCGGGAGCTCGATTTACCTCAACTTGGGACGGGTTGGCGGGGCGCTGGGGGCGAGCGTATTCGTCTTTTTTTTTTTACCACCAAGAGTGTGTATATAACTATTTATTATTATGTTTACCATAATTTTTTATAATGATCAGGGGTCGATTCTCAGGAACTGACGATTTGAAATTTATTCCATCATTTATCTCCTCGTGCTTAAGTTACTATTTGTCCTCAGACATATACCTAATTAGCTAGAAGAGAATGACAGATTTACTATAATGAGACAAAGATCAATTTTTAACATATATGCTCTTGAGAAAAAAAAACTCCTATTATATAGTCACTTAACCATCAACTATAAATTGTCCCCATGATTTATATTTATTGAGGGTGTAAAAAAAAGAATTTAAAAGTAAAATATATTAAATTTTACCCTTGTTATTAAGTTATATTTTCATAATACTTTATTTATTTGTCATAATTATATTTTTAATAAAGAAGTGGCATGCACAAAGGTGTGTTTCCTTGGACGGATCACTCTGAACATGCTCATCTTCGCTTCTCATAACTCACTACCACCTTCAGTTTCAGTTCATTCGACGTATTTCAAAGTCGAAATTCTCCGATTTTTTTATTTAAATAAATAAATAAATTATTATTAATTAGATTGATTGTTGCAGGTTATATATTTGTAGATATGCTGCAGAAATCTGCAGCAATCACGCAACAAGGCAACTGGTGAGCAACAGCAGGAGCAGCTATTTTGAGCTCTCAAGTCGTTTTCCTTCCTCTCTCCCTTTTGTTCTCATGTTTTTGTCTCAACAATATCCTTAATACTCCTCCTCCTCCTCCTCCTCCTCCTCCTCCTCTTGTTTTTCGATTTTAAAAACAAAAATAATGGAAGAAAGTGTTTTTGTAAAACATGAGGGAAATAAACTAATTTAATATTGTTGTGAAATTTTAATTAAAAAAAACATTGAAATTTTGTACTAATTTAAGAGGCAGCCAACAGAGGTGGCGATGCTCTCTTTCTCCTCTTTTAAAAGCTCATCATTGGGCAATCTCCTCAGTGCTGTTTGGTGTTTGTTTACCCGGTGGAGCATTTCGTCGAACAGGTGAGCGGCATGGAGCTGTGCGCGGAGGAGAAGTGGAGGGTCTCGAAGAAGGAGTGTCGGAGCGGGAGCAGAGGTGTTGGGGCGGGTGAAGGAGCGTACCTGAAACCGAAGGAGGAGGCGGCGGCGGCGGCGGTGGCGAGGAAGCAGGCGCCGGCGACGACGCCGAGGTCGTTCTCCAGCCGCTGCGCGGGGCTGGTGAAGGAGCAGCGCGCGAGGTTCTACATCATGCGCCGGTGCGTCACAATGCTCATCTGCTGGCGGGACTACTCTTGATCGATCGATCGATCGATGGCCCGTAGGAGCGAGGCGATAGGGTACATGGGTGGTATATTAGATCTGTTCTTTTTTTTTCTGTGTATACCTTCGTTTTTGCCCCCTTTTTCTTCCCGCTTTAGGAACGCTGCGATCTGTTGAGCTCAAATGGGGCAACGAACGGAAAGAGAAAGCGACTTTGTTCCCGAAAAAAAGGCACCTTTTTTCTTCGGCTCTTCTTCTTCTTCTTCTTCTCCGAGCTTGCTTTTTTTCATTGTTCCTGCTGGCTGAATGATTCGATTTCTGCTCCAAAACGTCGTTTTTTTTTTGAGCTCGCGCTCTTCCTCCTTCTCCTTCTCCTACTAACATATTCTACTGATGGATTCGCAAGCGGCGGCGACGGCGGCGGTGGTGCGGTGATGGCGTCGACTGACATGGTGAATTGTTGGTTTCCGTGACGAATCATTTGTTTATTTCTCGCATTGAATGGGTTACGTCAGTGGAACATATGGATGGCAACGGACGGGCTGCCGCTGGAATTATAAATTGCGTGTCGGGAATTCTGCGATGGAATCAAACAACGTGACGCTGCATCAGCGTCGTCCTCTCCGCCTGTTCTTCGCCAATCTGACAAGCCATTTCATCGATTAGTCAAAAATTTTAAAAAAGAAAAAAGACACGGTGATTAATCCACTAACCGAGATCGAAAATCGGAGCTTTGGGCGGCTCGACAAACGATGGGCGCTGTCTTCCACTGCGATGCATCCCCTGTTCCGCCTTGGATTCTTCCGGCGCGCGCACTTGCAGGTGCTTTTTAGAGATTGAACTCGACGAAATCGCTGATTACGATCGACGAAAAATTGGGATTAATGGGACGAAGTTGTTTGGTGGGGAACAGGAGCATTGCGAGTTGGAGGGTGCGAGTTCTTGGCCAATGCGGACGCCGTTGCGAGATTTTGTCGAACAGTTTATCTGCAAAGAAATTGTCACGTGATTAGCATATGGGGTGGGGCGGTACGGTTCGGCAATTAAGGCGGCACGAGGGATGCACGTGGTCATGCGGGCGATAAGATAAAACAAAATAAAATACTTTTTTTAATAATTATCATTTTAAATGAATATTATACGCTATAATAAACACTAATATATTATATTAAATTAGCTTTACGAAGCTCCATGGTAGCTTTCTCCACCTCTTCCGATATATTTGTCTCGGGAAATATTGACTGTTGATCGTTATGCTTCGTGTTAGATCCCACGACAATCCTATTTACTTTAATCATGTGGCGGATTGATATTAATTAAGAGTAAATGATCGGTGGTAAGTACGGGGATCCTCATTGGCAGGAGACGACACGTGAAGGTCAATGGTCAAGAGGGTCAACCTCAGGATCAGGCCAAGCGGACAGATGTCACGCCGAGCGGACCAGCGGGCCACCCAAGCATCCGGCTGACCGGACATCCGGCCAAGGATCTTCGGACCAGACGAAAGACAGCCCGACCAGGGGTCGGGTTTCCGACGCTCAAGGTAAAAAAGTCTATGGCTGGGCGGACGGGCCGCTCGTACGAGCCGCAGAACAATAAGGCACAATTCCATCCGAGCACGAGCAAGGCTTCCCCGCCCGGGCCGAGGTATGTGCATTCCTGGGAGCCAATGAGTGCCGAGCCGCTATTCCGCTCGGCCCGGAAGCAGACAAGAGCGCTAGGAGACAAAAAGGACAACTAGTAACTTCCACCGTCACATCCGGGATATGCTCGGACGATTGCGGAATAGCGTCATGCATGCTTTTCTGACACATCCCTACTGAGGTATGTTTGGGGAAACATGCATGCATCGAGAAGCAGGCCTGCGCCTCCCCGGGGTCTTATATAAGAACCCCCAGACTTCGACGGAGGTATGCAATCTTGATCACTGTAGCCACAGTAACGTTACTCTGCTTCTTCGTTGCCTAATTTGAGCGTCTGAGGGTCGTCACCGGGAAACCCCTCCCGGCTCGGCTTCTTTGCAGGTTCACTGGAGATCTATACCATCAGTTAGAGACAACAGAGAGTGTCACGCCCCCAACGTCCGTCGACTCAGCGCTAGGACAGGATCAGTAAATATTCAAAAACATTTTAATTTGTTTACTATAGGTCAATATGTGAAGGAGAACTTGACATAACTTGAAGATGACTCTTATCTAAACCCTGTATTAATAAGTACTTCCTTATCTATTGACAAGCCCTCCATCATCATCCACAAACCCTTTGCCCTAGAATGTGAGAATGTCTTTTCAACCCCACATTGTAGTTCACAAGCTCTCCCCTTCCTCCACTGACGAGTTCAACTTTGATCAAACTACTCAAATAGGAAGAGGTTGCACTAAGAGGACTTCACGAGCGTCCTTTTACCCTAAACAAGCTGGAGGTAACAAGAAGCTGTAAATAAGATGTAACCGGAGAGATAAGCAATGCCAACGATGCAGAGCAGAGGTTGAATAGCTCGTGCATGTTCGATCGGGCATCACCAGCTGAGCAGCATCCAGAAATAACCCCAAGTTTGCAAGCAGGGCATGTGCCCTGCTGCCGCGGCCGTGGGTTGATACAGTTCGCAATGGGAGCTGCAATAAGTACAATAATTCATCAGGTACACCGAGAAAGTGGCCATTGCAGCAGCACCAATTCGATGAACAGTGAACGCAATATTGAATCTGGAGATTAAAACGATTCGAGGGTGAACAGAAGAAGCATGAGACGATGGAACCCACGAGGACGGATGGTACACAGAAGGGTTGTGTCAACACAACTGGACAGGAAGGATTGCCTTCAAAAGTTGAAAAATAATAATAATAATAATGATCGAGAAACAAGGAACGCAGAACGATGGGAATCTATTGTTTGGAAGATTAAGACACCGAGTTATGCTGCCAAATGCTTATCAGTTGCTACTCGTAAACTAGCAAAGAGGAAGGAGGGGAGGCTTGTTTACCTGAGCAGAAGGAAAGGAGATGGATAGTGTAAAAAGTACAAACTGCCCTTATCGAGCTCACCGTGTACAATACGAGTTGCATTTCCTTCAGTCAAGCACCATCAAGCTTTCCAAGGGGCAATTTTGAAGAAGAGCCTTCCATAGAAACACTGATGACCTCCTTCTGCCATTTCCATTAAGGTAAATTGCGGAATGGATGACAAAAAAAAAAAAAAGAATGTCCTGAAAGCTGTGTTCCAGCTAAAAGATTTAGTTAACCACACAAATTATTGATTAGAATTAAGTTTTGTCCATACATCCAAACAAAATTTATTTCATTATCAATGATTGAAATGATTAGATCACCCTTGTTTGAGGTGTAGTTAGTGATAGGATGTACTCAGGCTTCATTTATAGAAAAGGAAATGGATTGTATCAATGAGACAATAACTGACAAATATGTTGTACCTTCAAACTTCATGATACTAATAGAAGAAAATATTTAGTAGTTTAGGACCTAGATCATATAAATTTTGAAACTCAGGAGACAACCACCCAACTAACATTATGATTTCCAAGAACACTAAAAAAATCTGACATCGCCAAGTGAAAGCAGAAACTAAACTTACAAATGGAGTTATGAACTAAATAAGCACTACCTTGCAGGAAGAGGTGTAGTGCAGGCATGAAAAGGCCAATTACCTAACAATTAGGTCACTTAAGGATGATATGCATCCTTGAGTCATTGAAAGTTCCTAGTTTATTCACTCAGAAGCTATCTGATACCCAATTGAACTGCCAGAATAATTCTTTTTAAAGAAAAGTGAACTATAGATATGAACCTTCCAGCATCCATGAGGGTCAATAGAAATTGTAAAAGAGAATTTCATGCATGGCAATGCAATTTCATTACACTTGACTTTTTGAGGTATAAATCCCAGGATTTACAGGTGTCTCTTACTCTCTAAGTCTCACATACAAAAGTATTTCTCTATTTCTTCTCTAAGAACATAAATTTTGAAAGGTTATTTTGAAAAGTAACATAAACTTGAAATGCGAGGTCATGAACAATTCACTAAAGTTACCTATGGTCAGGTAAAAACTGGTTCTCGCCCTTGTTGATCCTCAGAAGACCCACAGTTGTCTTCGACACTACCTGTGTACAGGAAGAGCACTGATTGCTTCCTCTTTCATCGAACCAACTTTTGAACATTATCAGAATCCAATGATCTTATAAATTGTTAATGGAGGAAGCTGAGCAAGAGGTCTTCTGATAAGCAAAAGAATGAATAATGAAAAAGTGGAACATGTAGCATCATTACGAACTAAGCAACCAAAACTATTTAATGCTAACTAAAGTAAAAAAAATTCCAATGGACATGCACATCAGAGATGATGATCTCAGTGGCGTCTTGGGGTGGAACTCGGTTATATCTGAAAATTTAGCGGGATAACGGCTTTGCACTTCAAAGTGTTCTCTTAGCTTTTGTTCACTTTAAAATTTTGTTTGCTTCTCAATCTTGCGAGAATTCTTATCTGTTTACTATTTTGCGAGACAATCACTTCAAGTGCAACTAAGAATGGTAAAATCAGAGCAGTTTGGATGAAGTTAAAGATCATGTTACGGCTAGTAGGATAGCATGAACACCCTAAGATAACATCAATGATAATTAAACGAAACATTTGCGAAATTTCATTTTACCCCCTTTACTATCTAATTTTCAAATATCTCGACAATTTACAAATGTCTTTATCTTATTCAAGCTCATTTATTATTTATAATTCATAATTTAAAGCATAATTATTCATAATTCACTCCGCGCGATCAGACTGCAGGTTCAGTGGTAGCCCGTCGGAAACGGAGGCGGATGGCCACCAAACGGCGGAGGCGCCGGCGCCATGTCATGGGAAGGCGGTTGCGCCGGCCGCCCTGGGGCAGGAGCCGGCCCCGGTGACCAGCTATGTTTCGGCGGCGGGCAGCCGTAGGCCCTAGGAGAAGAAGAAGAAGGGTAATGACCCAAAACAGCGTCGTGCTGCTCTTCTCGTGCTCGATCGCTAGAAGCGACGCCGGCGGTCGAAGTGCTCAAGCTCAACAGCATTAGCAGTAACAGCGCCACAGACAGAGCCATGGCTTCCGGTCTCCTCGCACTCTGCTTTCTTCTTCCTCGCTTCCCGCAGTTATATAGCAAGCAAGGAGCTAGCCAGCTGGAAGGGTTTAGGAAGGGGAGGGAGCGATGCATGGGCACGCGTCTGTTCACGTACCAAGTGCGGTTGCAGTCATGCAGAGCGTCCTCGCTGTGTTATAATGTTAAAATAAAGCTCTTGCGGTGTTTTAAGATTATAAAACAGTCAAGGGAAGCTTCATTTACTTCCAAGTGAAAGAAGAAACACTAAAAGGAAACACATATAGGAGCATTAAGTCGGATTTAAGACAAGAAAGAAAGAAAAAATTAACAATCAAATTTCAGCAATTTTGCACACTAGGGTGTCACTGGTTGTTCGATGAGAAATTTCCCCTCACCGAGGAAAACTAGATTTAAAGCTCTAAAACACACTGCAAAAGAATTAGCAACAATAATCTACAAATATTTCTCATTTTTTCCGAACCTTGAGAGTGTGACTAAATTGTGCTTGCCAGGGGATCATCATGATCTAGCTAGAACAACAGTAACTCTTTGAGCTCCCAGCATCTGAAGAATCAACGACATGTATGGTTGTGCCCTGCCCAGGGGGTCCGGAATTCCTCGCCGCCTCTTGTGCTGCGAGGGCCTTCTTGTTGATAATGTGGTAGATCTCAGTCAGAACCGTTTGGAATGCCTTCTCAATATTGTGTGATTCCAGGGCCGAAGTCTCGAGGAAAGAGAGCCCCTCCTTTTCGGCGAATTCCTGGCCATCATTTTCAGAAACAGCTCTCAGGTGTGTTAAGTCGGACTTGTTGCCGGCCATCATGATGACGATGTTGGAGTCTGCATGATCTCTGAGTTCTCGCAGCCACCTTTGCACATTGTCAAAGGTTTGCTTCTTTGTTATGTCGTAGACGAGAAGTGCTCCTACAGCACCCCGGTAGTATGCGCTGGTTATGGCACGGTACCTTTCTTGGCCGGCAGTGTCCCAAATCTGTGCCTTAACTGTCTTGGCTTCTATCTGTTAATTCCGTTAATTGGCATTCAGAAGTCAGTCAAACAAATTTAAAAGCTGTTTTTGAGTTTCCCCTAATCAAAACAGAAGCTGTTTGCAACATAATTTATAAACAAAAACTAGAGATCTAAATTCCTTCCAACCTAAGATGTTCAAAAGAGTTCAATCACAACTTAATTTTGCATAAGCCTGGGGTTTTGACCTGATGGAAAAAAAAACAATGTAGTAAAAACTATATATTTAAGCTCTTTCCAACTTGAGGTAGTTAACAAGAGTTCTCTCACAACTTAATTTTAGATAAACTTTAGATTTAAATCCTGAAAGTTAATTTTCAAATCAATTTACAGCAAAATAGCAATAAAAGTTTGCAACTTGATTTACAAATCAACCTAAGTCACTATTAATGTATAAAAGAAACAGATATTTAACTTCTTTCAAAAATTAGGTCAATAGTAATTCTCTCTTGCTTTAATTTGCATAAGCTTGGGATTTTGACCTTGCAAAATGATTTGCAAATAAACTTGCATGATGGAAAACAATATAAAATGGCCTGCAAACTCAGTTGCAAATCATCATGCAATAAGATTTCTAACAACAATAAATCAATATTTGAGTCTCACCTGCCCTAAAATAGTCATGATAGGGTCTCCCACACATTTATTTTGACCCAGCAAATTGACGCTAAATATCGCCATTTCTCACTACAAAAGTTGATCGATCATTTTTCACCATGAAAGTTGATCAAATCAGCTTGTGGAATGAGAACTCAAAGCTCATGAAAAATTAAACTCAAAGCTCATGAAAAATTAAACTGTGAGGGACCTTCATGACCAACTAAGGTTGGAACTTGGAAGGAACTCAAATATCAAAATTCTATTCAAAATCCTGATGTAATGACTGCAGAACTGATTGCAATCAGCTTGCATTTGCATTTTGGAGGGAACCTGAAAATCAAAGGAAATCTAGGAAAAAAATTATAGCTGGGGCTTGATTTGATATAAAATAGATACTAGGATGTGATTTGGCAAACACACACACACACACACACACACACACACACACACACACACACACAGAGTTTGGGAACAAGCCTTTGTAGTTTGTTTGATGGCGCAATGATCATGAACTTAGATCCATCAAAAACACAAGCAACTTAAGACTATTTAGCAGGTCAATAGATTGCCCACCGAGTGTCCAGAATCATGCATCAATCAATTTGAAGCGATTGAAAGGCAGGAAACGTAGAAGACTAGATAAGCAGTAATGGAAAATGCAAAACAACAAGCTGTCATAATTAATGTATACCTGAAACTACACCTACTAGGATATTTGACCCTGAAGCTTAATTCTCCAGTTATGATACACGGATACATAAACTTGCACCTCCACAATCAACAACTCTACAAATGCTGAAGACTTCAGCAGATGGTTGCATTCAATAAAAACATAGCATGTACAAAGATAATTCTGACCAACTGAAGAATTAAAGCTCATGTTTGTTTAAGTTGATCTCGGAATGCTATCATGTAAAGCACTTTCTGTTACCAACTGTCCAAGCCATCAAAAACCAAGCTAAGTGACTGAGCAGAAGGGAAAAGAGATAACATCTAAGGGTAATCTGTGCCAAGTTGTTCCATATGTTGGGTATGGTCAATACTGCCCATTCCACCAGCATTTGATGAATAATTGAAAGACAGCTTAAGTTTGGGATTAAGCAATGTATTTCACATGTAGCTAAAGGACCACTTATCCTAATTCTATGTACCATTGCCTCTGATGTGATCCATTTTAACATTTGGTAGTTGCAGTCTCAAGCCATGGTAATAGCATAACTAAAAACAGAGTGATGTAATTCTACATATTCACATTAACATTGCTACAAGTATATATGGTCAATACTGTCCAATCCGCCAGCATTTGATGAGTAATTGAAAGGCAGCTTAAGTTTGGAATTAAGCAATGCATTTCATGTGTAGCTAAAGGACCACTGATCGTAATTCTATGTATCATTACCTCCGATGGGATCCATTTTAACATTTGGTAGTTGCAGTCTCAAGCCATGGCAATAGCATAACTAAAAATAGAACAATGTAAATCTACATATTCACATTAACAGTGCTACAATTATATATGGTCAATACAATCCGCCAGCATTTGATGAATAATGAAAGACAGCTTAAGTTTGTGATTAAGCTATGCATTTCACGTGTCTGATCGTAATTCTATGTATCATTGCCTCCGATGGGATCCATTTTAACATTTGGTTGTTGCAGTCTCAAGCCATGGAAATAGCATAACTAAAAAGAAAGCGATGTAAATCTACATATTCAGTTAACATCGCTACAATTATATATCTAAAAATCATGCATGCTAAAGATAGATCATAGATAGATAGAAGGCGAGCATAGATCATAGATAGATGGGAGGCGCGAATAGAAAGCTCACGGGCACGAAATAGATTGGACGTATAGTAGATCAGCATCGAGAACGACAGGATCAAAAGATCATTACGGTCGTATCTAACTCGAATAGCACAAACAGAGATTCAGGAAAGGGCAAGGGACAGGAGGCATCTGACCTGAAGGGTCTTGGTTGCGAACTCGACGCCAATGGTGGACTTTGAATCCAAGGAGAACTCGTTGCGGGTGAATCTGGAGAGGATGTTGGACTTCCCGACGCCGGAGTCCCCGATGAGGACGATCTTGAAGAGGTAATCGTACTCGTGGTCGACTCGGTGCGCCATTTCCGCCGCCGCCTCCTCCCTGCTCCCCGATCCGCATCAGATCCACCAAAAACCCAACGAAAGGAAGATCCATCCCCCGATTTCGAAGAATCGAGATCGAAGTTGATCAGAAACGGAATCGAACATCGAAACCAACCATTTGCAACGGAAATCGAACGGGAGAAGGAAGCAACGAGAAGGGATTGGGAGATCAGAGCGTTACCTGGTGCGGAGATCGGATCGAAGGGAGAGAAGGAAGAGGGCGAGACTTGAGCGATTAGAGGAGAAGGAAAGCGTGAGGACGTCAACGACGAGGAGAACGGAAACGAGGCGACCCCGATTGTATTAAATAAGGAAGTTTACTTTGAATTGATTTCTAAAATTTTAAAATTATTTCGATTCACTAATTATTCACTCAATTATTAAACCAGAAAATTAATTATTAAACAATTAATATTTTACCAAATAATGGTCATTAATTAATGATTTTTTCTAAGTTAAAAAATGTGTTTAAAATTAGATACAAGTTGAAATATAAAATAATAAATTTATTTAGTAAACTTTTGATATTGGATCGACTAATATTTTAACTTAGAGTCGGCTTTAGACATAGGTCTATACCTAACGTCCTAATTTTTATTAGGACTTGTTATTTTTAGCGTATTATATATATATATATATATATATATATATATATATATAAAAGATAATGGAAAAGAATAGGCTCATATGATAAAAGATTGCACAATCTTATTCTCTAAAAATTAGGATTATTATTTTTAATATATTAAATATATTTTATGTATATTTTTTTAAAAGAATAGAAAAAAATATGACCCAAGTGAATAAATATTTACATGATCTCACTCTTGGTCAAAGCCTCATTATGGTTCAATGAATAGAGTGATAAAGAAGTTCTTTTTTTAACAAATTAATTTATTTTTAATTATGGATGTTATTTTATAAAATCTAATATATTCTTTATCAATATTTTTCAATCCTAGTCTAGTTTAGTTACGCCTCTTCCCCTTTTCCAACTCTCCTCTTTATGCTTCACTTGTTCCTATCATTTCACTTCCTTAATAGATAGTAAATTTAATTTTTATTTAGATATATTTAGAGTCATAAATTGTTTGATTTTCTCTTTATCTCCATTCTATCATTTACAACTGTTCTAATTTAGGTGATAAAAAATCTGATTTATTTTTTCTTTTGCTTTGTGCCTAAAAAGACTTTCATTTAGTTCTTGATAAATGATAATGACTGGTTTGATCTTATTGCGATCTTTATTTTCTAAAGATTGTATTGACTTTTATCATTTTGTACATATATTTTTTATTTATTTATTTTTTGTGCTTAACTGATGATAATGAATTGAGAATGAGAGCATGATTTTTTTTATTGTTATCATATTTCATGGTTCTTATTTCATTAATTTTATTCCTTTTGTAAGGATTGGTCTTTCACCTTTTATTTAAGTAATTAGTCATACTTTTATCTTTATTTATTTTTAAATAATTTTAAATATATTTATTTTTTTAGCTAAATAAATTATAAATTTATTATCAACTTGAGGTGTATTATTATATCTAATAATAATACTCTATTTAATATGATAAAATTTATACTTTTCTAAATTAGGTTAACAAAATATGATTATGAAAATTTAATAGATAACTTATGTCAAGAGATTTTCAATATATGATCCATTTTAATTTTTAGATCAATCGACAAGTAAATATGAATTAGATATATTTTAATTTTAATGAGTACTAATTTTTAAAATATATATATTATATATATAGTATTAACTTTTTTTTTAAAAGAAAAATCTCAACTGGAGACGCATGTCCATGTTGAGATTTTGCTCGGTTCGTTTTTGCATGTCCATGTATCGAACATGTCTAGAGTAACATCCACATTTTGATAAATGCATCAAAACATTTTGGAGTTATGGGCAGTGGTTAAATTCTTTAGGCGATTAATTAGATATTTAGGATTCGAATTTTAACTGCAATATATTATAAAGATTTTTCACCAATAGAATAATAAATTTTAAAAAATTAATCGCTTGGATCGACATTCATGAGCGTTTTCCAATTGATTATGATGTCAATGAAAACTCCCGTGGATTGAATTGATCATCTTTAAAATTAATCAATTTAAAAAACTCAAAATATATATGATGCGATGATGATAAGGGGTGCTCCATCTTGCTATCACGGTGAAAGTTAAAGGAGATCGAAGTCAAGATGGTCTAGAAGTTAATGACATCGGTCGATCGGGCGGAACGTTCCTCGATCGGGACAAGGGCCCCGATCCGACGTCAACTTCGACACAACATTGAAATACCTGACGCTCGAGGAAGAACGACATACAAAAGTTGGGCCGAGTGGCTACCACGCTCGGCTGAGCAGCACACTCAACATCAGCCGAGCACGCGGACAGTGAGTTTTCGGCCGAGCAGCTATCCCGCTCAGCCAGTGATAGATCACGACAAAAGAATTACGGTTGAACGACTATCCCGCTCGGTCCAACAGCAGACTATACACGAACAGTGGATTTCCGTCCGAGCGGCTACTCCGCTCAGCCAATCAGCAGACACAACAGGATATCTTTTGACATCCTTTTGGGAGCTAGTGCCGCTGACAGACAGCATGGTCAGACAGAAGATCATAGGACGAAAGCTTCCACTGTCACTTCAGAGATATGCTCGGCCCGTTAAGGTACTGTGTCAGTGACACTTTACTGATATGTCTTTTCAGGGGAAGTTTGAGAGGCGTGCTCACCTCGAGAAGCGTGCACGCGCACTTTCGGAGCTCTATATAAAGGGAGTCCAAGCATCGATGAAAGTAGGCTTTACATGCAATATTTACTGTTGCGCTACAGTTCTTGCTGCTTCTTGCTTCTTCTTTTTACTTCGCTAGAGACTGACTTGAGCGTCAGAGGGCTATCGCTGGGGACCCCTTTCCTGGTTCGGCATTGACGCTGTTTGTGTTGCAGGCGGGAGCAAAGTCCACTAAAGGTCAACAGGAGCGCCACGTCCCCAACATCTCTCTCTTCGTCTTTCGGACATTATCAATATATATATATATATATATATATATATCTAAAGGTAATTACGTTCATCAGAGCCGACTCTAGGCCAGGGCTACCAGGGCTCTTGCCCAGGCCCAAAATATATATTTTTTAATAAATTTTTTATTCTTTCTCATCCTTGCGTTTCTCATCGGCCGTTGCCGAAGCCATCTCTGAAGTTGGAAGCGATGAATCCCTAGCTGAGCGGCAGCGGCAGCTTGAAACAACCACAGGTTGGTCAAGTTCCTCCGCTCATCTTATGCTCGACCAAATGCTCTGGTACCTAGTTAAGTTACATTGTGGTTGTTTCCAGTTCCAGGTTGCTCACCTTCGCGGCGATTCTCCCCGGTTGCCATCCTCACCGACCCCGCGCGTCTTCAGTGCCTTTAACCTTACCATTGAGAGGATATCGCCAGCGACGAACCCGTCGATAACCTCAACGGCTGCTCCTGAGCTCCTCCAGTTTTCCGGTCAGTAATCGATTTTATCAATTAGGGCAACCCCTGTCGAGACCTTCTAAATTATTATTTTGTGCACTACAATGGTTAACTATATCTTTTAGCTACAGATATGGGGTATTTGAACCAGCCAGACTTGGTTTGGGAGAAGTTGAATGAGGTATGTCTCTTTCCAGGAATATATGACTCATTATCAAATCCTTTTCTAAATTATTTTGCTTGATTTTCTTAATAGTGTTGTTACCTATGCTTTTGAATGTGTAGATTTTTTTGTTAATTCCATTTCATTTTTAAAGTAGTTCTGCCATAATTTATTCTACTTGTACGGATAAGAGTCAACTGAGACACAATCTTCACGACTGGAAACTTTATGGAATTTAAAGATCTCGATTCTTGGTCTAATTAATTAAGATTTTGTTGTTTGATTATGCAATCAATTAGGATTTATATACTTAGATTTTATCATAATTTCAACTTTTGCTTTTCAATTTGCATCGAAATTGTTCTCATTATACAGATGATTTCTACTTCTTCTTCTTCTCCTCTAGTACCTATATTTTCCCAAATTTGTTACTTTTTCAAGTCAGAATAAAAATGTTCTTATTATCACAAGAAGATGACTTTTTCTTCTTATTCATTGTTACAAATTAAAATATTGTAGTTGGTCACACTTAGTAGACTCCTAATTAAGAACAACAAGCAGATATCAACAAATGGTTTTTTGTATGTGTGTGTGAGATACAAGAACTTTCTTATTGGTTTACTCTTAAAAGCTTTGGCTTCTAGTTGTTTATTCTTTTTAGATAGATTCTTTTAGCTAGTAAATGATAAGTAGATTAACTAACTTTTCATGTCATTTAGCTAGTTAGATTAATGTACTTGTATCTTTAATTGCATGAATAAGATCCCAACTTCTAAATAATTAAATTGTTGTGTGTTTTTTATAAACTTGCAGGATATCCCTGTTAGGTCTTATATAAGTGGATTTCGAATCAAAGAAAAATTCTCCATATCAGGTTTTATTGTTCTTTGTTTATTGCTTATTGTTCATAATCAACTATCATCATGAAATAGCTCTCTGGATATCAAAAAAAAAAAAGAAAAAAAGAAAAAGGAAGAGATAGCCCAAAGCTTAAGAGGTTCATTGAATAAATATTTTAGTAAAGAATCACGTAACACAACAGAAAACTTAGTTCAGATTTTAAGTAATGAATCAAATGCAAATGAAGATTTTGTTGAAAATAATAATAATGAATATGAAGAATTTATGAGAAACTAAAATGATAAGCATGAGAAATTTGTAGAAAATGAGAACGAAGAGAATACAGATCTTAATGATTTGAATGAAACTGAAATTGACAAAACTAAAGATATTGATAATTGTTGTGATGATTAGCGTACAAATGAATATCAATGTTCGACACCTAGATATGATATAAATATATTTGATCCAAGAGTTTGGGATAACATTGATACAAAAATGAGAGATTTACTTGTAGAAAGAGATCCTAAAAGAGAAGATATTCTTAAGTTTCTTTTAGATAAAGAATCTCGATCGACACTTTTCTCATAGTTACTATGTTCAAATGTTACCAAATGGTGAGACTCGTGATCGAAAATGGTTAGTATATTCGAAGGAGTTGGACAAAGTATTTTATATTTGTTGTAAGTTGTTTAAAGTAATACACACTAAAAGTAATTTAGCAAAAGAAGCAGTTAATGACTGGAAACATTTATGTGACAAACTTAAACAACATAAAAATAGTGTTGAACACCTCACTAATCTGAGATCCTTTGTTGAAATACAAATGAGATTAAGGAAAACATTGACAATTGATAATGAAATACAAGAACAAATTAAAAAGGACACAAAACATTGGAAACATGTTATGCTAAGAATAGTTGATGTTGTCAAATGTCTTGCTATACATAATTTGACATTTCGTGGTACACATGACAAAATTTATGAAGATGGTAATGGTAAATTTTTGGGTCTACTTGAAATGATTGCAGATTTTGATCCAATAATGCTTTCGACTCATTCAAGATGAAAAGATTCATTATCATTATCTTAGTCATATAATTCAAAACGAGTTAATATCTCTTCTAGCTTCTAAAGTTAAGAATGCAATAATTTAAAAAGTAAAAAAGGTAAAATATTTTTTAGTAATTCTTGATTGTACACCGGATGCAAGTCACAAAGAACAAATGACTCTCATATTAAGATGTATAGATGTTTCAGAGACTTCAATTAAAATAGAAGAATACTTTTTAGAATTTATAAATGTAGAAGATACAACTGGTTTAGTTCTTTTCAATGAATTGAAAGTTGTTTTACAATCTTTAGAACTTGATATTGATAATGTGAGAGGGCAAGGTTATGATAATGGACCTAATATGAAAGACAAAAATCAAGGTGTACAAAGAAGATTGCTTAACATTAATCTTAGAGCATTTTACATGTCATGTGGTTCTCATTTTCTTAACTTAGTTGTTTGTGACATGGCAAATTCTTATGTTAAAGCAAAATCATTTTTTGGAGCATGTCAATGTATGTACACCGTGTTCTTTAATTCAACAAAAAGATGGAATATTTTACTTGAATATATTGATGGATTAACTTTAAAATCATTGTTAACTACAAGATGGGAAAGCCATATTGAAACAGTCAAAGCAATACTATCTCAAGCTTCCTAAATCAGAGAAGCTTTGTTCAAATTAGCAGAAATAAGTGAAGATGGTAAATTAAGTAGAGATGCTGAAACTTTAGCATCTGGTAAACTTTCAAGTTTTAAATTTATATTAAGCCTTTTTATTTGGCATGATATTTTGCATAAAATTAACTTAGTTAGCAAAAAATTATAGTCAGAGGATATATGTCTTGATGTTGTTGTAAAACAATTGTCGGGTCTTGTTTCCTTTTTTGAAAAATATAGAGAAAATGATTTTACTTCTGTTATGGTTGATGCAAAAAAAAATAGCATCTGATATGGAAATTGAGCCTGTATTTCCTATAATACATAAAATTTGTAGAAAGAGACATTTTGATAAAATTGCTAACACTGAAAGAGAAAATCAATCACTAGAAGAATCTTTTCAAATAGATTATTTTATCTTAGTAGTCGATATTGGTCTTGGGCAATTGAAGAGTAGATTTGAACAGTTGTAATATTTTGAATCTATATTTTGATTCTTGTATGATGTTACAAAATTAGTTTCATTAGATGATGATGAATTGACGAGTTCTTTTGTTAATCTTGAAAATACTTTAAGAAATGGTGACACTTCTGATATTGATGTAAAATATATGTTTTCAGAACTACAAGTTTTACAAGCAATGTTACCAAGTGAATCTTATGAAACAAATAAAAAATGGTCTTCCATTCAAATATTAGATTTTTTAAAAACAATGGATATGTTTCCAAATGTGATGATTGCTTATATGATATTATTGACAATACCCGTGATAGTGACATCTGTCGAAAGAAGTTTTTCAAAATTAAAATTAATAAAATCTTATTTACGGACCACAATGACTCAAGATAGGCTAAATGGATTAACAATTTTATGCATTGAAAATAATATTTTGAAAAACATTGAATATGATGTTATTATTGATGATTTTGCCTTTAAAAGTGCATCACGAATACACTTTAAATGAGTTACCTTTGTGTTTTTTTTAGGTGTATTACAACCGATAATTTAATTATATCCTCTGCATTCACTCTCATTCACACTTGTAGGTAAACATTTTGTTACTTATGAGAACACGTGACATTGTATTTATGCTCTTAAAGTGTTCATAAGTCATAACAACTCTAGAACTTATGCTAATTGGTGCTACTCATACTCTTTTTCTTTTGGTGATTAGATCAATTGATAGTTTGATAAATTGATACTTTTTTGTTTACTTTGGCTTTCAGAGGGAAATGATGGATCATTTTCTGTGGTGGAAATTTTGTTTCAAGGAGCATCTTTTTTTATGGTGTATTCTTGATATGCTTTGATACAAAGAGGTTTTATTCATGTCAGATTGGGTAGCTCTTCTTTTGGTGGTTGGTCGGCTGGAGTATGGATGTTGCAGTGGGTATCTTGCAAGGAGGAGAAGCTTATTTATAGAATGTGCCTAGAAGGGACTGGATTGAAGCTGTGATTTTGATGGTTTATGATCTGTTGTGCAGGAGTGTCGGTATGATGTGCTGTGTTTATAGTGGTTTTATAATTGGTCGTTGGAAATTTGTAAAGGTTAGTTTTTCATGTCTAGCACTTCCCTCTTATCAACAAATGTGATGTTCTGTTAGTGTAGGGGTTTATGTATTTGATTGGTTTTGTTCTGATATGGGTTAGTATTTGATATATTTTGATTGTGAGATACTATTATTGTTGGAGTCTGATGTTATGGTTTCTAAAGGTGGAGTAATGCATATTTTTTGAAGGGTTGTATATGTGGCTAATCCATTCAGCAAAATTTTATTTGATGGATTTCTAAAGGTTTTCTTTGCAATTGGGAGTTCAGAAAACATACCTTGTGGTTGTGTTTTATTTTGATCAAAAATTGATATTGATTTGTGGTGTTGTTGTGTTTTGAGTTGCTGACTGAATTTGTTAATGAAGCTTTAATGTGTAAGCTGATTTTTTTGAGAGAGATGGTGGATTTCCTACGTTATATATTGGTAGTGTGGTGGTGTTTCTGAGAGTTCTATGGTGTTCTTAAAGTTTGGAAATTTGGGTGCGTTTTACATGTTTGGGATTTCGTTTTGTGAGTTTGAAGGCTTTTGTTGAGCGTTCATTGTTGGTGGTTTTATTTCAAGGAAGAAGTTGAAATCTCTTGGATTTGTTAGAGTATTTTTGTTAGAAAGTGTGTAAATAAAGTTTATTTTATATTGTGTTCTTGGAATGTAAGTATGGAGAGAATGATTTTGTTTGGAATACATGTAAGTTTGTGAAGTCTTTGTAAATTGTAGTATGAGATCAGGTCTCACCCCCTCATTCTATGGTTCTTTTTTCATATATGATTTTTTTAATTAAAGAAAAATAGTGTTCGTTATATAAAATTGGGGTATAATTTATAATTTCGCCCATGACCTTTGAACAATAAGGATCGACTCTGATGTTCATCTTAGATATCTCTCATAATCTATTTTTAAATTACACAATCTGTTCTTAAATTATATAAAAGAAGATAAATCATGGAATCAATTTATTATGGACCATCAAATTAACTAGATGATGGGAGAGATTTTTTTTTCCTGAGATAAGTGACTTCAGGCTTTCTGCTCTGGCCAGGTAGTTTAATCGTCATATGCTCGGTACATCTTAGATGTCGCGTTAGCAAATAATGTAACACACACACCGCATTATCTCGCAATTACACTTTGGATGCCACATTAATCTTTTGCACCCACAATGTTTTTAAAGCTGCATGATACCTTATTTGTCTCTTTTACCCTACCCTTATATATAAAGCATTACGTAATCATTAAGTTAAATCAAATGATCATTGGATTTATTAACTCTTTTGAATGGTCAATAAGCTAGTCAATTGCTTGTAAGTCTATGTAATTCCTCTTCAATTAGTTTACAAACTATTGTAAGTCTATGTAAAGATTTAAGACTTAATGGGTCGAACAAATATGACTAAGGAATTCATTCCATAGTCGAAGGCTTCACCCATTAAACCCTAGGTAGATAATCCATGTTCTGGATAGATACCGTAGACGGTCAAGTCATTAGTCAATATATTTACTGAGGTCGATGAAGGGAATGAAGATACTAGAGATGCACTCAAATAGAGGATTAGACTGGCCAAAGAACAGATTTTGGATTTTCTGGAGCTGCGATAGGTTGAAGAGTGAAGATGGAGGAGAAAGGGTAGAATCTGATGGAATGGAAGAGAATTCGAAAGCCCTCTCATTACTTTTATGAGGGGTTATTTAGTTGCTGGATTTTGGTAATCCTCGACAATCTAAATGCAAATTTCATCTTGGAAAATTTATCATCATCCATAACAACATCTAGGTTCCTGGGCTCCTTGTGTAAGTTGAAGACTAAGTATAAATTCCTCAACTTCTGTAATTACAATATTTTTCCTCTGCTAACGCTCCTTCCTTTGAAGCCCACTAAAAACCAGACACAATAGAATCCTTGTTCTCATTAAGGTAATGAACTCCCTTGCACATATCAACCACCATGTTCCAACCAGTAGCCTTAGGCCCGAAGCACCAAATCTTCTTAGCGAGATCCTTATCCCAGCCAAACTCCTCAGATAGGATCTTTGATCTCACTTTTAGGATCATTTTTTGGGTCAATACGACCTCCATCAATGGCCTCAACGAGGGCTTCTTCCATTGGTTGGGCTTCCATATAAAGCCTGTTGGGAATGTTTGGATATTTGCTCATAACACTCATGCTTGATTTCTCCAACACAGTTTCATGGAAAGAAACCACAGGATCTGAAACAATGATCTCTCCTCCCATGAAATCTTCTTGCAAATCTTTCAAGCATATCTCAATATGTAGCTCACCAGCACCTACCATGGGATTTGATTTGGCTAAATGTTTTAAGCTTTCTATGAGTTTTGGAAAATCCGTTCGCTCGGTCACTCACCCAATTCGCCCGACCGCTCGCCTAGTTCGCTCGACTGAACGCCCATTCTCTTGGTTGTTCGATTGCTCGGCCTCTTAGTCCGCTCGGTTGAACGCTCACTCGCCAGGCTGCTAGCTCGGTTTGCTTGGTCGGTCACTCGCCTAGCCACGCGCTCAGTCTGCTCGACTGGTTACTTGCTCAACCGCTCGCTCGGTTCGCTCGACCACTCAGCCCTCTGCTCGGTCGGACATTTGGTGGATTTGCTCGCTTGGTTGCTCAGCCTGCTTGGCACTGTGCAGTCTGCCTTCAGCACTGAGCAGAAAATCAGCCCTTGCTGACAGCCTGAGATTATCTGCTCAGATCATCTCGACAAAAAAGTTGAATTTAATTACATTTAACTACAATTGCCACGTGATGCAGTGATGATGAGGGGCCTCACCCCGTGGAGGATAGCGACCACAGTGGAGGTCAAAGTCAAGGTGGTCAACGCGCAGATATCATCGGCTGGTTGGGCAAGCAAGCCCCGACCGAGGGTTAGGGCTGTAAATAAATCAAGCGTTCGTGAACAAATTTGGTGTTTGGCTTGGTAAGAGCTTGTTTATGTTCATTCAATATATATAAGATCAATTAAATAAATAATCTTGAACAGCTCATTAAACTAAACAAACAATCTTGAACACATATGTGTTCAGCTCATTAACGTTCGTGAACAATGTTCACGAGCCATATCTATTAATAAAACTCTTTTCAATATGTTAAATAAACAATAAAATAAAATAAAATAAATTTAAATTATTAATCTTAATAACCAATCAAACAATTAAACATTTCAAACAATCAAAAAGCTGCAATTGAGAGCTTAATAACATATAAACTAACCAATCTCAAACCAAACTCGGACCAAGCTCAAGCCAAACTTAAATTGAGAGTTTGATAACATCTAAACGAACCAAGCTCAAGCCAAGCTTCAAATAACCTCAAGCTCATAAAATATAAACCAATCGAAGCTTGAACATTCATTTCAAAAGCTTGGTTCATTTTAAGCTCGGCTTGGCTTGGCTGGGTTATCTTATCAAACAAGCTTGAACACCCCAAAGGTCGACTCGGCTTGACTTGTTTACAGCCCTACTGGTGGCAAAAGGTCCCGGTCTGATCCAACCTTCGACACGGGGAGGTCAAATGACGGACGCTTAATGGAGTATTGGACGCCGGACGAAGGAAGAGACGATGTGCAAAAGCCGGGTCGAGCGGCTGCCTCGCTCGGCAAGACAGCAGAGCTCGACATCGGCAGAGTGGAACTTCGGCAGTTCCGTTTGGCCAGGCAGCAGAGTTCGACATTGACAGACCGGAACTTCGACCGAGCGGCTACCTCGCTCGGCTAGGTAACAAGTTTCAACATTGGCAGAATTCAACTTCGATCGAGCGGCTACTCTGCTCGACCTGGCAGCAGGTCTCGACAGTGGCAGAGTGGAACTTCAGTTGAGCGGACACACGCACAGGAGTAGTGAGGTTCTGGCCGACCGGACGGGACACCGGAGCGGCGAAATTCCGGCCGAGCGGGTTGGCCACTCGGCCTAGCTAGTAGTACACTCTGATATCCATCGACATCCTTTTGGGAGTTGGTGCCGTCGACACCGGACATGGACAGTCAGAAGATCGTTTGGCGGAGGCTTTCACTGTCACTTCAGATATATGCTCGGTCCGTTAAGGTACTGTATAAAGGACACTTTACTAACAAATCTTTTCAGGAACAACTTTGGGAAGCATGCTCGTCTTGGGGAGCGTGCTCACCTTGGGGAGTGTGCATGCGTGCTACAGGAACTCTATATAAAGGGGGTCCAAATATCGGCGGAGGTACGTAATAGGCAATTGACACTTCTCACTACTGTTCATTTTGCTCCGCCTTCTATTTCATTGCTGGTGATTGACTGGCTCAGCACTGATGTAATCTGTATTGTAAGTCCAAGCGGAGTCCACAAGCGGTCAACAGGAGTGTTACATCCCAACTTTCCTTCTCATTGACTTTCGGACAAAATCACCATGGATTGCTGTTTGAGCAGGGCTGATTCCGAGTTTTACGGTTCTTATACGATGCTGCAATAGTAAGTCCTTAATTGTGGATGTATTTTACAGGCTATAGGTTATAGCTTGATGAGGTTATAAATGTTTATGGTATGGGAGTAAATGTAAGATCTGGTGACGGCTGTTGGCATTTATCAGCCGGAGGTGACCATGTTGTTTGGATTTGGAGGCTACTGAGCAGCCGCAGCCTTTATGTTTTCCATTAACGTGGAAGGGTGAGAAAGGTGATAATGCAATCTTCATAGAGATAAAGAGAAAAAAGAGATAAGTTGAGTAAACCAGTGATGTGTGTGTGTGTGTATATATATATATACACACACCACACTAAGTTTTCTTCCACTTACATATATACCTGACTCCTACAATGTTGCATAACTACCCCTCCCTGTAATAATCAATCCTTTTTATTGTGTTTACCTGAGATCTATTATTGGTGCAACATGTAGCTAGTTCAGTCTGAAGAAGGTCCAATACTGGCTTTCATGCTTTCACTAAGGTCTATTGTTTGCAAATTAAGTCTTGTTGTTCTCGTATCAATTTATGTTAACAAACCGTCTTATTTATTTCCTTTACTTAATAACCTCATATGAAAGGTCCTGATGCCTCTCTAAGGTTTGATATCTAAACTTCAGTTTCATTTTATAAAAACCAAAATAATCACTGGTCATAAGATCTGATCAGAAATTTTGAAAAATATCAGGAAGGTTCTGATGTGTTATCTTGTGCACCTTTGTAAAAGTCTCGTTACATTCTGGGACATGTTATATATTCTTTTTCTTGCTCAAGTGTTTTTTCTAAGTGACATAGAACTAAAAGAATTTTATTATCTTATGTTGAAAATATTGATTTTTGGAAATTTGGTGATTTTGCTCATGTGTTATTGTGCTCATTCATTTGTGTAGGCAAAGGTTGAGGCATCTCTTCGTGGCAAGTGGTTGCTAGTTGATCCGGCGGTAAGAATGGGGGACCCACTTCCTGAAGGGTCCCAGTCTGAGGACGGATGGAGGGCTGACTAAGCGGGTAATGACCGCGTCAAGCAGTTGAGCAGGTCCGAGCGGAGCCAGAGATAACCTAGCCATAGGCTTGGGTTTCCGACGCCAAGGCAGGAGGACTGAATGGCTGAGCGGGTGTCTGCCCGGCCGGAATCGAAGGGCCGAGCGGGTGGTCCGTTTGGCCAGGATAAGGGCGAGGATACAAAGGTTAGCCGAGCGGCCTATTCGTTCGGCTCGGGATATGGGATGTCAGCAAAGGCATGTCGGATGATTATGCCGTACACAAGATTTCACGATAGAGGGTCTTGCCGTCACATCATGGAGAGGTTGATACAGTAGCGGTATGGCCCTATGGGTGCTCTTCTGACATACCCATACCTGGGCATGGATGCCCTTCTGACAGACCCATACCTGGGCATGGTCGAAAGCAGGTGATTGCTTTGATTGGCGCGCCCAGGCTCCTTCGAGAGGTCTATATAAGGTCTCCATTTCTTCACCGGAGGTACGCTAGTCTGAATCTCTGAAGCCACCTCTTTGTTATTCCTCGCCTGACTTGAGCGTCAGAGAGCCGTCGCCGGGATATCCCTCCCGGCTCGGTTTTGTTGCAGGTTCGCCGGAGCACTCGAGGATCCAGCAGGGAGCGCCACATCCCCAGCGTCCGTTGACTCCTGGTTCGGACAGGATCAATTTGGCGCCGTCTGTGGGAACGCACCTGCATCCGAGCAGAGGCAATGGACGAGGCTGGAAGACTACACACTGTGGTACTCTCACAGGAAGAGTTGGACGCTATAGTCGAGGCGAGGGCAGCCAAGATAGTGGCGCAGCAAAAGGAGAAAGCACAAGCTGAGCGAGCGCAACAGCAAACAACCTCGGCTTCAGCAGGCCGGGCGGCGCAAGCGGACCGCCCGGAATATGTTTCAACAGGAGGGTTCCCTCAGGCACTCTTCCGTACCCCCCTAGAAATCGCGCCCGCTCACGGGGAGCAAGGATCTTCATCTGATGAGCCTCCCGTTCGGGACTATAGGAAGGGCAAAGCTCCCCGAGCGAACGCACCGCCCGAGCAGGTTCACCGACAGTTCTCTGAAGCCATACATCGGGATCCGTTACCAAAATACTACACACCACCGCCGATCGGAGCTTACAATGGGATGACCGACCCCGACGATCATTTGGGGAAGTTCGATAGCATCGCCACCTTGCATCAGTACTCCGATGGCGTAAAGTGCTGGGTATTTCTCACCACTCTATCGGAATCCGCACATAGGTGGTTTCGGAGGTTGCCGGACGGCTCTATCACTAGTTTCCAGGAGTTCCGAACGGCATTTCTTCATCACTTTGCGAGCAGCCGACGTTATCAAAGGACAAGCGTCAGCCTGTTCACCATCAAACAAGAACCAAGAGAATCTCTCCGGGCGTATATACAGCGATTTAATTAGGTAGCCGTGGACATCCCCACAGCCACCTCGGAGACAATGGTAAACGCCTTCACGCAAGGCCTCGTGGAAGGAGACTTCTTCAGCGCGCTCATTCGCAAACCGCCCAGAGACTACGACCACATGCTACACCGGGCGAATGAGTATATAAACGTGGAAGAGGCGGAGGCTGCCCGACGGAAGGGAACTCATGCCGAACGCCCGGCCCATGCCGAACAGAAGCAGCCCGCTGCCCATCAGCCACCAAGAGGACCAAGAGTTGAGGCATCCCGGGCACATCATGCGAAGTCCCCGGTGGTCCAAGAGGTAGCGGTCGAGCGGTCGAAGATGAAGAAAAAGAGGGTATGGACCCCAATGTTTTGCTCTTTCCATAATACTGACTCCCACAACACACGCGATTGTCGGGGCCTGCCTTCAATCACCCATCCCGTACGACGGGGTGGCCCGCGTCGACCGCCTTCGCCCGACCGCCGGCAGCGGCATCAAGAGTCCGGTCGGCGAACATATAGGAGATCTCCCGAACAGCGCTTCCCTCCAAGGCATGAAGATCGTTCTCGGTCCAACGAGCGATCTAGGCAGTCCGCTCGGGAAGAGGAGAACAGAAACAACACCTCCCGGGGAGAAATCAATATTATTGCGGGCGGGCCGACTGGAGGAGATTCACACAGGGCAAGAAAGGCAAGCGCCCGGCAACTCAGAATCCATGAGGTGGGTTGCAGTTAAGAAAAGGCGAGCGGGCCCGAGATCAGTTTCGGGCACAGGGATCTTGAGGGAGTTGAAGTGCCGCATGATGATGCCCTTATCATCAAAGCGGTGATAGCCAACTACACCATCCATCGTATCTTCATTGATACTGGCAGCTCGGTCAACATCATCTTCAGAAAGGCCTTTGATCAACTACAACTCGATCAAGCCGAGCTGCTGCCCATGACAACCCCCCTCTACGGGTTTACGGGCAACGAGGTTCTCCCGGTCGGACAGGTAAGACTGGCTATCTCCTTAGGGGAAGAACCGCTCCGGAGAACAAGGACGACAAACTTTGTGGTGGTCGACTCCCCTTCATCCTACAACGTGATACTGGGGCGACCGGCGTTAAGCGAATTCCGAGCTGTTGTGTCGACGTTCTACCAGAAGATCAAATTCCCGGTCGAGGACAAGATCGGTGAAGTACGAGGAGATCAGTTGGCCGCTCGGAAATGCTATGTGGAAATGGTCCGAGCCGAATCCAGCGCAGCGCGAAAGGCTCCACGGATCGAGGTACACGCCATAACCGAGAAACCTCCTGCTTTAATTTATGATGAAAAAGAGGAGGTTCAGATCCATCCGAGCCGATCGGAGGCTACAACATTTATTGCCGCCGACCTGGAGGACGAACAGAAAGAAGAAGTGGTCAAATGCCTCCAGAGGAATCATGACGTCTTCGCTTGGTCGACGCATGAGCTGCCCGGTGTCTCCCCCAGCATAGCCCAACATAAGCTTCACGTCCGGCCGGACGCTCGGCCAGTAAAACAAAGGAGAAGAGATTTCAGCGCCGAGCAGAATATTATCATTCGAGCGGAGGTAGAAAGACTCTTAGAGGCCGGCCACATACGGGAGGTTCAATTCCCAAGCTGGTTAGCAAATGTGGTGCTCGTTTCCAAGCCGGGCAACAAATGGAGGGTGTGCATCGACTTCAGAGATCTGAACAAAGCTTGCCCGAAGGATTTCTACCCTCTGCCCCGAATCGACCAGCTCGTAGATTCTACAGTCAGATGCGAGCTTATATGTATGCTGGACGCCTACCAAGTCTATCATCAAGTGCCGCTCGCCCCGGAGGATCAAGAAAAAGTTAGCTTCGTTACACCGGACGGGACGTATTGCTATACGGTGATGCCGTTCAGGCTGAAGAATGCCGGAGCAACATATCAAAGATTGATGAATAGGGTCTTCCGCGAGCAAATCGGACACAACCTGGAAGTCTATGTAGATGGCATCCTCATCAAATCCTTCCGAGCGGCCACTTTATGCAAAGACATGGAAGAAACCTTCCGTACACTCAGAAAATATGGGGTCAAGCTAAATCCTCATAAGTGTTTGTTCGGCGCCAAAGGAGGACGTTTTTTGGGCTATATTGTGACCGAACGGGGTATTGAAGCTAATCCTAGCAAGGTGAAGGCTCTCCAGGACATGCCACCGCCTAGAAACACAAGGGAAGTACAGAGGTTGACCGGTCGGATTACAGCGCTATCACGCTTCATCTCCAAGACTGCCGACCGGAGCCTTCCATTCTTCAAAATCCTCCGCAAAGCAGCAAAGTTCCAATGGAATGAAGACTGCGATCGAGCTTTTGAAGAATTAAAGACGTACTTAAACTCCCTACCTGTGCTGGCCAAGCCAGCTGTCGGCGAACCGTTGTACATTTATTTATCCTCAACCGAGCAGGCAGTAGGATCAGCGTTAGTCCGGTCGGGAAGTGAGGAGCAACCTGTATATTTCCTTAGTCATATCTTGAAAGATGTTGAAACCCGCTACACCGGATTCGAGAAGTTGGCCTTTGCTCTGATCCTTGCCGCTCGGAGACTTCGTCCTTATTTCTTGGCGCACACGATTATCGTCAAGACCAATAGCCCGTTGGGACGAGTGCTTTTAAATCCAGAAGCTTCCGGACGGCTCATCAAATGGACAACCGAGCTAAGTGAATTTGATATCCAATATCAGCCCCGCTCGGCCATCAAGGCACAAGCCTTAGCCGACTTTGTGACGGAGGTGCAGGACCCGGAACCCGAAGCTGTGTGGAAAGTGTTCGTGGATGGATCGTCCACTAGACACGGGAGCGGAATTGGCATAGTCTTGCTGTCCCCACAAGGAGAGCGGATGCAGCTCTCCGTCCGGCTAGATTACCGAGCGACCAACAACGAAGCAGAATATGAAGCCCTTATTGCTGGATTGCAGGCCGCTCGGCACGTTGGAGCCGTCTGGGTCATCCTCTATTCAGATTCCCAGTTGGCTGCTCAGCAAATCTCGGGAATTTTCGAGATAAATAGTACAAGGCTCAAGCTCTACGTGGAGGCCATTGAAAAACTTAAGCTCAACTTTAGGGAGGTGATTATTCAGAAGATCCCCCGGGCGGAGAATCAAGTGGCGGATGAATTGGCCAAGCTGGCAAGCGCGTTATCCCCGGTTGGCTATCAGAAGCCGATCGAGCAAGTATCTCTAGTAGCACATGTCGATCGGATGGAGGGCGTCATATACCCGAGCGACTGGAGGACAGCTATTGTGGAGTTTTTGCGCTCGGAAGCTACCCCATCCGACCGGGAAGAAGCTCATTTATTGAAGAGAAGGGCTAGTCGGTTCACCCTCATGGGAGATCAACTCTACAAGAAGGCCTTCTCCCGTCCGCTCCTAAAATGCGTCAGCTGGGAAGATGCCGAGTACATCCTTTGAGAAGTGCACCAAGGTTCGTGCGGTGGACATCCAGGCGGACGGTCGTTAACCAGGAAGATTTTGCTAGCCGGGTATTTTTGGCCAACACTTCAAAAGGATGCCGCCCGGACCGTTGCCAATTGTCTATCCTGTCAGAAGTATCACAGCATGTCCCACCGACCGGCAGAGGAGATGAAAGCATCAACTGTGGCCTGCCCGTTCGACCAATGGGGGATGGACATCGTGGGACCCTTCCCCATGGCTACCGGGCAGCGGAAGTTCTTATTGGTGGCGGTCGACTACTTCTCAAAATGGGTAGAAGCTGAGCCACTTGCAAAAATATCCGAGCAGATGGTTAAAAAGTTCATATGGCAAAATATCATCTGCCGCTTTGGCATCCCAAGACGACTCGTCTCCGACAACGGACGTCAATTCACTGGGAAGCTGCTCGGGAAGTGGTGCGAAAGTTATGGCATCGAGCAGCACTTCACATCGGTGGCATACCCTCAAAGTAACGGTCAAGCCGAAGTAACCAACCGAGAGATTCTCAGAATTTTACGGGCTCGGCTCGACCATGAAGGAGGCAGCTGGGTAGACGAGCTGCCAGGCGTCCTATGGGCTCTCCGCACGACACCAAAGGAGGGAACGGGCGTCACTCCATTTCACTTGGTATATGGAGGCGAAGCAGTCATCCCGATTGAAGTTGGGGTGGAGTCCGTTCGGGTACAAAATTATGATGAAAATAACGCCGAACGGAGGAACATGGAGCTAGACTTCGTCAAAGAGGAAAGAGCTAAAGCGTCTGTCCGGCTGATGGCGTACCGGCAACGTATGAAACAGAACTACAACCGGCGCGTGATCCCCAGAGCCTTTCAAGTAGGCGACCTAGTTTGGAAGAAAGTCAAGCCAGTCGGAGATGTCGGCAAGTTGGAAGCTCCCTGGGAAGGACCATTTGAAGTGGTCGAGAAGCTCCGTTCGGGCGTTTATTATCTCAAGGATGCGGAAGGTCGGATGCTGGATCGGCCATGGAGTGCAAATCACCTTCAGCCCTGTAGAGCTGGGTGAGAGGTGCACTTTTGCTCTATTTTGTGTAAATTTAAAATAGCTGTACTTCTTTTATCGCAGGAAACAAATTATTCCCAAGGCATTCTATGTTCATAGCCGAACGATTAGTTCTTCGAAGGCCCCGTGCCGCTCGGCCGGAGGTATAATATCCGAGCCAAGCGCTCGACGAAGCAGACCCCGAGCCGTTCGGCCGGGAGTACGTTATCCGAGCTGGGTGAAAGGTGCGCTAAATGTAAATTTATATACATTTCGGTCGCCTATGTACTTGTAATGTAGGAAGCAAAAAGATGAAAACACATTGAGCATCCTTCGCCGAACGGCTTACCGCGTGAAGACCCCACGCCGATTCTGCAGGGGCATATAAATTAGCCGAGCCAAGCGCTAGAATAGCGAAGGCCCCCGAGCCAATCGGCCGGGAGGTTTATATCTGAGCTGGGAGCTCGAGACCGAAGGCCCCCGAGCCGATCGGCCGGGAGGTTTATATCTGAGTTGGGAGCTCGAGAGCGAAGGCCCCCGAGCCGATCGGCCGGGAGGTTTATATCCGAGCTGGGAGCTCGACGACGAAGGCCCCGAGCTGCTCAGCCGGAGGTATATTGTACGAGCCCAAGGCTCGATTCCGAAGACCCTGTGCCGATCGGCCAGGTAAACGTTGTCCAAATTAGGCTTAAAAGCCCGACGAGCTCCGTCGTTAAAGATCGAGAGCCGCGCCGACCGGCTATAAATATCCGCGCCGACGAGCTCCGTCGTTAAAGATCGAGAGCCGCGCCGACCGGCTATAAATATCCGCGCCGACGAGCTCCGTCGTTAAAGATCGAGAGCCGCGCCGACCGGCTATAAATATCCGCGCCGACGAGCTCCGGCGTTAAAGATCGAGAGCCGCGCCGACCGGCTATAAATATCCGCGCCGACGAGCTCCGTCGTTAAAGATCGAGAGTCACGCCGACCGGCTATAAATATCCGCGCCGACGAGCTCCGTCGTTAAAGATCGAGAGCCGCGCCGACCGGCTATAAATATCCGCGCCGACGAGCTCCGTCGTTAAAGATCGAGAGCCGCGCCGACCGGCTATAAATATCCGCGCCGACGAGCTCCTTCGTTAAAGATCGAGAGCCGCCGACTTAGGCTTAAAAGCCCGACGAGCTCCGTCGTTAAAGATCGAGAGCCGCGCCGACCGGCTATAAATATCCGCACCGACGAGCTCCGTCGTTAAAGATCGAGAGCCGCGCCGACCGGCTATAAATATCCGCGCCGACGAGCTCCGTCGTTAAAGATCGAGAGCCGCGCCGACCGGCTATAAATATCCGCGCCGACGAGCTCCGTCGTTAAAGAACGAGAGCCGCGCCGACCGGCTATAAATATCCGCGCCGTTGAGCTCCGACGTTAAAGATCGAGAGACGGTCCGGCGTCTATAAACCCTCCGGCCGGGAAACCGGGAGACGAGCCGGCGTCTATAAATCCCCGAGCCGAAGACCGACGAGCTCCGTCGTTAAAGATCGAGAGTCGAACCCGCGACTGTGAGCTTACTGGACGAAACTAAGGACGCCAAATAACGAGCGTTCGCAAGTACTAAATTGATTAAGTCCGATCGGGCATCAGTTTGCCAATACTTCGCATTCACTGAATGCAAACAGCATAGCCAAGCGCTAAACGATTTCGAGGAAAACAAGTCAACTGATTAACCTGATCGGTCGTCTAGCGAGGAACACGTGGAGCTTAACTCACTCTACGGATAAGCACCAAACAGACAAAAGAAGGGCAATGAAGGGCAAACAAAAATACAAGCAAAGGAACACAACTAGGCCGAACGGCGCGTACAAAAATTTTACATCCGCAAAACGGATGAAATACAGAAAGTACTTGGAAGACTCGTCTCACTTCGGGTCCTCAAAATTAAAAAAGGCGTCCGGGATATCGTCAATCATAGCCGCCAGATCTGAAAAGGGAATGCTCAGGTTAGCAGGAAGGTGCCCACCCTTCTTCAAGTACGCCATGGTGACCTTGACCGCCTCGGCGAAAGTTGAGGAGACGTTGCCACCAAATTTTGCGCCGAACCACTCCGAGCGGAGGTATTCTTGGCGCGCTGCTGCTAGGCGACTCGGCTCCCCCTCCTTGTACTTTCTGAGTGCCGCTCGGGAGGCAATTAGTGAATCTTGGAGAACTTTCTGGTCCACCTCCGCTTTAGTGCGTTCAGCTGAGCGCCCATCCCGTTTGGCAGTTAATTGGGCTTCCAGGTTCTTAGATTGCTGATCTAGGGCTCGGACTTCGACTTTCATCTTGTCCAGATCAGCGATCGCCCGCTTCTTCCGGCTACTGGCGCGCTTCACGTCTTCGTCGCGTTTCTTCACCAGGCCTTCAAGTCGAGCCACCTCTATAGCCAGGTCGGCGGCCTTCTTCTGTTCGGCCTCGCGGGCTTGTTTCTCCCGCTCGACCGATGGACCCCCCGAGACTTGGAGTTTTTCCATGAGGTCCTCCAGCTCGGCCAGCCGATGGCTAGTGGCGATTTGCTCCGCCCAATGCTGTAAGGGAAATAAAAAAATCAGGAACTGAACAGTAGCATGGCACAGGAAGAAAAACGAACCTACCTGAGTGGCTTGCTGCATATGGTTATCGCCGAGCTGCTTGGGCGTCATGAGGGCCACCCGAATCTGGGCGTCCTCGAAAAGTTTGGCGAACGGACCCGTCAAGGTTATTTCATGAACGGGCTTGATGGCCGATCGGCAGACAGTAAATATTCCTCCGATGGGAATCGAAGGGTAGTCTTGATGGTTGGGTGGCCGGCCGGCACTTCCTCAGCTGCAGTCGCCTGGCCCGAGGACTCCCATATGGTTGAAGTCTCGCCCAACCGTCGTAAGCGACGACGAGTCAGTGGAGGAGAGCCAGAGGGCTGTGCGATGGGCGAGGCCACGGGGGTCCTGATCTGCGACGGCGTGCGATCTGGCGAAGCGATCTCGATTGGCGCCTGTGGTTCGCCCTCTGGGGTCGGCGGAAGGCTGGGGGACTCCCAGCTCTGCTGGAGCAGAGGAAACAGGATCCGCCTCAACCTCCGTTGAAGCGGCTGGGGTAACTTCTGTTTCAGGGGCGGACTGCGTCCCCCCCTCTCCTGTAGCTGCCGGGCGGCTGGGGATTAGACCCCGCTCGGCGAGTTCTTTTTTGGTAGCCGCCTCAATTTCCACGGCTTTCAATTTCAGATGATCAGTAGCCTTGGAGCGCCACATGACTTCAGCTGCAGTAGAAAAAATTAAAATCAGTTAGACAAAAAAAGGCGAAGTGAGTAAAGAGTCCTTACTCATGCGGTAGGGAAGATTGGCCCGAACGGGAGATAATCCAAAAATGTACAACACCCCCTTGAGAAGCAACTGGTCGATTTTGTACCGCTGACCGGACAACCAGTTTGCCGCATGAAGGTAGGCTGGATTGCTTCTGAATTTGCCGAGCTCCGGCTGGGTCGGCACAGCGGTCTGCCATTTGGTTCTGAATGCTGGCCGCTCGGGAAGTCGTA
The DNA here is from genome assembly GCF_018446385.1 of Zingiber officinale. Classification (NCBI taxonomy): domain Eukaryota; kingdom Viridiplantae; phylum Streptophyta; class Magnoliopsida; order Zingiberales; family Zingiberaceae; genus Zingiber; species Zingiber officinale. The sequence continues at coordinate 173,207,736 of NC_055988.1, forward strand.
TATAGAAGAAGAACTCCTTCCAGTGCTTGTTGGAGGTCGGCATATTCTCAAAAAATTTGAAGCCTATTCTACTTTGGAAAATAAAAGTACCCAACTCGGATTGTTTGGGGTAGAAGAAGTAGTGGAATATTTTGGGGTCAAATGGGATACTGTGCAGCTTAAAGAGGACGACCACCCCGCTCAGCAGCCTAAAGGAATTTGGCACAAGTTGGCCGAGCGGGATGCGGAAATAATTACAAACTTCCAAAATAAATGGATGGGTAGGAAATCTAAGGCCGCCCTGAAATTGGTCCAGAAAAAAACAAATAGTACCGATCGGCGGGTTATGGGGCCGGTCGGTCGGGTCGGCTACAACTATTTCATGGTCATCCGGGATCCCGTACGTCCGAACAAGACGCCGAGCGCCCTCCTCGTCAAATTTACTCTCCATGGTCATATACCAGGGACCATGAACATCAACAGCGGGTACGGAAGTGCTCGCCATGACTAAAGTACCAAGAAAAATAAAGAAGGAAGCCGAAAGAAACTCGGAAACGGAGGACAGATAAAAGTTCGCAAGCAAGGGGACGAAAGGAGTTCCCCGCGAAAGGGAAAGGCCGAACGAAAGGAAGGGAGAAGCTTACTGAGGGAAGATGAACGGAGAGGATCACCAGAAAGCCGAAAACCACCAAGAGGCAAGAACTAGGACAGCTGGAACGATGCAGCAGCGAGCACCTTCGACGGAGAACGCGCAATGAGACAGGGAATGCGGCGTAAGGGCGAAGACGAAGGCTTTATGCGAACGAGGTTGGTCGGCCTCGTCCGTCGGATGCAGGTCACGAGAGACGAGGTCATCATCTAACCGTCCATTTCAAAACAATCGGCGTCCCATCGTACGGATCATCACCGCCACGCGAGAAGAGCCACGTGGCGCTCTGTCACCAGGCGCAATTAATGCGCTCATACCGCGCATGCTTCGACTTAATGAAAAGGATTTGCGTGATTTTCGAGAAGATTTAGACAAGCAAACATCCACGTTGAGCGCCAAGACATCCAAAACGAAGAGCCGAGCGGCTAAATTTGGCATAAAGGCTGAACGGCTCAAGGGATATTATAAGCGACGACCGCCCGCTCGGACACATAGTCTAGTCAGTCGGACTCACTGCCTCCTTCGACTAGACTTGAAGGGGAGGCAAGTGATCCGGCGGTAAGAATGGGGGACCCACTTCCTGAAGGGTCCCAGCCTGAGGACGGATGGAGGGCTGACTAAGCGGGTAATGGCCGCGTCAAGCAGTTGAGCAGGTCCGAGCGGAGCCAGAGATAACCTAGCCATAGGCTTGGGTTTCCGACGCCAAGGCAGGAGGACTGAATGGCCGAGCGGGTGTCTGCCCGGCCGGAATCGAAGGGCCGAGCGGGTGGTCCGTTCGGCCAGGATAAGGGCGAGGATACAAAGGTTAGCCGAGCGGCCTATTCGTTCGGCTCGGGATATGGGATGTCAGCAAAGGCATGTCGGATGATTATGTCGTACACAAGATTTCACGATAGAGGGTCTTACCGTCACATCATGGAGAGGTTGATACAGTAGCGATATGGCCCTATGGGTGCTCTTCTGACAGACCCATACCTGGGCATGGATGCCCTTCTGATAGACCCATACCTGGGCATGGTCGAAAGCAGGTGATTGCTTTGATTGGCGCGCCCAGGCTCCTTCGAGAGGTCTATATAAGGTCTCTATTTCTTCACCGGAGGTACGCTAGTCTGAATCTCTGAAGCCACCTCTTTGTTATTCCTCGCCTGACTTGAGCGTCGGAGGGCCGTCGCCGGGATACCCCTCCCGGCTCGGTTTTGTTGCAGGTTCGCCGGAGCACTCGAGGATCCAGCAGGGAGCGCCACATTCCCAGTGTCCGTTGACTCCTGGTTCGGACAGGATCACTAGTCAATCTACAATCTCATGAAGAATTTAGCTCGTGTAGATGGACTTGAATTTGAAGAGGAGCCTTGGTGCAACGGTAAATATGGACTAGAACTATTATTCTTTGATTTCACCTTTACAAAATGATAATTTTTGAAATATTTCATGTTAAATCTCAACCATGATAGTGATACATGGGCAAACGAAGCTGTCGCATACACAAACTATGACAATTCTTTGAAGATATTCCAAGATGACCAAAACCTGTATCGACAATTTGCATACATTGCGATAGTCCTCAGCAATCGATCAGACACAGAGCTATCTGTATAATAGTAAGTCTAGACATATATGACGTAGACATAATACCATTAGACAACTACTCTCAATGGGAGTTATCGTTGTTGACTATGTGAAGTCAAAGGATAACCTAACAGATCCGTTAAAAGGGGTTAAACAGAGAATTAGTTGCAAACTCATCGCGAGGGATGAGTTTGATGCCGATGAGAAATATTGGTGTAAAAGAAACCCAACCTATGCAGACTAGAAATCCCAAGAACTAGGTTCAAAGGGACAACCTAATTGTATCGACAAAGTTACTCATTATGGGGAACGACCCAATGAATCAGTGAAGGATGAAGGTTAAACACACGACTTTTAATGATCCAAGAAGAGTAACGTGGAATACTCTTAAGAGATCACCTATGTGAGAAAGAAATGAGGCAGCTTCAAAGAGAATTGGAGACACAATTCTTAAAACTTCTCACAGAACCATGCGTGTTCATGGCTAAGAACGAACACACTTATGAGAATTAAGTTGTATCAAGAAGAGTTTTAGGTGAGATATGTCAATGTTTACACAGACGACAAAATAGTTCAAGAACATCACGTCTACTGTCATCCAATAAGCAAATAGATCTTCACAAGAGAAGGTTCAAAGGGTAAAGCCTACCTATCCTATACTAGACTCAACTACTGAATGCTATCACATACTCTATCTCCATTCATGTGAGAGATTGTTGATATATGTGAATGGAGAAGAGGTGGAAGAGGCACAAAGCTCCATTGTGAATGAAACTTTAGTCCATATTGGGAGTTTCAAGGCATATTGGTTGTTTATATTGATTCACATGTATTGATGATGTGAACAAATACATGGAGAGAGGCTCTCTCTCACGCGTGGGTGCGAAGGGGGGTGCAAATCTAGAGCCCGGATTGTACTGAACCAAGTTGACTTGTATGCGAGCACGACCTACGTGCGCCAAATGTCAGACTGAACGAAACAAAATTTGCCCAAGTGGGATACCCAACATTTTGCTATATAAATTTTTTGTTGTTTATTTAATGGTGTAACGGATGCATTAAATTAAAGATTAATGCAGCCAAGTGAAACATTGATGTTTCACAGCTGGCGAATAATGATCATTAAACGATCATTAACATTGTCCATTGGTCTGAGCTCCTATATAAGGAGGTTGCGACCATAGGCAAAATGTTACATATTCAAAAAGTTGAAGTTCTCCACCTACATTCCCCTTCTCTTCTGTCGTGCATCTCTTGCTCGGCGGAGTGCCCGTGATAACAGTCGGGTATCTCTCAGTTCACCGTGACGATCAGTGTTTGGTAGGAATCACGGTTCACCGTTGTATCCTGGGAAATAGACGACCCGAGTAAACCTCAAAGCACAGCCGGAGGTGGGGCGAATCAATTTCAAGGAAACTACGACCCTCGCAGGCTTTGGTCCATTCGCCCGTTCGAATTCTGCGTTCGCTCGGCCGCTAACTCTGTCGGCCTCTGCGTTTGCTCGACTGCTAACTCGGTCGTCGTTTTTCATCCGGTCGGTTGCACGCTTGTTCTATCGCTCACCCAATTCGTCCGGTCGCTCGCTCAGTTCGCTCGACTGAACACCCATTCGCTCTGTCGTTTGATCGCTTGGCCTCTTAGTCCGCTCGGCTGAACGCTCACTCGCCTGGTTGCTAGCTTAGTCGGTCACTTGCCCAGCCACGCGCTCAGTCTGCTCGGTCGTTTGCTCGCTTAGTCGCTCGCTCGGTCCGATCGACCACTCGGCCCTCTGCCCGGTCGGACATTTGACCAATTTGCTCGCTTGGTTGCTCTGCCTGCTCGGCACTGTGCAGTCTACCTTCAGCACTTGGTAGAAAAATCAACTCCTGCTAATAGTCTGAGATTATCTATTCAGATCATCTCGATAAATAAATTTAATTTAATTTAATTTAATATATTTAAATTCAACTAATTTCTCAATATCTTTGGTAATAAATTATTTGTCCAACATAAGGCTCAAATAATTTCCGTGTTAATTCAAACTAATGTATTAGAGTGAGGATAACCAAGCAAAAACCCATGGAAAAGGACATTAGAGGGTGCTGACTCCCATAAAAAGGGAGGTTTTTCCGATCATTAAGGGACACCTTTTCTTGAGACTTTTAGAGCCCTCCATTCATGGAGCTTTTCACAAAGTAACTTCCAGTAGAGAAAGGGAGAACTTCTATCAACAGTGATCTTAAGCACCTTTCTGCATATCGAGTGCTTGAGATTGACTGAATAAGACATAACTTTCCAGTCATGAATTATGGAGGTAAGGTATCATTAATTGGGGAGGTGAATGAAGATTATTGATGCTTTGGGACATGACAAGGAGTTAGTTAACCTGAGTCATAAGAATGAGTTTTTCTGCTGAAGTAAATATACCTAACATTGATTGTTGAACAAGCAAATTCATGGTATAATTAAGAAGGATAGAATTTTGCTGAATATATAACAGGAAAGGCTTTTGGTATCCAATTCATAAACAAAAACACAGTGAAAGATTTACAAGAACTGAAAGTTATGGTCTCACCCAAATATGTTATCGACCCAAAGGAAGGTGGAGAGAAGAAGGCAGGCGAGAGAACAGATCCATTTAGGTGGATGATTGATGGTTTCTCAACCATTGCAAATGGAGGTGCTGATACGTATTACTCGGGGAGTTTCACAGCCTGTGGTTTTAACTGGTAATTCTGTGTGTGTGGACATGTTCTTCTTCGAAAACAAATCACATGTTCTTCAACAAGAGAAAATCAAGCTTTTGTAGTATTACATAAGTTTTGACAACACTACTCCAAGCTTTTATTCAATACAATTGAAATTTCTAAGATTTAAGATCTTTGAAAGACTTGGCATAAGAATATTCTTTGTGAAAGATAGTTAAGAGAAGAACTATTAATTGCAGGAAGTTGCGACTGGAATCAGTTTTAGAAGAAGAAGGTGAGAAATATGTGGGTCTTTACCTCTCACATGATGATGCAGCTTCAAAAAGCTCAGTGATCAAAGCAATCTACAAGCTCTTCATATATGATCAACTACACGCAGAGCACATACAAAAGGAAGGTGATCATAATACAGGAAGTTGCTTTTACCTGAACTTGTTCATCTTCATTTTTTTTATGCAGGCCAAGACTATTTCCATAGCACATCCCATGATGGATTTTGTTGTAAGGTTGCATTGAACAAGTTCAACAGTCCCAAATCTGGTCTACTTGTCAACGATTGTTGCATCTTTGGAGCTGACGTCTTGGAGGCTTTTGCATGCAAATTAGACAAAGAAGGTGTCAGTGAAACCTTGTCCCTAAACAAAGACGTAACTCCTCGAATATATACTTGGGTAATCAAGGATGTTTCCAAATCGAAAGTGTTCAACTCTGAAGCTTTTGCTGCAGGCGGCTACGACTGGTATTCTTCTTAATTAATTGGATGGTTGTTTAAGTAAGCTTTGAGCATATAAGATTTAAGATATAATTATTTTGATTTTGATATGTCTAGGAGTATCTTGCTCTATCCAAACTTAGCCGGATACAAAGACTTCCTTGCTGTTTTCCTGTGGATGGACAATGCTGCTAATCTTGCTCCCAAGACTAGTGTTTATGTGAACTACAGCTTTTGCTTGTTGGATCAACACAATGCCAAGCACTGGAAGCGTTCAGGTTTTGACATTAATTTGATTGCACTACAACTTGATCAAGCAATCATCTGATTGCGTTTCTTATTTATTTTGTAGGGAAATATTTGTTCTCATCGGAGTCTTCCAATTGGGCATGGGGCGCGTTGTTTAGCTGGAGAAAAGTACAAGATCCATCTAGAGGATTTCTTCTCAACGAGACATTAATCATTGAAGCATCCGTTGTGGTTCTGGGAGTAGTCACCCTTGCATGAACAGGAACCAAAAGAGTTCAGTGCGACTTATCCTAAGATATTTGTCTGTTCGTTCTTTGCATGTGCATCTATCAAGCATGTCCGAAAAAACAAACACCCACAAGTTGATAACTGCATGGGAACGCCACATGATTCAAAATACAAAAGGTGTCATAATATATGTATATTATCGTTAATATAAGTTGGCCTCGTTATTTACCTTTCTTTATATAATCTGAAGATATACTATAAGAGACGTCTGGAACGAACATAAACACTTTTTTTTTTAAGGACGATTACCGTTAGCATTTCCAATTATTCAAACTTTTGATAACATCTTGGTGTCAAATATAGTATTAATTAGCATATAAGATAATAGATGCACCACATTATCTCACAATGACACTTTGGATCTTGCACCCATAATATTTTTTTAAGTTGTGATCCTCACTTTTGTACACTCCATCGTCAATGCTTATAAAGCACTATGTGAGTCCCCATGGGAGTAACGGAGTTGATACTAAGATGATAGACTTGTCAATGCTTATAAAGCACTATGTGAGTCCCCATGGACATATCGCAGTTGATACTAAGATGATAGACTTATAGGATTGGGCACGATTGATTCTCGAAGATTTCATTACCCTCCCAGCTAGGAGACTATTGTGTACCGTAATTTACTTGTCTGTATATTACCGTGAAATCGATAATACTAGATCACTTGGGATGAATGATACCATCGTTTACCGGATTATAAAGCACTATGTAATCATCAACTTAAAAAATATTTAAAAATTAAAAAAGAATCCATCGGAGAGATTAGTTTTAGGATGAAGATTTGGGAGAATCTTGGAATAAATCTAAGTTTACATAAGAGTGACTCGCTAGAGGAGTCCGGGGTTGAGAGATGGAAGGAGAGATAAGATTTGTTTACTATGGATCATCGGTGAATTACAATGCCCGGGATTCCCACACAATTGTGACAAAAGACGAATACGCTCGCCCCCAGCGCCCCCGCCAACCCGTCCCAAGGTCAACACGGAGGAGGTAAATCACGGACGGCTACTAACCTTTGGAATAATGACTAACACATAAAATAGACATTTATCTCGACTTTGCCGAGATTCGAACCCTAGGATTCCTACACAAGCTCTCTAACCATGAGCACTTCAGGAGGTCCCAAAATTGAAAGCCACTGTGTGATAAACTTGAACATCACTCAATGCAACTCCCCTACATCAAGAATTGTTCTACCTTCAAAATGGAGGTTTAAAAGGAACAAGGATAAACACCAACATAACTAGTTCAGATTTTTGATTGAAAGATAAAGAGGCGCACAATAAGTTCAAACACACAATAACACTCAGTTACACTCGGAGTTCAGAAGGAATGTATATCATTTATTTCGAAAAAGGATTCACACGTCGTTCGCCTACTTTGCTCGAGTTATTGGTAGTTGAGGCTCTCATTGATGGCGTTCTTCACTCTTGAAATCTCTGCTTGTTCCGCGAAGTCTGTCAAGGGCGGAGGATTTGTCAGTGCTTCGCGTTGGGTTCTTTGACGATGGTAACAGGGCATGGTGCGTGCAACACTACATGGCTTGAAACGCTGCCCAGAAGGATCCTGAAGGAACATCCAACATGGAATGGTATGCTCAATACTGATTTCATAGAAACTGCAGAAAATCTCCTACTTCAGTTTTGTTTTTGTTCTTTTTCGTATGTTGTTTTCCATCCCAGAGCAATCAAAGCTAATTAGACGACGATACATGGCAACCAAAACAAGAAAAATGCAAGTAGGAACTAACTGTTTATCATAGTTCAGAAGATGGAAGGAGTAACAGATAGATGTTAACTCATGAAGAAGCTTATCTGAACAAAAAATATGGCAAAGCATGGAGTTTACTTCCATCGATAGCAAAAATAGAGACAACAAACCAATGAGTTCATATGCGATTGGTACAGACAAGTTCCGAATCAGATAAAACAAAAGATTGATAGTTGTTTCAAAAGTCCTAACGACACACTAATCAAACTCCAATTACTTCTGCAGGGTTAGAGAGAAACTCGAAACTCGTCTGTTCTAAAGTGTAAACTCCAAACCTAATTCCCATGCTTAGAAACCTTTGGCCAAAAATGCCATCTTTGGCAAAATAATCACTTTTCTTATCAGAATAAGATTACAAGTCGAGTTTTAGATCAGGCAGGAATATCTGACGATAAGAAATTGAAGCTACAATCTGGACTTTTTGCTTATTGAACACTTGATCTTGTTCTATAATAGATAAGGTGCTAAGTAATCTATCAAAGTGGTGGGATGTTTTATCTTAGAACAAAGCTTTAGCTCAAGCATGTCCTATAAACTAAGGATTCTTCCACAGCGGCTACTAGATCCTCTCCGTATACAATTCATACTAGTCCAAACACCGGCCATCCTGCATCCTCTACGTTCTTGACAACCTATCTTTTTGTATGGTTTTAGTGGCATACTTCAGTTCTTCAATATTACTTAAAAAAAGTGAGCCACCAATTCAGTATCATTGTATTATCAGCAACTTCAAAAAGGATTTGAAGTATCATCATTTCAGCTAAAAATAGATTATCCAAATAGAATTCAAGATGAAAACACCAATCAATAGATATGATTATCGAGTAGAGTAGCGCATATTGTCAAGCAATCCACAAGCTTTCTATATGTATCCTATCATGTTAGTTGTTACCTTTGAATCTGGCCGAGTCCCCTACAGCCCATTACCAGTGAGTCCAGCTTCAGATCCTCGACGGCATCGCAGAGCTTCTCCCTTGGATCCCCGGTGTACAATTTCAGCACAATAATAGCCTGATTCATCAATTAATTTGATCTTGATTGAAAGAGGACGATGGAAAGGAAATCAATATAGTGAAATCTTAGTGAAGAGATATCACCGACCTCTTTTTGCCTGGCCGCTGTGTCGAGCGCATCAAGGACAAGAGCGTCCACTTCCAGATCGTAGCGCTTCAGCACCTCCAGCTCACGGAACTCCGACAGAGGAATCGGAGCTGCAGATTGACCACAAACGCAGTCCGATCATGAGGAAAAAAGCAATCTTGATTGAGAAAGAAATGGTGTAGAGTGAATTAAAAGCGCACCAGAATCGGAAGAGAGATCGGCGGTGGAGGAGGATGATTTGGGATGCCGGACGTGGAGCACCACGAGGGTCTCCCCGTGGCCGAGCAGGTTGTCGATGGCCCATTCGAGAGCACGCTTGCTGCTCTTGGAGAAGTCCAGCGCCACCCCGATCTTCCGAGCGCCTGCCATTGGAGCCTTGCCCTCTTCTCGCCTGCCAAAGTAGAAATATGGAGAAAAAGGAGACCCCTTTGTGTCTTAATATTGCCCTCGCTTTGTTGGGGATTTGGTCTTCATCTGTGGGAGCACGGGACAAACGTCGCGTGATGCGGAAGGCACGGTGACTTGATCTTCCTTCGCGTGTCTTTTCTGGCGCATCTCCCGATGTCAGAAAGAAGGCACGCAAGAGAGCTGTTGGACACTCAGAGGCGCTTCGTCAAACAGTTCGTCGAATGATTCTTGCAGGAAACAACCATTCTTAGCTCACAGAGGAAACACGTTTTTGATTACAAATCGAATCTTTCAGTTCCATTGACGGAGTTCTAACAATTAGGGCATCGACAAATCGAAATGGAGCGGAAGCAACGATGACTCTGGACAAGGAATTCAATCACAACTACTTCGTAGTAACAAGGCCAAAGAAGCCGCTGCCGGAAATTAGGGATCCGACGGCGTGGCCGGCGATGGCGGCAATGAGCACGCCGATGTTGAAGGACATGACGGCGAGCATGACCAGGTATGCGAGACCCACACGGAGGGCGTGAACCGCCGCAATGAGGAGGGCCATCGAGACGCGGCGCGGGCCGAAGCGCCTCTTGGAGAGGTTCTGAATGGCGAGAGAGAGCGCGTCGACGAGGGCGGCGGTGGCGAAGACGGCGAGGAGGGCGAGGATGTACATGCCGAGGCCGCGGTCGCCGGGCCACCCGGCGAAGAGGATCTGGACGTGCGAGCCCCAGAAGAAGGAGCTGTGCATCGGCGTGTAGCCGTCCCCGCCCATGGAATCGTCCGGCGGCATGATCATCCCGTCGCCGCCTCCTCTCGTGCCCATCGTTGTTAGCCAGGTGAGGAAGGAAACGGAATGTCGTCCGGGTTTTTAATGGGGAGCAACGAGTGGATGGCGATGACGGTGCCGGCGCTGAGAAGGAGAAGGGCGATGGCGACGCTTCGCCATGCAAGGACGAAAGCGAGACCTTGAAGCCATCGAGATAGCGACGGGCGGACGGCGTTTCCACCGTCCGTGGCGTGGATGCTGTCGCCGATCGCGACCGGTGGTCGGCGTGTTCGAGGCGAAAAAAAGAAGAAACCAATAAAATCTATTTTTTTATAATTATTTTTTTTTTTAAAAATCCCTTGTAACTTTATTCAATCAATTTGATTCGATAAAATTTATTTATATTTATTTAATAATAAAAATATAAAACCAATCAATTTGAACACTAATGAATTTAGCGCCTTAATGTTCACAAACAACATTTTAAAACAATTTTATAAAAAAATTTATTCATTAACTTCGATAAACTTTAATTATAAAAATATAGTCATTTATAAATTTGTATACACTTAAATTTTTAAAAATAAGTTAAAATAATATAAATTTCTATATATTAACCAAATATTTAAATTTATAAATAAGATGCAAGGTGATTCTTTTTTTCTAAGTTATTGATAAATAATTTGTTAGTCATTGTTCTAAAAATTAATAATTATTCATGATTTATCTTTTTCGATCCTCAAATAGATTGATGGAGGTGTTGAGATGAATATATTCATCTTTTATCACTACAAAGGGAAATAACTTATGACGAGGCTTAAATTTTTTAAGTATTAAACAAAGCAATCGTTGCACAACATTTTACAACAAGCAACCAATAGAAGACAAAGCGAAAAAAGGAGTGGGGCCTACATGTGCTATGGCCTGAGGATATGTTTCTGAGTAAGAAAATTCGGGTACGTAATTGTTTAGGCAAAAAATGGAGTTCAAATCGAGACCTAAATCCTCTTCTCCCCCCAATTCTCAAACTCACTGTAGGAATCGGGATCGGGAAGGCAGATCCAGACGACGCTTCCTCTTCCACGGAAAGCTGCGGCCGAGGTGGAGGACAGTGGGAGTGAGCAGCGGCGAGGAGTACCATCTCATTATTGCTCCTCTCTTACAGCAGGCTCGATTCGAGGAGAAAAGTCATATCTTTTTATCAGAGCCCTAACTTGTAATCGACAAAGGAATTGGTTGCCGATTTCGTCGTCGTCGTCGATGATAATTATGTTCTCATAACTTTTTTTCTTCGAACTTGAAGCTCAGGGAAGTTCATTGGCCATATCAGTTCGATGCCGAAGAAGGGCAGGAAAAAAGCCGTCAAAAAATCTCCTTTGAGGACCAAGCTTGACGAAAATGTTTTTCCAATCGAGAATCGCACCATGCAATTCAAGAAGCGACAACTTGCTTTCAGTCAACGGGAAGGTACGGGTCCATAGATTTTAATAAATTTTCTTTTGAACGAAAAATGAATCAGAATTCATGATTCCAGTCCTTTTTGTCTATATCGCTGTGCTAAAAAAAAAATTCTTATGTCGCGCTGAAGGTTGTATAATTTAATGGTGGTTCATGGATATAGACGATGGAAAACTGAGGTATTCTGATTATAGGGTTTAAGGTTTAGGGAGAAAACAGTTTTACATATGAAAGTTATCTGAATTCTAAACCCCTTACATTCTTCTTTGGTGCAGAAAAGCCGATGCCTGTCTCCTTGTAACAAATAATTGAATGGGCACATCTAAATAGAATTCATGAACATGATTTTCCCAGACAGCTGTAAAGGTCCATCTCCCATGCATGATCTTGATTGCTTCAAGATGACTCTTCCACCTATATAGATAAGTCACTTGAAATAGATTTGTTTTAAGTACATTGGCATCTGTCGAATGCCATCCAATTATAATTGCATGTATGGCCATCCTTACCCACATACCTTGGCCACTTGCACTAATGGCTAGTAGTTAACCGTGATTTATTTCCTCTGTGTTAGCCTAGAGACAGGTTGACGGGGCATTGGGAACAAACAAATCGTCTTTTTGCCACATGTATAGTCATCCTTAACTTGGTTCTTCTACTTTGCATATCGAGCAACCCAGATACTAAACCCTTAGTGTCTTACTCAAAATTAATTTTGATCTAAATATTACCTTGTTCTAGTGATGTTATCTGTCTTACTCCTGCAAGGGAGTGGATAGGAGAGAATATATGAGGAAAATATTGTGTGAAGAAAGAAAGTGACGAGGGTAACTTTGTCTTTCATGATGATCTTGCCTTCGCATTTCTTCCTACTTGGTTTCCTTGTCATTCTGCTTACCGCAACCCTTAGACCTCATCATCAGCTGATTGTGGCTCTTCTTGCCATCGATTTCGATCACATTATCAACTTCTTGCGATCTTGACTTTCTTGTTTGTTGCTTGTGACCCTCTAACCACGATTGTGACCTCGACCTTGCCATTCATTGTCTGCAAGCCTGACCTTGCTGTCAGCCACCTCCAACCTTGACTACACCATCTGCTTCTTGCATGACCTTGACCCCAACTGCGACCTTGATCTTGGATATGCTGCTATCTATCACTTGCAACCTAGCTCTCCCCATTCACATCCTTATTTGCCACTTGTGACTCTGGCTATGCTTAATCTTGACAATCATTGCACAATCTAATCGACGCAAAAAGGGGCTTTTCACTTCAATTTTGTAGCGAGATCCCCACATTTACATGGTTTTGGGTGGACATAATTTGATTCAAATCTGAATAATCACTGTGTGATTGAATTCTTAGAGAGATAAATGGAAGAGAGTGCATGATGCTTTCCTCCTCTCCTCTCCCTTTCATGGGGATAAACAACCCTAAAAGAATGCAAGCATTCATAAACATTTTGTATCTCAATTTAGTAATTATACATTCAGTTGTTTGCATTGTTCTTCCAATCATACACCTTTTCTAATCTTAATGTCAAGGCTGCAAGTTGATGACTTAAACTGCATCACTATACTATCAGCTTGACTTAATGTTGATTTTGTAGTCAACAAGAGTGATGCAAATTCGACAAGAGGAACTCAAATATATACTGTCTTCAAATAATAAATTGATTATTTTCAAATTAAATACTTTTACAACACATTATTATTGCACCAAAAGGTGATAACCCTCACTCGGGGCCCCTCCAGGATTGCCTCATGCAATCTGGAAGGGAGGTAAATCACGGAGGACTTCATCCAGCATGGTGGCCTTGTGATGCATTTCACACACACTGATAATCGATCCAATGACCTATTGCAGCAACACCATATGCAAATACCAACTGTACTAATCCGTGAGGGTTACAACACATTACTTGCTCACTCAGTGAGAGGAGATAGAAGTCCCAACTTTCTTGATTGTTTGAATTTGTTTCAAGCATCGGGTAGTTGTATATTATTTTTTCAATAGATTCAATCATTTGGTAATACTGTGACTATTATTCCATAACATCCAAACTTATCACAGGTAATCAAAATGATCTCCTTAACTCCATTTGAAACTCATATGCTTGTGAATTGATTATGTTGCCTATATTTATGATCCGTGTAGTTCAGTATGTCTAGGAGCGGATGCTTGTCTCTTGATCATAAAACCTTTTTTTTTTTTGTTTCTATTGTTGATCTTTTGTTCTTTGAAATTTTACAGTTGAGATGAGAACTGCTGCAATCAAAGCCAATTGTGAAGTGGAGCTTGGAAGCTTGCTTTCATGGGTGCGATTACTTCCATCGTACTTCAGCAAAGATCAGTTGGACACTCCTGCACTGAAGTTTTTTCAAGAAAATTTGCCAAATGCTGCTCTAACCAGGAATGAAAAATACAATGTTTTTGAGATGCAATGGAATAGCAAAGAGAGTTGCTATGAAGGTGGCAAATACGATCGGGCTTCAGTTAGCAATGCTTTCACTATACCAGCCATGAGTGCTCTTCAGTTTTCAGTCGACACAGGTCGGAATACTTTTCTTTGTTATGTTTTTCCATCCAAGACGTCGATATAATTCATGCTGCCAGATGTTTTCTGTCACAGTGAAGAGGAATCTGGAAGCTGCAAATCTATGGATGAATGATTTTGTAAGTTGCCCTTTTTCTCTACTATGTTTCCACCCTTAGAAATCTTTTGATCTCGTCTGTTATGCTAGGGACTCGGTGAGCCATCTGAAAGTGGACAAGCGACATTCGAAACACCCGGGGTTTGTTCTTCAGACTATGATTTTCCTTTTAGTTCGAAGGTTTCACTTTATGATCCCCTGATGGATGTAATGGTGTGAATTGTAGGCAACTACTGCTCGGTTATCTTTTGGCATGACACCCAAGACCTTAAGATTACCAAAGATCGGCGAGATGATCTTGTCTGTTCATGGTTCACCTCTCGGCGTTTACAAAGAAGAGATCTTGGAAGCCATTCATGGTAGATTGTTAGCTTCCCTTGTAAGCTTTTGCGCAAATGGCAAACCGTAAAAAGTTTCTTAAATTTTTTTGCACCTTCAGAGTCTGGAGATGGAAGTCATGAAGATGCTTGCTGAGGACATAGACACATCATGTGCTCAGGTAACTCTGATGTCTATCATTTCAACTCGATCGAACTGATTGAATCGGCTTTTACGCGAGCAATTTACTTTTCTTTTCTTTTTTTACTTGATCAGGATTTACATTGGATTGGAAGAAATCAGTGGAGCTTCTGTAGGATGATCTTTGAAAAGTTAACCAAAGATGAAAATTGGGAAACTGTGTCTCATTTGTTTGTGATGAAATTGACTTTAATTTGGTGTCAACTCATTCGATAAATGGATCTAAAGTAAGAATGGTTTAATAAATAAGAATAATATGACAATTATATTGGTAAAAATTTACGTGAATATATTAGGAAGAAATTGTAATTTAAATTCATGCCTGGTAAACAGATTGTTAGTCACAAACAATTAAAAAAAAAATGATTCGTGAGATTGGGTAATGTTGAATCTGAGATGATCGATCCGGTTTTACGAAAGTTTTTCACCGATCAACAGGCAATTCAAGAGTTCAATATCCTTTAATTACATGTCTCAGAGAAAAATTTTTTTATAAATTTATCATAATTAAGATTCAAATTATAGATATTTGAATGGTAATTTAAATATTTTACCATTACATCATAATCCCGAGGGCTTCCTAATCACAAACAAAATTGATGGGTATTGACCAAAAGAATTTGATCAACGATAAAGATACAGACGAGCCATCCAGAATCGATTGACTTTTATAAAAAGCCAACAAAAAAATCTACCTTCATTTTTGCTTAAATTTTTAAAATCCAATTTAAATTAAAATTACTACATCATTCACTTCAAAATTTACTTTCTCAAAATTGTTTTAAATTAAAATCTTAAAAATACCTTAAGAGTGATTTTTTTTATCAACACCGCCAAATAACTTAATAATTTCACCTTTAATAGAATGAATAATACTATATGTTTATCACATTATCATTATCTAAATCCCTGTCCTATGAGATCATAATAAAAAAAAATAATTAATCTCCTCGGATAAATCTAGTGGCTAGCGTATGAAATATTATCATAATGAGATTTGGGTTCGAATCTCGATAAAACCGAGATAAATATCTCCCTTATGTGCTAGTAACTATTTCAAAGACTAATAGTCGCCCGTGATTTATCTACTCCGTATTGACCCTAGGACGGATTGACGGGGGCGCTGAGGTAAACATATTCGTTTTTTTTTTTTGCCACAATAATAAAAAAAAAATTTAAATATGACTAATGATAAATTATATATAAATACACCATAACACACACACACAATATTTGAACACTTTTTTCTTTTGACATTAGGAAAATATCGAAAGTAGTATTACGGCCGAGAAGTCTAAATGCATCGAAAATCAGAAGAAATAATTCCATAAACAAAAAGTTGATCAACTAGTTAATCAGATTCTCAACTGACTTAACTCCTTACGAGTTCTGGAGGATTTTATACATCTCAATTTGGTGGATGCCTCGTTGACAAAAACACTCTGATTGATCGAAATGGAGATTTAAACTTCCTTCCAGACTTCTTCATGCTTGTTGATATATCGAGATGATAGAGAGGATCCTTCCTGCTACTAGATTTTTAGTCCTTGGGCATCAACTTGTGCTTGTGGAATTGTAAATATGCTGTTGCTGCCGATGTTCAAGCCGCTTTTAAGCCAGGCAATGCTGCTAATTTCCGACACAACCGAGGCCAGTTCATGGCTGGAAAAGGGTGGAGGCTCCAAGAACTCTATAAACTCCGGACCCAACAAGGAGTTGCTAGAGCGACTCTTGTCTTGAGTACTGGTGCAGCACCCATGGCCACATTTGTGTGGAATCTGAGATTCGAAGGCACTGCTGTTAGGTTTGAAGGATTCGTGGATAGGTCCATCGAGTTGCCTTCGTCTTAGTGCGTCGGGACCACTTGGACGAGTTCTGCACTTGTATGGGCTGAAAGCGCTCACTCTTGCAACTGGCCGGAAGAAATACGGTGGATCCTTTATCTCAGGCTTGGGGGGTTCTTCTCTGATGATGACGACATCTTTCGAATTGTCTGAAACATTTTCCCTTGAAGAAGAGACTCTTGCTTCCATGGTTCTGAGGGGATTGGCATTGATAGGACATGAAAATTCATCAGGCGCACCTTTCGCTTTATCAATGGAAGTATCTCTCAAAATATCAGACGGTGTCGATTTATAACGCTCAGCTTCAGCACATCTCCGCCGCAGGGTGGAATTCCAATGGTTCTTGATTGCATTGTCAGTTCTCCCTTCCAAAAGCTTTGCAATTGATGCCCATTTGTTTCCATGGATCGAATGGGCTGCAATGATGATACGGTCCTCTTCCTCTGCAAAAAAAAAAAAAAACAAAACAAACTTAAACGAAAGTTTTGCAAATAAGTATGCAGTAAGTATACGAAACTCGATCATATAATTGCCTCTATATATTCACTTGTTATCAGTAAATATACGGTCATTTTCACCATGATAGCTTATTTTGATTGACCAAAGAAATTTTTAGAAATATAAGAGCACAAAGTTAAAAGGAAAAAAACAGAACTCCAGCATACTTGACAGTAGACAAGTCAAACTTTGTACAAACACCCAAGCCTTTATTGACGAAAAAATAGTTTGCTTAATTCGGAGATCACATTAGCAAAAGAAGCATATCTAGGACTAAAAATGCTTTTTTTTCCAATAAATATATCGAGGGAACAAAAGAGATGTAATATTTTGCACATTTACATTTTAAGAAGTGGTATGTTATTCAGAGTAGAGTATCAGTTCTGACACTGTATGGATGTGTGCCTGATGCCTCATTTTTTAAAGCTTTTTACACATGGTCAATGAGATGTTAGTGTCCAACTGGTAGCGTTTCCATCAGAAAATCTGAAGTTTGATGTGGGTTTGAGTAGATAGATGAAGAGTCTAAGTAACAAAGGTACACACACAAACTAAAATGGACATGAAATGTAGAAAAATAGTAAACTAGTAGATTATGTTATGGAAGCACTGTAAAGATCACCTATGTCAACACTCTTTTAGAATTTAGATGCTTATTTTGTAATTTCAATCATATCCAACTATTAGTTTGTAACACATAAAGCCTAGCTAGCTCCTTCAGATTATCTGAAGTTTGATGTGAGTTTGAGTAGATGGATGAAGAGTAGAGTCTAAGTAACAAAGGTACACACACAAACTTAAATTGACACTAAGTGTAGTAAAGTAGTAAACTAGTTGATTATGTTATGGAAGCACTCTAAAGATCACCTATGTTGACACTCTTTTAGAATATAGATGCTTCTTTTGCAATTTTCGATTGTATCCAACTACTTGTTTGTAACAAATAAGACCTAGGTAGCTCCAAGGGCAACAAGGCCTGCTCACTTCTCATAAAACAATACAATTACAACTAGGCCATATCAGATGATAGGCTAGAAACCTCATAGTGCACCTAATACTAGCAATCATGATCATGCAAAATATTCATGAAAAATAATTTCTTAATTGACAGAGCATATTGGTCATCATCACTATTTTCATAAATTCCTGTTGTACTTACCTGAACCAGCTGCAAGATGTAACTCTTGCAGTCTTTTTAACTATTAATTCATGGAAGATTGCTGATTAATTAAGGTAATCACATATAACAAATAAGCATATATGTCAAGAATTGTTGGCAAATCTTCTATATGAACGAAGCATAATATCAGCTTAGATTTCTTGAATACTGTATAGATTGAACTAGTTAAGCAGCTCAGTCCATAGTGTTAACTAGACATCTGAAAAGGGAACATATGGCATATCAACAAGTGCAACCAAAGTGGATGAGAACTACAGGATTAAAACTCCCACCAGATTTGAGAGAACACAATTTCTATAACAATCTCTGCAGATGCATCGACAAATCCTTCTACATTTTAGTAATTAACAACCAGTGATTATTTTCTAATCTCATTCTGCTATTTCTCAATTTTATTGATACATTAGAAGCTCTCTGTTCTCAAATTACATCCCTGATATTGACAGGAATGAAGAATTGACAACAAGGTTTTTAGCTGTGAGAGGTTTCAACTTCAACTTCAAGCTGTCGGCAGAGGCCTGGTTGCTAAAAATCTTCATTCTAAATAAAGTTGATTCTAAATCAATGTGGAAAAAATATAACCACTTCTTTCGGAGGAAAAAATGGAACAACATTAACAAAATAATGTTATTCTGGACCTCTGCCTATCCATTCTATCAAACAATCATTATAGAACATCTTGAACATCAACTTCACTAAGTGTGTGAATAAACACAAAGAAGAAGAACCTTCTCCATATTGTCTATGTTTTGAAGTGGGAAATTTAAATGAGCAAATGATGATTGGCCAGGGATAATTGGGAAGCTCATTTTTTTCATTATTGTATAAAACTAAAAGTTTCCCCCTATGGAGATCAGACTATGCTAAAGGTAAGCCCATCTGCTATTTCACTAAGCTGACCTATATCAAGAAATCAAGAATCATTCAAATGCAACCACAGTGGAAGTAACTAATCTCTCCCTGTCTTCTTGCATTCGCTTTCTACTCTGAAAAAAATCTTTCATGTCTCTCCTCAATATCTTTTATTATGGATATATCAATCAGCCAAGTGAAATGGCTTAAATAGATGTCAGTAATAAAAGAGGAAGTTAATCATGCATTTTCTACAAAAAAAAAAATGCTTTCCTTCTGAAGAAGACTATCCTTATCCTCTGGACTCAAACGTGAAAAAGGATAGAGATTCGGATGCTAAGTTTAGGGTTGTTTCAGCATATCCATGAACTTCACAATCATCACTTCCAAATCACAAACTGGGGATTCTTGCTAAATCCTTAAAATGAAAATATATGTCAAAGCGTCTCAAATTAAACCTAGAAAACTGCTGTCACCATTAGACCGCCCAGAAGACCCGCCAATATGTCACCAAATCGACAGCCAAAACATTGCCATAATCCAGATACGATGAAGAAGACGAAACACAAGAATTTCACCAGAGATGAGCATGTACCAGTGAAAGGTCGGCGCTTTACGTACGGATCGAGCTGGTTACACCACCGGAGGCGGCACGACTTCCCCGACCTGCCGGGGATCCCGCGCGCGATCAGGCTCCAGTTCCTCGCCCCGAACCTGCTCACCAGCCGGCTCAGTATCACGTCCTCCTCCGGCGACCACGGGCCCTTCACCCGATCCTCCGCCCCCACCGCGGAGGCGACCTCGAGGGTCGCCAACTCGGCCGAGGCGCTCTCCTCCCCCGCCCTAGCGTGCGCGGATCCAGAGGCGAGGGCGAGGGGGGAGGAAGGCGGGAGAGGGGGCGAGGTGGATGACCGAACAGCGGAGTCGGCAGCCAAGGGGGCGTCGGGATACGCCTCTTCCCTGGGCTTCTCCTGCGCCGCTGCAGCGGCTTCGGGTTCCGCCATGTCTCGTTGTCGCCGTCGTGCGCTTGAGGAAGTGGAAGTAGTATACCGACCGCCTAACCGCAATTTGGGCTCCGCAGCAGACAGCGATGAAGAGGGCAAATGTTGCGCCAAACCGGTCACGGATTTTACGCCTGTAGCCATCATAATTCACATAATGACCAATGAGTCCTACATATTGGGCCGAAGCCCTTTGGCCCATTTACTTAATTTCACAACTGCACAAAAGTCCACAGATTTTTCTTTATTCATGATTATTTTAGGGTGCTAGCTCGCAACCTCCTTTCCACATTACAGTGTAGTAAAATGTTATTAAGTTATCACCCATATTTATAATTCGATCCTGATATATTATAATATTTTTTTTTTCAAATGTGATGTGTAATCGCTCTCAATTTATCGATAGAAAATTTTTATAGGATCCAATCGATATCACCCTAGATTAATTTAATATTTAAAAATAAATAAGTCAAAAAGATAAAAAAAAATACTTATTTAAACTAAATTTGATTTTTTTTTATGAGCTAAGTAATTTAATGAATTATCCGATCTTATTTATTTAATTGACTGTAGGTGTCGAACAAGGTAAATAAATTTTATTTAAGACGCATACTAAATTTAATTATGAATTTTGATTCATTCTTAATGGCCTCCTCATAACCTCACGAGCTTGCAGCTTCTCGTGGTCTTCTTATGCATACTTCTAAACGATCCTTACATATCCGGATGTTCTTTCAGACATCTCGATTTTAAAATATAAAATCGGTAATTTAGATTAGACCTATCAGGTTGTGAGTTGAATTAGAATTTTATCAACTCAAAATTATCATAAGTCGACCCGCCTAAACCTACGACCCGGACGAATCAACCCGCGATGAGCTTGGATTGACCCACGAGTTGAAAAACATATATAAAATAAGTTTTATATCAATTTATAATCTTTCTTTTTTATAATTTTAAAATAAAAATAGTATTATTTGTGTTCATTTATATTTAAAATATCTATTCATATTCTGATTTGTGTTCATTTATGATCCCGTCTGAAAGCTGAATCAGACAGAGGTTGGCTAGGTTGTCCTTAGTGTTGACGGAAAGTCGCGAGGACGCTTGGTTGATCTGGCACCTGCTAGAAGTGTTCCCACGAGCGGATGGCGGGGGGTGATGACTGAGAAGATAAGATGAGGGTTCTACGCACACTCAGACAAGCCGCTATCACGTTAGAGATCAAGAACCAGGGAAAAAGTCTCCGGGTCAAGCCCTCCGACACTCAAGTCAAACACTTTTTCTCCAGAAGCACAGTGAAAGGACGAAAAGTAAAAGACGATTGTCAAAAGACGAGTGAGCGTACCTGTGTAGAGACAAAGCCTCCCTTTTTATATGACAGTGGGTACTTCTGGACTCTGATGAGTGTCAGGGAATGTCGGGTGTCAGGATTTGTCTGGCGGTGAATGACACATGACATCTTCCTATAGGTTTAAGGAAGAATCAGTGGGCAATGAGCCTTGACAGGCAATGATTATTCTATGATGGATTGTTACGATTTCCTGGTTTGATTGTCGTATAGTGTATGCTCGCCCCGGTCTGTTAACCTTCGACTGGGTCCTTGTACCTGCAAATCTTGACCTATAGGCACAGACCTACGTTTCCTGGCGCATTCCCTGGCTTATGTTTGTTGTCCTGTAAATCCCGATTTGTACCTCCCCCCGCCCTTTATTTGCTATTCGAGTTATCCCGGTAGATTTAGACCTGCGTCTATCGCCCGGCCAACCGAGACATTCGCTTGTCGTTCTTTAAGTCCCGTCCCGTATATACAGCCCTGTACGTCTTTAATTTTCTTATCCTGCTCTGTGCGTTTTATCCTGTATCCTGACCTGTAATCGTTAGTCCACATATCTTGACCTATACGTTTTTATCCGTGTCTCCTGCTCCGTCTGTCCTATCCTGTGGATCCTGACCTGCAAGTCGTAGGTCACTTGTCCTATCCTGTACATTTGAGTTTGGATATCCCCGACCTGTACGTCTTTGATCCTCTTATCCTGCTCTGTGAGTCTTATCCTGTAAATCCCGACCTGTAATCGTAGCCCGCATATCCTGACCTATACATCTTTATCCGTGTCTCCTGTTCCACCTGTCCTATCCTATGAGTCCTGACATGCAAGCCGTAGGCCACTTGTCCTAACTTGTACATTTGAGTTTGGATATCCTGACCTGTACGTCTTTCGTCCGCTTATCCTGCTCTGCGAGTTTTATCTTGTAAATCTCGACCTGTAATCGTAGCCCGCATATCCTGACCTATACGTCTTTATCCGTGTCTCCTGTTCCGCCTGTCCTATCCTGTGAATCCTGACCTACAATCCTTAGGCCACCTATCCTAACCCGTATATCTGAGTTTGGATATCTCGACTTGTGTGTCCTGACCTGGACCGTCCTGGAATCTGGACCTTTGACCACCACGTAGGCCAGACTTTTGACCACCACGTAAGCTGAACCTCTGACCATTACGTAAGCTTGACTTCTGACCGCCACGCGGGCTTGACTTTTGACCGCCTCATGGGCTTGACTTCTGACCGCCCCGTAGGCTTGACTTCCGACCACGTCAGCTATCCGACCCCACTATCATGCACCGTATCAATTTATATTTAAAATATCTATTTCTAAATACATTTGACTCATGAAATATTTTTAAAATAAAATATTAAATATATGATTTTTTTTATTTCTAATGGACTCGTGGGTTGATCTGTCTAATCTATAATCCACCTTGGATTAAGTTAAATTTGATATTTTATAATCCACCAAGATGATGGGTCAATCTACTCGTCACGAATTAATCCGTTTGATAGTTCTACTAAAAAGTGAATGGATGATATAGATGGCAATTACTTTTGAGAAGCATATGGATGAATTACCTTTCTTCTTCCTAACCCAACCCATCGATATTTTTCTCAGAATCGGTCGACCAAACGTTGACTCTTCCCTCTTTGATGCATCGTAATTCTTCGCTTTCTTCTTCTCCTATCTAACGCATTTGTATGTCCAAGTCTACAAGAACAGTCGATGTGCACTCGATGAGCCACTCGATATCTATAAATTGCTCTCGGCCGAGCACGATCAGTCCATCACTCGACCTGCACCGCTGCACGTACGTCGATTTGATTGAAATGGAGCCTGAGTTGTACTCGAGGCGTTTCACAAACAGCAACCGACGGCAAAGGCAGCAGCTGCGATTTTGGTGCTTGTGTGTTGCTACGTGTTGTGGTTCTGGTCGTTGCATCGGCGGCTGAGCGGGCCCACAGTGTGGCCGCTCTTCGGAAGCCTCCTGGGCCTTGTCCTCAACTGTGCACGCATGCACGACTGGATCGCCGACAACCTCCGTGCCACCGACTAGGGATGTAAATGAACCAAATGGTTCGTGAGTTATTCGAAGTTCGATTCGGTAAAAAGCTCGTTCGAGTTCATTCGTTTATCTTATCGAGCCGAGCTCAAGCTCGATTTTGAGCTCGACAGTTTTATCGAGCCGAGCTCGAGCTTAAGGATATTCGGCTCGTGAGCTTGTGAACATGTTCGTTTATAGGTTCGCGAGCCAAAAAACGAGCCTTAAATCGAGCCAATAAACGAGCTCTAAAACGAGCCAAAAAACAAGCTCTAAAACGGGCCAAAAAACGAGCTCTAAAACAAGTGTTAAAACGAGCTTTAAAACGAACCAAAAAAATGAGCAAAAAACGAGCTCTAAAACGAGCCCGAAAACGAGTCCGAGCTCGCTTAACAAGTTAAGCTCGTTAACTATGATAATCGAGCTAATAACACGCCGAGCTCGAACTGTTCGCGAGCTTGATAATTCCAAAACGAGCCGAGCTCGAACCTTGTGATAAAAGCTCGATTCGAGCTCGAGCCGAACTCGAGCCCAAATATAACTTAAACGAGCCGAG
Organism: Zingiber officinale; assembly: GCF_018446385.1. Taxonomy (NCBI): domain Eukaryota; kingdom Viridiplantae; phylum Streptophyta; class Magnoliopsida; order Zingiberales; family Zingiberaceae; genus Zingiber; species Zingiber officinale. The sequence continues at coordinate 173,231,846 of NC_055988.1, forward strand.
CTCGAGCCTGATACTGTTGGCTCGGTTCGGCTCGTATACATCGCTACCACCGACGGGGCGACCACCTACCAGACCTGCATCCTCCCTCTCCCCTTGCTCGCGCGCTGCCAAGGGCTTGTTACCGTGATGGCGCACCCTCGGAACCTCGAGCACGTCCTCCGCACGTGCTTCTACAACTACCCCCAAGGGCTCGTGTGTTGGAAAAAAGGAATTATGGGAGAAGAAGTGAAAGGATTATAGAAGAAAAATGTGGAAGAGGAGGAGAATCAAACAAAAAATTCAACTTGCTTCATTTATGAAAAAAGTACATATTTATAGGCTTATTGGATAAGCATCAATCCCAGATAATCATGACTTTTTTTATTATTATTATTTTATCTCCATGAAACTCTTGTTCATATCATGATTGCCACTGTTGGTGCAACCTTAGGTCATAGTTGACCTGGTTGACCTGACTCGAGTTGACCTGACTCGAGTTGTGTTTTGATGTTTGACGATGTTTGATGAGAAGAG